>NC_064642.1:108391495-110791495 GCF_023864345.2 Schistocerca serialis cubense | reverse complement strand
CTATTAACCACAGAACTTCAAATCGGACATCACTGAATTGGTTCCTGTAATAAAGTATATTTTAAACAGGTGTTGAAACACGTATGTAACATAGCAGCGATGGCGAGGCATTGTAGCATCTGTGACCAGAGAGTATGCGCTTGACCGCGCGAGTGTTGCGAGCGGTTCTCAGTCAGTCAGTTAGTCGTTGCGAGTCTGTAGCTCTGTCTAGTTGAGGGCAGTACTCTTGTCAGTAGTCGTCGCGTGCAGTACGCTGGTAGTCGTCATGCAGAGCGGTCGGTCAGTAGTAGCAGCCCAGTGCGGTTGTGTGATGTAGGCGGTCGGCAACACTGGTCAAGATGCTGAATGAGGTATACTGTTAATTAATATAATCATTAGATAATGTAAAAAATTTATTTATTGTAATTAATTTCCAACAAACGCCCCAATAATAATTTTTATTTCAAAAGCATTTTTTTCAAAAAATTTTTATTTTTTATTGAACTAAAGATTTCGTTGCACTTCCCATTTCACTCCATTTTTTTTTAAAGAAAAATTTCAGTAAAATCACCAAAAAAAAGAAATATTATTATTTGCAATGCAGTTCCTCCAAGCCGTGCGCACAAAAAAGAGCAGAAATTTGACATCCAGTTATTCTGAGGTAAGACTCTAATTCTGATTGTTTTACACAGGGCCAAAGACCGATATTTCGGTTTAATTGAATTATCTTATCACTGAATGGACTTTAAATTTTTGTGAAGAATTTACATTTGAGTCAGATTGCGATTTTCACATTTTTGTTGCCATTGTCAGTACATTTCATTGTGGGCAGGTTACGCTTAGCGCAATGTCCATTAGGATTCATAATTAAATATTGTCATATTTCTTTCTTTCAAATTTTTGTGGCAAGATTATACTCGGCTCCCATTTGTATTAAGTATTGTCTGTCATTTCCTTTTAAATTACGGTGGGGAGGTTACACTTGGCTCCCTTTTGTATTAAGTATTGTCTTTTTTTTTTAAATTTCATTGTGGGGAGGTTACACTTGGCGACACCCAGTCCAGGATCGTATTTCGTTGAGAGTCTTTTGAGCGACAGTCAGATATCTGCTCTTATTTGCTTAGATATAATTAGGATTTGGCGCAACGCTTTTACTAATCTTGTGACTTTCTCTCTACAGGTCAACGGCAATTCGTTGCTCTGTTGTATTTGTGTGTTGTTTTGCATTGTGCTTATTTATTTTGTGAAAAATTGTGACTATTGTAAAAATGCCGCGAAAGACTGTGAATAGTGTATCGCGAGGTATTTTGAATGAAATTACCGACTTAAACAGCGTGACCGATAGTAATTGTGACACGCAGTGTAATGATGACAATCCTGCGTTCACTGACAATCAATGCATTCCAACCACTAGTGATGACTTTTACCTTAATGATGAACAAACGAACTCAATTGTCTCGTCTGTTAATTTGACGACAATTGATGACGCGGAGCGGTCTATAGTAATGAGCGCTGCCGAGCTTAACACACCCGATTTAGAAAATCCAAGTAATGTACAGACAAATTTTTCTAGTGAAATTGGACAGTCTACTGAAAGTACGAAGGATACATTTAATTCCGAAATAGGGACGCACAGTGGAGATTCGATAAGCAGACCTTTTTGTAAATCTCAGAATAACCAAATGGTTACAGAAAGCGAGACAATTGCAGATACGCCATTAAACAGTGCAGATAATAGGAATGGTAATTTTGGCTCGGATCCAATTATGGCAATACTGCTACAACTTAGGGAAGATAACAAACACTTAAATGAAAGACTAGAAAATAATAACAAAAAACTAGACAAACTTATTGAACAGATCAGTCAACAGAGTGAAAGTTTCGACAACCATTACAAACAACTTAGCGAAACAATTGATAAAAGTTTCGAACTCACAAACGAAAAACAAGACGATCTTAAAGAACAGAACAAACAAGTTAGTGAGCAGATTACAGCTGTTACCGTGCAATGTCGGGACAATAAAGTACAATTACGTGTAGATACTAAGACTTGTGCTAATAACAGTAATGAAGAAGTTGGCACTGTTGCACAAGAATTAAGTAGCACACGTGTAGACACAACAGAATCACATAAAGACGGGATTAATGCAGTCACTGAACAATGTTCAGCAAACGCAACACAGATACTCGAAATTAATGCAGTCACCGAACAATGCCCTAAAAACGCAGTACAGATACGCGACGAAGTTAATTTAGAGTCAGTGGAAGTTTCACACACTCCGAATACGGAAGTCAATAATAAAAGTGAACGACAGAACAACCAAAATGTCGAAAGTTTTCAAGTAACACAATTAAAAACTATTTCAGTCACCAATACGTCACAGAATCCGCCACGTTGCGAAGATTTGTCAGACTTACGCAGCGTGTATAATGTGAGCAATTTACAGCAACTACGCGACTCAAAATCCGAAAAGCCACGCGACTTAAAATCTGAAAAGCTACGCAACTTGAAATCCGAAACGACACAGACGAACAGATTCACACACAAACCTGAACGTGTTATCAAACTGAGTGACGAGAACGTAGATTTCGAGCAATTTGCATTTGTAAGAAAATCTAAGGAATTTAATAATGACAGAACACAGGTACACGCTTTGAGCGATATACGACAATTTGTTTTTGTACTTTCACCGCTATTGCCTGTAATGCAGAAGCTAGCTTTGAACCTGATGCGACAATTTGCTATTGCATTTTCATCAGCATTGCCTGTAATGAGGAAATTTGAATTAGCACGGATACAACAATTTGCCTTTGAAATTTTACCGCTATTGCCTGTAACACAAAAGCTAAAATTTATTTGCAGTGCGTAAATGACCTCAGGGGATTCATTACGCTTTAATGAATATGTGCCGTAGCGAGCATAGGGCCCCGAGCTGTAGTAGTGCTGTTTCATCTTTAGTTTTCTGCACTGCTACCTTTCCTTCTACTATCCTTTATATCTATCAAAACTGCTCTTTAACTATTGCTCTACCTAGGATTAAGAATATGTAATGAAAACCCGATAAGACAAATTTTATTGAAAGTGACAACATTCTTTAGGCACTCCAAAACCAGCGTAATTTTAATTACAGATAAAATCGTAATCATCAGTACGTGTAAAATTATTAGTAACAGGAACCACATTTTTGTAACAATAGATGTTTTTCACCACAATAGCATGAAAGTCAGCCGCTTAGCATACCTAACCAACAATGCAGTCTACAAGGTCAACCAAACTTTAATGTTTCGCCGCGTGCACGTATAGTCCCAGCCCCAACAAATAGTAACGCACGGCAGCAAAGAAATAACTACGTACAGATAACACACTATTTCAACTCGCATCACAATGTGCCGTATAGAAGTTACTATCATGACAGACGTAAAAATAACGAGTACAATTTTCAGCGTACATTTAATAACAGTCGATCTTATGAGCAGCAACAACATCAGCAACCACAAATAATCATGAATGAAACAGACAATAGGTGTCATCCATAGCGTAACACGTCCATAAGAAATAACAGAACAGTTCATATAGTGGAGATGCCAGAACATTCTCCCGTAAATAATAACACGTACGATAGATTTTAACCAGACACAGTACAGATTGCATATTCCAGTAACGTAAGCAATAATTTTGACACGCAGAATCCTCTTCACGAAAATGTTATTAATTTTGACGACATGCGACACACGTTTGCATTAAAGACAGAATTACGACGTATGTAGACGACATTCTTATCGCAGAAGCTAACTGGTCTGAACACAATCTGATTCTTGAACAACTGTTGCAAACTTTTCATGCACAAGGACTTACAGTTAATCTTAGTAAATCGCACTTTGGCAAAACTTCTATAAAATTTCTTGGACACGTAATTTCAGCAGAAGGCATTGCACCTGATCCGGAAAAACTTCAAGCTCTACGTGACATTACTGTTCCTACGACAAAGAAGCAATTACGCAGTTTTTTGGGTTTAATTAACTTTTTTCGTAAATTTATTCATCACTCTGCTTTAGACATGCCTAGACTATGCCAATTAACAGGTAAAAACAGTATTTGGTCTTGGGATAAGCAAGCACACTCTGAATTCATGAACCTGAAACATGCTTTGTTGAATGCTCCACTTTTATCGCACCCAGATCTTACCAGAAATTTTTCCATTGCCACCGACAGTTCTAACACCGCTTTAGGCGTACATATTTTCCAGGAAATTGAAGAAGATGGTTCAATAGTAATTAAAAACATCGCATTTGCAAGTCGCATTCTGTCACCTGCTGAGCGAAATTATTCCGTTACAGAACTTGAAACATTATGTGTTGTATGGGCTTTCACGAGATTTAGGCACTTTCTTTATGGCAGACATACCACTGTTTACACAGATCACAGAGCAATACAATTTTTACTTTCGGCTAAATTTACTCATGACAGATTAAGTAGATGGAAACTATATTTACAAGAATTTAATTTTACGATTGTCCACATTCCCGGCACACAAAATGTTATAGCAGACGCACTATCGCGTTCTCTCGGCAACAATCAGCAAGACGTAGCAACCAACTTCTGCAAAACAAATTTCTTCCCACGCCCGGGTTCCCGGGTTCGATTCCCGGCGGGGTTAGGGATTTTCTCTGCCTCGTGATGGCTGGGTGTTGTGTGACGTCCTTAGGTTAGTTAGGTTTAAGTAGTTCTAAGTTCTAGGGGACTGATGACCATAGATGTTAAGGCCCATAGTGCTCAGAGCCATTTGAACCATTTGAACCAAAACAAATTTCAGTGTCATGTACATTCAGCATGTTGTATTTGAAAACTTTATTTCATCGTCATTACAGGACATAGCACAAGAACAAAATAAAGACAACGTGTGGAAAGAAATTAAACACCTTTGGCAAGATAGGAATAATGTTACGATTAGAAACCATTATATTGTACGCAATGACATTCTGTTTCGCCGCTCTCATCCTGACAGCAACAATTGGTTATTATGCATACCTGACGAACTGGTTAACAAATTAATTTGGTACACTCATTTAAGTTACGCACATTACGGAGCAAGAAAATGTTTTCTTATACTAAGACAGAACTGTTATTTTACCAACATGGAGAAACGTATACGACGAGTTTTAGCGTCTTGTAAAATTTGCCAGAAAGCTAAATCAGACACCACTTCACATATTCCTCCTTTATATCCCATTATACCTGTTAAATTAAGACATATGGCCGCTGTAGATATTTTTGGTCCGATTCCCAGAACTAACAGAGGTTTTTGCTACATATTTGTCGCTGTTGAGCTTACTTCAAAATTTGTTACTTTCACTCTATTACGCAAAGCTACTGCTAAAACTGTTTCAAAAGCATTTGTAAAACATTTTCTATTTCATGTAGGGCATGTGATGAAAGTAATTTCTGACAATGGATCTCAATTTCGTAGTAGCGTATGGACACGCATGTTACGAGCCAGAAACATTTCTCCGATCTATATATCCAAGTACCACGCTTCTTCGAACCCCTGTGAAAGATTAATGAACGAAATTGGTAAACTGTGTAGAATATACTGCCACAAAAGACATATTGATTGGGATACACACATACTCTCATTCCAAGATGTAATTAATTCCATTCCAAATGAATCCACTATGCTATCTCCGTCTGTTATACTGAAAAACGTTGAACCACCAAACAAAATTAAAGAATTAGTAAAATTCCCCAAATGTCGGCGACTTAGACACCACGAAATAATTGACATTGCGCTGAACAACATCAAACGTGCCGCAGAGCGCCGGAGAAGACAGCAAAAACAGGTTTGTACACGCCGCGACTTTCACGTTGGACAGAAGATATTAATACGTACACACTATTTATCCAGCAAATTAAAAGGTAAGTGCAGTAAATTTGAACTTCTATACGCAGGTCCATATCGGATTCGCAGCATCCCTCACCCCAATGTTGTACACGTCGAAACTTTGAGAACCAGAAAATCGAAAGGCAACCACCATATCTCGAACATTAAACCGTTTATTGAATGAAGACACTTTATGATTCAACACACGATGATGTCGTTTACTAATGGAATTATTTCACCTGACTAATTACTGATGATTATCGTATTTTTCCTTGGCAAGTGCCCGGCAAGGTAAGGTTAGCAGGTCGCTTTTCTTGTCGTTACACATCAGACCGTGCATATTTTTCCAGATGAACTTACGTATTTTATGAATAATTATGCAATTCTATGTAATGACGTATTAATTTTATCAAATTCTCTCTCCATTAAAGTCTTTAATACTCGCCTCTATTAACTACACTACATACAAGCTGAACACAACGAACGTCACATTTGTCTTTTTATGTACGATTGTATTCCAGTTTTGTTTATATGCACTGTGAAATAGTTAAATAGTTAAGATATAACACACACCAGTTGACTTTGACATTTTTTTTTTTGCCTTATGACATCTCAACATCGTGACTGTTTTACATTTTTTGCTGCTGCATTGTGATATTCTCTGTTCATTTTTGCATCTGAACACTGTCAATGTCTTTGACATATTACGTTTTCTGTCATGTTGTGCTGTATGATTAATTATGTCACCATAAACCAGTCATTATTTAGTGGGTATATGATTTAAATGCAAGACATTAATCTCTGTTCATCAATTTCAGAAAGGAATGATGATTCTAAGAAATAAATTTAACATAAATGGGAATTTCACCTACGGAATCAACGAAAGGAGATGCAATAACTTTATGAGGAAGAGTAAATGGATCAGGATTAACAAACATTAACAAGAATATACAATACTC
Source organism: Schistocerca serialis cubense (assembly GCF_023864345.2). NCBI lineage: Eukaryota > Metazoa > Arthropoda > Insecta > Orthoptera > Acrididae > Schistocerca > Schistocerca serialis. Next base: position 110,784,678 of record NC_064642.1, on the reverse strand, counting down.
ATCATAGAATAGCAGTCTTAACTAATTTTTTCTTTCAGAATACAAGGTAATTGATGCAGGCTGTCAGACAGAACTACACATCTTAGTTTTAGTGATGAAAAATGCTAGAGATAAGGAATAGTTGTATAATGAGTAATGAAGTGATTTTTTGCAGATGATAATGAATACTGATGAATAATGATGAAGGATATGCTGTTATGAATAATGAAGTTTTTCTTTACAGGTGATGATAATAATGAAGTTTTGATGATATGGATAATGAAGTTTTCTTTACAGATGAGGATAATGTTGAAGTTATATTTATGCTATGTAGTTATTTAAGTATTTGTTGCAGTTTGCTTTGACAGCAGGTGTTATATTGCATAGTAGGATGACGGAAAGTTTTGGAAAGGACAGCTATGGAATACATTTTTATACACATTTCACTACCTGTTAAATCGAAGTTCACTACTTTTCAGCATAGTGTGCGTTTCTTCTTTCAGGTCAATAATCCATTTTGTATATTTTTTTCAGGAAAAGTATTTCATGATACTTACTAAACCTGTTACTTATTATACCTGTTCTAGTACTTGCATTTTTTATTTTCTACCCATTTGTGTTTATCATTTATAAATGTGATCACATATACTGCCTTGTTACATAACCTTGCTACAGCTGACTCATGACGAATGACGTTACCTATCCTCATTTGCAGCAATAGGTCAAAAACAAATAGTGTTATGCCTCAGCAATTAATTAACGATCCCAACGCAATGCATTGCTAACAAAAAAAAAAAAATGTATTACCAGTCCCAAGTAGTGATACCAGTTTGAGAAAATTCTGAATAATACTGATTAGCTCTGAATAGTATGTCGCTTGAGTAATGACTTCTTAATGAGACAAAAAAAAACGTTTATATTTAAAATAATGCTTTGTCACTAGCTAATAACTGCCATTGTTTATTGTAATGAGACTACTTATAATTCCCACGATTATTAATGCTATGACTGTAATTAACTGATTTCTAATAATGACTTCGTAATGATCTGAATAATACTGAATGATGAACTATGTTTTATTCTATTCAATACTTGCTGGCCACTGAGTGCCAATAATTAATGTCACTCCACGAATTGTTATTAATTATGCCATTGATTAGCTCTTGTTTCCAATGTTGATATTTTGTAACCAGAAAGGAATGTGACTGTTTAATAATGCTTTGTAATTAGGAGAAGACTAATGATTCTTATTAATTAATTAATTAATTAATTAATTAATTAATGTCACTCCACGAATTGTTATTAATTATGCCATTGATTAGCTCTTGTTTCCAATGTTGATATTTTGTAACCAGAAAGGAATGTGACTGTTTAATAATGCTTTGTAATTAGGAGAAGACTAATGATTCTTACTATTGGAATGACAAATGATTAATTAACGACAAATGATTAATTAACTGTAATTAGACAAATGATTAATTAACGACAAATGATTAATTAACTGTAATTAGACAAATGATTAATTAACGACAAATGATTAATTAACTGTAATTAGGAAAAGGCTAATGATTATTATTGGAATGACAAATGATTAATTAACTGTAATTAGGAGAAGGTTAATGATTCTTAATTATACTCTGTAACTGAAAAGAATGCGATTATTTCATAATGCTTTGTAACCAGGAAAAGAAGGCTACTGATTCTATGTAAAACAATTAATGAACATTTTTCTGTAATACTACATACTTGGTACAGAAATGTTCAATAACTGGGCTATGAATGCCACAAACTACTAATTAAGTCTGTAATTGTCAATATTATGTGACATAATGTCCTTCTCCTCATAAGCTAACTACCCTGAATTACTGCAATGTCGATTTGTCCTGTTTATCCTAGTGATCATGGAGCACTATCTTTGGTTTTGCACTAATTCTACGTTGGTGTGCCTTGTAAGAGCGTGGTGTTGACACGACATGCTGTCCACCACCGTGAGCGATGAAGACGTTATTATGGTCCCACTGTTTGGTGTACCTAATGTACTGCCAAAATGAAAACATGGAACATTACTACGACAATTCAGTGTCTTGGCTACACTGATAAATTCTGATGGGGAAAAGAACTTCAAGTTGTGTCACTTGGTGTTGTACTACTGTGGAAAGATATGGACTTTCAGAACAGCTGTGTGCAATCTAAAGTGCTACAACCATGATGCAATCCTTCCGTTTCCTATCCTAATTCTTGTCACATAGCGAAAATCATTTTTTTTGCTAACATCATTTAAGTTCGTGGGTTATACATTTTTCGATTCGCTGAACTCCAGTGCGAGTACACTTATGTCACTGGTCGACATGATGTTTTCATCATTATGTTTATTTGTTGTGAAAATGCTAAAGACATTTTTCAGTGCGTGTGCACTTTGGACATGATTTTTTTGCCATTATGTTTATTTGTTGTGAAAATGCTAAAGACATTTTTCAGTGCGTGTGCACTTTGGACATGATTTTTTGCCATTATGTTTATTTATTGCGAAAATGCTAAAGACATTTTTCGATTTGTTCTGAAGTACAGTATACAGTATACGTATGTACACTCTTGTCTTTTATATTGTATATACATTTTTATTTTTATGATATGTTCTGAACTACAGTGCATGTGCACTTCTGTTAGGTGTTAATATGTTTTCTACTGAACTTCAGTGCCTGTACACTTATCTCATTTTTCAATATGTTTTCTACTATTCTGTATATTCAATACTTTAATGCGAATGCACTTATGCCATTTGTTACTAATTGTACATACATTTCATCAATTACGGGTATGTTCTCAACTGCAGTGCATGTGCACTCATGTCACTTGTCAACATAATATTTTTTGCCAGTCTGTTTATTTGTTCTGAATATGCTAAAGAATTTTTTCAGTGCCTGTGCACTTTGTTATCTGTCAAATAATTTGTATATACATTTTTCTGATTTGTTACTATGTTTTGTACTCACATTTTGTCTTTGTCTGATATATCTTGTACTTAGTGCGTGTGCACAACATTTACTTTATGTACTACATCTAATTATTCTGTAAATTGTAGAAGTTTATTAGTTAATTAAAAATTTTGCCGCGATTGGCAAGTCCAAATGACTCACCATCGCTGCCAAATTTTTGCTCCCCCAGTGGAGGGTTATGAAACACGTATGTAACATAGCAGCGATGGCGAGGCATTGTAGCATCTGTGACCAGAGAGTATGCGCTTGACCGCGCGAGTGTTGCGAGCGGTTCTCAGTCAGTCAGTTAGTCGTTGCGAGTCTGTAGCTCTGTCTAGTTGAGGGCAGTACTCTTGTCAGTAGTCGTCGCGTGCAGTACGCTGGTAGTCGTCATGCAGAGCGGTCGGTCAGTAGTAGCAGCCCAGTGCGGTTGTGTGATGTAGGCGGTCGGCAACACTGGTCAAGATGCTGAATGAGGTATACTGTTAATTAATATAATCATTAGATAATGTAAAAAATTTATTTATTGTAATTAATTTCCAACAAACGCCCCAATAATAATTTTTATTTCAAAAGCATTTTTTTCAAAAAAATTTTATTTTTTATTGAACTAAAGATTTCGTTGCACTTCCCATTTCACTCCATTTTTTTTAAAGAAAAATTTCAGTAAAATCACAAAAAAAAAAAGAAATATTATTATTTGCAATGCAGTTCCTCCAAGCCGTGCGCACAAAAAAGAGCAGAAATTTGACATCCAGTTATTCTGAGGTAAGACTCTAATTCTGATTGTTTTACACAGGGCCAAAGACCGATATTTCGGTTTAATTGAATTATCTTATCACTGAATGGACTTTAAATTTTTGTGAAGAATTTACATTTGAGTCAGATTGCGATTTTCACATTTTTGTTGCCATTGTCAGTACATTTAATTGTGGGCAGGTTACGCTTAGCGCAATGTCCATTAGCATCCCTAAATAATATTGTCCATTCTTTTAAATTACGGTGGGGAGGTTACAGTGTGCATTTGTGTTGTAGTGAGAGGAAACTGGCCACCCACCTGTCATACGACTCCCTCCTAATGTAGCCAGGAACCACAAAACATTACAAGAGGGCACAGATATTACATAGTTTGACAGACAATCTACGTGCTGTAATATTTTATTCCGCATTATATCAAATGTGGCACAAACGTCGCAGTATGGATGTCCACAGTTGCTGCTCAACATGCAGTTGTAGATGTGCAAATGAAAATACTGTAAGTGACTCGTCTATGGATTTTTGATGGATAATACAGATTTCTCAGCTGCTTTTGAAAATGGTAGAATTTTCAGGATGCTTGGACAATTTTGACCATGATGCCAATTTAAGAAAAATGAAAAAAATTCAAATAATTTTGAACAATATGCTAAATTCAGACCCTATGTATGGTTTCAAACATAGCGGGAAAAATTCAGATCATTCGAGTAAGTCTGAACATGGCAGAAAATGAAGACCGTTTGGAACATTACTCCAATTTACACAATTTTTGTGAAAATTACTTATTTTCGTAAATAATACCAGTCCTTCGGATATTTTTAATGTGGAAACCATTTTTTGTTATAGTCTGAGTATGTTTTCAAACCACAAATAAGCTACCACCATCATTTTGATTTCCTATTAGCACGACGAATAGTTTGGCCATCTTGCTTCTTTAAACTTCCCTCCACCAGCATTATGATATTTTGACTACTACAGCGCCGACTAGCGGCAGTTGCTTGAGCTGTGTGCTTGAATAAACATCACACTTCTATTGCAATCTTCCTAATGTCCTAGGAAGATTATGCACTTTCTACACACACGTATACGAGTAAAGGAGGAAGGTCTGGCTAATGTCGTGCTGGATCCCAACGGCCTCGTATCACTAGCAGTCGAGATGACAGGCATCTTATCCGCATGGCTGTAACGGATCGTGCAGCCACGTCTCGATCCCTGAGTCAACAGATGGGGACGTTTAAAGACAACAATCATCTGCACGAACAGTTCGACGACCTTTGCAGCAGCATGGACTATCAGCTCGGAGACCCTGGCAGCGGTTACCCTTGACTCTGCATCACGGACAGGAGCGCCTGCGATGGTGTACTCAACGACGAATCTTGGTGCACGAATGGCGAAACTTCATTTTTTCGGATGAATCCGGGTTCTGTTTACAGCAACATGGTGGTCGCATCAGTGTTTGGCGACATCACGGTGCACGCACATTGGAAGCATGTATTCGTCATTGCCATACTGGTGTATCACCCGGCGTGATGGTATGGGTTGCCATTGGTTACAGGTCTCGGTCACCTATGGTTCGCATTAACGGCACTTTGAACATTTAAGATGTGTGGCTCTGCCCTTCATTCGATCCCTGTGAAACCCTACATTTCAGCAGGATAAAGCACGACCACATTTTGCAGGTCCTGTACGGGCCTTTCTGGATATAGAAAATGTTCGACTGCTGCCCTGGCCAGCACATTCTCCAGATCTCTTGCCAATTGAAAATGTCTGGTCAATGGTGGCTGGGCAACTGGTTCGTCACAATATGCCAGTCACTAGTCTTGATGAATTGTGGTATCGTGTTGAAGCAGCATGGGCAGCTGTACCTGTACACGCCATCCAAGCCCTGCGTGACTCAATGCCCAGGGGTATCAAGGCCGTTATTACGGCCAGAGGTGGTTGTTCTGAATACTGATTTCTCAGGATCTATGCACCCAAATTGCGTGAAAATGTTATCACATGTCAGTTTTAGTATAATATATTTGTCCAATGAATAGCCGTTTATCATCTACATTTCTTCTTGGTGTAGCAATTTTAATGGCCAGCAGTGTAGTTGTGTCTTCAGTGTGACAGTGCTCGGTTAAATCTGGATGAAGCAGAAGTAAATTGAGACCCGACGGTTTGCTACACACACTCGTGAAAGAAAAAAAATATGTTTAGAACGAGAAATGAATTATATTGAAATATTATTATAAGGGAAAATAAAGGTGGAACAAACTTCAACACATTTATCAACATTGATCGCGTTTGGTTTTGGTTATTTTTTCCACATGGAGTAGGATCAAGTATCTGGTGCTGCTGTACAATGTATCCTACAACTACGCGAGATAACCCATTTACTTTATTTATCCGAAATGGAAGTGGAAATGTTGTGTGGCTAGGGCCTCCCGTCGGGTAGACCGTTCGCCTGGTGCAGGTCTTTCGATTTGACGCCACTTCGGCGACCTGCGCGTCGATGGGGATGAAATGATGATGATTAGGACAACACAACACCCAGTCCCTGAGCGGAGAAAATCTCCGATCCAGCCGGGAATCGCACTCGGGCCCTTAGGACGCTGACCACTCAGCTACCGGGGCGGACTATTCATCCGAAAAAAAGGTCGCAACAAACGAAAACCAGTGTTGAGGACGACGGCGGAAAACTTAACTTGTTGCCTTCTCGAATCAGTCATAGGTTTCTTTTATGGAGGAATTAAGAAAAACGCGGTAAAACTATATCAGAATTACTTTATCATCGTCAAAAATTATGTGATTCCCCAATACAACCAGCGGTTTCTTCTATACCATCTTCGATCCCGTTGTGCTAATATGTCTATTTTATAAAGATGCCACACTCTGACTAAATCTCCCATAAGTGAATCAAGCAAGGCTACGAAACACAGATCCAAATCTTTAACAAGTCATAGCTGGTCTTGCTTCACATTGTGTTATTTTAAGAAAATTGTTTGACGTTGGTCACAGATTCGATTTTTTTACTCTCATTTCTCTTTGTTTAACTTCATTAATTGTCTAGAGTTAATATAATTATTCTATTTCCTTATCTTTTCATTACAAATTGTAAACAGACCAGTACAAATAATTAATTAATCCCGCAGTAGATGGCAAATTACATTTGGTCAGTTGATTAGTCTGCTATCTGATACGAAAATTAACTGTGAGACAAAAAGGGCAGGAAATATATTTGGCGTTAACACAAAGTTTGAAAATACTGTATGTGGAGCATTAGCGGAACGTCAAGCATTTTGTTTCCCTTCCTCTGATACTGTAGAAAAATATTGGAAGTATCTATAAGCACTTCCATTTATTACTGCCTTTTTGATTTCACTTTAGATATGTCACCAATTGTCACCAGACATTTTCTTACCTGATTGCACCATGTCTCCATTCACCTAGTCTAAAGTGAACGAGTCCATTCCCTCTTATGATTTCCTTGCATATCTTTTCCTCTACAAATTAACCCATTAGTTGAAATCATGTTTAAAATTCTTAATTTGCATCATCTATTGTCTAGCTACGTCTGCCGACGCCTACCTGTCGCTACCCCCTACCGCTGTCTGCCTCCGTTTGCCCCCGCCTTTCGTGCTTGGTGTCACCCCTTGGAGTATGTACAGAGAGTTGGCGATATATGTACAGATACTATGATAACTGGAATATTTACCCGCTTCAGTGTCGGTGTTTCTCTGGGTCTAATAGTCTCCAAGCAAATACATAACATAATTTGCAACCCGATGTTTTCTTTTTGGTCATCAGTCTACTGACGGGTTTGATGCGGCCCGCCACGAATTCCTATCCTGTGCTAACCTCTTCATCTCAGAGTAGCACTTGCAACCTACGTCCTCAATTATTTGCTTGACGTATTCCAATCTCTGTCTTCCTCTACAGTTTTTGCCCTCTACGGCTCCCTCTAGTACCATGGAAGTCATTCCCTCATGTCTTAGCAGATGTCCTATCATCATGTCCCTTCTCCTTATCAGTGTTTTCCACATATTCCTTTCCTCTCCGATTCTGCGTAGAACCTCCTCATTCCTTACCTTATCAGTCCACCTAATTTTCAACATTCGTCTATAGCACCACATCTCAAATGCTTCGATTCTCTTCTGTTCCGGTTTTCCCACAGTCCATGTTTCACTACCATACAATGCTGTGCTCCAGACATACATCCTCAGAAATTTCTTCCTCGAATTAAGGCCAGTATTTGATATTGTTAGACTTCTCTTGGCCAGAAATACCTTTTTTGCCAGAGCGAGTCTGCTTTTGATGTACTCCTTGCTCCGTCCGTCATTGGTTATTTTACTGCCTAGGTAGCAGAATTTCTTAACTTCATTGACTTCGTGACCATCAATCCTGATGTTAAGTTTCTCGCTGTTCTCATTTCTACTACTTCTCATTACCTTCATCTTTCTCCGATTTACTCTCAAACCATACTGTGTACTCATTAGACTGTTGATTCCGTTCAGCAGATCATTTAATTCTTCTTCACTTTCACTCAGGATAGCAATGTCATCAGCGAATCGTATCATTCATATCCTTTCACCTTGTATTTTAATTCCACTCCTGAACCTTTCTGTTTTTTCCATCATTGCTTCCTCGATGTACAGATTGAAGAGTAGGGGCGAAAGGCTACAGCCTTGTCTTACACCCTTATTAATACGAGCACTTCGTTCTTGATCGTCCACTCTTATTATTCCCTCTTGGTTGTTGTACATATTGTATATGACCCGTCTCTCCCTATAGCTTACCTCTACTTTTTTCAGAATCTCGAACAGCTTGCACCATTTTATATTGTCGAACACTTTTTCCAGGTCGACAAATCCTATGAAAGTGTCTTGATTTTTCTTTAGCCTTCCTTCCATTATTAGCCGTAACGTCAGAATTGCCTGTCTGGTCCCTTTACTTTTCCTAAAGCCAAACTTATCGTCACCTAGCGCATTCTCAATTTTCTTTTCCATTCTTCTGTATATTATTCTTGTAAGCAGCTTCGATGCATGAGCTGTTAAGCTGATTGTGCGATAATTTTCGCACTTGTCAGCTCTTGCCGTCTTCGGAATTGTGTGGATGATGCTTTTCCGAAAGTCAGATGGTATAGGGCCGGCCGAAGTGGCCGTGCGGTTAAAGGCGCTGCAGTCTGGAACCGCGCGACCGCTACGGTCGCAGGTTCGAATCCTGCCTCGGGCATGGATGTTTGTGATGTCCTTAGGTTAGTTAGGTTTAACTAGTTCTAAGTTCTAGGGGACTAATGACCTCAGCAGTTGAGTCCCATAGTGCTCAGAGCCATTTGAACCATTTTTCAGATGGTATATCGCCAGACTCACATATTCTACACACCAACGTGAATAGTCGTTTTGCTGCCACTTCCCCCAATGATTTCAGAAATTCTGGTGGAATGTTATCTATCCCTTCTGCCTTATTTGACCGTAAGTCCTCCAAAGCTCTTTTAAATTCCGATTCTAATACTGGATCCCCCTATCTCTTCTAAATCGACTCCTGTTTCTTCTTCTATCACATCAGACAAATCGTCACCGTCATAGAGGCTTTCAATGTATTCTTTCCACCTATCTGCTCTCTCCTCTGCATTTAACAGTGGAATTCCCGTTGCACTCTTAATGTTACCACCATTGCTTTTAATGTCACCAAAGGCCGTTTTGACTTTCCTGTATGTTGAGTCTGTCCTTCCGACAATCATATCTTTTTCGACGTCTTCACATTTTTCCTGCAGCCATTTCGCCTTAGCTTCCCTGCACTTCCTATTTATTTCATTCCTCAGCGACTTGTATTTCTGTATTCCTGATTTTCCCGAAACATGTTGGTACTTCCTCCTTTCATCAATCAACTGCAGTATTTCTTCTGTTACCCATGGTTTCTTCGCAGCTACCTTGTTTGTACCAATGTTTTCCTTCCCAACTTCTGTGATGGCCCTTTTTAGAGATGCCCATTCCTCTTCAACTGTACTGCCTACTGCGTTATTCCTTATTGCTGTATCTATAGCGTTAGAGAACTTCAAACGTATCTCGTCATTCCTTAGTACTTCCGTATCCCACTTCTTTGCGTATTGATTCTTCCTGACTAATGTCTTGAACTTCAGCCTACTCTTCATCACTACTATATTGTGATCTGAGTCTATATCTGCTCCTGGGTACGCCTTACAATCCAGTATCTCTGTCTGACCATGATGTAATCTAATTGAAATCTTCCCGTATCTCCCGGCCTTTTCCAAGTATACCTCCTCCTCTTGTGATTCTTGAACAGGGTATTCGCTATTACTAGCTGAAACTTGTTACAGAACTCAATTAGTCTTTCTCCTCTTTCATTCCTTGTCCCAAGCCCATATTCTCCTGTAACCTTTTCTTCTACTCCTTCCCCTACAACTGCATTCCAGTCGCCCATGACTATTAGATTTTCGTCCCCCTTTACATACTGCATTACCCTTTCAATACCCTCATACACTTTCTCTATCTGTTCATCTTCAGCTTGCGACGTCGGCATGTATACCTGAACTATCGTTGTCGGTGTTGGTCTGCTGTCGATTCTGATCAGTACAACCCGATCACTGAACTGTTCACAGTAACACACCCTCTGCCCTACCTTCCTATTCATAACGAATCCTACACCTGCTATACCATTTTCTGCTGCTGTTGATATTACCCGATACTCATCTGACCAGAAATCCTTCTCTTCCTTCCACTTCACTTCACTTCACTGACCCCTACTATATCTGGAATCTTTTGCCAATGGAGAGATCATCATGACACTTCTTCAAATACAGGCCACATATCCTGTGGATACACGTTACGTGTCTTTAAAGCAGTGGTTTCCATTGCGTTCTGCATCCTCATGTCGTTGATCATTGCTGATTCTTCCGCCTTTAGGGGCATTTTCCCACCCCTAGGACAAGAGAGTGCCCTGAACCTCTATCCGCTCCTCCGCCCTGAGGCTGACTTCTTACGCCGGAAGTCTTCGGCCGCCAATGCTGATTATTTATCAAAATTTAGGCAGTGGCGGGCATCGAACCCGGGACCGAAGACGTTTTGATTATGAATCAAAGACGCTACCCCTAGACCACGGGTTTTCTACACGTCGTAATCGCTCTGTGAAGTGCACTAAACCTGTCGGTATCGACTATCCATTTCGCATCACTTATCAATACATCAATACCTGACCTGATGCACAGGCAAAAATAAACATGAATGATCTCCCTGTGCCACGTGTGCTTTGAGGTACCCACTCTGCAAGTGAAGTAAATTCTGATGTAATCTTGTTCAGCGCACTCTTCTCTGTCATCAGTAGAAATACACACATCAAAAATGTTTTGCATCAACCCGGTTCCAAGAGCTCTTGGAGACAGACTTTGACTGTGAATATTGTATCACAGACACAGCCCCTTTGACTGTTCAGATATGTCACTAAATCCACCCAAAGATGTAAACAACCATGCGTGAGCAGCACCTATTAGAAGGAGGGAGTCCGACAGCCGATCAGTTACAATCATTCCACCAGGAACAAGGTAAACGGCTCATGTTGTCTGTAGTTCAAACATGCCTAGACGGTCAATACCGTGGTTGGATAACTTCCGCATTGTTACTTTGTGCCAGGAAGGGCTCTCAACAAGGGAAGTGTCGAGGCGTCTCAGAGTGAACCAAAGCGATGTTGTTCGGACATGGAGAAGATACATAGACAGGAGCTGTGGATGAGATGCCGCGCTCAGGCTGGCCAAAGGCTACTACTACAAATGGATGACCACTACTTACGGATTATGGCTCGGAGGAACCCTGACAGCAACGCCACCATGTTGAATAGTGCTTTTCGTGCAGCCGCAGGACGTTGCGTTACGACTCAAACTGTGCGCAACTTCACTCCAGACGTCCATGGCGAGGTCCATCTTTACAACCACGAGACCATGCAGCGCGGTAGAGATGGGACCAACAACATGCTGAATGGACCTCTCATGATTGGCACCAAGTTCGCTTCACCGATGAGTGTCGCATATGCCTTCAACCAGACAATCGTCGGAGACGTGTTTGGATGCAACCCAGTCAGGCTGAACGCCTTGGACGCACTGTCCATGAAGTGCATGAAGGTGGACGTTCCCTGCTGTTTTGTGGTGGCATTATATGGGGCCGACGTGCTCAGCTGGCTGTTATGGAAGGCGACGACAGTGCAACCATATCGGCAACATATTGGCGAGGCATTCGTCTTCATGGACATGACTTCCTTCAGGATAACGACATCACTCAACTAGAGAGGCCAGCATGTTCTCCAGACATGAACCGTATAGATAAAGCCGGGGATACATTGAAAAGGGCTGCTTATGGGCTACGTGACCCACCAACCACTCTGAGGGAACGACCATTGAGGAGTGGGACAATCTGGATCCACAGTGGCTTTATGAACTTGTGCATAGTATGCCACAACGAATACAGGCATTCATCAGTGCAAGAGGACGCGCTACTGGGTATTAGAGGTAATGGTGTGTACAGCAATCTGGACCGCCACGTCTGAAGGACTTGTTTAATGGTGGTACAACATGCAATGTCTGGTTTTCATAAGGTATAGAAAGGGCGGCAATTATGTTAATGTTGATCTTTATTCCAATTTTCTTTATAGGTTCCGGAACTCTCGGAACCGAGGTGATGCAGAACTTTTTTTGATGTGTGTATCTGTAGTTGTGACATTCTGCGAGTTCAGAGGAACGAATCGTGTGGCCTCCTTATGCTACCCACGCCACTTGCCATGCATTACTTCATTTTCGGGTTGCGCATTGTCGTATGTGAACTTCTACGTCGTGTGGTGTTTGAGTTCAAGTTAGTTATGAGCAGGGTAGACAAAAACCCTTAAAAAAAAAAAACCGACACAATGGTTGAAAATGGGTTTTTATTAGTTATATTGGGTTTTCTATGTTTATCTCTTAAGTTGACGATTAAATAATTCAGATAAATGTCCTATGATTAATTTATTCAAGACACTTACCTATTCTTACAGCTACTTTAATAGTGCCTCATTTCCAGCTCTGCTAGTACTGCATTAATTGAAGGACAAGAAGAAGGTATAAGAAGGTAGGACGTCAGTGAAGACATCAGGGAATAATTTCCGTGGTACTAGAAGGACAGTAGAGCGTTACAACTGTAGAGAAAGAAAGAGATTGTAATATATCCAGCAAATAAAGGACGTAAGTTGTAACTGCTATTCCGAGATGAAGCGGTTGTTACAGGATAGGATTTGGCAGCGGTCTTAATTACATGAAACTGTAATTTACTCCTTTTCGGTAGCATACAGAAATTCATAAATATTCATTAATATCTCTGTCCTTTTTTCTCCTAAATTATTTCTTAAGCTTAATCAAACACATCTATCGTCATCTTGTTCCAAGCTAGATGTGTTCCATTAAGCTTAAGTAATAGGTAACAGGCAACTGCAGACTATTATGTCCACTGATGCATCTAACTTCTACTCCTACTGGTTGCTTGCGGTTCCGGAACATCTGATCTTAGTAAAAGCCGAAGAGCGTAGTACTGGATTAATAAAGACGTTTTGTATTCAGTCAATGACTTTTCTGTCAATGACCTATTCAGCAGTTTGCCGACTACATATGCGAGGGTTGTCCAGAAAGTAAGTTCCGATCGGTCGCGAAATGGAAACCATAGTGAAAACGAGAAACATTTTATTTGCAACAGTTAGGTAAACCTTGCACCTACTTCTTTACATAGTCGCCGCTCCAACTTCGAGTTTTGTCGTAGTGTTGTATCAACTTTCCAATATCCTCGTCATAGAAAGCAGCCGCCTATGCTTTCGGCCAGTCATCTGCACTGGTCTGCAGCTCGTTGTCTGTGGAAAAATTTTGTCTTCATAGCCAGCGGTTCTTGTGAGCAGCGATGAGACTCCGGGGGAGCCAATTACGGACTGTATAGTGGATAATCAAACACTTCTCATCGGAAACGCTGCAGGAGCATCTTCATTGCCCCTGCAGTGTGCGGCCGAAAATTGGCATGAAGAAGGATCTGCTCCACAGTTGTGTTATGAGGGCTGCATGACAGTGGCGAATTCTCTAACCAGGCCCTCATACTTGGCGGGAGACGCTATTCCCTACGCATCTTTACCTGCTCACTGTTCACTCAAAACTGAAAAGAGCGACGCGACACGATCGACGGGCGTATTAGAGACAATGCCCAACACATCTGTGCAAAGCATTAACTGATTTTCCCAGTGGTTTCCATTTCGCGACCGATCAGAACTCACTTTCTGGTCAACCCTCGTATTATTCAACATCGTGCATGCTTCCTTCGTGACTTTATGTCGCAGCTATGGCATTTCTATATTTTTTTGATAAACATCATAGCCGTCAGTGACTACAAAAGTTATTTATTTACATTACTGCAGGTTCGGCTTTATGAGCAATATCAAATGACATATCCCAAAAGATTGTGCCTAAAAATCTTATGACACTTATACAATCCATCGTCTAAGGTGTCTGTTACGTCTTTTAACGATGTTAACATCATTAACCCGAATCCCACCAAATCGCTGTATTTTTGCACTATTCACGTAACTGATGTAGTATAGACAAATACAGTCAGTGGCGACTATGATGTATTATAACAATAGTTTACATGGGTGTGAAAACCAACCATGAGAAATTAATCACTCCGGTTTGTTTGCTGTTTGAAACCGTAGTTTTTGTGATTTTCAGTTTGAAGTCCGGTTTGATGCATTTCTCTACGCTAGTCTATTCTGTTCAAGCCTGTTCTAACGCAGCCCACGTCCACATATAGCTACTTACTATCCTCATGCCTTTGTCTCCCTCTACAAGTTTAATTCACCACACACTTTCTTCGGTTAACAAACTGAAGATTCCTTGATGACTCAGGATATATCTTATCAACTGATCCCTTCTTTTAGTCCCATCATTCCACCAATTTATTTTTACCCAATTCAATTCAGTTGCTCCTCCCCACTTTTTTGTTTTTGTTAAACAAGAGGCCACTAATATGTGATTTTGGATTTCATTAAGGTTTTAGATACTTTAGACTTCGACATTCTACTTGCTAAACTCACAAATCAAATGTAACCGGCTGGTCCCGGCGGAGGTTCGAGTCCTCCCTCGAGCATGGGTGTGTGTGTTTCTCCTTAGGATAATTTAGGTTAAGCAGTGTGTAAGCTGAAGGACTGACGACCTTAGCAGTTAAGTCCCATAAGATATGACCCCCCTTTTGAACATTTGAACATCAAATCTAATCATACCACGAATTCCTCTGCTGGCGACCGCTGTACCTGAACTACCGTTGTAAGTGTTGGTTTGCTGTCGATTCTGATGAGAGAACCGTATCACTAAACTGCTCACAGTAACTCACTCCCTGCCCTACCTTCCTGTTCATAACAAATAATTGACCCCACTATAATTAGATTGAGCCTTAGCATTTTCCTTTTAAGATTTTCTAGCTTCCCTACCACGTTCTAACGTCTACATCCCACGCCACGTCTCGCAGAACGCTATCCTTTCGTTGGTAATTCAGTTTTTTTCTCATAGCTACCTCCCGCATTTCCGAATGGGAAAGTAGCATGGAATCTTTTTCCAAAGGAGAGGTCATCAACACAATTTTCTCAATTACAGGTCATATGTGCTGTGGATACACATTATGCGTATTCATTGCAGAGGTTTCTATTGCCTTCTACATCCACATGCCGTTGATCATCGCTGATTCTTCCGCCTTTAGTATGAGGTTTCCAGCCCAATGTCAAGAGGGTACCCTGAACCTCTGTCCGCTCCTCCGCCCTCTTTGATAAGGCCGTTGACTGAATGAGGTGGGTGTGTTATGCTGGAAGTCTTCGGATATCATTGCTGATGATTTTTGTTAAAAGCTTAAGCAGCGGTGCGGTTCGAACTTCGAATCGAAGCCGTTTTGATTACTACTCAAACAGGGTAACCCTAAACCACAGCTACTACGTAGCACCTCCTACTTTCTGTAGTTACTTAATCTACGTATTTACTCTTCAGCATTCTTCTGCAGCTCCTCACTATTTACTTAAACTACCCATCTAATCTTCATCATTCTTCCGTACTTCCTCATTAGTTATTTAATCTATCCATTTAATATTCAGCATTTTCTGGTAGCACCACATTGCATCATTATTGTCTTTTTGTCCAGACTGCTTATCGTCCTCGTTTCAGTTCCGTACAAGGATACACTCCAGACAAATGTCATCTGTAAAGACTTTCCAACATGAAAATTTATATACGCTGTTTACAAATTCCTCTTTCTCAGAAAAGTTTGCCTTATTATTGTTAGCTTTCGTTTTGTGTCCTCACTACTTCGACGGCTAATTTGCTACCTAAACAGCAAAATTCGTCTATTACTTTCAGTGTTTCATTTTATAACGTAATCCCTCTACATCGCCTGATTGAATTCAACAATTGCTCTCGTTTTGCAGATGTTCAAGTTCTGGCCTCTTTTCAAGGCACTACCCGATCCACTCAGCTGCTCTTACAAGTCATTTGTCGTCTCTAAAAGGAATACACTGTCGTTGACAAACCTTAAAGTTTGTATTTGTTCCCCCCCCCCCCCTCCTCCCCCGTACATCCCCCCTGAATAAATTCCTTTCCAAATTTCTCCTTGGTTTCCATTACTACTTACTTCATGTACATACTGAATAACATCGGGAATAGGCTACAGCCCTGCCTCACTCCTTTTTTCTGCAACTGTACAACTGTTTCCCTTTCGTATCCTCCGACTGTTGTAACTACAATTGGATCTGTTGTAAATAAACTTCCGCTTCTGTATTTTAGTCCTGCTAGCTTCCAGAACGTCAAAGAATCTATTCCAGTCTGAAATGACTCGTTACGTACAAACTGATTACTTCTCCAGATTATAAGGCATCATGAAGCCTCAAACAAAAGGATCCACTCGAAAGGCGATATAAAAGGGGAAATGGTACTGTTCTCATTTATAATTGAAATAATTAGAAGTTTTGATCATTTTTAGTTCAGATGGAATTCTACTCATTGACTTTAATAGGCTTAATGAAAATTAGCTTCAGGGCTAAAGGTAATTAATGACCGCCTGGGTAGTCAATGTTGACACAGACGAAGTTATTCTGTAAAATGATAATTGGCCTTCGATTTGAGATTGAGACTTGGTATTTTAATAATAAAATGACAAAGGATAGAGTGCTTACAGTGCTCGATCGTAGTGTCACCAAAGCACACCGTACCAACTCCATTTAAGCGGCCAGAAATTAATTACCTTATTTATTATATCAGGAGAACTGAGAGGTTTGTAGTTTTACAGAATGAAACAGGTTTAAGATTCAGAACCGAATATCTGTCTGACAGGCGAACACGGTTTACGTATGTTCCCCCAGAAATGCTGAAAATCTCTCTGCAGTGTCGCGTGTGCC
Source organism: Schistocerca serialis cubense (assembly GCF_023864345.2). Taxonomy (NCBI): domain Eukaryota; kingdom Metazoa; phylum Arthropoda; class Insecta; order Orthoptera; family Acrididae; genus Schistocerca; species Schistocerca serialis. The sequence continues at coordinate 110,767,543 of NC_064642.1, read as the reverse complement.
TACACTTCTATGGAACACACACTGATTTCCACCCAAGATCGGCTTCTATCACTTTATCTATTCCTCTGTAAATACGATGTCTGTGAAGTCTCCGGAAAGGTAGAAGGAAACTAAATGCTATGTTACATCAGTGATAATGATATCGAGTTAAATTTACTAAGAAGTTAGCCGTAAAATACCACTTATCAGTATGACATCAGAGCCTCCTGACCTGGAGGCATGCAGTGATTCTGTTGGGAAGGGTATCGTGAAGTCTTTCAATCTCTTCCAAGGATAACCTGTCTTTTAACTGCTGTAAGTGGCCGTTGGTATCCTTGATACTGCCACTGGGACGGAGTTGATGTCCGACCTGGTCCCACACAGGTGCTATTGCAAACAGACGTGGGAAGCTAGTAGACAATGGGAGTACCTCAACATCAAGCCGACAGTATTCATAGAGACGTATATAATGTGTGGACGAACATTGTCCTTTTGAAAATAGTCATCGAATAGTGCCCCATGAAACCTAACACATATGGGCGTGTGAATCCTTGATGTACCGTTGTCAGAGTTCTCTGTCAGCGCTAGCCGTGACCTGAAGTCATAAACGATGGCTCCCCACATCTTGAAGCCAGGTGTACAACCGCTGCGCATCCCTAAAATACTGGAAGAGTAGGGTCTCTCCTCAAGTCACCGCCACGGTCACTGACGATACTCTGCTTGGACAGAAGACAGTTGAAATTCATCGCTAAGCGCAGTGCGACGGTATTCATCAGAGACGCAGCTGTTGGTGTTCTGGTGTTAGAAACAGCCTAGCCATGCAACCTGCTGCTGGTCTCCGACCAACGGTGCGAGATGACACCAAATGTTGCGTCGAGACCTCGGATGACAGGTGCAGAGGGATTATGGTGGGCTTACTGGAAACTACATCTACCACCTCTTGTGTTGGTTAGAAGTTATCGACTGGAAACTTGACATTGAGTATACCTGCCATCATGTGCCGAAACAGTCCATCATTGGGCGACTGTCACATCTGAATGCACTAGAAATCTGGATATTGCAAGATGCGACGAGATGGTGAAATGCGGACCCACAATTATAAGCCTTTAATATTCTGTCAGGTGTTGATAACGCTGTCTCACATGAGTACACGCCGCGCTGCCTCCTTCGCGGTGATCACTCAACTTCTGCTGCTGTTCAGACCCGTTATGTGCACAACCAGGCCTGGTAACAAAACTAAGCACGAATAACGCTCATGCATTTTGGCGCTCGTTCTATCTGACGCGTTGTTCCTTTCGACACATCGAAGTTAAACACATGACCAGTTTGTAGTTGCCATACACTTCTTTATTATAAACACATGCTCTTAATGAAATTAACCGTAACAAAGATTATAACAAAAGGCACCTGCCCTACCGAACCACCAGCAGGACTCAGATTAAAACATTAATGCATTTAAGTCCGATAGACACAGTTTTCAGTAATTAAAACAATGTTCATAAAACCACCATTAATCAAATTTAACTGATATAATTGAATCACACAAACCTTTTAAACGTGCTTCATGACATACATAGAAACTGCCTTTCAGATATATCAAATTCTAAAATTACTTCCAACAACTGAGACATCTTCCATGGACTGATCTTAAGCAATTCTAACAAATTAAAGGTATTATCAGATTAATACACTCAACTAGGCTTCTCCTTAGTATTACTTACAGGTACGAGGTTCAAATACATTTCATCCCCAGAATATAATAATAGCATATTAAATGGTCTTAAAATGGGGCCGTTTCAATTTTATGTTGAAAATTAGTGATGGACGCGAGCAGACCGAAAGGTTCTAACAGATACAGGAGATTCACAGACCAGAGGGTGAAGTAGAACTATACGCAACTTTGAGCTACGATTAAGGTTCCGGAGCCCGCATCTCGTGGTCGTGCGGTAGCGTTCTCGCTTCCCACGCCCGGGTTCCCGGGTTCGATTCCCGGCGGGGTCAGGGATTTTCTCTGCCTCGTGATGGCTGGGTGTTGTGTGATGTCCTTAGGTTAGTTAGGTTTAAGTAGTTCCAAGTTCTAGGGGACTGATGACCATCGATGTTAAGTCCCATAGTGCTCAGAGCCATTCAATTAAGGTTCCGGAAAACCACAACGCTCCAACGGATAGATTGAATTGCAGGACACTAACAACGTAACCATAGACACCGATCCAGGTCCTTAAATTTCCCTCTTCCACCGTGATACTCCGATCGAAGTTTGCTCGCATTGACCACTGCCAGTTATCTGAAACATAAACACATCAGCGGCAGATAACATTCTGGCGCATCAAATACACAAAAGATATCTGCCCAACTTGTTACTCGCAGGTTCGAATCCTGCCTCGGGCATGGATGTTTGTGATGTCCTTAGGTTAGTTAGGTTTAAGTAGTTCTAAGTTCTAGGAGACTGATGACCACAGATGTTAAGTCCCATAGTGCTCAGAGCCATTTGAACCATTTGAACCCAACTTGTTATAAATAAACCTTTCATTATACACGGCATAAAATGAACCCAAGCAGAACTAACCTACGTGACCACTTGCCCAGTAACGGCTCTTAAAATTTGATTAGCCAATTCTCTAGAACAAACAAATAAAATAATAACACAGAAAATGAAATAGGGAAAATTATTTCGACCCGCACTCGAACGCCAGGCAGAGACTTATGCACTACTTGGTATGACCTCTACCTACGCATTAAGCACGGACTCCAGTTCATTCACTTTGAGTAACATGTAACAGACGCGAAGGAAATCTGTCCTTCAAATCCCCAGGAAATCCCAATCACCATCGGCAGCGGATCTGCATTCCAACGGCTAAACACGCCGCAGCAGCTGGCCACGCTCCGCCGTCGTACCGACTCGGCAGCTCTCCACGCTGCATACATCCACAGCGCCACACGTCACTGTCTCCTCACACAGCTGATAGCGGAACTCAAGCCCCAGCAGAGCTTTTTTTTTTCTTTATTGAATTTCAATTACCCTCGAAGGGGGCGGGCTGGCAGCAGCTTACTACGCCGCTCTGCAGCCTACAGAACTTGTGTCTAAAAAGATGAAGATAATAAAAAAAAAATAACATAACAGGTGGCGATAAAATCGGTGACTTAAGGGTAAAATGGCAGAAAATTCTGGAACGTAAAACATAAAACACAGGGTTGAAGATGCGAAGAAAATACACAATAAGCAGAAAAATAACAGACAGACAGTTAAAAAACACGGCGACAGTCTGGTGTCTGTTCGTAAGATATAAAATGCACACCCAGTGACAGCATGATTTCTGTTCGCAACACTGTGGAAAGACGCACAACACTGAACACTCACGTAAACACTGCACTAAAAAGTTGGCACAAATATGACATACCACAGCCGAGAACAGGTGGGGGGAAAACTGGACAGACGATGGAGAAATAAAAAAGGGGGGGGAAGGAGAGGAAAAGTGAAGGGTGGGAGGGGGGAAAGAAGCCAATGGAGAATGAGGACCCAGAAGAGGGGTGGGAGGTGCTGAGCAGACGTGCCAGGGAGTGGGGAGGCAGAGGAGGGGAATGCAAAAGGACTCGGGGAGTGGGCGGGGAGATAACGCAGGATGGAAGGGGGGAGGAAGAGGGAGCCCAGGGAAAGGACGGAGGAAAGGAGGGGGGTGAGGATCAGAGTTGATAGGAGGGATAAATGGAGGGAGAGAGGGCATCATCCGGGAGGGGGAGTTTACGGAAGCCACCTTAGGAAAGGAGATGTAGGGTGTAGAGATGGAGGGTAGGGGGGACACAACGGTGAAGACGTGGCAGGGGGCAGGGATGGGAGAGGAGAGGAGCAACCAGGGGGTGAGGGGGTGCAAGACGGCGGGAGGTGTAGAGGATGCGGATATGTTCGAGGAATAGGAGCAGATGGGGGAAGGGAATGAGATCATAGAGGATCCGTGTGAGGGACGGGAGGCATATTCGGAAGGCGAGGCGGAGTGCATGACGCTCAAGGATCTGGAGGGACTTATAGAATTTGGGGGGGGGGGGAGCAGATATCCAGGCAGGACTGGCATAACAGAGGATGGGACAGATTAAGGATTTGTAGGTGTGGAGGATGGTAGAGGGGTGCAACCCCAACGTCTGGCCAGAGAGGAGTTTGAGGAGTCGGAGGCGGTTGTGGGCTTTGGATTGGATGGAGTGGAGATGAGGGATCCAGGTGAGGTGACGGTCAATGGTGAGGCCAAGGTAGGTGAGGATGGGGTCCCCGCAGAGCGCGAGCGCCGCAGTTAAATAGCAATCCGCCAAAGATGCGAAGAAGACAAGCAGACATCGAAAATCGACTCACAATGATCGGGATGACAATCGATGGAGACTGGCGCCAGCAGCGCACCAGCTCATTATCTGTCACATGGAACTGTAATTCTAATCATTCACATAGCCGCGGTAGTTTGTTCATGTACGAAGTAATATTGACGTCCGACCATGTCTTCTGGGTGTTTCACATTTTTGTGTGTGTGTGGTCTGAGGTTTTCTGGCGCTAAACAGCGTGGTTTTCTCATTTTTATTAGTCATTGTAATTAGTGTCATTATTCTGCAACCACGAATAATTAAACTGATAGTTTGGAAGATTCCACATACTGCCGAAATATTATTACGTTTTACGTAACGTTCTAGTGAAATGATTGGGTAAGTGATATAAATGGCAAACTGGCAGCCGGGAAAACTGACTTGGTCCAAGAGAGGGAATTTCCTTGTTTCAGCAATATGAAATACCAGTTGATAGTAGTTAAACTGACGGCTACAGTGCGTGCTGTATACATCGCAGGACACTGTAACATTTCAGGTGTATTCATTCATCAGTGCGCTCATGGAGTATCCTGTAAAAAATAATAGTTCCACTTTCGGCCATAAGATTTAAATAAGCAGCCAGAAAGATTAAACGTTCCCTGTTTTGATGCCAGTACTCACTTTTTTGGCGAGACGTGATGATTTCTTTTGTAAAGTGACTGTTGGTGTGAAGGGATAAGAACGTTGAAGCTTTCCATACGAAACGCAACGCCTACTGAGGAGAAAGCCCGTGCACTGCTGGTAAAGTTGTTTTATCAGAACGGCAGCAATAGCAGCGCAGCACTGCTCGAATATCGACGACAGCAATACCTGTGTAGAACCCTCACGTCAATAAACGCACTGAAGAATATAATTAAGAAATGTGAAGAAACAGGTTAATTAGGTGGTGCACCAGGAGGAGGGAGGCGGCCTATTCCCACAGCAGCCGTCGATAACGTTTCTGTAGCTACAGCCGACCGTGCAGCACAAGCCTCAACTTCCGCAGCCAGTGCTCCAGACGCGTCACGGGAAATGTCTCTTCCCTGGTTGTGAGCCTATCTGAAAGATGGTGTCTATAAGTGATGTATCCAGACTCTTCTTGATTTGAACTATAGCATACGACGAGATATCGCTTTGATTGTACGGGATATGCTGCGGGCAGCTGTCGACCATGCCGTGTTACGGGTACAGGGTGTTGCTGAGTCCGGGGACCACAGTGAACATATGTTGTAACTTGTGACTACACTGCTGGCCATTAAAATTGGACAACCATGAATAAACGGGTATTCACTGGACAAATATATTATACTAGAACTGACATGTGATTACCTTTTCACGCAATTTGAGTGCATAGATCCTGAACCCAGAACAATCACCTCTGGCCGTAATAACGGCCTTGATACGCCTGGGCATTGAGTCAAACAGAGCTTGGATGGCGTGTACAGGTACAGCTGCCCATGCAGTTTCAACACGATACCACAGTTCATCAACAGTAGTGACTGGCGTATTGTGAGAATTCAGTTGCTCGCCCACCATTGACAAGACATTTTCAATTGGTGAGAGATCTGGTGAAGAGGCTGGCCAGGGCAGCAGTCGAACATTTTCTGCATCCAGAAAGGCCCGTACAGGATCTGCAACATGCGGTCGTGCGTTATCATGCTGAAATGTAAGGTTTCGCAGGGATCGATGAAGGGTAGAGCCACGAGTCGTAACACATCTGAAATGTAACGTCCACTGTTCAAAGTGCCGTCAATGCGAACAAGAGGTGACCGAGACGTGTAACCAATGGCACCCTATACCATCACGCCGGGTGATACGCCAGTATGGCGATGACGAATACACGGTTCCAATGTGCGTTCACCGCGATGTCGCCAAACACGGATGCGACCATCATGATGCTGTAAACAGAACCTAGATTCATCCGGAAAAATTACGTTTTGCCATTCGTGCACCCAGGTTCGTCGTTGAGTACACCATCGCAGGCGCTCCTATCTGTGATGAAGCGTTAAGGGTAACCGTAGCCTTGGTCTCCGAGCTGATAGTCCATGCTGCTGCAAAGTCGTCGAACTGTTCGTGCAGATGGTTGTTGTCTTGCAAACGCCCCCACCGTACGGTGGCTGGGGCGAGGCAGCGCACACAGTGAAATAAGTAATATTATTAACTTGGTACATATGTATCGTGAATTTGTAAAAAAAAAAAAAAAAAAAAAAAAAAATATATATATATATATATATATATATATATATATATATAAAATAAAAAAATAGGTCTTGCCGCTGTAGGCGTTGATTATGCCTGTTTAGGCAAGCTGATTTACATTTTGTTCTGAAGAAGGGGTGGTTATCCACGCTGAAACCTAGGTAAGTACCAGGTAGTTTGTGGAATCGAGACGGATTTTTCATAATTATTTCGGTACTTACGATTGCTGACGCGCTGCAATGCTGAAAGTTCTTAAACCTCAAGATTTTTATTTCTTATCTCCGGATTTTAATTCCTACTGCAAATTTTTCTTTTGTTTCCTGTACTGCTTGCTCAATGTACAGATCGAGTAATATCGGGGATAGGCTGCAACCCTGTCTCATTCCCTTCCAAACTACTGCTTCCCTTTCGTGCCCTTCGATTGCTATAACCACCATCTGATTTCTGTACAAATTATAAGTAGCTTTTCGCACCCTGTATTTTACCCCTGTCACCTTCAGAATTTGAAAGAGAGTATTCCAGTCAACATTGTCCAAAGCTTTCCCTAAGTCTTCAGATGCTCGAAACGTTGGTTTGCCTTTCCTTAACCTATCTTATAAGATAAGTCGTAGGGTCAGTATTGTCTCACGTGTTCCGACATTTCTATGGAATCCAAAATGATCTTCCCCGAGGTATAAAGCAGCTACTTCGGTAATTTTCACACCTTTCAGCACCTCTTTTTTGGAATTGGAATTATAATATTCTTCTTGAAGTCTGAGGGCAATTCGCCTCTGTCAAAAATCTTTCTCGCCAGATGGAAGAATTTTGTCATGGCTGGCTCTCCTAAGGGTATCAATAGTTCTCATGGAATGTTGTATATTCCCGGGGCCTTCTTTCAACTTACGTCTTTCAGTGCTCTGTCAAATTATTCACGCAGTATCATATCTCCCATCTCAATTTCATCTATTTCCTCTGCGATTTCCATAACATTGCCGGCAAGTTCATCGCCCTCTATATACTCCTTTCCTTTCTGCTTTCCTTTCTTTGCTTAGGATTAGTTTTCACCCTGAGCTCTTGATATTAAAAAAAACACGTGGTTCTCTTTTCTCCAAAGGTCTCTTTAATTTTCCTGTAGCCGCCCTCTATCTTACACGTAGTGATATATGCCTCTACATCCTTAAATTTGTCCTATAGCTATTCCCACTTAGGCAGTATGCACTTCTTGTCGATCCTACTTTTGAGACGTTTGTATTCCATTTCGCCTGTTTCGTTTACTGCATTTTTATATCTTCTACTTTCATCAATTAATTTCAATATTTCTTCGGTTACTCATGAATTTCTACTAGCCTTCGTCATTTTACCTACTTGATCCTCTGCAGCCTTCTCTATTTCATCCCTCAGAGCTACCCATTCTTTTTCCACTTAATTCCTTTCCCCCTGTTCTTGTCAACCGTTCCCAAACGTTCCCTACGAAACTCTCTATAACCTCTGTTTCTTTTAGGTTATCCCGGCTCCGTCTACTTAAATGCCTACATTTTTGCAGTTTCTTCAGTTTTAATCTACAGTTCATAGCCAACAAATTGTGGTCAGAGACCACATCTGCACCTGGAAATGTCTTACAAATAAAAGCCTGGCTCCTCAATCTCTCTTTTACCATTACATAATCAGTCTGAACCCTTCCAACGTGTCCAGGTCTCTTCCATGCGTACAGCTTTCTTTCATGATTCATAAATCAAGTGTTAGCTATGATTAAGTTATGCTCTATGCAAAATTCTACCAGGTGGCTCCCTCTTTCATCCCATATTCCCAGTCCATATTAACCTACAACTTTCCCTTCTCTTCCTTTCCCACTGTAAAGTTGATGCATTAAGTTGTTCTGAAAGCGGTGCTGATATTCAATATAATAAAAGCGGGTTAAAAGCTGCGAGCTATCTGAGGAAGTTATCCCTGCATTACTGAGCAACTGATTCATCAGGTATCCAGTCTAGTGTACCAAATTGCCAACCAGACTAACATTAATTATAATCTTTTAATAGGCATCATACGAAACAGGTGATACATATATAAAAAGAGAATTTCAATAAAAATAAATAAATCTGTTTATATTTGGACATTAATTTTGACATTGAACATTGTTCCGTTAAAATTTCAGCTTATTAAACTTGATTCATAACTAAACTGGTGCCTTATTTAGGATTCTGAAAATGTTGAGTTTGTAATCTTATGGAAAACATCAAATATGGAGCCAAGATTGGGAGACTGCATACAACACTGCATTCATAAAATAACACACGAAGAACATTGAAACATATGCAAGAGGAAATTAACTACAACCAACCGATTCAATTTTCACCCAAAGAAATTACAATCGTAGCGCAATCCTGTCCGTCTTGGAATTACCACACGCTGGTATACTAAATTCATACTAATTGTCTGTGAAATCTTCTCGAAAAGAATGGCTGAGGGCTACTTTGATGATTACACCACATGCTTCACGTGGTCAACTTGGTTTACTCAAAGAGTGTAACTCCACAATAATTTTGATAATTAAAATAAATTCCATCGAAACGCAATTTACAAAAGAAACCTCGAACTGGTTACTATTTTTTATATATTAACCCAATGGATCAAACAATTATATAAGCACATGGTACTGGTCTCCCACGTGGGTTGAAGATAAAGAAAAGTTGCTATACTGAAAAATATTGTCATGACGAGACGTTATAATCTCACGCACATTCTCATTTAAGATTGATGATCTTAGTTACAGTTACGGATCATCAACATGTGGTTCCACTTATCTCACGAAGTAGTGACAAAGCAACTACTGGAAGATATTCTGAACTTCACACTTGAATTACACTGCATTGCGATTTAAGATAACATAAGATATTTTAGATCCAAACCTGAAACAAAGATGATTAAATTTTCAGTTAGGCTGGAGATCTTACCACTTCAGACGCTCGCCGCAGACAGACTGGCGTGGGCCCCTACCGAAGGTGCCTCACAGATACAATCGGAAGTGACCAGAGAGGCTGCTTCCTATACCAACATGACAAGGGACGGACAGAACCATACCAAGAATAGAAACCTCTTTGCTTTTAGAAAGCGTAACTACCTGTTCCGACGTTGGTCCTACTGTTCTTTAGCAGACAGGCTGTCTTTTACCACCAAGCATGCAACTAGAAATACATTTGCGCATTCATCCTTTCACACAGAAGTGAAGGGGTATGACAGTATCTTATCATATACACTATATAAAAGATGTAGGTCCCATATGAGACTGTGTGACATGAATTACATATAAACTGTGTTTTAAAGTGTAGTAGTGTGACAGAACGTTCTTGTTTATGTGTAAAAGTAACACGTTACACTGCTCAGTCTCCTCCCAGATAGAGTCAAAAACACTGCAGTAAATTTAGAAGTGGAATGTATGCCGTAAATGACAATAGATTTAAGAAATTCACATGAAAGGAATCCAACAGAGACCTTTCATCACATTCGAATTCCAGTCCCCCATGACTATTAAATTTTCATCTCCCTTAACTATCTGAAAAATTTCTTTTACCTCATCATATATTTCTTCTATCTCTTCATCATCTGGGGAGCTAATTGGCACATAAACTTGTACTACTGTGATAGACTTGGGCTTCACTATGCTGTTCGTAGTAGCTTATCCGCGTTCCTATCTTTTTATTCATTATTAAACCTACTCTTTCATTAGCCCTATTTGATTTTATATTTATAACCCTACATTCATCAGACCAGAAGTCCAGTTCCTCCTGCCACTGAACTTCACTAATTCCCACGATATCTAACTTTAACATATCCACTTCCGTTTTTAAATTTTCTAAGCTGCCTGCACGACTAAGGGATCTCACATTCCGCGCTCCGATCCGTAGAACTCCAGTTTTGTTTCTCCTGTTAACAACGTCATCCTTAGTAATCCCCGCCTGGAGATCCGAATAGGGGACTAATTTACTTCCAGAATATTTTACCCAAGAGGACGCCATCATCATTTAACGATTCTGTGAAGCTCCATGCCCTCAGGAAAAATTACGGCTGTAATATCCGATGCTTTCGGCCGTTCGAAGTACCAACCCAGCAATGCTGTTTTGGTGGTTGTTACAAAGCAAGTTCAGTCAGTCCTCCAGTAGTCAATGAGGCACGGATGTGTCGAGGATTTCTTCTTATATTTTAAGTTGGTCCATTACTTTCTCCAGTGTGAATGATATGTAAAAGTAGCTACTTTTCGTCTTAAACTACTCTGGGGTAGTTTTATTTCTAATATGTTACCCTCAATATACTTTTGATATCAGAGAATAAAGGTCATAGGAAAATGAACCGTAATCGGTCCAGGACACTATTATGGATACAGATTTCCCACTTTTGTATCTCGTGCGACTCGTCAACCAACAACTCTTACAGAATTACGTGAAATGTTTGACCTGGTGTGACAGAACTTATTCCAGGACAGTATACGCTATCTGTGAGATCAAATGGACGGTGGTGTAGAAATATATGATAAAGTAAAAGAAACTATTCAGATAGTTAAGGAAGATGAAATTTTAATAGTGATGGGGGACTGGAATTTGATAGTGGGAAGAGGAAGAGAAGGGAAAGTTGTAGGTGAATATGGACTAGGGAAAGGAATGAAAGAGGGAGCCGCCTGGTAGAATTCTGCAATCAGCTAACACTTGGTTTAAGAATCATGAAAGAAGACCGTACGCGTGAAAGAGACCTAGAGATACCGGAAGGTTTCAGACTGATTATATCATGGTAAGAGAGAGATTTAGGAACCAGGTTTTAAGTTGTAAAACATTTACAGGTGCATATGTGGACTCTGACCACAATTTGTTGTTTATGAACTGTAGATTAAAACTGAAGAAACTGCAAAAAAGTAGGAATTTGAGGAGATCGAACCTTGATAAACTGAAAGAACCAGAGGTTATAGAGTGCTGACACTGGTGTACACTACGTACTGAAATGGATCTATAAGTGGTACGTCAAAATCACTTGTGCTTTTGATCTGTAAATGTAATCATTTCATGTAATCAATATGCACTGTTGCAACAATAAATCTTGAGTGAATTGGAAACCTCTAACTCTGCAGCGGAGTGTGCGCTGATATGAAACTTCCTGGCAGATTAAAACTGTGTGCCCGACCGAGACTCGAACTCGGGACCTTTGCCTATCGCGGGCAAGTGCTCTACCAACTGAGCTACCGAAGCACGACTCACGCCCGGTACTCACAGCTTTACTTCTGCCAGTACCTCGTCTCCTACCTTCCAAACTTTACAGAAGCTCTCCTGCGAACCTTGCAGAACTAGCACTCCTGAAAGAAAGGATATTGCGGAGACATGGCTTAGCCACAGCCTGGGGGATGTTTCCAGAATGAGATTTTCACTCTGCAGCGGAGTGTGCGCTGATATGAAACTTCCTGGCAGATTAAAACTGTTGGTAGAGCACTTGCCGGTGAAAGGCAAAGGTCCCGAGTTCGAGTCTCGGTCGGGCACACAGTTTTAATCTGCCAGGAAGTTTCATATCAGCGCACACTCCGCTGCAGAGTGAAAGTCTCATTCTGGAAACATCCCCCAGGCTGGGGCTAAGCCATGTCTCCGCAATATCCTTTCTTACAGGAGTGCTAGTTCTGCAAGGTTCGCAGGAGAGTTTCTGTAAAGTTTGGAAGGTAGGAGACGAGATACTGGCAGAAGTAAAGCTGCGGGGACCGGGCGTGAGTCGTGCTTCGGTAGCTCAGTTGGTAGAGCACTTGCCCGCGAAAAGCAAAGGTCCCGAGTTCGAGTCTCGGTCGGGCACACAGTTTTAATCTGCCAGGAAGTTTCATATCAGCGCACACTCCGCTGCAGAGTGAAAATCTCATTCTGAAGTTGTTCTGCTTGTTTGTGGCAGCTGCATTAATTACTATCTATTCTGTGGCCCTCAAAAATCAGTAGCTTTCTTCCTTGATCTTGTCAGGTTTTCTGTTTACATGATCTATGTGTAACCAGAAGTTGTCGATTTCTGTGTTGTATTATTGTGTGTGTTTCATCTATTTACCTGTCTTATGAGAGTTTTTAAATGCCTTAGTCGCCGCGTGTGGCTGGTTTAAGGCCTTAGAAAAATTGCAGGTTACGTCTTAGTAGTTGGTTTGCAAGTGAAGGCTTGGAGACAGAGGCCGGCCTGTCATGGTAAACTGGGTAATTTAATGCAGGTTTTTAGAATTTCTCTTAGTGTCGGTGATGAATGTCGTTAATTATTATGTATTAGCGTTTACCCGGACGGCAATAGCTGTACGTAGATTTTTTTAAAGCACAATACTGGCCTCTAAAGCCTTCCCTCCAGAATTTATAGTACAAGAGAAACACCTGAGATATTACTATTATGAAAACTTTTCCCTGACGGCAAAAATAAAAATACTGATTATTATGCATCGCCGCGAGAAACGTCCAAAGAATGCAAACCTGAGCAAAAAATGTACATAAATGAAATCAATAGCTACTGTCAAAAGATGTAAATTACGTATTCATGTAATTATCAGATGACGGCCTATTAATATCAAGCGACTGAAGCGACAGCCGATGTCATTGTTCGACGGTAATTGACCGATCAACCTGACATAATTCTTTCGCAAAAAATTTACGTAAAGATCTCAGATGTTGAATAGACAACGAGGACGAAATGTGTTCGGTGGCTCTGTCCTCGAACAATTCGTCACCAATTCTTTCTTTACGGGCTCTAAAGATGCAAATATTCAAAGAATTTTATGGTTATTATCATGCAACATGATGAGATCTGATACCGATGTTAAATTCCAGTGCATTCCGGGTGATCAAAAAGTCAGTATAAATTTGAAAACTGAATAAATCACGGAATAATGTAGATAAAGAGGTACAAATTGACACACATCCTTGGAATGACATGGGGCTTTATTAGAACCAAAAAAATACAAACGTTCAAAAAATGTCCGACAGATGGCTCTTCATGTGATCGCAATAGCAATAATTAGCATAACAAAGTAAGACAAAGCAGAGATGATCTTATTTACAGGAAATGACAATATGTCCACCATCATTCCTCAACAATAGCTGTAGTCGTGGAACAATGTTGTGAACAGCACTGTAAAGCAAGTCCGCAGTTATGGTGAGGCACTGGCGTCGGATGTTGTCTTTCAGCATCCCTAGAGAAGTTGGTCGATCACGATACACTTGCGACTTCAGGTAACACCAAAGCCAATAATCGCACGGACTGAGGTCTGAGGACCTGGGAGGCCAAGCATGACGAAAGTGGCGGCTGAGCACACGATCATCACCAAACGACGCGCGCAAGAGATCTTTCACACTTCTAGCAATACTTTTTTTTTCTTTGGTTCTATTGAAACCTCATGTCATTCCAAGCATGTGTCGATTTTTACCTCTCTATCTAGATTATTCCGTGGTTTATTAAGTTTTCAAATTCATACTTACTTTTTAATCACCTGGTACATATCAAAAATATGTGTGCTTACTCTGCAACAGTCGGAGAAAATAAGGCACAACAGAACGGCGAGAATAAATGGATTATAGTCTCGTTTCTTTTATAGGAAAAGATGTACAGGGTTCGTTTCTGTTTGGTCTCTTTTTGCAAAAGCCTGTAACTAAACGTTTTTATTACGCTTTTAACTACTAAACGTATTTTACACAGAATAGAAATTCTCCAAATATCACAGTATTAATGAGTTTCTATTGGTATATTTTCATCTCACAATTTAGAAGGTTATGAAGTTGCATGGGGTAATGCATATATATCATGGTAAGCACATATAACGCTACACCTCGAGTCAAATAAAATAAGTTCGTTTTACTGGCTCTTTCCTCCCAACTCCTCGAATTCTACTTTGGCAAAAAGATTATATCAAAATCGGAGCCTACATATTGGACAACAGAAACTGGTACCTATGAATGCCTGCTAGTACCTATGAACAAAATAGCGTTCCTCATTGTGTTGGCTTAGTCAAGAAGATCGTATCATTTCACATAAAACGAAGCTGCCACTCTGGAGAAAACTATTTACAATTGTGATCGAAAATAATGCACCTTAGTCCTGTACATCACTCCGAGGAAGATCACATGGAAGTAGTTAATTCTTCGAACTTAACATATTTAACAAGGGGAAATATCACTTATTTTCTTTCTCTGGCTACGTGAAGTAGTTCAACAGCTGAAAACGTCTCTCTGTAGCTTAAAACTTGCGGCCTATCTTAACGAGAGTGGTTGTCACAGTGGGCTGGTGAGTGTACGCCCCCTCAGCAGCACCTGCCTCTGAAAACACACCGAGGTGTGGACGTGCGGACTGCGTGGGCGACAAAGCCGGCGCCGTTTGACTAGCGGGTGGCACGCAGCGGGGGCGACGGCGGCGGCGGCGGCGGGGCCCAGACTAAACATCTGCAGTGCGCTAATGGGATTGCGGGCTGACGGCCGGTCCTCAGGGCCCGATTACGCCGCGGGCCCCCACCCCCGCCCCCAGCCCCCAGCCGGCAGGACCCAGCACCCAGTCCACCGGCCCCAGCCCCCGGCTGCCGGCTGAGGACTCAGACAGATGCCGTCCCCGTCCACGCTGTTAGCTGCCGTGCCCAGTCCTTCCGCCACCCGCTTGCTTTGGTGGGCCTATCAAAGCGTAGCGGATACTGCCTGCGGGTTCTACTTTTCCTGCACAAGACAACTCTCTTCGCTTCAGGGACACGAGACACAGACCCTTTGAAACGTGCTCATGGCCACTCAAATACATAGCTATTGGTTCAGAGCAAATTCTGTTGTTCTGCCGCTGCTACACTACGAAATTAGTATTGATATCTCTCGGAATACTTCGGGTGAGCTTCACCTAGCGCTACTTCTTTCTACATCTACATTTATACTCCGCAACCCACCCAACGGCATATAGCTGAGGTCACTTTACGTGCCACTATCTCCCTTCCCTCTTCCAGTCGCGTACGGTTCGCGGGAAGAACGACTGTCTGAAAGCCTCCGTGCGCGCTCGAATCTCTCTAATTTTACATTCGTGATCTCCTCGGGAGGTATAAGTAGGGGGAAGCAATATATTCGATACCTCATCCAGAAACGCACTCTCTCGAAACCCGGACAGCAAGCTACACCGCGATGCAGAGCGACTCTCTTGCAGAGTCTGCCACTTTAGTTTGCTAAACATCTCCGTAAAGCTATCGCGCTTACCAAATAACCCTGTGACGAAACGTGGCGCTCCTCTCTGGATCTTCTCTATCTCCTCCGTCAACCCGACCTGGTACGGTTCCCACACTGATGAGCAATACTCAAGTATAGGTCGAACGAGTGTTTTGTAAGCCACCTCCTTTGTTGATGGACTACATTTTCTAAGGACTCTCCCAAAGAATCTCAACCTGGTACCCGCCTTACCAACAATTAATTTTATATGATCATTCCACTTCAAATCGTTCCGTACGTATGCTCCCAGATATTTTACAGAAGTAACTGCTACCAATGTTAGTCCCGCAATCATATAATCATACAATAAAGGATCCTTATTTCTATGTATTCACAATACATTACATTTGTCTATGTTAAGGTCAGTTGCCACTCCCAGAACCATGTGCGTATCCACTGCAGATCTTCCTGCTTCCGCTGCAGTTTTCTAATGCTGCAACTTCTCTGTATACTATAGCATCATCCGCGAAAAGCCGCATGGAACTTCCGACACTATCTACTATCTCAGATGCACGTCATTAATATTCACTCCTTATTAGTCGTATCTGATAAACGAACCATGTTTCATTCCTGTTTCACAAGCATTGTTATTACTCTACAAGCGAGGTGTCGGGCGATAAACCCCATTTTCTAGTACACACATCACAACTTACCTCAAACGTCGGGCCGGCCGCTGCGGCCAAGCGGTTCTAGGCGCTTCAGTCCGCAACCGCGCTGCTGCTGCGGTAGCAGGTTCGAATCCTGCATCATTCATGGATGTGTGTGATGTCCTTGGGTTAGTTAGGTTTAAGTAGTTCTAACTCTAGGGGACTCACGACCTCAGATATTAAGTCCCACAGTTCTTAGATAAGGGGCACGTGGTCTAGGGGTAGCGTCTTTGATTCATAATCAAAACGTCTTCGGTCCCGGGTTCGATCCCCGCCACATCCTAAATTTTGAAAAATAATCAGCATTGGCGGCCGAAGACTTTCGGCATAAGAAGTCAGCCTCATCCTGCCAACGGCCTTGTCAAAGATGGCAGAGGAGCGGATAGAGGTTCAGGGCACTCTCTTGTCCTGGGGGTGGGAAATTGCCCCTAAAGGCGGAAGAATCAGCAATGATCAACGACATGAGGATGCAGAAGGCAATGGAAACCACTGCATTAAAGACATGTAACGTGTATCCACAGGACATGTGGCCTGTAATTGAAGAAGTGTCATGATGATCTCTCTATTGACAAAAGATTCCGGAATAGTCCCCCATTCGGATCTCCGGGAGGGGACTGCCAAGGGGGAGGTTACCATGAGAAAAAGATTGAATAATCAACGAAAGGATAACGTTCTACCAGTCAGGGGCGTGGAATGTCAGAAGCTTGATCGTGGTAAGGAAATGCAAAGGCTCAATCTAGGTATAGTAGGGGTCAGTGAAGTGGAGTGGAAGGAAGACAAGGATTTCTGGTCAGATGAGTGTCGGGTAATATCAACAGCAGCAGAAAATGGTATAACAGGTGTAGGATTCGTTATGAATAGGAAGGTAGGGCAGAGGGTGTGTTACTGTGAACAGTTCAGTGACCGGGTTGTTCTAATCAGAACCGACAGCAGACCAACACCGACAACGATAGTTCAGGTATACATGCCGACGTCGCAAGCTGAAGATGAAAAGATAGAGAAACTGTATGAGGATATTGAAAGGGTAATGCAGTATGTAAAGGGGGACGAAAATTTAATAGTCATGGGCGACTGGAATGCAGTGGTAGGGGAAGGAGTAGAAGAAAAGGTTACAGGAGAATATGGGCTTGGGACAAGGAATGAAAGAGGAGAAAGACTAATTGAGTTCTGTAATAAGTTTCAGCTAGTAATAGCGAATACCCTGTTCAAGATTCACAAGAGGAGGAGGTATACTTGGAAAAGGCCGGGAGATACGGGAAGATTTCAATTAGATTACATCATGGTCAGACAGAGATTCCGAAATCAGATACTGGATTGTAAGGCGTACCCAGGAGCAGATATAGACTCAGATCACAATATAGTAGTGATGAAGAGTAGGCTGAAGTTCAAGACATTAGTCAGGAAGAATCAATACGCAAAGAAGTGGGATACGGAAGTACTAAGGAATGACGAGATACGTTTGAAGTTCTCTAACGCTGTAGATACAGCAATAGGGAATACCGCAGTAGGCAGTACAGTTGAAGAGGAATGGACATCTCCAAAAAGGGCTATCACAGAAGTTGGGAAGGAAAACATAGGTACAAAGAAGGTAGCTGCGAAGAGACGATGGGTAACAGAAGAAATACTTCAGTTGATTGATGAAAGGAGGAAGTAAAAACATGTTCCGGGAAAATCAGGAATACAGAAATACAAGTCGCTGAGGAATGAAATAAATAGGAAGTGCAGGGAAGCTAAGACGAAATGGCTGCAGGAAAAATGTGAAGACATCGAAAAAGATATGATTGTCGGAAGGACAGACTCAGCATACAGGAAAGTCAAAACAACCTTTGGTGACGTTAAAAGCAACTGTAGTAACATTAAAAGTGCAACGGGAATTCCACTGTTAAATGCAGAGGAGAGAGCAGATAGGTGGAAAGAATACATTGAAAGCCTCTATGAGGGTGAAGATTTGTCTGATGTGATAGAAGAAGAAACAGGAGTCGATTTAGAAGAGATAGGGGATCCAGTAGTAGAATCGGAACTTAAAAGAGCTTTGGAGGACTTATGGTCAAATAAGGCAGAAGGGATAGATAACATTACACCAGAATTTCTAAAATCATTGGGTGAATTGGCAACAAAACGACTATTCACGTTGGTGTGTAGAATATATGAGTCTGGCGACATACCATCTGACTTTCGGAAAAGCATCATCCACACAATTCCGAAGACGGCAAGAGCTGACAAGTGCGAGAATTATCGCACAATCAGCTTAACAACTCATGCATCGAAGATGCTTACAAGAATAATATACAGAAGAATGGAAAAGAAAATTGAGAATGCGCTAGATGACGATCAGTTTGGCTTTAGGAAAAGTAAAGGGACGAGAGAGGCAATTCTGACGTTACGGCTAATAATGGAAGGAAGGCTAAAGAAAAATCAGGACACTTTCATAGGATTTGTCGACCTGGAAAAAGCAATCGATAGTATAAAATGGTGCAAGGTGTTCGAGATTCTGAAAAAAGTAGGGGTAAGCTATAGGGAGAGACGGGTCATATACAATATGTACAACAACCAAGAGGGAATAATAAGAGTGGACGATCACGAACGAAGTGCTCATATTAAGAAGGGTGTAAGACAAGGCTGTAGCCTTTCGCCCCTACTCTTCAATCTGTATATCGAGGAAGCAATGATAGAAATAAAAGAAAGGTTCAGGAGTGGAATTAAAATACAAGGCGAAAGGATATCAATGATACGATTCGCTGATGACATTGCTATCCTGAGTGAAAGTGAAGAAGAACTAAATGATCTGCTGAACGGAATGAACAGTCTAATGAGTACACAGTATGGTTTGAGAGTAAATCGGAGAAAGACGAAGGTAATGAGAAGTAGTAGTTCGCTGATGACATTGCTATCCTGAGTGAAAGTGAAGAAGAATTAAATGATCTGCTGAACGGAATGAACAGTCTAATGAGTACACAGTATGGTTTGAGAGTAAATCGGAGAAAGACGAAGGTAATGAGAAGTAGTAGAAATGATAACAGTGCGAAACTTAACATCGGGATTGATGGTCACGAAGTCAATGAAGTTAACGAATTGTGCTACCTAGGCAGTAAAATAACCAATGACGGACGGAGCAAGGAGGACATCAAAAGCAGACTCGCTGTGGCAAAAAAGGCATTTCTGGCCAAGAGAAGTCTACTAATATCAAATACCGGCCTTAATTTGAGTAAGAAATTTCTGAGTATGTACGTCTGGAGTACAGCATTGTATGGTAGTGAAACTTGGACTGTGGGAAAACCGGAACAGAAGAGAATCGAAGCATTTGAGACGTGGTACTATAGACGAATGTTGAAACTTAGGTGGACTGATAAGGTAAGGAATGAGGAGGTTCTACGCAGAATCGGAGAGGAAAGGAATATGTGGAAAACACTGTTAAGGAGAAGGGACATGATGATAGGACATCTGCTAAGACACGAGGGAATGACTTCCATGGTACTAGAGGGAGCTAGCTGTAGAGAGCAAAAACTGTATAGGAAGACAAAGATTGGAATACGTCAAGCAAATAATTGAGGACATAGGTTGCAAGTGCTACTCTGAGATGAAGAGGTTAGCACAGGAAAGGAATTTGTGGCGGGCCGCACCAAACCAGTCAGTAGACTGATGACGAAAAAAAAAGTTCTTAGATCTAGCCAAACGTGGGAACCAAGCAAAGTTTCTACATCTACCTACATCTACGAGGTTACTCTGCAAATCACATTTAAGTGCCTGACAGAAGGTTCATCAAACCACCTTCACAATTCTCTATTATTCCAGTCTCGTATAGCACGTGGAAAGAATGAACACCTATATCTTTCCGTACGAGCTCTGATTTCCCTTATTTTATCTTGGTGATCGTTCCTCCCTATGCAAGTCGGTGTCAACAAAATATTTTCGGATTCGGAGAGGGAAGTTGGTGATTGGAATTTCGTGAAAAGATTCCGTCGCAACGAAAAACGCCTTTCTTTTAACGATGTCCAGCCATATTTTGCGATAATACAAAACGTGCTGCCTTTGTTTGAACTTTTTCGATGCACTCCGTCAGTCCTATCCGGTAAGGATCCCACACCGAGCAGCAGTATTCTAAAAGAGGACGGACAAACGTAGTGTAGGCAGTCTCCTTAGTAGATCTGTTGCATTTTCTAAGTGTCCTGCCAGTAAAACGCAGTCTTTGGTTAGCCTTTCTCACAACATTTTCTATGTGTTCCTTCCAATTTAAGTTGTTTGCAATTGTAATACCTAGGTATTTTGTTGAGTTTACTGTTTTTAGATTAGACTGATTTATCGTGTAACCGAAATTTAATAAGTTCCTTTTAGCATTCATGTAGATGACCTCACACTTTTCGTTATTTAGGGTCAGCTGCCACCTTTCACACCATTCAAATATCTTTTCTAAATCGTTTTGCAGTTTATTTTGATCTTCTGATGACTTTATTAGTCGATAAACGACAGCGTCATCTGCAAACAACCGAAGACGGTTGCTCCGATTGCATCCCAATTCGTTTATATAGTTAACGAAGAGCAAACGGCCTACAACACTAGGTTGGGGAACGCCAGAAGTCACTTCTGTTTCATTCCATGACTGTCCGTCAGTTACTACAAACTGTGACCTCTCTGACAGGAAATCACAAATCCAGTCACATAACTGAGACGATATTCCATAAGCACGCAATTTCACTACGAGCCGCTTGTGTGGCACAGTGTCAAAAGCTTTCCGGTAATCCAGAAATACGGAATCGTTCTGAAATCCCTTGTGAATAGCACTCAACACTTCATGTGAATAAAGAGCTAGTTGTGTTTCACAGGAACGATGTTTTCTAAACCCATGTTGACTATGTGTCAATACACACACTTAAAATTCATTAGCCATCGTTCCATGACGTAACTGTTGCATCAAAGGGGTGGGGGGTGGGGGTCTTCATAGGGCCACATACTCAGTATTTACACTGAAGAGCCAAAGAAACTGCTACACCTGCCTAATATCGTGTAGGGCCCTCGCGAGCAAGCAGAGGTGCCACAACACGATGTGGCATGGACTCCACTAATTTCTGAAGTACTGCTGGAGGGAACTGACACCGCGAATCCTGCAGGGCTGTCCATAAGTGGTTCAAATGGCTCTGAGCATTATGGGACTTAACTGCTGTGGTGATCAGTCCCCTAGAACTTAGAACTACTTAAACCTAACTAACCTAAGGACATCACACACATCCATGCCCGAGGCAGGATTGGAACCTGCGATCGTAGCGGTCGCGCTGTTCCAGACTGTAGCGCCTAGAACCGCTCGACCACTCCGGCCGGCTGTCCATAAATCCGTAAGATTACGAGAGGGTGGAGATCTCTTCTGAACAGCACGTTGCAAGACATCCAAGATATGTTCAATAATTTTCGTGTCTGGGGACTTAGGTGGGTAGCGGAAGTGTTTAAACTCAGAAGTCTGTTCCTGGAGCCACTCCGTAGCAATTCTGGACGTCTATGGTGTCGCGTTGACGTACTGGAATTGTTCAAGCCCGTTGGAACGCACAATGATCATGAATGAATGATCATGAGGTACAGTGATGCTCAATAGTATCCGAACGACCTGAATTGCATTTCGCCTGATTCGCATGCAACCCACATAACGGAGCTGTCTAGCAGCTTCTCAAATCGCTCCTCGGTACAGTCGTTTGACTGTTGAAAATGGTTCCAATAAGTCTCCACTAGAAAACTCTGCTCTGTATCGCAATAACTCAAAATGTAAAATAATACCACGATACTAGAAATATCAGGGAACACCTTATCACAGATAAGGCCGTCCTTAAGGCTAGTAAGTTCACATTTATTGCAATAAATGACATACCTGAAATGTTACCACTCTCATTATTACGTCAGATAGGTAATGCACGTGGTAAGTTCGTCGTATTCATCATTTCCTCTTCAAAGTAACATACCATACTTGTTATTTAACACAAAATGACATTAAAAATTTAAGTTATTCACGAGCAGCTTGTTGAGAATGTGTATGAACTTCAAATGACACGACGAGGCGCCTCGTTCTGCATATGGATTCAAACCCAGGTCATGCAGACTAAGATTTCGTGACTGACGGAAACTAACAGTCATTCCTGAATAGGTATACAGAGAGTGATATACCTCGATTTTAGACACCATAAATCTGTTAAATCTGAAAAGAACAAAATGTCGCAGGAGTTAGCCCTTTTTCCACATGCGGCTATTTTGTGATGATAAGTGAAGGGAATTATGTTCGAAGTTCCATTAAATTGATAACTTCAGCAGACAGCGGAATTGCGTTTTAAAATATATAGAAGAGAGTGTAATAGAACTCGCGACGTCTTATCCACGGTGCGCGAGGCTTACCGTTATGCTGCTAGCTGTCATGTTGCTACGGCACCTCCAGAAGTCACTAACAGTTCGACCAGAACTTACGCATTGTACAGTACTGTGAGATAATGCATATGGCCAGATCTGGACTTCTGAGAGTCAGACAGTTACAGCTTTTCTTTTGCACTGCACGACGTATTCAACAAAACAGATAGCGCAATAGAGTAGCTCAAATGGAAAAGAACACTTCCTATTTAAATTTCTGCATCCTACACTGTTGGCAGTTCTGTGTAGGTGGCTGGTACGTGATTTTATTTCGGTGGTTACAAAATAGAGTCGATTGTATGCACTGGGTAGCTGAAGCAGCTAGCTCATGTCGATTGGGTGAACCAAGTAAACGAATGTGCTGAACATGCTGCAAACCACTACAGGGAGCCTGTGTGTCAGAATTCTCATAGAGTGTGTCACAACGGTGTTTGAAGAGGATTTGGTGGTCTGTTGGATTGATGATATGTCCCTATGAGGCTGGTGGGGGTTCGATTCCAACTTCTGCCGATGATTTTTAATAGTGAGAGACACATTCTGTTCTCCTCTGGCTGTTCCAAGTGAAGAAAGTATAATGGCATTGTGGTCTGAAATTCGCATTAAATACGATATTCCTTATCTACGAAGTAGTTGGTAGGTTGAATCACAATAGAGTCAGGAGTGGCGAAATGTGGGAACTCTATCAACAGTAACCTTCCTTATACTATTTATTTATTCCTATTGACGAAAGAAACGCTATGTAGTATCTTAGGACACTTATTCCATCTTTTATTTGAGCTTCTGTATGTCGATAAAATTGGTTCTGAACTTGGAATGCACCTCAGACCGCCCTTAACGCGGAATTTGATCCCTTCGTGACAATACAGCTCGACTGCAATTTGTTGTTTGTTCAAAACTGCAGGTTCCTCAACATCTCCATATATTGCGTGTGAATGGGTTCGAATCCTGGCCCGGCACTAAAGCTTTCATTATGTATTATCAAGCTGTAGCATGAGAACACCTATCTGTAGGTGGATAATAATTTTTATTTTTAATGCATTTTCATTCGTTGTCAACACTAACGATATCTGACGTCTTTAACTCCCAGTGAAATACAGAACTATCTGAAAGATCACTGTAAGTTCAAGGATGTTATTCCGAGCTGCTGGTGGAGAAAAATTCGGTAGCTGCCGTCTCTTTGTGTGTAGTCAACGACGATTTGTGTGGGGCTATATTCCCAGTCAGCACTGAACTCTTCGTCATATAATTTCTAGTTCAAACATGTTCACATGTCGTTGCTGGTGTAACAAACCCATATTTAACGTTCGTTTTCTCTAGAATATAACAGCGATAGGTGCCGTGTTGGAGTCCTGGGAAGGAAAAAAGTAATGTTTCGTCTCATCATTCAGTTAAAACATCTAGCTACTGCCGAGAAAATCCAATATGTCACAGTTGATTGTGCTTCGATATCAATCCGACTAGGTTCTGGGTTCGAATCCCTGTCCAACATAAAGGTTTACCTCACGGCATTTCAAGTAAGTTACTTGTGAGGAAGCAATATTTAACATCTCTCGTAGTTCGTTAACAGGGGCAATAGATGCTGGTTAGGAACTCGCGTCCGTTAAAAATGTTTACGTTATGCAATGTAAAGTTGACATTTACTATCTTATGCTGTCTAAAATCGAGGTATATCACTCTCTGTATGCCTATTCAGGAATGACTGTTAGTTTCCGTCAGTCACGAAATCTTAGTCTGCATGACCTGGGTTTGAATCCATATGCAGAACGAGGCGGCGCGTCGTGTCATTTGAAGTTGATACATATTCTCAACAAGCTGCTCGTGAATAACTTAAATTTTTAATGTCATTTTGTGTTAAATAACAAGTATGGTATGTTACTTTGAAAAGGAAATGATGAAGACGACGAACTTACTACGTGCATTACCTATCTGACGTAATAATGAGAGTGGTAACATTTCAGGTATGTCATTTATTGCAATAAATGTGAACTTACTAGCCTTAAGGACGGCCTTATCTGTGATAAGGTGTTCCCTGATATTTCTAGTATCGTGGTATTATTTTACATTTTGAGTTATTGCGATACAGAGCAGAGTTTTCTAGTGGAGACTTATTGGAACCATTTTCAACAGTCAAACGACTGTACCGAGGAGCGATTAGAGGACCTGCTAGACAGGTGCGTTATGTGGGTTGCATGCGAATCAGGCGAAATGCAATTCAGGTCGTACGGATACTTTTGAGCATGACTGTACATTCGCTCGATACAATTTGAAACAAGACTCGTCCGACCAGGAAACATGTTTCCAGTCATCAGCAGTCTAATATCGGTGTTTACGGGTCCAGGCGAGGCGTAAAGCTTCGTGTCCTGCAGTCATGAAGGGTACACGCGTAGGCCTTCAGCTCCCATATCGATGATGCTTCGGTGAATTGTTCACACGCTGACACTTGTTGATGGCCCGGCATTGAGATCTGCAGCAGTTTGCGAACGGGTTCCTCTTCTGTCTCGTTGAGCGATTCTCTTGAGTCGTCATTGGTTCCATTCTTGCAGGATTATTCCGGCCGCAGCGATGTCGGAGAATTGATATTTTACCCGATTCCTGATATAAACGGTGTGATGTTGATCTAATAACCTCTTTCCAGGAAATTAACCATTCCGTGAGATGATCTTCCAATACTGTTGTGTTGTGTCGGAATTCCAATCTTCAACTTTTTATTTCTTCTCTCTGAACTTTAATCCCTCTGTTTCCTTTACTTCTTCTTCCAGGTTGCAGGTTAAATAAAATGGTGAATAGGCTACAACTCTCTTCTTAATATCATCCCAAATATAAAAACGAATACGTCGAGCTCCAGTATAAAGTTAATTCTCTTTGTTTTGGGAATTACCTTGTTTCTGTCCTCATGTAAAGCTGGGTATCTGCGTTTTCAGAGAAAAGCAAACGACGAAATTTTGTCATGTAAAAATTTTGAACCCGGCATAAGTTATGTTTTAGGAAAACGCGTGATGCCGATTTTATGTCCCAAGCAGTGTTGGACATGGTGTACTCCTAAATCCATGAAAACAACAATATTTGTGTCAACGCGAGGCACTCTATTTCGTGTAGTTCGTTTTCTCGTAATTTCATCTCTGTAAGATGTTAAGATACACACGATTGTCGCTGTCTTTCAGACTTAATCTTCAATTCATTTGGTCTATCCCATAATTAATTTTACACTGTTAGTAATGCTGGAATGCTACCGTTAACTGAACACAGACTGAGCTCTTTGAAGGATTACATAAATAAATAACGGTGTTATTTCATTCCTACTAGCAATGAGGATTTGTGTGACTCTTTGTTCTAACAATCGAATTCTCTACATGGATACTCTGCAAGTGCCTGGCAGAGGTTTGCAATAATGGCTCTTTTGGATGAACAAATGGCGTAAGTACGTTGTCATTGTCAGTATGTTTTACTAGGATGACTCATTTTCCATAGTCGCATAAAATAGTAAAATACATAATTTAAAAAAGTAAACGTAGTACCACATTACAAGATGTTCGAGCATGTAGAGATGACAAGTGAGTAGGAAGCGTCAAAGCTTTTGCAAAAGTAATACGTTTTTCATATCAAAAGTAATGAGAAGTAATGAGAAAGCTGCCTTGAAGTATCTTCGCAAGCTGGTTGACCCAGAGTGTCGACATATGTGTCGGAACAACGTAACCGTAACGGCATTGTGAGACGAGACTAGCCGCACTCAGCGGAAAACTGCATCGCACCGCAGCAGTAACCGTAGAGGGCAAGTTGACGTCACCACACGAGGGGAAGTCTTTTATTACGTGCGACATTACTGGGTGCCACGTCTTAGTGAGACAAACACGCTTCGGAGCGATATACGAGGGTCACTCCAAAAGAAACGCACACATTAAAAAAAGAATCCGTCTTTTATTCTACATGTTTGGAAGTTTTACGGTGTGTAGACACATCATTTAGAAACAATGTTTTCATTTCTCCACATAATTTCCATCCCTGTCAACTGCCTTACGCCATCTTGGAACCAGTGTCTGTATACCCACACAGTAAAATTCTGGCCCCACCTGTTGGAGCCACTGTTTGGCAGCGTGCACAAGGAAGATGACGATCTTCAAACCTTGTTCCACGAAGAGAGTCTTTCAGTTTCCCAAAGAGATGATAGTCACATGGAGCCACGTCAGGACTGTAAGGCAGGTGTTTCCGTGTTGTCCATCTGAGTTTTGTGATCGCTGTCGACATCCTAGGAACCCACCTGGCACAAACCTTTCCTAACGCCAACGCTTCCAGTATTCTACATACACTTTCTTCCCCTATCCCAATGCAGCGTGACAATTCGTTCACTGTGTTGCGTCTGTCAGCAGTCACCAATTCGTTAACTCTCTGCACATTGTCTGGAGAGTGTGCAGTACGAGGCCCGCCGCTGCGAGGACAATCCTCAATATTGCCGTGCCCGCTTTCATCACGTAACCTGCTTGCCCATCGACTAACTGTATTGCGATCGACAGCAGCATCTCCGTACACCTTTTTCAACCTCTTGTGGATGTTTCCCACTGTCTCGTTTTTACAGCACAGCAATTCTATGACAGAACGTTGCTTCTGACGAACGTCAAGTGTAATGGCCATCTTGAAGACACGCTGTGATGGCGCCACTCACGGGAACAGGTTGAGCTAAGTTTGAAAACAAGCGGGAAGGATGTATCTACGCACTGTAAAACTTTCACATATGCAGAATGAAAACTGTATTTTTACAAAAATAGTCTGCATTTCTTTTGGTGTGACCCTCGTAAATACACTGCGGGAAATAATAGTCACTCTTTTAGAAGTTTCCGATTCACTCAACGTTTGTTGCTGCAACGGTGCATATAGAGTACATAAAATGGTTACATTTTCAGATGAATAACACAAATGATTCTGAGGTATCAGGTATCAAGCCATGCTGAAACCCTCATATTAGTTAAAGACGTAGCCTCCACGGGCGGCAATGCAGGCGCTGATACTGGCATCCAGTCGATCGTACACATGGTGAATACTGTCCTGGGGTACATTATTCCATGCCTGTTCGACCTGTTAACGTAGTTCTGTGATACTTGTTCCGTGAAAAGTGGCACTAGCCACTTCTCCACCCATCACACCCCACACGAGCACGAGTGGAGGCAAGTCCGGAGATCAAGCTGGCCAGGGAAGTTGCTGCACGTCTTGCAGAGCACGTTGGGTTTCACGGGCGGTGAACAGGTGAGCATTATCCTGTTGGAACATCACCTTCCTGTTGCGAGAACGGCAAAATAACGGGTCTAACAACATTCAGCAGCTAATGAGTACTGGTTAGCGTCCCCTCCAGAAACACAAGAGGTGAACGACAGTTGTTGCTTATCGGATCCCAGACCATAAGGCCTGGGGTGGGGGGGGGGGGGGGGGGTAGGTCAGTGTGTCTTTACCGAATGCAGTCTATGAAAAGCGCTCACCAGATCCACGTCGCATGTACGACCACCGCTTGCGTGCAGGCAAAATCTGAATACATCGCTGAAGACCAAGGAGCGCCATACCACCTTCCAAGTGGTCCTCCGATGGCACCAATCGAGTCGAGCATGACGATGCTGTGACGGGCTAGAGCTGTGCCAAGCTGCAGTCTAACTGCAAATAACGGGTTTGCAACAGTTCACGCTGACACTGGGTTCACAAACCCTCTTATCTGTCTGTGGTAGCTGTGCGATCTGCCACTGTTGCTCTTACAACGATCCTGCATAGACTTCCACAACCCCGTCTACAGGTGCGATAATGATCACGTGACCTCTGATACCATCATCTTTGACAATTGACGCAGCACGTCTAACTTGTGTGGCAGTTCTTCGAAAGGAGCATTCTACCACTAGGAAGGCCAGAATTTTACCCCTTTCAAAAAGCCTCAGTTGGCTGTATGAAGCCCTGATTGCTTTACATGTCTGCACCGCAATGGGTGCGAGCATTCCGTATTAAAGGCTAGACACAGATAGCGCTCTTGTAGCTATGACACTACGCTGTCGCTGGCAGACAACGTTGAGACCATTGTCAGTACATCCGCTATCCCTGAGATGATATATGCCATCATCGGATCAAAACTGAAGTCGTCTTTCCAGGTGTACTAATTTTTTCCCGGCAATGTAAGCTTGAATTTTAAGATAGAGGCACTCGTCGCTGCAGTCCAGCAGGACGACCAAGACGCTACAGCCACGCCGGAGAGCGAGACAACTGGGCGTAATCAGCGGCAGCCACGGCTTTGAGATCCAGCTGCGGTTGCTGGTACCAGCACTAAGTTCCTTACAAAACTAGGTGCCACAGCGCTGCACCAGCTGTCCTCACCTGCGGTCGCCATACCTCCAGCTGTCACCTACCTCCTGCCTTGAGGTGGGTCGAATCCCACACACAGCTGTCTCCACACACCGCCGCGGTGGCTGCGTGCGGAGCGGAGGGACCATCCCAGGAGCCTTCGCTGACGCAGCAGTAGCGCACCGCTGTCGTCATGACAGTAGTGTAGAGAGGCCACCGACTGTCAGCACTAGAGTGCTGCAACGCTCAATGTTTGACCGGTCACGGCTCGGCTGTTGACGGGGGGACCGAGCCGCTAGTGTCCGGCCCCACACGACTCGGCTCGGTCACGTACTCGGGCCATGTCTGTTGTCCGGATTCCAGACACGCGGATGACCGGTCACCGCTGACGTCTCACCTCGCCTCGCCTCGTCCCGGCTCGCTGCACTGTACTGTACAAATCCAACGCCTCTCTCTCTCTCTCTCTCTCTCTCTCTCACACACACACACACACACACACACACACACACACACACACACAGTGTATTTATCTCTCTCTCTCTCTCTCTCATTTAACACAAAAGGAACGTTTACTAGAATGGGTTCGTGACACAGCTAAATTCATAAAGCACTTGGAAAGTAAAATTATATTTCAATGCAATCACGGATAGAAGACGAGTCTCATTTCGAAACAGAAGATATATTCTTCCTTTCATTAACAGGAAGCATTGAATAAGTGCTGTCCCTGTAATCTAGAAGACAACCATTTTCATAAAGAAAGCATATAAAGAACATTCAACTTTTACAGACGTAACTTGTCATACTTTTCACTTGTTTGCAACAGAAACAAATTTATAGTTATTGTTGATCAGTAAATCACTAATGCGTTCCGGATTTAACTGGCTGACATCTGCCACGTTAACATCTCCATAGCGCGCACCTAGTTGAATTCTTGGCCTAGTTCTCTGAAACCCTCACCAGAATCAGTATTAAAAGATTTCATATCATTAGCACACATTGCAACACACTTTGCTGTAATACTATTTTTTATTACTGCCGGTATCCCTGAAGGAGCTGTAACTTTGTGAGGTTTCTTGAAACTGTGTTTCTTTAAATGCGTGGCTCCCGAGTGGAAACACAATAATGTGGAGCAGTTTATGCACGATACAACCCAGTAGACGCACTGCTTTCGTCTTCAACCAACAAAAATGTACTCCATACTTGGATTTTTAGACCTTCTGTTTGTTCATTGTGTAAACATTGGTTTCAATTTTACGTCTTACTGCACTGGCTTCCTTGCGTTGCATGATTACAGAGAGAGACACACCAGAAATCAGAAGCCCGTACTGGCTGCAGTCTCACACGGATAATGACATGTGTAATGCGTCTGAAGTTACGTGCTACGTATTCGGTCACGGCATCTATGCTCGGTCGCAAGGACTTGTGCTGGCAGCCTATCCAGTTACGGTGTGCTCGCCCCATCTCGTATTTTGTGCTCGCTTACTCGGTCATGCAGGACTCTAGTCAGCACTGCACGGCGCGTACTCAGCATTCTCTCAACAGGGCAGAAACCGCCACCCATATGTCAACGCCGGCCAATGTCAAACGAGTGAGGCACAGTCTGTCTCTTCAAACTACCACAAAGTATGTACCGGGTGAGCCGTGGCACGGCTGGCGCCAGTGTTCTCGCACTTTACAATGGCATCACTGCCATCGATTATAGGGTCACCATCTTTGCCTTCCGCGATTCAGGCCGGTGGTCTGGTGGTTAACGGAGAGAGAACAGAGACAGCGGAGTGGATATTCGCCGGGTCGGAGGTGGCTTGTTGACGTTTACCGTGAGGTCTGTGGTACGACGCGAGAGTTCCCGGCAGTGACTGGATGGGACCTCGGGTTTGGTATCGCGGTGCTGCACTGTTGTGTTTTGAGGTTTTTCTGCTGCGAGGGCAAGTATAGGTTCTTGTTACTGGCCATTGGAATTGAGATGTGTCTATGGCGTGACGGAGGAAATGTCTGGTGCTCGCCGCTGTTGCATGTGAACACGCTTTGTCTGTCTTGTGTCTGTGCAGGAAATCATGTGAAGTAAATTGCTGATACCACGGCGACGTCTTGCTCTCACGCATTGTTGAATATATTTCGGAATTACTGAATGGTGAAGATATCCCACGTGTAAAGCAAATGAAGCCATTTGCGCCGTACTAAGGTACGGTTTTATTCTGCTTAAATCTGTGTCAGTTATATGTGCATTTATATGAACTTCTTTAGTTGCAGAAGTAATAGAAGTTTGTAAACAGAGAGCTATATGGAATGGAATGTAAAGTTGAAACCCTTCCAATAAGTGAATACACCCGAACTCTGTATTACTAAAAGTGCCTTTCGATACCGTCACCTGCCTTGGGTAATAAGTGTTATTCGGAGGTTGTCATGGTACTGTAAGTAATTATTATACACAAAATTGTTTATTCTGATTATACTAAATTGGAGATGTAAGGCTGGTTGTGTGCCGCTGTTAATTACTATTGTCTCCTCTGTGTGGCAGCCTAGCATTGTCAGTGGCTTCAATCATTATTCCTGTCATATTTCGGGTTTTGTATTCGCGGGTTTGCTTAAGCTGACACTGTTGAGTTGTAAGACCCTTTAAACAGGCAAGCCAAACTGAGTATTCTTTGAGCTCAAGACGATATTCTGTTACGTGGTACTTTAGTTTTTTATACATTAGAAGTATTTCACGTGTTATTAATATTCTGCTGTTTGCTTTGTCTAAAGAGGAGCTAGTTCTGTGAAGTAGTCGTTTATATTTTATTAGTGTGTTACGCGTTGTGCCTTTTCATGTTAATTGTTTCTAAGAAGCTACAAATGAGTCTGTGTATGTTGCAGGTAGCTGAAGCTGACGTGTTCACGTGGGTCGCGTCCTGACGGGGTTGACAGTCACATCCGGCTATCCTCTTTCAGTACATTTGTCCCGCTTATATCGCTACTAAGTTTGTCGATTGGAATTAGGGCTTACTGTAATTACCTTATATGTTGAAGTTCAGCATCTCCCTTACCAGCGCGCGAACCTTCGTGGATATAGTCGTATTCTCATCTGTAAAGACTGGTAGTGTTATTCATTTGTTCTTGTCACATGTATGATTATCTTGTTATATTTAATGTCAGTAAAATGTGTTAGCGTCCGTCTGATCGGCTCCTTTCTCTCCCGCCGTCCTTCCTATGTCACCATCCATAACACAGATTCCTACACCTTTTTCCCCTCCGCCGGTGTGCCCCAAGGCTCCGTCCTCTCCCCCATTCTGTACCTTTTGTACACGGCGGACATGCCGCCGTCGTCACCCCCCGTCCACCTTCTCCAGTTTGCCGATGACACCGCCTTCCTTGACCTTGCCCCCATCCTGCAGCGCTCCCAACACCTTCTCCAATCCCATCTTGACCGGTTCACTGCTTGGTGCAACCAGTGGTTGCTCAAGGTCAATCCCTCCAAAACCCAGGCGATCATTGTAGGCAAACCCACCCCTTCCTCCGCCTCCTTGATTTCTATCTTGCCATCTATGGCCGTCCTATCGCCTCCACTCCCACCCTTAAGTACCTTGGCGTCACCCTCGATCGACGCCTCTCCTGGACTCCCCACCTCCGGACAATTCAAGCCAAGGCACGCTCCCGACTCAGTTTCCTCAAGCTCCTCTCCGGCCGTACGTGGGGTCTGGACCCCTCCACCATCCTCCACACCTATAAATCCCTCATCCGCCCTATCCTTTGTTACGCCAATCTGGCTTGGATCTCCGCCCCCCGCCCCTACCTTTTATAAATCCCTCCAAATCCTTGAACGCCATGCTCTCCGCCTTGCCTATCGCATCCGTCTCCCCTCCCCCACGCGGGTCCTGTACGATCTTATCCCCTTCCCCCACCTCCTCCTTTTCCTTGAAAGGATACGGATCCTGTACACCTCCCATAAACTCGATCTTCCTCACCCGCTAGTCTCCCCGATCCTCTCCCACCCCGGCCCGCTGCCGCGCCTTTATTCCCACATCCCACCTGGTCTCCATCTCTCCACCCTCCTTACCCTCTCCCAAGGTGGCT
The DNA here is from genome assembly GCF_023864345.2 of Schistocerca serialis cubense. Taxonomy (NCBI): domain Eukaryota; kingdom Metazoa; phylum Arthropoda; class Insecta; order Orthoptera; family Acrididae; genus Schistocerca; species Schistocerca serialis. The sequence goes on along the minus strand of NC_064642.1, from coordinate 110,734,470 downwards.
TCTGTCAGCTTCCCCTCCCTGATGATGTCCTCCTCACCTCCATCTACCCCTCCTATCAACTTTGACCCTGCCCCACCCCCCACTTCTGGTGTCCTTTCCTTTAGGCACCCTCCCTCCCTTCTCTTCCCTTCCCTTCTCTTTCCTTTTCCCCCGCCCCCTCCCTTCACCCCTCCCCCTATCTCCCCTGCCTGTGGCATCTCTGCTCTACCCTCTCCCTCTCCCATCCCCCCTCCCTCCTCCTCTCTTGGCAGGTCCCCGGGACTCGCACACGCTCAGTGAACATTCGCGCGCCGGAGATCATCGCCATCTGTGTCTCTTGTGTGTGCCATCGTTTTGTGTTTTTTTGTGTCCGCCGTCACGCTTCTACGTTCACTTGTGCCGTCGGAATCACCAGTGTTCTGTGCGCCGTGTCAACGTGTTTTCAGTGTCGATATCACCGAGTGTGAACGGCTCCGTGTTTTTTGTGTATCTGTAACCACTATTTTTTTGCCCGTCACTATGTTCATTTTAATTCTCCGTTATTGTACTGTTATTGTCAACTCTATGGCTGAAGAGCGGCGTAGCATGCCGCTGCCAGCCTACCTGATTGTTCAGGTGTTAAAATAACAATAAAGTTAAAAAAAAAATGTGTTAGCGAGGTCCGAATTGGGACGTTGTATTCTTCTCTTGTGGACACTAATTTTAAGTGATTTCCTTTTTTAAGTAGCCTTTAGATGCGTACATTTTTCCTCCATGTTTGGTTTTTTTATGGCTTCCACGTTGATTAAAATTACAATAAAGGTAAATTTGGCAACGGAGGGTTTCGTGTATTTATTAGTTGCTAAGTGGATCCTAAGTTATGTGTAGGAATCCTACCACCGAGCTGAATGAAAGTCTTCTTTACTGTCACTGGGTTCCCCCCCCCCCCCCCCCAGGCCCTCCAGGCTGTCAACAAACCACTAAACGCCGCAGTGATTGCAGCTGCACTCTTCAGAACAAAGTCGTATGGAAACAGAACCTTAAAATAACTATTTAGGTACACAAAGCATTCAGCAGGAAATTGTTTTCCAGGTTACCAATGACCTTGAGTCAGTGCTTCTTCTGAATATGTATTTGGATGGTCATTTAATCGTCATGACACACAAGTGGCCACAGCATCAATGATATTTTTGTCGGCTAAACATCATAGATGGTGAAGTTTGCCACTAGTTTAATTTAATGGCTGGATGCCATAGGTGGAACAAGGTAGCTAATTTAAATGCATGTGATACTATATCATGTGGCAGAATATAGCACCAGGAAAGCCAACCCAGTCTACAGAGAAAAATTTCGCAGTAGATTTTATGTGAATCTGAAAATTTTGTCTCCATGGATAAAAAGTATGAAAGAATGGGTCGTTGAATCCCCATACAGTACATCAGAGTTCTAAGCAAACGGCATACAGTAGAATTTGAGATGCTCTGGGGTCGTATGATGCAGCCGTCATTACCATCACCAATTAGTTTCGTTGAAATTACTGTTCGAAGGAAACGTGTGAAAAATACTGTTGGAACTGTAGCGAACTTGCAGACCAACGCTGGATTAAGCATCTGCCAGCAACTATAGTTCACAAGTGAGGTCTTTTCCAATCTTGGCTATGTTTGAACCGCCTCAGTAGTTATCTCAGGAACAGTCACTTCTATTCTTCCAGTCACCTACATATGTCCTCTTTCATATTGTTAGCCGTGATTAATAACCTCTAATAAATAGGGGCACCTTATGTCCTGATGCCCCTACGACCAGGCCGCAGTTGATAATCGCTTTACCTCTCTCTGCCCGTCCATACGCGAGCGTGCATTAGCTCACTTCGTTCATTTCTTAACCGGAATGAGCTGCTCCTGGTAAACCTTTCGAAGTGTCTCTCTCTCTGTAGAGCCACATAGTAAGGGAGGTCACCGAGAAACTAACTTTACCTTCGAATCCCAGGAGCATGTGTCACTCGCACGAAAGTTTACAGTTAGAAAAAATTAATTACACTTTATCAGCGTACACTAGGCGCTAACTGACCAAATTCTCAATAGCAGTGGCTGTTATAAATGTTCGTGCACGTTCCAGGACAGTAGGCCTCTCTCAGAACTCTGTCCACCTCAACTTGTTTTATAAATTACATATAGTTTACCTTACAAAATTCGTTATCTCAATCTGTGTGTGTGTTTTCAGTGATTTCCCTAAATTGCTGCAGACAAATACCGGGACGGTTCCTTTAAAAGGATACGGCGAATTTTCTTCCCCATCCTTCCCTATACTCCGTCTGTCGTTGTCGATGGGATGTTAAACTCTAATCTTCTTCTCCTCCTCTTCTTCGTCTCATAAGGGCGCAACAAATAACGTTAACAGATCGCCTAATCCTTAGACTACAAAAAAGGATGTCGCTCCGTGGGCAGCGTGATTAAAAGAAGTCGTTGGTGTGTGAGACGCTATGCAATAGTCGTTACTGGTCAGTGTCTGGTTGAGGTAATCTGCGTGTAGGTAACTGAAATTTTTTTATCACCGTTGTGATGCGTGTATTGAGTTTCGCGAACTCCGCTTTGTACAGTGGCTCTGAGCTTCAACTTGTTCCTTTTGTGAGTAAATTTCTATACATAACTAACAATATTAATATACCGACCGCTATTCTCTTATATGAGAATGAGGAAGTCAGACTACCATGTGCAATTTCATACTGAGGGTTTCATACACGTCGAATGGTAAGGAAATAATTTGTCTCTCTTCTGTGTAGGTTCGTCAGAAGCTAACACTTTGGTCTTCATGGATGCGTTAGTCCAGTCGACGATGGAATATTGACGAAAAATTGAGTAGTCGCAAATTTTTGTACTGTGGGAGGTTCATGAACAGAGTACGTGGGGGCGAGAGTTTTTAAACGCTAACTTTTATGTTTTTCTTGATAACCTCGACAACCGCGTCCTCAAGCGAAATTTCGCCCAGTTCAAAATTAAAATGCATTAAATTTCTTTCATAAATGTCCCATTCGGTTATTCTCTATGACTAACAATATCCACGTTTCAGAGGGTGGGGTACGGCAGATTATTAACAGGGCCGTTTAAATGGTATAAAATCAACGTTTACTGCTAAATAAAGTGGGTTAAAAACAAAATATTAAATGTGTGTGCGACTTGTAAGTGTAGCAGAGCCGTGTTAATGAATAAATTGTGTTCTGAGGCTGTGAAAGGCTGGAGGGGCGGGGATGGATGGCAGAAGCGTGAAGGAGGTTCAAATGGTTCAAATGGCTCTGAGCACTATGGGACTCAACATCTGTGGTCATAAGTCCCCTAGAACTTAGAACTACTTAAACCTAACTAACCTAAGGACATCACACACATCCATGCCCGAGGCAGGATTCGAACCTGCGACCGTAGCAGTCGCGCGGTTCCTGACTGAGCGCCTAGAACCGCTAGACCACCGCGGCCGGGGTGAAGGAGGTAGGTGGCCAGAATGTGGTCGTGGAGTTCCCTCCTTAACAGGTCTGCAAAATGAACAGCGAGCAGATGCTTTCCCACTCTCTCTACCCCAATACGTCACAAAAAGCAACTAAAGGGTGTTACCCAAAGATATATCGAGCCTCTGCAGCACGCCTTGTGAATTATTGCCGACACATTGCACAGACGCGCCCTGTGAGGTGGTGTTTACTTTCCGCTAAATGTATTAACGCTACATAAAACAAAAATGTGCGCCCGCATCTCGTGGTCGTGCGGTAGCGTTCTCGCTTCCCACGCCCGGGTTCCCGGGTTCGATTCCCGGCGGGGTCAGGGATTTTCTCTGCCTCGTGATGGCTGGGTGTTGTGTGCTGTCCTTAGGTTAGTTAGGTTTAAGTAGTTCTAAGTTCTAGGGGACTTATGACCACAGCAGTTGAGTCCCATAGTGCTCAGAGCCATTTGAACCATTTTTGAACAAAAATGTGTGTCACTAATAATACTAACGCTAGAAACGCATATGAAAAGAATCTACGTCAATACCTGCAAATTGAGGGGAAATCGATTCTTAGTCATCTTGTGAGGCAGATGTAGCGTTCTTCTGGGATAGGTACCTTCAACCACCAAGAGCGCTGGTCAATACAGGGGCGATGCGTCGTTGTGTGGAAGCAATGAAGCGTTGGCAGGTCGCTAGAGGAGTTGGCACCACATCTGCACGCACCGATCACCTAATTCCCATAAATTAAGGAGAGGGTGGCGATGAGCTCTGACGCCACGTTCAATCACATCCCAAATGAATTCGATCTGGTTTACATCTGGTGACTTAGGGGGCCAGCACATCAATTGGAACTCGCCACTGTGTTCCCTGGACCACTCCATCACCCTCTTGGCCTTGTGACATGGCGCATTGTCTTGTTGAAAAATGCCACTGCCGTAGAGAAACATGATCAGCATGAAGGGATGTACATGGTGTGCAGCCAGTGTACAATACTCTTTGCCGTCGTGGTGCCTTGTAGGAGCTCCACTTGAACCACGGACACCCATGTAAATGTTCCCCAGTGCACAATGCCGCCACCGCCAGCTTGTCTCCAACCCGCAATACAAGTGTCAAGGAGCTGTTTCCCTGGAAAACTGTGGATTCGCGCCCTCACTTCGGCGTGGTGAAGATGATGTCGGGATTTATCAGACCATACAAAGATCTGCCACTGCGCCAATGTCCAGTGCCGTTCGTCACGTGTCCATTTCAGACACAGCTGCCGATGACGTGCTGTTAACATTGAACGTGCATGGGTTGTCGGCTATGGAGGCCCATCGTTTGGATTGTTCGGTGCACTGTGTGTTCGGACACAATGGAGTTAATTTGTATATACACGTAAGAGGACTGGACAGGAAATTCTAAGGACCTACAGTCTGTCTGCAAAATAAAAAGCGAGCAGCACTCGTCGCGGGGGGAAGTTGACTTTTCCGGAAAAGTGCTACAGTTGCCCTAGAGGATAACCAATAATCAGTTTTCCCTCTGCAGTGTAGATTTGTTCAGAGATTTACGTCGATTATGTCCATATGCTTTTCATGCGTTAATACTATTAGTAATTATTATCTGTATTTCATTTAGTGTTATTACACTTTGTGAAAAATAACCCAACCCCTCCTAAGCACGTCAGCAGTGAGCATCGACATAGGTTCGTAAGGTACGCTGCGCAGGGTCGGTATAACTTTATGAAACGTTCAGTACTTGCTTCTTGCAACGTAGTGGGGTAGATCGAGTGGGGACTCACCCGATGGCTCTACAGTTTGCTGACCTATGAAGGAGGTAGGTGCACGATCACAATCTGGCGACCTATCTCCTTGTGCTTCTAACCTCCTCTCCAGTCCTCACCACCCTGTTATACCCCCAGAACACAATTTATCCACTAATTTGGCTCTGCTACACTTAGACGCCCTACACACATTTAATATTCTTACTAACGAACTCCATTTAACAGTACAATGTTAAGTCCTCAAAATACTATTTTTTGTTATCAACAAAATTTCAATCCCCTGCAACGTGGAAACTATTAGTCCTTGAAAAAAGTGAATAAATGTAGTGTAATTTTGTATCAGGATAAATTTTTGCTCGAAGCTGTGGTTTTATTCACGTTTGTAACACCATAGTTAAGATACCAAATATTTTTTTCTGATTAATTATGCTTTGTATAAAGTATGTTTTCTTTGATATGTAAAGATGTATAAAAATGTATAATATGTTTTCTCTTCGCCATTTAAACACTTTGACTCATTTGGAGGAGGATGACTTTAATAACATGTAATTTTTTTTGTTGAATTACTAATATGTGTAAATGAAAGTAATTTGTAAAAGTTATGAATAGACAACTACGTATATGCTGATTCACCTCTAGGACTTTTGAATTGTATAAATAAAAACTTGGTGTGCTTCGCCTCTGAGACGAAAGTGAGTTAGAGAGCGCAAAATGTGGTGGTGCAAGGGAAAAGGTGGAACAACAGGGAGTCGGAAAGTAGCAACTGGACAGCCGGCTGCTAGTAACTAGTAAGTGAACAGCGCAGTTGCCGAGTGAAGCTATCAGTACCTGGAGTTATTATGGAAAAGCCTCGGGTGGATAAATGGCTCTAAAATATTGCCATGTATCTGGAAAATACCATAAAACTTGATTATCATATCCAAGAAGATAATAACGGAGCAAATTACTTACAATGGAAAGTCCATGTCTTGTTATGTACTCACCACGAAGTTTGGGCAATCACTTCATCAGAGAGGAGAAGTCAGATCTTTGTGAAGAGTACGGATCAGCACATTTAATAAAGTATGTGCAAATATAAGGTAACTCATATTCAATTTGTGTACCAAACTTGATTTGTTTCCTATCATGATCCCTCTTAGGATCCATTCCTCTTAAACAGTGATTCCCGAGTACTGGTGAAAAATCAAGTCTTTAACTACTTTTGCTTAAACCCGAGTGCAAAAATGTTGCCTAAAATTACTATGGATTTTATTGAAGCTGAGGGAGGAAGTAAATATGCTCTTATGAAAGCCTCCCCAATAATTGAATTGCGTGCTGATGACAAATAGGCCAAACGATTTTCAGGTTAGTTATAAGTAAATGATCTTAGAACCATATTTGAAAATGCTGTAGAAAAGATCTTCTGCATTGACTGTAAAAAATTCATACAAGGTGAAAGAAAGTTGTGAAAGAGTATTTCCAAAGTTTGTTTTCTTTAGTTTGTTCATAAAAGTGTGTTTAGATTGTTTTATGGAGATGGTCAAGAAAAAGGGTCCCCCATTTTAAATTGCTCAAAATGAATAAATTTGCTTGATTAATAAATATGCTAGATGCATTTGAAGATAATGTTGAGTTTTGTGCACATTGTGTGATGAAAAGTGTAATATAAGCTTGTGAGCCCCCAATTTACTGTTTTTCTTTCTGAAGGTAAAGTTAGAAAGTATCTGATGAAATAGGACTAGGTCCATGTCCATTTTTAGTTTAACATTGATTTCCACTTATATTGTTGATGAAATAACTTATGTCAGGTAAAGTATTTATAGTTGATGAGTGCTAAACTGTCAGTTGTGTTTGCGAGAACTTGCATATCCTATTGAAACTGGTTATATCCACTATACTACTTGTCTGCTTGTAAAGGGGTTCGTTGCACTTCTGTTTACTTAAAGGAAATGTTTCACATTTCTATGCCTAATTCTGGCGACCGCATTCTATTTCAGTTGAGTAAATGTGATTAGCTAAAACATTTTGTAAATTGGATCTGTCACTTTCTGTGTTTAAGTAACAATGGCATTAAGTTCGATAAACCAAAACCATTAGGTATTACTCGGTCACTTTTATAAATTCCTCTCAGAGGGTAACATTTACTTCAAGTTTAGGCCATATTTGTCAAATTTACTACAGCAGTAGAGTTATACGTGGCTGCCTTGTGACAAAAAATAAATCTTGTCGTCACTAGGTAAATGGTATGCCAGTGTATCGAGCGGAGCAGTAGTGTTATAAGTTGTTCAAGAAAATCATAAGAAAGTGACCTTTAAACGCCCCAACCCGAATTCCCCCCCCCCCTCCGCCTCACGCTCACATCCCAGCGGGGGGATTTTTTTGTATGTTGTTCATGACCCTCCTCCCTACCAATGTACAAGAATCTGCGACTACGCGATTGTTTTCTCTATCCGACCTAAAAGGTCTTCATTGACTAGGTTATGCTAAAGACAAATGGCGTGCACCTACAGAAGTGTCTCCTGTTTCTTGTAAATATTCATCACCCCTGTTTGTAATAAAGCGTTTTTTTCTGTGTGTGAATGTATCGTTTCGGTTCCATAAACGAGATCACTCTACACCTCCGCATCTGTGTTTGTTTCCCAGTCGATTTATCGTCCGCGAATTTATTCATCTCTTTGCTCGCAGGGCCACTGGAAACGAGCTGACGATGCAAATGACGCAGAGTAGAACACGCGCAGGTATCGAACGAAACCGCTGGCGGATGCGTTGTGCTGCAGCGCGCCGCATACAGATGAACGGCGGGCAGTGTTTGAGCCGGTGAGGCGCGCACCACTTGGCCGGCGGTTCATTCATATGCATATGATCGGGGCTGGTGGTTCCCTGGTCCGGCCCCCTGCTTCCAAGCTACCCTGAGCGACAGCTGATCGCTTCATTAGCCGGTCTCTTGCATAAGAGCACGCTCGTTTCTTTATCCTGCTTCTCTCATTATGCTGGACAATTTCAACACTAACTTACTCATCCTGAACGACTTATTATTCCTAGAGATGAATTATCGAGGTATTATTTCTTCAATTTTGATTGATCCGCATTTACATTTTGAGGCCTTCTCTGGACCTTCAGATATTGGAGCTACTGTGTATGGACTACCATCCCCAGAGATGACTCCAGAAACCACTGTACAAATAATCTTACCTGGAGGTTTCAGTTTTCCTCTTTGGTATTGCATCGTTGTTGTGTCCCATTTCATTTCTGACGAGATCTCAGAATGGTATTTCAACATCAGTCGGAAATGAAAGTTTTCGCTGATCGTATTTGAGCAGCCTCTGTGTTTCAGAATCTCAGGATTAGTGCAGCTTAATTTCCACTGACATGGTTCCTGTGAAGACACTTTAATGAAGAAGAAGTTGTCTCTTGATCATTTCTAGCGGAGTTGTACAGTGAGACTGCAGCTAGGAATCCCAGATGTTTCAAAAACCTGTTTCAAAGTGAAGTTCACATAAGAGGACGACTGACACTGAGACCTTGTGGTCCTGTCTCAGCTAGTATTTAGTCTATGCAGATGTGCCCCATTTGGACATCTGTGAGCCAAGTTCATCACTGTGCCCGTGGAATCTGCCTGGTTCCATTCAACGCTATCAAAATATTTAATGGTTCAAATGGATCTGAGTACTATGGGACTTAACATCGATGGTCATCAGTCCCCTGGAACTTAGAACTACTTAAACCTAACTAACCTAAGGACATTACACAACACCCAGTCATCACAAGGTAGAGAAAATCTCTGACCCCGCCGGGAATCGAACCCGGGAACCCGGGCGCGGGAAGCGAGAACGCTACCGCACGACCACGAGCTGCGGGCAAAATATTTAGAATCATATGCATCACTCACTGACGAGATTTATCTCTTGAGACCCCAGGAACTCATTGATTACTGGTTCTCTGAAGAGTATAGAGATTGTATTAGATTAGATTAGATTAATTATTCATTCCATAGACCCACAAAAGAGGGGCTCCTCCTAGGTGTAGAACATGTCAGATAAACACATTACAGAAATGTAATTAGAAAAACTTGAGTTCCATTAATTTTAATGATCCTCAGTCAATAAACAGTAAAATTATGTACATGGATTAAAATTAAACTTCTAATTTTTACAGGTTTAATACTTACATCTGCTTTCATTAAATCCATCATTCACACAGTAGCTAGTTACTTGACTATTACAACCAAGTATTGCGAAAAATTAAAGTAAATTATTCATTTCAATGATCCTCAGATAAGAACAGTCAAATAATGTACAAGATTTAAAATTAAACTTCCACTATTTACAGACTTGAGACTTACATCTGTTTTCCATACATCCATTATTCACACAGTAGGTAGTTACTTGGCTGCTACAACAAAGTATTGTCAAAAATTAAAGTATAATGTATAGACCAGTTTTATGTAGAGAATTCTCGAGCGGTGAACTCTTCTTCAATGTTGACAGTCATTTACATCAATGACAGATTACTAGGATATGTTTATTCGAGTTGCCTTTTATGCTTTCCTTGCCTCTCGCCTATCATCTCCATGTGTTCGATGTTTCTCTTGGCGTATCACGGGCCCTCACGAACCTAGCCGTCTGCCCTGATTGTCTGTTACATGGTGTATTCTCTCAGTTTTCAGTACTGATCAATCTTTCCCACATCCTGGATTCAAGTCCTATTTATATCTTTCAGAGTTCAACCTAACGCACGGAATTTGTTTCCAGAGACAAGTGTTACATACGGAAATTTCACCAATATACCGAGTTGGTATTTCTCCAAGCAATTTACGAGCTTCCTATAGGTGGTCCAAGCTCAACAAATGGCATTAGGCTTGGTTCAAGTAAGGCTTATCGTCAGTGCTGATGTTAAGGCTACCGGAAACCCTTTTCTGTACGTGGTAACATGTTTGAATTGCTGTTGAAATTAAATATCAGTGTTTGCACGTTCAATTTTTTGCCGAAGTGCGGAAGGTGATCTACGTTCGGCATTGTTTGTGACAGCATCATGCGTTGAATGGGAAATATCAATACGTTAACGCAGGACACGGATCAATACTTTTTTAAACAGTAAAGTTTTTCATAATGTCATACAGCTAATATAAATTGACCAAAACACCAAAACGCATCAGGATACAGGTATTTAGCAACGGTATTCGAAAACAGTTCTATCCTCACCCTTGGTCGTTTTAGACCCAGCAGTCTGTTGTCAATCCTGTAGTCTGCTTTTTGCTTTTCCAAGATAAATCACTACGTCGAGAAATACTGAGAACAAGGTACCGACAACTACACATCTCTAACACTTGCGACGACTTCAAGTGTTCTCCCTTTCTATTTACGGAGATATCAGCGTTCACGTTGACATACAGCAGTCGAAAATCCGCAACGTATGATACTACTTTCGGCAGTATCCCGTCTTGTCCTCCCATTCCTATTGTATTAATTTGCCACTGAAGATCATGTCGATGTCTCCTCGGTTGGATCATAAGTCAACGTGTGACCAGCTTAAGATTCTTCAGTCAGTGGTATCAAACGGATGGACAGAAATGTAGCGAGAAAATCACCATTAATTGAGAGCGTGAAAGTTACACGATTGTTATTAGTCTCAGACCTCTTTCTAGTTTTCAAGATCGTAGCAATAAATGCGTCTCTGAGGTCATCAAGAATGTTTCGGTTGTCCGTAGTTTACTGATGAGCAAATCCATATGTTTATATGATAGAGACAACTTTCCCTAAAGAACACAGCAGGGATGCTGTGTTCTTCCAAATCTTTCTTGTTTCTAAGCTTTCGGACAGCATCTTTGACCGCTTGAAGAAAGGATACTTTAGCAGGATGGTACGGTACTGACTGCTGTGGCACCTAATTTGTCGCTTCTCTTCAAAAGTTCTTGAAATGTGCACGAAAAAAAGAAAAACGTGAAACTTCTTTCAAATCCCGCAATTGTCTCCAGTTGCGATGCAAAAGTTTTAAAGCTGCGCCAGAGGTGCCTACAACCTTCCTCTGTAACGAATGGAAAGTGTGGCCCTCTGCGACTTCATTCTCTGGCTCGGCGACGCTTCGGACAGCAAAGTGTCGACACATGGGAAGAAAAGGTCACAGACCAGATCTGAGGATCAGGTTAGTTAATAATGTCATCAAATATCGGCACAGTTCTGCCCAGTGCCATAGTGGACGTGGCACACGATGGGAATGACGTCACACCCCCACTTTCCCACATTTAGCTCCTACTTTTGACGTCTGTGATGGCAGGCTGTCGAAGTGGTTGCCTGCATTCAGGCACTGTAGCATACCAAGAGGCATCACTCATCACAGAGGGTGTCGAAATCCCTGACAGGTACAGATTGAATATGTTCAATAAAGGTGCGTAGGTAGCACCGAAGGTATTGCAGAACTGGAGGGGGGGGGGGCAGGGTAGGAGGACGTTGGAGGAACTATTTGGTGGCTTATGCACGCATATATCAATGTCGCCACCCTCCGTGATCGTGCCAGAGGAGGGCAGAAAAAACCTTAACAACCTCTGCTGCTTCGGATCACTTTCTTATTTCGTCGAATGGCTTCTATCGCTCCCTAGTGGCCCCATCCTGTACACCAGAGAAAAAAAAGTGCGATTGCACTACACTCCAAAGGGATCAGGTCACGCAGCCACACGATCCCCTTGAGAGCACGGTTGAGTCTTTCAGGAGAGGGGGGAGGGTGTAAAAAGTGTCGAACGTTGCCATGAACGTGGTCCTGTTGCTCATGGCACTGCCTACTATCGTTTTCGACAGCGGAATGTGTGGGAATCAAAGACCCAGGGAAAGACTTCACTGTCGTCCTTACGCCACTCCGTCAGTACGATTCTAAGCGGCGGTGTGTCTGAAATATTCTCCTCACCCGTCCACAAGAAAACAGCGTGATGTCAACGCTTGGTGTCGCAGTCTTGACCTCCACCTCAGAGGCAGCATAAGGAGTGAGATCTGAGTATGAGGGGGTGTGACGACCTTCCCATTATGTGACACGGCCACAATGGCATAGAGCATTATTGAGGTGACATCTGGTGCCAGTTTGACACCATTAACCCGCCTTAGACCACACATGAACTTCTGGACTCTGGACTTTTCTCGCACATGTCGACGCCAAGGATGACGTCGCAGAGCACTAAGCTTTTCCATCATTTTATTTCATAAGAGGATGCCGAAGTCCCTCAAACCTTCAGTTTGAGCGATGGATATTGTGACGTGGGACACATGCTCAGGGATACTTCAACTCAATAAAGACAAGGCAATAATTACCAATCAAACAAAAACTCTGGCTAGTAATTTCCAACAGATTTTATTTAACAGTTGCATAACAACAGCAAACTGCTGTTACCACAGAATAATATACACACATCAAAAAAAGTTCCCAGAACTCCTGAAGATAGACGTTGACTGTGTATATTGCATAACAGACACATTTCCTTCGACTGTTCAGAGATATCACTAAACCCGCCCAGAGCTGTAAACAACCATCCATGAGCAGCGCCTATTAGACGAAGGAGGTCCGACAGCCGATCAGTTCCAGTCATTCGAACAGGAAGGAGGTACACGGCTCCTGTTGTTTGCAAAAAAAAAAAAAAAAAAAATGGTTCAAATGGTTCTGAGCATTATGGGACTTAACATCTTAGGTCATCAGTCCCCTAGAACTTAGAACTACTTAAAACTAACTAACCTAAGGACATCACACACATCCATGCCCGAGGCAGGATTCGAACCTGCGACCGTAGCAGTCCCGCAGTTCCGGAATGCAGCGCCAGAACCGCACGGCCACCGCGGCCGGCTGTTGTTTGCAGTTCAACCATGTCTAGACACTCAGTACCGCGGTTCGATCATGTCCGCATTGTTACTTTGTGCCAGGAAGGGCTCCCAACAAGAAAGTGTCCAGGCGTCTCGGAGTGAACCAAAATCATGATGTTCTGATATGGACGAGATACAGAGAAACAGGAACTGTCGATGACATGCCTCGCTCAGGCCGCTGAAGGGCTACTACTGCAGTGTATGACAACTACCTACGGATTATGGCTCGGAGGAACCCTGACAGTGTCGGCCGCTGTGGCCGAGCGGCTCTAGGCGCTTCAGTCTGGAACCGTGCGACCGCTACGCTCGCAGGTTCGACCCTGCCTCGGGCATGGATGTGTGTGATGTCCTTAGGTTGGTTAGGTTTAAGTAGTTCTAAGTTCTAGGGGACTGATGACCTCAGATGTTAAAAGTCCCATAGTGCTCAGAGCCATTTGAACCATTTTGATACCTGACAGCAACGCCACCATGCTTTTCGTGCAGCCACAGGACGTCGTATTGCGACTCAAACCGTGTGCAATAGGCTGCATGATGCGCATCTTCACTCCCGACGTCCATGGGTAGGTCAATCTTTGCAACCACGACATCATGCAGCGCGGTACAGATGGGCCCAACAACATGCCGAATTGACCACTCAGGATTGGCATCATGTCCTCTTCACCGATGAGTGTCGCATATGCCTTCAACTAGACAATCGTCGCAGACGTGTTTGGAGGCAATCCGGTCAGGCTGAACGCCATAGGCACACTGTCCAGCGAGTGTAGCAAGGTGGAGTTTCCTTACTGTTTTGGGGTGGCATTATGTGAGGCCGACGTACGCCTTTGGTTGTCATGGAAGGTGGCGTAACGGCTGTACGAATCGTGAATGACATCCTCCGACCGATAGTGCAACCGTATCGGCAGCATATTGGCAAGTCATTCGTCCTCATGGAAGACGATTTTTGGATATTTGTTGTAAGGACTACGGGACCAAACTGATGAGATCATTGGTCCCTAGGCTTACACAGTAACTAATCTAACTTGAAGTAACTTAAGCTAACGACAACACACACAGACCCATGCCCGAGGGAGGACACGAACCTCCGACGGGGGGAGCCGCGCGAACCGTGGCAAGGCGCCTGAGACCGCTCGCCTACCACGCGCGGCAACGGCAATTCGAGCCCACTTCTTGGACATTTTATGAATGATTTTTTTCAGGGTAGCGACATCGCTCGACTAGAGTGGCCAGCATGTTGTCCAGACATGAACCCTATCGACATGCCTGGGATAGACTGAAAAGTGCTGTTTATGGACAACGTGACCCACCATCCACTCTGAGGGATCCACGCCGAATCGCCATTGAGGAGTGGGACAATCTGGACCTGCAGTGCCTTGATAGACTTGTGGACGGTATGCCACGACGAATACAGGCATGCATCAGTGCAAGAGGACATGCTACTGGGTATTAGAGGTACCGGTGTGTACAGCAATCTGGACCACCACCTCTGAAGGTCTCGCTGTGTGATGGTACAACACGCAGTGTGTGGATTTCATGAGCAATAAAAAGGGCGGAAATGATGTTTATGGTAATCTCTATTTCCAGTTATCTCTACAGGTTCAGGAACTCTAGTAACCGAGGTGATGCAGAACTTTCTTTGATGTGTGTACATAATTGCTCTAAAATCTGGAACATTACTGAACAGACAAAATGTCTAGGGGCGTCAGAGCGCACCCCAAACAATAAATAATTTAAAAACCCTCTTTACATAAATGTTAAGAACCACACCAACAATAAATGGTTTACTGCGAAAACTCCCTCGGAAGCAGTACTTCTTTTAAGATAGAACTCACAATTTCTCTTTCTGGATAAGATATTGAAAACCGAGTACAATGAAAGGCATCTTCCAGATATTACAAAATTTCGGTGACAAGTAATGGCACATCAGAGGTGCTCGGAAACTGCAGCTCAGATCGAGCTTGAATGCCGGCCTCACCAGGAACAAATAATAAAACACACGCCGAGGAACTGGAGTCTATTGATAAATACAGCGACCGCGCTATCTGTTACCATTCCAACTGGCTGCAGCCAAGGCGTCGTCCCCCAGTTAAAGGACCAGCTAAAACGGACGACGAATACCGCTGATACCACTGAAACAACAACATAAGGCCACACAATAACTGGGCATCCAGAGTAACGCAATCCTTGAAACATCAGAAAAATTTCAACACAGGAATACGGTCACAAGGGACCCACAAGCCATTCACATTCAGAATTAACCACTTTAAATATCTGCACTACTTTGTCGTTAATACTATGTGCAGACAGGCTTATTACTGCCATAGCAGGAAGTGGTGATATACTCAAATATGTAAGAAGCTGGCCATAGTGCTAAATCACGCCCTCGTAACTTAACTCATAACATAACCCTAGAGCCGATTAATCAGATTATATATACTCCATAAACACACACTAAATAATTACAATACGACAGGATTTTAGCACACAATAAATTTTTCATCATTAAGGCCCTACTTGTTTATCTCTGAACACATTACCTAAACACCAGCAGACAGCGAGAAAATCGAATCTGTAGTCATTTCGGAGTGAGCAGATATCTCCATAGATATACATTCCTTGCCCGTATCTCAAGTGCGTACGAAACACGGTAACCTCATTCATACAGATAACCACTGCTCAATAAGTTGTGCACCAGTGGTCAGTACGAAACATATAACATGAGCGTCCCAACACTGGAAGAGCCGTAAACTGCAAACAGCACGAAATTCAATATACATTTATACAGCATGACTTTAAGAACCTGAGTAATTCCCTCCGTTTGATTATGTAGCGTATGCGGTTACAGGCTGATACATTTCAAAGCCACTATCACATGTTCACATCGTTTAGCAGGACAGATGAGGCCATCGCCCTCCGTCACTGTCCATGTGACAGAGAGGGGCAGAGCATGTGCAAAGAGCGAACGCCGACAACCAGACTGCACACCGGAGCGCCAACCAACCGACCCAAAACCAGCCATCTCCCCACAGCGTCGTCCGCTTAAACAGCCGAAAAGCGACCAAAGAGAAAAACCGCAGCCACACGATACAGATTCAATCGTAACGATTTTAAATGAATATAGAGAAGAGACTTGCGCCGACGGCGCCACGTATCAGACATACATTACAGACGAAGGCTGTAGACACCTCTGACTCAACTTTTGAACTGCGTAATTAGTGACAGTTACGGTGTTTCAAAAATTTGATACTTTTTGCTGTGCAGTTCCATCCTGTGCAACAGACAAAAAAAAAAAAAAAAAAAAAATGGCGATCTCACGACCATCCATATGGGTGAGTTCACCTACAGTGGGGTAGCAGCCGAGCGATGTCCTTAGAGTATGGCTCAGTCTTCTCTTTCAGAAGTACGGGGGTGGGTCAAATGAAAACCTTAAATATTTTTTTAAATATTATTTTTTGTGCAGAATTGGCCCAAAGCTGTATCACTTTTCAACATAATCTCCCCCACACTCAATTCAAGTCCTCCAGCACTTACAAAGTGCATAAATTCCTTTAGAAAAAAATTCTTTTGGTAGTCCGCACAACCACTCATGGACCGCGTGGCGTACTTCTTCATCAGAACGGAACTTCTTTCCTCCCATTGCGTCTTTGAGTGGTCCAAACATATGTAAATCACTTGGGATCAAGGTGTGGTGACTATGGATGATGAGGAAGACACTCAAAATGCAGGTCTGTGATTGTTGCAAAGTTGTATGGGCAGTGTGGGGCCTTGCATTGTCAAGCTGCAAAAGGACACCTGCTGACAGCAATCCACGTCGCTTTGATTTGATTGCAGGCCACAGATGATTTTTTAGGAGATCTGTGTATGATGCACTGGGGACAGTGGTCCCTCTAGGCATATAATGCTCCAAAATGACGCCTTTTTCGTCCCAAAAGAGAATCAGCATAGCCTTCCCTGCTGAAGGTTCTGTTCGAAACTTCTTTGGTTTTGGTGATGAGGAATGACGTCATTCCTTGCTCGCTCTCTTCATTTCCAGTTGGTGGAAGTGAACCCAGGTTTCGTCCCCAGTAACGACTCTTGCAAGGAAGCCATCAACTTCTCGTTCAAAGCACCGAAGAAGTTCTTCACAAGCATCAACACGTCGTTCTCTCATTTCAGGAGTCAGCTGCCGTGGCACCCATCTTGCAGACACTATGTGAAACTGGAGCACGACATGCACAATGTGGTGTGCTGACCCATGACTAATCTGTAAACATGCTCCAATGTCATTCAGTGTCACTCGGCGGTTTTCCTTCACTATGGCTTCAACTGCTGCAATGTGCTGTGGAGTTACAACTCGTTGTGCCTGACCTGGACGAGGAGCATCTTCCACTGAAGTCACACCATTTGCGAACTTCCTACTCCATTCAAAAGACTTGCTGCTGTGACAAACATGCATCACCGTACTGAACCTTCATTAGTGGACGAATTTCAATAGTTTTCACACCTTCACTGCGCAAAAACCGAATAAGAAAACTCTGTTCTTCCCTGGTGGAAGTCGCAAGTGGGGCGGACATCTTTATACTGATACTGCGACGGTATGTGTGCATCTGCACTATGCTGCCACCTACAGGCCATTCTGCATGCTGTTTGTAGCACGCGTACCAACTTACAGGATAACGGCGCGAAATTTCTATTTGTTATTACAAATTTAAGGTTGTCATTTGACTCGCCCTCGTATCTTTGAGAAGGTCAGGTCCATCTTTAGGTCTAATGGAAGTGAGGCATTGTTTTATTAAACAATGTACTGCGCTGTCAGCCCTGAATAAAGCTAAAATGCTTTACATTTCTTGAATTCATCCACGATTGGTTCTTTAGTTTACAAAGTCGTTTACGCACATCAGCTTTGGTATCCAGGTAAGTGCAGTTTCTTGGAAGCAGAGCTATAATTATTTTATCAAGCATCCAGAATTTCTTCGTCATTTTCATCTAGCCAGTCAAGATGGTTAACCTAATGATTCTTCGTATGCTGAGAGCAATACTGTTTTGAATGGTGACTAGTGCTCTTCGTGGTTTTCGGGATACTCATTAGAGAGTTTGCCACTCACGAGCTGTGCAGTGATCAATTTAAATATGTGATTCCCGCGTATCCTTCGCTGCAAATGGATGTTTAAAGACATCACAGATCATATTAATCGCTGGTCAGTCCAGCAGTCATTAACGCTTCTTAGAGTCCGTGACGTTGAACTCGGGCACCTACATTTACATGATATATGAGATGCCAATGATTGTGGACAACTTTTATCAATTCTGAATAAGGTTACAACAGAATAAAGTAAAAATCCACAAGTAATTAACATATGGTACAGGGGTGGGATAGAAAACTAGCCTGCGGAAGGATAATACCAGAGACTCTGTTTTTCCTTGCAGCTACACTTGGCTCATTTGACTTCTGGGTTGTTTGCCGTCGTAGGTACAAAAGAATGCCCTAGTCTCCATCTATTCATGTGGCTTGAAAGGACACCGTTAACAAAATGGAGGGAAACCACATCACCCTTAAAGTTTTGGTCACCAGCTCATCAGTGTATTGCAGGGTGCCCCATTTGCAAATGAGTTTGGTATTTGATTAGGAAACCTACCCAACTTTTGCCCTTTACACCCCACGGAAGATGAACGGAAACTTTCACAACCAGTCCGGAGCTTTTAACGATGTAATGCCTGAAGCTTGCGAAATACTAATTATACCAGCAGATGTTTCGTTTAATACTGATGAGAGGCATAAGGTAAGGAAAACTCCTCTACGATGTTCCGTTTCATTTTTCGTAGCGTATAATTACTCAAGTTACTAATTGTTCCTGATGTACTTCCGTAGTTCTACGTTACTCAGTAGTTGTGTCTGACGTTAACAGGAAATATTGTAAAGAAAAATTACCCATAAACAAAATACTTGTATAATAAAAGAGTGGTCGGCGATTATTTAATTTCAAATGTTCGGAATACGAACAAAAGTTAACCACTCACGACTCTTTCGCTTGTTACAAATATTTCATGGCGTTGAGTTTTAAACTTTGGACGTTAACAGTGTTTACTTCACAGTACAGTTAGTCCTCTAATCTTCATATTGCTAAAATCTTTCTAGAGATTTTTAAACTTTTGGTATGGTAAGCACTACGGTTGGATCCGGGCGTGCTACGGAAGCTACAAAGTCTGAAAAAGGAAAATGAATGGGTCCAATACAGAAACTTTAGAAGTCAAGGAAATGAAATGGAAAGAAGTTAAAAATATCTGGTGAGGTGACTTCAACAGATGCAGAAAACAAACATAATGGGAACAGAAATCGTTATGAATGGGAAAGTGGGACAAGGAGTGAGTTACTGTGATTAGCTCTGTGCTGAGAGTATTCTCGTCAGAATCGGCAGCAAATCAACGTCAACTATAGTACGGAATACATATCGATATCACAAAATGTATGAGGGGGAGGGGGTGGGGGAGCTGAATGTCGTTACAGGAGAAGAAACGTTACTTGATATTGAAAACATAGGGAACCGGATATTAGAGTTATTATTTGACCAAGCTTTGGAAGACTTGTGATCAAGCAAAGTAGAAGGAAAAATTCCGATTTTCGACTCCCTTTCCGGTACACGGTTATAAACTGCCAGAGAGTTTCAATGCAGAAGGAATGTAACACATTCCTTCAGAACTTCTAAAATTATTGGGGGAAATTTGTTGAATCTATGGGCCTGGAGACGTCATTAGGCTTTCGGAGGAATATCACCCACGGAATGAGGAAGAGAGCAAGAGCAGGTAAATGAGGGAACAATCGCACAATACAACTTAGCTGCCCTTGCACCCAAGTTGCTAATAGGAGTAATACACGGAGAAACGGGAATGAAAATCGTAGATTTATTAGATGACTTTCAGTTCAGCTATGGAGGAGGTAAATTCTCCAATGGGAAGTTCTGATAAAGCACTTAATTACGGAAGCGAGACTTACGAAAAATTAGGACCCTTTCATACGTTTCTCTATCTGGAAAAAGCTTTGACAACGTAAAAAACGCTCCAAGATGCTCGAAATTCTGAGAAAAAATAGCATAAGCTATATGGTAAGACGGGTAATAGACAATGTGAACAACTAAGAGTGAGCAATAAGAATGGAAGATGAAGAGAAAAGAGTATAAAGCAGCGAAGTAGTCTTTCTGCCCTAATGCTCATCCTATCTACGGCAGAAACAGTGCCTGGAATGGCTTAATCTCCGCGCTCTTGTTCGGTACTTAATAGTGGAGGAAAACTTCTACGTGCCTTGGATGGTTCTTCTAAACAACCTCGAGGCTACCAATCGGGAGGATTTAATATGCAGATCAGTATGCCATTTACTGTTTATATGTGGCTCCACATGTGGGCTAGTAGATTGATATCCATGCGACTTGTTACCTACAGTTTATTTGAATGCTGTCTGACAATAACTAAAAATTCTTAAATTGGCCAATAGCAAATAAACCTAAAAATTGTAGAGCCCATAACAGACGATATTTCCGTTCGGAAAACTATATCTTCTACACGTATTTCGGACGTACCTGTATAAATTCGGGCCATCTTTGAAGTGAGCATGGGAGCTGACGCTAAGGTGCCTAGAACGTCCTAGGACGCTATAGAATAGCTTATGAGCAACTCTTAGCACTCTTTCAGCAGCCTCTAAACTCATACTGAGGATGGCCGGAAGATGTGATAGAATTTTGTGAATAAAGCCGTTTCGATCGGTAAATATATTTTCATTGTTTTTTACCGTTTATTAAATGACGCCTAGCTTGGCAATAGGCGTTATTGAAATTGACAGTAAACATTCTTTAATGAGTTCTACATATTGATATGGTGTTGACAGGAGCCTAAACGTGTGATTTTTGGAGGCTTGTGGTTTAGGGGGAATGATCGTCTAGGTTAACAGAGCTGACACGGAGGTTAATAGAAATGAATGTGCTCAAAAAGTAGAAAATGCAGTGAACGAAATAAAATGCAATGTAAATTAAATCGTATTCACTCTCTCCCATCCGCCCCCCCCCCCCCCCCCCCGTTATCGCCCACTGAATTGCACTGGATCATGCCATAGAAAGGAACATGAAAAATGGGGAGATATTCGAGAACTGTCAATTAAAACACAACTACGAGGGTTGGAACTTAAATAGTGGCAACTGTTTATTCACAACCGATACAAAAGAGTTACATGTTTTCACCTGGTACAGTCCTTCAAAGTTGTCACCTGCGTTGTGTAGAACCCGTTGCCAAAGATGTGGAAGGCGTAGTATACCGTTAGCAGAGCCTGTTCTGTTGATGGTGCGAATGGGCTGGCCTACTGCGTCGAGTCTCTGGAACAGTTCTGAAGCGAATGCCACGAATTGGTTCCTTCATCTTCGGAATCAAATCAAAGTCACAAGTACTTAAGTCCGGGGAGTATGGTGGATGGTACAGTACTTCCCAGTCCCATCGACCGAACAGAGCAGCCACAGCTTGCGCTGTATGCGCCCGCGCAATTGTCGTGCAAATTGATGGGTGGGTTGCGCAGAAAGTGTCGCCGCTTCTTTCGCAAAGCTGGTGTCCGCCGTGGAGGAACGTAATGCGTTAGGGTAACACCATTACAGTCGTACACGAGAATGACCATAACCTTAGACCGCTCCACTCGCACCATCAACGGAACAGGCTCTGTTAACGGTATACTACGCCTTCCACATCGCTGGCAACGGGTTCTACACAACGCTGGTGACTACTCTCAAGGACAGTAACAGGTGCAAACATGTAACTCTTTTGTATCGGTTGTGAATAAATAGTTGCCACTATTTAAGTTCCGACCCTCCTACAATTAGAGGAGAACTGAAAGAGAGTCACAGGAGTATGTGGCTTGTCGACCACTCCCAACAAACATGGATGAGCCAGCCACCCAGAAAACATATTAAAAATTGTCCCCCTAAAATTTTAGCGAATAAGCCGAACATTGCAAAAAACGTAAAAAGATGGTATCACTGTCACTTAAAATAGAAGACACCTCGGTTGACAAATGAGCTGCTGTGGTCTGGTCATGCGCAGTGATTTGCCATATTCATAAGACTTACTCATAAGATATAGAAGACATATTCATAAGATATTAAGACTTATTCGTAAATATTCTTAATGATGTTATTCATTTAGGGAAGTTATTAGGAAGCGGAAGAGTGGACATTTGCGAGGCAGCAGTCCAAAATACATATATAAAATAAATGTTGCGTCACCCCGTTTGCAAGCTTTCCTTAACACTAACGTTGAATGTCCATGTTACATCAATGGCAGAGCCTATTAGATTGTTCATAGATAGCACTTAATCCGCAGAAATATGTACACAACCATGCATGCGAAGAAGTGAGTAAGACAGCTGATCAGTTCCAGTCATAATACCAGTAGTTCCGCCATAAGGTCACTTCCGAATTTTGATCCGCTTTGTTAAACTGTGTCAGGAAGGGTTCTCATCAAGAGAAGTTTCCAGAAGTATCACAGTGAACCAAAGCGATGTTATTCGGAACTATCGATTACTTGCCTCCCTCAGACTGCCCAAAGGCTACTATTGCAGCTGATGACCGCTACTTACGGATTTCAGTTCAGAGGAACCTTGATAGGAACGCCACCGTGCTGAATAATGATTTGTGCAACCACAAGACGTAGTGTTTCGACTCGAACTGTACGAAATAGGAGGTACGATGTGTAACTTCACTCCCGACGTCCATGGCGAGACACCACGCAGTGCAGTACAGATGGGCCCAAAAACATGCCGACTGGACTCGTCAGAACTGGCATTAGGGTCTATTCACGGATGAGACCCGGACATACGTTACGGCGGTAGCCTGGCTGGTAAGCCAGAACATCTTAGACACAAAGTGTACCGAGGGCAGCAAGGTGGTGGTTCCCCGGTGTTTTGGGGTGACATTATGTGGAGCCAACGTATGCCACTGGTGGTCAATTAAGGCAATCAAAAGGCTTTACCATACAGCGATGACATCCTACGACGTACATTGCAACCAAGTCGACAGCATTTCACAGAGGGATTCGTCTTAATGGACGACAGTTCTCGCTATCATCGTGACACATCTTGTGAATGCTTCCTTCTTGATAACGAAATCGTTAGAGAAGAATGATCGGCATGTTCTCGAGACATGAACGCTCTCAAACGTACCTGGGGTTCATTGAAAAGAGCTGTTTCTGGGCGAGATGGCCCACCAACCAATCTGAGAAATCTATGCTGAATCGTCGTTGAGGAGTGGGAAAGTCTGGACCAACAGTGCCTTGACATTATACTACGATGAAAACAGGCATGCATCAGTGCAAGAGGACGTATTACCGGGTATTAGAAGTACTGGTGTATTTTGCAATCTGGAACACAAATTGATAAAATCTAGATTGCTACCCAAAGAAAGCAGGTGTTGACAACTGTGAAAATTACCGAACTATCAGTTTAATAAGCCACCGCTGCAAAATACTAACACGAATTCTTTACAGACGAATGGAAAAACTGGTAGAAGCTGACCTCGGGGATGATCAGTTTGGATTCCGTAGAAATGTTGGAACACGTGAGGCAGTACTGACGCTACGACTTATTTTAGAAAATAGATTAAGGAAAGGCAAACCTACTTAGAGAAAGCTTTTGACAATGTTTCAAATTCTGAAGGTGGCAGGGGTAAAATACAGGGAGCGAAAGGCTATTTACAATTTGTACAGAAACCAGATGGCAGTCGAGGGGCATGAAAGGGAAGCAGTGATTAGGAAGGAAGTGAGACAGGGTTGTAGCTTATCCCCGGTGTTATTCAATTTGTATATTGAGCAAGCAGTAAAGGAAACAAAAGAAAAATTCGGAGTGGGAACTAAAATCCATGGAGAAGAAATAAAAACTTTGAGGTTCGCCGATGACAATGTCATTCTGTCAGAGACAGCAAAGGACGTGGAAGAGCAGCTGAACGGAATGCACAGTGTCTTGAAAGGAGGATATAAGATGAACATCAACAAAAGCAGAACGAGGGTAATGGAATGTAGTCGAATTAAATTGGGTGATACTGCGGGATTTAGATTAGGAAATGAAACTCTTAAAGTAGTAATTGAGTTTTGCTATTTGGGGAGCAAAATAACTGATGATGGTTGAAGTAGAGAGGATAGAAAATGTAGACTGGGAATGGCAAGGAAGGCGTTTCTGAAGAAGAAAAAATTGTTAACATCGAGTATAATTTAAGTGTCGGGAAGTCGTTTCCGAAAGTATTGGTATGGAGTGAGCCTTGTATGGAAGTGAAACGTGGACAATAGATAGTTTAGAGAGGAAGAGAATAGAAGCTTTCGAAATGTGGTGCTACAGAAGAATTTTGAAGATTAGATGGGTAGATCACATAACTAACGAGGAGGTATTGAACAGAATTGGGGAGAAGAGAGATTTGTGGCACAACTTGACTAGAAGAAGGGATAGGTTGGTAGGGCAGATTCTGAGGCATCAAGGGGTCACCAATTTAGTATTGGAGGGCAGCGTGCAGGGTAAAAATCGTAGAGGGAGACTAAGAGATGAATACACTAAACAGATTCAGAAGGATGTAGGTTGCAGTAGGTACTGAGTGATGTAGAAGCTTGCACAGGGTAGAGCAGCATGCAGAGCTGCATCAAACCAGCCACTGGACTGAAGATTACAACAACAACTGTACCACTTGGAATTTTTTGTTTTTATGAGCCATAAAGAGTGCTGAAAGTTTATTTTTATGCATCTTGGTTCAAAATGGCTCTGAGCGCTATGGGACTTAACTTCTGGGGGACTGATGACCTTAGCTGTTTAGTCCCCCTTAAACATCCCAACAACCACCACCACCACCACTTAACGTCATCAGTCCCCTAGAACTTAGAACCACTTAAACCTAACTTACCTAAGGACATCACACACATTCATGCCCGAGGCAGGATTCGAACCTTCGACCGTAGCGGTCGCGCGGTTCCAGACTGTAGCGCCTAGAACCGCTGGGCCACCCCGGCCGGCTTTGTGCGTCTCTATTTCATTTTTAGATAAAGGATCAGGAACTCTTAGAACCGCCGTGATACAACACTTTATCTTCTTTTTTTGATGAGTTTATAATGGTTTAATCAAACGCAAATGCAAAGCTGAAAGTGTACGATAACAAACTAATTAAAATTAAAATATATCTGCAGGAATATTACCGCAAAATGTGCAGTGTCTCACGAAGGGAGTAAACAGAACGTTGTAAGAACATAAAACATCCCCATCGTTCCATCCGTCACTTGCAATGAGCGACGGAAGCACTGAATATATGGAGGGGAGCGAGTCAGCAAATAGCATTCTTTGATTATATTCCGGTGTTGTCAACACTAGGCGGAATACAAGGGACGCGGAAAACAGGCACGTATGCGCGGCGTTGACTGGGGGGCGGTGACGGGGGCAGAGGCCCGCAGCGGCGCGCAGCACGCGAGCCGAATGCAAAGAGGCGCCGACGGGGAGTAATGAGGCGGCCTGCCGGCATCAGTCGTGCCATGCCGCCGCCACCTGCCGCCCCCACCTCCTGCCCAGGCCCCACCGCCTGCCACCCCCAGGGCGTCGTTACACGCGCGCCCGGCAATCCCCGGGGCGTGCGCGCCGGATGCGAAAGATCGAACGAGAGGTTCGCGCCTCCGATCAACAGATTGGCCGAGGATATCCGCTCGGCTCCATTCCGCCCGCTTCCGCTTACGCCTCGCAGCGATCCCTGCGCCCGGCGTTCCGCTGTAGCAGAACGACCTCGCTTGCCTTGTAGCCAGCTCTCCCTCATTGATAAAACGTCACAAGTGTGGTCGTTTTCCTTCGCTTTTCCTTCCTCTCCGTGTGAATGCAAGGAGAGTTAGCGCGTTTTACACACTGCTGGCCATTAAAATTGCTACACCAAGAAGAAATACAGATGATGCACGGGTATTCATTTGACAAATATATTATACTACAACTGACATTTGATTACATTTTCACGCAGTTTGGATGCATCGATCCTGAGAAATCAGTACCCAGAACAACCACCTCTGGCCGTAATAACGGCCTTGATATGCCTGGGCATTGAGTCAAACAGAGCTTGCATGGCGTGTACAGGTACAGCTGCCCATGCAGCTTCAACACCATACCACAGTTTATCAAGAGTAATGACTGGCGCATTGTGACGAGCCATTTGCTCGGCCACCATTGACCAGACGTTTCAATTGGTGAGAAATCTGGAGAATGTGCTGGCCAGGGCAGCAGTCGAACATTTCCTGTATCCAGAAAGGCCCGTACAGGACCTGCAACATGCGCTGGTGCATTATCCTACTGAAATGTAGGGTTTCGCAGGGATCGAATGAAGGGGAGAGCCCACGCCCGGGTTCCCGGGTTCGATTCCCGGCGGGGTCAGGGATTTTCTCTGCCTCGTGATGGCTGGGTGTTGTGTGATGTCCTTAGGTTAGTTAGGTTTAAGTAGTTCTAAGTTCTAGGGGACTGATGACCGTAGATGTTAAGTCCCATAGTGCTCAGAGCCATTTTTGAAGGGGAGAGCCACGGGTCGTAACACATCTGAAATGTAGCACCCACTGTTCAAAGTGCCGTCAATGCGAACAAGAGGTGACCGAGACGTGTAACCAATGGCACCCCATACCATCACGCCGGGTGATACGCCAGTATGGCGATGACGAATACACACTTCCAATGTGCTTTCACCGCGATGTCCCCAAACACGGATGCGACCATCATGATGCAGTAAACAGAACCTAGATTCATCTGAAAAAACTACGTTTTGTCATTCGTGCACCCAGGTTCGTCGTTGAGTGCACCATCGCAGGCGCTCCTGTCTGTGATGCAGCGTCCAGGGGAACCGCAGCCATGGTCTCTGAGCTGATAGTCCATGCTGCCGAAAACGTCGTCGAACTGTTCGTGCAGATGGTTGTTGTCTTGCAAACGTCCCCATGTGTTGACTCAGGGATCGAGACGAGGCTGCACGATCCGTTACAGCCATGAGGATAAGATGCCTGTCATCTCGACTGCTACTGATACGAGACCGTTGGGATTCAGAACGGCGTTCCGTATTACCCTCCTGAACCTACCTATTCCATATTCTGCTAACAGTCATTGGATCTCGACCAACGCGAGCAGCAATGTCGCGATACGATAAACCGGAATCGCGATAGGCTACAATCCGACATTTATCAAAGTCGGAAATGTGATGGTACGCGTATCTCCTCCTTACACGAGGCATAGCCGGCCGGAGTGGCCGAGCGGTTAAAGACGCTACAGTCTGGAACCGCACGACCGCTACGGTCGCAGGTTCGAATCCTGCCTCGGGCATGGATGTGTGTGATGTCCTTAGGTTAGTTAGGTTTAAGTAGTTCTAAGTTCTAGGGGACTTATGACCACAGCAGTTGAGTCCCATAGTGCTCAGAGCCATTTTTTTTAGTAACGATCAACGGAACAAAATAAGAGAAATCAGTGCTCTCACGAAAGGTTTAAGTATTCGCTTTGCCTGCGCGCTGTTCGAGAGTAGAACGGTAGAGCAATAGCTTGAATGTGGTTCAATGATCCCACTGCCATGCAACTGTGAATTGCAGATTAATGTTCTAGATGTAGATGTAGGATGTAGGCGATATCACAGCGTAATTGCAATTAAGAGGGGCACTTGAAGAAACAAAAAGTGTGTGAAAAATGTACTCGTAGCCAAAGCAATGAAACAATTCCAGCGTTCACCTGACTGTTTTTGGTAAAGAATTTTTTTCGTTAAGACAGTGGCATGTATGCAATAGAGCTGTATACAGCACTCTTAAATCACTCTGTCCTCAAGGTCCTAGTGGCCTACCGGGACCATCCGACCGCCGTGTCATCCTCAAGGGGGATACGGATAGGAGGGGCATGGGGTCAGCACACCGCTCTCCCGGCCGTTGTGATGGTATTCTTGAACGAAGCCGCTACTATTCGGTCGAGTAGCTCCTCAACTGGCATGACGAGGGTGAGTGCATCCAGAAAAATGGCAACAGCGCATGGCGGCTTGATGGTCACCCATCCAAGTGCCGGCCACGCGCAACAGCGCTGAACTTCGGTGATCTCACGGGAACCGGCGTATTTACTGCGGCAAGACCGTTACCAGAGCTGTATACAGGGTTAACTAAATTACCTTTACAGACTTCGGGGACAAGTTCCTTATACCAAAACAAGGAATAAGCATCTAGTAAACACGTGTTCTAAACTGCATACCTTAAGAGCTAGAAGCACTTGTTCATTTTCCATATCATGAAACACTTGTCTTCTATTGCAGGCTCCTTGTTTTCTATATTTTGCGAGGAGGTAATCTGGACCGAAACAAGAAAAAAATATCCAGTAAACATGGGCTCTAAAATGGATACCTTAAGAGCCATTTACACTAGTTCAGTAGAAGAGATGTGTTTCGCAGTAATGAAGTGCTCATAACTCTACGTGTAATCATTTTAGAGCCCAGGTTTACTAGACTATTTTTTACTTGTTTTGGTGTAAGGAACGTTTCTCTACATCTGTCTGTGCTTCCCTACGTGGGAGCAAGCGTTAGGATACTCTTTCTCTTGTCATACCATTCCCAGCCACACAACAGGAAATCAGCAGTGCAGCTCTTGCACGGACATCGACAACGAACACGCCTTCAGCTGCTGCAACGTCAGCAGCGGTTGGCTCACCCTCCGCAGAGCTCTAGGTTCAATATGTATGATTTTGTCTGGTTCAGAGTTTTTCAAGACACAGGCGCTGCGATGTTCTTTGTGTGTTGTACAGGGCCCCGCCGGGCTGCAAAAGCTTCGATTGAGAGGGCTGCGTGTTCGTGGCGCGGGTTTTCCATTTGCAGATTCGATTCCGAGGAGGACCCCGCAGCCTCAGCTGCCTTCACCTCCCTCGGGTCTCACGCTGTCGGATGCCGGAGATGGACAGCGAGCCGATGGACGTCGACGCATGCCGACAGCCCCAGGCACGCCAGGAGGGCCCCCTTTCGTCCTGCCGCCTTCTGGTGGACCGCCGAAGACCCCAAAGTCGCCGTTTCACCTCCGCTGACCTTTACATGAAAACGGAGCATGTACATTTTTTATTTGCATTTATTTGCATGTAGGACGAGGGAAGATTCTCTCTCTCTCTCTAGGCGCGGGTGTGCACCCTATGGTTGGTTCTTCGACAGAAGTTTCCAGATATTAGTGAGATAAACGTCGTGATGAAGGTATGCAAATGTCTGAATACGTTTACAGCAATTTCTCACCATGTATGTTGGAACAGGTGTAAGCTTCGCTTGTCTGCACACAGTGAAGTCCTCACACAGTGTGAAATGCAGTCTCTTACAAAGTAGCTGTTTCACAAAAACTGTCGGATGATTCAAGTAGGCGATTATGCAATTGTGATTCTTCAATTTCTCCAGGCGTATTTTATGACGAAATATATCTCGGGTGAACAGCCTGGTATGAGTGTGCGTAGGACACAATATTTCGGCAATCGACCACGTTGTCATCATCAGGTGCGCTCGTGTACTGACCGGCGGTGGGCCGGCGCCAGGTATATATAGGACAATACCCCTCCCGCTCCTCCCTCAGGCGCTTTCTATGAGATGCAAGAAATAAACTGGCAGACTTCCTCACACATCTTAACTCCAGACACGAGAATATTTAGTTCACCATGGAGATCGAAACGAATGGGATGCACTCTTTCCTAGATGTTTTGATTAGAAGACGAGCTGACGGCAGGCGCTTCCAATGAGTCGGTGTGGTCCGTGACCCGCGCGCGGTCCAGGTACAGCGTCCGTTCTCCCGCCGTCTGGGCGCTGCTTCCTAGGTCTTTTCGTTCAGGAGGGTCTGCCGGCACCGCTCTCGTTATTCTTCCCTCCTCCCCCGAAGTCGGTACAGTCTGGGAAATATCCTTTTTCTTCTTAATCCGGGTGATCGCGGGATCCCACGCCTTGCTAAGGATGCAACCGCTGTCACGATTTAGCTGTGGCTCCTTTTACTCTGATCTCTACGGCTTCTTTGATGACACAGTCCCAGTATTTGGAAGTCTGTGTCAGTACTTTGGTTTGGTCATACTCCATGTTGTGGAGTTCCGACAGTCAATGCTCAGCGATTGCCGACTTACTGGGCTGTTGCAGTCTAGTGTGCCGTTGATTTTCTCTGCATCGGTCCTCAATGGTACGAATGGTCTGCCCTATGTATACACTACCGCATTGGCAAGGTATCTGATAAACCCCTGATTTACGTAGACCAAGGTTGTCCTTGACACTACCAAGAAGGCTCTTAGTTTTTCTTGGAGGACGGAAGATGGTTTTCACTTAGTGTGTACGTAAAATACGTTCAATTTATCCGGATAAGGCTCCACAAAACGGAATAATAACCAAGGCCGCCTCCTCCTGAAGTTCATCCTCAGTTTCCGCCGGTGCTGCAGGTGTGGGATGTACAGCCTTCCGAATTTGGCCTTCCTTGTAACCGTTCATCCGAAACACGGTCTTCAGATGGTCCAATTCTTGTTGGAGACTGTCCCTGTCGGTGTGAACTCTGTGTACAAGAGTTTTGAGCACGTCATTCTTTTGTGCCGGTTGGTGGCAGCTATCCGCATGTAGGTACAAATGTGTGTGCGTCTTCTTCCTATACACGCTGTGGCCCAAAGTGCCGTCAGCTTGTCTTCTAATCAAAACATCTAGGAAAGGGAGCATCCCATTCGTTTCGGTCTCCGTGGTGAACTTAATATTATCGTGTATGGAGTTGAGACGTGTGAGGAAGTCTGCCAGTTTATCTGTTCCATCTCATAGAAAGCGCCTGAGGGAGGAGCGGGAGGGGGATTGTCCTATATATACATGGCGCCGGCCCACCGCCGGTCAGTACATCAGCGCACCTGATGAGGGCAACGTGGTCGATTGCCGAAATATTGTGTCCTATGCACACTTGTACCAGGCTGTTCACCCGAGATTTCTTTAGTCGATTATGTAATTACTTCAAAAAGATGTAATATACTGTCTGCCATGGATTCTCAGACAGGCGTAAACGTGTAGGTCATATAAATTACTCAGAAATGTAGCTCACTGTATTATGGAACATCACATTGTCACAATTCATCAAGTGCATTTCTTCTACATCTACAACTAGAAGTCGAACTCACACGCTTATAATACATCTACCATCAATCTGTTACATTATAAGTACATCATATTTACACCTTTTCTACATTTGCAACACAGATTACAACTTCAGTACATTGTATTAGCATCACATGTACGTTACAATTTCAGTTTACATCTTATATACTTCTACAACACATAGGCTACAGTTCCAGTATATTAGACTTATCATGCATGAAGGAGATGAAATATTCTGTCTGGAATGCTTGTTGAAACTGGCATGATATTTATAGACCACAAAAAAATCACTGAGATACGTAGCTCAGCATAGAATAGAACACTTCTTTGTCATATTACATTAATTACATCTCTTCTACATCTATAACCAGTTGGTTAAAACTACATTTTGTAATACATCTAGAATCAGTGTGTTGGATTTTCAGTACATTAGATTTATATTTTTTCTACGTCAAGAATACATAGATTACAGTCTCAGTTCATTACATTTACATCGAACGTTGATTAAAATTTCAGTTTACTTATGTGTGTCTACAACATATAGGTTACAATTTTATTTTCATCTACTATACTGCTACAACAATTTTGAGTCACCTTCTGTTCCACACACTCGGGTGATTATACGCCCTGCCTTTTCGTAAATTATTCTACTCTATAGTGCTCACATTATCATAGAGTATTACACTTTTATCCATGACTGAAAGAAGAGGCACAGTTGATGAACCACAACTGTACGAATTAAGTCCAAATTAATTTGCTGAATGCGAATTCCTTCACATCTGCTGTAGGTCGTACAGATCTACTACCCAATAATTAAATTCAATGAATTAATTTCGAACTATTTCGTGCATCTGTGGATTTTCTACAGCGTCTTCCTTCAGACATGCACGTAGGGCAGATACATGACGATAACAACTCTGATGTAAATTTCTCCTCGTCTCATTCTTCCTGCTACGTGAATCCAAGTAATGTTACGACCATTAGGTTATCAAATCAGTACACTACGATATCAACATGTAGACAGTGTGGCGTTAATGATGCTTGGGTCACAGTGGGAAACGTGCACGGATAGCTGAATTGGTTAGTGGGACCACTCACGATAAGCGGGAATCCTGGTTAGAGTCCCGATCGGCACAAATTTTCATATGCCACTAATGGGTGGCCAATTTATACTCAGTACAGTTGATGTCAATGCATTTTCATTCAGCGAATTAATTTCAAATGATTAAACTATCATCTTTTGGTGGTTACTTCAATTTATCATAGATATGTTGACGAAAATATTCGTTTAAAGTCTGTGGTAGGCCTGAACCGTCGTCCGAAATCGAGCTGGATACCTTCTCTGAAAATTATTTTGAACAACTAGTTCAGAAGCCCACTCAAAGTGTAAATGGTCACGGAAACACACTTGATCTCTTAGCAACAAATAATCGTGATTAAATAAGAAGCACCGTGATAGATACGGAGATGAGTTACTACGACGTTGTTGCGGCTACACTGAATACCTACCATCCAAACCCACCAAAAATAAAACGCAAAATACTTCTGTTTAAAAAAGCAGATAGAAATTCGCTTCACACCTTCCTAAGATGTAGTTTCCGCTCCTTGCAATCTGACTAAGCTGAGCGTAGACCAGATTTGGTTTAAATTGAAAGAAATAGTGTCGACAGCAGTTGAGAAATATGCACCAAATAAACTAAGAAGATAAACTAATAAGAGGTGGTACTGATATCCATGTACACAAAACAAAAATTACTGATGCCTCATGTACACAAAACAGATCAGAACATATTTCATAGCTACGAAATAGCATGCCAAATTGAAAAGGACACAAAATCTCCAAGATTAACGAAGTTTTGCAGACGTTCGAAATTCAGCGCGAATTTCAGTGCGAGGTACTTTTAGCAGTTTCCACAATGCACTCTGTATCGAAATTCGGCAGAAAACTGAAAGAGCTTCTGGTCGTATGTGAAGCACACCAGTGGCTAGACGCTGTCAACACCTTCACTACGCGGTAAGAGTGCTGATATTGTTGATGACAGCACCACGACAGCAAAGTAACTAAACAAGATTTTCCGAAATTCCTTCACAAAAGTAAGCGAATTCGAAGCAAGAACAACTGCCGACATGAGTAATTTAGAAGTAGATATTCTTGGTGTAGTGAAGCAGCTTAAAACACTTAAGAAAAGCAAGGTTTCCGGTCCAGACTGTATACGGGTCAGGTTCCTTTCACAGTACGCTGATAGGAGAGACATGTACATTATCAGCCGTCTTATATGAGCGGCCATCATGTGGTTTCCCTTTCCGCTTTCAAAAGGCAGAAGAGTATAATAAACCGAAGAAAGTATGTGTGTCCACGTGCACTGGAGTCGGATATCTTCCTCTTCTCTTCAGTGTTTTGTCTGCTCTGAGAGCTTCCTGGTGTTGCTGTAGCTCTTAGCGCGAAAGGTATTTTGAGGCCTGTTGTACCCGTTGTTAAGGTAAGTGATCAATTTCGTTGCTGTATTTAGGTTACCTATGTTATTTAAGGAAAGACATCTACCAAAGGTTTGGCGATAATTTCTGTAAAAGAATTTGTAATATGCCGAGATACTATTGCATGTTCGTCATGCAGTACCAGCTACCCGATTGCCTTTCAGTATCAGCCAAACGTAATTTAAATTTTTCTCTTATATTTTCTTCTTACTTATTTTCACTTTGAAATGGCGGAAAATGAGAGAAAAGTAAGAGGAAAATGAAATGGAGAGTGGCTAAAAATTGCTGTGAGAAGCCGGCCGGTGTGGTCGAGCGGTTCTAGTCGCTTCAGTCTGGAACCGCGTGACCGCTACGGCCGCAGGTTCGAATCCTGCCTCGGGCATGAGTGTGTGTGACGTCCTTAGGTTAGTTACGTTTAAGTAGTTATAAGTTCTAGGGGACTGATGACCTGAGATGTTAAGTCCCATAGTGCTCAGAGCCATTTGAACCATTTTGCTGTGAGAAATGTAATGTTTAGCAAAATGACCGTGACGGAGGCAACTGAAGCGTTTTCAACAATTATAAAAGAAAAAGATCGCCATCGAATAGAAGAGATTAAATGTAGAAAAAATAAAGTCGGGAAAAGAGCTGAAGAAAGATGAACATAAATTCGATGTTCCAAAATGAAATAAGCTCGCTAAGGGTGGTCATGGAAAGCCAATTGCATAGCGGTGAAAAAAAATTGGAATTACTGGAAACAATGGGCTGATAGAAAACAATGGAAACAGCACTATGAGTCTGGAGTCATCTGAATAAGACCCGTTGCTGTATACCAAGTGTAGAGGCCGGGCGCACATGTGGGATGTGTGGAACAGGATAATATTTTGTATTTCATTTACGACCCCTGTGAAACAATACTCTAAACGTTGATGAACTGAGCTGAAATAGTAACAATAAGTTCCCCTGCTTGTGTATTCTATTGCTATTCAATAGGTATCAGTGCAGTTTACCATTAACCAAATAATTATGACATAAAAGACAATGGTCGATGCAGCGTAACGCTTTCTACAAGCCTTGTAATTGTAGTTCTTTTACTTTCGATGTAATTAGGCACTATAAATAAAAACAGAAATCATTATGCCGTGAACTTTTCTTGAAGTAAGAGGAAAATACACACATTAAAAAAATGTTTTTCATCACCTTGGTTCCGAGATTTCCTGAACCTGTACAGAAAACTGGAATAAAAATCAACATAAAAATCATTTCCGCCCTTATTATTGACCATTAAACCCACACAGTGCACGTTTTAGCACCATGCAGCGAGACCTTCAGAGCTGGTGGTCCAGATTGCTGTACACACCGATACCCCTCATACCGTTGTACGTCCTCTTGCATTGACGCATGCTGTATTCGTCGTGGCATACTGTCCACAAGTTCATCAAGGCACTGATGGTCCGGAATGTCCCACTCCTCAACGGCGATTCGGCGTGGATCCCTCAGGATGTTTGGTGGGTCACGTCCTCCATAAACAGCCCTTTTTAATCTGTCCCAGGCATAATCGATAGGGTTCATCTCTGGACAACATGCTGGCTACTGTAGTCCACCGTTGTCGTTATCCTGAAGGAAGTCATTCAGAAGATGTGCACGATGGGGGCGCGAACTGTCGTCCATGAAGATGAATGCCTCGCCAATGTGCTGCCGATAAGATTCCACTAGCTGTCGGAGGATGGCATCCACGTATCGTACAGCCGTTACGGTGCCTTCCATGACAACCAGCGGCGTACGTCGGCCCCACATAATGTCGCCCCAAAAAAGCACGGAACCTCCACTTTCCTGCATTCGCTGGACACTGTGTCTAAGGCGTTTAGCCCAAGCGGGTTGCCTCCAAACAAGTCTCCGACGATTGTCTGGTTGAAGGCATATGCGACACTCATCGG
Source organism: Schistocerca serialis cubense (assembly GCF_023864345.2). Classification (NCBI taxonomy): domain Eukaryota; kingdom Metazoa; phylum Arthropoda; class Insecta; order Orthoptera; family Acrididae; genus Schistocerca; species Schistocerca serialis. The sequence continues at coordinate 110,698,994 of NC_064642.1, read as the reverse complement.
TAAAGAGAACGTGATGCCAATCCTGAGCGGTCCATTCGGCATGTTGTTGGGCATGCTGTCTTGGTTGTAAAGATGGACCTCGCCATGGACGCCGGGACAGAAGTTGCGCATCACGCTGCCTATTACACAAAGTTTGAGTCGTAGCATGACATCCTGTGGCTGCAAGAAAAGCATGGTGGCATTGCTGTCAGGGTTCCTCCGAATTATAATCCGTAGATAGCGGTCATCCACTGCAGTAGTAGCACTTGGGTCACCTGAGCGAGGCATGTTATCGACAGTTCCTGTCACTCTTTATCTCCTCAATGTCCGAACATCATGATCTTGGTTAACTCAGAGACGCCGTGACACTTCCCTTGTTGGGAGCCCTTCCAGGCACAAAGTAACAATGCGGACGCGATCGAACCGCGATATTGACCGTCTAGGCATGGTTGAACCGTAGACAACAGGAGCCATGTACCTCCTTCTTGGTGCAATGACTGGAACTGATCGGCTGTCGGACCACCTGTGTCTAATAGGCGCTGCTCATGCATGGTTGTTTACATCTTTCGGCAGGTTTAGTGACATCTGTGAACAATCAAAAGGACTATGTCTGTGATACAACATCTACAGTGAATGTCCATCTTCAGGAGTTCTGGGAACCGGGTGATGCAAAACTTTGTGTGTGTGTATCAATATTCCGATTAACCATAACACCTACGCAGCAAAGTCAAGAAACCAAACCTGTCCGTCACTGCACGACTCTCCCCAACAATAGCTCCATGCTGCACAATCAAACACAAAAGCTCGCTTGTAGAAAGATCTGTGCCCAGAGATTGGAAAGTTGCACAAGTCACACCAATATCCAAGAAGGGCAACAGCAGTAATCAGCTGAATTTCTGATCCATGTTAGTAGGGTTTCAAAACATACTCTGGGCTCTAACATTATGAATCACATCGAAGGAAACTATTTATTGACTAAGTGAAACATAACTATTCTTTATTCTCACGTAGTAATGAGTGCTATCGACAGGGGAAGTCAGATTGATTCCATATGTTTAGATTTCCAGAAGGCTTGTGAAACGGTTCCTCACAAGCGACACCTAATTAAACTGGATGCGTGGAGTGTCGTTTCAGTTGTGTGACTGGGTTCATAATTTACTGTGAGGAAGGTCGCAGTTCGTAATAAGTGACCGAGAGTCATCGAGTAAAACAGAAATAATGTCTTTCGTTCCCCAAGGCAGTGCTATAGGTCTTCTGTTGTTCCTGATCTACATAAACGGCTTACGAGACAAACTGAGCAGTCCTCTTAGATTGTTTGCAGATGCTTCTGTAGTCTATGTCATCTAATGTCATCAGATGATCAAAACGAAATATAAACTGATTAGGCAAGATATCTGTATGGTGCAAAAAGTGGCACTTGACTCTAGACAATGAAAAGTGTGAAGTCATACACATGAGCACTAACAGAAATCCACTTAATTTCAGTTACATCATAGATCACAGAAATCTAGAGGCTGTAAACTCAATTAAATATTTAGGGTTACGAAAAACTTAAATTGGAACGGTCACATAGTTAATGTTTTGTTGAAAACAAACAAACAAAATGCGATTTATTTTCAGAACATTTAGAAAATTTAGCAGGTTTACCAAAGAGACTCCTTACACTGCACTTGTCCACCCTTTTCTGGAGTATTGCTCTGCCGTGTGGGATCCATACCAAATGTGACCGACGGAGGACATCAAAAAAGTTCAGATAAGGGTAGATCGTTTTGTATTAACGTTAAATGGGGGAGAGAGTGCTACGGATATGTGTACGAACAGCGGCGTCAGTCCTTAAAAAAGAGGCGTTTCTTGCTGCGGCAAGACCTTCTCGTGAAATTCCAATCCCAAATTTCTCCTCAGAGTGTGAAAATATTTTGTTGTCGCCCACCTACATAGAGAAAAATGATCATCATAATAAAATAAGAGAAATCAGAGCTTGCACTTAAAGATTTAAATGTTGGTTTTTTCTGCGCTCTGTTCGAGAGTGGAACGGCAGAGAAGTAGCTTAAAGGTGGTTCGATGATCGCTCTACCAGACACTTAATTGTGAACTGCAGAGTAATGAAATAGTTGTAGATGCTGATAACGACTGATCGCCTAGCTTCATAGTGGAGACTGAATGTAACTTGGTTCGAATTAAATACTGAACTGCAGTTTCATCAACATCATTTAATACACAATATCATTAGTCATAAGCGATTAATTTCTTCAATTCTGTTTCACACCTTTCGCTCTTCGGATTACGAGTTGTGTTCCAGTTCCAAAAGAGTACATTTTTGCTGTTCTAATAATACTGTGACATCGTCCACCAATAATTTATCTTCCATTAAACCCACTTTCTTTTTATTGATACAATATTGGGTGCCCCGCCTATGGCAATAAATTTTGAGTATCCTGCTGTGACTGAAATTACTTCAACTGTTCAGGTGTCGATAAAATAGGAAAGTACACAGAAAAATTTCGTAAGTAGTTAAAGTATCAGAAAGAATAGGTAAACATCTTAGTAAAGTATAGAAAGAATCGGAATTTCGTTATAAACGTCGAAAATATATTTGCTGTACTAAGATAGACAGGTCATATGTGATGAGATATTGTTGCTGGCAAATTCTCACACATGAGTTTAAATGGAGTTGGTGTTATATGACATGTTCGGAGATTTTGTCAACAATTTCTTGAATGTATACGTACAGACTTGCTGACAATACTGGGGTACAGGTCTTATAAAAGCAAGGTAGACACCAACTGAAAGCCATTTATGTAACTGCTGGCACAGTTACCTGTCATGTCTCCGTGTCTCACAGAGAGAATTTGTACATACACAAACAGAAGTCTCTGCAGCTTCAAAATATATGTGTGAAGTGCATTACTATCAACAGTCTCCAATCTTATACTTTTTGCACAAGAGTATATGTACTGTTTAAGAGAACTTTATTCTTCTGGCTGCTACAGTTCCAGAATACTGTGATAGCTCCATCAGAAAACTTTTGGTGAAAAAGAGAGGCTGTCTAATTAATAGTCTGTAATGTATATAATCATAAATAATGGGCGTACCATCTGCAGAGTGCGTTAAATCAGTGATGATAATCTTGGATGTCTTTGCGTGGATTCTGCTTTTAAAAGTCGAAATTGCACTCGCCTAATAAATAATTATGAGGTTTTTAAGGATCCCAAACACTTTCTTGATGTACGTCTACCACATTCACCAGTAGAATATGCCGGTTAAATTGACTGTTGAAGAAAAAGTCTCCCCTGTCCGTAAACACCTAATGTCCAGTTCAAGCGAGGTTAGTAAAATGTGTATGAACAGCAAGAAGGCGTATCCATCACTGCCTGATCAAATCAATAAATGATATTCCACATTTGTTTCAGTTTGTGTTTCCATTTGGGTGTCAAAGATGAATTTGAAATTTTGTGTCAACATGAATTTAAATAAAGGCTTTTATGTGGAAACACTCCAAAAATTGCCGAAACTCATTAGAAACAAACATAGTGTGATAAATGTTTGTTAAAATAATGTTACTTATTCCTTAAAATGATGATTTATAGCTGGTTTGCACACAGAAAAAGATAATACGAGCTACGTCTATAAAATATTTTGCATCAGAAGCATTAAACTCTGGAAATATATCATTACGTAGCAATTTGAAGCACATGGAAATATTTGAGAAAAACAACGGAAATGTAGTGTGTATGGTAACGAAAATGAATTTTATAAGGTATTTAATACTCTGTGCATGAGTGGATAATCGTCGGAAGGAAAGACGTATTTGAAGGAAAAAAGTTTAAAATAGTTTCACTGTGTGTCATAAAACATCATACATGTGAGAAACAAGTGACTTTGTTAATGATGCCAATGAAATACCCAAAAGTTGACCGTTTCTGTTACATAAAAAATTTTTGACGCTAGCACTTAGTAGCATTACAGCTTACAAACAATTAATTGCAGTTTATGAATGATCGCTGTACTATTTTTATTGTGCACAGTGACTGGTTGCAAATTTAGTCGATTATTCACAATTCAAACTGGTCAATAGTGCTATGCCCAATGGAGAGCAACAACATATGAAATCCGATACGTGTGGGAAGTACACTATTGTTCGTCATAAATACATATATCGAATTCTTTTTCCATCCAAGTGCTACTGACAAAACTTATGTGCATTAACCATAAATTATTTCTTTCTACATGTAATTAACTTACTGTGTCAAATACTCAAATTTCATCTGTATTGGAGTGTTGTATGTATAGAACTGTTTAGCAAAGAGTTTTACCTGATTGCCAGGCACATAAAAATTAGTTCTTGTCAATGAAGAGACGAATACTAATCTTGACGAGGCAGTAGTGTTTAAAGCGCATCTGCAGGGAACCCTTCAAGCAAACCGATGTGAAATACACACATCATTGTCATTAGAATGCGACATTTCGAGGAGCGTCACATTCAAATCACACGTCTAATTTTAGAGTGACAGTAGTGATTCAGAATCTGAAGAACTATGATGCTAATTTTAGAATAAAGACGTTCCGCGAGCGTCAGGAAGCAAATGAGCGTAATCAAACCGAGAACATAAGTCAAATAATGTTTCCGTGCTTGTAGGAAACATGGAAAACCAAAAAATATTTTCTATAATTGTCGCAACTGTGCCATCACTGTGATATAAAATTTTGGTTTATAAATTCTTTCAAATTTCCTGCTATCTCTCTATCTCTGAAAGAAAAATGTGTCTTTTATTTGAAACCTAATGAATTGAATGCAGGAAGTATTTATTACTCCAACTGTGAACAGTTTAATTTGGTTAATAAGAAAACCATGTTGCCACATTGATATGAAACCTTAGAATCAGTTTTCTTCGATGATCAGTTGCCACCAACTGAAGCGCTCTAAGCTTGCTAACCGGTGAAGCTTCTCTTACAGAATACAAACATCAAATGCGTGCTGTTTATTTGAATCCAAGCCATTAAGAGATTACTCCGAGTTAGGGCCTATATTTGTAAACCGATGTCTTGCTATTGTCTATCTGCGTATTCTGTCTCAAGCTGAATGAACTGGACCTCGCTCATTATGTAACTTTATCTACTTTTGCAGGAAACTAGTAACGTGAAAAAGCAACTTATTAGGGATGTAAAACAAGTACAAAATTGTAGAGTATGGAGCCAGAGGTGGCACTGTTTACTTTTTGAGCAGTAGATCCGTAGGTGATGTTATTAGTCTGTGCAGCTGGGAAATGAATCTGTACTTCCCACTCATTACTTCTGCATGTCTTTGAGCCGTTTTGTTGTGCCGAGCATACCAGAGGATTGCTGCAAAGGCTGAACGTTAATAGACCTTAAGTACTCAGAAAATATCCATGAACTTACATCCAGTCTAACGTTAGGCTTAAGAAAAAGGGTAACATCATCAAGCACCAAGCCATGAGTTCCATAGGAATTCAGTTACACATTTCTTGAGAGAAGTTATATCTAAATATAGAAATTAAAAGCAGTTTCTGAGCAATAGTTCTACGTCAAATTCAGTGGATGTTATCGTTCTGTCAAATTCACGGGATGAAACATGAGCGCTTAAAAAAAAAAAAAAAAAAAAAAAAAAAAAAAATGTGACCCTCAACTATGTACCTCAGTTTTGGCTGGTTTCGTCGTCTAGGGGCTGGGATACGTAGTTGCAGCATTACAGGCCAAATACTGCTGAGTCTACAGTATACAACGTGAATATTCACATGAATCTAATGGTCGAAGGTTCCTATCACTCTATAACACTTCCGTCCGCTACAGCTACACCATAACCGCGAAGCTGGAGGCAGGTTGTGAAATAAAACTATCTTGTTACAGCAGTTATGGTATAACGCAACAGAGCAGTGTTACCCTCTGAGAGGAATTTTGTTACGTTGACCGTGTTGTACCTAAAGGAGGTAGCTTATCGGAAGTGAAAGTCAGAGTTCCGTAAATTTTTAAACAGTAACAAACTATAATTTACCTATCTATACTGTTCAACGCATAAAGACAACGGTCGCCAGCCTAATTAGGCAAGAGAATGATTAACATTCTTGTTCAAGAAAATAGTTATTAGTAACTTTAACGGATAAACACCACCTATACTTTGTCACACGCGAGTGCAATGAACAATGACACATACATATGTTTACGGTAAGATTGAAGCTAACAACTAGAGCAGCACAAACTATTTGCAAAGTTATAACAGATACCGAAAAACGCTATTACTTTCAGGGCTTGTTCAAACTGAACGGTCTTTATAACATTACTATTAACATTCACTGCAGGATCATAAATTGGACATAGGTTAAGTCTCTCTCAGTTAAATACTTTACTATTTAAAATGAGAGTTAATTGGAATCCACTCACAGGCTGCTTCTCACTACCTTTTGAATAAAGAAATTATGGTTTTCATAAGTAGTGGTCTTCCCATTACTTGTTACGTAGCATTAGCATAATAGACAAACTGTGGATCCTGTTATACTATTAATATGCACTTCCAATACACAAGAGAGACAAACACTTAGCAATCATGAACATATAATTTTTTACTGTTGCAGTTTTCCACTTATGCTACAGTGAAACACAATGTTGACAAAATTGCAAGAAACTGACTCACCTATTAAAATTTACTACATGTAGCACTATGATCATTAACTAAGAAAAACTTTATAATCCTCAATTTTAAGAAGTTTAATTTATAAAAGGAACAGCAAATTTTACTTTCAAGTAAATGATTAAATAGGTGACTTTGAAACTTCACAAAACTACATTTACTGCCTCCCACAATTTCACTAAATCCACAGTAAATCTGAATATGCCCTTCTCATCAAAGATCAAATAACATTATGTAATTAACTGTCTAACTTTGAGGCTTTCATTTTTTTCCACAAAATAGGACACTCGGTAACTATAATTCAAATGCAGAGGAACCTGAGAGGTGTTGTGATAGGAAAAAATCAAGGTAGGTACATAAATTCAGTTATAAGTTACCTTATATTTGTGCACACTAAATCGCCCAATAAGCTGATCCTTCACTGTACATTATTATAGTACTCCTTTACAGTGATTGCGCAATGTGGTGGCAACTGCATGTTGGTAGGCGGATTTGCAGACAGAATTGCTGGACTTTGGCCCTTCTTGGTGACGAGGATGAATACCAATTCCAGAATCGTTCCAGCTATTTATCCATCCATCCGAGGCATTGGAAAGTAGCAGAAAAAGCCACTCTTGGAACCAGGACAATATGCCACTTTTACATGGCAGTGCACAGTTTGGTAGCTCGTCCACGACTGACTCTTGTTCCACCTTTTCTACCTAGTCCAACCGAAATTTGCGCGCGCTACACAGTTCCGTTCCCGACGGGATCCACAACAACTTTTACATACAGAATAACTAAGAACCCTAAGTGAGGATTAGCAGTTTACATAACTGCAAACAAACATTTTAAATAAAATTGAACATTTGCACATATTAGTATTTCTACAAAAAGTTATTCACACAGTAATTACAATTATGTGTAGTAAGTTTAGTTCCCTCCAATTGAGACAAAGAATTTAAATGACAGATATACTCCATTGCATAGAATCAAACCATGACATCAAAGTTTTAACAAAGAAAGGAGTGTACAATTTTATGTTATCGATTCAAACACATTTACAGATACTCAATGTTATAACTTTAAACCAAAGCAAAATAAATCGGTACAGCATTAGAGCTATGGTGTTACAACTCGGCAATTGCGAATTTTCAATGTAACATAGAATTTTATAAATGAAAGATTGCAATTAAACAAAATCTGCGGGGACTATTTTTAACGACTTTAAATGATGAGTACGATATCAGAAGTACCTTTAAGAATGCTCTTTATTACTGCAAAACACTTATTGGTGTCGATAGTCCTGCAATTAAATAAAATATAAGTTGAATAACAGGGAAACAATAGATTCCTACTTCACATAATTAATTATGAGCAACAACATAGCTCGCAAGATATTCACTGCTAAATGCATACTATGTCTTCACTGCAGAAGCCACGGAAATCTCACAAGTGCACAAGTCAGCACTACGAAATATCTCCCGCGACCACTCACAAGCTGCTCAACGCTCTCCAAGTATTTCCTGCGACCGTCCATCGCGACTCCCGGTCCAGCACTCCCCATGTCCTGTGTGACCTGATGTTCCTCCCCGACCTCCATACAGTCTCTTCATTGACTTCGGTAGTCTTCTACAGTAGTAATGAGCGCTGTGATTGGCTAGAGTGCTCCCGCCATGTCCCCAAGCCAATGCACACTCAGAAACATACTGAAACACATACGAAATACTGGATTTACATTTAAATAACTTGAAATTAAATAAATATTCCTAAGTCTGGACCATGAACACGCTCTAACACACATTATTAAATACACAAACAAATTAAATAAACATATATCAAAGGAATAGAAACAAAAGTAGGCCAGTAGCCTAGTGTTTCTGTGCTTTCTAGCCCGCATCTCGTGGTCGTGCGGTAGCGTTCTCGCTTCCCATGCCCGGGTTCCCGGGTTCGATTCCCGGCGGGGTCAGGGATTTTCTCTGCCTCGTGATGGCTGGGTGTTGTGTGTTGTCGTTAGGTTTAAGTAGTTCTAAGTTCTAGGGGACTTATGACCACAGCAGTTGAGTCCCATAGTGCTCAGAGCCATTTTTTTGTGCTTTCTAAAATGCCGCAAATGTTGTTGTTGTTGTGGTCTTCAGTCCTGAGACTGGTTTGATGCAGCTCTCCATGCTGCTCTATCCCGTGCAAGCTCCTTCATCTCTCAGTACCGACTGCAACCTACATCCTTCTGAATCTACTTAGTGTATTCATCTCATGGTTTCCCTCTACGATTTTTACCCTCCACGCTGCCCTCCAATACTAAATTAGTGATCCCTTGATGTCTCAGAGCCGGCCGGGGTGGCCGTGCGGTTCTAGGCACTACAGTCTAGAACCGCGAGAGCGCTACGGTCGCAGGTTAGAATCCTGCCTCGGGCATGGATGTGTGTGATGTCCTTAGGTTAGTCAGATTTAAGTAGTTCTAAGTTCTAGGGGACTTATGACCTTAGATGTTAAGTCCCATAGTGTTCAGAGCCATTTGAACCATTTTGATGCCTCAGAACATGTCCTGCCAACCGATCCCTTCTTCTAGTCAAATTGTGCCACGTATAGCAAATATTTGACCGATTTCTTCATGAATAGTATATATCGAATATAAACCAAGACATAGACGAATAGCCGGCCGCGGTGGCCGAGTGGTTCTAGGCGCTTCAGTCCGGAACCGCTCGACTGCTACGGTCGCAGGTTCGAATCCTGCCAGGGGCATGGATGTTCGTGATGTCCTTAGGTTATTTAGGTTTAAGTAGTGCTAAATTCTAGGGGACTGATGACCTCAGATGTTAAGTCCCATAGTGCTCAGAGCCATTTGAACCATAGACGAATAAATACATTTATAAGAACGCTGCTACCGTTAATTAGTGTAACTGTGGAGTACTTACGGCCTGATGCACAAAATAGTAATTGGCCACTTTGACCTCCAATAACTCATGGACTATTCAAGTTGCATGCCTGTAATTCGTACCAATTTAGGTTTACACTGATAGCTTTCTAAAGACACTTCGATCGACAAAATCGGATGAACAGTTTAGATTTTGGAAATTTGTTGCTGGGTGTTACTTGTATAATTTAGAGTTAGATACTAAACTTTAAACTAATTAAGATATTGAAAATCTGATTACACCATTAGAATCATCGTGCCAATAATGGTTCAAATGGCTCTGAGCACTATGGGACTTAACAGCTGTGGTTATTAGTCCCCTAGAACTTAGAACTACTTAAACCTAACTAACCTAAGGACATCATACACATCCATGCCCGAGGCAGGATTCGAACCTGCGACCGTAGCAGTCGCGTGGTTCCGGACTAAGCGCCTAGAACCGCGAGACCGCCGCGGCCGGCCTCGTGCCAATAATGGTAATGTACATGGTTCTTTTTAAGGTGTCATGACTCCTCTGGCTGTTATTAATTTCTACACTAACTGTGAAATGTATGCCATTATGGTTTCACAAAGTCCGCCATCTTTGGCACTCCTGGCATACAGACCTCCTTCATCGACACAAAGCACATTTCGCGACACAGCGTCAACATGGAATTCCCAGCCCCTCTTGCTCCAGCTAATGTTCAGCACCACATGGTTGGTGACGAGCCCCGACTTGCTGACCGCCCCTTGCGGCCACGCCAACTACGAACTTAGAATATTTTCAGGGCGCCACAGCTCGCCCATTACAAACTGTATATTCATGTTAAATGCGGTATTGTAGAATGACTGTGTCGCCTGGCCACCAAGAGCTGTTGCATAGCGATTTGATTCACGGATCCAGTTATATGACTCCTTCCGTGTATAGAGATTTTACGACTATGACGTGTGGGATCTGAAGATGGCATCAATGTAATGCCGAAACTGTTTGCATGTAATAAGTTCATAAAATAAATTTGTGCAATACATATGGCTGCTGGTAAATTATTGTATCAAGAGACTCCTACACCAGGTGAAAGTACATTAAAGTCGCACTTGAAAAACACGATGGCGAACTACCCCCTTATGTCCGAATGTGTAAGAGCCAAATCGAAGTGTATCCGTCTGCCATCTGGTAAATTTTGAGGCCAGCTTCATCAGACACACGGGAATTGTTGTAAACTTTTGTCAAATGTCCATCTGACTTGAGACACCTAGTGTGTAGATCCAATAGGCTTATAAACCATTACATTGAATTACAGAAGTAAAAGTAGAAATGTCGTTGGTGATAATAAAACGGAAAATTTGCAGGAGATATATATTTTCCATCTTTATTTATTTGGGGAGATGAGCATTTTTTGAGCCACCTTGAGGACTACCGGAACCAGTCCCTTCCCTTTAACGTGACGATACTTCGATCTCTTTATTGCTCGTATTCTCCCTTCGAAGTTTCCCTCCCCCAGGCCCGTTCGACCGTGTCGCAGCCATTCTCCTCTTACCTTTTAGTGGGTTAATCATCTCGGAATAACCGCCACGTCGCGGTCCAATCTTTGAATCTACAACATTTTCTTAGTTTCCAGTAACTTTTCAAGTTTTTGTTGGTTTGTGGGTGCTTATAATTCTTGTCAGGAATTTGTCACAAACTGTTAGAACACGATTGGTTCTAATGGCTCTGAGCACTATGGGACTTAACTGCTGCGGTTATCAGTCCCCTAGAACTTAGAACTACTTAAACCTAACTAACCTAAAGACAGCACACAACACCCAGCCATCACGAGGCAGAGAAAATCCCTGACCCCGCCGGGAATCGAACCCGGGAACCCGGGCGTGGGAAGCGAGAACGCTACCGCACGACCACGAGATGCGGGCAGAACACGATTGTTCCGAAAGAAAAAGGGGCTGAAATCTTTCATTCAAGCCAATAAGAAGAGACAAAATTGTTAAGGTATAATATTTAAGAGGAACACTGAAATAGAAGTGCACGACAAATACAGGAAGAACTACAGGACAGAAAAAGCTACTGCTGCTTATCTGAAAAGGCTCAAGAAAATTCCGATTCAATACTAATGCGTTCGGTAATCCTTGACTTAGGCTCTGAAACTGAATGTTTTTTTTTTTTTGGGACACATAGAAATAATAAAAATTGGCTGCGATTGGGTGTCGATTTAAATTAACGGGGAAAGTTGAAAATTTGTACCGGACTGTGTTCGAAACCGGGTCTCCTGTTTACTAGGCAGATGCACTGACCCCGTTCTTTTGGACAGGCACCACATACATTTAATTAAGGCGAAGACGGCCAATGCTCTCTTCAGTGTGTATTCACAACAAGCTCGAACTCTTAGAGGATCAGTGAAGTGCCGCGAGTAATGAGGATAACGTGCAAGGGACACTACACTCGTAGTGTGTGGACAGGTTGACAATTCACATCTGATGGGAGGCGTGGTGCAGTAGTTCATGCAGTTGCGGAGTCCAGTGTGTCCGCATAGTTACGCTTCGAGCGCCGAGCGGGAAGGTCCTTGTTTATTTCACTTGCTGCAGCGTCGCTTGTGTGAAGTTTCCCTCATTAGTGTTCTGTCTGCGAGTGAGTCGTAGTGCCTCCGCTCCGCCATACTGTCTGTCTGTGTTCGTCTATTTACAGGTACGTTGGCCGCTCCACTATGGCTAATATTTCCACGTATATTCCACGGAAAGGTACTGTGAGCTTCACCTACGATAAAACAACGTGTCACGTGCAGCCCGGGTCTCTAGAAATCCACAGGCTTAGCGATACAATTCATGTGAACTCTGTTCTGGTCCACATGGCTTATTTTGATGCATCCGAGTACGTGTTGTATGTGAAATTTATGGACCCCCCTTCACGTTGAAAAATTACTGTCGCGACATGGTTCTCAAGTCTCGTTCAAGCATCGCGATAATTCCGTTAGTATGGTGTCACTCGCCAATGCTAAAATTGACTATGACAGTGTCCGAGCGAGTTTTCAACATCCCGCCGCAAGTTGATGACAACTTCGTAAAGGACATATTGACTCCTTACGGTAACGTGAGAAACGTCTGTCGTGAACGTTGGTCTTCTCAACATACATTACAGCGTTATAGTGAATTCGTTCCGTGGAAATGCATGTCAAACGCAATATTCCATTGCATTTACAAGTGTGCGGTTATCGCGTTCGTGTCACGTATATTGGTCAAGAGTGAACCTACTTCCTGTGTAATGTAAGTGGACACGTTCGATCTAATTGCCGTATCAGGGTTTTTGTATTAAAACCGTCATTAGTGCAACGTTGCAAATTCACGGTTGCTGATCTTGTTCTTTTCGCTAGCCACGTAGGACCCACTGCTGCTTTGGATCATAATGAGCAAGGAATCAGTTATGATAATCGTGTAAATAAGTATCAGCCTTTGCCTCCACGATAGGTTCAGAATCCTATTGACCCCAGGATAGAACCTGTAACGCTGATAAACAAGCAACGTCGCACTGAAGATGGTGAGGATGAAGATTTTGGGTGGGTGTTCTGTCCCAAACTCCTCCACATCAAATGTGTCCCCTGCTCCCCTCGGTGGTACGATTCCTCCAGTCCGTGATACGGTGAGTGGCGAAGAAGTTATCTCCAGCACCCCTCATGCTCGCGAAGTGGCTCCTTCTGGGCTACTTGTGTGTGTGGGGAGGGAGCTGATTCTCCCTCTTCGTCTTTGTGTCCTTCGTCATACTCTGAGAAGATGCAATGTCCTCCTGCTCCTTTGTGTTCAGCCGCCGAAGGTTTCCTGAATTTGTCAACTACAGAAACTCACGAGGAGAATAAAATTAGCGACTAAGAATCACCTGTTGCATTGGAAGTTCCACAGAATGCTTCCGTCTTTGTGACTGGACCTGTACTACAAGTCCTATTCTGAAGGGCAGGAAGCTGTGCCTATGATACCTCCAACACTGCTGAGGCCGTCATGCCACGTAGCCGACAGAAACAGGATATACAACCTGACCGTGCGGTGGCACTTAAGAAATCTAAGAAAAAAGGTTGTGATGACGGGGGTTTTGATCCCCCGATGTTGTTCATCTGTTGACTCCGCAATGGACGTTGGACTCTCAGCTGTCTACCTAATTCGGTTCGGTAAGTTCCGTACAACCCTGTATCACTGTGATCAAGGAACCAAGCTACACGCTCTTTTCCTTAAATGTTAATCGTGTGGACTCAGCATTGCGATTGGCTTCGCTGCGTCAGTTCATTTATGATTCATGAGTGAACAAGTATATATGCCAACTAGCTCTGCAGATGACGAAGAAATTGAAGAAATGTATGATGAAATAAAAGAAATTATTTAGAGAGTGAAGGGAGACGAAAATTTAATAGTCATGGGTGACTGGAATTCAGTAGTAGGAAAAGGGAGAGAAAGAAACGTAGTAGGTGATATGGATTGGGGGTAAGAAATGAAAGGAGAAGCCGCCTGGTAGAATTTTGCACAGAGCACAACTTAATCATAGCTAACACTTGGTTCAAGAATCATAAAAGAAGGTTTTATACATGGAAGAAGCTTGGAGATACTGACATGTTTCAGATAGATGTTAGCATATAATGGTAAGACAGAGATTTAGGAACGAGGTTTTAAATTGTAAGACATTTCCAGGGGCAGATGTGGACTCTGACCACAATCTATTGGTTATGAACTGTAGATTAAAACTGAAGAAACTGCAAAAATGCGGGAATTTAAGGAGATGGGACCTGGATAAACTGAAAGGTTGTACAGAGCTTCAGGGAGAGCATAAGGGAACAATTGACAGGAATAGGGGAAAGAGATACTGCAGAAGAAGAATGGGTAGCTTTGAGAGATGAAATAGTGAAGGCAGCAGAGGATCAAATAGGTAAAAAGACGAGGGCTAGTAGAAACCCTTGGGTAACAGAAGAAATATTAAATTTAGTTGATGAAAGGAGAAAATAAAAAAATGCAGTAAATGAAGCAGGCAAAAAGGAATACAAACGTCTCAAAAATGAGATCGACCAGACGTGCAAAATGGCTAAGCAGGGATGGCTAGAGGATAAATGTAAGGATGGAGAGGCTTATCTCACTAGGGGTAAGACAGATACTGCCTACAGGAAAATTAAAGAGACCTTTGGAGATAAGAGAACCACTCGTATGAACATCAAGAGCGCAGATGGAAACCCAGTTCTAAGCAAAGAAGGAAAAGCAGAAAGGTGGAAGGAGTATATAGAGGGTCTATACAAGGGCGATGTACTTGAGGACAATATTATGGAAATGGAAGAGGATGTAGATGAAGATGAAATGGGAGATACGATACTGCGTGAAGAGTTTGACAGAGCACTGAAAGACCTGAGTCGAAACAAGGCCACGGAGTAGACAACATTCTATTGGAACTACTGACGGCCTTGGGAGAGCCAGTCCTGGCAAAACTCTACCATGAGCAAGATGTATGAGACAGGCGAAATACCCTCAGACTTCAAGAAGAATATAATAATTCCAATCCCAAAGAAAGCAGGTGTTGACAGATGTGAAAATTACCGAACAATCAGTTTAATAAGCCACAGCCGCAAAATACTAACACGAATTCTTTACAGACGAATGGAAAAGCTAGTAGAAGCGGACCTCGGGGAAGATCAGTTTGGATTCCGTAGAAATACTGGAACACGTGAGGCAATACTGACCTTACGACTTACCTTAGAAGAAAGATTAAGGAAAGGCAAACCTACGTTTCTAGCATTTGTAGACTTAGAGAAAGCTTTTGACAATGTTGACTGGAATACTCTTTTTCAAATTCTAAAGGTGACAGGGGTAAAATACAGGGAGCGAAAGGCTATTTACAATTTGTACAGAAACCAGATGGCAGTTATAAGAGTCGAGGGGCATGAAAGGGAAACAGTTGCTGGGAAGGGAGTAAGACAGGGTTGTAGTCTCTCCCCGATGTTATTCAATCTGTATATTGAGCAATCAGTGAAGGAAACAAAAGAAAAAATCGGAGTAGGTATTAATATCCATGGAGAAGAAATAAAAACTTTGAGGTTCGCCGATGACATTGTAATTCTGTCAGAGACAGCAAAGGACTTGGAAGAGCAGTTGAATGGAATGGATAGCGTCTTGAAAGGAGGATATAAGATGAACATCAACAAAAGCAAAACGAGGATAATGGAATGTAGTCGAATTAAGTCGGGTGATGCTGAGGGAATTAGATTAGGAAATGAGACACTTAAAGTAGTAAAAGAGTGTTGCTATTTGGGAAGCAAAATACCTGATGATGGTCGAAGTAGAGAGGATATAAAATGTAGACTGGCAATGGCAAGGAAAGCGTTTCTGAAGAAGAGAAATTTGTTAGCATAGAGTATAGATTTAAGTGTCAGGAAGTCGTTTCTTAAAGTATTTGTATGGAGTGTAGCCATGTATGAAAGTGAAACATGGACGATAAAGAGTTTGGACAAGAAGAGAATAGAAGCTTGCGAAATGTGCTGGTACAGAAGAATGGTGAAGATTAGATGGGTAGATCACATAACTATTGAGGAGGTATTGAATAGGATTGGGGAGAAGAGGAGGTTGTGGCGCAACTTGACGAGAACAAGGGACCGGTTGGAAGGACATGTTATGAGGCATCAAGGGATCACAAATTTAGCATTGGAGAGCAGCGTGGAGGGTAAAAATCGTAGAGGGAGACCAAGAGAATACACTAAGCAGATTCAGAAGGATGTAGGTTGCAGTAGGTACTGGGAGTTGAAGAAGTTTGTACGGGATAGAGTAGCATGGAGAGGTGCATCAAACCAGTCTCAGGACTGAAGACCACAACGACAACGAGTGAACATAGTCTTCTTACAAAAGGTGTTATTTAGGCGTTTCTCCTTACCTGGTTTTCGTGTGGTCTTTAATGTTGCACCCGAATATTCTTTCGCGCAGGCATTCCTATTGATGAAGTTGAAATGTTGGATTCTGGCAGGGGCATAGGTGGTCAACTTTTGAATCTTATCTTGGTTCTTTTATACGCCCCTTCTGACACTGGTCGCGTGTAACTATTGTACATATAAATAATTTTTTTCTGATTTTTCGATAAATTAGTGTAATCAGTGTTCTGATTTCATTTCTTTTTTGTTTCATGCCATTATGTTAAAGAAACTGTAAACAATTTTCAATGTGAATATTAATGTTTATGTCAAATTTCAAGCATTATTGTAATAGAATTGAAGTGTAACAATTGTCGAGACTGTTGTAAGATGTTAAAATTGTAATTGTGCGTCTGGTCCATACGTAGGCAATGTATTGGGATATGTAGAATGCAAAACCTCGGGTGAATAGCCAGTCTCTAAGGAAGCGGTAAAAGGTGGATGACAGGCTAGCGCGGGAAAATGCACACGGGCGCTGCACGGCATAATGGGCTCAGCAGTAGTAGTCGGAGTTGGGCATTGGTCTGAGCAACACGTTTTGGATCGAGGAGGCTCTCCTGGAAGACGTAGTTTCATTGAGCCTCGGATATGCCGTTCCGACGCCTATACAGCATGTCAAAATTCCATAGGCACTAAATGGAAAAGTATTGCGACGCTATGAAGAAGTAAAGTGCCGATACAACAAGAGCCATTGCTGTGGTTGTATGTGTGCTCCGTGCCTCGCCATCTCGCCACCCGCCAACCGCCGCATCGATACGAACAGGTTGAAACTTTTAATACTGTATTCGTGTGGACCAGTGTTACTTTTGTTCCATACTGTTCAATAACAACTTAAATTTTACCAGAACTGTCCTATCATTTAATTATCCTCACAACTAACCTAGCCAGGGTCATTTCCAAATGTTGTGCAATCCGATTGACCCGAAATGAAGAATTAAAGTTTATGTTAATAATAATTACCTGCAGACCTAGCTATGTTAGAATGATGTTTAAAGAACTTTTTTGTTAATGAACTAATAGACGAATAACAAAGGTCTGACAAACTTGGAAGATAATTTTGATATTGATTTAGTAGTGAAGTTTAATCATTTCGAGACAGATATAATGGTATTTAAATGAGCAGGAAATAAAATGAAAAGAGTAGTAATTAATATATTGGAAATCTTGAGCACATAATGATTTTAGTAATCGAATTTTTTAATACAGTGATCATAACAGTTTCAGGGTCCCCCCCTCTTTTTTATTCATTTGAATTCTGAAGTGTTCTAGACTGATTTGATCAGCAAAGTCAAAGTCAATATAAAAAACCAAAATTTGTCAGTGTTTTACCTTTATCAAAATTGACATTGTGTGTGTGATTCGAAAGTGCTATTTCTAGGGTAACCTACGCCCGATTTTAATCAGAGCAATAGACAGTACGAAGTTTTGTAGTAAACGTTATAGTGTAGTGTTTTGTATTTATGGTTTATCCATATTAGTACAGAAAGTGAAATTATCAGTTCAGTAGATTTTCTGGTTCTAAAATTTACCATATTATGCAGTGTTATTACGTGTGGTTTTGCATGAACGTACATCAACTTGTACAGGGAAGAAACTCAGTTAATGCCTAATTAGGCTGGCGACCGTATTATTAACAAATTGGTAGCATCTTCTGTGTTGTTTCTTGTCCGTCCTGACGTGTAGTTGCATTTCGGACTTGCTTGACGTATCATTGTTATTACAGAGTGGGTGTAAGTCTGATTTGCCACCATTCAGGTACACGCGGTCAATATCTATACAAAAATCCTTTCTCATAAGGTGAAGCCCGTCAGCTTACCATGGTACAGGCTTTAAGGAATATTCTGCGCCCCACTTGCACGTTACAAGTGGCTCCCGGTGACAGGACATCCATTTGTTTTCATTCACAAATTAATGTGAATACCGAACAGTGGATGATCAGTGGCACGAATTGCAATAATATTTAGTAAAGTAAACAGCAGTGAACGTCAAGTACGGTAGTGAGGTGTAATTTGCGTTCAGTATGGACAAGAACGTAGACACAGTAGATGTGCCGAGCATAATGGAAAATGCGGCTGGCAATGACAGGAGTGTACGCAGCCAGATAACAGATGGCGTTAGCGGAAGACAATTGGCGTACATACAATATCACGAACATGTTAACGAACAGATTGAAATGTCGAGATTGCTTAGAACACAGGAAGGAATAAAACAGGAAGTAGAGGACGACTTTGTAGATGATAGTGGGTACGTGAACGAATCCACTGACATGTTTGATTCACCACAGATAAAGAAAGAATCGAAAGAAAATTTTGAGGTAGGATCGGAACACACCGATTCCGTAGAACAAAACAGTGTGAAGATTTTAAGCATGAACGATTTATTTGAACAATTAACCAACCAAATTTTAGGAGAGAGTGAGCAGATAAAAACACAGAATGATCAGCTTCAAAAACAAGTCAATAATCAGGGTAGTCAGCTTAAAACACACGTTGACGAGCAGCTTAAAACACAAGTTGGTCAACTTAAAGCACAGGTTGAAGAACAAGGAATTTAAATTAGTAAACAAATAGAACAGGTAGAACAAAAAGTGGGTAGTTTAAGCTCTGTAGTAAATACTATGAAATTTGAAATTGACACAATTAACAAAAATATGGATACTATGCAGTGGGAAATTGACAACATTAACAGTAGGTTTGATGTTGAAATTCTCAACATCCAAGAGAAAATAGAGCCTCTAGTTGAAACAAAAGTAGACCTAAAAGTTTTCGGTCTTAAAACTGAGATCGTAAACGAATGTCAACACGGAATCTCACAGTTGAAAAAGGCAGTTTCAGACGCTGAAAGAGATTTAGGTGAGAAAGTTACCGGATGTGTGCAAAAGTGTGAACAAAATACTTCGAAAATTCAAGGCAAAATTTTCGATCTTGAAAGTAAAATTAAAGATAGGCCTGGTGTTGTCTATAATGGCACACCACTTACGAAGCTATTGGAAGGTGAGGAACGCTTCGATCCCGCCAAGAAACATAACGGATGGTATCCGTTAGATTTCATCAAAAATTGCGAGAGGATGTTTCCTGAATACTTGTCTGGTCCGGAAAAGATAAACGTGGTAATTAGCGCCTTAACAGGTGACGGTAAGCGCTGGGGAATTAACTTGAATACCGAAAAAATGACGTTCGAAGAATTTAAACAGAAGTTTACGGAAGAATATTGGTCCGAACAAAAACAGGATCATTTGTGGCGCGAGTTTATCATGGCCAAGCTTCATGATAACAGGGGCAGGAATTCTTTGAAAGATTTCTGCGAATATTGGTACCGAAAATTGACACATTTGAGAGGAAGAAGATCCGATTCAGAAATCATATGGGAGCTATATAAAAAGCTTCCAGAAGATTCGAAGAGATACGTGGGAAGCAATCATCGTAGCTTCCAAGCATTTCTCGAAAGGGACGAAGACGAAGACCACTGGCGGGAAAGTCGTGCCAATTATCAAAATTTTAGTAGCAGGAATAATCGCAATAATGACGAAAGAAATGACGGCGATGGGTTTCGCGTCAACGTGATGCAAAGAAGTAGAGGCAGAGGAAGAGGAAGAGGGAGTTATCCAGGTCGCGGTAGAGGGTACGCCGCGCAAAATAATAACGACGCGGGAAACTGATTTCCGCGAAAGTTGAGGGCCAAACGGAAGCGAACAGAACTAGTAGAGGTCCAATGCAAAGTACATTACCTGAAGACACCCTAGAATTATTATCAGTAGATTTGTATGGTCCCCTCCCAAAGACTTCGGGAAATTGTGCATATATTTTAGTAATTTTAGAAGTATTCTCAAAGTTTGTGAAATTATACCCCTTGAAAAAGGCAACAGCAAAAGCTGAATTTAGTAGGATGATCGAATACTTCAGAACCATCGGGAAACCCAAGGCAGTACTATCTGACAGTGGACCCCAGTTTATATCCAAAATTTGGAAGGAAGGAATGGAGCAAATTGGTGTGGAGGTTAAATATATCTCAGCATATCACCCAGCTAGCAACCCGGTTGTAAGGTACATGCGAGAAATTGGGAGATTGTGTAGAACGTACTGCAGTCTTAACCATAGAGCCTGGGGTAGATTTATATCGGATTTTGAGAATGTCATGAACACCTTACATCATGAATCTACTGGGTTCCCTCTGGAAGAAATTTTGTTGGGCAGCAGAAGTAAAAGTTTAATTGAGGAAAAACTAGAGTTTCCACCTTGTGCAAGCTTGGGGTTGAGTCAAAAGAAAGAATTAGTCAGAAAAAGGACAAAGCAAAAAGATGAATCTAGATCTAAAAGACATGATAAAAATCTGAAAGTTTCAAAATTTAAAATTGGAGATTATGTTCTTTTAAAAACCCACGAAAAATCTAGTGAACTGAACCATGAAATTTCCAAATTTAAATATATTTATAATGGACTGTATATAATACAGAACATTCCACACGATAATGCTTACTACCTGATCTACCCAAAATCCAAAAGACCTTTAGGTGTAAGAAACGTTGTGGACCTGAAACTGTATGTTCCTAGGAGTGAGTGACGTAAGTACAATCAGAAAGCAATTTGCAGTAAATATGCTGTATCTAATGATGAAATTATTTTATTCTAAATGTAACAAATATTTGTAAATGTATGTATACCAATGTCAGTGTGCTAACGTACTTATGTAAGTTTCAGATTACCAAATGTACTATAAATGTAAAGATGTATGGAGAAAAGGGCTGAAAAGAAAGGGTAAATGCTGCAAGCCAAATAAAAGATGGGACTGCCAAAAATCAAAGTGGGCAGTATATGAGTCATAATATAAAGGACTGCCATACACCAAAGAGGGCAGATAAATAGTCAAAGGAGAATTGTAAGTGTGGTACAAGTGATGTGATAAAAAGATGAGAAATGGACTGCCCAAATCTGAATAATAGGCAGCAAATATGTGTAGTAATTTTCTAAATATTATTGTGTGTTTATTAGTAAATACGGAAATGGACTGCCATTCAATGCAAGCAGCAACAAATTGTTTTATAGTGTATATAAGGGTTTGTATCTGCTTTATTGTTAAGTGTTAGTGTTCCAGAATTTGAAATTATTTCTTTGAGAAATTTAATAAAAAATGAGTAATTTGCTATTTAAATCATGTTGTGATAGGAGGTTGGACTGTGCCAAAGGCACTTAAGCAAACGATAGGTAAATGTTCTTGATATGTCAAAAAGTATAGACCCAGATAATGTGAGTGAAAGGAAGTTTGTGGTATAACCTTTTGTGATGGGACATTCACACAAAGATTCAGAACCCCTGTATAAATATAATGTTCAGTGTTCCCATCAAATTTGCACTTGGTGAAATTTACTGGAAACAGGGGCATGTGTAACAACAACGACATTGTACTATTGTACATATAAATAATTTTTTTCTGATTTTTCGATAAATTAGTGTAATTGATGTTCTGATTTCATTTCTTTTTTGTTTCATGCCATTATGTTAAAGAAACTGTAAACAATTTTCAATGTGAATATTAATGTTTATGTCAAATTTCAAGCATTATTGTAATAGAATTGAAGTGTAACAATTGTCGAGACTGTTGTAAGATGTTAAAATTGTAATTGTGCGTCTGGTCCATACGTAGGCAATGTATTGGGATATGTAGAATGCAAAACCTCGGGTGAATACCCTGTCTGTAAGGGAGCGGTAAAAGGTGGATGACAGGCGAGCGCGGGAAAATGCACACGGGCGCTGCACGCCATAACGGGCTCAGCAATAGTAGTCGGAGTTGGGCATTGGTCTGAGCAACACGTTTTGGATCGAGGAGGCTCTTCTGGAAGACGTAGTTTCATTGAGCCTCGGATATGCCGTTCCGACGCCTATACAGCATGGCAAAATTCTATAGGCACTAAATGGAAAAGTATTGCGACGCTATGAAGAAGTAAAGTGCCGATACATTAAGAGCCATTGCTGTGGTTGTATGTGTGCTCCGTGCCTCGCCAATTTTAATTTCTGTCTTGAAATACATGAATTGGTCCGCTCCTTACGCCTGAAAGATGTCTGAATATACAAACACTCGACATTAGTTAAATTTAGCCACTTTACTGCGACTCCTAGTAGCAGGTTAGATAGGTTTTACTTATCAGACTGCCTGCGCGATTGTATTTTTACTGTTGAAGTCATCCCAGTTTCCTTTACGTGTGCTGTGACTACAGCTCTCATTCTTGGACGGCAGCCGGTCAAATTGTTTCGCACTCCGTGGATGTTAAACGTCGCTCTCCTAGCAGATCCCTCTCTCGATGACGTGATTCGAGCCGTGTGGGAGCGTAGTCTACGGTCCACTGGGAAGTAGTCTTCCATCCTTGACTGGAGGACACAGGAAAACTTTGATACTTTTCTGCGCTGCTGAAGAGTGAGATCTACGGAGGACTTACGGATATTACTATTACATCCTGCTTGAACTTTATAATCCTGAGTCCAGCGAAACCTTTTATGACTCACTAGTCAGCATCTTGGATACGACAATTACACCTGAACATAATGAAACGTTCTTAGCTGCCTTTCAGCCTGATGAAGTCTAAAAACTTGCTGTGGGATCGCCTTCTCAAAAGTCCCGGGTCTGGATGGACTTCCCAAGGAATCTTACGTGCGCTTTTGGGCGCTGTTGGGTGCTATCTTTACGTCCCTTTTGAATGAAGTGTTACAGGATACAGCCGCGCGGTGTAGCCGCGCGGTCTTAGGCGTCTTGTCATGGTCCACGCGGCTTCTCTCGGGCATGGGCGTGGGCGTGTGTGTCGTCCTTAGCTCAAGTTAGTTTAAGTTAGATTAAATAGTGTGTAAGCTTAGATACCGATGACCTCAGCAGTCTGATCCCATAAGACCTTACCACCAATTTCCAAAATTTGTTACAGGATAGAGTATTGCCGACCTCGTGCAAAGTGGGAAAAATTATTTTAGTCCCGAAACGCCCTGGACCGGCTTCCCCCGATAGCTTTCGCCCAATTACTTAGTTAAACTTTGATTATAACACTAGTGAAGACAGTTAATAGTAGGATGTCGGCTCTGATGCAGACGACTGTTGCAAAACATCAAAGCTCTGTACCTGGTCATACCATTCTTACCCTTATAGTCGAGTCTCGTGACGTGGTTTCGGTTGCTGCTCTAATGTCTGTCCCTTGTACCCTTGCTTTCCTAGACTTCGATAAGGCATTTGGTCGTGTTTATCATGACTTTTTGCTTCGGATTCTGGAGGCATTTAGTTTTACTCTTGACACACGGTGAGTGCTCTCAAATCTGTTCACGGGTGTTTCAGCTGCGGTGGTTGTTAATGGCCAACTGACGCCACCGATAATTATCTGGCAGCAGTGAGTGACTATGTTGTCTCTGGAGACCCTGCTTTGGATACTAGCATGCCAGATGAAAGGTTGGGCGCTTTCCGGAGGGACTGCAGCTGTTCGTGCCTACGCGGAGATACCTCGAGTGAAGGCTGTAATCGATGATTAGTGTCGCAGTTAATGTGCACTTTTTAATGAAGGTAAATGCAGGCTTCTAACCTTGCGAGGATTCGATGACGCGGTTGTTCTATGGGCGACTGCAGTGGGTCGGCAGACGTTTCTCGGTATCACCATTGATCGTTGTCCACTCAAAATGGCGTCGCTCAGTTCTGAGTCTGTTACGGACGAAATTCAGGGAGCAATACTTGAACATGAAAGGCTTTCTATTACTCTGCTCCAGAAAGTCCGAATACTGGATACATATGTATTATGCAAAGCTTATTACGTGGCCCAATTTTATCGGCTTCCCTCGATGATGGTGAAGAAACTACAGCAATTGTCCGGTCCGGTCGGTTCTTATGGGAAAGACGTATCTTTCGCGCTTACGGTATGAGGTGGTCCCTCGTTCCTTCCTTCGGGGGGGGGGGGGGGGGGGCATGATATATGAAGGAAGGCGCAGATGCTACGATGATAACTCAAGAAACTCCTAATGATGTTGTTCGCATAAATTATAACTAAAAACACATTCGCGACTTCTATCTTGCGATGAGCTACTTAGGGTCTGACATTTTATGGAGGCCCGTCCTCACCGGGAAATTCCTATAGACACGTTGGAAAGCAGTCCATTGCCAGAACTTCGTTGAAAGAGAATCGCCGCAAACAACCTGGACGACTGTTTTGTTCAATATCAGTGTTCCCATTTTGCCGTTCCGCGTAACGTCCTCGTGGCATAACGTAGTAAATAACTTGATTCCAACGAAAGAGCGACTTCCCCATATCGGGCTTAGCGACACAGATTCATGTAGTCGTTGTACGTCTACAGATGCGATCCCACATCGCTTTATTTGTGGAGGTCATTTGGCAAATTGATCTTGAATTAGGACGCAATTGGCCTTCCTTACTCGATCTTCTGAGCCTGTATACACTAAGGACGTCATGTTGCGCCCAGATTCTTCTTTCTTTCCACGGTCTTCATCGAAAACTCATACCGTTATGTGGTTGCTGGGACACTTCGTTCGTTGTGTTGTAGAATGCGCGTGAAAAGATCACATGAATTTCATGCAGTACATGATCACAGCCTGTTAGACATGATTGTGAATGCCTCGATTGCGAGACATCTTCGCCAACATGTTGAATCTCGTCTTCCGTCGGCAAGGTGTTGGTTAATTTCATTTTCCTGGTGATAGGTGTTTTCTATGTTATGTAGGTTACAATCTGATTTGCTTCGGCTTGTTCTATCCTAGTTTACCTGCTCGTTTTGTTTGGTGTTTTGACTCAGTATCGCTCCACTTATATTGCAAAATGTGTATAGATGAATTATACATACACATGGGCGTAAACAATCCTTGCAATCAGATTGGAATTTTTCTTAGTTTGCTATTTAGAATACAATCTTATCTCGTTATCCTCCTGCTTTTAGATTCTATATAAAAACTAAATACACACACACATAAAATGCAAAATAAATAAAAATTTAAGAAAACAATAAAATATAACAAAACTATACAAAATTGTTTATGCATATCATGAGAGATTTGTCGGCTATGTTCTCGGATTCTTTTCCTTTCCCTTTTTATTTGTTATTTTGTTCTCACAATTAATTTTTCTCCCATTTGCAGCTTACGTTACATGATGATTTGACTATGGTCTACTGAAGTTTCATGATAGTGCCAAGTCACTCTCATAATAATAAAAACAAGATGGCACAGTGGTCAGCGCATCTGCGTAGTAACCAGGAGGCGCGCGTTCGAATCCCGCTCTGACAAACATTTTGAACTTTTGGTTTAGATCAATTTCTACTCGCAGTCAATTTATGTACTTCCTTTTTATCTTAATTCATAGTGGTTGCTGGATCAAAATGCTGTTTGTACTTTCAGACATGTCAGAAAGAACAGACCCCACATATATACCACTGTTTTATGTGTGGAGAAGAGATGCCTCTAGACTATGCGAAGAAGGAAATCAAAACCCTCCCTCAAAAATCAGCTTAGAATACCCTGTGAGGAAATAGGCTGTTAGAGAAAATATGCTCACACTCTAGAGAACGAAGGCGAAGTACTGTATAGTAGAACTGGTAGCAGTTGATGTGGAGTACCATCTTCTATGCTTCAGAACTTTGCACCATCCCCCATGGACTCTCCATGCAGTTGACAGATGTCCTGGATGTGAAGTCGAACATGCTATCCAAGTAGTTTATAGTTTCATAGAAAGCAGTCAAGAGGATTGTCAGTTCACCATGGAAAAATTGATGGAGCACATTGAAAATGAAAGCGAAATTGAAGAAGTTAGTTCCTTTGAGTTAACATCGGCGGAAGTCATTCTTGGCAACAGGAATAAAGTGTCACTTGGATCATTGTACCTGTCTCCCAACACAGATGATACAATTGGTGAAAGATTCAAAGAGAACTTGAGTCTAATTTCAAACACGTACCGGACTCATACAGTTATAAATGGTGGTGACTTCAATTTACTGTCGATATGTTGGCGAAAATACGGGGGTTATTCGGAAAGTAAGGATCGATGGGTCGCGAAATGGAAATACAGTGAAAATCCGATGAAGTTTAGCAAAGGTGTGTTGGGCATTGTCTCTAGTATGCCCGTCGATCGCGTTACGTCGTTTTTTGCGTTCTGATCACTCAGGGGGCACTTAAACATACCTAGAACAATAGTGTCTCCCGCCAAGTACGAAGGGCTGGTGAGAAAGTTCGCCTGAAGCTATGCAGCCAACATTACATAACTGTTGTGCGTTTTCTTCTTCAAGACAATTCTCAGCCGCATTCTGCACGGGCAATGTAGACACTCCTGCATTGTTTTCAATTGTAAATGGTTGATTACTCACAATACACTCCGTAATTGTCTCTCTCTGAGTTTCATGTCTGCTCACGTGAACCGCTGGCTATAAAGACAACATTTTGGCACAGACAACGAGCTGTAGGCCAGCGTAGAGAATTGGCGGAAAGCACTGGCGGCTGCTTTCTATAACGAGGTTATTGGAAAGCTGGTACAACGCTAAGGCAAACGTCTTAAGTCGGATCGGCGACAATGGAGATAAGTTGCTGGAAGTTGTAGCTAACTGCTACAAATAAAACAGTTTCGATTTTCACTGTGGTTTCCATTTCGCGACCTATCGTTCCTTACTTTCCGAATAGCCCTCGTGCATGTTTAAATGCGGAGGTACGCATAAAAAAAATCATTCAAAATTGTGCTAAACGCATTCCATGAAAATTATTTCGAAAATTTAATTCCTGAGCCTACTCGAATAGTAAATGGTTGTGACAACACACCTGACCTCTTGGCAGCAAATAAACCTGAGCTAATAACGAGCGTCAAAACGGAGATAGGTATAAGTGAACAAAGGTAGTCGTAGCAAAACTGAATACCGTAACTCTCAAATACTCCAAAAATAAACAAAAAAATATACCTACTAGAAAAAGTAGACAAAAATTCACTTGACGCCTTCCTGAGACATCCACCATTCCAAATTCACAATGTAAGTGTAGACCAGATGTGGCTTAAATTCAAAGAAATTGTACCTACTGCAATTGAAAGATTTACACCAAATAAATTAACATGAGACGGAGCTGATCCCTTGGTACACAGAATGGGTCAGAATACTGTTGCAGAAAAAATTAAAAAAGCATACTGAATTTAAACGAGTGCAAAATCCTCAAGATTGCCGATCTTTTACAGAAGCTCGAAATTTAGCGCGGGCTTCAATGCGAGGTGCACGTAATAGTTTCCACAATGAAACTTTGTCTCGAAACCTAGCAGAAAATCCCGAGACATTCTGGTCGTATGTAAAATATGCTAGCGACAGGACACAATCAATGCCTTCTCTGCGTGATAGCACCTCAACCGAGTTACTAAACACAGTCTTCTGAAATTTCTTAACCAAAGAAGACGAGATAAATATTCCAGAATTCGAATCAAGGCCATCTGATAGAATGAGTAACATAGAACTAGATATCCTCGGAGTAGTGAAGCAACTTAAATCACTCAATACAGGCAAGTCTTCCGATCCAGACAGTATCCCAGTTAGGTTCCTATCAGAGTATGCTGATGCAATAGCCTCATACTTAATAATCATTTACAGCCGTTCGTTCGACGAAAGATCAGTACCCAGAGAGTGAAATGTTGCACAGGTCACGCTAACATTCAGAAAAGCCAGTAGTAGTAACCCACTCAATTATAGGCCCGTATCATTAAATTCGATATGTAGCAGGATTTTTGAACCTATATTGAGTTCGACCATTATGAATTACCCTGAAGAGAACAGTCTTTTGACACACAGTCAACACAGATTTAGAAAACATCGTTCTTTTGAAACATAACTAGCTTTTTACACACACGAAGTGGTGAGAGCTATTGACAAGGGAATTCAAATTAATTCCGTATTTCTAGATTTCCAGAAGACTTTTGACACTGTACCTCATAAGCGGCAGGTAATCAAATTGCGTGCTTATGGAATGTCTTCTCAATTATGGGGCTGGATTCGTGATTTCTTGTCAGAGTGGTCACATTTCGTAGCAACTGACGGAAAATCGTTGAGTAAAACAGAAGATTGCTGGCGTTCCCCAAGGTAATGTTATGGACCTTATTCTGTTCCTTATGTATATAAACGGTTTAGGAGACAATCTCAGCAGCAGTCTTTGGTTGTTTTAAGATAATGCTGTATTTTAACGTCTAGTAAAGTCATCAGAAGATCGAACCAAATTGCGAAACGATTTAGAAAAGGTATCTGTATGGTGCGAAAACTTGCAATCGTCACTAAATAATGAAAAGTGTGAGGTCATGCACAGGAGTGCTAAAAGGAATGCGTTAAACTTCGGTTACACAGTAACTAAATCAAATCTAAAGGCCCTAAATTCAAGAAAATATCTAATAATTACAATTATGAACAGCTTAAATTAGAAATGGCTATGACCACTATGGGACTTAACTTCTGAGGTAATCAGTCCCCTAGAACTTAGAACTACTTAAACCTAACTAACCTAAGGACATCACACACATCCATGTTCGAGGCAGGATTCGAACCTGCGACCGTAGCAGTCGCGCGGTTCCGGACTGAGCGCCTAGAACCGCTCGGCCACCGCGGCCGGCGGCAACCAAGGACTGTGATTTATTGGCAGTACACTTCAAAGATGCAACAGATCTGGTAAAGAGACTTCCTACATAACGCTTGTCCGTCTTCTTTTCGAGTACTGGAACTTGGTGTGTGATCCTTGCCAGATGGGATTAACGGAGTGCATCACGAAAGTTCGAAGAAGAGCAGCACATTTTGTATTAGCGAGGAATAGGGAAGAGATTTTCCGAGACATGATACACTATTTGGGATGGACATAATTAAAGCAAAGGCGTTTCTCTTTGTGGCGGAATCTTCTCGCGAAATTTCAACCAACAACTGTCTCCTCCGAAAGCAAAAATATTTTGTTGGCGAGAACTTACGTAGGGATAAACGATCATCATAATAAAATGAGGGAAATCAGAGTTCGGAAGGAAAAATATAGGTGTTCGTTTACTCCGTGTGCGGTTAGAGAATGGAATAATTGAGAATTATTGTGAAGGTGGTTCGATGAACTCTCTGCGAGGTACTTAAATGTCATTTTCTGAGTATCCCTGTAGATGTAGATTCCTTGTGTCACCCCAAAAAAATGCTGTTATCTCAGGTCAAAAGGTCGCACAGCTGAAGGATGTACCATCAGCTCAAAATTTTGGAAACTTAGGAACTGTTCATCGTTGCCTCATACTGAGACTATTGTTCCATCAGCTCCATTCCTGCTGTGGCAGTACAGAAAATCTAAAAAGCTTCAGGAGTTTTGGAGTGGAATGGGTTTATGGAGGTGGAAACCAAAGAAGTACCTTAGCAAACAACACTCATAGGCGTCCAGCCATTTGTAAATACGTCTTTCGGGGAATGGGACACGTTAGACAAATCATTTTTCTCTGTTGTTGAAAAGGTCAATTCGTTGGGGAGCGAAAAACTGTCGTCATGTTTAATCAACCACTCTACCTGAAGGTGCGAGATTGGATAGTAAGTCACAAGGGACTACCTGACCTGGTTGATGTGATCATACAGTTTGGTGGGTTCCAGATGTTTGTGTCAGTCATGGGGGGACTACGGTCTATATTATGAAAGCGTGTGACTTGCACGAGCTATTCAACAGCGTTTAACCAGTCAACAGCGCTGGAAAGATTACGATAGGCTATACTAAGGAGATCAGAGGACATGCGTTGGCTTTCCATGTTCTTTGTACCGTGACACTCTTGCTCTTATACTTTTCTTCAACATTCCAAGACGATGCTGGGCAAAGTTTGTACAACAGGGATAAAAGTGAGCTACTGGATCCACGTGAAAGTGATTGTTAGACGGAAACTTCAGAAAAATTTGAAATCCAGCTCCAAACTCTCGCGAATCTAGGTGTAGTGGCACCTTCTGACACCGAATGTATCACGATGACTAAATATATCAGGAAGAGGTAGAAGGCACCATATTAAGACTCGTCTGAGCTTTCTGAATGATTTATTTTTTCCAACCACAGTGCCCTGTTACACCTCGTGCACGTCATAGGCCCCGCAATGCTGAGGAAGCACCCCAGCGGCCCGCTCAATGCAATGCTGCGTCGAGCCGGCCTTGGCCAGTAGAGTTGCTGCTTCATCAGGATGCTGGCAGTCGACTCATCTGTCCCCGTCCTCCTTGCCTCAGCGCTATTCTGAGGAGCTTCGAAGTAGAACACTGACAACTGCAAGGTGGTCAGCACCGTGTTCGCTCACCAGCGTGGCTTAGGACGTGGCGATAACAAGCACCCACGATCCTGAGTCCGAACCGGTGGCCCTGGCCTTAGTATGCCTCAGGCATGTGTTGGAAGCCAAGGCGACTGCCCACAGTAGTGAGCTGTGACGTGGTCCGCCGCTGGCTGGCTACAAACCCAGCGTCGGCCTCAGATGGTCGAACCAGTGACCCGCTGTAGACTGGAAGGCTGGCATCCCATCTGTTGATGCGTGTAGCTGGTGGTGTAACACGCCCCGCTGTCCAGGTGAGCTGCCACACTTGAATGAATCTCGTTAGAAACCCGCATCTATTTATACGTGGCTGTGCACTTCTGTTTTGCCATACGTGCCGCTTCACATCACGTACTCATAACATGCTAGGCTGGCCAGTGGGCTCTTTCTGCCTGTGATTTGCGACATGCAAAACTGCTACGTATACTCCTTCAGCAATTTGACCACCCTGTGGCCTCCATTCTACTTCACAACAGTTGGTATGCATAACTCACTGCAATCTGGTCTGCACCTGGTTGTTACTTGTGCTCAGAATATTGCACAAAACTAACTTTCCCTATCCTAAACGGTGGTGCCGCTACATAGGACTGACTTCAAAGTTGTGATCTGAATATTTTCAGATGATACCTTTAGTGTTGAAATTCATTGGAACTTGTGGGAAAACTGAAACTACATTTTGAAGTCATACACAACATGCTACTACGTTTCCGCGCCAGTGGGTACTATCTGTATGTAATGTGTGTGAACTTGTAAGACATGGTCATAATAGAGCTCTCCATGCCACCTGATGAATTTCTAGTATTCATTTTGAAAGAGTGTTTCAGTATACGAGATTGTGACAAATGCTGACGAGGAACATGTAGCGATAACTGTACTGAACGGCACCTCACGGAGCACATGACGGCTGATGAAAGGCTGAGTAGTAGGAGTGGATTCAGCGAGGGAATCTTTGCAAGGTGGACTGCTGGGAATTATTTCGCTCTAGCAAGTCGCTAATGGGATTTAAGATTTCTGTAAAGTAAGCTTTGGAACGACCGACCAGCATGCTGACAGTCATGATGTAAGAGTAAATCTTGTAAACAACTGCACGAAAAAGATGTTGGAATAGTTCCATAAATAGCTACCTTTTCACGACACCTCAGAAGTGATATCAGTCGGCAGTGGGGTTGTGGGAGAATATAAATTTAATTGTTACCTGGTCAGGGAGGTGAGCACCAAAGATAACTAAGGAATTGTTGACAATGACTTCAAAGCCGTCAAGTTTAAACGGCTCGACCGAGTGCTGTCGCTCACAACCATCAGCTCAGCCATTCACATTAATGATCGACTTGTGGTCCCTAAGTCAACCAGTCTCAAAGGAAGATTGTCACCAAACAGATGAAGAAGTACTGGAGTTCTTAATCTACGAAGTGGTTCCGTATATTACGACTTTGCTTGATGAGGATGGAGACAAAAAGTACAAAATCTGCTTTGTACAAAACCTTCAAACCTCTTCCAGACATCACACAATAGGACAGTAGTATGGTACCTACTTATATATGAGATTGATGGAGGCTGTTTGTTGCACAGATTTGTATTATCGAGTGGGCATACCTTCGAACAAATTTGTGATTAATGTATCCATCATGTGTAAAGCAAGTGCAACTGAAGTGAGGCAATTGCGTTCGATGTGTACCAGCATGGTTATAAGACTTCCAAGTCCACGCAGCACTCGAGGAGATCGACCAGAAAGCAGTCTATGGAGATACATTTTCACAGATAAATTTTCTATTGAATGCGAAAAACGAGGATAAACTAATTACCACCATGAAAGTGAAATCGCTTCCAAGCAGGCAGCTGACGATGCAGATAAACTGACAGTCTGGACGTCAGAAACCCTGATTTTGGTTTACAAGAGTGTCGCAATATTGGGAGAAGATGACCTTCTGTTCATAATGACGGGTGTCCAACCTCCCTCAACTGTATACGTGCTCAAGCCAGCGAAAGGGACATCTTTTCAGCTCCTCTACCATCCGGGAAGTATAGTATAGAAGTTGCAGTGACATGCTGTTCATCCACTCAATGAGTGGTTGCGGTTCTACATCCTCGTTATTCACCGGCTCCAAAAATCTGGACCTCGAAACATTCGCTACTAAATTCACTGATCCTTCAGTCCACCAAAGAAAGTAACACTTGCTAGTGAAAATTATCTGACTGATCTTCGTGGCGGTAACCACCTAACCACAACATTCAACGAGCCAAGATATAAGCAATACTTGACAGGACATTATCAAACAGGCCGACTGAAGTTGCAGCTCAACAACACAGCTTAAGCGCTTTCCATCGAAATGTGTCGGAAACTGCTTGAATCCAGACTAACGGGGGTGAAAATTGGCAAAAATGGGATGGCTCCCATTACCACACCGAATTCCCTGTCTACCGAGAGGGTTCTTCAGTTTATATATTGCAAATGCAATGTCGGTTTGGTTGTAGGCGAGCTGGACTATTCTGCATGAAAATGTGCCAGCGATGGGAAGGGTCGTGCTTCAACCATTTTAACATAGAAGACGTGGACAAGCCCCTGACAGTATTATTGTCTGAAGTAACTGTGGCGACAATATTCAGTTACAGTTTTTTCAGCTTAAGAACAGCAACAACTCACTGTATAGCCCGGATCTTCCAGCGTGTCTGACCCATTGCCTGGAACTCCCATGGGCCATGACCTTCCATATGGACTTTCTAGAGCACAAAAGAGATTGCTTGGTCACCAGTAACCAAACGGAGACCAGTAAAGTGACTGCGCACATGACATATTCATAAATCGATAGTTCCCTATCCAAGTTATTAGTCTTTTTGATGTATTTGTAGAAGGTCCGAAGAACTGCTTTTTTTCAGTGCGGTGTAGCACCGATACAATTCGTCAAAAATAAAAAATAAAAGAAAATCAAAGCTGACTACTGTGTTTTGGAGTAGAGGTGTCCGCTGTAATTTATACAGAGCTCATCTTCGAAAAACGCATAGTTTTCAAGATATAAGCAAAACATTGAAAAAACTGCTAAAACTTTTTGCGTTTCTCGTTATGAAGTCGACCTCGTATAAGGCAAGAAACTTGAAATTCCAATTCAGAATCCCAAAAACATAACATACCGTACCGCCGAAAAAACAAATTTCCGCAGTTACTTTATGGGGAAACTACTCTTTGACTCGGCACCAAAATCCAAGATGACAGACTCTTCTCCTTGAAAAGTCCAAATGGTAGTGCGGGTTGCCGCATGAAGGGGCGATCTTATTAATATCACCCTATTTATCAATGACATCATCAAGCTATGCAATCTTCCCCATCTCCTCCACCCCCTCTTTGCTAATCGCGGCCTAGTATTTTAGGAACCACTAAAACGAAACAACCAGTGAAATCCCAAGACGGCAGAACTAACCCAAGAATTTATGGCCTCTCCTCTCTTTCCACTCACTGACAGCCAATAAGTAGAATGAAACACCTAATCAACATCCAATATGGCGTAAAAAGCCCTTTTCTGATAATGGGAAGCTTTGTACAAAAGAATTCAAGAAGGCAAATCCATACCAGTGTTTTGTACTCCACATCATCCCCAGCCAGTTAAAGTGTAGTACTAAAATCAGACAAACAATTCTGTAACAACAGCGGCTTGTTCTAAGATATGCATTAAAAATTACATAACCTTCTAATGAAATTCAAAAATATGCACTTTTCCGTGAAAATAAAATATATTTGCGTATACATTCATACTTCTGGACTTCATCAGCATAATACTAAAATGAGGTTTAAAAACGGTGTCAAATGGGATTATTTCCGTGAAAGACTCAAATATTCAAGCAAACAACTCGCGTAATGAATTGCTACGTGTTCACAAACACACACATACACTTATTTGGATGATGGCAACTGCCTGGATACTGTTGGGAAGAACAATGGTGATCACCTTATTGGGTGACCACCACTACCCTCCATACTACACTACTGGCCATTAAAATTGCTACACCACGAAGATGACGTGCTACAGACGTGAAATTTAATCTATAGGAAGAAGATGTTGCGATATGCAAACGATTAGCTTTTCAGAGCATTCACACAAGGTTGGCACCGGTGGCGACACCTACAACGTGCTGACATGAGGAAAGTTTCCAACCGATTTCTCATACACAAACAGCAGTTGACAGGCGTTACCTGGTGAAACGTTGTTGTGATGCCTCGTGTAAGGAGGAGAAATGCGTACCATCACGTTTCCGACTTTGATAAAGTCGGATTGTAGCCTATCGCGATTGCTGTTTATCGTATCGTGACATTGCTGCTCGCGTTAGTCGAGATCCAATGACTGTTGGCAGAATATGGAATCGTTGGGTTCAGGAGGGTAATACGGAACGCCGTGCTGGATCCCAACGGCCTGGTAACACTAGCAGTCGAGATGACAGGCATCTTATCCGCATGGCTGTAACGGATCGTGCAGCCACGTCTCGATCCCTCAGTCAACAGATGGGGACGTTTACAAGACAACAACCATCTGCACGAACAGTTCGACGACATTTGCAACAGCTTGCACTATCAGCTCGGAGACCATGACTGCGGTTACCCTTGACGCTGCATCACAGATAGGAGCGCGTGCGATGGTGTACACAACGACGAACCTGGGTGCACGAATGGCAAAACGTCATTTTTTCGGATGGATCCAGGTTCTGTTTACAGCAGCATGATGGTCGCATCCGTGTTTGGCGACATCGCGGTGAACGCACATTGGAAGCGTGTATTCGTCATCGCCATACTTGCGTATCACCCGGCGTGAAGGCATGGGGTGCCGATGGTTACACGTCTTGGTCACCTCTTCTTCGCACTGACGGCACTCTGAACGGTGGACGTTACATTTCAGATGTGTTACGACCCGTGGCTCTACCCTTCATTCGATCCCCGAGAAACCCTAAATTTCAGCAGGATAATGCACGACCGCATGTTGCAGGTCCTGTACGCGCCTTTCTGTGCACAGAAAATGTTCGCCTGCTGCAATGGCCAGCACATTCTCCAGATCTCTCACCAATTGAAAACGTCTGGTCAATGGTGCAGAACATCTGGCTCGTTACAATACGCCAGTCACTACGCTTGATGAACTGTGGTATCGTGTTGAAGCTGCATGGGCAGCTGTACCTGTACACGCCATCCAAGCTCTGTTTGACTCTATGCCAAGGCGTATCAAGGCTTTTATTGCGGTCAGAAGTAGTTGTTATGGGTACTGATTTCTCAGGATCTATGCACCCAAATTGTGTGAAAATGTAATCACATATCAGTTCTAGTATAATATATTTGTCCAACGAATACCCGTTTATCACCTGCATTTCTTCCTGATGTAGCAATTTGAATGGCCAGAAGTGTATTAGGTGGGGCAGTTTGCTGCGTGACTGCTCACGATGTTTTTTGTTTCGCTGATAACGAAGAAACTGCAACAACGAGTCTTTCTGCTTTTGTCATATGGCACCTGTGCGAATCAGCAAGCAAAATGTTACTACCGAGCAATTGTCAGCAAGCTGTTGACACTGCATCCTACATTATCTAGGAACATGATCCAACCTTCGATGTATCTAGAAACTCAGTCTCTGCAAACAGGGAACAGGAAACCAAACCTCGCATCTCTGTGTCACAACTGTTTGCGGCAAAAAATGGTGGCAAAAAGGATGTATAATAATATAAGACTTGGCGCATCTTGAGAACCACACCACAAGGGAGCAGTTGCTTCCTGCCTTCTGCGGTAAGATAGAACCCCCAGTTGTACATTGTCTTAAGACATTACCGTGAAAAACATACCTTGCGCTGCAGTTGACCCAAGTGTTCCCAAACATTTTGTGGGACATATCCTTCAACCGCTGGAATGTTCTCACGTTGTTGTTGTTGTTGTTGTCGTCTTCAGTCTAGGGTCTGGTTTGATGCAGCTCTCCATGCTACTCTATCCTTGCAAGCTTCTTCATCTCCAAGTAACTACTGCACCCTACATCCCTCTGAATCTGTTCAGTGTATTCGTACCTTGGCCTCCCTCTAAGTTTTTGCCTCTACGATTTACCCCCAATACTAAATTGTTTATCTCTAGATGCCTCAGAACGTGTTCTACCAACCGATTCCATCTTCTACTAAAGCTGTGATACAAATTCCTCTTCTCCCTAATTCTATTCAGCACCTACTCATTAGTTACATGATCTACCCATCTAATCTTCAGCATTCTTCTGTAGCACCACATTTCGAAAGCTTCTATTCTCTCCTTTAAAAATTATTTATCTTTCATGTTTCACTTTCATAAATGGCTACACTCCATACAAATACTTTCACAAAAGACTTCCTGACACTTAAATCTATACTGGATGTTAACAAATTTCTCTTCTTCAGGAACGCATTCCTTGCCATTGCCAGTCTACATTTTACATCCTGTCTACTTCGACCATCATCAGTTATTTTGCTCCCCAAATAGCAGAAATCATCTAAAACTTTAGGGGTCTCATTTCCTAATCTAATTCCCTCAGCATCACCTGATTTAATTCAACCACATTCCATAATCCTCGTTTTGCTTTTGTTGATGTTCATCTTATATCCTCCTTTCAAGACACTGTCCATTTCGTACAACTGCTCCTTCAGGTCTTTTGCTGTCTCTGACAGAATTACAATGTCGTCGGCAAACCTCAAAGTTTTTATTTCTTCTCCATGGATTTTAATTCCTATTCCAAATTTTTCTTTTGTTTGCTTTCCTGCTAACTGAATATACGGATTGAACAACGTCGGGGACAGGCTGCAACCCTGTCTCACTCTCTTCTCAACCACTGCTTCCCTTTCGTGCCCCTCGACTCTTAGTAAGTCGTAGGGTCAGTATTGCCTCACGTGTTCCATCGTTTCTACGGAATCCCAACTGATCTTCCACGAGATCGGCTTCTAACAGTTTTTCCATCCGTCTGTAAACAATTCGAGTTAGAATTTTGCAGCCGTGACCTATTAAACAGATAGTTTCGTAATTTTCACACTTGTCAACACCTGCCTTCTTTGGGGTTGGAATTATTATATTCTTCTTGAAGTCTGAGGGTATTTCGCCTGTCTCATTCATCTTGTTCACCAGATGACAGAGTTTTGTCAGGGCTGGCTCTCCCAAGGCTATCAGTAGTTGTAATAGAATGTTGTCTGCTCCTGGGCCTTGTTTCGACTTAGGTCTTTCAGTGCCCTCAAGTACATCGCCCTTGTATAAACCCTCTACATACTCCTTCCACCTTTGTACCTTCTCTTCTTTGCTTGGATATGGTTTTCCATCTGAGCTCTTGATATTCATGCAGGCGGTTCACTTTTCTCCGAAGGTCTCTTTAATTTTTCCTGTAGGCAGAATCTATCTTACCCCTAGTGATATGTGCCTCTACGTCCTTACATTGTTGTTGTTCTCATAAACAACTGCAACTGAGACTTTCAGCAGCCATCGTCGACCTCAAGTAAAAATCTATACGGACAGTATGGATCGCAGCGGAACAAAAGAGCAAATAGTTCGCCATCATAAGCTTGTACAAGGGTTAATACCAGAGGGAACAGACAGAATTCGACATTTCCATTGTTTTGCACTGCGTCCAGTGACTCACCACCGTCATCCATCTCGTAGTTTATCTTTAACGACAAGACAGGGCATTTTTGTCTCATCCTGCAGTTAGCAGCTGGTTTCTACAGCAAGAAACGACGGAATTCTTTGTACGCCAGACGAAATATTTCGCACTGGGAAGTAAGCGGCCAGGCAGCGTTCGGACGCATTCGCGAGCCGCTCGTAACGACCGCGGAACGGCGCCGTCAGCGCGGAGCGCCTGCCCTAGAGGCGAAGACACAAAACAGCGGCCCAGGGGTGGGGCGACCCGGCGTTAGGGGTGGCCGCCCCCGGCGAGAAAAGGCGGCGCTCCAGGTGGATGTCGTTAGTCCGTGCGACACGGCGCGGCGGGGTGGGGTGGGGTGGCGCGCATGCAAAGCACAGCGCGGCGCGTGCGAGCGCCAGCAATCAGCGATTCCTGGGCGCGCCGGCGTAAAATAATTGCTGGCGCCTGGCGCCGGCCGCAGAAGCTGGCGCCAGTCCGACGGGACGCGCGAGGCGCGGAAAGAGTCCTCCGCTGCCGGAAGGCGTGCGCCAGATTTAATGAGGGTTACGGCTTTGTGCGCGCCTGCCTACCTGTGGCGTCGCAGCCACACGCCGTGATAACCCGAGCGGTCGCCGGCGGCGGATGCTTGCCCAACCGCATCAGAAAGTCACCCGCCTAGCTGCGTTTCAGGAAAGTGCATCACTATGTTTCTGGCTTATTATATAATGCTAATGACGTTCGAGTTTCCATAGATAACGTGCGGATCGCGTAAGGCTGGCAGCAAATTCAGTTCTAGCCAACTCTATCTGCAGTGGTATGGTGGGGGTAGTTGCGTGGCAGCTGTTAGTTGTATTATTGTCTAGTTCTCGTATAAGCTGAATGTAGTGGAAATGCTTACTACTGCAAAGAGAACGTTTTTAGTGGAAGAAGATCTCCGTGCAGGAGGAAACTTTACGGAGCATGTGAGGCAGCAAGTTCAGACTGCGATCTCCTGCTTCGATGTGTCCGTATCGTGACACTGTACGTGATTTAATTCGCAAATTCCAGACAACAGGTTCAGTTCATGATGCACCACGAACTGAAAAGCCCACAATTTTAACAGAACGTAAGTTTGACAACATTTCGGACAACACGTTCGGAGCCCAACAAATCAATAAGGAGATTATTGCAAGAGACAAGTCTCTCGTACAGAGGCACATAAGGCAGTAACAAAGGGAACTGGGGATGGATCTGTGCAAAAGTACTGCTCTGAAACAGTCACATTCTAAGGACCATGCTAAATGAACAGCGCACTGTAAATGGTTCCAGAAAATTTCTTAACCGACATGGAGCTGGTGTTTTAGATGGAAACTTTTTCATAGATCAGGCTTGGTTTCACCTCCCTCGCTACCTTAATTCCCAAAATTCGTGAATTTGTTTATCAGAAAATCCATATTCCTTAAGAGAAACGCCATTGCGTGCAGTAGAAAATCGGAGTGTGGATTACCACGACGCGAGCGTGAATTATATGGCCGATCTTTTTCAATACAACTATCACTTCTGATGTCTGTTGTTCCCAGACAATTTATCATTTATATCCTGCTGAGTGGAAATGAAATCAACCGTTCGTTTTCCAACAAGAAAACGTTACTCCTCATGACGCACGCCACTCCTTACAGGTTTTAGATGAAATCTTTGGAGTAATTACGAAAAGTCTCTGGCCCCCACGCTAACCAGATCTATGTCTACATCGCCCACCGGATTTCTACACACTTCTGATTTTCTCTGGATAATTCTCCCTGCCTGACGGTTCTTCCTATCGCTGCTCTACCCCAAAACGCTTTTCCTTCCACGTTAGCTTGTCACTCTTATCTTTGGATTATTTTCACACTTTGCGCCTTTATCCCTCGACTCGAAAAAGTGACAGGACTAACTCCTAAAAGCTATTTTGTTCCCATAATGGTTCCCACATCTGAGTGAGATCGTGTGCATGATTGTACAATATTCACATTTGTGAGTGAGTGAGTGAGTAAGTGTGTGTGTGTGTGTTTTGGGGTAATGGGAGAGTTGTGGCATCTGGAAGTATTTTAAGTTCAGAGTTGGCGGCCACCGCTCGGATCGCTCAGCAAGCCACAGTTCGTTAGCATCTGTGTGATGCTGCACAATGGCCGGACCAAGTGGTCCAGCCGACAGCATAGCTGGGAATTCCATGGTGATGCTGTATCAATGAAGGAGACATCCTGGGAGTGCCAAAGATGGCTGACTTTGTCAAACCTTGATGGCAGACATTTCACAGTGAACTTTGGAGATTTCTGTGGTTTCTACAGTGAAGATGTAGTGTGTGTTTAGAAGTGAATATCTTTCGAGCTATATTGTCGTTCATAACTAATTATGTGCACTAGGAATCTATTGTTTTCTTGTTATTCAACTTACAGTAATAAAGGGCATTCTTAAAGGTACTTCTGCTATCATATCCATCATTTAAAGTCGTTAAAATTATACCTGCAGATTTTATTTAATTGGCATTTTTCATTTATAAATTTCTATTTAACTTTCAAAATTCGCAACTGCCGAGTGATAGGAACCTTCGACATTCTATTCATGTGTATATTCCTATTGTATACTGAACAGTATTTGAGTTGTAATGTGGCAGTTACGTATCCCAGCCCATAGACAATGAATCCAGCGAAAACTTTTTATATTTCAACCCTGAGTCTCAGGGTACATAGTTGAGGGCCTTCACCATATTTTTATTTGTAAAAGCCTGTAGTGTGCACGCGCATTCCTCGGCCAGTTAACTGAAGTAAACTTTATACTCACTCCATGAGGAATGTCGCTAATGAAGAGGAAAAGCAGGGAAGGGTCTCAATGATAAAAACACATGAATATGGGGAATGGGAAATCAGAGTTGGTCCTCAAAGTTTAGAAGTAAGGAAGAGAAGAAAATAGGATCAGAGTGTTTCACCCAAAGAAGGATAGAAGATAGACCCCAAAGAAAGAATCACTTCCCACCCACCTGCCTCGGGACACCATCCCTGTCTAGTTGTTCATCGGGATGCCAGAGGATGCAGAATGGTAGACATGCTCTACAGAAATTCGCCCGATCAGGCCGCGAAAGGTGACTCCAAGACATTGCGATCGAATGCCTGTAGAGAATAAATACACTGAAGAGCCAAAGAAACTGGTATAGGCATGCTTATTCAAATACAGAGATACGTAAACAAGCAGAATTCGACAGTGCGGTCTACAATGCCTATATAAGACAACAAGTGTCTGGCGCAGTTGCTACATCGGTTACTGCTGCTGCAATGTCAGGTTATCAAGATTTAAGTGAGTTTGAACGTGGTATTGCAGTTGGCCCAAAAGCGATGGGACACAGCATCTTCGAGGTAGCGATGAAGTGGGGTTTTTCCCAGACGACCATTTCACAAGTGTACCGTGACTATCAGGAATCTGGTAAAACATCAAATCTCCGACATCACTGTGGCCAGAAAAAGATACTAGAAGAATAGGACCAACTGAAGGGACTCGTTTAACGTGACAGAAGTGCAACCCTTCCGCAAACTGCTGCAGATTTCGATGCTAGGCCTTCAACAAGTATCAGCGTGCGAACCATTCAACGAAAAATCATCGATATGAGCTTTCGGAGCTGATGTTCCACTCATGTACCCTTGATGACAGCACGATACAAAGCTTTACATCTCACCTGGGCCCGTCAACGCTGATATTGGACCGTTGATGACTGGAAACAGGTTGCCTGTTCAGAAGAGTCTCGGTTCAAATTATATCGAGTGTACTGGTATGGAGCCTATATCATTAGTCCTTGCACGTCAACAGAGGACTGTTCAAACTGTTGGAGGCTCTGTAATGGTGTGGGGAGAGTGTAGTTGGAGTGATACGGGACCTCTGATACGTCTAGATACGACTCTGACAGGTGACAAGTACGTAAGCTTCCTTTCTGATCACCAGCATTTATTCATGTCCATTGTGCCTTCTGACGGACTTGGCCCATCCTAGTAGGACAATGCGACCCCCCACAAATCCAGAATTGTACAGGGTC
The DNA here is from genome assembly GCF_023864345.2 of Schistocerca serialis cubense. Lineage (NCBI taxonomy): Eukaryota > Metazoa > Arthropoda > Insecta > Orthoptera > Acrididae > Schistocerca > Schistocerca serialis. The sequence goes on along the minus strand of NC_064642.1, from coordinate 110,656,697 downwards.
GCTCCAGGCCGCTCTCCTGAGTTTAAACATTTCCGCTGCCCTCTACTCAGACATGAACATTATTGAGCGTATCTGGGATGCCTTGCGACGTGCTGTTCATGATAATAGATCTCCCTTCCTCGTACTCTTACGAATTTGTGGACAGTTTTGCAAGATTCATACTGTCAATTCCCTCCAGCACTACTTCAGACATCAGTCGAGTCCATGCCACGTCGCATTGTGGCACTTCTGCATGCTCGCGGGGGCTCTACACGATATTAGGCAGGTGTACCGGTTTCTCTAGCTCTTCAGTGTAATAGCACTGTGTTCATTATGTATGACTTTTAATGTCTGCAAGTCCCATACATTTATAATGAAATGAACACAAACCCATTCACAATACATAAAATTTCATCTGTACTGGTCGGTCTATCGCTTTCAATTTATATAAGTTTATTCAGAGTCTGTGCATACTAGACGTTCTCTCGCTGTGGTTTTTCGCACCAACAATAATGGATTGTTACATACACTAGAGATATGTTCTGTTATTCTTTTATCCATCATCTTGTCGATTTCTTCTTGTACTGCCGGATGTACACTGAAGCGTACAGGCTACGTTTACAAAAGAAAGGAGTTCCACTTTTGATCTTAAAACTATATATATAATTACCTAGTACACCACGCTTATCTGAGAATACTGTAATTTACTTTAGCAATATTTTGTACAAATCATTTTTTTGTAAATCGTTCTTTAATTCAGCTTCATAAACTTCAGCTTTAATTTGTTTTTGTAGTTCATCTTGTGCTTCAGTTGTACTCTCTAAGTTTGCAACAGTACTAGTTGCTATTAATCAGATGTTATCTCCGTCTGTATTACCACTCGTGTTCACTTTAAATGGTATTAGGTATACTTTATCTCTACAATTACACGTTAAAAGCTGTGCAGATTACTCTATCTGTCATCAGCCAGTTCACCCTGAATAACAATTCAGATACACAGTAGGTTCTACATATGCGTAAAGTTATTCAGTGTTACTGGTAATCGTACTTTGAAAGTTAACCTGGCGTGCGACACCACAATGAAAGTATGGGGACTATATAAAAAATTGATTGAGAACGTATGCAAAATCTAGTTTACTGACAACCTTTATTTTCCCAAAAAAACAAAGACTGACTTCATTTATGCAAAACATGTTATGATAGAATATTATAAACAACTACAGGTGGTTTAAGACCACAATGGACAAGGATCCTGGATGGCAGAACTGAGTCAAGTACTCTGGCCCTAAAAATGTGGATAACGCCATCTGAATCAAACTGGCGCTATGCAGACTTTGATCGATAATCTACAGAAGTGCAGCTGAGAGCAAGTGGCGATTGGGATCTAATCTACAGAAGTGCAGCTGAGAGCAAGTGGCGATTGGGATTTGTATGCCCTGACAAGGCCCGAGCAGCAATACATTACGTGTTTGCATTGTGCAGCAACGTATCTTGCAGTTACCGCGCGGGATTAACTGAGCGCTGCAGACATGGACTGTGCGGCTGGTCCCAGTGGAGGTTCAAGTCCTCCCTCGGGCATGGATGTGTGTGTTTGTCCTTAGGATAATTTAGGTTAAGTAGAGTGTGAGCTTAGGGACTGATGACCCTAGCAGTTAAATACCATAAGATTTCACACATATTTGAATATTTATCTTGCAGTTGGCGAGATGTGAGCGGCAGAGGCGAGGTGTAAGGCGCCACCTGTGAATCGATCGTGGCCACGAAAGAAATACAAAATCTCACGATCTAGCGATCAGCCAGATAGATCGCAATTTACTCTGTACCAGAGCCCTGAAACCAAAATAGATTTCATTGTGTGACGCACTTGTTCGCTGGTCATACCAAGGACCAATTTGGATCACTTATGCGACAGAGCACACAAGGATTCCAAACGTCAAGGCTGGTAAAGCAAAAACTAATAAGTGTATCCTCAGCAAACGAGTAGTCTGAGACAGTTGAAGTCACACTTTCGGGACAGTAAAATGGTTCAAATGCCTCTGAGCACTATGCGACTTAACTTTTGAGGTCAGCAGTCGCCTAGAACTTAGAACTAATTAAACCTAACTAAACTAAGGACATCACACACATCCATGCCCGAGGCAGGCTTCGAACCTGCGACAGTAGCGGTCGCTCGGCTCCAGACTGTAGCGCCTAGAACCGCACGGCCACTCCGGCCGGCGCACAGTTATAACTTCTCCATAGGATCCCCAGCCTAACTACATGCAAGTGAAGTCAGCCTTAGGACAGGTCCCAAGTACCAACCACACGTGCCAGAGCTTTGACCAGAAGCTGCTTCCAGACCAAAGTCCAGAACCCGAGTGCCTGCCACCTCTCCAGATAAAAAAACTCCGTTTTTCCGCAAAGTGCACAAATGACACCACCTTCACCCCATCTTGAGCCAATCACAGGGCTTTAGAGGCGCTAAATCTACCCTCCTACATGACAGCACAAACTCATGTCGAACCAGCACAAGAGTTAAGTAACCTGCGACTCCGAAAAAAAGAGAAACCGCCAGTTACTGGCTTTTTAAGTTTTCCTGGAGGGAGAAGATGTTGGTACATTGGCATTGTCCTGCTGGAGACTTGTTTTGTCTAGCCCTGTGCAGCTGTGGACCGGTTCGGCAAGATTTACTGAGGGATGGGCTCGCCGCCACAGGCTTTCAACTTCCAACATGCAGTTTCTATGAACTAAGAACCATAAAAATACCTCATGGTTTTACGGCCCTACCTGGTCCATCAATGTCTGCTCAGATCGTTAACTTTTTAGAGTCTTACTCAGGTAGTGTAATGTTGTAACAAAATCTTTATGAAAAATAGGTGAGAGAGTATTTTGTCCTCTCTCAACTTCCTGTTTAATCTGTCTTCCTTTAACTCTGCAGTGTCTAGTACATATACATCAGTTACGGGAAGTATCAGACAAACTTTTTTCTGTCTTAAAAAACCAAATAATGATTCTGATATAAGAACTTTCAGCATTGCAGCGCGTCAGCAATCGTAAGTATCGAAATAATTATGAAAAATCCGCCTCGATTGCACATACTACCTCGTGTTTACCTAGGTTTCAGCGTGGGTAACCACGCCATCTTCAGAACAAATATAAAACAGCTTGCCCAAATAGGCATAGTCAAAAGCTAAAATCAACACCTACAGCCGTGCAGGTGTTAATTTTAGCCTTTGACTACGCCTATTTGTGGTCATGTCGCGAGATGCATCTGGAATGATGTCTTCCTGCTCTTCCTGGAAAGTACTTCCTTGAAATTTAAACTGCAAACCTCTCCTCGATGCTCAACGCCGGTCTTGAGGCGTCTGCCACTGGAGTTCGTTGACCATCTATGTAACGCTCTCGCGTCGATTAAACGATCCCGTGACGAAATAAGCAGCTCTCCGTTCAATTTTCTCTATAATTTTTATCATTTTTATGTCTAATTACACTGGAAACCGTGTACACCACTGCAGTATTATTGTCAATATATTTTGGATAAATGGCAGCATCGGTCGTAAATTTGAAATCCGTTACTTACAGGTCGGTTTCGGTCACTGTGTGACCATCTTCAGTGCAAATTATTAGGCCCATAATAGCACATGTATTGTGATGATTACTTCCAACATACATCGTCACTTTTATGCATGCAACCATTTTTAAATTTACAGAAGAACCTATCTCCTAACTTTAACAGTTAACCTTAGCAGTTACCGGTCCCGCGTAGAGTACAGTGCAGTACTGTACGTTGGATCGGCAACTGCTAAGATTAAGGCAGGTGTGACTTTAAGCAGCTGAGAGTATTAACCAAAGTACCATGCTGCATTTATTCACATATGAAATTATTTTTCAAGGGTCCATCTGAGTCGGAGACCAACTAAGATATTTACAAATACGAGAATAGAAGGAAAATTCATCTGCATTACCTTCTAATGAATCGAGCTTTGGCACGGAAAGAAGTGTAATATGCAGCTATAGAATCCTTTGACTATCTACCATGGGAAATAAAATGTCTGAAAGATTCCAGATGTGTTGATTAAACATATTTCTGCATGACAATTGCTGTTCTGGCATGGATGAAAGTCATATTCGAATGAAATGAATAGGTCGTACACAAAAGCTAAAGCGAAATGGCTGCAAGAGGAGAACTGAAATTTCAACTACCTTCAGGACAGATCCAGAATACAGAGAAGTCAAATAACTTTCGACGATATTAAAAGCAAACGGGTCAACATTAAGAGTGCAGGAAAAAGTCTACTTTTAAAGGTGGATGAGAGCCGATGCGCAAAAAGGACAAGCAAGAGTGTTGCACCTACAGGACACTGTACCTAGGAACACATCGTGTTTCTACGGCGGTATTTCCGCTTAGTGACTGATTTTAGAATCACTTCAAGGAAGGCACACTAGAGATCGCTGTAAGTAGTCTCCACCATTTTCTATAGTTTTCTCTCTCTCTCTCTCCCTCCCCTTTTCTCTGTCTCTCTCTTGGACATGAGGCTGGATTTTGTATATGATCCGTAAATATTTCGTGTTATACATACTTATATAGGGTGTTACAAAAAGGTACGGCCAAACTTTCAGGAAACATTCCTCATACACAAATAAAGAAAAGATGTTATGTGGACATGTGTCCGGAAACGCTTAATTTCCATATTAGAGCTCATTTTAGTTTCGTCAGTATGTACTGTACTTCCTCGATTCACCGCCAGTTGGCCCAATTGAAGGAAGGTAATGTTGACTTCGGTGTTTGTGTTGACATGCGACTCATTGCTCTACAGTACTAGCATCAAGCACATCAGTACGTAGCATCAACAGGTTAGTGTTCATCACGAACGTGTTTTTGCAGTTAGTGCAATGTTTACAAATGCGGAGTTGGCAGATGCCCATTTGATGTATGGATTAGCACGGGGCAATAGCCGTGGCGCGGTACGTTTGTATCGAGACAGATTTCCAGAACGAAGGTGTCCCGACAGAAAGACGTTCGAAGCAATTGATCGGCGTCTTAGGGAGCACGGAACATTCCAGCCTATGACTCGCGACTGAGGAAGACCTAGAACGACGAGGACACCTGCAATGGACGAGGCAATTCTCCGTGCAGTTGACTATAACCCTTTTTTCAGCATCAGAGAAGTTGCTGCTGTACAAGGTAACGTTGGCCACGTCACTGTATGGAGAGTGCTACGGGAGAACCAGTTGTTTCCGTACCATGTACAGCGTGTGCAGGCACTATCAGCAGGTGATTGGCCTCCACGGGTACACTTCGGCGAGTGGTTCATCCAACAATGTGTCATTCATCCAACAATGTGTCAATCCTCATTTCAGCGCAAATGTTCTCTTTACGGATGAGGCTTCATTCCAACGTGATCAAATTGTAAATTTTCACAATCAACATGTGTGGGCTGGCGAGAATCCGCACGCAATTGTGCAATCACGTCATCAACACAGATTTTCTGTGAACGTTTGGGCAGGCATTGTTGGTGATGTCTTGATTGGGCCCCATGTTCTTCCACCTAAGCTCAATGGAGCACGTTTTCAAGATTTCATACAGGATACTCTACCTGTGCTGCTAGAACATGTGCCTTTACAAGTACGACACAACATGTGGTTCATGCACGATGGAGCTCCTGCACATTTCAGTCGAAGTGTTCATACGCTTCTCAACAACAGATTCGGTAGAGCCGGACCAATTCCATGGCCTCCACGCTCTCCTGACCTCAACCCTCTTGATTTTCATTTATGGGGGTATTTGAAAGCTCTTGTCTACGCAACGCCGGTACCAAATGTAGAGACTCTTCGTGCCCTCGTACAATACGCCATTCTCCAGGGCCGAATCAGCGCATCAGGAATTCCATGCGACGGAGGGTGGATGCACGTATCCTCGCTAACGGAGGACATTTTGAACATTTCCTGTAACAAAGTGAAGTCACGCTGGTACGTTCTGTTGCTGTGTGTTTCCATTCCATGATTAATGTGATTTGAAGAGAAGTTATAAAATGAGCTCTAACACGGAAAGTAAGCGTTTCCGGACGCAAGTCCACATAACTTATTTTCTTTCTTTGTTTGTGAGGAATGTTTCCTGAAAGTTTGGCCGTACCTTTTTGTAACACCCTGTATACTGTATAATACATGAAAGCAATTTGAAAAATATTATTACTTCTTCAGTTGCAGGATTTTATGGCAATTAAAATTCTACATATTTTTAAAACTAGTTTAACAACGTTTGGACGGTAAAGTCGTACTTTGTCAGTCGTGTACCATCTCTCACCTTGAAGCAGAAGGTGTTTCATCATGTAACACGATATTTACAAATTAACTGAATTTCATTAATGTATTAACAATTACACCTGACTTGACCATGGAAATTTTGATTTAAAATAGCTTCTATTTCAAAATGTTTCTAAAATGTATCTGGTTTTTGCTGATGCTTCCTCTTAATTTGATTTAGCTTTCTGATTATTGGTTTGTTCTAGAGTAATAATGTAACAGACAGACGAATAAATACAGTACTTACAAGATTTCATAGACTGAACGTTTTTAAATTTCAGCAGAATGTTTGTTACTAGGTACATGACCATGTTGAACCTCGTAACATTTGGACAAACCTTAATGTTCTGGACTCTTCTTGTAATTTCAGGAAAAGACTGGAACACATAAAAAATAAATACCATCATTTAAAAACAGAATAAGAAAATATGTTAATCGTCTGTTACGGAGTCGATTAAAAGCGAAAGTCTGAAGAGTATCCAGATTTACAACACTCTCTCCTGCCTCTGCGAGAGGGGAACACTAAGAAGAAATGGATGTCGATTTTTGATGGGGGAGGCGACATAGGGGACCCAATACTACCGTTTCACAGGACCTTTCGAAAACTATGCATACCACCCAACTTTCGGCAAAATCTATCCCCACAATCTCGAAGAAAACAACGATTGTTAAAAGGGAGAATCGCCACACAGTCAGCTTATCACAGCATACGTCCAAGTTTTAACGAGAATAATATAAAAGAGAATGTAAAAAATAACCAATGATATATAAGGTGATAGTTTAGCAAAGGTAAGGGCACAAGCGGGGCAGTTCTGACGTTTCGATTGATAGTGGAGGTAAGGTAAGGAAAGTACAGCTGCGCATTCTGGCTCGAGGGAGGTCAATCCTGACCGACAGATCTCTGTGTCATTCTCTGCCAATGTCATCGCATGTGCTCAGCACGCAGCATACTTTCTCAAGTTTCTTGATCTTGGAACCATTACTAATTGAAGTACTTTAATAATGATCATTGAAACCAACAACTGCATTGTAATCCAACGTCGTTTATTCAAAACATAGTACCGGCTTCGACGTCAAAAAGCATCATGTTCAGGTCTCAAAAAGATGACGGTTTTGGGCATAGAAAGTGGTAGAATGTTTGAATAAACGATGTTGGATTACGAGGGACTTTTTTTTTTCAACCTCCGATCGCTCAGTATGGAAGCTAAGCGAGTGGCAGAAAGTGGACATGGCTCCCTACACACTCCGCCATTGCCGAACTCAAGGCAGCAGTGTGCGTTGCACTACAGTCACGTAAACATGGCTGCCGTCATTGTTGCTCCCACCAGTGTGAATTGCGAAGCGTAATTCGGTTTCTGCAAGCAGAAGGGAATAGTGCAGCAGAAACTGATCGGAGAATTAGCCGAGTGTACGGTGATGAAAGTAATTTCATGACTGATGGTGTTGTGCGTGAATGATGCCGAAAGTTTAAAGATGGCCGAAATGACGTGCGTGATGAAGGGGGTGAAGGACTCAAATCTGTCGTTACAGCCGACCTTGTTGAACGAGTTTACAGAATGGTTAGAAAAAATCGTAGGTTCACCTTAACTGCTTTGTCTATGGAAATTCCAGAAGTTTCAAGATCTGTCGTACACTCTATCGTTACTGAACATTTAGGCTACAAAAAACTTTGTGCTTGTTGGATTCCAAAAATGTTGACGGACTCACACAAAAGTCACCGAATGGCGTCGCTTTGAATTTCCTTGGCCGTTATCATGATGAAAGAGAGAACTTTATGAAATCAATTGTTACTGGAGATGAAACTTGGATCCAATATGACACATCAGAAACAAAACGACAATCACAACAATGGATGCATCCAAATTCACCATACAAACCAAACAAATTCAAAGAAGCATTCAACAACAGAAAGGTTATGGCTACCGTGTTTTGGCAGCAAAAAGGTGTGTTGCTTGTAGAGTTTATGCAGCCTGGAACCACTATCAATGCAGCTGATTATTGTGAAACTGTACATTTGCAGAGGGGCATTCAAAACAAACGAAAAGGAGTGCTGACTTTAGGAGTTGTGTTGATCCATGACAACGCTCGTTCACACACTGCTGCCACAACCCAACGGCTTCTTGAACATTTTCAGTGGGACATTTTCGATCATCCACATTACAGTCCTGACCTGGCACCCAGCGACTTTCACCTTTCCCCTGAACTGAAGACATGGCTAGGAGAGCAGCACTTCCAAACCAATGAAGATCTTCAAAATAACGTCAATGCTCATTTGAAATCATTGGCGGCAACATTTTTTGAAGAAGGTATTGCAAAGTTTGTCCGCAGGTATGATAAATGTCTCAATCTTTTCAGTGATTATGTTGAAAAGTAACCATAAGTGTACAAAAGTTTTGGTAATAAAATAATTGTTTTCTATGAACTTGTCTTTCATTTATAGCCTATCGGAGGTTCAGAACAAAAACGGCCCTCGTGCAATACAGCTGTTGGTTTCAGTTATCATCACTCAGGCTGCTGTGCCATTGTCCTTGATGGATTAAAGAGACTGCTACTCTTCGGTCGAGTAGTTCCTCAGTTGACCAAAAGAGGCTTAGTGCAACCAGTAAGAGTCCTTGGGAGTACCAGGAATCGAACATGGGCCCTCCTTAGCGGCGCTGACCACCCACCTTGGGAGGCGGATATTGGAAGTAAGACTGACGGAAAATCAGAGTACTTCCATACGATACAGGGAGACGCAAGGGAATGGGGGATTCTGAAGTGGTAATTTGCACGAATAAAAAAAAAAAAAAGCATTTTTATTGACGAATGTGCATGCATACAGAATGTAATTTATGTTTTCTTTACAAAATGTCACAAACTGAATCTGGCGAAAACAGCAGTCTTGGTTACAGTATTGATTAACTGCGTTATTTATTCATGACGTGCATTCCGTCTATCACAGAGCATCTTCAGATTGGCCAGTGTAGTGTTGGTAAGTAAATTTTGGGGGGAGGGGGCACTATTAGAGCGAATCACGTGTGATGAATATATAAAGCAATAAAATCAGTTCTGCTACCAAGTCTCTTGTTTTCACTACATTCTGCATACTCGTTGCTGTACCAATACGCCAAGTAGTGGAAATCCATTTAGAAACTGAATCTTTACTTCTTAAAGATGACTTCGGACAGATGTGCTCCCTTTCGCCAATTACATCTTAATAGTCTGTTATAGGAAATTCTGAATTATCTGTGTAGTACGTCTTGGGAAATAGCGCTGATTTCGTCTTCAGTCTTCCGTTTCAGTACATGGAGAGTTGCTAGACGTGTGAGTCACACATTCCTTAACCTTACACCAAGATCAGGGTATCTCTCATTTGGGATGTCACCGTTATCTGAAATGATGCACCTTACAAACAACTGACGAGGGTCTTCCATTTCCATCGATTGTCGAGCTGTATGTGACGCTACTCCGTGCTGTTGAAACCACGAGATTTCGATGGCAGGATCGTGGAGTCACGGTGAAAAGAACGTATCAAGCATATCAACATATCGAGCGGACGTCGCTGTTGTTGACATGACGTCTTTTCGCTCGAAAAAGTAAAGGCCAAAGGCCATTGACACCAGGACACGATACGGTACACCATACTGTAACTTTGGCATTGTGTAATGGATGATCGCAAAACACACAAGGATTTTCCTGCCCCCAGTAAAGGAAATTCTGCTTGCTTTTTTTTTTTTTTTTTAATCTGTCCCGTACAGTGGAAGTGGGCTTCCTGTAACATCCACACGTTCTTAAGGAAATTGTGTCCTCGGTGATTTTTAGGCAACACGCGTCTGATAAACTCTGTATACGACACAAGTACCGTGGACTGTATTGTGCACAATCTCTATCAATAAAGGTGGAACTTTAATTCGTACAGCATTCTTTGTACTCTTCGTAGACCAATCTGTAGCGGTGAATGTTGGTGAAAGTAGCTGCAAGGGCCGCTCTCGGCGGAAAGTAGAACGTTGTCAAGTTCTCTACCGGACGTACTGTTCGAATACTACGCAGGAGCCTCATCAGTTTCTTCAAAATTACGCACCTACGTTGTAATCGCATGAACAGTTGAGACACGTCCTTCATGTCCTAATTGGTAACGCTGTCGCAGGCGCACTATCATCCTGTTTGTGAAACGCTTTAACGGCGATAGGACGCTCCGCATCAGTACAGTGCTGCGTGGTAATTACGCAAATGGAAATGCGTTCACAACAACTGCTTATCGGTCCAAAACAACTGCCAGCACTACGGTTTTGACAATGCCACCGTTTAAATTTTGAGATTCTCTACTCCATTCTGTAGGAAAAACGTTAGAAAACGTAAATTGGACAACGTGCTGGAAACTCTCAGAGAAATAGGAATAAGCTGTAGGAAAAAGATAGGTAACACACAGCCAGAGGAAAAATGCTTCTGTCAGAACACAACAAGTCGAACGTATTAATCGTTCAAATACTCTGACAGAAAAGTGGAGAAGAATCTGCTTTATGGTCATCAGACTGGACTCGCATTCGAGAGGACGAAGGTTCAAAGCCGCCTCCACCCATCCTGATTTAGATTTTCCGTGATTCCCGTAAATCGCCTCAGGCAAATACCTGGATGGTTCCTTAGAATGTCACGGCCGACTTCCTTTTACATCCTTCCCTACTCCGATGGGAGCGATGACTTTGCTGTTTGGTCCGCTAGCCCAAATCATCCAACCAAGAAGCTGCTTCAGTCCTATTCCGCCTTCCTCATCAAAAACATTTGCATATGACCATATTTACGCCTTTTTGTGCTGAAAGAGAGTAACAGAGAGATAGTGACGGCGGAAGATACAGTGTCAGTGGTAGAGAAAGAGAGTAGAGGCAGTGATGGTAGGAGAGAGTAAATGGCAGCGAAAGAAAAAGATAGATGGATGAAGACAATATAAGTGGGAGTCAAAGAGAGAAGGGTCATTGATGGTTATTAGGAGACAGTGATATTAAAAGAGAAAGAGAGAGAGGTGGAGACGGAATCAGTGGGAGAAAAAGAGAGAGGTGACAGTGGAAATGAAAAATGAAAATGAGGAGTATGTATACATAGGCGAGGAGTGTCTACACCTGTAACACATACGTGTACGGAAGAGTGCATTTTGGACCACGGTATACAAACAGCTAAAACGGTTTTTGCCGTTTCCTGCCAAGTATGGTAAATTTGAACCGCTGGACCTAGGTAATGACTAACAATACCGGACAAAGTTCCCCGAGAATACTATCTTAAGAACATATAGTAAAAGTGTAGACATTCTGCCATGAATACAAACTACAGAAGTGGCCATACCGACAATCGGTACTTCTCGTGCCACAAAACCACGGTTTTTCGAGGTTTTCTCAGGAACCGTCTATGAACAAATGATGTTTCCCTAATCCGGCTAAAAGCTACCCAAGACCACACCTTTTGCAAAAGAACCAGCCGATATTTTCAGTTTTCCTGAGCTCGAATAAGTGCGTAACGGTTAAATTTTCAATTCTGTACTGTACAGTATGCCAGTTATTGAGATAGCTATACAATGTTCAATAGTCCAAGGGCTATCCAAAACGCTTAGCACCTTATGTCTGTGATCAGTAGAACCCGAGATACGACCCGCTGAAAAATCACACTTTCGCGCGCGACTTTTGGAACATATTGGTACCTACTGTGCGCTGTCATGCACGTACCAGTATGTGGAAGAACTAAGAAGGAACAAAAGGAATGTGACACCAAGGAGTAAGTTCTCGGATTAAAAGGGGCTTAAGGCTGGGAAGCAGTCTCTATCCTCCTGTTCAATCTGTACATCGAATAAAAAATATTATTAATAACAGAAAACTTCAGAAATGGGCCTAGAGTGCTCAGAGTGATAAGATTCGCTAGTCAAATTGCTATTCTTTTTGAAAATTAAGAACTGCAAGACCTGGTGAATGAATTGTACAGTTTAAAGAGTAGAACAAGCCAAACAGCCAAATACGAACAAACTAAACACAAATGTAATCACGAGTAGGGGATTTGAAATTAGAGTTAACTATATGGTTCCTTATCGAGCGTCTTACCTGAGGCCCTGAAGCCCCGTGGTGCTCTAAGTCGACGTCCAGTGCTATACATGTTCTTCTCCTTGATATCTCGCTTCCGTAGTTCTAAGTCGGTAAAATTCAGACTACTTCTCGTCCCTAGTTTTCTGTCAGTGGCTGCTGGCTGCTTTAGTGACTAAACGACACTGGGCGAAGTAGCCATTAGCGAATACTACAGTGAAGGGTAACTGAAAATCTTGCACAACGAACACAGTCTTTTTCTTTTTTTGGGTCATCAGTCTTCTGGCTAGTTTGATGCGGCCCACCACGAATTCCTCTCCTGTGTCAACACAGTAACAGCATGCCATCTACCTGTCACTCCAGTAATTCCATGCCTGCGGGATAGGTTGATAAAAATTTCGTCTTTATAAGAGATTATTTTCCTCACAGGAGAAAAGCAATGCCTTTAGATGAAGAATGGTATGAGTACATGATTAACATTTACATTAACGATATTGCAGAAATACACAACACGACGTTTGCCAACTACGAAGATGACACCACTATCTTAGAGCAAGAATGGAAAACATCAAACATCGACTTACGACTACAGACAGCAGTCAGAACTGTCGAGGCTTGGTTGGAGAAATGGCATATCAAGGCTAACTACGACAAGGGTGAGGCAGTTCTCTTCTCAAGTAGACCGAAATAACTGCACAAACATCAAAACTACACAAAATCACACTACAAGCCCCCCCAATATGTTTTCGTCAGAAAGTCATATACGTGGTGTCTGCCTGAATCGGCAACTCACATGGAGTGACCACATACAACACGTCGTCAACGAAGCATATTCGAGGCCCAGACAGCTGCACCATTTGCTCAACAGGTAAAGTACACCGAATCCAAGGGTATCGAGGTCCATGTACATAATACTTACTAAACCACTGCTGACATATGCAGGGACTGCGCAACTCCAACACGTCTAAATCGTCTGCGGATCACGCCGAAAAAGGTGCTACGAATCACAAGCAATGCTCCAAGATACACTTGCACTGCGGACTTAAACGAGTTCAGCCAGAAAACTCTCGTGGAGAGACCCAGAGAACTCGCCACGCAACTGTACAAAAACTCGAGACACTAGGACATTCCCTTCATCCTAAAACTGGGGAATAACGATCAGAACCGTAGATGGAAGCGCAACCACCCAAAACACTTTTCCTTACGGGAATCCAACCACCTATGGGGCAGGCTTAAATGAAGCATACGAACATTGCAATATTGGTGAACCCCTGTGTCATAGAAAATCGGTCTGACACCGCCAGCTGCTCCCATCCAGCCTACCAAACAGCTTAAACAAGGGCAGCTGAACACACAAAAAAAAAAAAAAAAAAAAAACGCCACGCAACGAGCGACCCATTCTAGACCACGTGATCACTCGCATGACGACTTGGCATGTTACAGGTATGTAGACGCTGCAACTGGCCAAGGAGACATCATCGGACCCCCGCTACAACGATAATGCCTCTCTAATAACTCTTTCCTAACAATCATGCACGAACAGTCACTGCTGGTACAGATTCACCAGCAGCCCATTTACCCGTCCAGAAGGCGCTTATGTCCACTACCCACAAGCTCGGACTGTAGCGATTGGTGATCACACCCAATCGTATGGACAGCAACAGAGACCCGCATCCTATGACCCCTAGATTTGTACATTCACACTTTTCAGAGGCGAGAGTGGAAATTTTTGTGAGGTCACCACGCTAGTGCAGCGTGGAGGGGCTCAGCTTCTTGTTGAAAAAAAATAACAAAGTAGATGATTAGCACAGGATGCATCTAACATTATGAGAAATTTTCAGATGGGAATCGCAATACGGCGTGCCGAGATTACATGCTCGTGCCGCTGGTCACAATTTTTTTTTCGGCCTCTGAGAAAGGCCAAATCACTGAAATGAGAACATCAGATTATCACAGATTATCATAACGACATATCTCCCAGATATTAGGCTCTAGTGCAGTGGCTACAGAACCAGTGGTGACAAGGTGGATTCCGAACGGCGGTATGGCACGAAGGGATTACAAAAAGATCGCAGGATTGCTCGGCTGACTCCGACGAATAGGTTGATGCCAACCGCTGATATCTGGCAAAGTTTACGGGTAAAGTGTCACCACGAGGCATCAGAAATAGATTGCTGAAAACTGGATTGGAAATTCGAACTTCCACGTGTCTCTAGGCATAGCCTGCACCGCAATAGGTATGGGAAGGGAAGGTGACAGTGTAGTGGGTGGTGGTGGGATCACTCATGGAAAAATTCCTGCAGTAGTTGGTGTCAGAGCTGCACCTTTTTTAGACTGAAGTCAGTTCATAGATACACCTGCTTGAAGGGAGTCCCTCCAATAAGGTCTCGCCTTCAGAGGACATCATGCTTCCAAGTAGAAAAGCAGTTAGTGTATTTCATCAGAATATAAGGGGTATTAGAGATAAAGTTAGTGAACTGCTTACAGATGTTGACTCTAAAATTATTGGTATGTCGGAACATCACGTAAATAATTTGACAATTCAGTGGCTTCCTCTACCAGGATACAGATTAGCTGGCTGTTTTTCAAGGAATCCTTGCACGGTGAGGGAGTGGCCATGTACGTAAACAACAGTATTCCATTTGCGTTCAAAGACGTATCATGGCACTGCACTGAACAGATATTTGAATGTAGTGCAGGGGCAGCTGAATTTAGTGAGACTAAACTTCTAATTGTTGTTGTTTATCGGTCCACTGACTCGGACTTCAGAGCATTTCTGCTCATGCTACAGAGGTTTCTTGATTCACTTTATAGGAAATACCAGAAATTAATTATATGTGATGACTTCAATATAAATTTTGTATATGATGGTGCAAGAAAAAGGATGTTGGTAGATCCAATAAATTCATATGATCCGATGCAGACTGTGTTTTTTCCAGCTAGGGTGCACGGGAACAGTAGCACAGCCATAGACAATATTTTTATTCATTCTTCATTATTAAATGGGCATTCTGTTAGTAAAATGGCGAGTGGCCTTTCAGACCATGAAGCAAAAATTTTAACACAAAAAGACAAATGTCACATATATTTACTAACTATCTAAGAAAGTTAATCCGACGACAGTAGAGAGTTTTTTAAAACTTGTAGCGGCACCGCCGTTTAGGATAGGGAAAGTTAGTTTTGTGCGATATTCGGAGCACGAGTTACAGCCAGGTGCGGGCCGGATAGCAGTAAGTTACGCATACCAGCAGTTGCGAAGGCAAATAGTGGCCACAGGGGCGTAGTACTGCCTGAGAGGACGCACACAGCATTTTCCATGGCGCAAGTCACAGGTTGAAGAGGGCCACTGGCCAACCTAAGTATTATGCCTACGTGACACGAAGCAGCGCGCTAGGCAAAATAGATGCGCACAGCCGAGTGTAAACAGGTGCTGTTTACTAACGAGATTCATTCAAGTTTGGCAGCTCTCCTGGACGGCCGGGCGTATCACACCACTGGGCTACATGTAGCAACACATGGGTCGCCAGCGTCCCAGTCTACGGCGGGTCATTGGTTCGACCCTCTGAGGCTGACGCGGGGTCCGCAGTCAGTCAGCGGAGGGCAGTCGTCTCGGCTCCCGACACATGCCGGAGACTTCCTGAGGCGAGGGTCGCAGATTCGGACGCTGGATAGCGGGCGCTTGTTCGGCGGCGCGATCTCAGCCACGCCGGCGAGGAGGAGGACGCAGTTGGCCGCTCGCGGCCCACAACGAGCAGTGCTGAGTCGGCTGCTGGTGCAGCCATCCTGACATCACCAGAACTCAGCAGGCTGGCCAAGGCTGGCACGAGACAGCGTTGCATTACACAGGCCACTGGGGTGCTTCCTCAGCATTGCAGGGCCCTGTGACGCAGATTAAGGTAAACAGAGCACTGTAGTGGAAACAAAGAAATCGTCTGAAAAGTTCTCACCAAGTTTTAATACGGCACCTCCTGGCACTCATCCACAACATTTGGTGTCACCTCTCTACATTTGGTCATCCTGATACATTTGGTGGCAGAAGCCACCACAACAATACACTACTTTTATTCATGGAGAGAAACATTAAGAGATAGTCTATTACAAAGAAGAAGAAATTAAATTGTTTGGAGCTGTGAGTTTCTCGAAGAGAGGAACGGTTTTGAGTCTTATCTGTTCTGGGTCAGTGTGATGTGGCGACGGCGGTAGAAGCAGCTTGAAGTTGCTGATACGAATCCTGTAATTTCACCCAGTCGTGTCCGTTGCATTAATATATCCTCTTTACCTTACATCCTAATTCGGGTGGCAGTAAAACTAAGCTGCGTAGCATCAATTAGTTGTAGGCCGGATCAAAGTAACAGTTTATGCAGTACTTGAAGGTCGTATTAGTTCAGCTGTAACTTTTACATATGATAGTTTGGCAGAGTCCATCGTGTTTAAATTAACATTCCATTTATTATAATTAACCAATTGCGAAGTTAGACAGTCAATCTGCTGTTAACATTCATGGTTCACAATAACGATGTTCCCGTGGAAACCGTCACTTACGTAGCAACACAGTTCACCATTTTCACATTGGTGGTTAGTGTTTTAGCATACGTCATATTTCGTTGTCACGAAAAATGAGCAATGTTAAATTCACAGTTTATGTAATGTAGTTCAATCCAAACGGACGACAATACTGTCTGTTCAAGAGTGCATTGTCATTGCCAATATCAATTTTCTTTATTTTCTCATCGTTTCGCCTCCTCCTTTCCTCCAACTTCTATTCTACCAATTCTTTCATTCTTTTCTTTTTCTAATCCCAACTTAATTCCTTTCTGTAGGGAAAAGACAATTTCTCCTCAACTAAAGCTAAATATCTCTTTCACTTCATAATTCCATAAGGATTAAATCCCCTTACATCATGTTGTACAGTATTCCTTATATCCTCAATATTTACCAGAATATCTCCCCATGAAATATGTTTGTTGCTACAGTATTTACGGCACAGTCGCCCAATTTCCCTCATACAACTCGCTGCAGGATTTCCTGCCAAATGGTAGGTTAATGTATGTATTACTGTCATTACGTGGTTGGCAAGGCCTTCCTCCCACTTCTTACTCGTAAACTGTAACTCTTTAACAGGAAGTATGGCTTTGTGTTTACTAAACTTTATGTGATAGTCCTTTTCTAATTTAGTCAAGATCGCTTTGCCAGTTGCTGTGCGCAAAGGATAGAGTTTTATAAACTTAGAGAGTTCTTCCAAGACTAGAAAGATATAATAAATACCTCCTCTTGTTTACGGTAAGGGGCCATAAAAATCTACTGCTAACTGTTCCATTAAGTCATCTCTCTTGACATTTTGCACGGGAAGTCTTCATGTCTGATTAGTAACCTTTGCTCTTTGACATTTGCCACACATCTTAATACGGTTGTTTACTCTTCTCACCACGTTGTGAAAAATTACGCCCTCTTTCAATTTTTTAATACATTTTCTTCTCCTACACTATGTGACCAAAAGTATCCGAACATCTAGCTGAAAATTACAAGTTCTTGGAGTCCTCCATCGGTTCCGCTGGAATTCAGTATGGTATTGGCCCACCCTTAGCCTTGATGACAGCCTCCACTCCCACAGGCATACGTTCAATCAGGTGCTGGAAGGCTCCTTGGAGAATGGCAGCCCATTCTTCACGGAGTGCTGCGCTGAGGAGAGGTATCGATGTCTGTCGGTGAGGCCTGGCACGACGTCGGCGTTCCAAAACACCCCAAAGGTGTTCAATAGGATTCAGGTCAGGACTCTGTGCAGGCCAGTCCATTACAGGGAAGTTATTGTCGTTTAACCACTCCACCACAGGTCGTGCAATATGGGCAGGTTCCCGATTGTGTTGAAAGATGCAATCGCCATCCCTGAATTGCTCTTCAACAGTGGGAACCAAGAAGATGCTTGAAACATCAATATGGGCTTGTGCTATGATAGTGCCACGCAAAACAACAAAGGGTGCAAGCCCCCTCGATGAAAAACACGACCACACAATAACACCACCGCCTCCGAATTTTACTGTTGTCACTACACACACTGTCAAACGTCGTTCACCGGCCATTCACCATACCCACTCCCTGCCATAGGATTGCCACATTGTGGACCATGATTCGCCGCCCTAAACAACGTTTTTCCACTGTTCACTCGTCCAATGTTTACGCTCCTTACGCCAAGCGAGGTGTCGTTTGGCATTTACCGGCCTCATGTGTGGGTTATAGCAGCCGCTCGACCATGAAATCCAAGTTTTTTCACCTCCCGCCTAACTGTCATAGTACATGCATTGGATCCTGATGCATTTGAATGCCTGTGTGATGGTCTGGATAGATGTCTGCCTATTACACATTACGACCCTCTTCAACTGTCGGCGGTCACTGTCAGTCAACAGGCGAGTTCAGCCTGTACGCTTTTGTGCTGTACATGTCCCTTCACGTTTCCACTTCACTATCACATCGGAAACAGTGGACCTAGGGGGGTTTAGGAGTGTGGAAATCTCGCGTACAGGCATATGACGCAAGTGACACCCATTCACCTGACCACGTTCCATGTCCGTGAGTTCCGCGGTGCGTCCGATTCTGCTCTCTCACGATGTGTAATGACTACTGAGTTCACTTATATGGAGTACCCGGCAGTAGGTGGCAGCACAATACACATAATACGAAAAACTCATGTTTGGGGGGTGTCTGGATACTTTTGATCACTCATACGAATATAGTCAATTATATCTTCTATGCACTCACTGGGCCAACACATAACCCTCTTAATTTTCATTAGTTCGCTTAAATAAATCCTATCATCCACCTTGTAATATTTCGCCAGTTTATTATTAGTACCTGACATATCTAAGTCCCTCTTTATCGTTTTCCATATTTTATCGTGATTCTGATATCTCGTCATATACTTGCCTTCTATTTTCTTTTCCCCAGGAACTCCCTTTGTATAGAACAATTTATATTTCTCACCTACTTCCTGTCTAGCTTCTCCATATTCTCCCAATGGTAACCTTGACTGAGCGTCTGGTACTTGTTTTGTGTGCCCTTAACGTATTCTATTACAAACTGAAATTGTTGCATAAACACTGTCCACCTCATTAATTGTGTATGCATCAACCTAAATTTCTTAAAAATATAAGAACTCTGTGATCAGTGTAAATAACAGTTTTGTTGCCCTAAGGTAGTGTCTGATTTTTCTGAATCCACAAATTATTGCGAGAGCATCTGTTTCAGTCACACTGTAATTCCTTTCATACCTCGTTAATGATCTGCTTGCAAAAACAATTGTCCTGTGATCTTAGTTTCCATCACCCTCAAAATTTTGAAATAATTCAACTCCAATACCATAGTCACTAGAATCAGTTCCTAGACAAAATTGTTAATTAAGGTCAGGATGGTGCAAAATCCTAATCTCTTTCATGGCCTCTTTAAGATGGTTAAAAGCTTCTTCACATTCATCTGTCCAAACAAAGGGTACTTTAGGACTTAGCAATTTGTTGAAACATGGGTTGTTGAATACTTTTACAGACACAAAATTTCCGTAAAAATTACGCAGACCTAGTAACGACCTCAACTGCTTCTGAGTCTATGTAGATGGACACTATTTAATTGCTTTTATCCTTTCAGGGTCGACTTAAATACCAGCAGCAGACAAGATTCTACCCAGGAATGTTATTTCTTTTCTTACAAACTCAAATTTCGTAAGTCTAAGGGTCATGCCCCATTTCCTCAAAGCTTGAAACACCTCATCCAACAACCTGCAATGCTCTTCCCAACACTCAGTGGCAACGAACTGGTCGTCCACGTACAACGTTATTTTGGAACTCAACTCTGGTCGAGGGCGCGAATGAACATTGACACCCCAATATTTAAACCAAATGGAGCCACAGTGTATTGGTAACATTTCCCATTTATCAAAAAACCAGTATATTTTCTATACTCCTTTGCGAGTGGGACTTACCAGTACCCAGCTGTCAGATCAAGACTGCTCATATAATTCATATTGTAATATTTTTGGAATATTCCATTCATATTCTTAGGGCGATCAGTCTCTCAACTGACTATGGTATTGAACATGCTAGCATCTATGACCACTCTCACACTACTATCTCTCTTGCCAACAACTATTAATGGATTATTGTATTCACTTTTACTTCTCCCTATAACACCACACTCAATCACTCTCTCAATTTCCTTAGATACTGCTTCTCTCAAAGCGAACGGTATAGGGAGAGGTTTTCTTGCAAAGGGTTCTTGTGGTTTCAGATTTAGCTTGCATTTAAAGTTCTTAACTTTACCTGACTTATCTGAAAACACTTCTCTATTCACCCATAGAATGTCTCTTAGCTCATCCTTCTGTTGCTCATTTAACCCTTAGGCCTTGTCCATTTGGACCTTCAACTTTTCTATTGTTTCTCTTTCATCTTTGTTACCACAACAGTCTAGGTTCAATTCTAAATCCGCAACGTCCATTCCTATTGACATCACTCTTATCTTCAATTGTCCTACTAAATAATTGTTATCTATGACAATACCCTCAAAATTCACCCTCGTTTCTGACCCTCGATTATCAAAACTATAAAACCATCTCCACAGTTTATTTCTGCTTTGCCTTAACCAATCCATACCCAAGATAATGTCCACACTCAGACCAGGCACCACAAACAAGTTGTGTACCAAATCTACTCCCCCTAGTTCAAATTCTAAAATAATCTGTCACTTAACAACTTTACTCAGTTTACCTGTGGCAACTATTATTTTTAAGCCTAACACTGGTACATCCATTATCTCATTACCACCTTTTATACAGTTATAGAATTATTCAGCTACTGCACTAATTTCATTACCTGTATCCAGTAGAGCTTTCTCTTCCCTGTCATTATCCCTTAATTCTACAAAAGTCTCTGCCTCAATAATTTCAGGTATTTGCCCTTTTCCTTCTATATTATCTCCCTGCAAACAACTATGCAAAAGAAATGCATCTTCTTGTACTCCTTCTTCTTTCTCTTCACTACAATTACACTCCTCACTTTTTTCTCCCTCACTTTCAACACTTTCAGTTTGAATTACATTACCTTCCTTTTCTCTATCTCCCTGTATCCCTCCATATTCTTTAATTCCTTCATACATACGAGAAAACATTTCAATACATGAACCTTCTGATTCTACATAATTTCTACCATTAACTTGGGGACTTTCCTTCCAGTCACCAAGTTTGGACTTTCACACCTCTCATCACCTTAATTAGCACTATCCATATTATACGTCACTAAATCCCTTGTCTCATCATGACAACTTACAACTTCAGTGGACCCAGACACTCGACCCACCCCAGCATGGGCCCTTACTGTTGTGGGGTACTGTTTCCTACGTGAGAATTTCCCCATCTACCATGACCTCTGTTACTACCTCTAAAATCCCTCCTCTACCTCTCACATTTACGTGATTCATTCTTTTAATCTGCTCTCGGTTCTCCTGATACCTCTCAGAATCTCTGTTTTCATAAGTGAACAATTTGTTCGCCATCTATCCACATCCCTCACTCTATTCAGAAAATATTTCACATTGTTCTTATGGCCTGCTACTCCACACCTCTTATTGGGCGGTAACTTCCCAATTAGCACCTCTATAGTATCCCTGTCGCTCCAAGTACCATCCAAATGTTTCACAATATTCTCTCATACTCTCTCTGTTTCTCCTGTCAGGCCATGGAGTGCTCTTAAAGGCCTCTACAACATCACTTTGTTTCGCTTTGGACCAGTATTCTCCAATAAAAGCTGACTCGAAATCCTCAAAAGTTTCATATTTATTGGGAGCATCAGCCCCTCAATCTAAACTCTCACCTTGTAAACGAGCAATGGCCCGTCTTATCTTGTCTTTCTCTGTCCAATCTGCTGCTAACTGACTTTTCAAACTATTTACAAAGGACACCGGATGTACATTCCCCTTAGGATCAAACACTATCTTATTAAAGCTGCTACTATCTCTCACATGCACCAGCACAGCAAAAGCAGTACATTTCCTATCCTGTACTGTTGTTTCTAGCGTGTCTAACCTATTCTCAATCCCAGAAGTGGCCTCTTTAATCTCTTTCACTTATGCTTCAGTTTTCTGCCTACGTTCCTCAACAATTTGATTACAATACTCCTTTACCTCAGTCTTTCTTTGCTCATATTCTTTAGATTGGGCTTCTACATTCTTACCCAAGCCGTTTAGTTTCTTCTCCACCCTTTCCTCGAATTTCGTTTGTTTTTTCCTTAACCCGAATTCTGTTTCCTTAAATGCTGTTTCACATCATCCTTAAACTTTTCAAAATCTTTTCCCATGTCGAATTTGACCTCAGAAATTCTCCTTTCCAATCCCTCTTCAAACAAATTTTTTAAAATCCTTCAACCTTTGTTCAAATCTCTTGTCTAGGTTTTTTAGTTCCTTCCCCATTTTCTTTTGAGATTTACTAATAACTTCCACTTTCTTAGTAACATATTCTACCTTTTTATCAGTAGCTTCTATTTTCCCACCCAGTTATTTGTTACCAGCTTCTACCCTTCCACCCCTTTCTTTCACTTCTGCTAACAATGCATATTTTCCACTCTTCCATTCTGCTCTGCTTGCCGTTCGAGACATGGTTCCACTTTAATATCTGGTCCTTTACCCCCTTTTCCCATAACAAATTCTGCTTCTTCATTTTTATCTTGGTCATCTTGCTACACCTTGAAGCTAGCTACTCGTTCATCGTCTTTTGTCGTTATATTGTATTTACCGCATTTGCTGTATAGACAACACCATCAAACAAATGCCTCCTAGTGCCAAAATTTCGAAACTTCGTCCAAATTCTGCAAATTCGAATAGACAGCACCCAAAGGAGTCACTACACGGTCGACATATGCGAAGGAAACCTTTCCTGGAGGTTTACTACGACCGTGAATTTGTAATCAGAAAATGTTTGAAGAAAAATTATAGGAAGTAAATTAATATTGTATAAACCCCAAGAACCCTTTTTACTTCCGGAAACTTCAAAAGCAAACGTCTATATGAGAAATTGCCCAATCGTGTTTAAATTCTGATAATAGAATCCTTTGACAGTGCAAAACAATAAAACACTCTAAAGCTAATTTGATAAATTGGGACACAGTAAACTGTAATTTTGCTTACCAGGTACAGTTAAACTCAGATAAAATTGCACCTAAACATGAATGAATGGAAATATGTTAAGTCACACGTAAATAAAGATCGCGTACTTTGACAGCTGTTAGATTCAAAGTTCCCTCTAGTATGTTTACTTGAACCTATGGCGAATAAGCTACTTCTTTTTAACTGGTCAGTAAAAATAACTTCAATGGCAGATACCTCAACTTACACGGCTGGCCACATTTCACAGTATCACACATAAATTCTCCTGCCTAAACTACTTAAAACACACGTCGACGCACACCCTTCGAAAGACACACACAACTCATGCAACGACTAGTACAAGTACACTGCAAAGTGAAACCAAATGAAAGGATGACAATAGCTTCTGCCAGTGGTGGGATCATCAATCACTGAAGGTGAACAGTCCTTACAATACACTACTTTTATTTACGGTGAGAAACATTAAGAGGTAATCTAGTACAAAGCAAGAAGAAATTTAATTGTTTACAATTGTGAGTTTCTCGAAGAGAGGAATGGTTTTTAGTCTTATCTCTTCTGGGTCGGAGTGATGTGGCGACGGCGGTAGAAGCAGTTTGAAGTTGCTGATACAAATCCTGTACGTTCATCAAGTCGTGTCTCCGGCATTTATATATCCTCATTTCCTTACATCCTAATTCGGCTGGCTTTGGCATTAAGTTGCGTAGCATCAATTAGTCGTAGGCCGGAACAAAATAACTGTTTATGCAACACTTGAAGGTTGTATTACTTCAGCAGTAACTTTCACACACGATACTTTGGCACAGTCCATACACCGTGTTTAAATTAACATTCCACTTACTACAATTTGCCAACTGCGAAGTTAGACAGTCAATCTGCTGTGAATATTCATGGTTCACGATAACACTGTTCCCGCGAAAACAGGCACTTCGTAGAAACACAATTCACAAATGGTTCAAATGGCTCTGAACACTATGGGACTTAACTTCTGAAGTCATCAGCCCACTAGAACTTACAACTACTTAAAGCTAACTAACCTAAGGACATGACACACATCCATGCCCAAGGCAGGATTGGAACCTGCGACCGTAGCGGTCGCGCGGTTTCAGGCTGTAGCGCCTAGAACCACTCGGCCATCCCGGCCGGCAACACAGTTCACAGTTTCCACATTGGCGGTTAGTGTTTTAGAATACGTCATATTTCGTTGTCAAGAAAAATGAGCAATATTAAATTCACAGTTTATGTAAAGCAGTTCTTTTCCAAACCGATGACAATACTGTCTGTTCACGAGTGCATCGTCACTGCTACAAGCATGATTCTCCAAAAACCATCAGCACTCGCGTAATACAATGTCTGCTTAGAATGTCCATCAGAAAGAAAAATTTCTAACTGTGTCTAACACACGGAAGTCCGATACTGATATCGCGCTAAACGCACACCATTACTACACACAATACTTGCTTTCGTACTGCCACGCTCACGCGCCATCCGCGACCGTCTGACACAACGTTCGAGCCGACAACTATCGATACGTCTCTCGCTCCACAGTTCTTCCAACACTTCTGCCTATTGCATTCCGTTTCACACAATATAATTAATAAAACTATTTCAAAGATCATCGGAAGAAATCTAAGTATTCACATAAGGAACTCGTATAGAAAACAGCAAAGTAAACATAGCCACACTTTTTGTTCTACACTATATAACCAAAGTAAAAAATGTTCTACGTCATCACAAACATATATATATATATATATATATATATATATATATATATATATATATATTTGTTAGTGTTTCCGTTTCACTATATTTCGTTGTATTGTGGAACCGTAGATGAAGAATCAGGTTCTTATCCACTGCGTTCAGCGTTTTTTGAAGGACTTCATTTTCAGCATTGACTGTACGTTTTTTCAAAATTCACTTCGGCAATTTCGACCTTATGGTCATTTTCAAGTGAGTAACAGGTGGTGTAAGCAGAGAACTAGTCCGCGCGTAATGGTCCAGAGGAAATTAGTTCGCATCTGATACGCTCATTTAGTATCTCTTGTTGTGTTAGTTGATTATCAGATTGTATAAAATTGTCATGTAATCGCTGACTCATTCTTCCTGATCCTCAAAGTGGTAATATACCTCGTACGACATGTTGACTATATGTCATTATCAGTAGTATGCTGAAGTCGTACCATAATCTTCTGCATCAAGTATGGCTTCGAAATTTCATTTTCCTTGTAATTTTATTTCATGTACATCATCAAATCATAACACACGTAATGCAGTAACCCTGATGTTGGTAGCACCCTTCGGGCATGGTAAAAAAGTGATACGGATATCAAGAAATGTTTTTCTTTGGCGTTTAGATGTCGCAAAAAAACGCATCATTGCTCTGTTATGCGGGTTATTCAAACGGCCTTGTTGTGTACGTTCAGTTGACCAGGAACACTGGCCCGTCAACATTTATTTATTGTGTCGTTTATTGCCAAAGAAGAGATTTTGAAAGCTGATGAAAAATGATGCCAGATACTTGATTTTCAAAATGTTATAGGCAGTCGAATTCAAAGGTGATCGTGTTTCTCTTGAAGATATGAATTAAATCCGAAAACCGCAATTGTGAATGAAAAACTCTGAGGAAGTGTATGGGATGCTATGGGACGCTCGAGGATAAAAATGAATAAACGATTTTAGATGAAAAGAGCAAGCCAAAACTGAAAAAAATTATTTGAAAGACTTTTTCTATTTATTTTAAATGCTTGTATTGTCTTAGTGAGGTTATACATCGCAGCATGTTGAGGTATTAAATGATTTAAGCATGTTAACAAAAAAATGTTACTAATAATGGTACCTGAAATACCTATCCATAAATTACTGGCTTGTGAAACAGCTGACACTCTATGAACATCAGAAGAAACACTGCGGTCTCTTTCACACGAAGAGTTAATGACGAGAATGCTTTGTGTAAGATGGATGCCGGTTTAGTTGAAAAAGGCAACACTAAAATCAATTTCTCGGTGATATTTGAAGTGGGACGCGGCGATTAAGTCGGTAAGTGATTATACGTTTTTTTAAGGCTTGAGACAACTACGTATCACGAAAACGACGCACCGTACGAAAAAAAAAGTGTTCTAGGTTAAAAGTTAATATTACTAAAGGGAAAATTTGCCTGCGCTACAACTCACCGCCTCGTAAACAACTGCTCTTGCGTGGGTGGGATCAACTATGTATTTTCAAATAGGAACCCCATTTTCTTTGCGTTACCCTGAATCCTTTATCTCCCATTCGTTGTAAATGGCACTGTAATCGACATGTATCAAATCTGCCTCTTTTTGCATTTAAGAAACGACACATTTGATTCTCCATTTAATTCACAATGTATATGTAAAAACGAGTCCTAACGATTTATCAGTAGAACAAAAACAGTGTACTTGTTATTCAACAGTAAACCGTACGTATTTTTTTGGTGGATAATCCGAATATGCAACAAAAGTGGTGTGGGGGATTCTCATTTGGAAATATAAAGTTGAAATCACCCATGCAGATGTGGTGGTTAGTCTTTGGTTAGTTGTGGCACAAACAGGTGTCCTCTTCACTAATATTAACTCTCTAGATCATTTTTTAGTACGATGACTAATTTTCGAGTTAATTAACTGTCTCAAGTTAAAACAAACACCCTGTGCGTTCTCTGTAGGTTCTGGGATATTTTTCTGTAGATTGTCGCTAATTTCACCACTCGTAATGATTTGAATGTATGAAAAAGCAGTGTATACTGGTTTGCACGATCGTAAAAATGTCTGGCTGGATAGATCAGTTCAAACCGGGTGTCGAACGGAATCGTCTTATATATTCACTTGCACAAAGTAAAATAATACCTATCGAGTACTGTGTATTTCTTGCGCTGCTAGAAAAAACTTATGGGAAGAGGTAATTTTCCTAAAACTTTACATTTCGGAAACCAGCGACAATACTTCGTATTGAAACTAGATGCGGCTCGTAACCACGAAACCGGAATTTCTCGCAGAGGGCTTGTTTGTGGACTCACGTTTACTGGAACGGTTTCACTTCTGTTATGGTGTACTTACTTGCGCATCTTGGACAATTTATGTACTCACAAAAGGACGATGATAACAGGAAAACTGAGGTATTGGGAGTATTGTAGGCGCTCCAAATCTTAGTCCTAGTGTGTTTCACCTCTTCGCACAGGTAGTAAATCAGTACTAATTAAACGCTTTGAAGCCTATGGAGATGTTATGAAAACTTGAATGGGTGTTTTATTTGAGACACGCTTTTGATGAATGAAATGTAGTCACAGAAAAGACTCTTTACAGAGTACAATGGTATTCGGTTGTCTGGTTGGTTTGGGAAAGAGGACCAAATAACTAGGTCATCGGTCCCATCTGGTTAGTGAACGATGAGGAAGGAAATAAGCCGTACCACTTCAAAGGAACTATCCCGGCATTTACCTGAAAAGATTTAGGGTAATCACGGAAAACTTAAACAAGGATGGCCGGACGCGGGTTTGAACCGTCGTCCTCCGCGAATGTGTGTATAGTGTGCTAAACACTGCGCCACCTAGCTCGGTTTGGTATAAGGAAATTAACGCTCCAAATAAGAGAACTTTTGCCGTATAAATACAGCGTTTCACCTCATGTAACTACTCTTGAATGCTATACAGGTTTGCACTCATGTGGGCCTTCTGTGTCATACACTGAAGAGCCAAAGAAACTGGTACACCTGACTAATATCGTGTAGGGCCCCTGCGAGCACGCAGAAGTGTCACAACAGGACATGCATGGACTCGAATAGTGCCTAAAATAGTACTGGAGGGATCTGATACCATGAATCCTTCAAGGCTGTCCATGAATCTGTAAGAGCCGTGGGGGTGGAGATCTCTTCTGAACAGCACGTTGCAAGGCATCCCATGTATGCTCAATAATGTTCATATCTGGGGAATTTGGTGGCCAGCGAGAGTGGTTAAACCCAGAAGAGTGTTCCTAGAGATACTCTGCAGCAATTCTGGACGTGTGGGGTGTCGCATTGTCCTGCTGGAATTGCCCAAATCCGTCGGAATGTACAATGGACATGAGTAGACGCTGATGATCAGACAGGATGCTTACGTAACACCTGTCAGAGTCGTATCTAGACGTATCAGGGGTCCCATATCAGTCCAACTGCACACTTTTCACACCATTACAGAGCCTCCACGAGCTTGAACGGTCCTATGCTGACATGCAGGGCCCATGGACTCATGAGGTTGTCTCCATACCCGTACACGTCAATCCTGTAAATACAATTTGAAACGAGACACGTCAGACCAGGCAACATGTTTCCAGTCACCAACAGTCCAATGTCGGTGTTGAAGGCCCCAGGCGAAGCATGAAGCACGTGGAGTCATCAACGATACACGAGTCGGCCTTCGGCTCCGAAAGCCCATACCGATGATGTTTCGTTGAATGGTTCGCACGCTGACACTTGTTGATGGCCTAGCAGTGAAATCTGCAGCAATTTGCTGAATGATTGCACTTCTGTCACGTTGAACGATTCTGTTCAGTCGTCGTTGGTCCCGTTGTTGCAGGATCTTTTTCCGGCCGCAGGGATATCGGAGATTTAATGTTTTATCGGATTCTTGATATTCACGGTACGCTCGTGAAATGGTCGTACAGGAAAGTCAGCGCTACCTCGGAGATGCTGTGTCCCATCGCTCGTGCGCCGACTGTAACACCACGTTCAAACTCTAATATTGGTAACCTGCCACTGTAGCAGCAGTAACCGATCTAACAACTGCGCCACACACTTGTCTTCTATAGGCCTCGCCGATCGCAGCACCGTATTCTGCCTGTTTACATATCTCTGTATTTGAATACGCATGCCTATACCAGTTTCTTTGGCGCTTCAGTGTATATGCCTTATAAGGACATTATTATGTTACTTGAAACCAAAGAGGCTGCAGTGTTTGATTATATTGTTTATTTTTTAAGGCCTATATCGGAATGATTCACGGATTTAGGTTGTCCGTGAAAAGTTCTTAGTTTGGTGCAATATTTCAAATTTTTAAGCATTCATTTAAGCTGTTGTAGTATTATGGTTTGCTACGTACCTCTGATACCTGTCTGACGTCGATGTCTCACTTACTGTTACATTATTGTATAAGCTTGCTCCTTTGATGTTATTTGAGCTACAGTAGACGTTAATTTTTTTGCTGGAGCAGTTATTTACGTAGTTGTTGAATTATGAAAGTTTATTTCATAACGACGTTTCGTGGCAGAATACAAAAGTTGCAAACAGCCTGTAACTGTGTAACATCAATGACTCAACAGTCAATGCAATTGTCACGAAACTTCATTATGAAATAAGCTGTTATAATTCGACAGGTACTGTACGTAAGTAACTGCTCAAACAAAAAAGTTTGACATATACTATAGATCCAACGGCATCAAAGGAGCAAACTTAAGCCATAATGTGACTGCAGCTGAGACATCGACGTCTTATGGATGTTAAGACCATTTGAAGCACATAGCAAACCATAATGCTGTAATAGGTTAAATTATCTACTTAAAAATGTGAAGTATTGCACCAAACTACGTACTTTTCACCTTTTCACACATGAGCTGAAGACGGAAATCACGTCGAAATTAATCGGTGGTAATAAACAATATATTCAAACAAAGCAGCATTTCTAGTCTCAGACACGATACAGAGTGAGTCAAAAAGAACTTTGCAGTTTCGGAATGATATAGAAACTTACTGAGATAACTCACAGTATCAGTAGATGTGTCATTTTGTAACAAACAGCTTCAAGTTTGATTCATGTAGTTCGTCAGTACCGCATTCCACCACCAGGAGCGCTACTTTCACGGGTGCAGAGCGTGCTCGCCATGTGTTTTATTTTCATGAAACAAACTCTGCAACAACAGTTCGGCGTAAATTTCGCACACAGTACGCTAAAGAACCTCCAAGCAGGCCTACAATTTAATCTTGGCACAGGAACTTCGTTGAGATGGATTGCTCCCTGCAATGTGATAAATTACCATGTCACCCGCGTGTTGATGTACAGGGTTATTACAAATGACAGAAGCGATTTCACAGCTCTACAATAACTTTATTATTTGAGATATTTTCACAATGCTTTGCACACACATACAAAAACTCAAAAAGTTTTTTTAGGCATTCACAAATGTTCGATATGTACCCCTTTAGTGATTCGGCAGACATCAAGCCGATAATCAAGTTCCTCCCACACTCGGCGCAGCATGTCCCCATCAATGAGTTCGAAAGCATCGTTGATGCGAGCTCGCAGCTCTGACACGTTTCTTGGTAGAGGAAGTTTAAACACTGAATCTTTCACATAACCCCACAGAAAGAAATCGCATGGGGTTAAGTCGGGAGAGCGTGGAGGCCATGACATGAATTGCTGATCATGATCTCCACCACGACCGATCCATCGGTTTTCCAATCTCCTGTTTAAGGAATGCCGAACATCATGATGGAAGTGCGGTGGAGCACCATCCTGTTGAAAGATGAAGTCGGCGCTGTCGGTCTCCAGTTGTGGCATGAGCCAATTTTCCAGCATGTCCAGATACAAGTGTCCTGTAACGTTTTTTTCGCAGAAGAAAACGGGGCCGTAAACTTTAAACCGTGAGATTGCACAAAACACGTTAACTTTTGGTGAATTGCGAATTTGCTGCACGAATGCGTGAGAATTCTCTACCGCCCAGATTCGCGCATTGTGTCTGTTCACTTCACCATTAAGAAAAATGTTGCTTCATCACTGAAAACAAGTTTCGCACTGAACGCATCCTCTTCCATGAGCTGTTGCAACCGCGCCAAAAATTCAAAGCGATTGACTTTGTTATCGGGTGTCAGGGCTTGTAGCAATTGTAAACGGTACGGCTTCTGCTTTAGCCTTTTCCGTAAGATTTTCCAAACCGTCGGCTGTGGTACGTTTAGCTCCCTGCTTCCTTTATTCGTCGACTTCCGCGGGCTACGCGTGAAACTTGCCCGCACGCGTTCAACCGTTTCTTCGCTCACTGCAGGCCGACCCGTTGACTTCCCCTTACAGAGGCATCCAGAAGCTTTAAACTGCGCATACCATCGCCGAATGGAGTTAGCAGTTGGTGGATCTTTGTTGAACTTCGTCCTGAAGTGTCGTTGCACTGTTATGACTGACTGATGTGAGTGCATTTCACACACGACATGCGCTTTCTCGGCTCCTGTCGCCATGTTCTCTCACTGCGCTCTCGAGCGCTTTGGCGGCAGAAACCTGAAGTGCGGCTTCAGCCGAACAAAAGTTTATGAGTTTTTCTACGTATCTGTAGTGTGTCGTGGCCATATGTCAATGAATGGAGCTACAGTGAATTTATGAAATCGCTTCAATCATTTGTAATAGCCCTGTATATGTCCAACAGGTTAGTGAGAGCTTTGACCACAGATAGATGAAGATCATCGGAATGGGATGGTTTACTACCAGCAAGACGGTGCACCACCTCATTTCCCCACGGAAGTTCGAGGTTTCCTCGATAACTGCTTTCCATGTCAGTGGACCGGCCTTGGAGGGGGGGGGGGAGGGGAGTCGCATTGTCACAACGCTCGCATTACTTGACGCCTCTGGATATCTTTGTCTGGGGTTCCATTAAAGACTCTGTGTGTGGTCCTCCCCTACCAAACAATTCAGCCAACCTGAAAAATCGAATCTGTTGTGCCGTTGCACCAGTTACGCCCGATTTGCTGCAACAAGTGTGGGAAGAAACTAATTACCGGTGGGATAGAGAAACAATTAAAATCGCTCAAAAGAGGAAAGGTCGCTGGACCTGATGAGATACCAATTCGATAGTACACAGCGTACGCGAAGGAACATGCCCCCCTTCTTGCAGCGGTGTACCGTAGGTCTCTAGAAGAGAGTTGCGTTTCAAAGAATTGGAAAAGGGCACAGGTCTCCCCGGTTTCAAGAAGGGACGTCGAATAGATGTGCCGAACTATAGACCTATATCTCTAACGTCGATCAGTTGCAGAATTTTGGAACACGTATTAAGTTCGAGTATAATGACTTTTCTGGAGACTAGAAATCTACTCTGTAGGAATCAGCATGGGTTTCGAAAAAGACGGTCGTGTGAAACCCAGCTCGCGCTATTCGTCCACGAGACTCAGAGGGCCATAGACAAGGGTTCCCAGGTAGATGCCGTGTTTCTTGACTTCCGCTGCCGGCCGCGGTGGTCGTGCGGTTCTAGGCGCTCCAGTCCGGAGCCACGCTGCTGCTACGGTCGCAGGTTCGAATCCTGCCTCGGGCATGGATGTGTGTGATGTCCTTAGGTTAGTTAGGTTTAATTAGTTCTAAGTTCTAGGGGACTGATGACCACAGCAGTTGAGTCCCATAGTGCTCAGAGCCATTGGACTTCCGCAATGCGTTCGATATAGTTCCCCACAGTCGTTAAAATGAACAAAGTAAGAGCATATGGACTATCACACCAACTGTGTGATTGGATTGAAGAGTTCCTATATAACAGAACGCAGTATGTCATTCTCAATGGAGAGAAGTCTCCCGAAGTGAGAGTGATTTCAGATGTGCCGCAGGGGAGTGTCGTAGGACTGTTGCTATTCACAATATACATAAATGACCTTGTGGATGATATCGGAAGTTCACTGAGACTTTTTGCGGATGATGCTGTGGTATATCGAGAGGTTGTAACAATGGAAAATTGTACTGAGATGCAGGAGGATCTGCAGCGAATTGACGCATGGTGCAGGGAATGGCAATTGAATCTCAATGTAGACAAATGTAATTTGCTGCGAACACATAGAAAGAAAGACCCTTTATAATTTAGCTACAATATAGCAGGTCAGCAACTGAAAGCAGTTAATTCCATAAATTATCTGCGAATAGGCATTAGGAGTGATTTAAAATGGAATGATCATATAAAGTTGATCGTCGGTAAAGCAGATGCCAGACTGAGATTCATTGGAAGAATCCTAAGGAAATGCAATCCGAAAACACAGGAGGTAGATTACAGTACATTTGTTCGCCTACTGCTTGAATATTGCTCACCAGTGTGGAATCCGTACCAGATAGGATTGATAGAAGAGAGAGAGAAAATCCAACGGAGAGCAGCGCGCTTCGTTACAGGATCATTTAGTAATCGCGAAAGCGTTACGGAGATGACAGATAATCTCCAGTGGAAGACTCTGCAGGAGAGACGCTCAGTAGTACGGTACGGGCTTTTGTTGAAGTTTCGAGAACATACATTCACCGAGGAGTCAAGCAGTATATTGCTCCCTCCTACGTATATCTCGCGAAGAGACCACGAGGATAAAATCAGAGAGATTAGAGCCCACACAGAGGTATACCGACAATCTTTCTTTCCACGAACAGTATGAGACTGGAACAGAAGGGAGAACCGATAGAGGTACTCAAACTATCCCCCGCCACACGCCATCAGGTGGCTTGCGAAGTATGGATGCAGATGTAGATGTTTATCGCATCACACACAAATGGTAGTCACAGCGAACAAAAGTGATACTTGACACTTTTATGCGAAATTTGAGGTTGTTTGCTACAAAATGACCCGTCTAAGTCCTGTAAGTTAACTCAATAAATTTCTATATCGTTCCGAAGTTGTATGGTAATTTTTGACTAACCCTGTATAATAAAGTCCTTATATGGCTATACAGGTTGTTACGTCCATTGGTGAGCGACAGCTGGGTGCTGTGCACGGTAACGGAAACTAGCCTGTTAAATTCTCTTCTGCAGAAGAGAAGCGGAATGTCACTAAGTGGCGGCGCTGTAGTAAACATTCACAGGTTACGTGTACACATCGAGTCAGAGGCATTAGAGTGGCGCTCCAATCCGATTAGGAGGTACTTCTGTCCGGGAGAGGCGGCAGCAGCCGCACGGGCCGCGTCGTTCGCTCCCGCAGGAGTTTGTTGCCATTAGGCCAGCGATTCACAGTAATGGCGGTAATTAAACCGAAGTGCTTTTTCACAATGGAAGTGAAACGGAAACAGATAAGCTTCAAATAGCTGCCACCTATTCAGCATCAATGCAGTGCAATCAGGCGCTCAAAAGAGAATTACCGATTCCCCCGAAAAAAAATTTCAACACCTCTTTGTACGCCTTTTTGTGTGCAGTTATCATTACATCGCAATGCAGTTTACGCGGTACTGTACAATGGAAGAACACCGTTTTAATACATTCTCTCTTTGAAGGTAAATGATTAATGAACTGGAAAAGCAAAAATATCCAACAGAACAAGAGGGAAAACTACCGTTAAAAATCAATAGCGCTGGATATTCTCGAATGTTTTCAAACGTGCATATATGCTACAAATATATGTTTTTGATTTATGGCTCTGTGTTCACTTTACTTGTAATTTAATTAAATTCAGCAAGTTTTGTGAGTATATGTGAGACAAAGTAGGTTGGTTATGAAATGAGTCACTTTATATACTCATAGAAAGCCAGTAATAGAATTAATCGATCCAAAAGACTAAGAAAACAAAAACAAATAAAGGTTTACAATAACATGCAGCATGAGCCTGAAACGCACCAACCAAATTACAGAGGTTTATTAAGGATTTTTGAAAAACTTTATTTTCACACAAAAGGCCGATATTCTTTGTTTCCTCGTTACAGAATAAAGCATTTCGTTTCATTTGGTAGCCCCATTTATCTTAGTATCTCTATAGCACAAAAATACCTGCACAACAGTTCACATGCCGATAGAATGCTCTTTGAGTCTAGTTTGGAAACATGCCAGTTTTGCTCTTAACAACAGTAGTATTAACTTTACGCTTCGCCCTAAAGCATTCATGCAATATGTAAGCAAAACGCTGATCATTACCTCAGTACTAAAACGTTCGAAAAATTACTAGGCCTTTGTGGTAAGCATGTTTGTATTATAAGGACAACCTTCTTATACTGCAATGTCAATGTGTGCACTGATATACAAATCCCGTAGCAGAAGAATTGGAGATGTAATTTCATCAAGTCATCTCACAGCAAACAGGAACTGTCTATCAAAGAGAGAAGCCCCAGTTAAATCAGATTAAATCTTACTCGAATGTACAAAGTGAACATCAGTACACATCTGTAGCCTAGAAATTACAACTGCATGACCACTACCCTGGAAATAAATCCTAACATATTAAGGGGAGTTAGAACGGAAAAATGTTTTATCTCATTATAAAATTTGCACTTTTCCGAATAAAATGATATATATATGTATATATATATATATATATATATATATATATATATATATATATATATATATATGTCACTTATGAACTCACATGGAAAGTATTTTATTTTATTTTTTTAAATACAATCTGTACCGGTTGAAAATGTACATTACTTCAAGATATAATAAAATCGGTAATTTTTATATAGAAGGTTGTGGACTACTGTGTTATAAAGGTTAAATTACGTGTTTGTATTGGTAGCACTGTCAAAAACAGTATCGAATCGTTTAATAGTATAAACACGCGTTGTATGTCGAAGTGCTAACGTTTTTCCGGGGGAAAGTGAAGAATAGAGTGGTAAATATCTCAAAAAGTGAAGTATGACACCAAAATGAAGTGTTTTTAAGAAACTTGAGTTTCATGGTAATAGATTTTCAAATAAAGGAATACATTTTGTTCAACATGTGGCGTGAGAATTTACAGACAATGAAATAAGGGCAAACTCGTCAGTATCTAGAGAATCACCCATTAGTGCTTCGAACATTAAAATAAAACGTTGTGGTACACAGTTTTCTCAAACTGAAAGTGATGTAACTAGTAGGTTAGGTTATATTCTGATAGATTTACACATCCTAACAAGGGTGTTAGGTGAATGTGTGTGTTGTAAAATGTGTTGAGGGCCGGTTAGTTTACATGAAGACAGTGAGGTATCAAATGGACTAGGCAGGAAAGTTATTATTAACTGTGCCAGTTGTAAATATAGTCATTCATTTTGGAGTTCTAATAAGTGTAAAGATAATTATTTTGACGCAATTGTTAGGTGGTTTTATGGATTGAGAGCTACTGGCAAAGGACACACTGCAGGAGAAACAATGTGTGCTGTGATAAATATGCCAGGCCCACTATGTAAAATCGACAAGTATGCAGGATTTATAGGAGCTGCTGTGGAATCTGTTGCATGTGAGTCAATGAAGGGTGCTGCAAAAGAAACTGTTCAAATAAATGATGGTACGACTGACATACCAGTAGCCTTTGATGGCAATTGGCAGAAGTGCGGCTACAGTTCCAGGAATTCTATTGCTACGGTGACCAGTGTTGATACTGGAAAGGTAATAGATTTCCAGATTTTAACCAAACATTGTTATAAGTGTAAATCAGGGAATGAAGAAGGGCGTATCTTTTGTCACGGCGTTCGTAGCGACAAACTATTCGCTGTAGAAACGGCTTACGAAGTCACCGCCACACTTTTAATAGCGGGCCGACCGGTCCGCTGGAACAGTGAACAGAAAGGTGAAAACCCAAACACTCTGATCAAATAAAAGTCGGTACTTATCTTTATTAACGAAGATACAGAAACACAGTAGTGAACTCGGTGTCTACAGAAATCTGTCTAGTTCGAGTCGGAGCGGCTAGGTCAGCGTCGGCTGACGACAAACAACAACTCTGCTGCGATGAACACACAACTGACTAGCAAGTACACGTTTCGGTGGCGAGTATACAACTGAGCGGCGAATACAGAACTGTCCTAGCGCTCGCGACTCCAGCGCTTAAGAAGCCAGAAGCCAGCGGTGGCGCGCGCAGACTTGCGGCGATTTCCTGTCTCGCTGGCGCTGCTTATGCGGACGGCGTCCGGACTTCGATGCTGCCAACATTTTGGCAGCGGGCTCGGGTGGCATTACTGGCTAGGATATAACAGTATCTGTGACAGAAATTATGAAGGAACAAGTGGTGGTATGGAGGCCTCTGCAGCT
This sequence comes from Schistocerca serialis cubense, assembly GCF_023864345.2. Classification (NCBI taxonomy): domain Eukaryota; kingdom Metazoa; phylum Arthropoda; class Insecta; order Orthoptera; family Acrididae; genus Schistocerca; species Schistocerca serialis. The sequence goes on along the minus strand of NC_064642.1, from coordinate 110,619,350 downwards.
ACTGAAATTTTTAGTCGATCTGTGAACGAAAGGCGAGTGTGTTACACTAAGTTGTTAGGTGATGGAGATTCAAAAGCATATTACAATGTAGTAGCCGCTCACCTTTATGGCGAGAAGATTATCACAAAACTGAAATGTGCTGGTCAATTCCAGAAGAGGATGGGCACCAGGTTGAGAAAGTTGAAACAAAGCTTGAGAGACAAGAAACTGTCTGGTGGTAAAACCATAAGAGGCAGGCTGACAGACAAAATGATTGATGAACTTCAGCATTATTACAGGATGGTCTTTAGAAATAATACTGAGGATTTATTGAAAATGAAGCAGGCAGTATGGGCGACCTTCTTCTACAGGCTGTCGACTGCTGAAAAACCACCACAGCACCTTTGCCCTCCTGGACCTGATTCATGGTGCAATTACCGCAATGCCCAGAACTCAGAGAGTTCATACACCTATAAACATTCCATCCCAGCAACAGTCACGGCTATCACAAAACATATTTACAAAGATAGGCAATTCCTGAATTACTGAAGAAGTGTCTGTATGGTCAGACTCAAAATCCCAATGAGTTGTTCAATAATCTTATATGGACTCGATTACAAAAAAATGTTTTTGTTGGAATGAAGACACTAATTGGGGGGGGGGGGTCAGTGACGCTTTAAATGATGGCAGCATTTGTAGGGTGAAAGTGCTATAGCATATGGGAATTAATCCTGGAGCAAACTGCATCAGAGAACTTGAACGGATGGACAACGTTCACATTAATAAAGCGGAGTATGCAGCACTAAGGAGTCCAGAAAGAAGAAAAGAAGAAAAATCTTGGAAGAACATCAAGAGGATGATGTACCGTATGGTGCAGGGTGCTTCTGAGTGATTAAAAAAAAAATAAGCACATATTAAGTGAGTTACAGTCATTTGAAAATTTAGAAGCCATTCCTGAAAATTAACATTTTCTGTTGTATTTTTCGCTAAATCTCAGAAATCACTTCAAGTAGAGTATTCAAATTTTCAGGGAGTGGTAACATACACATCCTGAGTCTATTGAACTAAAAGTAGAATATACCGATGTGTATAATTAAAATTATTTAGGATAACGCACAAAAAAGTATACAAAATTTTAACCGTGTAATTAAAAAATTGTATTTTCGAAAGAAGTGGCTGAAATGCAGATATTGTACTTCGATAGACTCAGAACATACAATTTAATGTTCTGTGAAAGTTTCATACCACAGGCTACAGTGATTCCTGAGATACAGGGAAGCCAAGTCACTAAATTTAACATTGTAGGGAAAGGGCATTCCAACTCCCCTTAAAGGCCTGAAGTCAGATAACACTAATATGCCCATAATAATGATTAGTGCTATATGGTCGTCTTGTAGCCCTGCTTTGAGACTCACAAATGAAACGATCGTATGGCGTTTCAGGCAGTTCGCTAACCTGGTGCATGTCTTTTTTTTTTTTTTTTTTTTTTTTTTTGGCGACTAGTGCGTCCATGATGATGTGACGAAATGGTGGGGGCATGATAAATACACAGTCCCCACCTACAGAAACTCTCCAAGCTGTTGGTGGTTCGATCTCAGGACCTCAGGGTTTACAAGCACCAACGCTAGTCATTCGATGGCGAGCTGTGGACTGCGAGTAACAGATTATGTGTATGGGGAAACTTATCTTGCAAGGTGAAATTTAAGTTACCTTTGTATCTATGAAAACTGATTCATCACAAGGTCCTTGACAGGTGAACAACTGAGAGCTTTGGAGTGGCGGAAGAAAAAAGGGAGCATTACTGGACTAGAGTTGAAATGACCCATCGTCAATGGTTTTAGTTTATTCAGTGTATAGTATCACAGAGAATAATGGGGATCCAGCACACATCATTACTTTAATACTTGTGGTCAACATATGAAGGTTCACTATGAAGTACGTAACCGTGTGAGGCTTAAGCGAAATGTAACTCACTGAGCTAATAATTCACCCAAAAATTACCGCAAGTGCATGTTACATTGAAAAGATGGATTATAAAATAATATGGGAAAGATAGTAGAGGCTTTGATGTCCACATGAGCCTTGATACAATTTTAACTGCCGTTCAACCATCATGTAAATTTTCTTACGACTGTTTTGCCCGTGGCTGCTATCTATACAAAACCATTATCGTTATTTTGACCAGACTATGGACCCCAATAATTACCAAAGAAATCGGTATACTATGAGGAATGATGGAACCGCCAAACGCAGAATAACTTTTCGAATTATGGCAAATCCTCGACGAGAAGAGGCATGAACTGAGAATCAGTGGCTGTAAGAAAACATCAAAATCACGGTATTCACATTCTCATACGATCAAACGAGAAACAGGGTGAAGGATGCTCAGTTACGCGTATATCAATACAGAGTTTTCACGAGATGTCTACCCACGTGGTTCAGTCGGCAGCAAGCAGCCGCAGCTGACCAGGCGAAGACAGCCTTCCTCCTTCAAGGTGCGAGGAAAAGCTTACACAAAAGCCTCAAATGCATTGCTCTCACCGGAAGTGGATTTCACGTTGGCGACCACAATTAAGGACGAAGAGAAAACTGAATCACTCCGCAAAGGCTCAAGTAATGAGATCGAAGGTGGATGAAGCAAAGATCTATTTATATGGACACTTCAGTGTGCTACTATCGTAGTCCAACCGATCTATCTAACTACCTGCTGCCAATTTTTTACGTCAGGCCAAACATCAGAAATTGTAAGAAAATGAAACTCCTAAACTCTTCTTTACGAGCCTGTATATTGTGTAGCCAGCAGTTTCGGCACTTCATTGCGCCATTTTCAGGTCTTAGTTGATGATGACGGAGTTATGACGATCCATATATACGCTGGATGAGTGGCCAACATAACTGGTTTACGCAGACTATCTGTAAGTGTGATGTCAGCACTCCAACCATCAATTTCCAACTGTCGTGCTGTCAGTTGGCAGTCGATGGATAGAGTGCTGAAATCACACTTACAGATAGTCTGCGTAAACCAGTTATGTTGGCCACTCATCCAGCGTATATATGGATCGTGATAATCCCTTCAGCATCAACTAAGACATGATGATGGCGCCCTGAAGCGCCGAAACTTGTAGCTACACAATAAATAAGATCATAAGGAAGGTTGTAGACTTTTCATTTTCTTACAAAAGTGAACGGCCGCGGTCACCGAAATCTCCAGTCAAAAGGGTGGACATACAAAATATTAGAAAGATGCGAGATTGTGAACATGCAACTACCTTTCAAGTACTGCTCGGTTCTGCTTTCCAGCAATGATAGTTGATCGCAACTGCGATACACAACAATGTGGATAGGTTGACTGCTGAAGAGTTGCCTGATATACACTTCGGGCAGGGATTGATTAAGTGCTGTGGAACAGTGGTACAACGGCGCTAAGCTGTGTTCATCCTCACCCCAGGCATAAAATGGTTGAAATGGCTCTGAGCACTATGGGACTTAACTTCTGAGGTCATCAGTCCCCTAGACTTAGAACTACTTAAACCTAACTAACCTAGGGACATCACACACATCCATGCCCGAGGCAGGATTCGCGGTCGCGCGGTTCCAGACTGTAGCGCCACAACCGCTCGGCCACTCCGGCCGGCACCCAGGCATCCATCATTGTCATTTGGTGTCTGTACATGGTCGTCTATGTGAAAGCGAATTCATGACTAGGCTTTTTCATTGTACCGCGCACCATGAAGAAACCATCCGAATGGGTTGGGAATCGTTAGATGTAATATACATGTACACAGAAACAAATGATTACAGTCTCAGAAGAAATAGATTATTTATTCAAGAAAAAGACCTTCACTAATTGAGCGAGCTAATAAGGCGTTGGTCAGCCTCTGGCCTTATGAAATTAGCTATTCGGCTTTGCATTGATTAACAGAGTTGTCGGACGTCCTCCTCAGGGATAGCGTGTCAAATTCTGTCCAACTGGCGCGTTAGATAGTCAAAATCCCTAGCTGGTTGGAGGGCCCTGCCCATAATGCTCCTGACACTCTCAATTGGGAAGAGATCCGGCTAGCTTGCTGGGAAAGGTAGGGTTGACAAGGACAAACACAAGCAGTTGAAACTCTTGTCGTATGTGTGCGAGTATTATCTTGCTGAAATGTGAGCCCAGGATGGCTTGCCATGAAGAGCAACAGAACGGGGCGCAGAATATCGTCGACGTGTCGGTGTGCCTTAAGCGGGCGCTAAAGACTACACTGTTGAGCGCCCATAACACCATATGCATCCATCCATCCTGTGCCTTAAGGACGGTGTGGGTGATAGCCAAAAGTGTCCTGCTACGGAATGAAATAATGAAATGCTATTCCAGATCATCGCTCCTAGTCGTCGGGTAGCATGGCAGATGACAGTCATGTTAGCATCCACCACCGTCCAATGCGTCTCCACCCATATCTTCAATGGTCATCGGGACTTAGTTCGAAGCGGGACTCAGAGCTGTAGACAGTTATACTCCAACCAATGAGATTCCAGGCCGAAGACGTGTCTGGAGATACCCCGACACTCTGAAGATAGCCGTAAGTATTTCTCCTACCTCCCAGCCCCCCCCCCCCCCCCCCCACCCTTTGAGTCATCAGTCTTCCGACAGATTTGATGCAGCCCATCACGAATTCCCCTCCTGTGCCAACCTCCTCATCTCAAAGCAGCACTTTCAACTTACGTTTTCAGTCATTTGCTGGACGTGTTCCAGTACTTGTCTTCGCTGTAGTTTTTACCCCCAACTGTTCCTTCTACTACCATGCTGTGTTGCTGCAGTGGCTCCCCAATATATTCGCTGGATCGCTAGGAAAGCGCAGGCGCCAAGTTTGGGGCTATAATGTGATCGTAGACGAATCCTAGAGTACGGCGCCATCCAGTGCCCCCGCCGGAGAAACGGGCCACGGTCTTCGCATGCGCGGCATGGAAAAAGCATGGCAGCAAATCGCGGAAAAGCGCCCGCGCGGACAGTGTTGGCGCCTGTTGTTGTTGTGGTCGTCAGTCCTGAGACTGGTTTGATGCAGCTCTCCATGCTACTCTATCCTGTGCAAACTTCTTCATCTCCCAGTACTTGCTGCAACCTACATCCTTCTGAATCTGCTTAGTGTATTCATCTCTTGGTCTCCCTCTACCATTTTTATCCTCCACGCTGCCCTCCAATGCGAAATTTGTGATCCCTTAATGCCTCAGAACATGTCCTACCAACCGGTCCCTTCTTCGTATCGAGTTGTGCCACAAACTCCTCTTCTCCCCAATTCTATTCAATACCTCCTCATTAGTTATGTGATCTACCCATCTAATCTTCAGCATTCTTCTGTAGCACCACATTTCGAAAGCTTCTATTCTCTTCTGGTCCAGACTATTTATCGTCCATGTTTCACTTCCATACATGGCTACACTCCATACAAATACTTTCAGAAACGACTACCTGGCACATAAATCTATACTCGATGTTAACAAATTTTTCTTCTTTAGAAACGCTTTCCTTGCCATTGCCAGTCTACATTTTATATCCTCTCTACTTCGACCATCATCAGTTATTTTGCTCCCCAAATAGCAAAACTCCTTTACTACTTTAAGCGTCTCATTTCCTAATCTAATTCCTGCAGCATCACCAGATTTAATTCGACTACATTCCATTATCCTCGTTTTTCTTTTGTTGATGCTGTGCTCTTTCCTCGAAGGCTTCAACAAAAAGATACTGTGAGAGACAGCGGGCTATCCATAACACCACCGACAGTTTTCTGAAAATATTGTTCATTAAATAAAAAGTAACTAGAGGTAAACACATGTTTGACTTCATGTAAGATGTTCTCCTCAAACTTAGTTCCTGAGCGTTGTAATGAATCCACCAGAAGTACTCGTGTGAACAAAGAGACCGCATCGAGACTCACCAAGTGTGGGAAATTATACAATGACCAGTTGTGTTACACTGTTAAGGAGAGATGTGCTGAACACAGAAATCACACAAGATTGGGTCAGCCGAAAACTTCTCCCTTTTCTGGACACTGTCTTGACACGGGAAACAGCATGAAGTACGGAGAGACAAAGATCCTTTCGTCCGCTTCCAACTACTGGAACTCGCTGATTAAAGTAGCAGTCGAAATATGTGCAAGTAACGACCAGATTAATAGAGACACGGGATTTCAACTCAACAAGACATGGGAACCATCACTGGCGTCACTAACTTATCGTCGGCCACAGACGGACGAATCCGAGTCATCACAAACGGAGAGTGGAATTCCTCACACTTAAGCTGGGTGCCGATACTGCACACGCTCGCGCTGTGCCGCGATTGGCGGCGGCGCTTTCCCCACGTCCTGCATGCAAAGGTCGTGGCCCGTTTCTCCAGCAAGAGGGCACTGGATCTCGCCTGCGCCTGCGCTTTCTAGCGAGCGAGCGTATATATTGGCGAGCCATTGCAGCAACACGGCAGATATGCCCAAAACCCCCCCCTCCCCTCTCTACTACACGTCTTGCAGTATGCCGATGACACCGCATTCTTTGCCCTTGCCCCTACCCTCCAACGGTCCCAACGCCTTCTCCAGAATCACCTTCACCTTTTTGCCGGATTGTGTAACCAGTGGCTCCTGAAAATCAATCCTTCCGAGACCCAGGGAATCATCGTAGGTCGTACCACTCGCTCCTTACGGCTGCTTGATTTCTCCCTTACCATCTTCGCCCGTCTTGTCCGCCTGTCCCTCACCCTTACCTACCTTGTCCTCACCAATGACCGTCACCTCACTTGGATCCCTCATCTTCCCTCTATCCAGTCTAAAGCCCACAACCGCCTCTGACTCCTCAAACTCCTCTCCGTCCAGACATGGGGGTTGAACCTCTCTACCATGCTCAACACCTACAAATCCTTAACCTGTTATGCCAGTTATACCAGTCCTGCCTGGATATCTGCCCCCCCCCCCCCAAATTCCATGTCCCTCCAGATCCTTTGGCGCCATGTACTCTGCCTCGCCTTCCGTATATGCCTCCTGTCCCCCACGTGGATCCTCTATGACCTGATTCCTTTACCCCACCTGCTCCTATTCCTTGAACGTATCTGCATGCTCTACACCTCCTGCCGCCTTGATCCCCTTCATCCCCTGGTTCCTCCTCTCCTCTCCAACCGCCGCCGTCTGCCACGCCTTCACTGTAGTGTCCCCTCTACCTTCCATCTCTACACCCTTCATCTACTTTCCCAAGGTGGCTTCCGTCAACTCCCCATCCCGGATGAGGTCCTCTCTCCCTCCATCTATCCCTCCTATAAACTCTGATCCTCACCTCTCCCTCCTTTCCTCTGTCCTTTCCCTGGGCTCCCTCTTCCACCCATCCATCCTGTTTTTTCCCCACATACCCTCTCTCTAGCTCCCTTCTCCCCCCCCAGTCCTTTTGCTTTCCCCTCCTCTGCCTTTCCCCTCTCCCTCTAGTGTTGGCCCCCCCCACCCCCTCACCGCCCCCCAACCCCCCCACCACCACCCTCTCATGAGTCCTCGTCCTCGTCGGCTCCTTCCCTCCTCCCCCACTTCGTTTATCCTCTCCTTCTCCATTTCCTTTCCCATCATCTGTCCAGGTTCCCCCCATCTGCCCTCGGCTGTGGTGTGTCATATTTGTGCCAAATTTTTAGTGCAGTGTTCAAGTGAGTGTTCAGTGTTGTGAATCTTTTCCAAAGTGTTGCGTACGGAAATCATGCTGTCGTTGGGTGTGATTTTTATATCTCTTGCGAACAGAAACCAGACTGTCGCCTTTTTAATTGTCTGTCTATTATTTTACCTGTCTGCTTCCTGTTTATTTTATTAACATCGCCAACCCTTTGTTTTATGTTAAGTTCCACAATTTTCCGCCATTTTACTGTTTAAGTCACCGATTTTATCCCCTGATTTTATTATTTATTATCTTCATTTTTTTAATAAAAATTCTGTAGGTTGAAGAGCGGCGTACTAAGCTACTGCCAGCCCGCCCCCTTCGGGGGGAATCGAATCTCAATAAAGGAAAAACAAAGCAGCGACACGTTAAATGGCGAATCGCCCACCGCACAGCCATTGGCCCCTTGGGATCAAGTTATCTGTATTTTTAATGCTAACGGCCTTAAAGGTATGAATGAACTTAACACTATCCTATACGTGGAAACGCACCTGAAACCCATCGACGACGTTCGTCTCCGCAACATGATTTCGCATTGCACTGACCGAGGTGGAGTCACGGCAGTGTTTCTGCATAAGATACTCGTCCATAAGCACAACGTTCTTTATCCACTTCAACGTATACAGGCTATAACTTTTGCTGCGGCGTATTTGAGCCCTAACCTACCACTTCTTGCCCCAGACCTCCAAATCTTGACATCATTCGACAAACTCATTGTTGGGGCAGATCTCAACACCAAGCATCTGGCTTGGCATTCACGCGTTGCTAATCCCAACGGCAGACTCCTCCTTGACCTGGAAGATCCTCTGGCGCAATCGGTCTATGGCCTCCACACTCCCATCCATATACCAGTCTGCTCCGACTGCCAGCCAGACGTGTTGGATGTCGCCAGTTTCAAGAACGTTGCGGTGTAGTTTTCGTAGGAAACACTTCACGAACTGGCCTCTGACCACGATCCCACACTCCTGCAACTTACCAACGTCACTCTGTCTTTAGACGTCCGTTCTACCTTGACCATCACGAACTGGAACAAATTTTCCAGGAGCATTAATAACACCACTCAGCGACATCTCGACCTGATAACGCCTGTCAATCTGGTTACTGCTGTTGATTACCTGTTGTTGTTGTTGTGGTCCTCAGTCCTGAGACTGGTTTGATGCAGCTCTCCATGCTACCCTATCCTGTGCAAGTTTCTTCATCTCCCAGTACCTACTGCAACCTACATTCTTCTGAATCTCCTTAGTGTATTCATCTCTTGGTCTCCCTCTACGATTTTTACCCTCCACGCTGCCCTCCAATGCGAAATTTGTGATCCCTTGATGCCTCAGAACATGTCCTACCAACTGGTCCCTTCTTCTCGTCAAGTTGTGCCACAAACTTCTCTTCTCCCCAATTCTATTCAATACCTCCTCATTAGTTATGTGATCTACCCATCTAATCTTCAGCATTCTTCTGTAGCACCACATTTCGAAAGCTTCTATTCTCTTCTTGTCCAAACTATTTATCGTCCATGTTTCACTTCCATACATGGCTACACTCCATACAAATACTTTCAGAAACGATTCCTGGCACTTAAATTATACTCGATGTTAACAAATGTTTCTTCTTCAGAAACGCTTTCCTTGCCATTGCCAGTCTACATTTTATACCTTCTCTACTTCGACCATTATCAGTTATTTTGCTCCCCAAATAGCAAAACTCCTTTACTACTTTAAGTTTCTCATTTTGTAATCTAATTCCCTCAGCATCACCCGACTTAATTCGACTACATTCCATTATCCGTGTTTTGCTTTTGTTGATGTTCATCTTATATCCTCCTTTCAAGACACTGTCCATTCCGTTCAACTGCTCTTCCAAGTCCTTTGCTGTCTCTGACAGAATTACAATGTCATCGGCGAACCTAAAAGTTTTTATTTCTTCTCCACGGATTTTAATACCAACTCCGAATTTTTCTTTTGTTTCCTTTACTGCTTGCTCAATATACAGATTCAATAACATCGGAGAGAGGCTACAACCCTGTCTCACTCCCTTCCCAACCATTGCTTCCCTTTCATGTCCCTCGACTCTTATAATTGCCATTCGGTTTCTGTACAATTTGTAAATAGCCTTTCGCTCCCTGTATTTTACCCCTACCAGCTTTAGATTTTGAAAGAGAGTATTCCAGTCAACATTATCAAAAGCTTTCTCTAAGTCTACAAATGCTAGAAACGTAAGTTTGCCTTTCCATAATCTTTCTTCTAAGGTAAGTGGTATGGTCAGTATTGCCTCACGTGTTCCAATATTTCTACAGAATCCAAACTGATCTTCCCCGATGTCGGCTTCTACCAGTTTTTCCATTCGTCTGTAAATAATTCGTGTTAGTATTTTGCAGCTGTGACTTATTAAACTGATAGTTCGGTAATTTTCACATCTGTCAACACCTGCTTTCTTTAGGAATGGAATTATATTCTTCTTGAAGTCTGAGGGTATTTCGCCCGTCTCATACATCTTCCTCACCAGGTGGTAGAGTTTTGTGAGGACTGGCTCTCCCAAGGCCGCCATTAGTTCTAATGGAATGTTGTCTACTCCCGGGGCCTTGTTTCGGCTCAGTTCTTTGATTACCTTACCACAAAAATCCAAAGGGCGATGAAGGCCTCTACTTCCATTGTCCCAAGGAACAAGATGACTTGTCTCCCCAATCCCGTGAACTCAAGATCCAAAAGAACTGCTACCGCAGGCGGTGGAAGCACTTTTATGACCCTCGGGGTAAGCATCGCATGAAGCGTCTCCAACGTGAATTCTGCAGGCGGCTCGCCCATTGGGAAACGGAACAATGGGAGGACAAGATGTCCGCCTTCCTCCTCCAACATAAATCCGAATGGGCTTTTGTCCGAGTCCTGCAGCGCTCCGCAATGAAGAACAACCATCCCATCCGTACAGTGGAGACGTTCTGTGGCCAGGGTGTAGTCCGTAAAGAAATTATCGCTGGTAATGTTTCACCCAGTTTTGTCAATACTTTCACCAAGCCTCAAAACAACATTTTTGACTTGATTTGTTTCTCGTGGTCCATTTTCCAACTTTTCTGTACATGCTTCTGTAGCACAAATATATGCTGTTTTTATGTCAGATAACAACCATAATTTTATTCCATGTTCCCTCTGGGTTTTGACGGTATATACCGCCTGAAGGGACACCTTCCTGCAAATGGAACCAATTGCCCATCCACTGTGACATCTTCATGAGGAACGAACATATCAGGCAACCGTTCCAGAAAAATTTGTAAGAGATTCCTGATAGCAGTCGGTTTATCGCGTAATCAGTCGATCTTCTTTGTTGTCAAATCTGAGAAAATTTCGGATTGTATGGGAACGCTGAAGTGAATCGATGCATGAGGAAGTGGCCGTCCGTTGTTGTCCCATAGCTCTTCAAGACATTCTCCAGCAGCTCTGTGCTCAACAGCTAATATAAGGAGTCCCAAATAAGCCTTCCGTTCCTGACTTGTTATAGGAGTGAAAGTCGCATCTTTGAGTTGGGATACCCGTTTCATTACTCTGCTGGTTTCCTTCAGAATCACTTTAAACAGATCTTCACTTATGAATAGTGAAAATGACGATATTTTCGTTTAGTAAGTCTACTGGAGACCAAACCTCGTACGTCCTGGAGCAGGACGGAGAATGTTTGCAGCCCCAAAATAAAAACGTAAAATAAAGGAAAACAAACTAAACGAGCATGAAATACAACCCAATAACATAAACGACAGAGAAATAAAATAAAAGCTAAACATGACAATAGGGAAAAAGTAAAGGTATACTGTGTACAAGCCCCAAGGAGTGGTGGAAGAGAGAGGTTTTCATCTTTCTAGACCAGGGACGGTCAGAAATTCTGCACGCGTGCGGTGCTCCTGCACATGTGCGACTTCCGGGTCACAGCGTGCACGCCGCAGCCGTCAGCGTTCATGTAGTGCATGTTTCTACGCAGAGATGTCGCTTTATCCATTCGCTGGGGTACTCTGTACCGGCGCATTCTAGTGCTCTTTCCACAGCTTGCAAGCCAACCATGGGAAAGCATTTCGCGTATTAAACATTTAAAATACTGTCACAGTGTACTCATTGAGACGTCTACTTTTATGTTAACAGTTTATCCCAGTAAGACAAGTAATACAATTAACAACCCTGGGTTTTTATTAAGGCAGGTTGACTGACGGCACGTAAATACGCGTAATGTTTTTGATCTAGTATTTAAGAAAGAGAGCACTTAGCGACTTCCAACGAACCTTATTCATGATTTCAAATAACATTAAACTAATGCATGATTTCCTACAACTAATTCTCGGTGCCCTCAGTTACATCCACATAATTTCTGTCTCACTGACCTCTGAACAGAATGATAACCGCAGACCTCTGGGTGATCACCTATTATTTCAATACCATTATTGCTATATCTTTCATCAGTTCCGTCTGAAATCTGCATAATAACCGAAAATTATATGAATGTTATGTTTTATCGACTTCAACTGAGCGTAGCCCTTATCACATTAAAAAAAACCTGAACGTAAGTATACATTGGAACAATCGGTTTAATGACCAATTTTCGTGATAATAATGTAACATGGAGCAGAATGAGGCAGTAATGCACAGTTAGTAAGCAATAATTTTTAATTTTGAAAGGAATAAATCCAAACACGTTTATCACTGGTCATGAGAAATGATATATTTAATATCGGGCACAAAAGCACGGCTAATTGACAAACGGAAGCAGTTGCGAAGATTTTCATCACTTATGCTTGATCGAAACCTTGATTTATTCATTTTCATCACCGAGAAAAATCTTTCACAAACATATGTCGACCCGAACATGGACATAACTCTGGCGGCTTCTCGGTGCAGGCGTGGAAATTCTTCTTGTGAAAAATTTTCGTAGAATTCTTTTGTACTTCACACTGCAAAGAACCTGTCCTTCAGTCTTGTATTGCACTCTAGGTCGATCAGTTCCATCTGTAGATCATTCAGAGCATCTTCAAGTGACGACGAGAACGGTCGAGCAAAGAGGCAAATGACAGGAGAGAAACTCGTAACATCTGCAAATCGTGCTCGAAATTGTTGCTTAATTTTTACAATTATTGACACGTATTCTTGAAATCTAGTACTTTCATGGACCAGTCCAAGAGTCGGGAAATGTGCAGTGTTTTCTGTCAATAGCTGGCTCTCCCAAAGCGTAAGCTTCCTTTAAAAGGCATTTAATTTTCCCAACACGTCAGAAATTAAATTATTTTCACCTTGCAAACTGACGTTCAGGCTGTTCATGTGAGACGTAATGACCACGAGAAATGCAAGGTCTGATATCCAACAAGGGTCTCCCAACGTAGGTTCACTTTTACCCTTCTCATGTAAGAATGTTACTATGACCAAACGTAAATAAAAAAATATTTTCAGCATTTTACCTCGACTGAGCCAGTGTACTTCGGTATAGTAAGGTATGTCGCCGTACTCCGCTCCTAATTCCTCCAAGAACCGCCGAAACTGGCGATGCGTAAGCCCATGTGTCTTCAGATAGTTTACAGTACGCACAACAATGTGCATGACGTTAGCTAACGTTACTCATTTTGCACGAAGCGCCTCTAGATGCAGAATGCAGTGAATTCCATACAACGTTCGTCTGTGCGCCCTAGCTTTTTGCGCCTCCACGGTATGAGTCCTCTCTGATGGCCTTGCATTGATGGTGCTCCATCTGTGGTCACTGAGACTAACAGATTCCAGTCCATACCGACACCATCAATCGCTTGCTTGACAGCCTGGAGTAAGTCCGCACCTGTAGTAGTCCCTTTCGAAGGTACTAAGTCCAAAACGTCCTCTGTTACACAAAGTGCGTTATCGACACCTCGTATGTATATCACAACCTGGGCTGTATCTGTAAGATCTGTTGCTTCATCAAGTGCAACAGAGAAAGCAACAAAGTATTTAGCCTTATTTATTAGCTGCCTGTGCACACCGCCGGCCATAGCATTGATACATCTTGTCACTGTTTGTTTGGATGGACTGATTTCTTGAAACCTGCTAACGTTTGTGGGACACACAAGTTCTGCAGCATCAATCAGACACCCTTTCACAAACTCCCCTTCGGAAAAGGGTTTCCCAGATTGTGCAATTATTAATGCGATTTTAAAACTTGCTCGTAGTGAAGGTTTAGTGTGGTTGTCATTCTGGACAATTGAAAACAGTACATTGTGCAGCGTACAGTAAAATAGACGTAAATGTAACACAAGAAACTAAGAGTTCAAGAAGTATCAGTTACTTTGAAGTACAGTAAAATCGAGTTGATGTGTCTCATCCATTTTCTTAAGGACATTTAATTTTGCTTGCCGTTCTTCACTGTTGAGTATACTACACTCGTCTTTGTGATATGTATTGTAGTGTCTTTCAATTGAAAACTAACGCTGGCCGCCTATTACTCGGCGGCACAGCAAATACTGTGGGTTTTCACCAACGGCCACAAAAAAGAATTGCAGTTCGTAGTCATTTTTAAACGACTGAGAACATAGATCCCCGTCCTTTGCTTTTTCACAGTACCTGCCATTTCTCAGTACTTCTCTGTTAAGGTTACGGTCACCAGGGGTAAACGAGACTGGATATGTTGCGCTCTTGCTTGTACCACATAAACGGGGAAGTGGAGCCGCCGCTGTTCATTTAGGACACATGTCTAATAACAGATGTCGCTGTCGCACACGTGCGCACATGTGCAGCACTTCCGCACGTCTGCACACTGTGCAGCGTTTGGCCGGCCTTGTTCTAGACAATTGTACAATGAGGAGGTAAAGGGAAACCCTGAGAAAGCCTTTCCCAGCGTCGCGTTCCCCACTAAAACAATCACCTACAACTGATGTTAGTTTTGAAAGCGAGACCACAACAGTGACAGCCAGGTGCACTAGCCACTAGACTATGACACGGTGAAGAGTAATAATAGAGTACCCATAAAATAAAGTTATCTACAGGATATTTATAGTTATCACCTTGCTGTTGACTCTGCTGAAGTATTTTTACACCACACTGTACCATTACGCGACGTATATACATAGTTCACTACATTAGTTTCTTTAGACAACGATATTCGGCCTTCATCTACTTCAATCACATCACTCTCCTCACTTCCAGTCGATACGTTATCGCCGACCGAAGTGGCGAAGCGGTTCTAGGCGTTACAGTCTGGAACTGCGCGACCGCTGCGGTCGCAGGTTCGAATCATGCCTCGGGCAGGGATGTGTTTGATGTCCTTAGGCTAGTTAGGTTTAAGTAGTTCTAAGTTCTAGGGGACTAATGACCTCAGAAGTTAAGTCCCATTGTGCTAAGAGCCATTTGATACGTTATCATCATCACTTGAACCATGAAGAAAATCTTGAAAATCAGTATCATTGGCAGGATCATCTTCCATTTTATCATGTGATTGATTCAAAAGCCTTTCTAACTCATCATCACTCAGAAAAGTCTAGCCATTTTGACACAAGAAGTCAGACTAATGATGTAGCTGTTATACTTGTACCTATTCTTACAACAATGCGAAATACCTCAGAACTATTGTAGATCATATAGCAACAATCGCATTTTTTAAAAATAAAATTTTGTTGGAATTCGAATGTCAATTTCTGACTGGGTCTAAGAGACCCATTCACAACAAGTGTCAAAGCTGTGTGTCTCCCAAATTATTTTTGATTCAGAAATAAACATTGGGGACAACGTAATTGTATGTATGTGGATTACCTCAAGTATTGTTAGAATATAAATACGGTGTGTAGTTTTGAGAGCTTAATACATATTGAAACCTTCCCGTCTCCTCTATACCTCTTTTGTTAACCTTTCCTTCTACAATAACCTATGTAACCTTCCCTTAGGATTTCTATCTCTTGCTTAATAATAACAAATGAAATCTTCCCTTTGAAATTTATTCTCTTTCTCAATCTTCGCATATAAATTTAATTGCTGCTTATTAAAAGTGATTTTCTGATTATTTCGACGAAACATAGAATGTGTCGTCGTCGTGGCCCTCAGTCGTTATCTGCAATAACCTAAAAGTGTTCCTTACCTTTTTTTTCTGTTACTGGATCGCCATCTGACTGCTACATCGAACTGTGACATGAATATACTTACTCTGGTTTACCATACTCTATTAACTGCTGGTGGGCTGTCATAATAAGTGGCTGTATTTATTACCAAAGCTGACGTTATTCTTTATTAACAAAGCTGACGTTGTTCTATATTAACAAAGCTGACGTTATTCTTTAATTAATTTGACTGGAGTTTGGGATGGGTTATAATCAGTAATGCAACATTGCTGGCAAAAATTAATTATATTCCGAAAACGCTTCAAATATTTACTGTTGGTAATGAAATGATTTTACAAACGTTTAAATAGGACTTACTTTTTACAATAATCTTACAACTAGCATTGCGCAAACATACCTTCAGTAGTCTTGAGTTTCTCAAAAAATTAATTCAATAATATTAGTTCCTCTTATGATAATAGTTAGTTGATGTCTCTGTACATCCGTTTATAATCTCTTGTAAATCATAGCTGGTGGCCGGCAGGCACACCGCTCCCCTCAACCTCTCGCCTCAGACCTGCTACCGACTCGCTTCACCTCGCTTACTACTGACTTCCTACGAACGCTAAAGTGTGGTCTCTCCTGCCAACAATGCTTTCTGGTGCAGACAATCCCTGCTAACATTACAAAATGAATCAATGCACGGTCTTTCCCGCTCTTTTCTTAAAATGTATCCGTACGCGGTCTCTCCCGCCCTTTTTACAATTATATCAATTTGTGATCACTCTTGTCAACAATACTTTGGTGCAGACATTCCCTGCTACCACAATTATTTCCAACATGACAAATTGTGATTTGACAATAGACAATAGACAATAGAAATATACACGTCTTACAATATACATATTTGATTGTGGATAATCACGCCTGTAACATTTGTGTTTGAGTTCTCATGTACTGATTGATGGGAAGCAAGTCGTTGTGTCAGTCGCTCCGTGGCTGTGCCCTGGTTCGGTTCCGACGGATGAAGTGTAGTTGGGCTCACCACCTGTGCCACCTAAGGGAACAAGGGCAAACCGACCTCCCTGGAGGCTTCTGAGTGCCGTTGTCTTTATTTTCTTTCCCACCAGTATTTAAATATCTCTTTTCAGCTACTTAAAATTTAAGGCTAATGGTTATTTTCTTTTTTCTTAAAAATTTTGCATAATTAATTGTGGGCTTTCAACCTTGCAACCTTATTCTCAACATTATTTTTCAAGCTTAAGCATTGCGGCCTTCTGCCTTCAAAAGATTATGGTAATATATTTTTCAAATTTTGAAACTTAAATGTGGCCTTCAGCCACTGGTATTGCACCCTGTATATGTTTGTTCTCTCTACTTTGCTTTGAGGCTTTCTGCCTAGCTGTGATATGTTTTTTTAGTTATTTTAGTTGCTATTTTAATTGTATTTTTATCTTGTTGATTTTTAAGATGTCTTGTTTGGTGGCCTTCAGCCGTGAAAGACTTGCATTTGGTAAATGTTCGACTATGTGCCACTTTGGTTGTAAATGTGTTACTAAATTACAAATAATTACAATTAGAAGGTGAAACTGCCCCCAACCTTATTTGGCCCTTTCCGCAATCCTAATTACCTGTTCTGACCAGCAGGTTTAGCGGGCATCTCAGAACAATTAGAGACATGTAATTATAGTTACGTGTAAAAAGACTGCAAATACTAACACAATCAGATCGAAAATTAGCAACCGCGACGGCATTCTCCCTGACCCCACAATATGTCCTCCAGCATGCACGAAGCAGGGCACTGAAGGCGTTCGTATGGGTGCTTGCTGGTTTGATCGGCTCCACTTTCTGATGAAGTTGATGGGTCCCTAAGATAGTTCCATCTGGCCGTATTATTCTTTGTCCTACCCATCTTATCCCAAAACAATAATGTTCGACGTATTCTTAGGTGCAATGCATGTTCCCACCACTCGCCATATGAGGGTACACCCAAAATCACTACTCAGATTAAATACACTCCATTTTGGTCCAGTCCCTTTGCTCTTGGCACCATCGCGTTGACGCTGGTGTCCGAGTGCCAAAGGAACACCAGTTACTGGTCGTCCTGCAAAGAGACCATCCCTATACAATCGCAGTGCCTCCGTGGAGCATGAGATTGCATACTTTGCAGGCTTGCTAATGCATACACTGTTTGACGTGGGCTCAGTCTCGCCTGTTCCACAGTGTAGCGGTCATCTGCTGCTGTAGAAGCAGAAGTGCCTGTGGTTCGCGATGCTCCCAATGTGCGTGAAACACTGCTGTGATTAATACCAGGCGCCTAGGCTACATTCGTCACCCTTCGTCCTTCTTCCAGTTTCCAATGATTCTTCCTCGAGTGAAGTCATCTAAATGTTGCAATGATGAACACAACCACACTGTACCGCAGGTGCTCGCTGATTGACCACACTGTGTTTTCCCATTCCTTCAAATGCCTAGCTCTTCGGGGCCAGCCTTATTTGTCGGTATGATCACGCTGCCTCACGCAACATGCACGACCGGGAGACCTCCGGTAATATGCTAACGCACTTTCATTCATTTCTATCGACATGTCGATTTATCAGTCTCGTCTTTAAGTTTTGCAGAGCTGTGTATATGTAAAACCACATAGTCCAAGGTGTTTCACAGTAAGTATGTTACAATAAACACAATTTTAACTCATAGTCTGTTACCTGGTCATTTAAAGAGCAGGGCAATGCATAGCATAGTCACATTGAAAGAAATATCGTCACTGAGTAATTGAAAGATTCGTATGGGTGATAGCGATTCGGCGTCTGACAGTTGTGTGGAATATAGCGAATTTGAGTTTTTCCTTTGTTTCACCGGTGATGTTACCCATCGATATTTGATCTATAAATATGTACGGAGATTTCATTACAAAAATTGTTGGAGGCGGAATTGGCATTTTTTCAGTGGCTTTAACAAATGGGTTCTGTAATTTCATCTCTGAACGGGAATGTGATTTCATTACGGGAGCGTAAAAACGGCAGCGTTTAAATAAATAAATAAAGGCAGTGCCGCATAATTTAAAAAAAAAATAGCACCATACTCTGTCGTATAGAGCAAAACGAGACCTCGATATTAACAGGTAACACTGTCGAAGTTAGTTATTCGAAAGGCGTGATATTTCTGTTACATTACGTTCTACGTACTTCAAGATAGTAAAATATCTCTCATAAATAACAACAAAAATCTGAGTTGCTTCATTACACAAAGTGGTTACAACTGAACTTTCGCTGCTTGAGCGAGTGTAGGCAGAAAACTATTTACTGTATGTGTACCCAGCTACATTGCGCAACGCAATTGAAGGATCACTTCTTCGAAACCCCGTAGTTACTTCCCATTGCGACGAATAAAGTAATTTTTTTTGTTAAGGTGCCTACAACCTTCCTCTGTAATCTTGTAAAAGCGCGGTGGTCTGTGAAGTCAACCTGGAGCTCGGCAACGCTTCAAACAGCAATGCGTCGACATACGCGAAAAAAGGTCGTATCTCAGTACAAGTGATGTGTAAGGCGGGTTAATGATGTTACGGTGACATTAAAGTACTTCAAAATTTTTCCTAACTCCATCATGGACTATAAGAAGGTCGTCGCCTGCGATGGAGATTAGAACTGCGGCACCAGTCGTTGAAATCACGTTCCAATGTAAACGTTTCAGACACACCCTTGCTCGGTATCGACTCGAAAAGGCCTCAGGGAATGGCAAAGAGGGCGTCAGTGAAAGCTCCCCTTCCCACGGAGCTTTGATTCCCACACATTCTGCGGTCGAAAACAGTAGTCCGCAGTGCAATGAACAACAAAACGACGTCCTTGAAAATATTTGACGCTGCTGACACCCAACTCTTCTCCAAGGACATCGTGAGCTGGCAGACCCGCTGGACGTTATCGACCCCTTTGGAGTGCAGTGCGACCGTAATTTTTGATCTGGTGTATAGCGTAGGACCTCGACGGATCGTTCAAAACCATTCGACGAAATTCGAAAGCGAACCAAAGCAGAAAATGGGGAATACGCTTTTCTAGCCTTCCTGTTTTGCACTCTCCTGTGTCGTTATCCCAGAGTGGTACGACATTGACACGTAATGGAATGACTCCAATTTCGGCAATACTGTTAGTGTCATTTGAACACTCGTGAGAGAGTTTTGGGTGCCTGCTTGTAGGTGCGTCGGAATGGTGAGGTGTCAAGAGGTTGCCTGCCTGTAGGCGTCTAAGATTCTCATCATGGGTCTTCTCTGTATAGGCGCACTTCTAAGTGCTGAACAAACATGGGCAGGCTGCACTGAGGGTCTTTCTGAACTGGAGAGTCTTAGAGGGACCCTTTGCCGTTTTATTCACACATGTTTCAGTGTCCCATCCCCCCTCGATCACAGCACAGGAAGGCACAAAACATGGAGGCCTGAAAAAAATAAGCATTCCTTGCTGCTTTGCATCACTTTCAAATCCAGTCGATTGGTTTTGAACGATCTCATATGGTTCCACACAGTACAGTAAAGCAAAAATTGCTGTCGCACTGCACTCAATGGGGGGTGCAATCTTGTTCAATGGAGTAACTCGCTCACGACGTTTTTAGAGAATGGCCGAAGCATCTGTGAGGCGTTGGTAGTGTCAAAGATTGATAAGAACGCCGTTCTGTCCCTCATTACAGTGAACTGTCGTTTTTAGTAGCAAAATTTGTGGAAATAAAAGCTGTAAGGGAAGGTGTAGTTGCATTGCTGCCCTTTATGCCACTCCACGAGGTCGTTTGTGTCGATTCTGCGTGGCTGTGTGTCTTAAATGTTTTGCTTGGCCACATATAAGAAAACCACGTGATTTCAACGCTGAGCATCACTATTCTAACCTCCAAAAAAGGCGTCAAAAGAAGTGGTGAAATGTTGGTAAGAGAGAGTATGACGACCTTCCAATCGTTTGACGTGTCCACGGTGGCGTTAGATGAACTGTGATGAAATTTTGTGACAATGTGATGTCATTAACCCACCTTAAACCTCACATGATCTTGTTTGTCGACACGTTGATGTTTCAAGCGTCGCCGTGTTCCAGAGTGATGTCATAGGTGCCGCGCCTTTGCTTCATTGCAAAGAAAGGCTGTAGGCACTTTTGAGCCAAATTTCTGTCTTCAGTTAGCAATGGGATATAATTTGGTGATTCGAAAATATGGTCCTATAATTCTGTGTGCGCAGTTTGTACAGGAGTAGTGTTCAGACAATGCACTGCAGGTTTTGCAATGTCAGTAGCGTTAGTATCACGACTAGCCGTCAGGTGCCGGTACTGATTGAAACACAAGCATCTGTGTGCTTTCCGGGCGCAGACAGTCAACATGGTAATGGAGAACCTGAGCAGGACTCAACTCGTAAAGCTGTTTTCTCAAAACAACAGCAATAGCGGTGCTGCTCTCCGCTAGTATCGACGTATTAAAGGAATATGGATAGGTCGTCTTTCTGCTTCGGGTATTAACATGAGTCGGAAGTTAGAATTAACCGGCGATTTTGGAATTGCTGCTGGAAGAGGCCGACGCCCAGTTGCGCCACAAATTGTTGTTACCGTGGCTGAGAATGCTGGACTCAATGCGCGATCTTCAAGCAGTGCTCCAGCTGCGTCACTGCAGCTGAACGTACCACGGTCCACAGTTCTAAAAGTGCTCAGAAAAAGTGTGAAGTGATATCTCTAGTGCGGTTTCAGGCTGTCATGGACTCAGACCGTCATCACGTTCAGCATCAGTAGTAGCCCGGAAATTAAACAGTCAACAAATGTTACCCTCTCATGAGGAAAATGAAATGCTTTTCTTTCAATTATTTATTCGTTATTTTTCTTCTGCATGTCCTTACAAAACTTCTCACTAATTGTCGTTTTCCTAAGATCACTCATTTTTCGTGGGGCCCTCCCAAGTAGCGAAAATTTGATTATTAACCACCCTCCATACGCCTATGAGGCTAATGCCTAGCGCCTAATGGCTAACAACTAAAGGCTAATGCCCAACAGCTAACATCTGCTGCTTAATGCCTAACAGATAACGCCTAATGGCAAACGACTAACACCTAACATCTAATTAATACCTAACATCTAACACCTAATGTATGACATCTAACATATAATGGACAATATATAATGGCTAAGGCATAATGGCTAATGCCTAATGGTTAAAGTCTGACAGTGTGTAATGGATAATGCGTAATGCTTCAAGGCTAATGCCTAACAGGTATTGCATAACATTTAGTGCTTAACACCTGATGTATAAAGCCTATTGATCACTGATCATCACTGATCATTGACCATCATTGATCGCTGACCATCAGTTATCTTACATTATCCCACAAACCGTTCAAATGGTTCAAATGGTTTTGAGCACTATGGGACTTAACATCTGAGGTCATCAGTCCCCTAGAACCTAGAACTATTTAAACCTAACTAACCTAAGGACATCACACACACCCATGCCCGAGGCAGTATTCGAACCTGCGACCTAGCGGTCGCGCGATTCCGGACTGATGCGCCTAGAACCGTATGGCCACACCGGCCGGCCCACAAACCGTACCAGGTATCAAATTATATCTCAAGATACGACAACAATACACATTTTCATAAAATTCGCTCCTAGACAAGTTAGTAAAGTATTTCTTAATAACTTTCCCATGTACAATTACTTTGCTCAGCTGTTGCTTCCACTATAAAACAAAGCCATATATTGCATTATAAAAATTCTCCTTCTAACTGCAGCCACAGGCAGCGATCTAACAATAAGTAGCTATACATTTACAAAACAATATAAAAACAAACTGAAGTATCGTGAAAATTGGTCTTTTGATATTCTTCTGTTGATATAATCTCGGTTTCTTTCCCCAAAAAGATATTAGCACAAAATCGTTTTTAAATAATGCTGCCTCCACTACACAGCAGGCAACCTTCCAGCCTTTTGATATCAAGTTCATAGCCAGAATGTCCAACACATACTACTGTTACTCTCTTCAGAAGAAGTAACCTCTCTTACCAACATCTGTGGTCTCAAGAACTGACTTAAAGAGTAGGATTCTATCGATACTAAAAGTACAGGGGTAGAGTATATTTATCGAATCCACAAATTCTTTCACTTTTATGACCAAAACTACCTGAAAATCGTCATGGAAAATAGGATATTCCCTTTTCATTACTCCTCCCGTACTAAACAAGAGTTTTGCAGAGTTTTTCTACTAATACAATAGCAGCAGGTACTCAAAAAACTCTCCAAAGAAACAATTGGAAACACATGGTGCAAAATGTGTGATTATAAATACATGGTCTGGGTGACAATGTATACAAAATATCAGCTAACAGGTACACAGTAAAACAAACATGGTACATAAATTGAAATGTGGGTAACAGTACATACAGGCAAACAAGTGTACAAAGCTTCCAGTAAGAAGGAATTTTACATATTTGGCATGATACAGAGGGCGTGGCATAACAAGATGTTTGCTGTGGCACATCAGTAATCTAGTTCAGTCAGATACAGTGGAATAAGTACATACAGTTTTACAATAAGATACCAAGCGTTACAAAGTCATTACAACTAGCTGTACAAAAGTTTAAAAGAAACTGTGAGGACAAGTAAGAACTCCCCTCAGTTGAAATGAAGTAAGAAAATACCTCATAATTGCACTGTGGTACAAAATGTTATAAACTAGTAAAATCTTTTGTTCAAATGTTTAAGAAAATATTATGATGGCAAATGAATACTTTTATCAGTTCAGATAAAGCAAGAAGGAGACATACATTTACAGTACAGTACAAAATTCCTTATAACTGTCTCTGTTCAGTATTATTGAGAAAACCTATAAGGACAACATCATGTAGTGGGAGAAAAAAGTATCACAGCAAAATGTCACACACTTCAATGTTTTGTTATACACACGCTTATTACAGCTGCACCAGCATTGTATCATGAGCACATTCCTGGGGCCGACTCAGGGAGCATAATGCTTTGCCTTTAGTTCCTCCATTGACAACCCACAGGGCTAAAATAAGTATGTTTGTTGAAACCTCCTCCAAATACCCACAATTTGAAGAGCCACAATCACTGCTGTAGAATGGCCTTAATGAGCTTTGTTCCACTGGTCCACATGTCATAAGCTGAGGCATGGTGTAACACTCAAGGTAGAGTCACAGCAAACTGTTTATACTCACACAGTTTCGTTACCTCCATTAAGCTTTGTGTGTTGTGTTAGCCAAGATAACTTCCCATTTATCTCCAAAATATATGAAGCAAATTTACAAAGGAATTAGATAACCTGTTACATTTCTCTTAATATTGTAATTAATTGTCCTGAGAAACATATAATTCCATGCACATATACTTTATTCAAAATCCTTAATGAATATATACAATAGAAATGATAAGCACAGAAATGATTATCTCATAACCTGGGTGTCACCCCAATTGTGTATAAGACCTGTCAGTAAAATTTGCATGACATTTGAACCACATTGATTAAGGAAGTATACAGTTGATCATCATTTTGGTATCAATAGTCAATGTTAAGTATTCATCTCTATTTTTAAAGTAAATAACATAAATGAAAGGACTTGGATCCATATTCTTGAGTCACATGCATTTATCTGTCTGGCCAGAACAGTAGCTACAACATACCTGACAATCAATAACATCGGAAAAAGGTATGGTGATCACTAAAATAGCTTTTTATTGTATGCACTCTCTTAGAATAGAAAACCTTAAAAAAGTACAATTACTGTCAGTCATGCATCGGTGAACATCTTATACTATTGGAGCAAAAGTCTTAAGTGTAACATCATCCTAGCATTTGTCAAATTCGTTGGCATCGTTATGACTAAGAAACCGTTTTCATTCCTGGTGATAGAAGAGTAACATGCCAGTTATACTTTCATTAACAATCTGCAAGTTCCTGAAAATCGAAAACTCTGGTGTCAGCCACAATGTAACTCTATTATCTGTTGCATAAATTCCTTACAAAGAAATACAGACATAGACAGTTCTGAATGAAAAGATTTGTTCTTATATATATTTCTTGACTCGTACACACCTGTGAAGTTCATACTAAACAATATACAACATCATTACTGTGACAACAATCTTCCTTTACCCCTCACTGGCTACCTGAAAAAATAATCCATAAAAATATCCACGTGCATCATCACTACTCAAATAACAACATCTTCGACTCCTCACTGGCTTGCTGAAATATTAATCTTTAAAAACATCTTTCCACTTAGATGCACATCATAATTCAGTACATATTATTCCTTCATTATTGCTCAGCATAAGTACCATTTACGTTATTGAAAACCTTATTTCGTCTCACAATTACAGCTGCATCATAAGCACATAATTTTTGACCTTCTGGTCTGAGCATTTCCTAACATAAAAGTCATACTTTACAATTTCTCTGTCATGCTTTCCACTGCATCCAGTTTCTTGCAATATACATACTGCGCTGGAATGTGCAATTCGTATCTCTGTATTACCAGCAATCAATAACTGAGTGCTGTTAGCTTCATAAAATATCATCAAATACCTCAAAATGGTATCATTGTATTAGACTTCTGAAACATTATTCACAGTTTACAAAAAAGTTCATAACAAATTACATTTATCAACAATTACGAAAATGATTTCGTGTAGTGGAAGGTCAACCAGCCTGAAAACTTACTTCACTATATGTACACTAGGATAGTAGGAGATGATTATTTACACTTGTTACCTAAATAGAACAATAGAATAAGCCAAGTGCACCATAAATTAGAAGAAGAAATAGTAACACCCAGCTAGAGGAGGCATCAGTCACCAGATGGTGTACCCATTATAGAGAGAAAGTTCCTCTACCTACACTGGATGTCATTCTTTCCTCTTTCCCCTTCATACCAGTGGAATAGCATAAGGTGGAACAGAACATAGTATGTTACTTGACTTTAAATTCATACAGTAAATTTCTTATGGAATGAGGTTTGTTGACAAAGATTTCAGAATATGACCGTGAGATACTGAATAACTCTTGTCTGTCTACTCCTGAAGCTCCCTCTACACATCCCCTACTTTATCACACATAATTTAAGAGCTATCAAAAGACTGTTCCACCTTCTGAGAAGTACTTTATTTATGGAATATGTTCAGTGGAATATTGTGATTTTGAGGAAGATAAAAATTTCAAACAGTTGATGTCTTCTTCTTCCTCTGAAATCCAGTCCTTGAATTTCAAACAGAGTAACTTGCCATCGACTTAAGCTTTCACCTGAGCATCATCAAAATTTAGAATAGCCTCGTAATCAATCAAGAAAATAACACTTAGTATCATTTGAGTTTTAAGAAGGGATACAGTTAAGAAGTTGGCAGAGAACTGATGACCATGGCAAATGGAATCTAAACATGTTTGGTTGCTGACCTCTACGGTTTTACCAGTAATCCCACTCTTAATTTTGGTTCGTTCCTGACTGGGAGCTGCTTCACTGATAACCGAAATAGGACTAGCTGAGTCTAATATCACTGATAAAGAAACTTTTCCAATATAAACTGAGACTATAGGATGTATTATGATGGCCTGATTTCTCTTCCACCACTGTTTCTCTTACATTTATCAAAATAGGCAAAATTTATTCGTCTCTCCTTTGAATCCATTGCACAAAATGCTTTTCCTCAGAAAGTGTCACCAAAATCCACTACCATTTCATTAGTTATGTTTTCCACTTCAGATGTATACACATCTGTTTCATTTTCCACTTCATCATCTGACCAAGGCATGCAGTTACTTACCCAATCAAATCACTGATTTCCCTTACGTTTAGTGCTCGGTCTTCAACAGTCTCTATATTAACAGAACTACGGTCGGTTTCACCTAACTTCTGTCCCTCATTTTGATTACTAATTGGCTCACACAGTTCATTGTGTTCACTAATGTCTTCATGATGTATGATTTCTATGGTATGAATGGAAGAATTCTCTGCATCGACAAACGAATCATTTTTTGCATGTGCCTTATTTATTACATTACTCCTCATATAGACTTTGCTTAACCTGTTTAGTTTCCTCCCTTAAATACCAAAAGTGCCTATCTTAATTTTTTATTGTTCTGTTCTGCACTGCTGGCAGTATCCTCTAACTTTTTGTCCAGCCTCCTGTCACGTTCTTCAAATATACTGTCATGTTCTTAAAATTTTTTATCTTGTTTTTATTGTGCTCTGATAATACCTTCAAAATACTTTGCAAAAAATCGTTGTTCCCATCTTTGGCACTACTACAGGAAAGGATAGAGACTGGCTCAGTCTGGTCAACATTTGTGGAAGAAAAAACTAAATCTTTAACTACAGAACCTGTTTGTTGTGTTATTTTGAGAGAATCATTGTTCAATTGTCCCTTCTCTGCCTACAGAATTGCCAAATGTTACATCAATTGCAGCTCTGGCATTTGACCTAGCTATGGTAGCTTTTGATATTTTAATGCAGTTATAGTAATACAGAAATCAAAAAGGAAATATCCACACACTTAAGATCAACACTACAAAAATAATACTAATGATCGCTTCCTATAAATGTTAATAGAAACAGAACAAATATTGAAATACCTGCGACAGAATCAACTGAACAAATGCAAATCCAATCTTGTGATAATACCACTGTGCACTGAAATAACTACACATCAGTAAAGGACAAAGTATTATATACCATAAAAAATCACAGTCAAAATAACACTTCAAAATTCCATAAACAAGGATACTTTTAACTGAGAGTATATCATTTGCAGTAGCAAAGATCAATAGAAAATCACTTATTCTAAGCAAAATATAACACTACAAATGCATAAAAGGAAGGAATCTCACTTGCACTAACAGTCTTTAAAATAAATGTGACAATCGGTGTTAAAAATAAAAAATTAGAACCACAAATGTTCGCCAGAAAATTTGCCTGTGATGATCACTGATAATAAATATGCAAAAGCAACTGTCGTTCTGTAATGGAATACACTGTTTATAATAACTTCAATTGTTGCATCTGAAACCTTGAAAGTAATTGCTAAGTGAAAGCCTATAACTGAAATTTTAATATGTATATGGTGTGCAAACAACACTTTTCTGACTGCAAAAATCAGCAGACTACCATCTGATTACTCATCCTGCCAGGAAAGGTCGATAGTTGACAGTAATGAGTTAAAACCTAAATTCGTATTTGCGTCAAGTTGATCTCTAAAAAAATTTGTAAAACTTATTTGATATCGAAATACGTAAATCTCGGTGCAAGGCAACGGAACTATGTCAAAATTAAATTTTAAACGGAAAATATGTCAATCTCACGCTACACGATGCGGAATGTGCACCAGCCGGTACATCAAATAATTCGTCTGCGAGAAAGAAATTCTTTTTCAATAAATTTTACGTATACTATCTGACTGCAAAGCAAATTCATTCTATTGTTATTAAGCCCTATGAACTGATATAAAATTTTCACAAAATACTTCTTAGTACACAACTCGCGATGTGCAATCCGAGTTCACAACAACAGTCATGGAAGTAAAGAACGAAAAATGAGGAACTAAAGTTAACGACTAATAAATGAAGATAAAGATTCCAAGCAATGTAGGCTTCCACGGCCGGTACTGTCTTCACTTAAAATTTCCAGGGCTGATACTCCGTGGTCGATGTAAGTAACACACCCCTGACGTTCGCCGCTTTTCCTCGGAGGATGTCTCCCGCAGTCGGAGACGAAATGTCAGGGGAGAGTTTTATACATCGACCATGGCCTATCAGCCCGGAAGTTTTAAGTGAAGAAAATATTCCAAGTATAACTATGCTTCGTTAAGCCATGAGGACAATACACATTTTCATAACTTTCATACATCTAGGGAAATTAGCAAAATATTTCTTAATAACTTTCCCTTGTGCAATTACTGTCCTTGACGACTGTTTCAACTATGGAATAAAACCGCGTGTTTCATTGTAAAATATCTGCTAGAAAACTGCAGGCATGCGCACTGTTCTAACAATAAGAAGCTATACAGTTAGAAAATTATATATAAGAAAACTGAATTACCTTAAAAATTGCCCTTTTGACGTTCTTGTGTGAATATAATCTCGTTTTTTTCCTCGGAACATGTTAGCACAAGATTCTGTTTAAGTAACGGTTCACCTACTACATGACAGGCCAGCTTCCACCATTTTCATGCCAAGTACATCGCCAGACTGTCCAACACACGCTCTTCAAAAGAAATAATCTCTCTGACCAATATCTTTGGTCTCAGGAACAGACTTACAAAGATTATGACTACATCGATACTACAGGGGTTGAATACATTTATCAAAAATCACAACTTAATTCTCATTTGTGGTCAAAAGTATCTGAAAATCATCATGGCAAATAGGACAACCCCTTTTCACACTGACAGAGAAAAATTTACACCCAGAAAGAGGGCGTCAGTTTTGATCTGATGATGGTATATGCTATCTGGCCGACAGTAGATGTACTGATAATAGTTTCAACGTCTTCCACTAACAGACAGCGTAGTGACTTAGCCACCAGAGCGTCAGCTGTTTTCACCTTTTACTAGAGAATGCTCACAGCCGGAAGGCTCAGTGTGGTGCAGACGTGTGACAAAAGCAGGTAACCACGCCCTGGGGATGCCCCCATGCTTCCTACAACCAAATGAGCAGTTTTGAAAGGTATCTAATTGTGCCCTTCTGAGAGATAGGACAGTCCTTTCGGAGAATTGTCACAAAAATGGGACGTACTGCATACAACGATGCCGGTATAAGTGATCACATGAACATTCTCACACGCATAGATGAGGTTCTGGATGCCCACACAGCACAGACGTCCGCCAGACCGTCATATTGTAAGAGCAGCAATGGAGGATCGTACTGCAAACACGGTACAGCTAGAAGAGCTTGTGAGCTGATTCGCATCTCGAAGAACTGTTGAAAACCGGTTGTCAGCGTTGGGTCTCTGTGCACGCACTTCTCTAGCCCATCTTCCACTCTCGACAAATCGTCATTACGTGGCTCAAATGGTGCCATCAGAGGATCACTTGGAAGATGACATGGCGCGCCGTGGTCTTCAAAAATGGTTCAACTTGCTCTGAGCACTATGGGACTTAACATCTGAGGTCATCATTCCCCTAGATTTACGACTACTTAAACCTAACTAACCTAAGGACAGCACACGCGTCCATGTCCAAGGCAGGATTCGAACCTGCGACCGTAGCGGTCGCGTGGTTCCAGACTGAAGCGTCTAGAACCGCTCGGCCACACCGGCCAGCCGTGGTCTTCAGAGATGAAATGAAAGCAGATTCTGCCTGTGCACAAGCGATGGTCTTTTGCACATATGACATAGACTTCGTAAGTGCTGTACCGTATGTCATAGAATACATTCCTCTAAGACACACGGCCCGGGATGCGATAATCTACAACTCTCGTTCACCTTTGGCATTTCTGGATGGGACATTAGCCAGGGCTCAGTAAGTGAAGAAAGTTCTTAGACCAGTTCTTTTACTGTTCTTGCAACAGGAAGGTGATGTGTCGTTCACAAACAGCCAGTGAAACGAAATGTGATCTGCAAGACGTGCAGGAATTTCTATGGCTAGTATAATCTCTGGGATTGTCTCCAGTCGAGTATGTGTGGGATGAGATGGGACTAGAAGGGACTTGTGTATCTCGACAGCCATCAGCTCTTACAGAACCATGTGCACAGATCGAGCAGGTGAAGCAAAACGTATCTCAGGACAATATTCGCCATCTGTAAGATCAGCGCCTGCATTGCCGCACATAGAGACTACACCACCTACTAGTACTGGTGTTTCAGCATGGGTCGGTACCTAATAACTCAGAAACGCTTGCGTTATTGATCTGTAAATGTAACCATTACATGTACTCCATATGCACTGTTGCAACAATGAATATGGAGTGAACTGAAAACCTCTGAAAGGTTGTACTAATTTTTTCTGACAGTGTATGTTTGTGTGTTTTGTTAATTCTGAAAAAAAAAATAACTTTTTAAAAAAGAATACAGTTGATTTTTTATAGTAGCAGACTTAGATATAAAATACTTGTGTAACTCGTAAGGGTGGTCCTTAACCTAAGAGTTTTTTTTATCAGTAGTACTCATTAATGGGCTCTGTGAGCGTTTCAGTAAGTAACACACATGAAATTTTATATGTAATACGAATTTACTTTTTCCTCTCGCAGAAGTCGTTCATATTATAATAAGTATTCAAGCTGTGTGTTTACTTTAACGAGTTATACAGACACCTTAAAAGCGGAAAATATTTAGTTTAAAGGTCCATAGACCTTTCAAGTGCGGATCACATATCAAACTTATATAATAAACGAGTGCTGCTAAAAACCTAAAAGCTCCTATCACCACTATCAATGTGCAAGCTGCATTTTCGTAAGTAATATAGGCAGTTTACATGTGGAAATATTTAATGCGATGCTTCATGTTGTTTGCAATGTGTTATAAATCTGACATATAATGGTACAGTTTTATTTTTCTCCAATTTTTATAGAGAAGTCGCATATATTTCGATATGCCTGCAATTTATGTGCATTGTTGCATGTAATACAGGCAATTTACATTATGAAATTGTTGACTTTTCAAGCTTCATTATGCTTACAAAAAGGAAGAAATGTCACTGATAATGATATGTAACTTAATTTATTTTCAAGATATAGACTGACATTGCCTTTGGAAATGTTACATCTTCCATTGTTATGATTTTTGGTCAAACCCTCTTGTGAATGCGTTTCTAAACAGTCTGCGTCGTTCTGCAGATTGGCATATAGTAAAAAAGTACCTTATTCCTTCCTAGAAACGAACACCTTATTCCCTCCTTCCCATATAGAAAATGATATTGTGCCCATGTCTGTGTGAGAGAGAGAGTGTGTGTGGTGGCAGTTATATTAGGTGCGGATGTAGTTTATTACAGATGTTATTTAATCGAGCAATAGTTCTGAATGCAGCAGCTTGTTTGTAATTCTTGCCATTGACTGCATTTTTTATTGTGATGCATTATCTACCCCCTCCTAAACTGATAAAGGAAACAAACGTTAGGTGATGACAATACACACGTATCAGACTGAATACGATTTATGCATTTAGATAGCGCTGCACTGGGAACATTACATATTCTGACACAAGTTAATGCGGCATTTTTGACAAGTATCATATGTGAGATCTAATTAATTTGAGCTTTACAATTTTTTCCTTGTACTTAACCCCAACTAAGTGCGTAATGACTTTTGAAATAACTGTTAGCTATTATGTATTTCTAGTGATACAGCATCTTCATTCTCCCCTTACCCCTGACATGTACTTTAGAATTCGCAATCATGATGGTGCATGGGTGGGAAAACTAATTTTTATGAATACTCCTTGGGATAATAAACGTAAACATTGCACTTTCTATGCAGACTGACTGCTGTTTACATATTTATATACTGTTGCAACATAAACATTACATTTTCTGGTATTTTTTAGAATTTTGTGACATCATATATGAGGTAAAGTACTTCACAACTTTAAAAAATCATATAAATTTATCAAAAGAAGATATAGACCTGAGTGTAGTGTTATTTTGTAGGAAAACACATCAAGTTTTTTTTTACCTTAAACTAAACATGTTGTATGTGGCCTCCGTTGGTTATACTGCACACATCCCATCTGAATTCAATCTCTTCACAAACTCGGTGTAGCAACGCAGGTGTAACATGCTCAGTGGCGGCGTGAATTCTTGCTCTAAGTCCAGGCAGAGTACTCGGTACAGGAGGTACAAATAACATATCCTTCATGAATTCTCATAAAAAATCGAGTAGTGTCAGGTCTGGGGAACATGTGGGCTATGCAATTGGCACATCACGGCCAATCCATTGACATGGAAAGCGATCACTAAGAAAATGCCGGACGTCAGCCAGGTAGTGGGGTGGTGCAAAATCTTGCATAAGGTAAAATTGTCGTTCTTGATCGTCCCCATCGATCTGTAATATCAAAAATTGTTCTAACATATCCAGGTACACTATTCAGTTGATGGTTCTCTCAAGAAGAAAAAGGGGCCATACACTTTGTTCTTGTTCAGTGCACAAGAACGTTCAGTTTAGGGCTATCATGAACATTTTGCAATGTTTGATGTGGATTTCCACTGCCCGAAATCCTACAGTTATATATGTTAACCTTGCCACTTGACTGAAAAGTTGACTCATCAGGAAAGATGATTTTATCCAAGAAATATTCAGCCTCATGTAATCGATTTAACATATCCGCACAGAAGTTTTTGCGAGCAATTTTATCAGTGTCTTCTATTGCTTGTACGATCATCAATCTGTATGATTTCAAAGGCAAACGCTTTCTCAACACACCCCAAACAGTCGTGTGTGGGATTTGCAGTTTGCGAGATGCATGTTGGGTCGATTTCGTAGGGCTATTAACAAAACGTTGTCTCACTCAATCAGCGACGTCGCCATATGTGGTTGGACGACTTGATAATTTCTCACGTCTTACCGAGCACCCAGTTTCCACAGACCATTCATGCCACTCATAAATTCTAGGCCTACTAGGAGGATACTTAGCGTAATTGGTACGGAAATTTCGCTGAACTGTTGTCACTGAGTTTAACGCAACTGCTGCTAGCGCTAATTATGGTGCGATTCGGCTCCAGGGAACTATACGAGATAAAATTTTGTGTATTTCCCTACAAATTGACACTACAATCATTTCTTTAGGTACTATGAATTAATTTGTATGAATTTTCAAATTTGTAAGTCTTTTCTGAAACACCCTGTAGTTAATTTCAACAAAAACATCGCACTTTTTGCCAACGTATTTTGAGAACATCATGGAATAATGTGACATCATAGATGTGGAAAATTAATAGTTTAAGGCTGTGTTGTGGTTCATGCGTCTACTATGAACTTTTTTGCCCAGAACAGACATCTGTTTGTGACAGTGCTAACTACTTGCCAAGTGACATTTTAAAAGTGATGCTACCGGTTGGTTACAGTAAACAACTAAGACGTGAGATAAGAGTTGATTTTATTTCTCGTTTTCAGGTTTCATAGAACACAATTGAAGGTAACACTTATATTCGACAACTACATATCCCCAATTTGTTATTAATGTCTTATAACCAAATCTTGATGTTTCATTATTTATAGAGAATGTCTTACACACTCGTTCATACATTCCCTAGTGAGTATAATTTTTGGAAGTGAGTAATGCAAACATAGTTGAATACAGTTACGGCATTCTAGGGAATTCAGATATTTTTACGATTTCTGTGATGAATATTTCGGATACATTTTAGCGCAGCCCAGAGAAGGCTACACTGCAATTGGCTCATCTAGGTTAATACTAGGCTCTGAATGGAGATGGACAGAAGTGTAACACTATGCACTGCGTGTGTACAACATTTTACATCTATAAAGCACATCTTTGACTTTTCAGCGATGTTAATATTAAATCAGAGGTATATATGTGTACACTTTTTGCTCCAGAATTAACTTCTTTAGGAAATAATGTATATCTTTGACTTTAATCTGTAAGTTATGCAGTTTTACTGCATATTTCGCTCAAATTTAATACTTCAGTCTAATGGGAAATAATGTAAACTGACACCATTATTAGAATCATTTAAACACTACAGTGTGATTAGACTTTTAATACTGAAATATGACAGGTAGGAGATATCAGGAGGGAAGGGGGTTTTTAAATTTTCCACTTACACAATTCCACTGTTTCCTCCATCATCCTCCGTCTTGGATTTATAATAACGTACTATATCCTGATTAAGGTCAGGGGGGGAGTGACTCCCCACTGATTTGAATGATGAAATCATACAGAACACTGCTGGGATCACTGATGACTTCACTGATAAGTATGATGACTTCACTAGGTCAATGACCTACATCACGTGACATCGCGAAAGTAAAAGAGTGTCCCAGAATGCCTTTGCCTATACTACTGGCTTTCTCGGTGAATAACATTGACGAAATCTTTTGGATTATCAGCCGAGTCGTGGTCTCCTGTTGTCGTAACATTTCGACTACTTTTGTAGCCGTCATCTTCAGGCCAAGTGTCATGTTCATGTCCAGCTGGTTCTTTTGCAGCCGCTCTACTACAGTTTCCTCTATTAGGTGCCCAGTGTGGACCAGTGGCACGTCTCTGGAACAGGTGTCACAGCCTGTGGAATGGAGCTCGCTGGCTGGTTGAAGAGGCCTCCCAGAATATTCCTGATTTTAACCATTGAGCGAAAAATGGTTGTTATGTCGTGCTCCCCCATTATCCTGGTACTCTAGGCTGTACAAGTTCGGACAGTGTCATCTAAAAAAGATTGTTGAGCAAGCCATCCGGGGGCTCCCATTTTATAATGCCAAAGAGTTGAGAAGGGAGACCTGCGGGGTAACGGTTCCCTGTTTTGACACTTGCTCACCAGCACCTACTTTCACTATGGAGGAAATGCTACGAACAGATTGACTTTGCCGTGAGATCCGCTCTAGCGCCAAGCATAATTAATTCATAAATCGAACACTTTGTGGAAACAGCTCTCGGAACCCCCAACCACACACCGAAAACCAAAAGCGCTCTACAGATAAGTGGACGCTCTGTTTGTGGTCTGGCTGCGTGGTGAAGAAAGTCTACAAGAATTCCTATGCCACCTTAGCAACACGCCCGACGTTAGGTTCACCATGGTGGTGGAAAGAAATTGATGCCATCGCTCCTAGACTGCCGAAGAACAACTGCAATGCACAATGCAGCGTCCTCCAACAGGAAGACGACTTACATGGACCTGTACTTGAACACTGATACGTGCCACCATTGAGCGTAATACGAATCTGTGCTCTCAACTCCGGTACGCAGAGAGTGAGCCTTATGCGATAAGGAAAGCCTATCTACGGAATCACAAAAAAGACATGCTCTCTAGCCGAGTCAGAAGAAGGAAAAAACCGTACAGAAGAAGAAACCAAGCACCGGCATTCCATCAGTATGCTCAGCCACCCACGGTCAAGACTTCCACGATAGTGGAGAGCATATAAACCATGTTCTGCTCAATGGTTAAAATCAGTGAATGGCCGATTAGATCTACTGGCACCTGGGGTGTAAAACATCATTTGCAAATGTGGCATCCAGTATTTTGGTCACTCGCAGCAATGCATCTCACAGAAACATTCGCCTCGGCCAGACGGACAAGTCTGCAGTGGCAGAGCAAAGTATCAATAATGGCCACACGTTTGTGTTTGAACAAACTATTCGGGGGTTCGGACATCTACGAGGCAGTGGAAATAACAGCATATGACGACCGTGACAAATTGGACAGAAGTTTCCAACTCAGTTCCACATGGGGTGTGACATTAGCAAAGTACATCAGATACGCTCTGATGTGAAAGCGGTGGAGGCAGTGAACGGAGTGGACAGGCTCCCCGGACCCTTCCCTACCCCACTGGGTCCACCCTATACTGGCTGTGCTTCTCTTCCACGAGCACACGACTGGCATCCTCATTGGGTCGTAATCAGAGGTGTGTGCGGTCCAGCTGCTATTAAGGAGTGACCCGCACGTGGATGCGACATTTCGCCTGAAGATAACAATAGGAAATTCGTCGAAACGTTACATAACATGATGATAACGTCAGAAGATTCCATCAACGAGATACCAGTCAATGAAGACGTGATTTTACTGCAAATCCTTATTATGCAATCGTCCCACTAGTTTGTTCGTACAGTTAATCCCAGATATTTTACAATTGTTACTGTCTCTAGTGACCTATGGATACTAGTGTATCGAAAATATAGAGACGGAAAAAAATCGCAGCACTAAAATAATAATGAATGTAGACTGGCGAAATCTCGGTAATATATTTGTGTAGAAAGCATATTTAAATGATTAACATTCCTAGATCACAGGTTAATGTAAACACGAGATAATCCACTGCAAATGTGAAATGCTGGTCCATTAATCAACGATGAAAGTGTCGAAATGTTGAATGCAAGCAAGCAATCGTTCCTGCATTGTGTTGTGCAGGTGTGGATTTCAGTTTGTCGTATTAAGTGCCTTTCCTGTTGTACTGTAATTTGTCGGTCAATAAAGCGACGGTTCTTGTTCTTTCTCGGTGACGATGAACGTGTCATCCGATGATGGCGATATGCGCTCGATTGGAGACAGATATGATGACCGATGGGGCCAAGGAAACATATCGACAGTGACTACAACAGCGGAATGTGGGCGAGCGTTATCCCGTTGCAAAACACCCCCTGCAATGCTGCTCATGAATGGCATCATGAAAGGTCTAATCACTGGGTTAACATACAGATTTGCAATCAGGGTGCGTGGAATAGCCACGAGAGTGCTCCTGTTCTCATACGAAACCTTACCGCACAGAATAACGCCAGTTCTACGTCCAGTGTGTCCAGCACGGAGATAGGTTGCTTGCAGGCCCTCAGTTGGAGTCTTTCTAACCAACACACGACTATCACTGACACCGAGGCAGGACCAGTTTTCATCAGAAAATACAACAGACCTCCACCCTAATCTCTAATGAGCTCTCGCTTAACACCACTGAAGTTGCAAATTGCATTTGTTTTGGGTAAGTGGAATCAGGGTGTATACGCGGACACGACAAAAAAAAAAAAAAAAAAAAAAAAAAAAAAAAAAAAAAAAAAAAAAAAAAAAAAGAACGGAATTTTCCCGGATTTCTCAATTAAAAATACTTCTTCTCGGGTTAAAATACACTTTTCCCTGGACAAATTTCACTTCTTTTCGGTTGAAAACAGGCTTCTTTCCGGGTGGAAGTACATTTTCTCCTTTTTAAGTGACAATACAATTCTTTGAATAGTCAAGGTTTTATTCACCTGAATATACGTTCCCAACGTGTTAGGAAACGAAACCTATCAAAAAATAATACGTTTTTGTAAAGATTTTGGTGATGTAGTTAGGCAATACCAACACCACTGTGAAGTAGTGTGAACTGCGGGCTTTCAGAACAGAAAATGGAATGATGAAAGGATGTTGTGGTGGCCCTCAGCTACGTACCCTCAGAATCAAATTTCAAATTTTTCAAAAAGTTTTGGCTGGTTTCATTGTCTAGGGGCCGGGATACGTAGTTGCCGCATTACAAGCCAAATACTGCTGAGTCTACTGTATACAATATAAATATGCACACGAATCGAATGGTCGACGGTTCCTATCACTCGGCAATTGCGAATTTTAAACGTGACATATACATTTATAAATGAAAGATTGCAATTAAATAAAATCTGCAGGTACTATCATAACGACTTTAAATAGTGAGCACGATAGTAGACGTACATTTGAGTATGCGGTATATTTCTGCAAACCACTTATTGGTGTCGGTGGTCCAATTAAATAAAATATAAGTTGAATAACAAGAAAACAATAGATTCCTACAGCATGTAATTAGTTAGGAACAACAGCACAGCTCGCGAGATATTAACTTCTAAACGCACACTACGTCTTCACTGTAGAAGCCACGGAAATCTCACAAGTGCACAAGTCGGCACTCCAAAGTATTTCTATCTCCCGCGACCACGCGCAAACCGCTCCACCCTCTCCAAGTCTCTCTTGCGACCGTGCATCCGCCGCGCCGTCGCGTCCAGCACTTTCCGTGTCCTCTCCCGTACTGTCCAGCACTTCTTGTGTCCTGTGCGACTGTCCCTCGCGCCGCACTGTTCCGAACTCGCTTCCATCCAGTCTCCCCATTCACGAGCGCTGTGATTGGCTACAGCGCTAGCGCCTTGTCTTCAATCCAACGTACACTCAACTAACAGATTTAAACACATACGAAATACTGGAGTTACATTTAAGTAACTTGAAATTAAATAAATATTCCTACGGATGGATCATAAACACGCTCTAACACACATTATTACATACATAAACAAATTAAATAAACATATATCAATGGAACAGAACAAAAGGTAGGCCAGTAGCCTAACGACTCTGTGCTTTCTAAACACAGCAAATATTCAACCAGTTTATTCATGAATGATATATATTGGATATAAACAAAGATATAGACAAATAAATGGTTTATAAGCATGCTGCTACCGTTTTTTCGTCCACAGCTCGTGGTCGTGCGGTAGCGTTCTCGTTTCCCGCGCCCGATTTCCCGGGTTCGATTCCCGGCGGGGTCAGGGATTTTCTCTGCCTCGTGATGACTGGGTGTTGTGTGATGTCCTTAGGTTAGTTCTAGGAGACTGATGACCATAGATGTTAAGTCCCATAGTGCTCAGAGCCATTTGAACCATTTGAACCGTTTTTTCGTGTGACTGTGGAGTACTTATGGCCTGACGCGATCGATAGTAATCGGCCACTTTGACCTCCAATAACTCATGTACCATTCAAGTTACATACCTGTAATTCATACCAATTTAGGTTTACAGCTTTCTAAAGACACGTAGATCAACGAAATAGGATGCCCCGTTTAGATTTTGGAGATTCGTTGCTGGGTGTTACTTGTATAATTTACAGTTAGATACTAAACTTTAAACTAATAAAGGTATTGAAAATCTGATTACACCATCAGAATCGTCGTGCAAATAATAGAAATGCACATGTTTTTATTAATTTCTATACTAACTGTGAAATGTCTGCCATTATGGTTTCACAAAGTCCGCCATGTTGGGCACTCCCGGCGTGTCTCCTTCACCGACACAGCGTCACTATGCAATTCCCAGCCAAGGGGCCGATGGACCACGCGGCCGTTGTGCGGCATTACGCTGTTGTTAACGAGCCGCGGCTTTCCCAGCGGCCCGAGCAGTGGCCGCCAACTCTGAACTTGGAATAGTTCCAGGGCGCTGCAACTCGCTCGTTACCTCACAGTCTGCGACGGGGATAGAACTCAAGTGTGTTCAAAGTAGTTCTAAGTCATTTAGAAATATTTTTGAGAAGATTTTGTTGTTTGTTTTTGTGTGTGAATTCAGAAGGGACCAAACTGCTGAGGTCATCGTCCCTAGACTTACACACTACTTAAACTAACTTACGCTAAGGACAACACGCACACCCACACCGGGGGAGGACTCGAACCTCCGGCGAGAGGGGCCGCGCAATTTGTGACATGGCGCCTCAAACCGCGCGGCCGCTCCGCGCGGCTTGAGAAGATTATCGGCTTGTGTAAAAAGCGATTATTTCGCCGATTTTGGTAGAGTTTAAACTCGCCAGGTATAAGGAAACCTCCGATTAATTGAAGTGTGAGATTTGTTTCTCATATTTGTGATTAATGGTGCTTTTTGCTGCCTCATAGCCACGCGTTTGTAGGCGAACCGTGTTCCAGTAGTTTTGGGAGATTTGCCGTTGGGTGGTGTATGTGAAGAGACGTGTTCACGTGAAGTCGTTTAGTAATTTCATGGTCGATGATAAGAGGACTCACTAAGGAATAGTAGCGTTACATTGGATTATTGCGGTTGTATAGATGTACGCAAGCACTTAGGAACAGAGACTTAGCGATATTTGGTTGGGGTTTATTGTGTGACTTCAGCGTGAGCGTCGTGGTGTATATACTCCGGAAAACCCGCTGGATGCACTGAATGTGTAGTCTGTATTAAAGAGAACGGTTGTTCTACGTAATAGTTAATTAATGAGAAACAATCGGAAGCTTATTGAGAATTTAGTATATTTTCGCGTTGGCCCTAAACGACAAATAAAGAAGAAATTATTAGAGAACATTCTAATTCTCTCTAAAAGAACTGATCGAGTTGCTGTGTTTTGAGTTTTAAATATTGGTGGGAAGTCAACGCCTGTAGTTGTTGAGCTTTATTTGATTAAAGTTCATATAGATGAAAAGCGATGGTAACACTCTGGTTTTTTGCTTTATTTTTCTTATTATATTTCCGTTTATTGGGGTGTTGAGTAGAGAAACAGCGCTCGTAAAGTAAAACACTGACTTGTACCTGAAAGCGAATTAATGGCAGGAAATAAAGAATTAACTGTTTTATACTGAAAAAGTCAGTACCCGACTTGTCCTTTGTCCCTGAACTATACGAGAAAAATATTCAAAAGTTTACTTCAGAGCAGAGTAATATCTGGAATACGTCTTTTCATGCAAAGTAAATCCAAAGGCCAACAAAGAAAAAGAGTTGCTTATTGGTAAAAGCGAAGTTCAAAGAAATTAAGTTTTTCATTTAATAACTTGCAACGAAAAGAAAGATAATTTATCTTTATTTCGACAGGGAAAGCAAATTTAATTCTGAAAGGTAGCGATTGACGAAATAGTTTGTTACGATAAAATTTCAGTAGAGTCAAGGATATTGTTGTAGCAGGGCGCTAGTTATAGAGGTTATTTTTGATTGACAACGAAAGATAAACAATATTAAATTATATCTTTGCCTTGTGAACATATTCTCCAATTTACGGAAAAATTCATAACGTTCACATTGATTGCTTCTATATACGATTATTCGTTGCATCACGATGAGGTTTAAATTTCGAGGATGTACGTTCCGGAAAGAGTCGGACAAGATAATTCCACCTGCTATATGCAGGGCGATTATAATTAAACGTTCGTTATTTGAGCCAGTGTAGATGGAACGCTGTTTAATTTGTGGGTACCTATCTTTATAGAAATGATTATCAAACTTTGCGCTACAGGATTTGAGTTGTTAGTGTCATCACTTGCAGTTAGGCGCCAGTACTGGTACGGTGACGTAGGTTTGAAACACACGCATCTGTGAACATTACAGTTTCAGTGTCAGAAAGGCTTTACTCATAAAGCTGTTTTACCAAAACAACAGCAATAGTGCTGGTGCTCTTCTTGAGTATCGACGTTTTGAAGGCATAGGGAAATGTCCTCGTTACGCACCGGGATAGAACATGGTTCGGAAGTTCGAATTTACTGGTAAATTAACAATTGCTCCTGAGACAGGCAGGGGGCCAGCTGGGGCACAAATTGTTGAAGAAGTTACTGTTTCTTTGGCTGAGAATGCTGGAGGCATTCTACGATCTTCAAGCAGTGCACGAACTGCCACCACAGGTGAACATTCAGTGGTCTACAGTTCGTGTGTGCCGCGAACAATTGTGAAATGGTGTCTCTAGCGCAAGTCCAGATTGTAATGGATGCAGACAGTCGTCAGATTGAGCAACGTTTGCAACCTGTCTGAGGCGGCGGCCTCTTTCCTGCCTATCTCCTCACATTTTATCCTGTTGGCATACTGAATCTGCATACGAGACTCAGTTGCTTCATTTACTTTCCGATTCAGTTTTTACTTGTCAACTTTTCAGTGGTACCGCCAGCTGATTACATTAGTGATTAGGGGTAGCTTGTAGCAACGTGGGTTACCCACGTCTCTGTATCTAATCTGTCATTTCATTCTTGTAGTATTTTTTAACCATTAAATGCATTTGGTCTTGACCAAGGAGACTCCTTTTCAATCTAGTGGAAACATAAGGAAATTTCGCACGCTTTGGAAGAGCTGCAAGTCGCTCATAATGCAGCTCCTAACCTAGCAGACTGCAGGGACAGTTAGGCGAGCCATTCAGGGATTAACCTCTGGACTCAGCCTCCGCAGACAAAAAGAGGTGAATGGAAGACTGCTGTATTCTTGAGCAGAACAGGAAACTACTGGCTGAAGGGTGACGTTGTGCTGGTTACTAACCTTTGGGAAGAGTCCTCAGCTGTCCACATGCCATCATCCTGCTGTGTGTGGTCTCCAGATATGCTTACTCAAGCAAAATAAGTAGCCATTCGTGCGTCGGCAAATTTACAAACTTTACCCGTCCCGTGGGTACTCTGTGAGAAGCCAGCAATGTTTCCAGAATTTCTGACAAACTGGGAATGGGGCCACATTCGTTTCCCATTTCCTCATCACATATCTCATTGGTGGATATATCTTTATCCTTATAGTGGGAGCTAGGGACGGACCTCCAGATCCTGATTAGAAGAGCACTTAGGCCCTTCCTGGGATTGGCATTAACAATTTGTGCGGGGTGAGTCTTTCCCAGCTGTATTGGGATTCGCAAGGGTATTCTGATTCGAACGTCAGC
Source organism: Schistocerca serialis cubense (assembly GCF_023864345.2). NCBI lineage: Eukaryota > Metazoa > Arthropoda > Insecta > Orthoptera > Acrididae > Schistocerca > Schistocerca serialis. The sequence goes on along the minus strand of NC_064642.1, from coordinate 110,576,710 downwards.
TTGTTGATGCTACTCTGGACTCTGCACTCATACGCGCCCTGCCAAGTCCTCGAGGTTTCACTCTGAACTTAGGCGCATCTGCAGTGGATAATCAGGAGGATGATCAGATCTGCCATGCGCATTCAAATCACAGCGGCTCAGCCCAGCATGCGTTAGCAGCGGCCGCAGTTCAGCACAGCGAAACTTGTCGGCAACCATGTCAATGGTAGTCACGGTAAGATCACGTTTGCTACGGACACTCCCGCCTGCCGGAATCGCGGTATGGCAGGCAAAAAGAATTCATTCCTGGTTTCTATTTTTTAGTCTTTCCAGCTCGATTTACGCGCTTCACGCAAGGGTACGCAAGTTATTTTAACTTCATTCTTGCTGCAAAGCACTCACGTTTCGTTTCGTAATCGCCTAAAGTTATTGGAGCTCAACCGTCTAGTGATGCTCCTTTCTGATTCTTGCTGTATTCATTGATCTGTTGTGTTTTTTTTTTTTTCGAATTCGTACTTTTTTGGATTCTGTAGAAATGTTGCAACACGTGAGGCAATACTAACCTTACGACTTATCTTAGAAGAAAGATTAAGAAAAGGCAAACTTGCGTTTCTAGCATTTGTAGACTTAGAGAAAGATTTTGACAATGTTAACTGGAATACTCTCTTTCAAATTCTGAAGGTGGCAGGGGTAAAATACAGGGAGCGAAAGGCTATTTACAATTTGCACAGAAACCAAATGGCAGTTATAAGAGTCGGGGGCATGAAAGGGAAGCAGTGGTTGGGAAAGGAGTGAGACAGGGTTGTAGCCTCTCCCCGATGTTATTCAATCTGTATATTGAGCAAGCAGTAAAGGAAACAAAAGAAAAATTCGGAGTAGGTATTAAAATTCATGGAGAAAAAGCAAAAACTTTGAGGTTCGCCGATGACATTGTAATTCTGTCAGAGACAGCAAAGGACTTGGAAGAGCTGTTGAACGGAATGGACAGTGTCTTGAAAGGAGGATATAAGATGAACATCAACAAAAGCAAAATGAGGATAATGGAATGTAGTCAAATTAAATCGGGTGATGCTGAGGGAATTAGATTAGGAAATGAGACACTTAAAGTTGTAAAGGAGTTTTGCTATTTAGGGAGTAAAATAACTGATGATGGTCGAAGTAGAGAGGATATAAAATGTAGACTGGCAATGGCAAGGAAAGGGTTTCTCAAGAAGAAAAATTTGTTAACATCGAGTATAGATTTAAGTGTCAGGAAGTCGTTCCTGAAAGTATTTGTATGGAGTGTAGCCATGTATGGAAGTGAAACATGGACGATAACTAGTTTGGACAAGAAGAGAATAGAAGCTTTCGAAATGTGGTGCTACAGAAGAATGCTGAAGATATGGTGGGTAGATCACGTAACTAATGAGGAGGTATTGAATAGGATTGGGGAGAAGAGAAGTTTGTGGCACAACTTGACTAGAAGAAGGGATCGGTTGGTAGGACATGTTTTGAGGCATCAAGGAATCACAAAATTAGTATTGGAGGGCAGCGTAGAGGGTAAAAATCGTAGAGGGAGACCAAGAGATGAATACACTAAGCAGATTCAGAAGGATGTAGGCTGGAGTAGATAGTGGGAGATGAAGAAGCTTGCACAGGATAGAGTAGCATGGAGAGCTGCATCAAACCAGTCTCAGGACTGAAGACCACAACAACAACAACTTTTTTCTGTAATTACATGATTTTTCAAACACGGCTCGAAACGTAGTTTGTGTCCTTTAGGCGTTTGGGCACCATCTCAGCCATAGTCGTCCAGCGGCAAGCTGGTGTCGACCTTAACAACCATTCACTTTCTTATCGTTGTTCTATTTTAGTTGTGTAAAGTCATTCTCATATTGCTTTACAATCTCGGCGTCTAAGTGTCACGAGGAAATTTTACGCACTGTTTGAATAAGTATTATTTTACCAGATCAAATATTCAGCAACCATTAAAGTAAATTATTCAACTGAAATGCCCAGGTCCTCCAACCATACACAATAGGCGAGATAACGTTCTCCGACGTGTGCGGCAGTTATTTTCTTTTTTCTAGTAACCTATTAGCTCATAAGGTGGCTTTAATTTAATGGCAAGGAAAGCGTTTCTGAAGAAGAGAAATTTGTTAACATCCAGTATTGATTTGAGTGTCAGGAAGTTGTTTCTGAAAGTATTTGTATGGAGTGTAGCCATGTATGGAAGGGAAACATGGACGATAAATACTTTAGACAAGAAGAGAATAAAAGCTTTTGAAAAGTGGTGCTACAGAAGAATGCTGAAGATTTGATGGGTAGATCACATAACTAATGAGGAGGTATTGAATAGAATTGAGGAGAAGAGGAGTTTGTGGCACAACTTGACTAGAAGAAGGGATCGGTTGGTAGGACATGTTCTGAGGCATCAAGGGATCACCAATTTAGTACTGGAGGGCAGCGCGGAGGGTAAAAATCGTAGAGGGAGACCAAGAGATGAATACGCTAAGCAGATTCAGAAGGATGTAGGCTGAGTAGGTACTGGGAGATGAAGAAGCTTGCACAGGATAGAGTAGCATGGAGAGCTGCATCAAACCAGTCTTAGGACTGAAGACCACAACAACAACAAATTCACACCTTACAACCACTCATCCACATACTTGGCTGTGATTTACAACTGCAATTAGGTACCATTTGATAGGCTGTACATCGTATATATGAATATTTAATGAACACTCCCTTGTAAATAATTGTTAACGCTTTTGCATGAAAGGTGACGGAGTGTCTATATTACAAAAACTGCGCAATGAATGATTGCCTATACTAAGTAGATGTTGAAACGCCAGTGGAGATCAAACGTCAGGTGGAACTCAAGCCCTGGGTGGAAAAAAAGGCCCACACAGGTGTGCTGGTCCTGCTTGACACAGGAAGTGCCAAGACGGAAAGTCTGGACCCCTGGGCGCGGAAACAAAATACATCGGCGGCTGGCCGGCATTGTAGCTAGGCCAGAAGGATTATACTTCGGAAATTACGAAAAACGTGGACGCAGCTGAGAGGAACGAGGAAGCGTCACCTCGGAAATCACGCGGGCCGGGTTATTTCCGCAGATTTTTGCGCAGAAGCGTACCATTGTATGAGTATAGGTATTTCCTCGCAAACTTTCCGTGCTGGACGACAAAAGACTAAAATATGGTTGGTCGGCCATTGGAAGAATCTGTAGAGAGTGAGAATATTCCGGGGTTTCGAGAACATGATTCGCCTTCTGCAGTTACGAGAGTGGGGATCCGAGTCTTGCTGAGAAGCCAGCGGTGGAGAGGAAGAGGTCTTCCGCTTTTGAGCGCCCATGTGTGACGGTCGCCCAGTATCAGCTTTGTCGGTACAGACTTGCTGTCTTTGATCTCAGGGGAGTTTACAGTTAGAACGGTTAGGCACTGTACTGTTGCGAAATTATACGATTCTGGACTTCGCCTCCAGGTTGGAAGTCGTCGTTGAGTACGTAGCGTTCAGTGTCTGAGAGCACTTCTGCTGCTTATACTAACGCTGAGACATTATTTGAACTCTGTCTATGTGACTGGGAGTTCAAGTTTCTCGTCTTTAGAATACAGAGAGGAGAAGACAGTATTAGATTATACTAGTCAGAAAACAGCCTACTGACGTCCTAGTGTTTGAAAGAATTTTTTTTGTGGTTGGAGTTCTTCCATCGTCGCAGACAAGTACGAGAACCATCACTCCGATGCACCGGACGCAGTACATACGTTGATGTTGGTAATTTCTTCAGCTTATTAGGGCTATAAAGCTAAACAGTTGTGATCACGTTAGTTTATTTCCAATGAGGTTCCACACCACTGTAGATCATCTTTGAAGGTAGTGTCTTCTAGTGTTTGGTACGTAGATGGTGTCAATCATTTCACGTTATTTATGTTAGATCGAGTGGCCATAAAAAGGGGCAGAGTTGGACAACTGATCAGCAATTTTAGTTAGGAAATATAGACATTTGAAGTAAAGGGTTGTTTTTTAATCTACAATAAATGTATAATAAGAAACAACGTTTATTATTTAGTAGTATTAGTTGCTTTAATCATTCATTTATGTTTAGGTTGTAATTTATATGTTAAAGACCATTAAGAGATCCTAAGATCTGCTTCCGGGTGATAGTCAGACAGGGCCAAATCATCATTTTAGCGTTCATTATTTCCCGTTGCGTACATTAATTTTACACCCCCCTGGAGTAGCATCTTGGAGGCTTCATGGAAGTAATCTACCATTTTCCATCATCTAGGCTGATAGATTCAGCTTCAGTCTAATCTGAACACCCACGGAGCACCTGAAAAGCAAGAGGTCGTGTTCACATCACACCCAGTTTCTGGCATCTGCAACATAAACATGGTACGCAATTAACAAAATGTTACCCTCTCATGAGCCAACGGCCTTGCCGCAGTGGTCACACCGGTTCCCGTCAGATCAGCCAAGTTAAGCGCTGTCGGGCTTGGCTTGCAGTTGGATGGGCCACTGTCCGGTATTCCGAGCGCTGTTGGCAAGCGTGGTGCACTCAGCCACTGTGAGGCCAATTGAGGAGCTAATTGACTGAAAAGTAGCGGCTCCGGTCATGAAAACTGACAACGGCCGGGATAACGGTGTGCTGACCACGTGCCCCTCCATACCCGCATTCAGTGACGCCTATAGGTTGAGGATGACACGGCGGTCGGTCTGTACCGTTAGGGTATTCCGAGACCTGCTCGGACGGAGTTTACTTTGGTTTTAGTTTTTTACCCTCTCATGTGGAAATCAAAATGTGTTTCTCTCCCTTATGCCCTTACAAATGATTCTACAAAGTTTCATTGTGCTACAGTGACTTGTTTCTCGTGGGGGCCCTCTCAAGTAGCAAAAGTTTAATTGTAATCACCGTGCACGTCAGACGAAATGACCACGTCGAGAAAGTCACAGACATGAGAGCTCATTACTGACATTCATCCTTCCCTCGTAAAATTTTCGCAGGGAAGGAGCAGAAGATGGTTGTACCGGAAGTTGCCTGCGATACATGCCATAAGGCGGCTTGTGGAGTGTAGATGTAAATGCAGGTGTTGACAGCGCCGATGGTAGCCAGTTCTATTTTTTTACCCCTCTTGCGACGAAGAGCAGTCGGCTTGGCAGCCCAGCGTTGGGTGTAAACACGTGCGTCCGCGGGCAAATTAGGCCTTCAGTTGACCATAAACGTGACGCTGATTGGACGTTAGAGTGTTCCTAACAGGCGCAACAGCGCCGCTCCCGCCCCGTCCTCTGGGGGGACGCGAGCGCCGCCGGCGGCAGGCCGCGGCACTATCCAGCGCCGCGCTCTGCAGAGTGGCGTGCTCCGACCGCGCGTGATATGTTCCTATCTCCTAAAGCTGTCAGCTGCACGCCGCCGCCCGGAACAAAAAAAAAAAAAGAGAAAATGACACAAAAAACAAAAACTTTCTCTCGGTTTCATTTCTCTGTGCCTTCTCTCCTCCCTCCATTTTCCCCCTCCCTCCAATTTCAACTGACCCTCACTCCCTATACTGGCAGTGGCGGTTGTATGAATGACAGCGTGGGAGACAAATAGTGAACGATCATTTGCACTATTCGTGAATTTTTTTTTTTTTTTAAAGGAAAGGGTTATAAAAGGGACGCTTTTAGCAGTGAGAGCTTTCGATGAGGAAAGCGGTGTGACAGTGGGAAGGGGAGGGGCAGCGGTGACGTAAAGAGGGGAACGGAAAGTTAAAAAAAAAAAGCGAAAATAGAGGGAGGGCGTGGTGACGGTGTCAGCGGCGAGCGCGGACGCTGATTTAATTTGGACGTGGCTGCGGAGCTGTGGCGCTGCCCCCGGCTGTCGTCACTAATTGATGTGGCCTGGCTGGCATCGCAGCGCCGACATCTGATGCAGGTGCCCTCCCTGTGCGGTGGGGCTGCCGCCTGGCTACACGTGGTTGCCGGAATAGTTGACGCACCTGCGTAAGGTGTACGCACCAAATTGGAACATATTTCGGTAAATGGTCGAACGTACGGACCACTATTGCTCTTAAGCCGTCAGCAGGCGGTAGGGGTGGAAAGAAACCCACCGCTCAACACCGATACCAGTATTTTAGTTCTGAATAACCGGTATTTTTCGGTATTCCTTTGGTCTCGGTTATAACAGGTCTTTTTTTATTTTTTACTGATAAACGACTAAAAAACGAATATCAATTTGCCAAAGCAGCAGTGCTAAAAATTTCCGCTTCTAAATAATCATATTTATAAAAAACAGTAAAATTTCCATTTGTTTGAAATTTTGCGTTTTTATTATAAAAAAAGGGAAGAGCGTTCAGTACTATTTTAATAAGAATGCCGACAGAAATGTGCAACAAACACATGACATCAGAATTGGTACAGTATTGCTGAGACAATAATGACCCTGTTGTCGCCTGTCATGGCTTAAGGTACACGTACATGCAGTGTGCGAGATTTGCCCCCACCTGGTCTATATGGTAGTTTCTTGCTGTCGTCACCAGATATACGTTGTACTGCAGAATGGCACCAATTATAGTTTGGAAATATTTTTATGAAGTCGTGTAGCAATAAACCACAACACTTCATTCGTCTTAAAAGATTAAAAGTGTGGCTGCCGTTTCTATGAAATTAGAAAAGAGGAAGGAATTCAGGATAACAATTTTAAACTAAAAATTTATTAAAAATTCGTTCGTAGTGCACAAAAAAGAAAGCAGCCGATGTGATGCATTTGTCTACATAATATGCCTTTGCCTGCTTGTTGAAAATGGACAAATTAACAGGAAAAACAGAGTTCTTCAACGTAAGTTTTCATCCTCCAGCCCTGACTATTCGTAAGTTGTACGATACCCGGTTTTAATGCGATTTTCCAGCAGAGTTTAAAAAAGTTAAGATCAATGGGAGAATATTGGTGATTTTTTGTAGTGTTCAATTCCTTATCATTTCAGAGAAAAGGAATGAACGGTGCACGGACGAAGTTTCCTTTCTTATTCTACAAAGTGTACAACTTTGCTTCCGCCTGTTTTTCCTCAACATTTGAGGCTTTAATGAAAAAAATTGGTTACATTTGTATCGTTCAAAGTATTTTCCATCGCTGGCCACTACTTTCTCCCATGTTTCGGGCAGTGTGCGAATCCCGCGTCGAAAAAATTGTTCATCTTTTGAAGCAATCTACGAATCGATGCAATTTGTGACTTCTACATGAGATCGGAAGTTTTGGTCAGCCAGGCCATGCGCCACTGATCTAAACAGGTGATAGTCAGAGGGAGCAATGTCTGGGGAATTCGGCGCGTGGGGTAGGTATTCCAGTTTTAACGTTTCCAAATACGTTTTGACCTCTTTTGCAACGTGGGGCGAGCATTGTCGTGCTGCAAAATCACTTTATCGTGCCTCTCGCTGTATTGCGGCCGTTTGTCTTCTAATGCTGCACTCAAACGCATTAATTGACTTCGATAACGAGCACCTGTGATTGTTTCACTTGGTTTCAACACCTCATAGTTTAGAAGCCGAGCTGGTCCCACCAAACGCAGAGCATGATCTTGGGGCCGTGAATATTCGGTTTGGCCGTCGACGTGGAAGCATGGCCGGGATAACCCCATGATTTTTTGCGTTTAGGGTTATCGTAATGAACCCATTTCTCGTCCCCGGTCACAATACGATGCCGAAATCCCTTCCGTTTTAGCCTCCGAAGCAACTGTTCACAGTCACACAAAAAATGGTTCAAATGGCTCTGAGCACTATGTGACTTAACTTCTGAGGTCATCAGTCCCCTAGAACTTAGAACTACTTAAACCTAACTAACCTAAGGACATCACACACATCCATGCCCGAGGCAAGATTCTAACCTGCGACCGTAGCAGTCGCGCGGTTCCAGACTGTAGCGCCTAGAACCGCTCGGCCACTCCGGCCGGCCACAATCAGACAAACGCCGTTCAACGTCTCTTGGTTTCAATTCACACGGGACCCAAGGTCTTTCTTTCTGAATCGTGCCCATAGCCTTGAGACGTTTTGAAATGGCTTACTATGTCAGTCTCAATAAACATGCCAATTCTTCTTGAGTTTCACGCGAGTCTTCACTCAACAATGTCTCCAATTCTGCATCTTCGAAAACATTGTCTCTTCCACCACTATGCCGGGCTACGACGTTAAAATCACCGTTCTTGAAGCGTTGAAACCACTCACGACACGTTCTTTCAGTAATACCGTCCTTAACATACGTACTTGAGAGTATTCGATGTGATTCAGCAGCTGTTTTCTCCATATTGAAACAAAACAGTAACACCTACCGCAAATGACGAGAATTAGGCTCGTAAACCGACATTTTAAATCAAGAACAACTTTGTGATGCAGACACAAATCGACTAATGTTTGAATGAGGTTATGTTGACCGAGGTCCAAGCTAACTGCCTGACGTCTGCGATCAGTTTCTTTCTACCGCTACTTACCGTTGTCGTCACCTATCGGCAATCGGCGGAAGCAAAGTTGTACACCTTGTATTTAAATTAATATTTTGATTTTTCGTATCTTGAAACTGAGACGGTCAAAACTTTTCTGTCTTTGTTCTATTTCTACGGTTGTTACAGGACATAACAGGAATAAAAACCAGAAAACTCGTTGTCTTACAAACCAGTTATCTTGAGCGGTTTTAATAGGTAACAGTGACGTAGAAAAAAAGCGGTATAACCGAAAACTCTTTGGTTCAGCGACATCCGCCATCCCTACTGGCCACGCAGGTTGCCGAAGTAATAACGGCACCTAGATACGGGCGCACAGCAAATTTGAAATATATTGTAAAATGACACAGCGTACGAACAGCTACTGCGCTTAAGCTGTCGATACGGGGACCGTGCATTCGAACTCTGAGAGTTGAGCGTGCCGAGTTTCTGACGCTACAGCGTGGAAAAAGCACGTTGGGGAGTCATTACGAACGTGCAGACCAATATCTAGGATAACAGATATTCTCACAGTGCGACTGAACGTAGACCAGTTGCACTCAGTGTGGGGGGGGGGGGGGGGGGGGGAAATCACAACAGCAAAAAGTACCGTCAAGTGGGGTGAGAAAAAAACGCCGCTTTTTGTGGTTTCTCTTACACAGGTTCCAAACAAATGATTGCATGGCTTTCACATTTTGTTACTGTGTTCCTGCACATACCCTCTTTCGGAATATGGATCAACGAACTTTTAATCCGCTGAGGGAAAGAGGGGAATCAGCTTATGTGGTGGAACATTCGCAGCCTGCATGTCGGGTGAAAAATGTTCAAATGTGTGTGAAATCTTATGGGACTTAACTGCTAAGGTCATCAGTCCCTAAGCTTACACACTACTTAACCTAAATTATCCTAAGGACAGACACACACACACACCCAGCCGCACAGTCCACGACTGCAGCGCCTTAGACCGCTCCACGTCGGGTGAGACTGTGCCGCTACTCATTTAAGCCTGAAGCGAATGGAAATCTGTGTTACATTCTCATATGTCACTGCACACAAGAAAACGATTTTCACTTCAAAATATGCTAGAAATTCACAGTTATGGGGGAGCAAATATTTTTTCAACTTAGTTTCCACGAACAAAAGTCACATTTATTTCAGAATAACTCCCTTTTACTTAGACGTTAAGGGCGTTGCGATGTATTCCATAACTGCAGCACACACGGTAATCATTTCTGTCAGTAGCAATAGGTACCTGCTAGCAAATCTTAAGCTGAAAGTGGAATATAGCCAATATTACCTGTCATCTAACAAACCAGGTACCATTTACATATGTACCTAGGTACCTACAAGTATGTTTCAAAAATTATAAACCCTCTGATGAAAAGAAATGAAATTAAAATGTCGTCTTAACTCATTTTTTAACAGTTTCCCTGACGGAAATCTTCCTGTTCTTTATTTCCTACAGTGCTAAGCATGACTGCTCATCTGTCCAATTGCTATACCGCCGTCATCCAACGTTTTTAGTGTATGTACGACCGATACCTCTAAATAACAAAGGAAAAATGGGCAAAAAATTAGTGGCACACACTCATCCCCGTAGGTGCTAAAGTCTCACAACTTCAAGTGTTATACGGAAACAATTCATTTAATAGAAAAGTCCCTACAAAGCTACGTTCTACAATAGTTACAGCATTGATTTACCAACTTAGCTTCTGGTGATTTAAATTATACTACGGTGAATAAACAAGCCTATGCTCCAGTTATCAATCAAACTGATGAAGCAGCCACCAATCTTAATAAATGCTGATAGCGGTGGTAGGGCGAAAAAAAGAACGCAACCAGCCTGAAGTGACCGTTGACGACAATAAAGTTGTGTCACGTACGACCGCTTTTCGCCACATAGAGGTGAATGACACGCGAGCGTGAAGAGGTTGAGGTTTGCGCATGCGCACTCGCAGAGAGATTTTTACCAAACGGAATTTTTTCGGACAACAATCATGTTCATTTGCCTTTGGTACATCGTCTTATACGCTCATATCTATCAGGGGTATAATATATTTTAAAAGCATTTTCGATGAATCGCCTACAAGAGATAAATCTTACTTCACGTCTTGACGTTGCGTCCACTGCTCCACTGCAGTTGTCTATGTGACGTCGGAAGGCCAGAACAGCTGACACAACATTTAAAGACGTCAGATACAAATTTTCTAAAAATGACGATTGTCTCACGACAGGATCATCGACAATGGTTGCAATAATTGGCATTTATTGCGATTTGGACAATACCGTAAGTAAAAATGTAATACACAATGAAATCAACTTCAAACTCAAACCCAGCTCATTACAGTTATTTGAACACTGCCTCTAGTCCGCAGAATTTTTTAAAAATGTGTATAGCACACGTATGTGGGTGTATTTGACTGTAGTTCAATATACATCATTATGCGTAAAAAAGAATTACTAGTAACAAAGACTAGTGCAAAAGACTCTCGTAAAAACTGTCAATATGTTATCGTATTATGACTGGGTGTTGTGTGATGTCCTTAGGTTAGTTAGGTTTAAGTAGTTCTAAGCTCTAGTGGACTGATGACCATAGATGTTAAGTCCCATAGTGCTCAGAGCCATTTGAACCATTTTTTTTGTTATCGCATTGCTTGGTGTCAACAAGCATCGTGAGTTTAATGTAACTCGTTCGACATTATAGTGAGAGATCACACTGATGATTCATTGAACAAGCAAGCAATTAAGCATCTTCTTGAGTAACTCGAGGGAATGCTGACCGAAAACGTGGAAAACCACGTATATCTCGACAGGTAACCCGTACTTTCATTATAAGCCGTTTCCCAATTTGTACCATGAAAATGATGGTAGTTTACTTGTCAAAATATTGGACGTTTTGACGAATTTACCCGGTCGCATTCTCGCGAGTAATTAAAGCATATAACACAATGGGGAAAGCTTAACTTCTCCTTAGGTAATGTGTTGAACACTATAGTCTGAATACTTCACAGGCCTCAAATTCCTAATCATCAAAGGCTAGGAAGTTCTCGTATACTGTTCATACGATTAATATGTTTACACACACATTTTTTTAAACCATGAGTCTTTAAAACCAAGAAATGTTATTACTTTAGTCTGCATCGTATTGCCACTGTCACTGCTACCCGAGTCCATGCCCGAACCATCTGATTGTAATTTTAGGATTATTAGTTCAAGGCTTTTAGCCATCACCACCTTCCTGTCACAGTCTCCTTTCTAAAACTTTTCATCGTGCCGCACACTTTATGCCTGCGCTGAAGGGGGATGTTGTTTACTGCTTCATGCACAACTGTTTCATTGTTTGTAATCACGAATGTCTTTTTTTCCACATAACTTTTAACCTGTGTTCAAGTGAATTCTATCGGTTATATTGACAGTGATTCGTGGGTAAACACAACACTGTGTGACTACATGGAAGAGCAAGAAAGTCGCGTTTGTATGTTCTGTCACTTGACTTGCAATAAATTGAAGAGCTGCGAGAGTTCGGCACGAGCCTGGCTTTCAGCGCGGAATACTTTTATGTTTCAGCCAGAGCACAATATCCGATTTCCTGGTGCTCGAACTTGGTGTTTTCTCTCTTATAGCTGAATAATAACTGGTGTGGCAATTACAATGACCAAATTCTAAGCAAGGTACAAAAATGGCTCTGAGCACTATGGGACTTAACATCTTAGGTCATCAGTCCCCTAGAGCTTAGAACTACTTAAACCTAACTAACCTAAGGACATCACACACATCCATGCCCGAGGCAAGATTCGAACCTGCGACCGTAGCAGTCGCGCGGTTCCGGACTGCAGCGCCTAGAACCGCTCGGCCGCCACGGCCGGCAATAGAAAGCACTGATGCTCAAATCGTTATAGGCACAGAAAGCTGGCTAAATCCGGATATGAGCTCAGTCGAAATTTTTGCGAAGAACCTAACGGTGTTCTGAAAGGATAGGCTAAACACGGTTGGCGGTGGCGTGTTTGTTACTTTCAGAAGTAGTTTCACTTGTCGCGAAATTGAAGTAGATACTTCCTGTGAGTTGGTATGGGTAGAGTTCATTGTTGGCAACCGGAATAAAATAATAATTGGATTCTTTTACCGACCTCCCAATTTAGACGATACAGTTGCTGAAAGGTTCAAAGAAAACTAGAGTCTTAATTCAAACACGTATCCGACTCATACGATAATAGTTGGTGGTGACTTTAATTTACCCTCGATATGTTGGCGAAATTACATGTTTAATTCCAGAGGTACGCATAAAATATCATCCGAAATTGTGTTTAACGCATCCTCTGAAAATTATTTCGTGCAGTTAGATTATGAGCCCACGCGAATAGTAAAAGGTTGTGAAAATACGGTTGACCTCTTAGCAACAAATAATCCTGAGTTAATAACGAGCATAGAAACCAATTCAGGGATCAGTGAACACAGGGTTGTCGTAGAGAGATTGGATATGATAATCTCCAAATCCTCGAAAAATAAGCGAATAATATACCTATTCAAAAAATCTGATAAAAATTCACTTGGCGCCTTCCTGAGAGACAATCGCCACTCATTCCAAATTAATAATATAAGTGTAGACCAGATGCGGCTTAAATTCAAGTAAATAGTGGCGGCAGCAATAGAAAGATTTATATCAAATAAATTAACAAACGACAGCGCTGATCCTCCTTGGTACAAAAACAGGTTAGATCACTGTTGCAGAAACAACGAAATAAACATGCCAAATTTAAACAGACGCAAAATCCCAAGATTGGCGATCTTTTACAGAAGCTCGAAATTTAGCACGGACTTCAATGCGAGATGCTTATAACAGTTTCCACAACGAAACCTTGTCTCGAAACCTGGCAGAAAATTCAAAGAGATTCTGGTCGTATGTGAAGTATGTTAGCGGCAAGAAACAATCAATGCTGTCTCTGTGCGATAGCAATGGAGATACTGTAGAAGACAGTGCTGCCAAAGCAGAGTTACTAAACACAGCCTTCCGAAATGTCTTCACAAAAGAAGACGAAGTAAATATTCCAGAATTCGAATCCAGAACAGCTGCCAACATGAGTAACGTAAAAGTAAATATCCTCGGAGTATTGAAGCAACTTAAATCACTTAATAAAAGCAAGTAATCCATTAAATTACAGGGCCATATTGTTAACGTCTATATGGAGCAGGATTTTAGAACATATATTGTGTTCGAACATAATGAATTACCTCGAAGAAAACGGTCTATTGACACACAGTCAACATGGGTTTAGAAAACATCATTGCTGTGAAACACAACTAGCTCTTTATTCACACGAAGTGTTGAGTGCTATTGACAAGGGATTTCAGATCGATTCCGTATTTTGGGATTTCTAGAAGGCTTTCACACACATTACCACTCAATTGCCTCGTAGTGAAATTGCGTGCTTATGGAATATCGTCTGTGACTGGAATATCGTATGTGACTGGATTTGTGATTTCCTGCCAGAGAGGTCACAGTTAGTAGTAATTGACGGAAAGACATCGGGTAAAACAGAAATGATTTCTGACGTTCCCCAAGGTAGTGTTATAGGCCCTTTGCTGTCCCTTGTCTATATAAACGATCTGGGAGACTATCTGTGCAGCCGTCTTCGGTTGTTTTCAGATGACGTTGACGTTTATCGACTAATAAAGTCGTCAGAATATCAAAACAAACTGCAAAACGATTTAGAAAAGATATCCGAATGGTGCGAAAAGCGGCGGTTGACCATAAATAACGAAAAGTGTGAGGTCTTCCACATGAGTGCTAAAAGGAATTCGTTAAACTTCGGTTACACGATAAATCAGTCTGATCTAAAAACCGTAAATTGAATTAAATACCTAGGTATTACTATTACGAACAACTTAAATTGGAAGGAATACATAGAAAATGTTGTGGGGAAGGCTAACCAAAGACGGCGTTTTATTGGCAGGACACTTAGAAAATGTAACAGACACTACGCTTGTCTGTCTTCTTTTAGAATACTGCTGCGCGGTGTGGGATCCTTACTAGACAGGACTGAAGAGGATCATCGAAAAAGTTCAAAGAAAGGCAGCACATTTTGTATTATTGCGAAATATGGGAGGGAGTGTAACAGAAATGATACAGGATTTGGGCTGGACATCATTAAAAGAAAGGCGTTTTTCTTTGCGACGGAATCTTCTCACGAAATTCTAATCACCAACTTTCTCCTCCGAATTCGAAAATATTTTGTTGACACCGACCTACATGGGGAGGAACGATCACCACGATAAAATAAAGGAATTCAGAGCTCGTACGGAAAGATATAGGTGTTCATTCTTTGAACGCACTGTACGAGATTGGAATAATAGAGAATTGTGAAGGTGGTTCGATGAACCCTCTGTCAGGCACTTAACCCTTTCGTGGTTTCTGGGACACATATGTCCCACTAATTTTGGGCCTTATTTAAAACACTGGGAAGCGAGTTGCATATTTCTGCTCAGTCGTGCCATCTGTTGGCAGCCCTTCTGAACTCGGAAAAAAATCGAGCCACTAAAATTATCAGTCTATAGAAGGCTGTGACTGTTGCAGTGCGTTGTCGCTTGAGTTTCGGCGCCAAAACTTAAATTTCTTGTCTCTCAAGACAGTTTTCGGCGTATTCTGACTACTAAAAATGTCCAAAGTAAGTATTTTTCCTATTTTCAACTTCTTAGATATTTACAAATGACAACTACACTTTCTAAAACGGATTTTACGTCTAAAATACTTTTTAGCGTGGTTACAGTAAACATTGTGTGACCCTATAGTTCCTTTATGTTAGGATGTTGTAGGACTTATATTTCAGAGAATCAGCTTTTTTCTGTAACATTTAGTGCTAGTAAAAATACGTTATGTGGTTTAGAACTAAGACATATTATTGTTACTTTATGCAGAAGCTGCGAGACAGCGAGATCCTGGATTTTTTATTTTCACTGCCAGATAATCCAGAAGAATCGGACATTGAAGCTGATGATGATGATCTAGAGGAGGTTTTTTCATCTCATGATCATGTGTCTACTGCAAGCACACCATTAGAAACATGGACACACAATTATATGGAACAGATTGTCAACAACGATGTGCAACTAGATTCGTTGATAGATGAAAACATCAGTGTTGCGAGTGAAAGTGGAGTGAATTTTGAGCAAGATGATGAAACTGGTGAATTTAAAGATTCTCACTGGGATGATGATGTAACTCACTTTGAAGAACTAAATTTACCCTCAGTGTTCGAACCAAAACCAACAGTAAACTTTGCTTTGGCAGACAATGAACTTGTGTATTTTGAAAAATTATTTGACGCGTCGATGATGCAACAGATCTGCTTTCAAACAAATTTTTATGCCAGCAGAAGAATAGTGCACAGTGGAGGGAATTCACAGTTCAGGAACTAAAAGCTTTTCTGGGTATGATCATAGTAATGGGTATTCATCAGTTACCTGAAGCAGCCAGTTACTGGAGCTCAGCTAAATGTAAATGCAGTATCGAATGTTATGACACTTGCTCGCTATAAGAAAATAATAGAGAACCTTCACTGCAATGATAATTTGTTTCAGCCAGCAACAAACGATCCTGGTTATGACAAGTTGTACAAAATGAGACCACTTATCTCAGCCCTGAACAAAAACTGTTTGAAAGTATATCACCCTTCTACTTCACTTGCAGTTGATGAATCAATGGTTGCATTCAAAGGAAGAACAAGCCTGAAACAGTACATGCCCATGAAACCTGTAAAAAGAGGTTACAAAATGTGGTGCCTTGCTGATGCAAACACAGGTTTTATTTCAAATTTTGATGTCTACGCAGGTAAATCTGCTGCCAGTAGAGGGGAATTCAAATATTGCCAAATGTGTGAAAGGGTAGTGCTGGAACTCTGTAAACCATTTTTTAATTCCAATAGAACTGTCGTTTTTGATAATTTCTTTTCAACATTTAGACTAATGAAGGAACTGAGAAAACGGGGTCTTTATAGCTGTGGTACCGTCAGAGGAAACAGAAAAGGCCTACCTCCATTTTTGGTGAGCAAATTACCTAGTCTAAACCGTGGAGAGTTTACATTTGCCGTCAAATCTGGTGTTGCTGCTGTTAAGTGGCAAGATAGCAAAGCAGTCTGTCTCCTTTCCACTGCACATAATCCTAAAGATGTTGTATTCATCAAAAGAAAATTGAAAGATGGATCCACAATCAGCATTTCATCTCCTGAAGTAGTACATGCTTATAATAGTACTATGGGTGGAGTAGATCGTTTTGACCAGCTACGAGAAAGGTATATGGTTGGCAGGCGATCAGTAAAATGGTGGCACCGACTATTTTATTTTTTCGTTGACTTAGCCATCGTCAACTCTTATGTACTATTTCGACTGTCAAGACGAAACGATAACCAGCTGTCATTTCGAATGAGACTAGCAACGCAGTTGGTCAATGGATTCATCAAGAATGAAGAAGGGCCCATCACCTGTTTTCTGTTCTAGTAAAAGAGGTGTCACTGCAGTGCCACAGGAAGTAAGGCTTATAAATGTCGGGTTATATTCCCAAAGATTAAAAGACCAGGAGGTGGTGTAGGTTTTGCAGCACAAAAGACACTGAAAAACGGACAAAATATGTTTGTTCATCCTGTAATGTGCCACTTTGTATTTCAACTTGCTTTCCAAAATTTCACGCAATGTAAGTAATATTCACTAAGTAGCAAAAAATGCATATTGGCAAAAATGAGTTACATTTAATTTCCAAACATTAATGTTAAATACTGGTGCAAATAAGCATTGTTCATAAATTTTACACTAATTTGTAGGAACTTCATTGTGAGGAAAATCGGTTCCAGAAATGATCAGTGGGACGTATGCGTCCCACTTTTCTTTTTTTTTGTTTTCTTTTTTTTTTAAATGGTTCAAGTTAAAAATTATTCATAGGCATATTTGTAATTCTGGCCCAAATAAGACTCTGTAACAGCTGAGGTACCTTAATAAATTCTAAAAAATGAGTAAAAGCCATGCAAGGTTTAAATGTGATTTGCAGAGTATCCATCTAGATGTAGATGATCACTCTGCACCTATGAGCTTTCGTGGGTCCCTGACCCCTCTGCCAGGCAGTTAACTACATCCTTAATGCTGATAGCATTGTGCTATTGATCTTCCGTTTCAGCAGTGACTATAATAGTCTTTTCGACTTCAGTTTTACTCCGTATTACCTCACTTTTTGTGTGATCTAAGCCTTATGTGCCTCTACTCGTCCAGTAGGGCTTTTCGATTGAAATAGATCTCTGTTTATCTCTTTTATTAATTTCGTTGCAGTACTTCCCATAGCTGTACGGTATATTTATTTTTTGGTTTTGTTTGTTAGTTTTTTATTTCATAAGACAGAATTTAACTATCAGATGCTTTCTTGCCTTGTCCATCTTTAATTTTTATTTCCTCTAAGCTCCTTCCAGTACCAGGTAATGTTACCGTAACGTATTTCGAAACTTTACATCTTTTTATCCTGACAACATCTGTTTCCCTCAGTTTCTCACAGAGCAAGTAATTCAGCTCTGTTACGATATATTGAAAGACCCCATTTTTCATATTGCTCACTGAGTTCCCGAATAATGTATTTCATGTCTTCGAAGTCCGTGGCAATGATCACTTTGTTGTCTGCAAAAGGTAGTGTATACAACGTTGCTGTTCCAGCTGGAATTCCCACGCTGCAGCACATTCTCTGGAGAGATTTTGAACAGAGTATAGGAGCTTAGGTACATCCTTGTTGGAGTCCTTTTCAGATTCTGTATTCAGCGGATACCTGTTTACCTTCTTTATACTACTGGTGCATCTACTGTAAAACTCTAAATCTCTTTGAGAGCTAATAGATTAATCTTACAGACAGCATAGCATTTTTCAACATGCTCTCCCACAACTGTTTAGCGGCACCATGTCGTAAGCTTGATATATACCCACGTATATCCAATGGGTAATCTGATTTCTAGCCATTCCCTTCTTGACTGATTTCGCAAAGTAAATTTTCGTTCTACATAGGAGTATACAAGCCGAAACGTATTTTACTCTTCTGTCTCTGCTATTTATTCCAGTGTCCACTTCTTTAGAACCCTACCATGCAGTCGGTCTAACGAAGGCATCACCTTAATCCCTCTATAATTTTTACATTCTATGTGGTAACCTTATTTATTTTTGGTAGTAATACATGTGTTTCCTTCGCTCTTAAGGAATTTGACCGCCTTTTACATATTTATCAAAGACCCTTGTCATACTCAATACTTTACCAGTAAACATTTGTTTGACCATACGTATTCATTCATCACAACCTATTTCAGGCACCCCAATAGGGCCCTCACTTTCCTGCCGCAATATTCTACAGCTTCCATATTTAATTCTGTCTTCTGTCAACAAATCTCGATAATACTCCAGCCAACAATCCATTCATATTGTGCTGATACCAGACCAATCTGTATTCTGCGTCCATATCAGTTTGAGTATTTTCCAGTCATTATTGGCTCCTACACTGCCCTAAAATTTTCTACTTCATCATGTATTTTTCTGCCAGTTCTCAGTCTTCATTTCGTTTATCTTTCGGTGGGTGCTGTTCCTCTCTTTGCAGTATGTTCCAATTTGGTGCTCCGCCATTTATGATATGTTCATATTGAGTTTGGCTTAATTGCTGTACTGTATTATCTTTTAATCCCTTACTTTTTCCTAAATGGGAGAATAACTTCTGAAATCAAAAGATAATGATACGATTCTCATTCTGCACCTCTCGTAAATCTTACATCATTTTCTTTTATAAATATCTTGTTTTATGATAATGTAAGCGATTATACATTTTAATCCATGTGTTGTTTGCGTCTAGCTGTATTTATGTTTTTGTGTCTGAACTATCTATTCGTGTACATTTTGTATATTACTCGGCTTTGCTTGTAGTTTAATCTTACTTTTTTTCTCAGAATTTCTAACTTTTTACAGCATTTCACATTATCCATTGCTTTTTATAGGCCGAAATATTTATAGAAAAGTCTTGATTTTTCTTAAGTCTTGGTTTCATTTTCAAGCACAATGTCGTAACTGCTGTTATGGTGCCTTTAACGTCCCTAAAGAGAAATTAATCGCCATGTAGTAGCTTTCTTTTCCGTTCTTCGTATGTTGTATGTAAGTCTACAACTTGATTGCAGGAGGTATTAAACAAATTGGGCGATATTTCGCACACTTATCTACCATTGTTATCTTCCGAACATGTAGACGAAATTTTTTCGAAAGTGTGCTGTCCCTTGTGCATGATTTGACTGTAAGTCTTCCAAAGCGATACTGACCCTAATACGGATCCCCTACGTCTTCAATATCAACTTCCATTTCTTCTTGTGTCACATCAGCCAATTCCTCCAGTCCATAGGGATCTTCTGTGCACTCTGTCCTCCTATCTGCTCTCTCGTCTACGTTTATCAGTGGAATTAATATTACACTCTTAATGCTGATGCTCCTTTTTTTTTTAATGTAACAGCAGATTCTTTCGAGTTTTCTATACGCTGAATCAGCCTTCCCGGCTTCTGATTTCTGCACTTTTCCTGCAGCCGTTTTACCTTAGCTTCTGAGAATTTTCTGTTCATTTCATTCCTCTGATTTACATATTTGTATTCTTGACATCCTGAGCATTTTTGTACTTCGTTCACTCTTCGATAAACCATGAATCTCTTCTGTAACCACCGAGCGAGGTGGCGCAGTGGTTAGACACTGAACCCGCATTCGGGTGGACGACGGTTCAATCCCGCGTCCGGCCACCCTGATTTAGGTTTTCCGTGATTTCCCTAAATCGCTCCAGGCAAATTCCGGGATGGTTCCTTTCAAACGGCACGGCCGACTTCCTTCCCTGTCCTTCCCTAATCCGATGAGACCGATGACCTCGCTGTCTGGTCTCCTTTCCCAAAACAGCCAGCCAGTCTTCTGTAACCCAAACAGATATCTTCCTTGTACCTATGCCTGTCTAACTTCTGCGACTGCACTTTTTAGAGGTATCAATTCCCTTTCACTATACTGCCTACTGAGGTGTTCATCATCACTGTATCTCAACCTCAAAAGCATATTCAACATTCCACTTAATTCCGAATTATTGCTACTAAATTCTGAATCGAATCAGTTCTACTCCCCTATACGCCGTACAGTCCAATATCTGATTTCAGAATCTCTGTGACATTATGAAGCAAAGCAACTGTTATCTTCCCATGTCCTTAGACCTTTTAGAAATACACTTCTTTCTTTTGTGATTTTTTAATAGTGCATTTGCTGTTACCTGCTGAAATTTGCTGCAGAACTCTATCAGCCTTTTTCTGCTCTCATTCCTACTACCAAGTCTATGTTCTCTCATAAGACCATCTCCTATTCCTTCCTATTCCAAAGCATTTCAACACCGTGATTATTAGATTATCTTTTTCTTTACGAACAACTGAATTACCTCTTCAGAGCCCTCGAGTCTGTATTCCGTAGCCTTCTACTTTAGATGTCAGCATATATATCTGAGTAAATCTGGTTTCATGTCGAGTCTGATGACAATAATCTGATCACTGAATTGTCAACAGTAATTCAGTCTGATGTGTCTTTTTATTCATAATGAATCCTTTTCCAGCTGAACTATATTCCGCTGCTTTTAATATCATCCTGTGTTACTCTCAATAGAATGTTACCCATACTAGTAGAACGTTACTCTTTCATTGGTTATTCAGTTTCTCGTGGTTACCCTCCACCTTGGCAGTACACTCTGAGACATCTAATGAGGAAATAATTTGGAAACCTTTGCCAGTGGAGAGATCACTACGATACTTTTACTTACAGATCCCACATTGCACTCCGTCTTCAGGCCACAAGTGGCCCACCGGGTCCATCCGACCGCCGTGTCACCCTCAGTTGAGGATGCGGATAGAAGGGGCGTGTGGTCAGCACACTGCTCTCCCGGTCGTTATGATGGTTTTCTTTGACCAGAGCCGCTACTGTTCGGTCGAGTAGCTCCTCAGTTGGCATCACGAGGCTGAGTGCACCCCGAAAAATGGCAACAGCGCATGGCAGCTGGATGGTCACCCATCCAAGTGCCGGCGACGCCCGACAGCGCTTAACTTCGATGATCTCACGGGAACCGGTTGTTCACTGCGGCAAGGTCGTTGCCTACAGATCCCACATAATGTGCTATTAATGTTGTAGGATCCATTGCCTTATGCATCCTCATGCCTTTGATCACTGCTGCTCCTTATAGGCAGTTTGCCACCCCAAGGTCAAGAGCTCGTAAGGTTTCAAACAAGTAACACACCTTACATTGAATTCATGAAACAACTACAGTTAACTACATATGTCACACGACAGAGTTATGTGAAATTATATGAATTTTATTGAGAGGCAACGCGAACAAACAAACCGACATCTCGTGAATATATGCCACTAACACTCACACTAATAATTGCATTCATGTAATTTCCAAGAGCCAAGCTATGAGACGCTGTTCTGAGGGATGGAGAATATTTACGATGGCAGCGCCCATTCCATATAGGCCGACAGCTTCACAACATGACATCTAGTGGACACAATGAGACAACGGAGACACTATGTTGGC
Organism: Schistocerca serialis cubense; assembly: GCF_023864345.2. Lineage (NCBI taxonomy): Eukaryota > Metazoa > Arthropoda > Insecta > Orthoptera > Acrididae > Schistocerca > Schistocerca serialis. The sequence goes on along the minus strand of NC_064642.1, from coordinate 110,554,717 downwards.
CGCTGGCCAAAGCAGCTGTTGTCCCTGCTTTTAATGACGACCCTTTGGAAAGCGTTTCTAAAGGGATATGGCGGGAGATGCCAGATAAAACCTCCAGAGAAACCCAACTCAAAACATTGGTAACACACTGTAGCCACCTGTGTTAAAACTCACACGAAAGAAGAAGCTCAGTATTACAGAGCATAAGTTAAACTCTATCCTACGAAAGAAACGACACCTGTGATCGGCTACAAAAACTGTAGTGGGTGGAGTTACTAGAAGTACAAATGCTCTGGTTGGCCAGAAAGAAAACGCGTGGCCACCAGCTTTGGTATAGGCAATTTTCAGATGGTAATTCGCTTTGTCTCTTGCACAAAATCATCGAGTGTTTGCAAGGTGACTCGTGCCACGCTGGAACGATTGCGAGAGTCATTACGTGAACACATGTTCACAGGCTCGTCTTGACTCATAAGGAGTTAAACTGCAAAAGGTCCTAGTATGCAGAATTGCACTGAGCACTGACAATTAACACTTGCAAGCGATTAGAAAGACGTATGCCCTATTCCAGCCAAATAGTTGCACCATGCCAATTAGCTAGGGAATAACTAGGAGTCTCGGCATCATGAGAGACGTAGAATATGTATCCGACTGGTGTTTAACAGTCGATAGAGATTTAGAATACATTCACAAGTTCACAGCTCACGCTAACAGACGCCAATGCAAGGTAAAAGCGCATGCTCACGCTATGCCAGCAAGTGATATTCAGTTGACAGAACTGCGGTCGTCTCCATCTCTCCCATTGTTTCGTGCTAACAACCATGACCTGTAGATAAATATGTTCACAACTTTCGGGCTTAATTCAAGCAGAAATGTGAGTATCCGATCTAATGAAAAGGTTGATCAGCCACTGTAGAATGCTTTATACTATGAATTTATTGAATTGTTTTAATTGTGGTTTTTCTTTTTGATTGCTCTTTACCGACCCCCATTTAATTTTGAGAACTTTCATTGAGCTTTTTAGCGTATTTGATATCTCTGGCCCCAATTGTACTTAATTTGTTTGTATTTTATCGAATCCCAGTCATGGTCATCAACCACCTTACCATTAAAGAACCATATAACAGCTGTTCACATTTGTGAACACCCAGTATGAACATTTTACCATCCTGTGCATAATTTGGCTAACATTTCTATGTCATGAAGAGACACTTAGAGGAAAAATAGTTATGCCTCAATCCATACAGTAATTTCTGTTAGCGATAACGTTTCCTTTACAAGGAGTGAAGTGGAACCGACATTGAGATCATTCTCTGATTACATCACTATCCGTACTGCTGCACTCTTCTGAGCTCCGCATGCATGAGATGGTATATTTCTATCTTGCAGACCGTAGGTTCAACATCAAATTCCTAAAACACTCACAGAGCGTCCTTGCACAACTGTGATAGGAAGACAGATGAGAACCAATCTCACACATGACAGAAGCTTGCCCTGAAATACTGTCCACTCCTCCATCCTCTTTGATAAGACCATTGGAGAAATGAGGATGACTCCTTTAATTACTAATCTAAGACGCTACCCATAGAGCAAAGTATATTTTCCAAAGAGTAGCGGTGCAGTTCGTTACCAGTTAGTTCAGTAACCGGGGAAAAGCCATGGAATTGCTCACCCATCTCCAGTGGCAGACGCTACAACAGAGAGGTGTTGTGCATCACGGACTGCTTTACTGTTTAAGTTCCTAAAGCGATCGTTCCTAGAAGATTAAACCGTGGTTCATGCTACGTTTATTTAGCGTAAAGGTCACGAAGGTAAAATCGGAAAGATTAGTTCACTTGGAGGGTTATCAACAATGCTTCTTCCCAGGCACCATTTTCGACTGGATCATTGAAAATGGGAAGAGACAGTGGTACATACCCTCGTAGATCCCCTTTCACTACACACTATTACGTGTCTTGAGTTAAATAAACGTAGATGTAGATTGCGATGAAGGTGATTTACCATAATCACCGAATCTTAATATTTCATAAGATGACACGGTCATAACACAAAATGATACAGTTTTACTGAGACTGAAAAGGTGTACAAATTTCGTGGTCGTAAAACAGGAATGAAATTAAGTTCAAAGGGTCGTTATGTATTAGTTCCTCGCTGGTAAATAACGTATAACACACAAAAATCACCGCACAGCCTTTCCGTTGATTTGGAATCGAAGATTTACTCATAAATTGATGATTTCTGAAAGGAAAGAGGACGCTACGACCCATCCACCTCCAAAAGCAGGAAAATGGGACCGTGACATCCCATCGACACCACAATCAATAGGGACAGAGTACAAAAAACTATGGAGAGTCTAAATCTGGTAACCCGGCGAGGGATCTGATTCCCTAAGATTCCGAATTAGAGTCCAGTGTGGTTAGTAGAGCGGCCCTTCCCGGAATAGTTACGATTAAATCAACCAGCTGAAACTTATGCTGGATTGATATAATATTCAGAAACAGATGTGACTAAATGTTGAAATGGTTCAAATGGCTCTGAGCACTATGGGACTTAACATCTGTGGTCATCAGTCCCCTAGAACTTAGAACTACTTAAACCTAACTTACCTAAGGACATCACATACATCCATGCCCGAGGCAGGTTTCGAACTTGCGACCGTAGCGGTCACGCGGTTCCAGACTGAAGCGCCTAGAACCGCACGGCCACACCGGCCGGCAAATGTTGAAAGAGTTCAGGTTTGTGACTGTAACTCTGGAAAGAAAGTTGGGGAAGCAACTAGCCACAGCAATGAAATTTATCAGTATAAAGGTTGCAGTCCGTAATGTAGTAAGGCAATGGGCAACTAAAGCGAAGGAAGAAAGCAGAATTCTAAGAAAAAAATTTACTGCCATTTCTACGTGTGACAGGATGTAACTGATTGAGCTTAGAAGCCAGTAACATAGTTTGTAGAAGGAGACGATAGCTCCACATACGTTGGACAGTCAACAACCCAGTTCTGAAGGGACGTAACTGACATGATAGTCTATCGATGCGCATGTTTCACGGAGTATACGGTACATTTAGCACTCTCACTGATACCAAATTTGTAGTCAATTTACGAAACAGGTTCCGTTTTCGGAACATCATCAGCAAACCTGCTTAAGGAGACTACAACAGGGGTATAAAACTACAAATATTTGCAGCTACATTCATGGGAAAACGTCTTTCGGTGTTCCTGCTGTTATAAGCCTGAATTAATTGGCTGAAGACTTGTCTTCATTGCGAAAGTAATATTGTTTGTCACCACATACACCATTTCGTGCCTGCGTGGACATAGATCTCCTTAGACTTCTTGCCTAAAGTGATAAAATAAATTAGAATTACAACTCAGGCTTTCAACGACTGCTTCTGTAGTGACCATCAGAAACAGATAACGGCGAAGGAAGTCATCGAAAGCTGGAGAAATCATGTGTGAAGAGTCACCTACTGACAACGACGATGAAGGATTCTAATGAAAACCTGTTATTTAAAGCTTTCTAGGCAAGAGTTTTTTCTTCCGAAGGAAGTTCGTTCATATGTACAAACTACATGGCAGCATGCAAAAAACTTGCTGATGCGTGTTTCAGACTGTAGTCCACCTCACGTGAATATACTTTATCTGAGTTTGTTGAAATCACATGGGACGGTTTCTCCTCGAGTTTTGTACCAGAAGGCAGAATATTTTATGGGCAAGCGGTAAATTAATCGTTCTACGTCATTGATAGGAAATCAGATGTCTGTGGATCATAGTTTGTACAATTCTGGGAGAGATGCTCGAATATCCATTGGCGGGTAAGAAAGGTCAGTAAGGAATGACTTAATGTTGTAACACTTGGTATCACTGTCCACCCCTGCACTAAGGTTCCGAAGAAACAGAGAAACCTGAACATGTTCCGAAACAATGCATGTCACTGTCGAGCTTATTCGCTGTAATCCTGAGGATTACAAGGTTATTAGAAGCCGGACGAATGTGCGACCTCCCTTCGCATTAAAAGATCTTAAGATGTAATCTTGTTATACTGGTTCTTAATGTCGCACAGCTTAAAGTATGGTAGATATATAGGCAGTTTCAAGTCTTCGTCGCCTTTTTCTAATTTATTATCTATTCGTGTGGACAGTTATCTCAGTTCTAATATCAACGTGCCCCACTTGAGGTCAGTATGAATTTTCGCTTGAAACTTCAGTTTCTTGCTCTTCAGATGGTGCTACAGATTCTGCAGGCTTATCATTTCTCGGTTTGAAGTTTTGGTACGTTGTGACATGCAAACGTCATACAACGGATACAGGAGAAGACTTACATTTTTATTGTTTACTTTCCAAAGGTTTCGAACTCAGATCTTGAAAATCAGAAGCTTAAACGATTCATCTCAGGTATGAAACTAAATGAGACTATAAATCTTATAGCTTACACTCGCAGGAAATACTCAAATTAGTTTGAGAGACTGCTGAGCAGATTTGACATACATTGTTTTCAGTGTGAAAATTTCCAGCAATGAAATACGTGAACACGAAAGTATGAAAGTATGATAAAAAGAAAGACTCTGAAATAGGAGAAATTAACGACGGAAATATTTAGAAATATGACTGACAATTAGAGTTAGATTCAGTGGGAACACACTTTACTTAAAAAGGAATTAAAGAAAACATAACTTGTGATCATAAGGAAGTGTAATGATAGCGTAAAAATTAAACCCGCATCCTCTGGGCGGTTCGGTGTAGATCGCTGCATGTCCAGCCGTGAATGGGACAATTCAATTATTGCACTCCATTAATCTATCAACATTCTTCCAATCATTTAAAACTTAGACACACTGCGTATTGTCATTTCACAACAAGAAATGCGATGGGCACGCGAAATTTCTTACCGAATTTGTGGACATTAGACAGCTGTAGTGACTCACTAAACACTGACGAGCTCAAACTGGCCGCCTGTGGTCTGCAATTGACAACTACTAGCTTAAGCTTTTGGCTCCCAATTACTTTGAGGAGAAGGGAACAGAACTGCACACAGTATTTCTCGAGGGAACTGTGAGGGCTCTGACGACTCACATAGTACGAAACAGACAACACATGCCTAATTTGGATCCTAAGCGTCCACTACGTATACAGTTAATTTTCTTTTTCGTGTGATCAACATTCTGACAAGTTTGAAACGGCCCGCTAGGTTATCCTCTCCTCTGCCAGACTCTTCATCTCAGAGGAGCACTACGTCACCAGTACTACTTCTTCAATGTATTCCAACCTCTGCCTTCCCTTCTAGTTTTTATTCTATACAGCTCCGTCACGTACCATGGAAGTAATTCCCTGACGTCTCAACACATGCGCTATCATGCTGTCCCTTCTTCCTTTCAGTGTTGCCAAAAGTTCCTTCATTCGCCGATTGTGCGGAGAACCTCCTCGTTGCTTATCTTACCGCTCTACATTCTTATGTAGCACTACATATCGGACGCCTTGAATCTGTTCTGTTCCTATTCCCCCCAGTACACGTTTCTCTACCGTGGAACACAGTGCTCCATACGCACATTCTCAGAAAATTCTTCCTAAACATTTGATAATGGTGTACTGTTTTTGCCCACGAATGCCCTCTTTGCCTATGCTAGTCTGCTTTTATGTCCTTATTGCTTCCAGACTACCAGAATTCATTAAATTCGTCTACTCGTGATCAACAATTTTGATAAGGTTCTCGCAATTCTCACTTCTGCTACTTCTCCTTACTTTCGTCTTTATTAGTTTACTCTCAGTCTATATTCCATACTCGTTACATAGTTCATTTAATTCAATAGGGCCTGTAGTTCTTCTTCACTTTAAGTGAGGATAGTGATGTCATCAGTGAATCTCATTATAGATATCCCACCCAATTGAATTCTAATCTCTCTATTGAACCATTCGTTTATTTCTGTCGTTGTTTTTCGGTATATATGGTTCAAATGGCTCTGAGCACTATGGGACTCAACATCTGTGGTCATCAGTCCCCTAGAACTTAGAACTACTTAAACCTAACCAGCCTAAGGACATCACACACATCCATGCCCGAGGCAGGATTCGGACCGGCGACCGTAGCGGTCACGCGGTTCCAGATTGACGCGCCTAGAACCGCACGGCCACAACAGCCGCCTTCGGTATATAGATAGAACACTAAGAGAGAACGACTGCAACCCTCTCTTCCACACTTTTCAGTCCGAGCCAATACATTCTTAGTTTTGGTTCTTGTATCTGTTGCATTTTGTCCTTCTTTTCCAGTCGCTTAAAATCCTTTGTTTTTTTGAGAATTTCGAACGTCTTGCACCATTTTACATTGTCGAACTCTTTTTCTATATCGAAAAATCCTATGAACGTGTCTTGATAGCTCTTCAGTCTTGCTTGCATTATCAAGCGCAAAGTCAAACTGCCGCTCCATCGACTTTACCTTTCCTAAATCCAAACTAACTGGCATGTAACATTTCCTCAGTTCTATTTTCTGTTATTCTGTATACTATTCTTATCATCAGCTTGGATGTGTCAACTGTTAAACTCACTGTGATAAGGGTCTCGCACTTACCTGCTCTTGCTGTCACTGGAAATATATGAATGTTTCTCCTTAAGTCTGACAGTATGTCGCCAGTGTCATGGGTTGTACACGTCGACTGGAATCTTAGCTTGGTTACCATTCCCCCAATGATATTAGAAATTGAGAAGGAACGTTATTAGTCCCTTATTTGATCTGATTTCTTCCACTGTTGAACTCTGACTCTAGTACGGGATCCCGTCTGCCTTCCGGATCGGCTTAAATTTCTGCTCATCATACCATTCCTGCCGCTCATAGCCGCCTTCAACGTACTATTACAATCTATCCTCTTGCCCCTCTGCGTTTAACGATGTAATTCCCTTTGCACTCTTAACGTGGCCGCTTTTATATTTAATTTCACTTTAGCTGTTCTGACTTTTCCATACGCTGAGTCAATTCTTCCACTGATAATTTCTTTTTCGATTTCTCAACACGTTTCCTACAGTGATTTCTCTTTGGCTGCCCTGTACTTGCTGTTTATTTGTTTCCTAATGGATTTATATTGCTGTATTCCTGTCTTTCCATGAATATTTATATATGTCCTTCATTCGTCAATCATTTAAAGTATTTCTTCTGTTATCCAAGTTTCTTTCGAGTTACCTTTGCAAGCCGCCACTGGGGTAAAGCTCTAGTTGGTCTGTTTTGTCACTGATACGCACTGTGTAGCCCCTCTCAAGAGGCAAGTCACCCACTACGGTATGGTGCATGTAAAGAAATTATGCGCATGGAAATGGAAAGAAAGGATTAGCCCTAATACGTAAATAATTGTGTGCCATGATTAAACATTAATAATTACGAAGTAGTGATGGGAACTATCAGCTATTGTAATGAAACAGGGGTTAGAAATTACGTGCATTTATTGTTATGACTTCAATGCTTGCTCGGAACAAACAAGGGGCAAATACTCACCAAGGGAGTATGACTGCTTATACACATATGAGCGTGTGATTACTGTGGATCTTCAGAGGGGAAAGATGGGAAAAGTTGTCGTGAAATGGACCGAACGAACACGACATCATGTTAACTGACTGCTGATGGCGGAATTGAAGTGCTGGCGATGACTGAATCGTAGGGCTACAGTGCATTTACAATTAGTTGCAACTTCTGACGTTTGGCTGACTGGAGCGGGACGTGACGCCATTGCCCAGGTAACACTAATGGCGAGCCGCCTTTCCCTACCACGTCGCCAGAAGTTCGGCTCGTAAAGCACCCGTGTTGCCTCACCATGAATAAACAGTACCACGTGGTGTCACGCATTAGATGCATCAACGTTCGCAGCTCTCGCTGTGAAATAGTATTTTCTGGCGTTAAGTTTTCTGTAGCTGTCAGGTACTGTGAACAAGTGTTTTGTGTGAACGTTGCATTAATCACAACAGCGCGGTACATCTCAATACGAGATTTGCAATGAAAGTGTCGTCCAAGAACACATACACCGATTGGGAAGATAAGGTTCTGCTGCAGAACATTCCTCGAAATTCGACAATAGTAACGGACAAAACGCCATACCACTCTGTTCTGATGTCTAAAGCTGCAACAGCGCTGTGGAGGAAAGCAGGAAATTTTGCTCTGGGGGCAAAGAAATGTCCCACAACATAAAGCTGAACTTAGCATGTATAAGGCAAAGTTAACGGAACCTGTAGTGCTGCACAAGCCTAAACTTCACGCTCACGGGTCAAAATAACTGGCTAACGGTAAAGAGTATAGTTATTCACGCTTCTTCCATATCATGCTCTTTTGAATCCAACACAGTATTTTGGCGTAGGTGAAAAGTAATGTGTAATGTGACAAAAAAAGGAATTTTGGGCTTCTTCCATATCATGCTCATTTGAATCCAACACAGTATTTGGGCGTAGGTGAAAAGTAACATGTAATGCGACAAAAAATACAAATACAGACAAAAGAAGCCGCTGTAAATCTCACACAAGATTGGTCTTGAGTTCTCAGCCATACCAGAACGTAGCTGAGGAGACATTGATTCACAGGACTGTGACGAGTTTTGAGAAATACGTAACTTGTCTTGTTGCCGTATTAAAATTTGCTTCTTTTGTCAAAATGCAGCGTGTTTTAGAAATATTCGTCTCACTAACGTTCTAATGCAGTTGGAATTACGACAGAATCCTGAAATAGCGTATGATTGAACTAACCTCTGAGTGCGAAGCGGTCCAATAGTTTATAAAACAGCCCATTGTCAGTATAAAAATAAACGTGTTGCTTGGTCACTTACATTATTACAAAAACCCACAGCAGTTCTCGTTTCACCAGCTGTCGATGGCACTCGGTAATTACATTATTTCATTGCAAAAATCTGTAGTCGCATGAATATCGTGGTAGTTATGCATGTACCGTACATGAATCATATGGTAAAACACTCTCGTCTTTGAGCGTTATCATTTGCCAAAATCTTGTTCCGATAACTCATACCATTTATGAGATACGAGGAATTTATGAATATTTCATTCTAGTCTTTTCATTGAAGTATGGTTTTCTGACGGATCGCTGAACATACAATCCATTTTCTCGAGGCTGGAAGCACACAGCGTTATCTCTCCATGTTTGCAGAACAATATAGTATGTGCATTTAATACACAGCAACATGTAACCTAGCACGCTCCACACGTAGATTCATAGCGACACCTATTTTTCACAGCAAACTAAGAATTTCTTGTTGTAGTTTACCTGCTACCGATATTTCACAATGGGTATAACCATTAACGAAACGATAGGCGATTCATCATGAAACTGACGAATTAAACTGTAAGACAGTTTTTGATGTTGCTGAGCAACAGTCATACAATAATTTTTAAATGAACGCTCCGCAATTAACTGTATTGTTATTTATTTAATTACGACCCAGGGTTCGGTCATTTATACAGGGTTATTACAAATGATTGAAGCGATTTCACAGCTCTACAATAACTTTATTATTTGAGATATTTTCACAATGCTTTGCACACACATACAAAAACTCAAAAAGTTTTTTTAGGCTTTCACAAATGTTCGATATGTGCCCCTTTAGTGATTCGGCAGACATCCAGCCGATAATCAAGTTCCTCCCACACTCGGCGCAGCATGTCCCCATCAATGAGTTCGAAAGCATCGTTGATGCGAGCTCGTAAGTTCTGGCACGTTTCTTGGTAGAGGAGGTTTGAACACTGAATCTTTCACATAACCCCACAAAAAGAAATCGCATGGGGTTAAGTCGGGAGAGCGTGAAGGCCATGACATGAATTGCTGATCATGATCTCTACCACGACCGATCCATCGGTTTTCCAATCTCCTGTTTAAGAAATGCCGAACATCATGATGGAAGTGCGGTGGAGCACCATCCTGTTGAAAGTTGAAGTCGGCGCTGTCGGTCTCCAGTTGTGGCATGAGCCAATTTTCTAGCATGTCCAGATACACGTGTCCTGTAACGTTTTTTTCGCCGAAGAAAAAGGGGCCGTAAACTTTCCACCTTGAGGCATCCAGAAGCTTTAAACTGCGCATACCATCGCCGAATGGAGTTAGCAGTTGGTGGATCTTTGTTGAACTTCGTCCTGAAGTGTCGTTGCACTGTTATGACTGACTGATGTGAGTGCATTTCAAGCACGACATACGCTTTCTCGGCTCCTGTCGCCATTTTGTCTCACTGCGCTCTCGAGCGCTCTGGCAGCAGAAACCTGAGGTGCGGCTTCAGCCGAACAAAGCTTTATGAGTTTTTCTACGTATCTGTAGTGTGTCGTGACCATATGTCAATAAATGTAGGTACAGTGAATTTATGAAATCGCTTCAATGATTTGTAATAGCCCTGTACAATTTTAAAGTGATTGAGTTAATGTCGTTAACATATGTCTTGAACTTCAGCCTACTCTTCATCACTACTATATTGTGAGTCTCCTGGGTACGCCTTACAATCCAGTATCTGACTTCGGAATCTCTGTCTGACCATGGCGTAATCTAATTGAAATCTTCCCGTATCTCCCGGCCTTTTCCAAGTATACCTCCTCCTCTATTACGAGCTAAAACTTGTTACAGAACGCAATTAGTCTTTATCCTCTTTCATTCCTAGTCCCAAGCCCATGTTCTCCTGTAACCTTTTCTTCTACTCCTTCCCCTACAACTGCATTCCAGTCTCCCATGACTATTAGATTTTTGTCCCCCTTTACATACTGCATTACCCTTTCAATATCCTCATACACTTTCTCTATCTGTTCATCTTCAGCTTGTACGTCGGCATGTATGCCTGAACTATCGTTGTTGGTGTTAGCCTGCTGTCGATTCTGATTAGAACAACCCAGTCACTGAACTGTTCACAGTAACACACCCTCTGCCCCACCTTTCTATTCATAACGAATCCTACACCTGTTATACCATTTTCTGCTGCTGTTGATATTACCCGATACTCATCTGACCAGAAATCCTTGTCTTCCTTTCACTTCACTTCACTGACCCCTACTATATCTAGATTGAGCCTTTGCATTTCCATTTTCAGATTTTCTAGTTTCCCTACCACGTTCAAGCTTCTGACATTCCACACCCCGACTCGTAGAACGTTATCCTTCCGTTGATTATTCAATCTTTTTCTCATGGTAACCTTCCCCTTGGCAGTCCCCTCCCGGAGATCCGAATGGGGGGACTATTCCAGAATCTTTTGCCAGTGGAGAGATCATCATGACACTTCTTCAATTACAGACCACATGTCCTGTGGATACACGTTACGTGTCTTTAATGCAGTTGTTTCCTTTGCCTTCTGCATCCTCATGTCGTTGATCGTTGCTGATTCTTCCGCCTTTAGGGGCAATTTCCCACCCCTAGGACAAGAGAGTGCCCTGAACCTCTATCTGCTCCTCCGCCCTCTTTGACAAGGCCGTTGGCAGAATGAGGCTGACTTCTTCTGCCGGAAGTCTTCGGCCGCCAATGCTGAATATTTATCAAAATTTAGATAGTGGCGGGGATCCAACCCGGGACCGAAGACGTTTTCATTATGAATCAAAGACGCTACGCCTAGACCACGGGTTTACTAACATAAAAAAAAGAAGTCTTTATTTGAGAAAGAAATTTCTAAGTACGTATGCTCGGAGCACAGCAGTGAATGGTAGTCAAACAGGGACTGAGGGAAAATCGGAACGGAAGAAATTCGAATTGTTTGAGATGTAGTGCTACAGACGATTGATAATTGGGTGGACTGATAAGGCAAGGAACGAGAAGGTCCTGTGCAGAATCAGAGGGGAAACGAATGTGTGCAAAACAGTGACAAGAAGAAGGGACGGAATGGTAGGACATCTCTTAAGACATTACGGAATAACTTCCATGGCATTAGCGGGAACGCTGCCCGCGGTGGTCTAGCCGTTCTAGGCGCTCAGTCCGGAACCGCGCGACTGTTACGGTCGCAGGTTCGAATCCTGCCTCGGGCATGGATGTGTGTGATGTCCTTAGGTTAATTAGGCTGAAGTAGTTCTAAGTTCTAGGGGACTGATGACCACAGATGTTAAGTCCCATAGTGCTCAGAGCCATTTGAACCATATATATATATATATATATATATATATATATATGATCTCTTTGTCCGACCTACTGCCGATACTGATGTAATGTCGACTTGCTTGTCGTTACCCCACGTGGGCTGACCAGCCGACCGTCGCAGGAGAACAGCACGGCACTGGAGCCTCTGCGCGACGGTAGCTGATCCGGCGCTCTCAGGGCCCGGCCAGAGACACACTCGACCTTGTTCAAACCATAGTTCGTGGTGTCACAGAGGTCACTGATGATGATGATATAAACATTCTGGTTCCCGTTCATGGTAACCTGTAGAAGTGTGGTCATGTCATGACACAGGAAAGTTCTGCCCACTCAAGACTTGCAGTTTTCTTGGGCACGGTGAGCAACAGTCTCTTACATGGTACAAGAAATGGCAGTTACAAGCCGCCCCCTTCTCAATATTCGCACGAAAACTTATTGCGATGGACCTGAATTTAGTGCCAAAAGCAATTTCTCTCAAGTTCGAAATTGATGGTTACTGACAAGGCGGGATATTTGCATCCATACAGATGGGTTAGTATCCTTTCGTGACCTCGTTCTTGCGCTATGTGACATGGCTGCCACTGGTATACTATTCGTTGTAGAAACGTGACCATTTCTCATTGGTATACCAACAAATTGGAGAAGTTTGTTCAGCGTGTGGTCATTGGCACTTACGATCACGGCAACGTCTCTCTGCGATTCTGTCATGTCTCCGTCACAATCAATCTTACAACGTTGGAGTCCACACAACTGATTGAATACATACGAGGGGCGTTTGAAAAGTCCGTGCAAGGTCCTAGAGATGGCACCACAGTCGCGTATCGAGGTCATGTTCAGTTAGTAGCATCTTTGGAAAGAACACATACCGAGTTTCCGCCATATTGGTCTATTTTTTTGTGTTTGGCGTTCGTGTGAATCAAGGAAGTCGAGTGACTGTCAAAAAATGGACGAAGAAGATTTTCGTGTGGTGATTAAACATTACTTTATGACAGGCAAAGCGCCTCACGAGACTAAAGAGAAGCTTGATAAACATTACGGTGACTTTGCACCTTCGATTAGAACAGTGTATAAGTGGTTTCAAAATTTTAGGTGTGGCCATATGGGCATAAGTGACGCTGAACGTTCTGGACGCCCTGTGGAGTTTACGACTCCAGAAATCATTGATAAAATCCATGATGGATGCGTGAGATTGCTTGTGCTGTGGGCATTTCGAATGAACGGGTACATAATATTTTGCATAAACATTTGGACATGAGAAAGCAATCCGCAAGGTGGGTTCTGTGACTGCTCACGCTTGACCAAAAACGGAATCGTTTGAAGTGTTGCAAAGATGGTTTGCAGCTGTCCAGGAAGAATCCGCAGGATTTTAAGCGTCGTTTCGCGACTGTGGATGAAACATGGATACATTACTATACTGCTGAGACCAAACAACAATCTAAACAATTGGTTAACAAGGGATAATCTGCACTAAAAAAGGCAAGGACCTGTCCTTCGGCCGGAAAGGTTATGGGGACTGTCTTTTGGGATTCGCAAGAGATAATCCTCATCGACTATCTGGAAAAGGGTAAAACTATTACAGGTGCATATTATTCATTGTTACTGGACCGTTTGAAAACCGAGCTGCAAGAAAAACGCCGGCGATTGGACCGCAAAAAAGTCATTTTCCATCACGACAATGCACCAGCACACACCTCAGCAGTTGTGGTAGCAAAATTAAAGGAAACAGGATTCCAACTCGTTTCACATCCCCCCTATTCTCCAGACTTGGCTCCCTCGGACTAATATTTGTTCCCAATTTGAAGAAATGGCTGGCGGGACAAAGATTTTATTCAAACGAGGGGGTGACTGCAGCAACTAATAGCTATTTTCAGACTTGGACAATTGCTATTATTAGGAAGGGATCAACAAATTAGAACAGCGTTGGACGAAGTGTATAAGTCTAAAAGGAGACCATGTATAAAAATAAAAAAGGTTTGCCCCTAAAAAGTAAGTAGTTTTTATTTTTGCACGGACTTTTCAAACGCCCCTCGTACGCCACGTCACAGCCGTAACTTACGACACCTGTGGTAGATCTCATGCCGACTTGGTACCAGATCAACATCACGTGTAGCGCTCCAAAGCTACCAAGGTGTTCTTCTAAAATCGTGACGTAATTTTGTGTATACAGTAACTTTACCAGCGTAGGTCCATGGCGTCTCCAGCGCACCAATCGATAGTCTGGTGTCTTATTGCGATCTGCTTGTAGTTTCTTAGTTATTCTCTAACTGCTGTTTTTGTTTTCTATATCATTGTTTTGCGTTCATAAAAGTAAAGCATCCGAATTTTTTACGTGAAAATCCTTAAAGCTTTTCAAATAAAATAGTTATTAACATTATTGATGTTTATTCTTTATGTCTAAATATTTGCAGCCCTCTGCCGCTAGAGGGGTCAGAACTGTAGCATGCGGAATGGCGATGTGTAACGTAACTATGCCAGTGTGTGAGAAACAGTGTGCTGTAATCGAGTTTCGAACGTTAAGAGTTCATCCACATCTGGAGCACCCTCTAATTCCGCATGACAATTCCAGACCATACACAAGCGCCATGGGGGAAACGCTTTGAGTTCACTGCCATTGATCATCCTCCATTTAGCAGCGGCTTGGCCTCATCCAGTTTTCATCTGTTTTTGTAACCTAAAAAACCATTTCGAGTACTTTACTTTGAAAGTAATGAAGCGGGACAAGCAGAAGGCGGGCAGTCTACAGTCAGTGTACCAAAAAACTGGTCTTTCGTTGGGAGTAATGTGTTAGTTACTAGGGTGACTACATTGGGAAACAAATACGTAGCCGTTAAGGATAAGGATGTGCAATGTTAGTAATGTTTCTTTCATTTAAAAAGTTATAAGAGTGTTCACATAAAGTATTCGGGGGCTTTACTTTTTAACTCGCTTCCGCAGATTATGGGCAATTGTAGCAGGCACCCAGCTAGCTTGTTTCTTGTGTGCTTAAGGAAGCTTGAGGAATCCAAAAGCAGTTGGCTCAGTATAGAAACTCTTAACTAAGAAAAGGCTAGGGCACGTGTGATAAAGATGCAGATATGAGCTGATAAACACGCAACATTCGGAAACTAAAGCATACTTTCATTGAATGTATATATTGGTGACAAATGAATAACAAAAATTAAAACAAACATTTGAAGGTAATACGTCGCGAGCTTTTCCGCGTGACACTGTCTGCCTTTCGCCACTAGAAAGTCCACTGGCTGCGGGAGCCGAGTAGGTTGCGGCGGGACAGCAGTGGTGGCGCTGTGTTACGGAATAAAGTACGGCGCTGTTTTCACTTTCTGTTGGAACGCGTCCAGAGTAGCCGCCGCCGGCCACTTTGGTCCCCTATCCCGTCGTCGGAGGCGAAATTTAGGGAGCACGCTTACCCGGAAGAGATTATTAAGTTACGTTCGCCACGAACTTTTCCCAGAGGCGTTTCTGTACACAACAGGCAAAACCAAAAGTACCAGAAGGTCACCGAATTGAAAAGATTAATAACAGAAACTGTTCGTGTGAACCTTTGTGCTAACCAGTTTTTTACCTCCTTTAGTCATTTGTAAATAACATTCAGAAATTTTTATCTCTTTCGAACCAGCAGTTCGCAGTGCTGGCACATACAGAACTCCAGGAGACACAGATTCTGCCAGAAAATATAATAATTTATTTGATATGGAAACTAAGGCGTATACATATCTGAATCATGTGGTAGAAATATGACGCAATTCGTTGCACTGGATATTCGAAACCCTTAGGGTCAATGTCAAACAGATATGGTCGGAAGTTATGTTTACTTTTGTATTGACTTAGCATAAACTGAAGTTCACTGAAGTCTTCAAAGTGACGTTTGGTAGTTTCCATGCAACCATTCCACCATAATTCATTGAAAGAATTGAGATATAGGTTTAAAATCATTTGGCCACACTTGACACTGTACCATTAGCGGTATGTGGGCCAGTTACTCATCCACCTAGGCCTGGCATTGAGGAGAGGTGAATTTGTTTGTGTGGCTAAGGACTAGCTGTATGGGCCAAAGGCTGAGGGCACGCCGCGTCCAGTACCGGCCAGCCAGGTGCAGAGACTAGCGTGACAGGATGTGGGTAAATCCCAAAGCTGCGAATTTCGATGACAGTCACCTCACTTAGCAGAATGCGGAATGACCAGATGTGGTGAACTTTGAGACAGTGTGAAAACTGGCTTCTTACAGCACTTTCACAAACTATAATAGCTTACAGTCAAGTATTAAACTAAATTTGAATGCATTTTCTATCTCACATAAATGATATGCACCCAGTGACACAACAATGTTTCACTATTTTTAAAACCATGTAACGTAATATTTCTGAATGAATAAACATTTACACAACGAACCTCTGAATTTAATACTTTTAATCGCTTCATTCAATTTCAACAAACAATATCGGATGATAGTATTACACTACATCTGTCATCACTGGAAGCTACATTTGTATAAATGTTTTATTTACTCATATAACACTCTTTTATACCGTTTTTATTACACAGATGTTTGTGAGAACATCGTATTATTCAAAATAATATAATGCAAATGAATGTAGCATCAACACCATA
Source organism: Schistocerca serialis cubense (assembly GCF_023864345.2). NCBI lineage: Eukaryota > Metazoa > Arthropoda > Insecta > Orthoptera > Acrididae > Schistocerca > Schistocerca serialis. The sequence goes on along the minus strand of NC_064642.1, from coordinate 110,538,072 downwards.
TTTTTAATATGTGTGTATTTAATTAAGTTTACTACTTTGTCAGTAACTTTATTTACATGTAGACAGCAAGTGCTATTAAAAACTGTAAATGTAATCAGTTGCATATGTTAGCGGACACCACAACTAAAAAGAGAACCAAAAGACTCTACTGTGAACAACGTATAAATAATTGTTTAAAAATGGAAATGAATGCTCCAAAACTAGCTTCAATAAGGTAATATATTTTTAATTTTTAACACGACTGGCCTGTTTCGGCTTATTGCCATTATCAAGTGGTCTGCGAAAATGACATTTATAAGATTACGTATACGTAAATAGTAGCTGTTTTGTGTTTACGTGTGGATTGATACTTACATCAAGTTCGAAGATACGACCATATTGTATCGACCGAAAAATTTTTCTGTCTGTCTTGGCAAGTAAAATACTTTTTACAGTTACGAAACGTAAAAATATACGTTATTGTCAGATATTTTGACAGTTCAATTTTGACAGTTATTTGCTTCGATGCTATATCTCTCCAAGGCATACACAACTTATCAGAGATGAGGTTACACTTCGTTGTTCTTCCTTTCCTTTAAATGTTACCTACAGAATGTATAAATTTCGTTTACCATATGACTACTTCTTTTCGTATTCTGTTATGTCAATAGAGTTCTCGACATATTATTTATGTTTGAAATGTGTGTGTTCATTTAGAATTTCGTATGGATATTTACTTCTATGGATATAAATTTCCGGTTGCTCGAGACTGTTCATAGTAAGTACTTTCGGTATTTTGTGTAATATTTCTAAGGCGGTTTCAATTTTCACGGCTTTGTGGTGTTGAATTTTCAGATGTAAATAGGTCTTTCCCATGCTGATCAATACATCTGTTTTCTCTGCTACTGAAACACGTCTAAAATTTATAGGGGGTGTTCGCAAATCCCCGTTACAAACTTCAAGGACTTGTAGATGGAAGTGTATAGCTAATATTTTGAGTAGGAACACATGTCCGACTGTTTCAGTTCAAATGTTTAACTCATCCACGTCTGCTTGAGGACTAGAATTAGGGGCGACACGGTATGATTATCAGGAAACAATTCGAAAGGAAACATAGCGAAACATCCACTCATCACTTATGTACATTTCTTTATACAAACAACTTACACATCACGTGCTTACAATTACTCCAAAACAAAAAAGAACGCAGTACACTCTCTTTCAAATTCTGGAGGTGGGAGCGACATAAAACAGGTAGCGGAACGCTATTTACAATTTGTACAGAAAATATATGGCAGTTTAAGAGTCGAGGGGCATGAAAGGGAAGCAGTGGTTGGGAAGGGAGTGAGACAGGATTGTAGCCTATCCCCGATGTTATTCAATTTGTATATCGTGCAATCAATAAAGGAAACAAAAGAAAAATTCGGAGTAGGAATTAAAATCCATGGAGAAGAAATAAAAACTTTGAGGTTCACCGATGACATTGTAGTTTTGTCAGAGACAGCAAATGACCTGGAAGATCAGCTGAACGGAATGGACAGCGCCTTGAAAGGAGGATATAAGATGAACATCAACAAAAACAAAACGAGGATAATGGAATGTAATCGAAATAAATCAGGTGATGCTGAGGGAATTAGATTAGGAAATAAGACACTTAAAGAAGTAGATGAGTTTTGCTATTTGGGGATCAAAATAACAGTTGATGGCTGAAGTAGAGAAGATATAAAGTGTAGAATGGCAATGGCAAGAAAAGAGTTTCTGAAGATGTTAACACTGAGTATAGATTTAAGCATTAGGAAGTCTTTTCTGAAAGTATTTGTATGGAGATTAGCCCTGTATGGAAGTGAAACATGGGCGATAAATAGTTTGGACAAGAAGAGAATAGAAGCTTTCGAAATGCGGTGCTACAGAAGAATGCTGAAAGTTAGATGTACATCACGTAACTAATGAGGAGGTGAGGCATCAAGAGATCACCGGTTTAGTATTGGAGGGTAGTGGGGATGTTAAAAATCATAGAGGGAGACCAAGAGGTGAATACACTAAGCAGATTCAGAAGGATGTAGGTTTCAGTAGATACTTGGAGATGAAAAAGCTTGTACAGGATACAGTAGCACGGAGAGCTGCATCAGACTAGTCTCTGGACTGAAGACAACACCAACATACTGCCGGCCGCCGGTGGCCGAGTGGTTCTAGGCGCTTGAGTCTGGAACCGCGCGACCGCTACGGTCGCTGGTTCGAATTCTGCCTCGGGCATGGATGTGTGTGATGTCCTTAGGTTTAAGTAGTTCTAAGTTCTAGGGGACTGATGACCTCAGATGTTAAGTCCCATAGTGCTCAGAGCCATTTGAACCATTTTTGAACCAACATACTGTACGTACAGAACAGTACTGACGCAATACCACAGTGGTTTCACGTGGCGACCACCAACATTGTTACACACATTTTACCTACGAAGCACACTATCCAGCCCACATGGTGTCTCTTAGTTTCTAAGCAGTGACCAGAACTCGAGCCAGTAGATACTCGCCTGTCTCGACGGGAGCTTTGTAAATTAAATTTTGCATACGACCCAACAAGATATCGTACACGTCGTCCTGTCTATCATATTGCATACCACGACAAGCAACTATGAAAGTTTTCTCATTCCCTCAGCAGACGAGGACATCTGAAGTGAAACCGTGGTAAAACGGAAATGGTACATTTATAGACATGGGTTTGTATTCAAATTATTACGTACTCATTCCCCTCCACAAGTCCTAGAAGTTTGTAGCAGTAATTTCCAAACACCCTGAATTGCAATAAAGTCATCAAAGTCTAGAAAATTTCATTTGTGTCATGACAGAAACCCGCACAACATCAACCTGTGTAGCATATTGTCAGTGTTTGTCAGCGGAAACATTCTTTACATTTGTAGCATCCAAGGATACAGGCAGTGACAGTTGTATGTGAAAGTCATTCATCCACGGAAACAAATCCTCTAGAGGAACTTCGTGGCTTTCAAAGGGCAGAGATTGCAAGGAGTTCACGTACAGAACGCCAGCACGACAAAAGTGGAAGTGTATTCGCTTTTGAAAGGGAGACAGTCGACGTACTTCTCGGGCTATGGCAGCTCTCGGTCGGTATACCGGCTTGTAGTGGGGCTAAGTGCGAGAGACACAAGTAGTGAGAGCGAAGCGGAGGGATCGAAACAGCTCGTGCGGCTGGCCGCTGCGGGCCGGGGATTGCTGCCACTCTCTGGTTTCCATCCCCTGTAATGACGTAAGCTGCGGCCACTCGACCGTCGCCAGAAATCCTCGCCCGCTCAGCCGTGGAGGGGGAGGTGCTGAGAGCAGCGAATCACTGGCGCTCTGGCCACACTCAGAGACGTGGGGATCCAGGTCACGGGCGCCGAGCAACACAAAACAAGAGTTGCTAACTCCCGAGAAAGGAAACTGAAGCAGCCTGTTGTGCAATGCTACTGTAGTGTCCTGTAGCAATGACTCTGCGCGAATATTGTGTCTGTTTCCAAGTGCTGGGCGACCAAGACACTGCTGCTGTGGCAGTCGCTGTACTCTGCTACAAACAGAAGAAAAGTGAAGGTCGATGAGAAACTGTTTTAAGAACCATCAAAAATTCTTTCAGTTTGTTCTCACAGAATCGAATTTTGTGAAATAGCTTCCCTCGCGGCTGTAGGGTACTGATGTGTTCAGTGGGCGACAACTCATATATATCAGTCCGGTTTTTACATTAACATGGATTAACATCTGATAATGCTTGCAATGATATGTATATTTCAATGCATCGTAATATGAATATTCTCTCCTTTTGTTTTCAACTCATTTTGGTACATAAATACAAACTGGAACAAAAAAAGTCCAGAGACGGTGCTCCAGTTACGTGAGAAACTGGCAAGGGCATTCTCAGTATTATACACAGACAACGCAATGTTTTTCAGGCAGCGTAATATTGAAATATGAAAATTACCCAACTACCAGATTAATAAGCCACGCCAGCCGGAGTGGCCGTGCGGTTCTAGGCGCTACAGTCTGGAACCGAGCGACCGTTCTGGTCGCAGGTTCGAATCCTGCCTCGGACATGGATGTGTGTGATGTCTTTAGGTTAGTTAGGTTTAATTAGTTGTAAGTTCTAGGCGACTAATGACCTAAGCAGTTAACTCGCATAGTAAAAAAAGAAAATAAGCCACGACTGCAAAATACTAAGACCAATTCCTTACAGACGAATGGAAAAACTGGTAAAAGCCGACCCGGGGAAAGATCAGTTTGCATTCCGTAGAAATGTTGGAACACGTGAAGGAATACTGACCCTACGACTTAACTTAGAAAATAGATTAATGAAAGGCAAACCTACGTTTCTAGCATTTGTCGACTTAGAGAAAGCTTTTGACAATGTTGACTGGGATACTCTCTTTCAAATTCTGTAGGTGGCTGGGGTAAAATACAGGGAGTGAAAGGATATTTACTCGTACAATTTGTACAGGAACCAGATGGCAGTTATAAGAGTCGAGGGGCATGAAAGGGAAGCAGTGATTGGGAAGGGAGTGAGACAGGGTTGCAGCCTATCCCCGATGTTGTTGAATATGTATGTCGAGCAAACAGTAAAGGAAACAAAAGAAAAATTCGGAGTAGGAATTAAAATCCATGGAGAAGAAATAAAAACGTTGAGGTTCGCCGATGAAATTGTGATTCTGTCAGAGACAGCAAAGGACCTGGAAGAGCAGTTGAACGAAATGGACATTGTCTTGAAAGTAGTATATAAGATGAACATCAACAAAAGCAAAACGAGTATATTGGAGTGTAGTCGAATTAAATCTGGTGATGCTGCGGGAATTAGATTAGGAATAGAGACACTCAAAGTAGTAAAGGAGTTATGCTATTTGGGTACCAAAATAACGGATGATGGTCGAAGTAGAGAGGATATTAAATTTAGACCGAAAATGGCAAGGAAAGCTTTTCTGAAGAAGAGAAATTTGTTAACATTGAGTATAGATTTAAGTGTCAGGAAGTCGTTTCTGAACGTATTGTATGGAGTGTAGCCATGTATGGAAGTGAAACGTGCGCGATAAATAGTTTAGACAAGAAGATAATAGAAGCTTTGGAAATGTGGTGCCACAGAAGAATGCTGAAGATTAGATGCGTAGATCACACAACTGATGAGAAGGTATTGAATAGAATTGGGGAGAAGGGAAATTTGTGGCACAACTTGAATAAGGGATCGGTTGGTAGGACATGTTCTGAGGCATCAAAGGATCACCAGTTTAGTATTGGAGGGCAGCGTGGAGGGTAAAAATCGTAGAGGCAGACCAAGAGATGAATACAATAAACAGATCAGAAGGATGTAGGTTGCAGTAGGTACTGGGAGATGAAGAAGCTTGCACAGGATAGAATAACAAGGAGAACTCCATCAAACCAGTCTCTGGACTGAAGACCACAACAACAACAACAGCGTAATATATTTCAAAAATTTTTGATCTGCTGTATTAATTCAACAATCCCTCATCCTAACCCACTCACGTTCAATATTACTGCGTACACCGAAATTCTGAGCAATAGTATTGGCTGTGTAGCGGCTGCTTAACAGGATAAGAAGGAAATTGCTTCTACTGTTTCTCCGCTTTTTTAATGGTTGTTTAATAATGAGTTTATACAAGAAATTTACCTCTTGGTCCATATATTTTCAGTATTTAAAGTCAACTGCCAGTTTCCGCACCATACAGATATCTTGCATAAATCATTTTGCAATTGGTTTTGATATCCTTATGAGTTCACTAGACGGTACCTCTACCGTACCACCATGTCCAGAAAATCATCTAAATCGTTCTAGTTATTAGGAAGTGCATTGGGGAACGCCAGGCAACACTTCGTTCCGATTACTTTCTGTAGTTACTACGTACTGTGACCTTTCTGACAGCACAAATTCACTCCCGCTCTATAGACACACACCTGAATTAGAAACTGCTTGTGAGAAAGGGTATCAAAGCTTTCTGGAAATCTTCAACTATGGTATTGAAATCTACAAATATGGAATCAATTTTAAATCCCCTGTCGTCAGTACTCATTACTGCGTGATGATAAAGAACTACTCGTGTTTCACAAAAGCAAATCAATGCTGTGTGTCAATAGACAGTTTTCTTCTACATAATTCATAGTAAGAAAATAATAAGCAACCAGTTACATAAAGGAAATTTAATTTCCTTATCGGTTTCAGACACTTAATTCCCCTCTTCGGAAGGCTATACCTATTGCATTATTTGCGAGTGGCAATCGCAGATAATGCAATAGGCACAACCTTTTTATGAAGAACACTTTGAATTTATTTTATGCAGTTGGTTGGTTATTACTTCGTTACGTACAACTACAGTTGCTGAGGATGGATAAAGTACGTGTTTCATGATGTTCGAATACGTTATACGTACCAAAATCCTACTGCAAATCGACGTCAATGATATGGGTCTGTAATTCAGCGGGATACTCTTTTCTTGTGTATTGGTGTGACCTGTGCGGCTTTCCAGTCTTTAGGTATGGCTCTTATGTCGAGAGAGTGATTGTATTAAGATTATTAAGTATGGAGTTATTATACCAGTGTACTCCCTGCCGCCGTTGGATAAGCAGCTGCAGCAGCAAGTCGTATACTCCTAGCTCACTCATTTGTTACATAGTTTAATTCTTAATTTCTTTGCGTGTTTTTGGTACTTGCATTGTTAAATTCATAAATTTTTGGCGTATTATAGTATTTGAGAGTGTAGCATCGCGTTTTAGTACCTGAATAGTGTAAATTCGCGTAGTCTCCTTCCGCCGCCGAGCAGTGTCAGCAGTGCGCAAGTAGCAGCATTACTGCATTTACTAGGCAATCTTGTATTTTAATAACCGTTTAAATTTTGTCGATTTGTTTGCGCTCTCTGTAGATTAGTTCAGACGTTCTTTGCAAAACAGTTGTTAGCATGGATAGGGACTGCAACTGCTGTGTTCGGATGCAGGCTGAGTTGGCATCCCTTCGCTCCCAGCTTCAGGCAGTGTTGGTTTCGGTCACACAGCTTGAGGCTGTTGCCAATGGGCATCACTGTGGGGCTTCGGATGGGGGTTTGTCGGGGACGGCCAGCTCGACCCACGCATCCCCTGATCGGACTACGACTGTGGTTGCCCGGGATACTGCCCGCATTGAGGCTGATCCCTCACCTGTGGTAGAGTGGGAGGTCGTCTCAAGGTGTGGCAGGGGGCGAAAGACATTCCGGAGGGCTGAACGGAAAGCCTCTCCAGTTTGTCTGACGAACCGGTTTCAGGCTCTGTCTCAGGCTGATACTGATCTTCAGCCTGACATGGCTGCTTGTCCTGTTCCAGAGGTTGCCCCTCAGTCTGCAAGATCCGGGCAGTCGCAGAGGGTGGGCTTACTGGTAGTTGGGAGCTCCAACGTCAGGCGCGTAATGGGGCCCCTTAGGGAAATGGCAGCAACAGAGGGGAAGAAAACCAATGTGCACTCCGTGTGCATACCGGGGGAAGTCATTCCAGATGTGGAAAGGGTCCTTCCGGATGCCATGAAGGGTACAGGGTGCACACATCTGCAGGTGGTCGCTCATGTCGGCACCAATGATGGGTGTCGCTATGGATCGGAGGAAATCCTCTCCGGCTTCCGGCGGCTATCTGATTTGGTGAAGACTGCCAGTCTCGCTAGCGGGATGAAAGCAGAGCTCACCATCTGCAGCATCGTCGACAGGACTGACTGCGGACCTTTGGTACAGAGCCAAGTGGAGGGTCTGAATCAGAGGCTGAGACGGTTCTGCGACCGTGTGGGCTGCAGATTCCTCGACTTGCGCCATAGGGTGGTGGGGTTTCGGGTTCCGCTGGATAGGTCAGGAGTCCACTACACGCAACAAGCGGCTACACGGGTAGCAGGGGTTGTGTGGCGTGGGCTGGGCGGTTTTATAGGTTAGATGGCCTTGGGCAAGTACAGAAAGGGCAACAGCCTCAACGGGTGCGGAGCAAAGTCAGGACATGCAGGGACCAAGCAGCAATCGGTATTGTAATTGTCAATTGTCGAAGCTGCGTTGGTAAAGTACCAGAACTTCAAGCGCTGATAGAAAGCACCGAAGCTGAAATCGTTATAGGTATAGAAAGCCGGCTTAAGCCAGAGATAAATTCTGCCGCTATTTTTACAAAGGTACAGACGGTGTTTAGAAAGGATAGATTGCATGCAACCGGTGGTGGAGTGTTCGTCGCTGTTAGTAGTAGTTTATCCTTTAGTGAAGTAGAAGTGGATAGTTCCTGTGAATTATTATGGGTGGAGGTTACACTCAACAATCGAACTAGGTTAATAATTGGTTCCTTTTACCGACCTCCCGACTCAGCAGCATTAGTGGCAGAACAACTGAGAGTAAATTTGGAATACATTTCACATAAATTTTCTCAGCATGTTATAGTCTTAGGTGGAGATTTCAATTTACCAGATATAGACTGGGACACTCAGATGTTTAGGACGGGTGGTAGGGACAGAGCATCGAGTGACATTATACTGAGTGCACTATCCGAAAATTACCTCGAGCAATTAAACAGAGAACCGACTCGTGGAGATAACATCTTGTACCTACTGATAACAAACAGACCCGAACTTTTCGACTTTGTATGTACAGAACAGGGAATCAGTGATCATAAGGCCGTTGCAGCATCCCTGAATATGGAAGTTAATAGGAATATAAAAGAAGGGAGGAAGGTTTATCTGTTTAGCAAGAGTAATAGAAGGCAGATTTCAGACTACCTAACAGATCAAAAGGCCGCGCGGGATTAGCCGAGCGCTCTGAGGCGCTGCAGTCATGGACTGTGCGGCTGGTCCCGGCGGAGGTTCGATTCCTCCCTCGGGCATGGGTGTGTGTGTTTGTCCTTAGGATAATTTAGCTTAAGTAGTGTGTAACCTTAGGGACTGATGACCTTAGCAGTTAAGTCCCATAAGATTTCACACACATTTGAAACAGATCAAAACGAAAATTTCTGTTCCGACACTGACAATGTTGAGTGTTTATGAAAAAAGTTCAAGGCAATCGTAAAATGCGTTTTAGACAGGTACGTGCCGAGTAAAACTGTGAGGAACGGGAAAAACCCACCGTCGTACAACAACAAAGTTAGGAAACTACTGCGAAAGCAAATAGAGCTCCACTCCAAGTTTACACGCAGCCAAAACCTCTCAGACAAACAGATGCTAAACGATGTCAAAGTTAGCGTAAGGAGGGCTATGCGTGAAGCGTTCAGTGAATTCGAAAGTAAAATTCTATGTACCGACTTGACAGAAAAACCTAGGAAGTTCTGGTCTTACGTTAAATCAGTAAGTGGCTCGAAACAGCATATCCAGACACTACGGGATGATGATGGCATTGAAACAGAGGATGACACGCGTAAAGCTGAAATACTAAACACCTTTTTCCAAAGCTGTTTCACAGAGGAAGACCGCACTGCAGTTCCTTCTCTAAATCCTCGCACAAACGAAAAACTGGCTGACATCGAAATAAGTGTCCAAGGAATAGAAAAGCAACTGGAATCACTCAATAGAGGAACGTCTACTGGACCTGACGGGATACCAATTCGATTCTACACAGAGTACACGAAAGAACTTGCCCCCCTTCTAACAGCCGTGTACCGCAAGTCTCTAGAGGAACGGAGGGTTCCAAATGATTGGGAAAGAGCACAGGTAGTCCCAGTCTTCAAGAAGGGTCGTCGAGCAGATGCGCAAAACTATAGACCTATATCTCTGACGTCGATCTGTTGTAGAATTTTAGAACATATTTTTTGCTCGAGTATCATGTCGTTTTTAGAAACCTAGAATCTACTATGTAGGAATCAACATGGATTCCGGAAACAGCGATCGTGTGAGACCCAACTCGCTTTATTTGTTCATGAGACCCAGAAAATATTAGATACAGGCTCCCAGGTAGATGCTATTTTTCTTGACTTCGGAAGGGGTTCGATACAGTTCCGCACTGTCGCCTGATAAACAAAGTAAGAGCCTACGGAATATCAGACCAGCTGTGTAGCTGGATTGAAGAGTTTTTAGGAAACAGAACACAGCATGTTGTTATCAATGGAGAGACGTCTACAGACGTTAAAGTAACCTCTGGCGTGCCACAGGGGAGTGTTATGGGACCATTGCTTTTCACAATATATATAAATGAGCTAGTAGATAATGTCGGAAGTTCCATGCGGCTTTTCGCGGATGATGCTGTAGTATACAGAGAAGTTGCAGCATTAGAAAACTGTAGCTAAATGCAGGAAGATCTGCAGGGGATAGGCACTTGGTGCAGGGAGTGGCAACTGACCCTTAACATAGACAAATGTAATGTATTGCGAATACATAGAAAGAAGGATCCTTTATTGTATGATTATATGATAGCGGAACAAACACTGGTAGCAGTTACTTCTGTAAAATATCTGGGAGTATGCGTGCGGAACGATTTGAAGTGGAATGATCATATAAAATTAACTGTTGGTAAGGCGGGTACCAGGTTGAGATTCATTGGGAGAGTGCTTAGAAATTGTAGTCCATCAACAAAGGAGGTTGCTTACAAAACACCCATTCGACCTATACTTGAGTATTGCTCATCAGTGTGGGATCCGTACCAGATCGGTTTGACGGAGGAGATAGAGAAGATCCAAAGAAGAGCGGCGCGTTCCGTCACAGGGTTATTTGGTAACCGTGATAGCGTTACGGAGATGTTTAATAAACTCAAGTGGCAGACTCTGCAAGAGAGGCGCTCTGCATCGCGGTGTAGCTTGCTCGCCAGGTTTCGAGAGGGTGCGTTTCTGGATGAGGTATCGAATATATTGCTTCCCCCTACTTATACCTCCCGAGGAGATCACGAATGTAAAATTAGAGAGATTAGAGCGCGCACGGAGGCTTTCAGACAGTCGTTCTTCCCGCGAACCGTACGCGACTGGAACAGGAAAGGGAGGTAATGACAGTGGCACGTAAAGTGCCCTCCGCCACACACCGTTGAGTGGCTTGCGGAGTATAAATATAGATGTAGATGTAGATGTACTCTGAAAGGAACCGAATTGGTATACTATCTGGTCCGGAAGACTTAACTTTGTTAACGGGAGACGGTGGCAGTCTTGCACTGATATTTTTGTAAATCCATATCTTTGCCATTTTTTGTTCAATCTAATTGAAATTTTGCACACTTATGTATAGAGATCTAATATGATTTTTTTTAAATTCAGAATTTTTTATAACAATCTAACGCAGTGAGATAATTTTGAAGTTGCATTATTATTTTAAGGTACACTTTTTCATAATTTCGAGGCAAATTTGACAAATTTTTCAATGGTAAAATAATCTACACTAATAGGTGTACAAGTAAGTGCAGTAACTTTTTGGTAAATGAATGCTATTATTTTCTGTGATATTTTGGATTCGAACATTTTTTACAAGCAGAGTTTTCAATATATTATCAACCACAAAACTGTTTACAATATCTCGATCAAAATTTTGTCCCACTTAAATATTGCTTCAAAGTAAAAGAATAGGTGTGCCAAATTTCATTGCAATCCTTCCAGTAGTTTCTGATATATGTGTTCCTGAAAGCAGAAAACTTTAAGTTAGCTAAAACTGCCCATATCCATATTCCATTTCTTCCTCATCATCCTCTACAGCTCTTTTAGCTTCTCTGCTCCTTTGCCTAGCAATTATTTCTATGTTCTGGACTGAAGTCTCCGCCTTCGCGATTCTTTGCTTATCGATGATCTGCAGCATCTGCTCAGTGAAGACTCCAGGTGTAAAGCCCAACTTGCTGAGGATGTGAAGTCTTGCCACATTCCCATCATTAAACACTGCTGCAGCTTCCAAAGCAGAAATCTTCACCACCAAATTGGAAACAAACTGTCTTTGGACATCTTTTCCAAATAAGAGCATTGAAACTTTCATTTGGGTTCTGTGTTTTCCCATGCAGACATTTTTCTAGCAGTTCTGGTGAAGCCAGTGCTCTAAAAGTTGATTAAATGGCCATTTAAACCTCATAAGGAAGGTTATTTCTGTGGGTATAAGCTTCCCCACTTTCCTTACTTATCAAAAATTTGCACCATTCATTAGAACAGAGGCCATGTTGAGGTGTAGTGTCTGTCGACAAGTAATGAAACCAAATGGCCCCTACTGCTTTCCTCATACTGTCCAAGCTTGAGAGGTTACTTCTAATTGCAGCACCATAATAGACTTGTAGGGTGTCAATTCTCTTCTTTGTTAGTCTGTTTTTACCTCCCAGTGGCTTTCCATCCTCTAGTAGCTTGCCTTTATTGTCTGCAACAAGTCTTCGGAGTCGTCCACCCATCCTCTTCTGAACATGGCCTAAGCACTCTAGTTTCTCAATAGTGCAATCTTTTCCATAGGGCTGACTTTCAACTACATTCTTGAAAGCACTAGAGACTCCATCTCCTAAATATTGTACGTATCTTACTCCATACGTTTGCAAAGATCTATGGAAAATTAATATCATACCTGCAGCTTCCACCCCACCACTGGAGCCTGCATAATTTCTGCTACAAACAGCTTTATGGGCTTCTTGCCATTCTGTTTCTTTACCCGCAACAATATATTTCTTGTGCAAGGACACGCAGAACAATATTTAGACATCACCTCTAACTCTAATACCTTTCCAGTGTCGGCACTAATGATAGTAGAAACTCCATGCAATGAAGTATGCCACCTCTTAATCCAGGAACTGTTACAGGAAACTGCTATATCGCTGCTATTAGTTGCTTCACAATTTTCTTGAATAACCAGGGCTGCCATTTTTATGCTCTCTTCACTTACTTCTGCAACTGCATTAAGGAGAAGAGTATTCATTGCAGAAAATTTTAGGGGAGGACAAGGCATGTTCATAATACCACATAAAAGGTTTCCACCATCTCTTCCAATCCATATACATCTTAGTCCATAAGCAAATCTCATATTGGCTTCATAGATTCTATTACTGACCTTTGATGTCTTGAATGGTCTGTCAGTATCACAGTTTTGACACAAAATGTGCAATGTGCAAACCAAACCTCTTCCCTTCCATCATCAACCAAATCCACATTTCCTCTACAAACAGAGCACTTGAAAGCTTTTCTATGTGCTTCTGCCACCATTTCCAGATCCCAAATTCTGAAACCTGTACGTCTGACATGATTTGTTTTTTCTGACACAATCCCTGTCCCAAGCTTCATTTTAGATGCACTTGGAGACAACCTAATGTTTGCATCTGCAGGCCTGATCCTAACCTCAATGTCAGTTTTTCGCTTTATATTGGAAATATGGGACTTACTATATTTTTTAAATACTTTACCAGGCCTAGGCATTGTAAAAAGGGATCAACAGGTTCAACCTTGCACAAAGAATGGCACAATAAATTAAGCGGTCACTCGAATTCCACTGAACAGCACAAAACTTGTTTACAACACTCCACAGCCTTTTATACCACACTGATTGAACCAGAAAATGGCTCCACAGCCTTCTTTACAACACTGCTGTTATGTATACAAAAAAATCACAGCCTTCTAAAGCTACATTTTCTAGGTTCGTAGGCCAAATTCTGCAGTAAAATCTTTCCTCCATTTGGTAAATTGAAAAGTGGGCTTGGCGCATTACACTGCTTAGGGTTTTAATTTTTTAATGCCATTTGTAGTTCGAATTTCAAAGAAAAAATTTGGAATAATAATCTCAATTATATTTACTATCAAATAAACAAATAAAAATAATTTGTAAATTTTTCATTATTTCTTTTATGGTCTCCCCTTAAGAGATTTAAGTTGCTTGTCTACTTCCAGGACATCTACTTCTAAGTTACTCGTGTATTCTGGAATATTTACTTCATTTTCTATGATGAAGGTATTTCGAAAAACAATATTTAGTAACCCCACTTTTGTGGCACAGTAACTGGTAACATTACCATCGCTATAACACAGCGAAGGTATCCTTTGTGTCTCGCTGCTGATCACATACGACCAGAATCTCCTTAGATTTGCTGCCAGATTTCGAGACAGAATTTTCTTGTGGAAACTATTAAAAGCATCTTCCATTGAAGTTTGCGCTAAATCTCTAGTTTCTGTAAAATACCATCAGTCTTGGAGAATTTGTGTTCTTTTGGGTACTACGAGGGATGTGTTCCACCTATTATTAATTTATTTGGCGTAAAACTTTGAATTGCGGTCCAGACTATTCCTTTCAATTCGAGCCAGATATGGCCTACCATTAGGTAGCTGTTTGGGACGGATTATCGACTGTTTCTTAGGATGGCGTCAGGACAATTTATATCTAGTTCCTTTCTTTTTTTTAAAAAAAAAGGAAATATCTCGCGTTTATTTTTAGTGTATTTAGATATTACGATGTTCAGTCTCTCTACGATGAGTAAACAACTGCAATGGGCTGGTGTGGACAAGTATCAGGATATATCATTAGGATCTGAGGTCAACAGAGTCGAATTTGTACCCGAAAGTATATGCTCCCCCGTATCTGCTCGATTTCCTACCCGATACCCAACTCAGATACATATTATTTGGTGGCTATGCTCGTTTTCCTCTAGTCTCACATGAGACATGACAATCATTTAGAAGGTAATTACAGACGTACGTAATACTCGCATTTACGCACTATGCACAAATAAATAACCAAACCAGATAGCAGATACGAGGACATTCCAGCGCAATGTGCAGCGAAGAAGGATAAACGAATTCGTAGGTGTGTGTATATGTGGTGTATTCTTATTGAGTCACAACAACGAGGTGTTTGTTTGTGATTTTAATTATTTGTACATTTTTGAAACACACAGAAACTGTGATATAACAAGACACATTATGATAATTTCTGTTTAAGCATTTTTTAGTTTAAAAGTTGTCATGAGTATGAGATCTGTTATCTGCATGCGTAAAAATTTTTCAGTTCGCTTGAAGTGTCTAATTTCGGATAGAATTTCAAGCTCTCGTCGACTGCTTCCATCATCGTCATCAGAGATCAGAGACTCAGACACTCTGACGTGAAACGGCGAGGGTCCTGCTTTATACCTATGGGGTGGAGTCCGACAGGATTTGTTACGCCAACATTAAAATGAGGATATGGCGAAATTTTCTTGTTATCATCATGACGTAATACAGCCTATCGGATGCCAAACCTTGAAACGAGCTCCCACTCGACTACATGTGAGGGGTCAACCTCACTGTGGGCAGTGACCTCTATGGTCACAGTAGTGGACCGACTGAGGACATCTGCTGGACGTCCTTTGGATCCCCAAGTCCAACCTCTCACCAGTGATACCCATTGGAAAAATCAGACTGTGGCCGAAGCCAGGAACACCTGGAGCTGTAATCATTGGGTCACAAACTCTGTTCACATCCTAACACAGCGAAGTCCCTATCTAAAACACAGGGTATAGAACTCTACACAGCACAGTTACTAAAATGCGGGGTGGTCTGTTAAATAAATAAACACACAAAAACCTTTAAACTACAAAACACAGAAATAAAACCAAATAGGAGGGCTATAGCTGCAAATTCGTGAAATAATGCACAAACGAAGCTTTTCTCGCCTGGGCTGCTGCTGGATTGTAAGCTGCCACCTGACATATTATCCGCATCATCGACCACTAATGCTTCAATCAGCAAGGAGAGGGTGTGCGACTTTTACGGCGTCATCACACTAATTACTACTTTCAAGAGGAATGCTCCAGCGCCATTTTTTTTAACAAGGATCACAATTAGTGGATTATGTTTGTGGGCAGCCAGCATGGGACAATGTTCCGCTCTTTCCCGCAGTTTTCCATTTCACCAAACATTTCACCCAATAGGAAGTCTACTCTCACGATTATGTTACTTGAAATTATTTGTTAAATTGTATTTTGCTCATTTCATACGTAGTTTTTCTCATTGTGATAATAATATCATTTGAACGATTTCTCCAGCAATTGTAAAGGATTCAGTAAAAGTGACTGCACTGTGTAATACATTTACTGCTAAATAATGACATAACTATCTAAGTTAGAATCTCTTAACACTTCGGTGCATTGCACATTCGTGTCCACATTCTTGACTTCCCGCACTAGTAACAAATATTCTGTCTTTTTTTGTCCTATTATGTATAAAATGGCGTTAGAAGTGTTTGTGAGTGTTACTCTTTCTTTTACGAGGTTTGTGACATTCTTGAAGTGGATTGTACAATATTTTATTCCTAGTCTTGGTAAACCACGCAGGTCGTAAAGTGTTCTCCATTACGGCAGCCAGCTGCGACCTATTAGTGCAGAAGAGGTAGATTTTCATTGGTAGAGCGTTCAGACAACGGGAGAGCTGCAATGTGGATAGTAGCGTCGTGAATAAAGTTTGTTTACACATACGAATTATCACACTTCAGTATTCCAAAAGAAAAGGAAGATTTGTGTTTGAAAACTTGCCAAGCTCTGCGTTGTTAGAGACTGAGCACAAGCACGAATCAAGGATTATTTGGGAAAGAAATCGACCATGCCCAGTCATACCAACCATCCTGGAATTTACTTTAAGCGATTTAGGGAAATCACGGGGAGCATTAATCAGAATGGACGAACGGCGGTTTGAACCATCACCCTCCCGAATGCGAGTCCAATGTGCTAGCCACTGTGCTAACTGGTAGCGTGTAGTATTCCAGAGCTTTTGAGGCAACTAGCCTGCCTCTGCGGATGAGTATTAATGACTATTGTACTACAAGTGACGGTATTATTCGCTAAGTTATGGGGACAGGCAAATTTTACAAAAATTTTTACTTATTCCACATCAAACATCAGATGCTTTACTCTTTTCATTGATGAGAAATCATGTTTCTTTCACTTTCTTGAACATTATTTACAAATTTCGCTTTTCTTTAGCGGATCAATTAACTTTTCATTACTGATTACGTATTACATCTTCAGCTCAGTTCCCGCACAGCCACCATGCTCAAGTTTTATTTTAGAAATGAACAGTGAAGTCATTAAAAATTGCAAGAAATGGTGCAATTACCGAAACCAGAGGGCTAATAGCTTAAGTTAATCCCGGAAGTCGTCAGTATAGCATGGAAATCTTAAAATGTACTCAGAAAAAAAACCTGCTGTTAGTGGCAGCATTCAAACCACTCATTGGCCGTATGCTTGATCGTTCCCCACTAGGGGTAATTTCTTCAACTCGTTATGTTCCTGGAAGTATCTACTAGAAATTATGGACGTTAGTGAAACTGTGTTGACTCCTGTCTCATCATATTTCCACATGTATGTTACGTGGAATGGACGAAACTAAACGATCTTTTCGTAGTTACTGAAGGCAGCTGCTACAGCTTAGTGCAGTAGTTGAGTTTATTAACTGACGTTGCCAAATATTGGAAAAATAATTTTATCTCTTCATCACTGACCACTTTATAGGGTTTTGTCAAAGGATATAAATACACCTATTGCATGAGTGTTTGGATTTCAAAATGGTTCAAATGGCTCTGAGCACTATGGGACTTAACGTCTGAGGTCATCAGTCTCCTAGAACTTAGAACTACTTAAACCTAACTAACCTATGGACATCACACACATCCATGCCCGAGGCAGGATTCGAACCTGCGACCGTAGCGGTCGCGCGGTTCCAAACTGAAGCGCCTAGAACCGCTCGGCCACACCGGCCGGCCGTTCGGATTTCCAGAGATGAAAATCACAGTAGTGAAGTTTAGCCTCATCAACAGTATTTTTTCTATCAATGAGTAACTATATAGCCGTATCAATACATTGATTCTCATTTTTCCCACGTGATTTGTATATTACTCCCAAGCGTCTTGCGAAGGCTTACAGTGGTCTGGAACGAATATAAGAACAACTAAACTGAAGAGCCGAAGAAACTGCTACACCTGCACTAATATCGTGCAAGGCCCCCGTGAGCACGCAGAAGTGCCGCAACACGACGTGGCATGGACTCGACTAATGTCTGAAGTAGTGCTGGAGGGAACTGACACCATGAATCCTGCAGGGCTGTCCATAAATTCGTAAGAGTACGAGCGGGTGGAGACCTCTTCTGAACAGCACGTTACAAGGCATCCCAGATATGCTCAATAATGTTCATGTCTGGGGAGTTTGGTAGGTAGCGGAAGTATTTAAACTCAGAAGAGTGTTCCTGGAGCCACTCTGTAGCAATTCTGGCCGTGTGGGGTATCGCATTGTCCTGCTGAAACTTCCCAAGTCCGTCGGAATGTACAATGGAGATGCGTGGATGCAGATGATCAGACAGGATGCTTACGTGTCACCTGTCAGAGTCGTATCCTGACGTATAAGGGGTCCTATATCACTCCAACTGCACAGGCCCCACACCATTACAGAGCCTCCACCAGCTTGATCAGTCCCCCGCTGACATACAGGAGCCATGGATTCGTGAGGTTGTCTCCATCCCCGTGCACGTCCATCCGCTCGATACAATTTGAAACGAGACTCGTCCGATCAGGCAACATCTTTCCTGTCTACATCTACATCTACATCTATACTCCGCGAGCCACCTTACGGTGTGTGGCGGAGGGTACTTATTGTACCACTATCTGATCCCCCCTTCCCTGTTCCATTCACGAATTGTGCGTGGGAAGAACGACTGCTTGTAAGTCTCCGTATTTGCTCTAATTTCTCGGATCTTTTCGTTGTGATCATTACGCGAGATATATGTGGGCGGTAGTAATATGTTGCCCATCTCTTCCCGGAATGTGCTCTCTCGTAATTTCGATAATAAACCTCTCCGTATTGCGTAACGCCTTTCTTGAAGTGTCCGCCACTGGAGCTTGTTCAGCATCTCCGTAACGCTCTCGCGCTGACTAAATGTCCCCATGACGAATCGCGCTGCTTTTCGCTGGATCATGTCTATCTCTTCTATTAATCCAACCTGGTAAGGGTCCCATACTGATGAGCAATACTCAAGAATCGGACGAACAAGCGTTTTGTAAGCTACTTCTTTCGTCGATGAGTCACATTTTCTTAGAATTCTTCCTATGAATCTCAACCTGGCGCCTGCTTTTCCCACTATTTGTTTTATGTGATCATTCCACTTCAGATCGCTCCGGATAGTAACTCCTAAGTATTTTACGGTCGTTACCGCTTCCAATGATTTACCACCTATGGCATAATCGTACTGGAATGGATTTCTGCCCCTATGTATGCGCATTATATTACATTTATCTACGTTTAGGGAAAGCTGCCAGCTGTCGCACCATGCATTAATCCTCTGCAGGTCCTCCTGGAGTACGTACGAGTCTTCTGATGATGCTACTTTCTTGTAGACAACCGTGTCATCTGCAAATAGCCTCACGGAGCTACCGATGTTGTCAACTAAGTCATTTATGTATATTGTAAACAATAAAGGTCCTATCACGCTTCCCTGCGGTACTCCCGAAATTACCTCTACATCTGCAGATTTTGAACCGTTAAGAATGACATGTTGTGTTCTTTCTTCTAGGAAATCCTGAATCCAATCACAAACCTGGTCCGATATTCCGTAAGCTCGTATTTTTTTCACTAAACGTAAGTGCGGAACCGTATCAAATGCCTTCCTGAAGTCCAGGAATACGGCATCAATCTGCTCGCCAGTGTCTACGGCACTGTGAATTTCTTGGGCAAATAGGGCGAGCTGAGTTTCACATGATCCCTGTTTGCGGAATCCATGTTGGTTATGATGAAGGAGATTTGTATTATCTAAGAACGTCATAATACGAGAACACAAAGCATGTTCCATTATTCTACAACAGATTGGCGTAAGCGAAATAGGCCTATAATTATTCGCATCTGATTTATGACCCTTCTTGAAAATGGGAACGACCTGCGCTTTCTTCCAGTCGCTAGGTACTTTACGTTCTTCCAGCGATCTACGATAAATTGCTGATAGAAAGGGGGCAAGTTCTTTAGCATAATCACTGTAGAATCTTAAGGGTATCTCGTCTGGTCCGGATGCTTTTCCGCTACTAAGTGATAGCAGTTGTTTTTCAATTCCGATATCGTTTATTTCAATATTTTCCAGTCCAATGTCGGTGTTGACGGGCACAGGAGAGGAGTAAAGCTTTGTGTCGTGCAGTCGTCAAGGGTACACGAGTGGACCTTCGGCTCCGAAAGCCCACGTCGATGATGTTTCGTCGAATGGTTCGCACGCTGACACTTGTTCATGGCCCAGCATTGAAATCTGCAGGAATTTGTGGAAGGGTTGCACGTCTCTCACATTGATGACTCTGTTCAGTCGTTGCTGGTCACGTTCTTGCAGAATCTTTTCCTGCCGAAGCGATGTTGCAGATCTGATGTTTTACCAGATACGTGATATTCATGGTTTACTCGTTACATCGTCGCATGGGAAAATCCTAACTTCAACCCTGCCTCAGAGATGCTGCTTCCCACTGCTCGGGCGCCGATTGTAACACAAAGTTCAAACTCACATAAATCTGGCTACCCTGCCATTGTGGCAGCAGTAAACGATCTAACAACTGCGCCAGACACTTGTGGTCTTATGTAGGCGTTGTCGGCCGCAGCGCCTTGTTCTGCCTGTGTACATATCTCTGTATTTGAATACGCATGCATATTACACTTTCTTTGGTGCTTCAGTGTATATATCTGGGGCTTTAACAGATAGAATTCTGCTGACCTTGTCAAAGGAATACCTGATGTTGATAATCAAGGGTGTGACATGCCGTCGGAGTAAGTAAAAAAGAAAGTCTACCTATATTAGGTGAGGAAAAGAAATTTCAAGTTTCATTCCATAGTTACATTTTGATGCTGAAACCGGATGAAAATTTATCTGCTTAGTATCGCGATGATACAGAACAGACCTAAGTTGGAACGACTGCTGACAGTAACTAGAATTTATCAGCGCTAGGTAAACCTACCCAAATACAGAATCGTCAAAGGTATAATTCGGTCAGAAGTAGGGGCTTATAACAATCCACCCTATTTTCGTGTTATACGCTAATGGCTTAACACACAGTTCCAGATAGTGAACTTACTTGTTGTGAAGCTCTTTCCGATAGAAATTGAAGAAATATTCGATTGCATCTTTACTTAAACAAGTCTGATGCAAAGAGTTACATTTACCACTTTTCAAAACACAAAGCTGTGAACAAAAAAAAAAAAATGCTGCATTAGGCATTAGACGGGACTTACAACCAGCGTTAACCGTGTGATATAAGTAAGTGCCAGCACCAACCTGTAGGGACTATGAGAGGAACGATTACGTAAGCTCGATTGTAAATTAAGGAAATGGCAGTCATATAAATATATGGTAGGGTTCTGAGGGATTCCTATTTGTCTATGAAAGATCGATTAGAGAACAGCACTACAGTCTATACTGGAATATTGCTCAAAACATCAATGCTTGGATCAAGGAAAAAGCACATTCCACATTAACGAAATATGGAAAACTGCCACGGTACTTCTTCCGTACCATTATTATCCAAAACGCGAGTAAATAAGAAGGCAACGTGCACATGACATACGAAAATAAGGAAAGAAGTTATGCTTCGGTGGTCCCTAAACTACCATTTCATTCTCTGTAGTGAAAAAGTTGTTTACCACATAAAAATCCTAATGATAATATACAGCGTTTGATTCTCTTATGCACCAGCACCTGTACGACTGAGTCTCCCAAGAAGAACTCAACCATATTTTCTTCGGTTTCCCCGAGCAAAGCGTAAGAACACGAATTATTGGCGCCAGAAACGAGCTACCAACGAACGAGGAAAGCCAATCTGCAACGAACTATATTAGACCATCAGGCTTCTTCCTACTACAGAGCCATCACATTTTAGACGCATAAAACAGAAAACGGTCAACATTTGTAGAAACATCAAACAAACTGTGACGGATTATGCAATAACTTTTATAAGTTCAATTATAAGATGTTAAGTTTGTCTGTAATAAAATACATTATGTGGCCGGAATGCACGCAACATATCCATTCATGCTCAGAAAAAAATAGAGCACCTTGAACGACTAGAGATAGGACGATCATATTCACAGGACGTGTACATTAGTACGTTCTACAGAAATGATTAGAATTTCAGTCACCTCAGTTCAGCAAGCGTCCTGTTGTCTAGTAGGCACAGGGTCCACCATGGGCCCTAATACCTTGTTCCACGCATGATATCATTGACAAGTATAGGGCGCCAATTGCGTCCTGTGGTATAGCTACCCATGTAAACTTCACCTGGTTCCAAAGTTCATTCCTACTGGTTGGCATTGGGTCACAGTGCTTCACCTGTCGTTTCACTATATCCCACACATTTTTCGATTGGCGACAAGTATGGGGATCTGGCGGGTCAGGGCAAAAGACTGACATCCGGTATTAACAAGAAGGGACGTGTTTGTGCAGCAATATGTGATGGCGCATTGTCTTGTTGAAAAACGGGGTCAGGGGTGTTGCGCAGAAAAGTGTATGGTTACGGGAGACAGGATGTCACTCACGTTGGTCACACTGGTCACAGTGCCCTGGACAGGCACCAACTGTGTTTTGTGGTTGTACCCAATATTGCTACACACCATGAGGCCTTGAGTCGGCGCTGTATGTCGTGTGCGAATCCTGTCATTACGATGCAGATCCATCTGTCAGCGGCGAACCTAAATGCGGCCATCAGTTTCAAACATGCTGAACCTGGATTCGTCGAAAAACATTATCTGACGCCATTCCTGTCACCAGTGGCGTCGTTCCATACACCATTGTCGTCTAGCATATTTCTGCACATTCGTCAAAGGTAGACAGAGAAGTGGACGAGGCTAACGTAACTCATGCCGTAATAAACGGCGAGGGACGGTCACCACTGATAGTGTACGATGTGCTACACTGTTCAAAATTCAAATGGCTCTGAGCATCTGAGGTCATCAGTCCCCTAGAACTTAGAACTACTTGAACCTAACTAACCTAAGGACATCACACACATCAATGCCCGAGGCAGGATTCGAACCTGCGACCGTAGCGGTCTCGCCGGCCGCTGTTGGCCGAGCGGTTCTAGGCGCTTCAGTCTGGAACCGCGCGACCGCTACGGTCGCAGGTTCGAATCCTGCCTCGGGCATGGATGTGTGTGATGTCCTTAGGTTAGATAGGTTTAAGTAGTTCTGAGTTCTAGGGGACTGATGACATGTGATGTTAAGTCCCATAGTGCTCAGAGCCATTTTTGAACCGTAGCGGTCTCGCGATTCCAGATTGAAGCGCCTAGAACAGCTCGGCCATTCCGGCAGGTGCTACACTGTTCAGATGTTGTGCCAGAACAAAGTAGGATGCGAATCTGTTCTGCAGTGTGATTAGGATGTGGTTTCAATCTCCTCAGGTGGTCGTGGTCTGGTGGTGCGACCTGACCCATCTCATCATGTTCTACAGCCTACCATGAACCATTCTGTACACATCCACTGCACTGCCGAAACACTTCGTCGCACATGAGCAGCAATTTGCCGGAGGGATGCATCACATTCTCTCGTGCCAATAACGTGCGCTCTTTCAAACTAACCGATTTGGCGCTATGGTTCACGCGTACGTCTGCAAGGCTTCCTGCACATCTTCTTAGATCACACTTTTCAATTACCTTCGGTTTATAGCGGTAACGAGAGCCAAAGACGCATTTTACTGGTAGGTGGTGCTGTTGACCTCGAACCCACGGGCCTTCGTGGTTCAAATCTACATCTGCATGTGTAGAGTCTTGTACCATAGGAATCAAGGGAGAGTATGTTGTTTGGTGGCCAGTATCCTCTTTCTACAACACAACTGCACACATGTAGTAACAGGTTTCTTTATTTACGTCAACAGGAAGCTACTTATCTTTAAGAGAGCCCATGTGTTGTGGTACAAGCTCATCTGTAATAGTCCGCATTAGCCTCACTTCCGATGAAGTACAAGTCCTGCTGCATGATGAATCACAGGTGGGATGTGAGTTGGTGTGTCAGTGGCTGAGCTAGTGACTGAGTGACTGTGCTAGTCACTGAGACTGAGCCCACCTGTCAGCGGCAGCGATCTAAATACCTGCGGTCGCGAGGGCGTTGGCGGCCTGTTGCTTGTGAGTCTGTCATTGGCCTCTCTTTAGATAGGTGCACTTGATCCAGCGCCTATCTTCTTGCTACATCTTTGCCATCCGGTGTGCAGGTGACAGCTTATGCCAGCACAACATGTGCGTGGATACTGTGCAAACCACGCTTATGGGCCTGGCAGAGGGTTTATCCAACCACCGTCACAATAATTCCCTATTATTCAATCTCGGACAGCGCACGGAAAAAAATGAACACCTACATCTTTCCACTCGAGTTCTGATTTTCCTTATTTCATTGTGATGAGCGTTTCTCCCTGTGGTCGGCATCAATAAAATATTTTCGTATTTGGATGTGAAAGTTGATTCAAATTTCATGAGAACATTCCGCCAAAACGAAAAACTCATTTACTTTAATGATGTCCACGCCAAAACTTGTATCATGTCCGTGACACTCTCTCCCGTATTTTGGGATAGTAAAAAACGTGCTTCTCTTCTTTCAACTTTCTTGATGTACCCCATAAATCCTATCTGCTAAAGACCCCAGACAGCGCAGCAGTTCTCCAAAGGAGGGTGGACAAGCGTAATGTAGGCAGTCTCTTAAATAGACCAGTTACGTATTCTAAGTGTTTTGCCAATAAAACGCAGTCTTTGGTTTGCCTTCACCACAACATTTTCTGTGTGCTCTTTCCAATTTATGTTGTTCATATTTGTAATTCCTAGGTATTTAGTTGAATTTATGACCTTTAGATTTGGCTGATTTATCGCGTTACCGTGATTTAACTGATTCCTTTTAGCACTCGTGTGGATGACCTCACACTTTTCAATATTTAGGGTCGCTTGCCAATTTTCGAACCACACAGATATCTTTTCTAAATCTTTTTGCAATTTCTTCTGATGACTTTGCTAGACGATAAACGACAGCATCATCTAAAGCAACCTAAGACGACTGCTCAGATTGTCTCCTAAATCGTTGATATAGATAAGGAGCAGCAGAGGGCCTATAACACTACCTTGGAGAACGCCAAAAATCACTTCTGTCTTACTCGATGACTTTCCGTCAATTACTACGTACTGTGACCTCTCTGACAGGAAATCATGAATCAAGTCACATAACTGAGACGATATTCCATAAGCGCGTAATTTCAATACAAGTCACTTGTGAACTACAGTGCCAAAAGCCTACTGGAAATCTAGAAATACGGAATCAATTTGAAATCCCTTTTCAATAGCACTCAACACTTCATGTGAGTAAAGAGCTAGTTGTGTTTCACAAGAACGACGTTTTCTAAATCCGTGTTGATTGTGTATAAATAGACCATTCTCTTTGAGGTAATTCGTAATGTTCGAAGACGATAAACGTTCCAATATCCTGCTGCAAATCGCTGTTAATGATTTAGAGGGCAGCGACGGGTAGCCGCGCAGTCCGAGGTGCCTTTTCACGGTCCGTGCGGCTTCCCCAGTCGCAGGTTCGAGTCCTCCCTCGGGCATGGGTGTGTGTGTTGTCCTTAGCGTAAGTTAGTTTAAGTCAGATCAAGTAGTATGTAAGCGTAGGGACCGATGACCTCAGCAGTTTGGTCCCATAAGACCTTACCAGAAATTTCCCAATTTTGATTTATTGGATTACTCCTACTACCTTTCTTGAATGCTGTTGCGATCTGTGCATCTTTCCACTCTTTGGGTACGGATGTTTCGTCTAGTCAGTGGTTGTATATGATTGTTAAGTATGGAGATTTTACATCAGCATACTCCGAAAGGAACCTAATTGGTATACAGTCTGGATGGGAATACTTGCCTTTATTAAGTGAATTAAGTTGCGTCACTACTTCGAGAATGTCTACTTCAGAGTTACTCATGGTGGCAGCCGTTCTTGATTCGAATTCTGGGATATTTATTTCGTCTTCTTTGGTGAACATGTTAATCGTTTTTGTGGAACATACTAATGAACGTGGTCTGTGGATATGAGCGTCGTATTTCTTGTCGTTGAAGGTGTTTTCTTTTTTTTCTGAACGTTGAGTGTATGCATGGTGGTTGGCTGAATGGGCTACGGCTAGAATCCAAAAATATGAAAAAAGGTCTGCGGGTGTTGTGTGAAGTAAGAAGAATAGAGAATACTTATCGAACACGAAGCACGGCGGAATGAATGACAAAACAAGTTTTTTTTTTTCTGACGAAAATATCAAGAAGTAGGTTCTAGAGCTCTTACATAGACGGGTAAAGAAGCATTCTGCCCACAACATTTGTGAATGGAAAGGGATGAAATCTTTTAAGTTACAACGAAAAATACACTTTAATGTAAATCTTTAAGAGATTCTGTGAGTCTAGATGAACATTGAATGAATGTAGCGTTGGTGCAATTTTCATTAGAAAAAGCAAAGAAGTTGATAAGATAATAAAGCTGACGGAGATATCTGCAGATAGCCATACTCAGAAAATTCGCTCCGAGAGCATGCCAGAGAGGCATTGTGACATGCGTCAGAGAACACTACTTGGCTAATTAGGAGCGCCGTTGCTAGTTAATTGCTCCGGATTAGGTCTTTAAAACTTAATTTACTCTGGCGCAAGTTAAACTAGGTGGTGGCTGCTTTCTCTGGCCCGTTCGCCGAGAGCCCCTGACGTAACGAAGAGGCGTCTGGTGCACGGCACAAAACTGATTTTCTCCGATAAACGGAGCGCGCCACACAGCCTTCATGCCTGGCAGATTGGTAGAGTCCTACCAGAAGAAACAGCGTTTCTTGGCTGTACGGTGCCGGTATCATCAGGAAAAAGAGAACTAAGAGGCTGTCTAAATCTGTAGCTCATGTAAATTATTTTTAACATTGACGTTCGTTTGAATTTTGTCGAAAGCAGTTACTTTGTATCCTTCTGCTGGTTATCTGAGTTACATATTATCCGTGCATAGTTCGGAGGATTTTGAATAAATTAAAACAAAAGAAACCTGAAGTAGGCCGTTAGATTTAAAACGAAACTTTTGCTTTAGAATACAAATAACTGATTGGGAAACGAACACGACGCAAACATTCGCGAGTAATTAAATAGCGACCTGTATAAATATGGATTTGACCAGCTAAGTGACGCACATGCAGCGAACAATGTGTGTTCGTTAAAGGAAGAGGACAATGACGCGGCGTTCGATGAATCCGGACTGACGCACACAGATCTACTGTAATGCATTTACCTGTTATTTCCTGGAAAATATTTCGTTTGACTATGAAAATGAGAACCGTTGCCAAGAAAAAAATTGACGCGCAAAGGTAGACACAAAGTTGGACGATTATTTTCCTACCTTGAACTGAGAACAACTGACATGAAATGCTGAGTGTTTTAAGTGTAACACTGCAAATAAGCTGTCAGTTTCTCGCGAGAAACGTAAGGCAGAGGGGTATCTAAATGTGACACGAGTGAGTTTCATAAATACAGTGGGTATCAGTTTTGAGCTAGAGTACGTGTAATTCTGATTATTAGTGTTTTTCTTAGACCCAGTCGCGGATTCACGTAATCCAGAGACTGCTCTACTTATTGAACGCACACCTTTCATCAGATGCGGAACCTCTAATTTCAACATAATTCATAATTAAGATGAGAAAAGCGTACTTTTCAGTCGTCGGCCACGGTACAAGCTGAATTTAGCTTTACCCTTGACAGTCACCGTCAGAATGATCAAAAGTTAATGTTCAGCACAAGCGTTGGTTCTTCGAAACGTCAGGATGCGAACACCTTTGTAATGAACATTTCTTTAATAAGAGTGCTATGTGTATCTTTTGACTATGTCCATAGAATGGGTATTGTCTACGGATTAATAAATAAATGAATCAACATGCTAGCGCTGCTAAGAATTTTTTCTTATTTATTGTTATTTTATCCCCCCTCACCCCATGTAGACGAAACACGGGTGGGGGAGGGGAGGAGGCGGAGTGAGCTGGCAGCGGTACAAATAACCCACTCGTCAGCCAGTAGAACTTAACACAAACTTAGATGCTAAAAGCAAAAACACAAGGAGACGCATGCACTATGAATTTAAAATAAATATACGAGGGTGAGTCAAATGAAAACCTTAAATATTTTTTAAATTATTATTTATTGTGCAGAAGTGGTACAAAGCTGTATCACTTTTCAACATAATCTGCCCCACGCTCAATGCAAGTCCTCCAGCGCTTACAAAGTGCATAAATTCCTTTAGAACAAAATTCTTTTGGCAGTTGGCGCAACCGCTCATGCACCGCGTGGCGTACCTCTTCATCAGAACTGAACTTCTTTACTCCCATTGTGTCTTTGAGTGGTTCAAACGTATGGAAATCACTTGGGGCCAGATCTGATGAGTATGGTGGATGAGGAAGACACTCAACATGCAGGTGTTTGATTGTTGCAACTGTTGTACGGGCAGTGTGGGGCCTTGCATTGTCATGTTGCAAAAGGACATCTGCTGACAGCAAGAAAGCCGCAGACGATTTTTTAGGAGATCTGTGTATGATGCACTGGTACCAGTGGCCCCTCTAGCCATGTAATGCTCCAAAATGACGCCTTTTTCGTCCCAAAAAAGAGTCAGCACAACCTTCCCTGCTGATGGTTTTGGCGATGAGAAATGGCGCCACACTTTGCTCGCTCTCTTCCTTTCCGGTTGGTGGAAGTGAATCCAGGTTTCGTCCCCAGTAACGATTCCTGCAATAAAGCCGTCACCTTCTCGTTCAAAGCACCGAAGAAGTTCTTCACAAGCATCAACACATCGTTCTCTCATTTCAGGAGTCAGCTGCCGTGTTACGCATCTTGCAGACACTTTGTGAAACTGGAGCACATCATGCACAGTGTGGTGACTGGCCTATGACTAATCTGTAAACATGCTGCAATGTCATTCAGTGCCACTCGGCGGTTTTCCTTCACTGTGGCTTCAACTGCTGCAGTGTTCTGTGGAGTCACAACTCATTGTGCCTGACCTGGACAAGGAGCATCTTACACTGAAGTCATACCATTTGCGAACTTCCTTCTCCACTCGTAGACTTGCTGCTGTGACAAACATGCATCACCTTACTGAACCTTCATTCGTCAATGAATTTTAATAGGTTTCACACCTTCACTACACAAAAACAGGATAGCAGAACGCTGTTCTTCCCTGATGACAGTCGCAAATGGGGCGGCCATCTTTATACTGATACTGCGACGGCATGTGTGCATCTGCACTATGCTGCCACCTACGGGCCATTCTGCACGCTGGTTGTAGCACACTTACCAACTTACAGGATAACGGAGCGAAATTTCGATTTGTTATTAAAAATTTTAGGTTTTCATTTGACTCACCCTCATGAATAATATGATGCTGTCGTCCTGAATTGTTTAAAAACTGAGATAAAAATGTGAACAGTCAGCACAGTGGAAAACACTTGTGAATCATTTTAACACTAAACACTTGAAGAAAAAACACTCAATACGACAGAATAGACACTGACCATTAAAAACGGAGCACCGTGCACTTTCGGTATTACTGGAAAAGGACCTGCCCTGGGACAGTTTATTGTAGATGGAAAGCAAGGGTGGTGCTACGGGGAGGCTAAGTGGGAGTAGGTGGCGATAAGAAGGTGCGGCTGTGGTTGACAAGTAGAGAAGCGCGACTGGTATTGGTAGCTATAGTTCAGAGAGCTCCTTTGTAAAACTAAAATCATTTGTATAACGAGATGCATGAGTTCTACGTATCGAGTCATAAATCAAAATACCGGCAGGACGCAGATCTCTAATGGCATTGACTGATAGGGTTTTGTACACAGAGGTTTCGGAAATCTGGAAGAATCTTTGGTTATGGCTCTTCAGCTGTAGTTTGTCTAACGAATCTCACATATCGTCCACAGGCTACAGATCAGAAAAAGTTGGTGGTCAGTCCATATGATGAATATACACAGTGTGTCCCAGTTCCATTTGGACTGGGTGTGTGAAACTCCGAACTGCATTGCTATCTCGTGGTGAGCTGTGGCGTTACGATCCTTGACATTTCAACAAAAGCCGTGTAGGACGTCAAAGTGTTAGCTTCACTGCATCAGGAGTCCTGATCGCAAATGTGACAGTACGTATCTGACACCTGTCGGAAGTTTCTTGAGTCCTCCACAATTTGAGGATGAGAATTCATCGAATTCGCCCTGGTCTCTCCTGCATGATAATGACCCGCTCCAGCAAGCGTAGATCGTCTGCGAGTTTTTCGACAGCAAATGGATCACAGTTCTAAATCACCCACAGTATTCGCTGGAATATGCCCCAGACGACTTCTTGTTCCGCAAACTGAAGCTGGCACTGGAAGGACACAATTACGATCCAGCTGAAGTCATCGAAGAAAATTGTACTGCAGTACTAAATGCAGTTCCAGAAAAAGACTATAGTGTTCGTTCAAATACATTTTAAAAACGATTTTAGGTATGTATTGATCGAAGGGAAACTATTTTCAATGAATACAGTGATTTTGTGAACGTGATGAATAATTTTATTGTCATAACCAGAGTCCTAACGGAACTGGGACATACTGTGTACTTACTATACATTTGTGAAATCGGACCACACCCATAAGCATTTCATTTTATAGTATTCTGACATTTCCTTTTTAGCTGGATGGAAGAGAGACTGACAAAATCTGGGTACGTGTTTCTTATAGACTGAGACGTAACGATAAACAAAGAAGGGAAGTTAGTGAATATTAGTAACAAACAACCAAGTGAGGTGGCACTATGGTAAGAGTGAAGTCTGACATTATCGGGAAGTAGACAGCGGTCCTAAAGGGATTTATTAAATAAAATTTTTATCTAAAAGCTTTTAATGTCTAGATGGTAAATTTCACTATGCAACAAAGATGTGATTGCCCATTTTGGTTGCATTTTACAACCATCTTTGGATCTGTAAGCAAGTAGAAGAAACATAACTAAGGAAAATTTTGTAGAATAGAGTTATTCAAGTATGTGCTAATTCATTATACAAAATTTTTCTTAGTCTGTTTCTCTACTTGTTTACACGTACGAAGATGTTTGTAGAAAGCAACCGAAACTAGTAAAAAATTGTATAAAGAAAATTGTGGTCTAGACATTAAAATTTTCTCATATTAAAATTTTTATTTAAAAATTCAAAGGTAAGACGCTGGTCGGTTATTATGGAGACTGGTAGTCAAAATTCCCATGGAGACATGGTCATTTAGGTTTCCCGTTAATACATAACTTGCTTAATAAAAATGACGTACTGAGTATTTAGAAAGGACATACCCAGTTTCACATTTCCTCCCCCTCCCCCTTCGGAAAAAAATCACCAACCCGAGCTTGTGCTTCTTCTCTAATGACATTCTCGTCGCCCGAATGTTAAACGGTGGGATTCCATCCGTGGTAGAAAGGAGATTAACGAGTCAACATCAAAACTTGGAACGATAAAGAAATGAAACCATTATGGTGTGTAGAAAGCAAAACTGCGGAGGATGAATGCAACGAGGACAATATTAGTAGTAGTTTGACACAGAACATAACTAGAGTGAGATTTTCACTCTGCAGCAGAGTGTGCGCTGATATGAAACTTCCTGGCAGATTGTGTACCGGATCGAGACTCGAACTCGGGTCCTTTGCCTTTCGCATGCAAGTGCTCTACCAACCGAGCTACCCAAGCACGATTCACGCCCCGTCCTCACAGCTTTACTTCCTCCAATATCTCGTCTCCTACTTTCCAAACTTCACAGAAGCTTTCCTGCGAACCTTGCAGAACCAGCACTCCTAGCTCAGTTGGTAGAGCACAAGCCCAGGAAAAACAAAGGTTCCGAGTTCGAGTCTCGGTCCGACATATAGTTTTAATCTGCCAGGAAGATTCATATCAGCGCCTACTCCGCTGCGGAGTGAAAATCTAATTCTGGAAACATCCCCCAGGTTGTGGTTAAGGCATGTCTCTGCAATATCCTTTCTTCCAGGAGTGCTAGTTCTGCAAGGTTCGCAGGAGAGATTCTGTGAAGTTTGGAAAGTAGGAGACGAGGTACTGGCGGAAGTAAAACTGTGAGGACGGTGCGTGAGTCGTGCTTGGGTAGCTCAGTTGAACACGACAAAGGCTGCATGCTATTGGGATGACGGACCCCCCCTTTGCCCACGTTGTCACCTCGTGGATACTGACGAACACCGTTTCACATGTGGCTGCTAGTGCAAAAGATCCTCGCCTGCTACCTACGTATCGCGCCTCGCACAATTGAGCCACGGCTCCTCCTTTGTCTGGGGGGTACTTATTTCCCGCTTGCGAAGACACGCGATCTTACGTGGTTTAAAGGCATGTCCATACACTACCTCTTTCGAGATGATGAGAAGATGGTCCTTGATTACTGGCAATTTATCCAGGACTGTCATAATGCACTTGAGCATACACCCAGATACCGTCAGCTATTTGCGAACTATTTGCGTAGAGTCTTCGATAACCCCCCTCACGCCTGGGAGTACCAAGCAGACGATCACCGCCGTTATGGAGATCCACACGCTGCGAAATGTTTATCAACTTGGAATATGGAATCCGTACACAGATGGGCCATGCACATGGAATGGCGTGCAAGATTTGCTTAGATTTCTTTCTCTATTCTCTATCATTTTACTATTTGTTTCAAATTCTGTTTCATAGTTTCTAAGGTACTGTTGTTTTGTTATTGATATGGGTGTAAACTCTAATTTTGCCTGTCGTAAGTGAAAGACGCCTTTTCCCCCAACACAAAAAAGTGATCAGAGCATTAAAACAAAATTCCTTAGCACCCTGGCTACTGTGTTATAAGTCGCCAGTTCAAACCCAAACGCCGGCAATTATTTATTCCTTAAAATAAAAAAATGAAACAATAAAAAAAATAAAGTGGCAAGCAAGCGAAAAAGAAGGTTGGTAGAGCACTTGCCCGCGAAAGGCAAAGGTCCCGAGTTCGAGTCTCGGTCCGACACACAGTTTTAATCTGCCAAGAAGTTTCACAGAACATATCTGCAGCCGGCCGGAGTGGCCGAGCGGTTAAAGGCGCTACAGTCTGGAACCGCACGACCGCTACGGTCGCAGGTTCGAATCCTGCCTCGGGCATGGATGTGTGTGATGTCCTTAGGTTAGTTAGGTTTAAGTAGTTCTAAGTTCTAGGGGACTTATGACCACAGCAGTTGAGTCCCATAGTGCTCAGAGCCATTTGAACCATTTGAACATATCTGCTTTCATCAATAGACAAGTCCCACTGGTATTTATGAGATTGGTGCATAAGTTCGTAGCGTTTTCCATAAATGTTTGTTAAACACAAGAGACACACATTTCAGAGACTTAAATCATAAATAATATATGCTCCTTCACTATTTACAACTTTATGCCAACGCTGGGTAACTTTTCAATAACGGGAATGTAAAAGTCAAGTGGTTTTGAGGCGAATATCTCGTCGAGCCATGTTCGGAGCGCATATTCATCCGAAAAGAAAGTTTGAAGGCTGTTCGGTAGAGAGCGGAAAAGGCGGAAATCTGACGGCGCAAAGATCAGACGAATAAGGTGGCTACGGAATGACTTCCCAACGCAATTCCTGTATACTGGTTTTTTGTCTATCAGAATGTGGGCGGGCGAGGTCATGGAGTAGCTTCACTTCACGCAGTCTTTCTGGTCGTCGTATTTGGATTGCGTGTGCAAGACGTCTCAGCTGTTGACAGTAAATGTCGGCAGTGATGGTTACACCTCGGGGAAGCAATACGTAGTACACCATACCGTCGCTGTTCCACCAGATGCACAATGTTATCTTCTGTGGATGTCAGCAGCTGTTTGTAGGTTGCTGCTTTGTTGGGGCTCAACCATTCCTTTCATTTCTTTATGTTAGCATAAAGACACCATTTCTTATCACCAGTAACGATACTGGATAGAAATGGTCGGTGTTGTTCACGAACCAATTGATGACGAGCAAGCAGAGATGGCCACTCGCTGATTTTTGTGATTTTGGCTTGGAACATGCGGTAGGCATACTCAAATTTTTGAACCTTCTCGATTGCAAGCAAATGTTGTCCGATTGCGGAATGCTCACAGTTCACCGTATTCGTCACTTCTCGAGTACGCTGACGTGGATCATTGTGGATTAATGCGTTGAAATGATATTTATCAAATCACGAAGGTCTTACTGAACGCGGATCAAAATGATCTTCCTTAAAAGGAGAAAACCATTTTCTTGCGGTGATCTGTCCAGTGACATTATCCTCACATTCGGAGCAAATTGTTTTGGCTGCTTCCGATGCTGTCGCCCCTCTGCCGAACTCAAACAGAAGAGCATCTCGTAAATGTTCCGATTTCTCCACTTGGCACACCGTTTTATGGCGTCCACAACTCCACTCACTATCTCCAAATGACGAAACGACAATACGTAAACTCAAATAGGAACAGAGAATTACAAATAAAAAACTGACACTCGATAAATAAATCCATAACCATCGGAATAACATCATGTAAAACAAAAACGCTACGAACTAATGCATCAACCTAATAAGAAATGGTTCAAATGGCTCTGAGCACTACGGGACTTAACATCTATGGTCATCAGTCCCCTAGAACTTAGAACTACTTAAACGTAACGAACCTAAGGACATCACACAACACCCAGTCATCACGAGGCAGAGAAAATCAACCTAATAATACACTGTGTTATGAAAAAAAAAAATGGATCGTGCAGAACACACCATCGTACCTCAAGGTAATGAAGGATTAGAGTTGCAATTCTCTGTGACGCGTAGAATGGCCACCAGAGTGCGGTAGTGTTGTTACTAGTCCAGCTAGCGTACATAAGGAGCGTGAACATGGTCAGAAGCAGAGTGATTATTGTGGAGAACCCCATAGCTGAATAGTCAGCGTGACGGACTGCCGTCCTAAGGGACCCGGTTCGATTCCCTGCTGGGTCGGGGATTTTCTCCGCTTGGGGACTGGGTGTTGCGTTGTCTTCATCATCATTTCATCCCCATCCGGCGCGCAGGTCGCCCATGTGGCGTCGAATGTAATACGACCTGCACTAAGGCGGTCGGACCTGCCCTGTGCGGGGCCTCCCTGCCAATGACGCCAAACGCTCATTTCATTTCACACACTGCGAAGGATGCAGATGTCATGTGTAGGTGTGAGACTACGTTATCAGCACAGTCTGAGTTTGAAAGCGGCGTCTTTCTGGGTCAGGCTGATCGAATCGTGAAAGATCCATATTTGAGTGGAATTCATATGTGACAGTGGCCCGCTGCAGGAGGCGGCCTCTCCCGCCGGAGGTTCGAGTCCTCCCTCGGGTATGGGTGTGTGTGTTGTTCTTAGCATAAGATAGTTTAAGTTAATTTAAGTAGTGAGTAAGTTTAGGGACCGATGACCTCAGCAGTTTGGTCCCTTAGGAATTCGCAAATTTCAGGACTCCATAGAAACGTGAGGGCAGGCATATTCGTTGGCAACCAAGTCGGACCACTTCAAAGGTTTATCGACGTATTGTGCACCAAACATATCATATCCCCTTCACATCTGCAACTGGCATCCGAGAACGAATAATGGGTTCCCTGTAACATTATGTGTTAAACCGAAGCCGCAGTAGGAAATTACTGTACTATGTGCAGAAAGAAATTTTTGTAGGAAGTAGGCAGTATATGCTTAACCCATGACTCTTCGAATTATTTTCTGTTGCTTTTTACATTTATTACGTTCCTCTTTTTTATTACATTGAAAAATAATCATTTGAAGTGAAAAAGCAGTTTTTGCCTTTATAGTTTTAATGTAAAATACCGTACCATATAAGCAACGCTAAGTACTGTTATATGAAAAGGTTCTACGTTTTTGTGCTGACACAAACAAATTAAAAATGATTTGAAATTACAAATCAGAAACTACAAATTACTTTGTATGATAAGGAGCAAAATAATCTACACACAGTACTATATTATGATTCTTCCATTGCCTAAGTGCTGTTATATTACACTTTATCCCACAACATGGTCTTCTTTCAGTTTCTCTACTTTCACAATCACGTAGTTCATTCCATCAAACCGGAGCTCTTCTGCTATACTGATGGAGTGCAGTATTTGTCCAGGGCAATTCGGTGTTGTCGTATGTTTCAAGTTCGTTTAGAACTCTCCTTCAGTCCAGGTACCAATTTTATCGCAATGTGTGTACTTGTCGACAAATTTTGTAAGCTGTGGTGGTGGTTCTGCTGATACTGGAGCGACGAAGCAGACCTGAATCATTTTGTAAGTTCATTGTTTGTACACCCTACGACTGAGGTATTATCTCTTCTACATGTGAAGCTCTAACGTTGACATCAGCAATATGTTGTCTTCGACTATCAGCAATTATACCTTCTTCCTCATCCACAGAATCTTCATCAGTGAATATGTTTGGGTCAGCATACTATGACCATCTCAAAACAGCATTTCTGATGATTTCTGAGCTGTGAACACTGGCTATAGGTTTTCAGCCAGATCTCTAAAAGAAAAACAAATGAGATCATATGAAATAATAATAATAACAATAATAATAATAATAATAATTCACGCAAATTATGAGAATGGATGTATGTATATATGCATCCATGTATGTTCCACATCTCCTCCTAAAATACTGGACCGATTTCCATCAAACTTGGTACATATATCACTTACTGTCTGCAGAGAATCACTGTGGGGGTAAGAACTACACACCTATGAGAGGGGTGCAGGTGGAGATGGAAAAAAAACTGTGTAGCCGACGACCCGAGAATACCCATATTTTAATATATAGTATCTCAGAATGAGAGTACTTGACTTACAACAAACGCAAAAAACTGTAAACAAAATTTCAAACCCTTACAAAACATTTTCTTGCTGACGACTCACATAAAATGATGAAAAGAAACAAAGTTTTTAGCTCATTAAAGTTTCATTGTTCATACCGTAAAACGACATGAAGCACGACGTTTTAATTTGTTACTTCTTTACTACTATCTGTATTCGTGACAAATTTGACAGACAGTATTCAAGTAAACCACTGAATGTACCAGAAAATTTACACAATTTACGACACCTAGTTTTGGAGATACGATGTCATAAACACTGAATGCGTGAGAAACTACCACATTATGCAAGCTATTTAAATTTATTACTTTGTTGCTACAAATTCTATTCGCAACACTTTTCGCAAACAGCATCAAAGTTTGCCAATAAATGGAAGTACAAAAACATATCATTGTACGACATATATGTAAGGAGGTATGACGTCAAACACAGGTTTTTTGGGTGGTCTGGGGAAGGCGGCCAAACAGAGAGGTCATTGGACCAATCGGTTTAGAGAAAGATGGGGAAGGAAATCACCCGGGCCCTTTCAAAGGCACCATCCCGGAATTTGGCTGAAGCGATTTAGGGAAATCACTGGAAACCTCGATCAGCACGGCCGGACGCGGGTTTGAACCGTCGTTCTCCCGAATGGGTGTCCAGTTTGCTAACCATTGCGCTACCTCGCTAGGTGTCAAATACCGAGATGCCAGAAATAAACTGATGCATTATGCACGACGCTTTCATTTATTAGTTTTTGGCTACTAACTCCATTTGCAACACATTTTGCTCTGAATGTATCTATGAAAAATATATCATTTTGTGACAAATATTTCAGGAGATATGATGTCATAAACACTGAGGTGCGTGAGAAACTGCCGCATCGTGCATGACGTTTTAATTGATTACTTTGTTTGCTACTAACTATATTCACAATACATTTGGCAAACAGTAGGCGTATATACCAGAGCAGGTACATGCAAAATAACGTTATTGTACAGCACGCAGTTAAGAAAATACGACATCAAACATTAAGCTGCATGAAAATGAAACTGCAGAACGACATTCGCTAGACATGCAGATGAATTATGTTAAACATATGTGGAAAACATTTGATATGTGCGCTTGTGAGCGAAGCGACGTGTGAAAGGCTCATCCAAAAACGATGGAACGATTTCAATCAAATTTGTTACAAACATTAGTTTCAATCTGGAAAGAAGTGATGTAGTGGTGAGACTACCAGCTTCCTATTGGGGTGAATGTAATAATGTGGGGAGAGAAGGGGGGTAGAGATGGACAGACAGGGAGGAGGAGATGGGCACAGGTATGAATAGGAGATGGGCATTGAAAGTGGAGGGAAATGGCCAGAGAAAGGGAAAAGGAGCAGATGGATAGAAACAGAGCGAGGAAGAGACAGGCAGAGAGATTGGTGGGAGGAGGGGAAAAGGCAGAGGAGGAAGAGGAAATGAACAGAGAAAGGGAAGAAGGGGAGATGAGCAGAGAGACAGACAGGAGAGGAGGAGACAGACATAGAAGGGAAAGTGTAGGAAATACACAAGGAGATGAGAAGAAAGAGATGAGCAGAGAGAGGTGGGAGAAGGAAAGAGTGGGATGAGGAGACTGATAAAGAGAGTAGAGGAAAAGTGGAATTAGAGGATGTAGAGAAGATGAATATTAAGGGAAGAAAGAGATGGACAGAGAGGCGGATTGACAGGGACAGGGGCAGGGTGGAGAGAAAGAGATAGGCAGAGAGAAGGGCAGGAGGAGTTGACAGAGGCTGGGGTACAGAGGGAGAGTGTGGTAGAGATGGTGAGAAGGAGGGGTAGAGGTGGTGGACACGTACAGGGGGTATGGACAGGGGGAGGACGGAGGAAAAATGGATAAAGAGAGAGGAGATGGACAGTGACAGGATGCAGAGGAGTTTGATGAGGAGAAGGGAGGGAGGAGATGGACAGAGGAAGAGGGGGCTAGAAGAGATGGACAGAGTGAGGGGGAAGGAGGAGATTGATTGATAGAAGATTGGAATAAATAAATACCTGAGTTAGTAACGATAATTATAGGCACTATTAACAGTTTCTGAACCTGAATGATGATGTATTGTAATTGATTTACTTACTCTAAATCCACAATCTGATGACAATCAGGTCATACAAAAAGTATTTAAATTGAGGTGCAAATTGTTCCCTGCAGTGAACCGCTTCTCACAACTCCTAACACAGCAATGAAAGAATCATCTTTAAACAGGCATAAAAAGGTTTATAAAAGTTCATTGTTGTCAAAAAGGTCAGTACAAGTCACATGCACCACCAACGTAATAGTGAGCACTAATACGTTAACATGTGATATGTGTTTGCAACTTCACGGTTACCAGAGTAAAGTCTGTTCTGAATGTAATGCCAAAAACGGCCTTTTGTAACCAGTTTCCAGCGAATGTCATATATAGATACACACACACAAAAACACATTCATTACTGCTTCTCACGAGGTGTACTTGTACAACTTGTTGGATATTCGACTGCATATACTGGTATGAAAATACACTGAAATCCAGACCATTTGCTGCTTACAGGCGTTGATAAATATCAACGGGGACACCTGAAAATGTGTGCGCCGATCAGGACTCGAACCCGAGATATCCTGCTTACAGGGCAAACGCTCTATCCGACTGAGCCATCGAGGACACAGGGGATAGTGCGACTGCAGGGACATATCTCTGTCACGCTCCCCATGAGACCGACATTTCCAATTTACTGTCCACAAACTACATTTGTAGTGCCCCTGTACACTATAACCATTACTCACGGCAGTCAGTCTACCGATTCCCATAAGAGTTTGAGCAATATGAGTGCATCCGCACTGAAGAAGATCATTGGCCGGTAAGTCTTATCTATATGAAGATGGTATCTGTTCTTTTTGACATATCCGAAAGAACAGATACCATCTTGGCATACATATACTGGTATGTTGGTAGGGTTTCGTCGCACCTATTAGGAACAAGTTGTGATTTGACAGTTAACTGTTAGTTACTCACATGTCAAATATTTTTAGCGACGTCACTCTGTTTCATGCTACATGTAGCAAAGGACACTAGCGTCTGATGCTTACTTTGATGTTAACTTACCAATGATAAGAACCTATTTCACTTATTAAGAAGACAATTTAAACTGTCGAAACCGGTAAAGAGAACCAAATAAAGGTTTTATTATGCATCTGACGATTGATTTTCTTGTCTTTGTTGACACTGAATTTTATTTCGATTGTATACATCACACATCTATGATATACGACCTTGGAAGCTACTTCTCTATGGAACTAGTTTCTACTTCTAGTATCATAACCATTATGAGCATTACTGTGTACTACTGAAAACTCAGTTCGACGTTTCGTTAACTCACACAATATATGTAATCCTATTCACTGAGATTATTGCTCGTTTGAATTTCAAATGACAGATTTGTAAAACTTCCGTTTCCCCAGAACAGCACAGTACAAGACTACATACTTGACTAGATAGTATATTGTGTAATTTCAACAGTCTCTACGCATTATTCTTCCTCCAGTAGTTAAACACTTTTCTCCCACCTTAAATTATCATCCATCTACACTCCTAGAAACGTTTCGTAAAATATTTCTTCACTTCTGCAGCTCCCTCCTCCTACAGTTCACGGCTTCTTCTATCCTCCTCATACCGTTTCCATCTCATTTCAACCATGGAAAGATCTGAAAACATTAATTTTGCTTCTCCTGCTACCACAAAAACTTTCTGCTGCTAAACAGTTTCATTGGATCTTTAGCTAAAAGGCCAGTGTCATCTCCGACCAACATTAGTTCTCATGCTGACAATGATAGGTCCAATAACTGATAAAAATCATGAATAACAGACGTCCTAATACACAACACTGACATACGCTATGACAATTTTTCCTACATCCTGACTGTAATTTTTATTTTCAAGACATATTCCTACCATTTGTTGTCTGTCTGGAAACTGAGATTTAAACCAATTGTAGGCAATATCGTAATTTAACTTTCCCTGGACAGCAAGCAAACTCTCGACTTACTTACTATTGTTACCGGTGAGGGCCTCCCTAGTCTCTAATCCTCAAGTATTGTTTTTTAATACATGTCTTACCTTATCTGGACATTTAAGTGTATGAGTCTACTATAATACCATATCGTAAATGATTCAGTTACTTCATCTCTGCGTTAATAATGACCCACAATTCCGTTGCGTACAGTAACTTCATCCTCATTACAATATAAATACACTGCCTGAGAATAAGTGAAGTACCCGGAAAGGTAGGAGGAAATGATATGAAACTTTACGCGTTGAGGGGGTATATTGATTTATTACTTTACGTTTTGGCATAAACACTTGGACATGTGTGTGTGGTAAACTGGAAATTAAGATTACTTGAGCTAAGGAGCTAAGAAAAAAGTACATCAAGTTTTATGTACATTAGTTATAAAATAATTATAAAATTTACAGTAAAATGAACAGCGCATTCCATGATTAGAGAGGCTGTAAAACGATCAGTAAAAGTAGGCTGTGAGAAGAGCCATAAGAGCAGATGAATGATCATTAAAGTCAGCTATAAAAAGAACATTAAAAAGGACAATGAATAATAAAAGAACAATAACCACTAATAAATTGGACTGGGCTATGGAACGAGGGGCATGAGCACCAAGCATAATCCTTATACACATACAGGGTGATTATAATTAAAGTTAAACTTTCAAAACGATATAGTAATGACACAATTATTAATTATGGCGACCCTGTATATTTATATCTTATCCAGCCACGAAACCGCAGCATCCTTCAGTTCGTATACATCTGTTTTTTCGTCCCGGGTTTGCTGACTTTGCTGTCACTCACTATATGGACAGTTGTCTTACTCAGAGCACCACAGTCACACTTAGGGCTTGAGGATTAGCCCCATTTGTATAGAAATTCCTGGGAGTCTTCATGCG
This sequence comes from Schistocerca serialis cubense, assembly GCF_023864345.2. NCBI lineage: Eukaryota > Metazoa > Arthropoda > Insecta > Orthoptera > Acrididae > Schistocerca > Schistocerca serialis. The sequence continues at coordinate 110,496,439 of NC_064642.1, read as the reverse complement.
ATGTTCGAATGCTATTAAGAGCTTTCCACTGCCAACGGGAAAGCTCGAATGCAATCGGTCTTTTGTGGCTTCGGAAGCGAGCCAGTGAATCGTCAAGTTGTTGGCGCTCCAGTATGACCGCCATTGTTCCATGGTGTTGAATTCTGTGTCTAATAGTTGCTCCGTTAGGACTAATGGGGTTTCCTGGACATCAGCCTTCTGTATGATAAACGAGGAATGTCCTTATCCACTGGCAGCTCTGGGTCAGTTTTAATCCTCTTCAAATGACGGACCAGGAAGCTCTTTCTGGGAAGTGGAGGTTGGGAAACGTAGCCCAACAGGAGTAGTGTTTACTTTTGATGCATCCACTGATGACACTCATCATCTTGTGTAGTTTGACATCTGGTTTCCCCACATGAGTGCTATTCCACCACACAGAGGAGCAGTATTCTCCGATGGAGTGTATACAAGCGCTAGGGCAGAATCTCTCACTGTGGACTCATATGACCCCCAACCTGCTACCACACAATTTATGCGGGTTATTGTTGCGTGTGTTGGGTTTAGCTGTCGTTGCTTCTGTGTGTTTCCTCAAGGACAGGGTGTGATACAGTATGACGCCAAGGTACGTAGGAAACTGTTTATGGGGAAGGACTTTATTGTTGAAGCATATTTTTGGAGATTTTAGGGCTTCCACGTCAATCAGATAGAAACACGTTGTCACAATTTTGCTTGTGCTGACAGGCAGTCTCCAATCAGTGTAGAATATACCAAATACTTAAGGATCTTGCCATACGCTTGGCATGGACAGATGTGGCCAGGTGGTTGGCATAACCAAATTTACATACTTTTGTTTCTGGCATGTCTGATATGTACAGGTTGAAGGGTGTGGCATGTCTGATATGTACAGGTTGAAGAGTGCAGGAGCCAGCATCGATCTTCAGGGAGGCTACTGTTATTTCTTGGGCCTTACTTATGTTGTCACCCATTATTATTTGAAGATTCTGTCACATAGCATGTTATTGGCGTGGCTTAAGAGTTTCAGGCATGGGATAATGCGACACAGTTTATCTTTCCCCACGGTGTCTTCTGCAGCGGTGAGATCCATGAAGACAACCATCTTCTTGAGTCCTTGTTGGGACCCTGCTTCGATGTAGCTACTTAGACAGACAAGGCAACCATAGAATGTGAGGTAGCAAGTTAAATCATTTGAAAGTGTTTGATAACACTTACGACAGGAAAAATATTAGCTGCTAATGGCTCATCATATGCAGCAGGAGGGCGACAGAAAATGAGTGTCCGCACGGCGCAGAGGTGAACCGTCTATGGAATGTATGTATTACATTTCACAAAATGGATATCTTCGACACTCAAAAAATGATCAAAACAAACCATTAACTTACAGCATGAACACCGAATGAAAAGTTGGACACCGTCACGTTCGGAGGCGAACTCCTTCACAATTGCAAACCATACAGGACGTTCATCTAGGTATCCACTTTTAAAGGTAGCATATACCACGTGGTTATAATTGAAGTTTCCTAATTTATGACATGGAAGCTAATTACCACAGGAAGTCCAAACTTGGTAGCGTTAATGAACGTCAAGAACATGGGGAAGAGAAATAATGCAGAATCAGTCTAATTGAAACACTTTTAATGTGCTACTACGGTACATCACACCATTACATACCGGTACCACTACTGCTACAAAACGGACTCAATATTCCGCCCATCACAGTCCAGAACAGTCTGGAAGTGCAGAATTGCATTCTGTTATGCTGGTTACCTTTCTTCATATGCTATTCTTCAGATCAGTACATGTGTGAATGTTCCCCTAGTTAAACATGTCCTTCAGGTATCCCCACAACCAGAAATGAAAGGGATGAGAACGCCGGCCAAGCATTTGGAAACGATCGGGTGATAATTCGATCGTTTACAAATACTTTTCATGAGCGATGTGCGGTGTGGATCCATTTTGCATTAAAACTGTGGAGTTCAAGGCGGGTTTGATATACTGGTGAAGCATATCGCAGTAACGCTGGCCAGTCACACTGCACGTCTCTGGTCCTTGAGCGCCAACCTGTTCAAAACAGAATGGGGCAATGATGGACGTAGCTATGAAGCCACACCATTCGTTGTCACGTTCACCATAGTGAGGAACGTTATGCACAGTGACTGGAGGTGAAGATCCCCACACCCCGCAATTCTGTGTGTTCACCTCACACCTCAGAGAAAAATGAGATTCGTCTGTCCTTCTGATGTCCCAGGGCCAGGCCTCGTGAACATTATACTTTGCGAGAAAGTGCAGAGCGAAGTTAATACGTCGTTGTGCGTCCTGTGGTGCAAGATGCTGCACTTTACGGATCTTCTACGGATACCATTTGAGAGTGGTTCGAAGCACCTTCCGTGCAGTGGACCACGGGATGTCGTGACACGTACAGTACGCGTGCCGCCTGACGATTGGGAACTGCGCACAGCATTGTCTGCCATAGCAACAGCGATTTCATGAACCACCTGTGGTGCAACCGGTTGTCGGCCTCTTCCCGGGGCGACGCTCAGTTCTCCAGTTGATTCGAACTTCTTCATCATGCTCTGCACAACAAGTGGGGAAAGTGGACACTACCGTGACCCTTTCACCGGGCATTATACTCGAAGTGCAGCTGCAGCATAAGCTTCACCACTAATGCCCTGCTCCTTTTGTCCAAGCTCATTTTGACACGTCAACAAGTGCACTGCGAGTGGTCGGGTGTGAGAGATTATGAATTACTACTAATGATCACCGCACCTGGTGATCATTGCTGGAACTGGACAGTGGCGCTGTGACGTTTAGAAATAATGCACCCCATTTATATTCGTAGCGTAATCAGTTTCCACCCAGTAGTATCGTACTGGTGTAAAGGGTTAATGAGAAATGATGGAATGTGATGGCGTGCAACCGATTGCGAAACAGTCTATCGTGGAACTTATCGTGAAACTGGTTATCGTCTAAGGCATATCTGCATATAATGCGATAATATGTTTCATAGGCGCGGAAAACAAACATCCTGAGGCTGAATTTGTCCAGTGGTATCAACTGGAAGGTCACACACTTTTCAGGAGGGTTAGTTTGTTGTAATGGAGTATTAGTTTTATACGCAGACCAAGAATTAAGCAAAAGAAAATTATTTTGAGCATCTATTTGCCAGAATAAATGCTAATACCACAGTTATAGTTCTCTTACGCCCTTTTTCCCACTCTTGCTTGCTGTGACGTAAATATTCCCTACTGTGCTTGCAAGATCGCGCACACAAGAAAAAGTCGTAGGGGGCAGAGCACCTCCAACTTCTCGTAGCACAATAAATAACTTTCCAGTCAATTCATCATCAAGATTAAGAGTCGCTATAATCGACTACCATTGCATTAAGTACCTCTAATTTCCCGGATTCCCTTCATAGGCACTTCGTCTTCGAATCCCGATTAGGGGGAGTTGGAAACAAACTCCTTACTGAATGATGGGATCCGATTGTTTACCTCATCTACAAATTTCCGGGTCGATTCCGTAGTTTGTTGTGCACAGTCTAGTTGACGCTTGGTTTGAAATTTCAATACCTTGCGTCTTACCGTTCTGTAATTTGTGCAACCATTAGCTGCCTCCCTTGAAATCGCTCTAGTGTCTCCCGCGCGCAGCTGGATCTGCAAACAGTACTAGGTCACTGTCATGCACATCCTGTAAATTGTATCGAGCAACCTTGAAACGCGTCAACACTAGCTTTTGTAACAAGTGCGCCTTGTCCTCTCTTGAATATCCGCAGTTCTTCTTATGAACTACACGGTCATATGGCTGCGGATTTTCCATGCACGTAATTATACACTGAAACGCCAAAGAAACTGGAATAGGCATGCGAATTCCGATGTAGAGATTTGAAAGCAGGTAGAACACGGCCCTGCGGTCGGCAACTCCTATATAAGACAACAAGAGTCTGGCGCGGTTGTTAGATCGGTTACTGCTGGCATGTTATCAAGATTTAAGTGAGTTTGAAGGTGGTATTATAGTCGGCACACGAGCGGTGGGACACAGCACCTTCGAGGTAGCCGTGAAGTGGGGATTTTCCTGTACGACCATTTTACGAATGTACCATATCAGGAATCCGGTAAAACATTAAATCTCCGACATCGCTGAAGCTGCAAAAGGATCCTGCAAGAATGGGATCAAAAGCGACTGAAGAGAATCATTCAACGTGACAGAAGTGCAACCCTTCCGCAAATTTCTGCAGTTTTCGATGCTGGGCCATCAAGTGTCAGCGTACGAACCATTCAACAAATCTTCATCGGTATGGGGTTTCAGAGCCGAAGACCCACAGGTGTACCCTTGATGACTGCACGACACAAGCCGTTACTCCTTGCCTGGACCGGTTAACACCGACATTGGCCTGTTCATAACTGGAAACATGTCGGACGCGTCTCGTTTCAGATTGTATCGTGCGGATAGACGTGTTCGGGTATGGAGACAACCTCATGAATCCATAGACCTTGCATGTCAGCAGGGGACTGTTCAAGCTTGTGGAGGCTCTGTAACGGTGTGGGGCGTGTGCAATTGAAGTGATATGGGACCCCTAATAAGTCTAGATACGATTCTGACAGGTGACTCTTATGTAAGCATCCTGTCTGATCACGTGCATCCGTTCATATCGATTGTGCATTCCAGCAGGACAATGCGACACCCCACACGTCCAGAATTTCTACAGAGGGGCTCCAGGAACACTCGATTGAGTTTAAGCACTTCCGCTGGCCATCAGACTCCCCAGACATGAACATTGAGTACCATATCTGGGTTGCTTTGCAACGTAGTGTTCAGAGAAATCTCCACCTCTTCGTACTCTTACGGATTTATGTGTAGGATTCGTGGTGTCAGTTCCCTCAGACATTAGTCGAGTACATGGAACTTCGTGTTGCGGCACTTCTACGTGCTCGCGGGGGCCCCGTACGATATTAGGCAGGTGTACTAGTTTCTTTGTCCTTTCAGTGTATTAGTTAGTACCAGGTAACTGGACAAGGATTGTCCTTTACGACGTTTCTCTGGAAACAGGAGCCGGCCGAAGTGGCCGTGCGGTTAAAGGCGCTGCAGTCTGGAACCGCAAGACCGCTACGGTCGCAGGTTCGAATCCTGCCTCGGGCATGGATGTTTGTGATGTCCTTAGGTTAGTTAGGTTTAACTAGTTCTAAGTTCTAGGGGACTAATGACCTCAGCAGTTGAGTCCCATAGTGCTCAGAGCCATTTGAACCATTTTTCTGGAAACAGGATTTGTGGCTCCGTGTCCGACAAGGATTATGAACAACATGACTCGCACAGAAGCGGTTTTTGTGACTACATGATCTTCACAGTTTCTGTTATGGCGAAAGCCAGCTTGCTCCACTGGTAGGTGGAGTATCGGCTCAGTCCGCCATAAAAGTAGCCTCTCAATTGTTTGTATACTATATGAAGACAACTGGCTGAGCTCTTCTATGGTCCTCGGACCGCTATTATTAGGAATTTAGGGAGAACCGTACCAAATCCTCGGACATCCCTGCTTTCATTCTGCTGATGGCATTATTTACTTCATCAATTATGGTGGAGTGAGAGGCATTATTTCTAGCATCTACCGACACCTCGCTGGCGAGGGTGCGAGGTACGTGTGGTAACACAGACTCCTCAGCGTGGTTGTTGGTTGTCTCCTCCTGGTACATTATGCGGTAGTGTTTGAGAAAAGCATTGATGATTTCGGCCTGGCAAGTGACTTGCTGAGCGCGACAGGTGATATGATGCATGGTGGGATGTTTTTGTTCCGCCGAACCTTGACGTCGGGTCCGCACCATTGCCTCCTGCAGTCTACGGCTTGGCTACATAACAATTTGTACCTTAATCCTGCTGCGGTCCCTCTGATCAGGGGTGGGTGGCTGGGCGTCCAGGTCGCGGAGAACGACGTAGAAATAGTCGGTAGTGTGCCGGCGCCACGCAGCTACTCCCTTGCCATACTGAAACAGGGATGTTGTTACTGAATCAAGGATGTTTCCTATCCATAGGAGTTCTTGCTAAGGACACAAATAATGAGACAATTTGTTTTGGAGATATATCTGGTATTTGCCACTCAGGTGCACTGGCATCTCGGAGTTCCCTTTCGAGATTCCATGCCTTCCTGCTTTATTTGATGAAGTTTAATCCCTCAGTAGTTTCTTCTCATTTCATAGAGCGGTAGCATAGAGGTTTTGTAGGAGATGGTCAGAAGTTTCGAAGTTGTTCTCCAGCAAGAACCTCTGGAACAGTTCCTCCGTCTCTTCATTAAACGTCAGTATCAGGAGTGATAGGACCTTTGCTATTTTCTATATACAAAAATGATCTGACAGACATGGTGTGCACGATGTGCGGTTGTTCGGTGATGATGCTGTGGTGGACAGGAAGATGTGGAAGGTAAGTGACTAGGTTGACACAAGATGACTTAAACATAATTTCTAGTTGGTGTGATGAATGGCAGCTGGCTCTGAATGTAGAAAAATGTAAGTTAATGCGACTGAGTCGGAAAAACAAACCTGTAATGCTCCGGTAAGAATTAGTAGTGTTCTGCTTGACACAGTCACGTCGTTCAAATACCTGCGTGTAACATTGCTAAGCGATATGATATGAATTGGAGCATGCGAGGACTGTGGTCGGGAAGGCGAATGGTTGACTTTATTGGGAGAATTTTAGCAAAGTGTGGTTCATCTGTAAATGGGACTGCATATAGGACACTAGAGCGTCCTACTCTTGAGTACTGCTCGAGTGTTTGAGATCCCCATCAGGTCGGATTGGAAGAAGACATCGAAGCAATTCAGAAACGAGCTGCTACATTTGTTACCTGTAAGTTCGATCAGGATGCAAATGTTTTCGATATGATTCGGGAGCTCAAGTGTGGGTAAGGAAAGAAGACATTCATTTCACAAAACACTACCGAGAAAGTTTAGAGAAACGCGTTCGAAGCTGTCCGCAGGAGGATCCCACTGCTGCCAAAATACATTTCGCGTAGAGACCACGAAGGTAAGAAACGAGGAATTAGGGCTCATCCGGAGTCAAATAGAAAGACTTTTCCCCATCACTCTATATGCGAGTAGAACAGGAAAGGAAATGACTAGTTGTGGTACAGGGTACCTTCTGCCATCATGCCCCGTATAGCGGCTTACTGAGTATCTATGTAGATATAGATGTACAGCTTGGGAGATATTCCTTGCGTAGTCCCATGGGATATACCGTTTTACAGCTGCTATTACTATCTTTACTGATCTATGATATCCCGCAGATATCCACAACAGAGTTTGGTCGTGTAATTAGAACGTATTTCCCAGTATTTCCTTCCTCCGGCAGGAAAGGAAAAGAGGGGCATTGATTCCAATTTCGAGAATGATAGGAGGCTGTTGAAAGTGTGGGAAAGTGTCATTAACTATCCTTCGTACGGTTATAGGATATGCCTGGAAATTTTGGTAGTAAAGCTCAGGACAGGGTTCATTTTGTTTTCTGTGCGGTGTATTTGAAGGTGCATTTATCTTTAGCATCAAAGACCTGGTAACGATGATTTACTTCGGTTAAGTGCGATAATTTTTTCTTATGTGTCACTGTTTTCCCATCTTATCGAAGTGTATTTATAATTTTGTACTTACGACATTGAGGAGATATTTAGTACCGATAGATTTCATGTTATGTCGGAAATGGTAATACTTAATGTCATATATAAAATAGTTTTTCTCATAACCTACAACCTTTTGTACTGGCCTGTGAAGGTCGTCCGTGGGCGATTCCTCTATATAAGTTGACACTTTTTATTTGCAAGTGTAACGAGATACATTTTATCGCCGGCTTTCATGCCGTTTTGAATTTAATGATTGCTAGTATGTTAATGTATTTAACTGTTTTCTGTTATAGTTCTTCTTTGGGCAGTCCTTTTCAATAATTCCAGCCGGCCGGAGTGGCCAAGCGGTTCTAGGCGCTACAGTCCGGCACCGCGCGACCGCTACGGTTTCGAATCCGGCCTCGGGCTTGGATGTGTGTGATGTCCTTAGGTTAGTTAGGTTTAAGTAGTTCTAAGTTCTAAGGGACTTATGACCTCAGCAGTTGAGTCCCATAGTGCTCAGAGCCATTTGAACCATTTGAATAATTCCAGTGGCGAAAGGCTTTGGGAAGCTAATAAAATAACTGTGGTTCCGACAATCATACATCTCAATTGTATAGCTGCAACAGTGACCGCTGTATCTCCCTTTGCATATATGCAGTAAAATTCCAAAAAAACATATGGTCAACAAATCTTCACAATGCGTTTAGCACTGCTCACGGCGATGAGGAATCGGCTTTTAAAGCGGAAAACCATTCAAAATCTGAGAGTTTCTCAATATTAAATGGAGACATTTCTTGAAGAGCTACTAGATGGGACAGGAAAACATGTGCGTCAGGGTAGTGAAAGAAATGGAAGACGTAATTTATGAGAATAATGATTGTAACTGAAATGAAATGGCAGTGACTGGGTAGCTGAGGGGCGGTGAAGTTCTTTACTTGATTATAAGACGTATGAAAGATAGAGACAAGGACCCAATTGAGCTTGAGTTGAAAAACATGTGAGTGAATGGCTGAGATCATACTGGTTGAAAAAAGCTAGAGAGGCATTCATTCAACAGTTGAGGTTTAAAGGCAGACGACGATGTGGAAGATGGCATACAAATGAGCAGACGTACATTGAGGGTCATAAAGGAAAATTCCTCATTAAAACATTCTCTGACTGTAGAGAATGGTGGAAAAAGTGACTATAGTTGTCTGCTACTTTGCGAGAAGGCGCTTTTGCGTCACTGTCTGAGGATCAATCAAGCGACTACTTTCGCAGCACTGATCTCCGTGCAAAGAAGCAGCGGAATTCTTTGATCGCCGCGCTCCCTGCATCTTTCATGCACTTCGAGCGACGCCGTCTGGCAGGCACAAGCGGAGGCGGCGCTGAGACGGCTACACGAGCCCGCTAAAGCCTCTTCCGTGCTCCGCCGTCCCGTGCTAAGTCCACAAACGGCAGCTGGCGGATTGCTGCACGCTGGTTCTCGTCCGTCTCCGTAGCTCTTCGTTATCCATGTTGGTCACGCTGCCCTACACCATGTTCCGTTGTACTCTGGCAGCTATTTTAAAGTCTCATACTGGTGCAGGGTCGGTAGAAAGACATCCCGTATTTCAACAGATAGTTACAAACAAACAAAGATACAGAGAAAATACTTTTATTTGTGAACACCAAGTACTATGCAATTTTCCATTAGTTTGCTTTGAAAACTATGTGCAGTATATGGCGTCCTTCATTGTTGACATGTTGGAGACGCATTTCGCGTAAGCTGTATGTAGTTCTCCGTGTCATTTCCGGTGGAAAGGCAGTCACTTCTGGGTGATTGCTTCCTTACGTGCTTGCAGGGTTATGGGGCGACGTTTGTACATTTGATCCTTTATGCGTCCCCAAAGGAAAGAAAAGTGCAAGGTGATAAATCGGGTGACCTTGGCCAGGCGATGTCTCCTCACGAAGAGGGAAGATTTCCAGGAAACAGTTGTCTCAAAATTTCTAGAGCACGACGAGAGGTGTGAGTTGTCTACATTTATACTCCTCAAGCCACCCAACGGTGTGTGGCGGAGTGCACTTTACGTGCCACTGTCATTACCTCCCTTTCCTGTTCCAGTCGCGTATGGTTCGCGGGAAGAGCGACTGCCGGAAAGCCTCCGTACGCTCTCGAATCTCTCTAATTTTATATTCGTGACCTCCTCTGGGGGTATAAGTGGGGGGATGCAATATATTCGATACCTCATCCAGAAAAGCACCCTCTCGAAACCTCGATAGCAAGCTACACCGCGATGCAGAGAGGCTCTCTCGCAGAGTCTGTCACTTGAGTTTGCTAAACATCTCCGTAACGCTATCACGCTTACCAAATAACCCTGTGACGAAACGCGCCGCTCTTCTTTGGATCTTCTCTATCTCCTCTGTGAACCCGACCTGGTACGGATCCCACACTGAAGAGCAATACTCAAGTAGAGGTCGAACGAGTGTTTTGTAAGCCACCTCCTTTGTTGATGGTCTACATTTTCTAAGGACTCTGCCAATGAATCTCAACCTGGCACCCGCCTTACCAACATTTAATTTTATATGATCATTCCACTTCAAATCGTTCCGTACGCATACTCCCAGATATTTTACAGAAGTAACTGCTACTAGTGTTTGTTCCGTTATCATATAATCATACAATAAAGGATCCTTCTTTCTATGTATTCGCAATACATTACATTAGTCTATGTTAAACGTCAGTTGCCACTCCATGCACCAAGTGCCTATTCGCTGCAGATCTTCATGCATTTCGCTGCAATTTTCTAATGGTGCAACTACTCTGTATACTAAAGTATCATCCGCGAAAAGCCACATGGAACTTCCGACACTATCTACTGGGTCACTTATATATATTGTGAAAAGCAATGGTCCCATAACACTCCCCTCTGGCACGCCAGAGCTTACTTTAACGGCTGTAGACGTCTCTCCATTGAGAACAACATGCTGTGTTCTGTTTGCTAAAATCTCTTCAATCCAGCCACACTGCTGGACTGATATTCCGTAGGCTCTTGCTTTGTTTATCAGACGACAGTGCGGAACTGTATCGAACGCCTTCCGGAAGTCAAGGAAAATAGCATCTACCTGGGAGCCTGTATCTAATATTTTCTGGGTCTCATGAACAAATAAAGCGAGTTGAGTCTCACACGATCGCTGTTTCCGGAATCCATGTTGATTCCTACAGAGTAGATTCTGGGTTTCCAGACATGACATGATACGCGAGCAAGAAACATGTTCTAAAGTTCTACATCAGATCGATGTCAGAGATATAGGTCTATAGTTTTGCGCATCTGCATTGTGGGAACCAGACTTGTTCCTCTCCAACAAACCGGATTAACTTAAATCTCTATCATGCGACAGTAGCAACTTCAATTAGCCGTTTACAATATTCTTTGAAAAAAATCGGTCTATACACACCTAATTCACCAACGGCCCACAAAACTATCACACGATGACTGTGAAGTGGTCGTTCGTGAAGTTATGGAGGGTTTTCTGCTGTCAAGTAGGGAAATTTTGTTTATTTACAGTATTTGACCAGTGAAAGTGGGCCACATCAGAAGAAATCAAAACAGTTCCTTGGGGAATGTTCTGAATAATAACTTTGCCCACAGCTTTGCGAGTTTCAAAATCTCTGTCATTTCATTCTTGATTAACCATCTTTTGTAACAGTGCATGTGAAGATTTCTGTGAAGGTGGTCTTTTCGGAGTACAGCTGCATGTTAAAGTGCTGAACAATTTGGAGGTTGTTGCAAGGATGATCTCACAAGCTCCACAATTTCCGGCGTTGGTACAGCCCGAGTTCAAAGGTTCAAATGGCTCTGAGCACTATGGGACTTAACATCTGAAGTCACCAGTTTCCTAGAACTTAGAACTACTTAAACCTAACTAACCTAAGGATGTTACACACATCAATGCCCGAGACGGGATTCGAACCTGCGATCGTAGCGGTTGCGCGGTTCCAGAGTGAAGCGCCTTGACCCTCTCGGCCACCCCGACCGGCAGTCCGAGTTCTGCCAGTAGATTTTCTTTTCGGTGAAGAACCTGATGCGTAAACTCGAATACTTATCTGTCAGGAACAGAATCGTGTCGGCCAAGTTCGAATCGAATGCGTAATGCTCGCTGAGCAGTAATCACGGAACCGCCATTAAGAGTACATTATTGCACAACGTACGTACGATGCTCACATAGCCAAACCATCGTACCTGCCGAAAATGGAAAATGCACCGCCGTCGATCGATACCTCCTCAATATCAAGTAGCACCATCATAGTTCACACACTGCTATCCCCAAATACGGGAATTATTACATAAAAGAGTATGAGCAAACTCTGATATACTTCTCCACCTCCCAAAATATCGCACATCTTAATCCAATAGATTTTCATGAAACTGTTCACCGTCTGAATCTCGAACGTGTAAATGAAGATACTTTTGAAACTTTTTTCGCTAATAGGCGGTCCAGTCTATAGTAGTTACTAGCATTAACCATACTGAATGTTTAGATGTAAACCAGTGAGAATAGCTGTACCTATATGAACGCTATGCTATGAAATTTTCGTTTTCTCGTATTAAAGCGAATGAATAATTGGTTAAAAATGGATGAATGTTATCGAAACTACGTTGGCTTCCCTGTTATTCTCCGCGGCTTTGTTGCCGAATTCTAAAACCTACATCACTCTATGTTGGACAGGAATTCCACTTTATGCAGAACACCGTTTTAGTTTTGTATTGCCCAGACATGTTTCAGCAATTTATCTACTATCTTCAGTGTGATTTTGTTTAGTTTCTTCCTAAAAGATTTTTGTTGCATTTCGATGTCTTGAGCAGCTTGTACCAATTTTGACGCAAAACATATGTATATATCAGTTTACATACTGTGTACAGACAAGACACATGGCACTGGGTTGAGGCATTGTATGTTGTCATTTAGAATATATTTAAAGGTTTTATATTAAATTCGAATATATATATATATATATATATATATATATATATATATATATATATATATATATATACATATATATACCCTGGTTAATCGTAATGAGGAAAAATATTCCGACAACCGCTTGCTGCTATGCGCAACAAATATCGGACCGTCGGGACCGTTGTTAATTCTGTTCTTACCGATGTATTGTGCACATAAAAGAAAAGAAATAGTTTACCATTTAACGTGCAGCGGAAAAAATGCACCCACACGACATGTCATTCATCCACAGATGCATCAAACGACACACCAATGAGCTGATTTGTACCTGACAGTGTTCGAAAAATACGACAGCGTACAAATCCCATTTTATTGTATGTGGAATTGTGTCAGAACTTATGAACCACACGTGTCAGGCGGTGAAAGAGCGTACAGTCTCGTATTAGGGACTGTTTGCTCTGTAAACTGAAAGAGTGGTCACTGGCGGAAGGAAAATCGAGGTGAACATGACGTGTTTACAATAGCACTGCCCTGTTCATTCTAGCCGATTATCGCAGCGCCGACATCTGCTAACGGATTGTGTTCAACAATCCTTTCTGTGAAGAGTCAAACCTTGCCACACAAACTATGGCCGTCATTTCGACCAGTACTTATGAAACGCCACTGCAGCTTCTGGTCATCTCTTCAAATTTTAATTTAGATTTCTACAGATTTATTCGTTTGGATTAACGGAGACATGAATGAGTAGTCGTATTTTGTACTCTAACTCTTTGTACTTGTTCTTTCAGACTAAATCCCCTGTGACAACTAGTCATGATACAGAATACCCCCTGGCGAAAACGGATCGAGATAGATTTGAACGCTGTCATCGCTCGCACTGTCACGTAGACCGTCGCTTGACCCCGTACGCATCGCCTTCTAGTCGCCGGAGTCTGCTACCTTCAACACTCGCATGTTGTGCGGTGTTGCTGACCTCGCCCCTTGGCATACATCGGTGCACGGGAACATCCAGAAGCCCAGTTCACATTTCTCGATCACATATCATTGAATTACATTGTCATTTAGTGACACAGGAACACGAGGAAAAGGAATTTATGTTTGTAGCTCAACGTGCAGCAAATTTTATGCTCTGTCAGTATGGGCGGGAGAGTTTGTGTGCTCCGTGGAAGCTGAGAGCTACACTCCTGGAAATTGAAATAAGAACACCGTGAATTCATTGTCCCAGGAAGGGGAAACTTTATTGACACATTCCTGGGGTCAAATACATCACATGATCACACTGACAGAACCACAAGCACATAGACACAGGCAACAGAGCATGCACAATGTCGGCACTAGTACAGTGTATATCCACCTTTCGCAGCAATGCAGGCTGCTATTCTCCCATGGAGACGATCGTAGAGATGCTGGATGTAGTCCTGTGGAATGGCTTCCCATGCCATTTCCACCTGGCGCCTCAGTTGGACCAGCGTTCGTGCTGGACGTGCAGACCGCGTGAGACGACGCTTCATCCAGTCCCAAACATGCTCAATGGGGGACAGATCCGGAGATCTTGCTGGCCAGGGTAGTTGACTTACACCTTCTAGAGCACGTTGGGTGGCACGGGATACATGCGGACGTGCATTGTCCTGTTGGAACAGCAAGTTCCCTTGCCGGTCTAGGAATGGTAGAACGATGGGTTCGATGACGGTTTGGATGTACCGTGCACTATTCAGTGTCCCCTCGACGATCACCAGTGGTGTACGGCCAGTGTAGGAGATCGCTCCCCACACCATGATGACGGGTGTTGGCCCTGTGTGCCTCGGTCGTATGCAGTCCTGATTGTGGCGCTCACCTGCACGGCGCCAAACACGCATACGACCATCATTGGCACCAAGGCAGAAGCGACTCTCATCGCTGAAGACGACACGTCTCCATTCGTCCCTCCATTCACGCCTGTCGCGACACCACTGGAGGCGGGCTGCACGATGTTGGGGCGTGAGCGGAAGACGGCGTAACGGTGTGCGGGACCGTAGCCCAGCTTCATGGAGACGATTGCGAATGGTCCTCGCCGATACCCCAGGAGCAACAGTGTCCCTAATTTGCTGGGAAGTGGCGGTGCGGTCCCCTACGGCACTGCGTAGGATCCTACGGTCTTGGCGTGCATCCGTGCGTCGCTGCGGTCCAGTCCCAGGTCGACGGGCACGTGCACCTTCCGCCGACCACTGGCGACAACATCGATGTACTGTGGAGACCTCACGCCCCACGTGTTGAGCAATTCGGCGGTACGTCCACCCGGCCTCCCGCATGCCCACTATACGCCCTCGCTCAAAGTCCGTCAACTGCACACGCGGTTCACGTCCACGCTGTCGCGGCATGCTACCAGTGTTAAAGACTGCGATGGAGCTCCGTATGCCACGGCAAACTGGCTGACACTGACGGCGACGGTGCACCAATGCTGCGTAGCTAGCGCCATTCGACGGCCAACACCGCGGTTCCTGGTGTGTCCGCTGTGCCGTGCGTGTGATCATTGCTTGTACAGCCCTCTCGCAGTGTCCGGAGCAAGTATGGTGGGTCTGACACACCGGTGTCAGTGTGTTCTTTTTTCCATTTCCAGGAGTGTATATTAGCAGTAGTGCAGCTAATGGCAGGTTTAGCCCAGCCAGGCAGGTCTCAGCAGAGGAGCGAAATAAAAGTGTGCCTTATTACGACTCATCTTATATCCTATATATATCCAGTTCTCTAGAGTTTCTTTAATTACCATACCTTTTACTCCGCTAATTACCCTGCACATCACTGATTTGTTAGTTTCATGAGGGATGAAGGCTAAGGGAGAAAAACTCTGAAACAACTTCAGGAGTGGGGCCCCAAAGGCAGCTGTAAGGCATACTACGTCCTCTCCCGGCAGCTCCTGCAGCCGAAGTGGTACCAGATTTATTGGATTGCCTTCCCTCTGAACACTCATTTAGGTCGAAAGGGAGATCGCGATGATTGGGCGGCTCACATATCTTTAAATGTATTACTCAGGCATGAAGATTCCTGGAGAGGACACTTCAGTGACTTCCAAGGACAGGGGCACAACGTGGAAAGAAGCAGTTACTGGTCACAGGCTCTGTCTGATTGGTGTAAGATTTGAGCTCCAAGCGCCACTTCCGATCTTGGGAGAGATCACTGAGTTTCAATTGGACAAATACCAACCGCCTCAAGCTGGGCAGCCGCAAGCCGTTAAGGAGCTGTCCTGCCACTACCAGTCTGCTTCAAAGGCCGTGCGGAGGTTATAAGCAGTCTTCGACAAGCTGGTTGATACAGCACACTTGCTGAAAACAAAGAGGAAATAATGAAGAAATCAATTTCGTATTGCCATCTGGAATGTTACGACAATGTGTTCATGGTATATTAACCATATCCAAGGTTAACTGAGTTCGTCAGACTACTGTAATTGTCAGAGAGCCCTATCGCTAGCATTTGGACATTGTGGAACTGCAGTAGACACGTCTTCCAGACAGGGGTGCTATCAGAGAGGCAAACTACACATTCTCCATGCAGGGGAAGTCTCATCACTATCCAAAACTTCACGGAGTAGTATTCGCTGTCAGAAACGCCCTCTTGAACTGTATTGTGCCAACATCTTGTGGAACAGGACGGTTTATTGTTTTACAAATGTGCTCTTCAAGTGGCTCTATTAATATCTTAAATTTTTACGCTCCTAATTTATCATCTGCCATGGAAGAGAAGGATCTGTTTTATGATTTACTCTGCGTGAGAAGAGCCAAAGTACCTGATTCCGAGTCACTATACATTGTGGGGGACTTTAATGGTCGAAATGTATCAGATAATGATTTGTGGCTGCCTTGAATGTGTCATCAAGGAGTGGAAGAAATGAATGAAAATGGCCAGAGACTGCGGGAAGTCTGCTGCATTTATGGACTATGCATTCCAAATACATATCTTCCATTTAAGGATGGATCGACACAGGCTGTCCTGGAGATAACCCCATTGTAATCAATGGCATAAAGTGGATTTTGTAATAGCTAGGTCCACAGGTCTCAAAAGTGTCCTGATACGACGCCATCATAGTGCTGATTGCAACACTGACCACTGTCTAGTGACGTGTTCAGTGAGACTCATCCATAAGAAATATCACCACAACAAACCGAGAAATCACTCTCAGGTGAGCAAATATCGTGAACATAACTCACAACAAAAACAGAACTTGGCCAGCGATTTTGCAAGTTTATTACCAGGAAACGTACAAGTAGGAAGAAATTTTGATAACAAATGGACACAACTTTCTGGCGACATCTTCAACACCGTTGTTTTGGCCTATGGAATAAAAGAAAATAGAAACAAGCACTGGTAATAACAAAATCTGAAAATATGGAGCCAGCCATTGAGGCTAACCGAAAACCTTGTTTGCGTACAAAAGGAACTCAAATGGAAGATCTTAGGATGACTTGCGAGAAGCAAAGAACATGGCACAGAAATACAGCTCCTCTGAAGTACAAGACAGGTGAAGTCATTACTGATGAGGGCAAGCAAATGGAACGCTGGATTGAACACTACTTCCAATTGTATGCAGTTAAGAATGAAGTTAGCAGTGTTAAATCGCAGAACAATAAGGGGTAGATATTAGAAAAATATTCTATTAAAACTCACTCATATTACCTCAGGAAAAGTGAAGCAGTACGAGAGACAGAAGTCTAAGCAGGAAGCGAGCCGTTAGGTCACAAGTGGGTCAGGTCGAAGGCGCTGTCTGCCGAGTAAGGAATAAGCATTCTGTGGAAAAGAGGACAGAAAACGAAAGATGGCGAGACAAGCATATTCGTTAGTTCGTAAGGCATATTGCTAGAGACTGTACCTACACTACTGGCCATTAAAATTGCTACACTAAGAAGAAATGCAGATGATAAACGGGTATTCATCGGACAAATATATTATACTAGAACTGACATGTGATTACATTTTCACGCAATTTGAGTGCATAGATCCTGAGAACTCAGTACCCAGAACAACCACCTCTGGCCGTAATATCAGCCTTGATACGCCTGGGCATTGAGTCAAACAGAGCTTGGATGGCGTGTACAGGTACAGCTGCCCATGCAGCTTGAACAGCATACTACAGTTCATCAAGAGTAGTGACTGGCGTATTGTGACGAGCCAGTTGCTCGGCCACCATTGACCAGACGTTTTCACTTGGTGACAGATCTGGAGAATGTGCTGGGAAGGGCAGCAGTCGAACATTTTCTGTATGCAGAAAGGCCCGTACAGGACCTGCAACATGCGGTCGTGCATTATCCTGCTGAAATGTAGGGTTTCGCAGGGATCGAATGAAGGGTAGAGCCACGGGCCGTAACACATGTGAAATGTAACGTACACTTTTCAAAGTGCCGTCAATGCGAACACGAGGTGACCGAGACGTGTAACGAATGGCACCCCATACCATAACGCCGGGTGATACGCCAGTATGGCGATAACGAATACCCGCTTACAATGTGCGTTCACCGCGATGTCGCCAAACACGGATGCGACCATCATGATGCTGTAAACAGAACCTGGATTCATCCGAAAAAATGACGTTTTGCCATTCGTGCACCCAGGTTCGTCGTTGGGTACACCATCGCAGGCGCTCCTGTCTGTGATGCAGCGTCAAGGATAACCGCAGCCATGGTCTCCGAGCTGATGGTCCATCCTGCTGCAAACGTCGTCGAACTGTTCGTGCAGATGGTTGTTGTCTTGCAAACGTCCCCATCTGTTGTCTCAGGGTTCGAGACGTGGCTGCACGATCCGTTACAGCCATGCGGATAAAATGCCTGTCATCTGGACTGCTAGTTATACGAGGCCGTTGGGGTCCAGCACGGCGTTCCGTATTACCCTACTGAACCTACAGATTGCATATTCTGCTAAGAGTCCTTGACCAACGCGAGCAGCAATGTCGCGATACGATAAACCGCAATCGCAATAGGCTACAATCCGACCTTTATCAAAGTCGGAAACGTGACGGTACGCATTTTTCCTCCTTACACGAGGCATCGCAACATCGTTTCACCAGGCAACGCCGATCAATTGCTGTTTGTGTATGAGAAATCGATTGGAAACTTTTCTCATGTCAGCACGTTGTAGGTGTCGCCACCGGCGCCAATCTTGTGTGAATGCTCTGAAAAGCTAATCATTTGCATATCACAGCAACTTCTTCCTGTCGGTTAAATTTCACGTCTGTAGCACGTCATCTTCGTGGTGTAGCAATTTTAATGGCCAGTTCGCATGAGAAAATAGCGAGGGAGCTACACAAAAGTTAAAGTTTGTTAAGTGATGTAACAAAATTAGGAGGACATATTCGGTCAGTAATAACCGAGCTTTACGGCATAGCCTAATGCTAGCTATCTCTAAATACCGTAGCTCTTCATCTTGCGAGCTAAGATATTCAGGGTCACATGCTCATGCAGTTCCTCTTCGTCGAAATGTCTTGACTCTAATTCGTCTAGGGGTTGAACTGCACGTGTCGCATTACACGCTCTAAATTAGACACTTGTGACCATTTGGTTGTCTTGCTGATGGAAAGATTGCGAAATTGTGTGAAACAAAGTTAATGTAACATATAATAACAGTAATAATAATATCGGGAACTAAATTAACGACCCATAAATGATGTAGGCCACGCAGTTGCGAATTGTTAGAATAAGTTTATTTAGAGAGAAAACTAATAGCGAAAGTGGTCATATTTAGAGTTACTGTTACACTCGAGCGCAGATCCATTTGACACGGTTTGATCATTCACAATCTCAACGCGAAACACAACCCCAATACTCCACCTCGATACTTACATGAAAAATTAGAGTTCACACCAGGCGCGCTGCTGCTCACCGCTCAGACACTAAGTCCCGCGATACCACACAACACGAAATTTTCTAAGTAGTTTCACTTCCTAGCTGCCTAAAGACCAACTGTCCGCTTTCGCGTCTCAATCCGAACCGTACTCAGCTGAACTGTCCTCTTTCGCTCCTGCACCAGCACTCTCCTTCTGCCCGTCCCCGGCCGCGCTTCGCGCGTGCCGAACATCGTCGCTCAACTGACTAGTGTAGTTCCCTTTTCCGAAGCCGTCCATCTGATTGGCTACAGCTTACTCTACATTGTTTTACATTTTAACATATTCAAATAATCAAAGCTTGACCACTTTCACGTTCTAAATACAGTAACAATAATATCCATTACATAATAAATGTTAAATTCTTTTACACAAAATCAATACAATTTCCTTCTTAGATTTGAATGCCACGGCCAGTAGCCTTGCACCAATGTGCTTTCTGATAAATAAATAAAGAACAAACGTAACTATTATATACTAAACTTGACAACAATTATTCTATTACCTCAAGATTCCATAAGGTGTCATGCTGTCATCGTTAAATGTGTTTTGTGTGGAGGAAATGATGATCTGATGCTTAACTGAAAATACTGATAATTTAAATTTACTATATCTTTTAAACAAATAAAGTTGCTGAGTTGATACTTACAATGTTTGTCATTTTAATGAAGCGGTTCTATATGAAATGTCTGTCGTTAAGATCGACCAAAGCGTTCAGATCTTAGCATTCAGGTCTTTGTTACAAAACTTGTTATTTTCAATGTAATAGTAAATCCTAAACTATTATAGATATGATCGACATTCAAGTTTTATTGGGATCATCATGAAAATGTATGGAGGATGGCAGATTAAAATTACTGTGGCTTCGTTCCATGAACTACTACAGAATTAAATAGTTTTCGTAAATGTTTCCCTTTATGGCCAATCTTAGGTCCGCCATGTTTAACACTGCTACGTCTCCCTGGCCACAAATGCCTTCTACTGGGTTTCCCTACGATAAAGGTTCTCGTCTGTCGCACTCACACACTACAGCGCTTAAGCGTCAATAGACAATAGATACCTGTGAGTTTCCCAATCTCGTGGTGAATCTGCGCACTATGTGCCATACGGTCCTGGACGACAGGGTTAGTTTCACAATTACTGTAGGCTGACTCTTTCGGCCATATATTTAAACGGCAGCGCAATGCTCATTAACTCACAATCACTTGTCATGAGATGATCATTGGGGTTGATAGCATTCACAATAATAGCTCTCGGTTTCATCGTTACGATACTGTAGCGAATCTAAGTCCTAGATGCTCCTGCTCAGTCTGTGAACTAGTCGAAGTTGTACTCAAGATAATGGTCTTCACCCGATAAATTTCAAAACGCTCGCCACCTACCATCTACTGATGTAGGAACTGACTGTCTTCCGTCAACAGCACATCTTGAGTGCTGCCAGTACTTTAATGTGGAAGCCAGCAAGAGGGCCTTTTGGGGTCCACGTTCCTGTTTAACTCTTGGCCGCCTTCGGATGCTGAAACCCGCCAGGAATAGATAGATCAACCGAATCCACTACTACCGACACCATGTACATCGCGGTAAAATTCGGAGTGGAAGCGAGTACGCTTTGCAGCCTACGCAAGGACCTCTTCGCGCTGGGCAGCTGCCGCCCATCTCGCCGACAGCTGAGTGCCGCCTGTGTCACTGACATCACCTTCTGGGCGTTCAAACACTGAACGTATTCGGCGGAAGTCAGCTAGAATCCAACACGCAGCTGAATTAGCAACAGCCGAGGCTGCTGCAGAAGAACGACGACTTGTAAACGTCGTGAATAAACAACTGATCTGTCATAATGATTTACTGGTGTCGTTGACGCTGCATAGGATCCTAACAGCCATTCTGACTTAACGCAGGGATGTCTCCGCTCGGCCGTCTGTAGCAGGAATGCACTTGACGCCATCAAACAGATGACATTATGGGAGATCTAGATGCAATACCTGCCACGGAGTAACCCAGTAGAGCAATAGATTTCTTTGGTAATGGAAATATTTCAGGTGAAGATGGGATTCCTACAGAGGTTATTAAATATAACAAGTCTGTCCTTCTCAGTCACCTACACTCACTTCTCTCAACCAGCTGGGAAGAAGGCTATGCCCCAGTGGATATGGGGAATTCGAAGGCTGTTACGCTGTATAAACATAAAGGTGCAGAAGTGACTGCAACAATTACCGAGGCATTACGTTGTTAAATGTAGTCGGGGAGGCGTATGTAAGAGTCTTTCAAATGCGATTCTAAATCGCAGCTTCCAGAATCCACTCATAGTCTCAGTGTGGCTTCAGACTTGGCGCGGTGGATATTATCTTCCTTCTATGGCAACTTCGAGTGTAGTGCTGTGAGCAATAGAGGCAACTGCATATTGATTGTATTAACCTTATTAGCTGCGCGGAATGGCCACGCGCTTTGAGGCACCATTGCACGCCGCCTCCCGTCGATGGTTCGAGTCCTCGCCGGCCGTTGTGGGCGAGCGGTTCTAGGCGCTTCAGTCTGGAACCGCGCAGCTGCTACGGTCGCAGGTTCGAATCCTGCCTCGGGCATGGTTTGAGTGATGTTCTTAGATTTGTTATGCTTAAGTAGTTCTATGTCTAGGGGACTGATGATCTCAGATGTTAAGTCTCATAGTGCTAAGAGCCAATTGAACCATTTGGTTCGAGTCCTCCCTCGGTGTGTGTATTGTTTTCAGCATAATTTAGTTTAAGTAGTGCGTAAGTCTAGGGACCGAATACCTTAGTAGTTTGGTCCCTTAGAAATTCACACACATTTGAACACCTTGTTAAAGCATTTGATTTAGCAAGCAGAAGAGGGAACTTCAAGTTCCTGCGGAAGATTGAATTCTCACATAAACCACTACAAATAACTGTCTCTTTACATGATAAGACGCGAGCAACAGTTTGCTTCAACGGTAAAACATCAGATGCATTCCCTGTTAATAGCGGTGCACAGCAGGGTCGTGTGTCACCTCTTACTCTATTTGGGATCTTCTTTCCTAATTTGCTGGAACCTGCCTTTGTGAGGAGGGAGTGTATTTACATATCAGATATGACAAAAATACTTTTCAACAATGCCCGCCTCATGGCCAAGAGTAAAGTAAATACAGCAATTGTTCGTCAATTGATATATGCAGACGATGAAGCTCTGGTAGGGAACACCCAAGACGAGCTGCAGTATCTAATTAACAAATTATCACATGCATGTGAAAAATTAGGTTTACCATCAGCCTCCAAAAGACTAAGATCATAGAGCAGGCCACCAACAACCTTCATACATCAGCATTGGTGGTAATTTTCTTCAGTACTTTAAAAATGGAGAAAAGCACACTTGACCACAGAAACATTTACTTAGATGACAAACGGTTTTCTCAGTTTTTGACCATGTTCAGAGCCCATACTGAAATATGAACGCATCATGGATTTCGAGGGATGTCTGATAATAGTAGTAGCGTATGAAATGCATCGTATGTAATAAAATGACGCCTTAACGGTCCTACCATCCTGCCCCTCCTCCTTGTTACTGTTTCCCGTATATTCCTTTCCTTGCCAAGCCTGTGGAGATCCTTCTCATTCCTTACCTTAACTGTCCACCTAATTTTCAACGTTCTTCTGTATCATCACTTCTCAATTGCTTAGATCATCTCCTTCTCCGGTTTTCCCACAGACCATCTTTCACTAACATACTATCATGTGCTCCAAACATACGTTCTCAGAGATTCCTTCCTCAAATTAAGGCCTACGTTTGATACCAGTACACAGGGTTGCCCTTTTTGCCAGTTCTAGTCTCCTTTTTATGTCCACCTTACTCCATCCATCATGAGTTATTTTGCTGCCAGGATAGCAAAAAATGGTTCAAATGGCTCTGAGCACTATGGGACTTAACTTCTGAGGTCATCAGTCCCCTAGAACTAAGAACTACTTAAACCTAACTAACCTAAGGACTTCACACACATCCATGCCCGAGCCAGGATTCGAACCTGCGACCATAGCGGTCGCACGGTTCCACGCTGTAGCGCCTAGAACCGCTCAGCCACTCCGGCTGGCCCAGGATAGCAGAATTCCCTAAATTCTCCTACTTCATCGTCTACAATCCTAATGTTAAGTTCCTCGCTGTTCTAAT
This sequence comes from Schistocerca serialis cubense, assembly GCF_023864345.2. Taxonomy (NCBI): domain Eukaryota; kingdom Metazoa; phylum Arthropoda; class Insecta; order Orthoptera; family Acrididae; genus Schistocerca; species Schistocerca serialis. Next base: position 110,472,950 of record NC_064642.1, on the reverse strand, counting down.
TTATGCCACTTCTCACTACTTTCTTCTTTCTCCGATTTACTTTCAGTCCGTATTCTGTGCCCACTTCGCCGGCTGGAGTGGCCGGGCGGTTCTAGGCGCTACAATCTGGAGCCGAGCGACCGCTACGGCGCAGGTTCGAATCGCGCCTCGGGCATGGATGTGTGTGATGTCCTTAGGTTAGTTGGGTTTAACTAGTTCTAAGTTCTAGGCGACTGATGACCTGAGAAGTTAAGTCGCATAGTGCTCAGAGCCATTTGAACCATTTGAACCTGTGCCCATTTCATTTCTCACTCGATGCAGCATGTCTTGTAATTCTTCCTCACATTCACTGAGGATAACATTGTCATCAGCGAATCTCATCATTGTTATCCTTTCATGGTGAATGTTAATTCACTCCAGAATCTCTTATTTCCATCATTCCTTCTTTACTGTATAGATGGAATAGCAGGGGCGGAAGTCTACATTAGTGTCTTACACACTTTTTAATCCGAGCACTTCGTTCTTGGTCCTCCGCTCTTAATGTTTCCTCTTGGTTCTAGCACATATTATATATTATCCTTCCTTAGCTACAGCTTACCCCTATTTTTCCCTCTTGGTTCTAGCACATATTATATATTACCCTTCCTTAGCTACAGCTTACCCCTATTTTCCTCACACGTTAGAACAGCTTGCATTTTACATTCTCGAGCGCTTTTTCCTAGTCGACAAACTTATGAACGTGTCGGTATTTTTCTTTCCTCTTACTTCCATTACCAACCACAGCGTCACGACTGCCTGCCTGATTCGTTTACCTTTTCTAAAGACAAACTGATCGTCATCTAACAAATCCTCAGTTTTCTTTTCCATTCTTTCCTACGTATTCTTCTGTATTGTTGTCAGCCTCTTGGATGCAGGAGCTGTTAAGCTGATTATGCGGTAATTCTTGCACTTGTCGGCTCTTGTAATTTTCAGAATTGTGTGGATGACGTTTCTCCAAATGTCAGATGGCAAACCGCCGGACCCATACATTTTACACACCAACTGAATAGTCGTTTTGTCGCCACTTCCCCCAATAATTTTAGAAAAGCTGATGGAATATTATTTATACCTTCTGCATTATTCAGACTTAAGCTCTTTTAATTTCTTATTCTAATACTGAATCCCCCTACGTGTTCTAATCTACTCCAGTTTCTCGTTCTATCACTTCATCAAACAAGTCTTCCCCCTCGTAGGGGCCTTCAGTGTACTCATTCCACCTGTCCGTTTTCTTCCTTGCACTCTCAATGCTACCACCCTTGCTTTTAATTTCACCGAAGGTTGTTTTGACTTTTCTATACGCTGAGTCGGTCCTTTCGACAGTAGTTCCTGTTTCGATTCCTTCAAAATTTTTCTTGTAGCCATTTTGCCTTACCTTCCCTGCACTTCCTATTTGTTTCAATCCTAAGTGATTTTTACTTCTGTATTCCTCAATTTCCCTGAACATTTTTGTTCTTCCATCTTTCATCGATCACGTGAAATATTTCTACTGTTACCCACGGTTTTTTCGCAGTAACCTTCTGTGTGCCCATTTTTATCCCAACTTCCTTGATCGTCCTTTCTAGAGACGTCCATTCACCTTCAACTGAACTGCCTACTGAACTATGCCTTATCGTGGTACCCATATCCTCAGAGAAATTCAAGCGTGTCTCTTCATTCCTTAGAAGTTCCGCATACCACGGCTTTGGACATTGACTCAACATGACTAGTCTCTTTAACTCCAGCCTGTTCTTCATCTCCTCTAAATTGTGATCTGAGTCTACATCTTCTCCTGCGTAAGTATTACAATCTAGGATATGATTTCGGAATTTATGTCAGACTGTGATTTAATTTCACTGAAATCTCCCCGTATCTCTCGGTCTACTCCAATTATATCTCCTCCTCTTGTGACTTTGAACAAGTATTCGCTATTCCAACCTGAAATTTATTGCGGAACTGTAATAACCTCTCTCCTCTCTCATTCCTAGTACCAAGCCCATATACTCCCATAATTCTTCCTTCTACTCCTTTCCTACAACCGCACTGAACTACTCCATGACTATTATATTTTCATGTCCCTATAGTGAATTACCTGTTCTGTATCCTCATATGCTCCCTCTGTCTCTTCATTTTCTGCTTGCGCCTTCGGCATGTATACCCGAACTATCGTTATCAGTGATGGTTTGCTGTAGATTCTGGTGAGAATAACCATATCACTGAATTGGTCAAAGTAACTCACTCTCTGCCCTATCTTCGTATTTATGAAGAATCCTACACCAGTTATACCACTTTCTGCTGACGTTGACGTTACCCTATACTTATCTGAAATGAAATATTTGTCTACACAGGTGTTAACATGTCGTCCATTCGTGCATACGGAAGGAAATGTATGGAGCTGGTCTCAACATGCACTGATTTTTCAGTGGTGTTTCTTAGTAGCAGGCATTTTATAGGGGTCGATTTTCTCCACAACTACCGCCTCGTAGCTGATCTCAACAAGGCGGCTTTTGTCGTTAGTGGAAGTGCACCAATACAAGTGAACCTCCCATTTATCAATACTTTACAAAAATTCCCGGAACACACATCTCCGTAAAGGCAATGAGGATGTACGAAAATGTTCGTTGAAGATATGAGGACGTCGCCCGGCCCACCAGTTGGAGCCGAGCCTTGCCGGTTCACTCCTAAGAAATTTTTAGCATTTAAGAAGACATAATTTGATAAATACACGCTGGTATAATGGAATTCCCGGGCAGTCACCGGGTTTTGCTAGTCGACGCGGTTTCGAAGGAGAAAGGCACATGAGTAGGCAGAGAAAATGTGGACTTGTTTCATAGTGTCAGCAACAGTAGTCTCGCCACTGCCAGAGATTGTTAAGCATTCGAAACACGCCAGTGCCGTAAACCTACAGGGAATGAAAACGTTTATTTAGGAATTCTCAACTACTACCGTATGTCCAGGGCCGCGGAAATACAACCGCCACAGACAGATATCGTGAAGGGAAAAGTGAAGGGGACAGCGGACAAGTTAGATACGTTCCATAAACTCAAGGGTTATACAGCCGACGCCTTGCTTCTTACGCACCCGTGTCACGATATGCCAGCCAGAATTCCATCGGATAACATTGCAGTAACATGCCAGAGAATGTAATAGATATTGAACTGTGCACGATGTACACGGCGATACAACACTTCAGAGGCACAGTAGAAAGAAAGACTTTCACAATTAAGGCTAGTCACGTACTTTGAGACGCATCAGTGACAAACATAACGTAGTGGCGGACTTGCAAACTCCACGCGAACAAATAGCACAGCGGCAATAGGCAGAGAGCAACCTGCAGCAACTCCTTGAACTGCAAAATACTGCAGTCAACCTGCCGAAGTTTAAGTGCCTGAACTACTCGTACAAGGAGCATTACGGCGTGACGTGGCCCACAACGCAGCACCCATGTATTCCACAGGTCTCGGCTTCAAGCATTCAGGGTCTTCTAAGACATACTGGTGTCAAAGCAACAGTCAAGCTGGACACCAAGAAGATAATTTGGCCAGGCATAAAGAGATATTGCCGTAAATGAGCTTAGCCGTGCGAGAGATGTCAGCAGAGCAAGAGAGGCAGGCACATCTCGGCAGAGTTAGGTACCGTTGACGCACTAACGGCACGTTTTATGCAAGTAGATGTAGGACCACTACCGAATTCCGGCGAGCTGTTGCTTATTGACGATCATAGACAGATTCCTGCACTGTCCAGAGGCCATTCCCAGTGTAGATATGGCAGCAGAAACAGTGCCTGGAACCCTGATCACGAACTGGACTGCGATATTTGGGGTGCCCCAAACTACATCAATTGATCATTGGGCGCAATTCTAGTCTCAGTTATTTCAGCTTCAATATTTCAGAACCACCAGCTTTTATCCCGCAGCAACGGGGTGGCAGAAAGGTTATGCAGAACATTCAAAGCGGCTCTGATGTTCAGCGATGGTGATTTATGATTGTGCAAAACAGTTTTATTTGCAAGTAGTGTTCCTTCGAGATGGGAGCGTAACGGCGAAGAAGAAACGGTATTAACTGAACGCCTACGACCTGTTGTTTATTCGCGAGTCTATTCCGATAGAAGTGTGCATCATCTGTGAACCAGATGCCATCAACATGAAATCTTCCATTATCAATCACTGTGAGAATCTGGTTCTCCAAGGCAGCCCTCTGTCGCAGAGTTCGTTCTGGTATGGTCTGGCGACTTTCGATTTTGAAAGGATATATGTGTAGGCTTTGTTTGAGTGCCTTCTGCGTGCTGGAACGTTTCAAACCAGTCTCTGCTGCGAACACAAGGAAGGTTTGTGTATATAATTTACACATGTTTCGTGCTAATTGGATGCGCTACTATGAAATGAAATCCACTGCCGTTGTAAAAACGATTCTTTTGGCGTCTAGCGGTATTTGGTGCATCTCATTGACAAAATCGAATTTCGCATGAGACAATAGCGCTATGGCCAGCTGCACCAGTTTCTTCTCTAGAGGCTTGCATCAAATCTTAACAGTAATCGCAACAAGGATGAGAACAGATGAAAGTCATCTCATTTGTATCTGTCAGCGTAGCATGTTAATATCAATACAAAATTACTGAATAAGTGAAAAATCACAATAGCGAATGCGAGATTCTATAATAAATTTAAACTTGAAATTTAAAATTGAAACATTCTAGGATGCCTTGGAATTCCTGGGGTCGATATCTTGCCACTAGCAATATCGGTAACAGGCAACTATCGTCGAGATTCTCGATTCACGGGAGTGAAAAATGAACAAGTGCGAATAGGACTCGCAAACTGAGACTTCCGTACAAACTTAATTATGTATGAAATCCTTGGTGTGAGAGTTATACTCTCACTCATGCAGCTTTTTTCCTAAATGATTTTCCTGGCACAGTTCGTCTTTATTTTACATGCTCTTTACCTCAGCCAACATCAATTATTTTGGTGCTGAAGTAGCATAACTCTTCTATTACTTTTACTGTATCATTTTCCAATCTAATTTTCTCGCCATCTCCTGATTCAATTCACTTACTTTGCATTACCTTTGTTTTGCTTTCGTTGGTGTTCATCTTACGATACTAATAATTGACACACCAAATCCAGTCATGCAAAAACAATAGATTTTCACATATACATAGAGTTTTTCGTTAAAGACTATCTCTGATTAACAAACGTTAACGTTGATGACAGCGCAGGCCACAAAATTAATGACCGACTATTTCTGCCGCGCCGTTTCAGTACTTCGTGCGTAACACGAAATATTGTAGACTGCGTTACAGAAGCAGTAAATTGACGTGGTTGCTCTTCAATGAACCATGTGACATCCCCCCTCCAATCAAAGAACAATACGTTATTTCGGGGTGCGTGATTTGATGGGTGGGCCGAGGAAAAGTAACCATAAATTCTGGACGTTGATTGAAAGTGCTCCAGTCAGTTTAATTAATTCCGATGAATGACAATGTAAGCCATATACTGTTCTACTTGCGTGTGCCTCGTTCTAACTCCGAGGCTAAATTAAGCATGTTGATTACAAACACACTCACCGTTATTAATGAACCTAAAATTACTGGCTTCATTACACTTGCTGCAAACAATGTGCCAATCATTCATATCGGAAGTAAAATATAGACAGGATATGTGTATTAATATCGAGTCAGCGTGCACCTAAACATCTAACATGGTATACAGAACAGGAGGAAACATTGTTGTTTATTCTATGTGATCGCCACATTGGAATATCATTTCATAGGAATAGTTACTGTCCCTACCCTACTGATTATCATTACGCATTACCACATGTGGTATGCAACAGTTGGAAATTTTATTTAGAAATAAAAATATGGCTTAGCCGCTGCCTGCTTGCTATTTACTGTAGTGCTTTCGAGAAATCTGCAACAATGTTGTCAAGACGTAAGGTGAGTGAAAATATAGATTAGGGTCAGATAACTGCTCTACTTCAATGACGCATTTAGTACAAAGATAAGTTGCATTCAGATCAGTTATAATTCAGTTCAGATTTGGTTCTGTTTAGTCAAAGGTTAGTATACGAGTTTAAGTTGAATATCAGTTTGTGGGGACATAGTTTTAGTAATCCTTAGACTTTTACAGACAGGGAGGTAAAGTTGGGCTGAATTTCAGGCAGAAAGAAATATGGTGGGAAGGTTACACCTGTTCTGAGGGAAATAATTGTATTGTCTAATGTACAAAACAATATCTCAAATAATTTAATACGTTCATTATTGTATAATTTTGAAATTTTGTGTTCCAATTTTCAGTGGTCGTTTTATTCTTGTTCTTGAATCTCATTTAGTACCTTCGTTCCTCTAGAGACAAGATTCTCGTCATTTGATTTCTATATTCAAATCGCGCGGGGAGATGGTAAACATGTTATGCTTCCAATATCATCCCATGCAAGACCTGCTACTATAAAGACAGTTATGAATCCGATGCCCCCCCCCCCCCGCACGTATGTCTTTTTACAAAGCGGCCACAAAGTAACTGTCCCAGAGAGCCCCTTCCTGCTGATACCTGCTGAAATCTGCGAATTTCTGGACTCAAAGAATTATTGTCTACTGGTATCTTCAGATCAATAGTACTGCTTTTAGTGAATAGATACGAGGCCATCCCCCACTACAATGGAGTGGAATTGAAGCTCAACAATGGACATAGCCAACGTTTCCTCTTCATCAAGATATACATCTGAAAAACGATGGAAACTGCGTAGTACATTTTCTCTTCTTTTTATGTCGGATGAAATTTATTTGGAGGAGTGTAAGAGAATCGCCGATAACCCGAAAAGGTGTAAGACGTCCCGACATGGAGTAACAACTTCTGTCTTTGGGAGGTCAGTATTTACCATGACATAAAAACGGAACATACTGTTGTCGTGATCAAATTAAAACGTGTACCGCAGATGCAAAAGTAGACATTGTTATCAATTTGCTGTTGGTCATTGCTTATTTGCTGAAGCACTTTATTCACTATCGGACCCACTGCTGTATCCGGTGATCAGTCGCAGAGCGACGTCTGACGCCTTTACGAGCGTGTTATTTCAGCTGAGGTTGCCTGCTACACCAGACCTAGTTAGCATAATTCTGTTCTTAGATCGGTTAACCTAGAAAATATTTTTTGGCATGGGACTCTCGCTTATAACTGGCGCCACTCCTCAGACGTACGACGAACATTTGTAATGTCTTAATGAAATGCCCACCCGCAATAATTAATGTGCAATTTATCTCCAACTCTGGCCAAATGACACTGAAAAGTATTGTGCAGCGGTTTTGAGTTCTCTGATTGCTGGAAAACACAAATTAGGAATAACATTTTGAACATGGGTACTCTTGATCAACGGTTAGAGATCAGTTGTTGTTGTTGTTGTTGTGGTCTTCAGTCCTGAGACTGGTTTGATGCAGCTCTCCATGCTACTCTATCCTGTGCAAGCTTCTTCACCTCCCAGTACCTACTGCAGCCTACATCCTTCTGAATCTGCTTAGTGTATTCATCTCTTGGTCTCCCTCTACGATTTATACCCTCCACGCTGCCCTCCAGTACCAAATTGGTGATCCCTTGATGCCTCAGAACATGTCCTACCAACCGATCCCTTCTTCTAGTCAAGTTGTGCCACAAACTCGCCTTCTCCCCAATTCTATTCAATACCTCCTCATTAGTTATGTGATCTACCCATCTAATCTTCAGCATTCTTCTGTAGCACCACATTTCGAAAGCTTCTATTCTCTTCTTGTCTAAACTATTTATCGTCCATGTTTCACTTCCATATATGGCTGCACTCCATACAAATACTTTCAGAAACGACTTCCTGGCACTTAAATCTATACTCGATGTTAACAAATTTCTCTTCTTCAGAAACGCTTTCCTTGCCATTGCCAGTCTGTATTTTATATCCTCTCTACTACGACCATCATCAGTTATTTTGCCCCCCAAACAGCCAAACTCATTTACTACTTTAAGAGTCTCATTTCCTAATCTAGAGATCAGTATACGAATCCAAAGTAGCCAACTCGTTTCAACAAAGGTGATATTATTCAACCTTTGGACATGTTCTTCAGGAACATAAGTAACTTGAAGACAACAGCAGCTATCAATCCGATAACGTACGTTTCAAAACTACACGCCATATAGTGACTAGATCCCCACAAAGTTGTGGAAATGCCACATATGCAATGATCAGCCAGAACACTATGACAACCTACCTGGTAGCCGGTAAGTCCACCTTTCGCACGGTTAACGGAGGTAACGGGCCGTGGCGTGCAGGCAATGAGGCCGTGGTAGGTCGCTGTGGGAAGTTGGTACCACATCTGCGCACACAAGTCTCTTGATTCCCGTAAATTCCGGGGAGAAGGCGACGAGCTCTGACACCGCTTTCAATCACATCCCGGATGTGTTCGATCGAGTTCAGGTCTGGCGATTTGGTGGGCTAGCGCTTCAATTGGAACTCGCCACTGCGTTCTCCGAACCACTCCATCACACTAATGGATTTGTGGTATGGCCCATTATCTTGTTGAAAATGCCACTATCGTCGGGAAACATGATTGTCGTGAAGGGGTGTACGTGATCTGCAACCGATGTACGATATTCCTTGGCCATCATTTTACAATACACGTGCTCCACTGGACCCATGGATACCCAACACGAATTTTTCGCAGCCGCCAGCTTGTCTCCGTCCTGCAGTTCAGGTTTCAAGGAGCTGTTCCCCTTTAAAACGATGGATTCGTGCCTGCCCATCGGCCTCATGAAGAAGGTATCGAGATTCATCGCAATATGTAACACTCTGCCACTGTATCAATGTCCAGTGCCGATGGTCAGGAGCCCATTTCAGTCGTAGTTGTCGATGTCGTGTTGTTAACATTGGAACCTGCATGGGTGGAGGCCAATCGTTAGGAGTGTTCGGTGCTCTATATGTTCAGGCATACTTGTTCTCTGCCCAGCACTAAAGTCTGATATTATTTCCAGCTCAGTTCACCGCCGCCTGTCCTTGTTATTAATGAGGTGTTCCCCAGGGAAGAGTCCTGGGACCTCTGCTGTTCCTGATCCATATAAATGACCTGGATGACAATCTGAGCAGTCCTCTTAGGTTGTTCGCAGATGATGCTGTAATTTACCGTCTAGTAAGGTCATCCGAAGACCAGTATCAGTTGCAAAGCGATTTAGAAAAGATTGCTGTACGGTGTGGCAGGTGGCAGTTGACGCTAAATAATGAAATGTGTGAGGTGATCCACATGAGTTCCAAAAGAAATCCATTGGAATTCGATTACTCGATAAATAGTACAATTCTCAAGGCTGTCAATTCAACTAAGTACCTGGGTGTAAAAATTACGAACAACTACAGTTGGAAAGACCACATAGATAATATTGTGGGGAAGGCGAGCCAAAGGTTGCGTTTCATTGTTAGGACACTTACAAGATGCAACAAGTCCACTAAAGAGACAGCTTACACTACACTCGTTCGTCCTCTGTTAGAATATTGCTGCGCGGTGTGGGATCCTTACCAGGTGGAATTGACGGAGGACATCGAAAGAGTGCAAGAAAGGGCAGCTCGTTTTGTATTATCACGTAATAGGGGAGAGAGTGTGGCAGATATGATACGAGAGTTGGGATGGAAGTCATTAAAGCAAAGATGTTTACATCGTGGCGAGATCTATTTACGAAATTTCAGTCACCAACTTTCTCTTCCGAATGCGAAAATATTTTGTTGAGCCCAACCTACATAGGTAGGAATTATCATCAAAATAAAATAAGAGAAATCAGAGGCCAAGCACTTAAATAAGAGAAATCACAGCTCGAACAGAAAGGTTTAGGTGTTCGTTTTTCCCGCGCGCTGTTCGGGAGTGGAATGGTAGGGAGATAGTATGATTGTGGTTCGATGAACCCTCTGCCAAGCACTTAAATGTGAATTGCAGAGTAATCATGTAGATGTAGGGATGGCCACCAAACACCACGATATCTGGACGTGGTTTCATCTTGATTTCGCCAAGTGTTGAAGACAACGAAGACAATCACCACAGCAGTCCACCAACACCCGACAAGTCGTGCAGTTTCCGAAATACTCGTGCCGAGCCTCCAGGCCATCACATTCTGTCACCGCACAACCGCAGATAGATCGCGCACCTTCCCCATTCTATATACGAACAGCACGCTCACTGAGGTTAATGCACCGTGCGTATGTGACTAGCAGGCCTTCCTCGCCAGGTGACACTGCTATCGCCTGGACGGGATTATATCGATAGTAGGTCGATGGTCGTAATGTTCTGGCTGATCAGTGTATCGTAAGTTTAATCAAAAGAGTGAAAACTGGCACTTACTAAAAGTTGCTCATTCCTCAGAATTCTAGTATTCATTATTCGTGTATGCGTATTCGTTTCTCCCATTTTATATTTTGTGGAGACATTGTTTTTAATCGCTCTTCTTAGTACACTATGTGATCAAAGATATCCGAACACATAGCTGAAAATGATTTACAAGTTCGTGGTGCCCTCCATCGGTAAGCCTGAAATTCAATAAGGTGTCGGCCCACCATTAGCCTTGATGACAACTTCCACTCTCGCAGGCATACGTTCAATCGGGTGCTGGAAGGTTTCTGGGAGAATGGCAGTCCATTCTTCACGGAGTGCTGCACTGAGGAGAGGTATCGATGTCGGTCGGTGAGGAATGGCACGACTTCGGCGTTCCGAAACACCCAAAAGGTGTTCTATAGGATTCAGGTTAGGACTCTGTGCAGGACTGTCTATTACAGGGATGTTATTGTCATGTAACCACTCCACCACATTCCGTGCATTACGAACAGGTGCTCGGTGGCGTTGAAAGATGCAGTCGCCATCCCCGAATTGTTCTTCAACAGTGGGAAGCAAGAGGTGCTTCAAACATCAATGTAGGCCTGTGCTGTGACAGTGCCACGGAAAAAAGGAGTAAGACCCTCCATGAAAAACACGACCACACCATAACACCACCGCCTCCGAATTTTACTGTTGACACTACATACGCTGGCGGATGACGTTCACTAGGCATTCGCCATACCCACACCCTGCCATCGGATCGCCTCGTTGTGTACCGTCATTCTTCACTCCACACAACGTTTTTCCACTGTTCAATAACCCAATGTTTACGCTCCTTACACTAAGTGAGGCGTCGTTTGGCATTTACCGGCGTGATGTGTAGCTTATGAGCAACCGCTCGACCATGAAATCCAAGTTCTCACCTCCCGCCTAACTGTCATAGTACTTGCAGTGGCTGCTGATGCAGTTTGTAATTCCTGTGGGATGGTCTGGGTAGATGTCTGCTTATTATCCATTACTACCCTCGCCAACTGTCGGCGGTCTCTGTCAGTGAACAGACGAGGTCGGCCTGTACGCTTTTGTGCCGTACGTGTCCCTCCACGTTCCCACTTCACTATCACATCGGAAACAATGGAACTAGGGATGTTTAGGAGCGTAGAAATCTCGCATACAGATGTATTACACAAGTGACACCCAATCACCTGACAAGGTTCGATGTACGTGAGTTCCGTGGAGCGCTCCATCCTGCCTCTCACTATGTCTAATGACTACTGAAGTCGCTGATATGGTGCACCTGGCAGTTGGTGGCAGCACAATGTACCTAATATTAAAAATGGATGTTTTTGGGGGTCTCCGGATACTTCTGATCATACAGTGTACGTACCAGCAGTCTACCTTTGTAGAATCTCCACTGAAAATTGGAACACAAAATTTCGAAATTATACTGTAATAAACGTATTAAATTATTTGAGATATTGCATTGGACGTTAGACAATACCATTATTTCCCTCAGAACAGGTGTAACCTTCCCACCATATTTCTTTCTGTCTGAAATTCAGCCCAACTTTACCTCCCTCTCTGTAAAAGTCTAAGGATTACTAAAACTATGTCCCCACAAACTGATATTCATCTTAAACTCGTATACTAACCTTTGACTAAACAGAATCTAAGGCACTTTCTAAAGCCATATACATTCAACTAGCGTTTCGAACCAATAACACCATTCAGTAATATTACATTCCGCCACTACTAGAACATCGAAATATGATAACCTAGGCATACACAAAATTGCATGTGGCAGCTGTAATAGATTTTACATTGGCCACTCAGGAAGAAATTTTAATGTGAGATATAAAGAACACACTAGAGAGAGCGAATGTAACCCGCCGAGCTTCTTTCTACATTTTAAAAATCAAAATCACACTGCTGATACGATCGAAAATTCACTGCATATTCTACATGGAATACCAAAAGGTTTTACAATGAATATTCTTGAGGAATTATAAATTCATATGCACAAGAGAAAGTATCCACGTACATACAGAATATAGACACAGGTATTACCTTACAAACATTGTTGAACTTTTAACACGAAAACGGATAAATCTGAAGTAACATACGAAACAACCAAAGATGATCGAACAAATTTTAGTTAGTAAAATAATACCGCTGTTCACCTGCACAATCTTTGGGAACATACATCGTCGTAAGAGTGTAAGTGTAAAACTGTCGTCACGTCGTAACTAAAATATTTATTTCAACATCTCGACACCATTTACGATCTTAATAAAGCAGTGACAGTTACAGAACAGTCCAGTAATGAGGCAATATGTACGTCACATCAATCTAGAGGTGAGTGCAACTACTTTAATATTAATGACTTTGGCATCCATACCTGTTCTCACTAAAATTGCAGATACTTGAAAATGGCGATTAAGCAGAAACAGATTATCGTAAAGATTGTAAGCAACTATTTGGTGTATCTACTCTAACAATGATATCGTTATCAGATGGTAGTTAACTTGTTGGTGGGAAAATAACCTGTGCAATCACGTATTTGTACTTCTGCGTATGTGTGACGTGTCCTCTTTCCTCTCCTTTTCTACCTTTCTGGCTTGTTTGGTACTGGTTCGCGGCAGTTGTTGACGTGGTATGCGTGTTAACGAGTGTGTTGACGATTCAGCTTCAAACCCTCTTGTTCGAATCCCAACAGCACAGGCAGATTTTCTGGCTCCGGTAGGTGCGAACCGGAGGTGAGCAAAAGCCGACACTTCAAAGGGACTCGCTTTTAAATAATTTGGGTTGACCTGGCGGCCACGAGTGACGCATCGAGCGCAGGCACTTTGGCGTGGAAGGTGGGAGAGGGGGCGGGTGGTGGGGGGGGGGGGGGGGGGGGAGGAAGGGTTGGAGGTCTCTGCGAAGGAACGGCGTTGAAAAGAGCTCTCCCGCCCCTTCGCTCCGCCACTGGGCGCCATCTTCCCTCTCGCAGGCTCGCCCTGTGACCCTCTGTTAATATTTTACGGCACAGCCGGCCTCTCGTTCAGTGGGCCGGCATCAGAATTCTACTTACAACGCCTGCAGCGCGCCTGCGCGGCAACTTCTCGCCAGCGTAACTAGCCAGCCGTCTGGCTTCTCGAACGTAAACATTCACGCTGGACCACAAGGTGGCCTCCTCCGCTCCACCCCTCCCCCCTTTCCCCCTTGCTCCCTCCTCCATCTCCACCGCCCCAAAGACCCTCTTGTCGGCTAACAATGCCTAGCGCAGTACCGGTAAAATTTTGTGTCGCTGACTGGCTTTGATAAATATTCAATGAACCGGCGTTCAGAATTGAACGTCGCTTACCCCTGCCTCCCTTTACTTTCTTCTGCGCCTCGCTTCTTGTTTTCTCACCGCTTCTGTGCACTAGCTTCTTGTCGTTCTCTTTTTTCCTCTCCCTTTCTATTTCCTCGGCTTGGAATCTACAGCCCCTTTACCAGCGAGGCACATAAAAGTAGACCGCTGAGTACGTACGGAAATTGCGCGCAGTTTCCACCCTGCAAGATAAATGACTGTGCGCGCACCGGTAATTGTATTTTCAAGGCGTTCGCTTCTTTGCTAACGGGTTTGGAGCAGGGTGCTAATGCGAACCGCGAAGAAAAACACTTTGGCGAAATCCGAGTGATTGCAGTCACAATTTCCTATGTCCGACACTTATCGTCTGATCGGTACATTTCGTTTGACTCTAAATGCAAGCAAGGAATAAATCACCCGCTCGAAGTCGAACCACATCTGCCTGTGTTATAGTTGATACTGTCAGTAATATATGTGCGAGTCGAACAGAATGACCTGCCTCCAGGACAAGGCGATTGTTAGCAGTAAACACAAAAATGTATAATTACAAATAAAGTAGCAACCAGTCACGGAAACACAATTTATTTATCTTGTTGCAGATCGATTTCAACTGATATCAGTCACCATCGGTGCATTTCTCTAGCCGATACATGCCATAAGTCCCACAGAACAATAAATAAAAAAAGTAAATAAAAAATAAAAAAGTAGAAGGACTGTCCTTGGCAGACTTCTATCATGAAGGAATTTGCCAAAGACAGTACTCTTACTTCTGGCATGTATCGATTAGAAAAGTGCAATGATGATGATTGATCTGTCGAAATCGATCAGCAACAAGATAAATAATGTTTCCGCGACTGGTTGCTACATTATTTATGATTTTATATGGCACGGTCGCTGCACCGAAAGGGAACCTTGTGCAGCCCAACATACAGAAATGTATGGTATCTGGAATCTTAACGTTTAACGTTCTGCTGCCAAAAAGGCAGTAACAGCCAATTATTTCAGACTGGGAAAATTGACGGCATCAATACAGATTAAGCTAAAGTGTTTAGGAAAATTCACAGAAGCCGTCAGCAGTTTGTGTAGACGACGATTTCAACCATACTCACCAAAGTGAAACGTTCTAACTACGTGTTAATTTATAATACTACAATAAAAAAGAGATCCTAACACCAACAAATCTACATCAACATCTACATGGATACTCTGCAAAATCACATTCAAGTGCCTGGCAGAGGTTTGATCAAACTACCTTTACAATTCTCTGTTAATCCAATCTCGTATAGCGGGCGGAAAGAATGAACATCTATATCTTTCCGTACGAGCTCTGATTTCCCTTGTATTGTCGTGGTGATCGTTCCGCCCTATGTAGGTCGGTGTCAGCAAAATATTTTCGCATTCGGAGGAGAAAGTTGGTGATAGGAATGTCGTGAGAAGATTCCATCGCAAAGAAAAACGCCTTTCTTTTGATGATTTCCAGCCCAAATCTTGTATCATTTCTGTGTCACTCTCTCCCATCTTTCACGATAATACAAAACGTGTCGTCTTTCTTTGAAGTTTTTCGATGTACTCCGTCAGTCCTACCTGGTAAGGATCCCACACCGCACAGCACTATTCTAAAAGAGGACCTACAAGCGTAGTGTAGGCAGTCTCCTTCGTAGGTTTGTTACATTTTCTAAGTGTCCTGCCAATAAAACGTAGTCTTTGGTTAGCCTTCCCCACAACATTTTCTTTGTGTTTTTTTCCAATTTAAGTTGATCGTAATTGTAATACCTAGATATTTAGAAGAACTTACAGCTTTAAGATTAGACTGATTGATCGTGTAACCGAAGTTTGAGTTCCTTTCATCACTCATGTGGATGACCTCACACTTTTCGTTATTTAGGGTCAACTGCCATTTTTCGCACCATTCACATATTTTTTCTAAATTGTTTTGCAATTTGTTTTGATCTTCTGATGGCTTTATTAGTCGATAAACGACAGCGTCATCTGCAAACAACCGAAGACGGCTGCTCAGATTGTCTCCCAAATCGTTTATATAGATAAGGAACAGCAAAGGGCCTATAACACTACCTTGGGGAACACAGAAATCACTTCTGTTTTACTCGATGACTTTCTGTCAATTACTATGAACTATGACCTCTCGGATAGGAAATCGGAAATCCAGTCACATAACTGAGACGATATTCTATAAGCACGCAAATTTACTACGAGCCGCTTGTGTGGTACAGTGTCAAAAGCCTTCCGGAAATCCAGGAATACGGAATCGGTCTCAAATCCCTTGTCAATAGCACTCAGCACTTCATGTGAATAAAGAGCTGGTTGTTCTTCACAGGAACTATGTTTCCTAAACCAATGTTGACTGTGTGTCAATAGACCGTTTCCTTCGAGGTAATTCATAATGTTGGAACACAATATATGTTCTAAAATCCAGCTGCATATCGACGATAACGATATGGGGCTGTAATTTAGTCGATTACTGTTACTACCTTTCTTGAATATTGGTGTGACCTGTGCAACTTTCCAGTCTTTGGGTACGGATCTTTCGTCGAGCGAACGGTTGTATATGGTTGTTAAGTATGGAGCTAATGCATCAGCATACTCCGAAAGGAACCTGATTAGTAATCAGTCTGGGTCAGAAGACTTGCTTTTATTAAGTGATTTGAGTTGCTTCACTACTCCGAGGATATTTACTTCTACGTTACTCATGTTGGCAGCTGTTCTCGATTTGAATTCCTGAATATTTACTTCGTCTTCTTTTGTGACGGCATTTCAGAAGGCTATGTTTAGTAAATCTGCTTTGGCAGCACTGTCTTCGATAGTATCTCCATTGTTATCGCGCAGGGAAGGCATTGATTGTTTCTTGCAGCTAACATACTTCGCATACGACCAGAATCTCTTTGGATTTTCTCCCAGGTTTCGAGACAAAGTTTCGTTGTGGAAGGCGTCTCGCATTGAACTCCGCGCTAAGTTTCGAGCTTCTGTAAAAGATTGCTAATGTTGGGGATTTTGCGTCTGTTTGAATTTGACATGTTTGTTTGGTTGTTTCTGCAACAGTGCTCTAACCTGTTTTTGTACGAAGGAGGATCAGCTCCGTCGTTTGTTAGTTTATTTGGTATAAACCTCTCAATTGCTTCCGATACTATTTCTTTGAATTTAAGCCACATCTGGTCTACACTTATATTATTGATTTGGAATGAGTTGAGATTGTCTCTCAGGAGGGCGTCAAGTGAATTTTTATCTGCTTTTTTGAATAGGTATATTTTCGTTTATTTTTCATGGATTTGGGGATTACAATATTCAATCTCGCTACGAAAACCCTGTGTTCACTAATCCCTATATCGGTTTTGATGCTGGTTATTAACTCAAGATTATTTGTTGCTAAGAGGTGGAGTGTGTTTTCACAACCGTTTTCTATTCGCGTCGGCTCATGAACTAACTGCTCGAAATAATTTTCAGAGAATGCGTTTAGCACAATTTCTGATGATATTTTATGCGTACCTCCGGAATTAAACATGTATTTTCGTTAACATATCGAGGATAAATTAAAGCCACCACCAACTATTATCATATGAGTAGGGTACGTGTTTGAAATCAAACTCAAGTTTTCTTTGAAAATTTCAGCAACTGCATCATCTGAACTGGATGTCGGTGACAGGGTCCTAGTATTCTTTTATTCCGGTTGCCAACAATGACCTCTGCCCATACTGACTCACAGGAAATATCTACTTCAATTTCGAGACAAGTTAAACTACTTCTAACAGCATCAAACAGGCCACCGCCAACCGTGTTTAGTCTTTTCGGAACACCGTTAGGTTCTTCGCAAAAATTTCGGCTGAGCTTATGTCCGACTTCAGCCAGCTTTCAATGCCTATAACGATTTGAGCATCAGTGCTTTCTATTAGCGCTTGGAGCTCTGGTACTTTCCCAACACAGCTACGACAATTTACAACTGTTATACCAATGGTTCCTGTATCTATGTTCTTCCTGTGTTCAGCCTGCACCCTTTGTGACTGAAGCCCTTCTTGTGTTTTCCCGAGACCCTCCAACCTAAAAACAACGCCCAGTCCACGCCACACAGCCCCTGTTACCCGTGTAGCCACCACCTGCGTATAATGGACACCTGACCTGTTCAGCGGGACCCGAAACTCAACCACCCTTTGACACAAGTCGAGGAATCTGCAGCCTACACGGTCGCAGAACCGTCTGAGCCTCTGATTCAGACCCTCCACTCGGCTCTGTACCAGAGGTCCGCAATCGGTCCTGTCGACTATGCTGCAAATGGTCAGCTCTGCTTTCATCTTGCAAGTAAGACTGGCAGCCTTTACCACTTCTGTTAGCCGCTCGAAACCAGAGAGAATCTCTTCTGATCCAAAGCGACACCGACGTGAGCAACCACCTGCAGTTGGCTGCACCCTGTGCTCTTCATGGCATCCGGGAGGACCCTTTCCGCATCTGGAATGACTCCACCCGGTATGCACACGGAGTGCACATTGGTTTTCTTACCCTCCTTGTCAGCCTAGTCCCTAAGGGGCCCTATAACGCGCCTAAGGTTGGCGTCCCAACTACCAATGTTCCTACCCTCTGCGATTTCCCGGATCCTGCAGGCTGAGTGGTTTCCTGTGAAACAGGACAGGCGACAGCATCCGGCTCAGCGACAGTGTTAGCCATAGACAGCACCTGGAACCTGTTTGTCAGACAAACCGGGGAGGCCTTAAGTGCGGCCGCGTGGGAAGTCTTTCGCCGCCTGCTTCGGCCCGTGGCGACCTCCCACTCGACCACAGGTGAGGGGTCAGCCTTAGTGAGAGCAGTAACTGGGTTGGCCACCGGTGAGGACCGATCGGAGGACTCTGACGCGCTGGACGTCCGTTGGATTCCCACGGCCGGCCCACAACAGTAGTGCCCATCTACTGCAGCCTCAAGCTGTGTAACCGAAGCCATCACAGCCTCAAGCTGAGACTGACGTGTCACCAACTCGGCTCGCATCCGCACACAGCAATCGCAGTCCCTGTCCATACCAAAGACCGTTTAAATCCAAACTGTGCAGATAAACGGACTATCGGTACGTGCTGCGAAACTCTAATGTAGACCCTAACGAAAACGCACGAGTTGTATCTAGTAATACGCAGATATTCGAGAACCTAACTACCGAAGCACTCAGGTGAAACAAAATAATTTGCTCCTGATAAGAAACTTGTAATATAACCCAAAATCGGTTTACTTTCTGATGCAAACGAAAACGCGAGAACTGTGGCTATTAGATATAAAATTTACACGCAGAAACTCAAGAAACTAAACTATTAAAGCACACAGATGATATAATAAAATTCTCTCCTGGTTAGGAACTCGTAAATGTCACAAAAGCGGTTTACTTATCTGTTGATGCGTCCGTCGCGGTCCGCTACTACTAACTAATTCTAAGCGATAAAATTTCGGAATACATTTGTCTAGGAAACATACCTACGTGGTTCACGCTGCAACATCACAGGTTAATGTGAACACGAGGAAAGCTATTGCAAATATGAAACGCAGGTGCATTAATAACCGGTGTAACCGCCAGCAGTTGAAAGAAAGAACGCAAACGTGCATGCACTGCGTCGCACATGTTTCAGACGTAGGTTTGTGGGATGGAGCTCCATGGCTGCTGTAATTGGTCGCTCAGTACAGGGATGTATGTATGTAGAACCGGGGACCTAGAAACGACGGAGAGGATTCGTCCGCGCCGTAGGCCTCAGTGGTACACAACCCCACAACAGGCTAAGCAGTCCACCCCACCTCCGCCCCACACCGAACCCAAGGTTATTGTGCGGTTCCACCCCCAGTGTACCCTCCCCCCCCCCCCCCCCCCCAACGTCTCGTTCCAGACGTGTGTAACCTCAACGTTTGCGCGCTACAGTAATTATGGTGTACGCGTTCAAGGCGACAGTTTTTGCGCAGCAATCGCCGACATAGTGTAACTGAGGCGGAATAAGGGGAACCAGCCCGCATTCGCCAAGGCAGATGGAAAACCGCCTTAAAAACCATCCTGAGGCTGGCCAGCACACCGGACCTCGCCACTAATCCGCCGGGCGGATTCGTGCCGGGGACCGGCAATCCTTCTCTCTCGGGCAGCCGACTCAAATGAAGGCCTCTGCGCTTGTTCGTGGCGTCACGTCAGCTAGGCACGGCGAACGCCAGGTCTGTTGCAGGCATACTCATAATGATGGTGTCTCCCTCTGTGACACAGGAAAATGTGAAACTAGTTGACCAACACACATTGTTCTGAGAGATTTCTGCACTCAATTAATTGTGCAATTCATTACACTTCTTAACAAATAGTGTACTCCTGAGCTTAAATTTCCACCTGTTTTAAGGATTGACATACAAAAACAACTTCATGGTCCAGCAGCAACAGAATTCGTGCTTCTTTACCTTATTTGTAAATCTGAGGAAGTTACGTTTGTACTGGGTTGCTTTTACAACAAGAACACTGTGAATATATCGGTGCTCTTCTTTAGGTACCTTGGTTGACTATGGGGTGAGGAGCACTGAATGTTAATGAAATATCTTGCGATTGTACACGTTGGGGAAGGGGGTGGTGGACAGAAGAAGAGGCAAAAGAGAGATACTTGTTTTATCAAATAATTTTTTTTATCTTATAAAGTTTCTCCTTTCAGTTGCAAGAGGGGAATATTTATCTTTTCTAATGTGCATGTTTAAAAAAGTTTAAGCTCAGCAGTATTTTCGATGTATGAAGATATTTTGTTTCCTGTTTAGAATTCCTTTCGTTGAAAACGACTGTAATCTGATGACTGGCAACAGTTGGACATTTACACATGTAAATTAATTCACATTTCCAGTGACGATGTCAAACGAAAATAAATAAATAAAATAAACGAGTTAATTGTAAGGTGGTTGGGGTAAGTTTCGATAGCAAAATGGATCAAGTAAATGTAGTTACTTGAATGTAAAATATCCGAAGCTTGCAATGGGGCAAAGCATCTTCTCATATTGATCTACGTTTGTTTCGACAGGATTCAGTAATACAGAACTATGATCTTCATTTGTAGCTTTACGATAGTAAGAAAATCTTTCATCTAAATAAAACTTCAGAATCCAAAACAATACCAACAATTTTGTCCAAAAATAAGAGATTTTTAGTGATAAGCACGTCCAGGCGTTTCTGCCTGCAAGAGACTTGGCGTTCGCTGTGCCTAGCTGGACGTCACCACCAAGCGCCGAGGCCTTCCTTTGAGTCGGTGTTGGTTAGACCGCACGGCTAGCCGGGCCGGCTAATACAGAGATGGTTAACGCTGCTTGCGGCTGACGCTGCCGTTTTCGTCCGATGACGTCCCACACGTCCTCGACTGGAGACTGATCAGGTGATCGAGAAGGCCAAAGCAAAATGTCAACACACTGTACAGCATGTTAGGTTACAACAGCGCTATGTGGGCGAGCGTTATCCTGTTGGTTAACAGCCGGCTGGTGTGGCCGTGCGGTTCTAGGCGCTTCAGTTTGGAACCGCGTGACCGCTACGGTCGCAGGTTCGAATCCTGCCTCGGGCATTGATGTGTGTGATGTCCTTAGGTTAGTTAGGTTTAAGTAGTTCTAAGTTCTAGGGGACTGATGACCACAGATGTTAAGTCCCATAGTGCTCAGAGCCATTTTTTTGTTGGTTAACACCTCCTGAAATGTTGTTTACGAATGAAAGCACAACTGACATACAAAACTGCAGTCATGGAATGTGGGATAACCACAGCTCCAGGTGTAGCTCCAGGTAGGTTTAGGGTGCATACTGGTAAGTTGCAGTTGCTAAACTGGCCTCCTTCTAACGAATACACAGCCATGAGTGGCATCGGGTCAGAACCAGCTTTCATCAGAACTCACAACAGACTTCCACTCCACCCTCCAATTAACTTTCGTTTGACATCACTGAGGTCGCAAATGGCGGTGGTTTCAGGTCAGAGGAATACATAGTGCAGGGTGTCTAGCTCGGAGCTTTCCTTGACGTAAACGATTTGTTAGAGTTCGTTGTGTCGCTGTGGTGGCAACTGCTGCTCGAATTGACGCTGCAGATACAATAGGATGCTCTATAGCCATACACGACGACTATCCCTGTCGGCAGTGGCACGTGGACACCGGGGCGCGGTCTTCCTGCGACCTTACCTTCCCGTGACCACCGCTGCCAGCAATCACGTCTGCCACATCTTTCTGCAATATCGCGGAAGGAACATCGAACTTCGCGTAGCCCTATTACACGTCCTCGTTCTAACCCACTGTTGACAATAGCGTCTTCATCGTGTTAGAGGCAGTCTTGACTAACATCACTCCGCTACGTCCACACACCATGTACAATCTCAAAAGTAACTAACGCTCAGGTCTGTTACAGTGAGTAGTTAAAGCAAACCTGACTTGCATCTTCATAGTGGCGCTACTAGTACCATTCTTATGCTACTGGAATGCAATTTTAGTAGAACTCATCTTTCAGACGTAGAAAACCGCCTACAAACTTCAGTTTATCTTGCACAACTCCTTCTGCTGATGGGATTTCTTTTCCGTCAGTGTAGTTAACAACAGAGAATGATTAGCTTAAGAAACGTAAGTGCAACGTAACAGAGTTCCAGGAATTATAAACACAAAGCATAACCATGTAATTTTTTCACCAGGTGATGGGGTTGCTAGGATAATTTACATATTTTCACTCTATCGTTCACTGTGACATAATTTTCTGGGGAAATGCAGTTAAGAAGTATTTATTTAACAGAAGCGTGGTGTAAGGACGAAAATGAGTAGAACATTCAGAGGTGCTCAAAGTGGTGACAGTGTTACACTGGTCTATTCATTGGATGAAAGAATTCAGTGGTGCTCCTCCCTGGTGTTGGATGCCGAAGTGAATTACAAGCAAGTAAGATGTGTTCCTGCAGGTTCTCTGGTGTTGTTGGGATATCACTGTAGTCAAGGTATTTTGTGCACTTCGAAAGATAAATGTCTAGAAGAGTCAGATCAGGATGCCAGGGTGGCCAATACATATGCCAGGAAACTTCTCTTCAGACTATGACATGAATATCCATAATGTTGGTACCAAGTAAGCACCGCAGTTCTTAGCAGTACTTCAGCGAGGAAATGAGGAAGTGTTAGTGTGACAAAATTGGCATATGCTCTGCTGTTAAGGTTATCTATGATGAAATAAGTGCCAGGAACTGTAGTACTACGAATAGCTTAGGAACGATTTCCAGAATCGTGTACAGTTTTGTCAGTAGGTACAGCAACAAATACTCGCCATCCGGAACTTCACCTCAGGGGTTCTCTCTAGCAAAAAATGTTTCTTCTCAAACAAAACATAAGTAAATAAAACGAATATTCGTTATTGGTCAGGCGAAAACACACGATGTCTTGGAAGAAGTAAGCAGCCTGCATAAAATAGTTGCTTACAGAGGACAGAAGCTTGTGGGGCATGTTCTATATTTGCAGAAACCAACGTATGGATACAGAAGTAGGGGAAGATATGTAATACCTGGAAGCGAACTTTTACGAAGGTAATTCAGTACATAAACACGAACTGGAGAAGGCTGGAAACCTGCCAGCTGATCGAGTTCCATGAAGGAAACTTGTTGCGTCATATGGCACTTAGCACTGAAGAACTAAGTCTAAGTAAGTTATGTGTCACTCGTTACTTTTAAATAGGCTGAAGACCAACTGACAACTACCCTGTAACGAAGTACCGACTTTTATCAGATATTGCTTCATTTCGTTACTAATTTCCGGCTTAAAGACAGTAGGCAGACAGAGCAGTTTCTGGCATGATTTGCATTGTTGCTAGATCTCCCCCTCCTCCTGAGTTGCAATCGATGATGTCATTAATTGTTGCCAGATTTCTGTCAAAGGCCAACCGTCTTACTACAAAACGGTGGGAAACTCAAAAACTGGTGACAAATTAAAAATTTTGTGGGATATTAAAAAATACATTAGTTGTACTACAGGGTTTTCTCCCATTACATTGATATTGGTGTGGAAGTAGGGCTGTTCTAAGTTGGTTGGTTGGTTGTTTGGGGGAAGAGACCGAACTGCGAGGTCATCGGTCTCATCGGATTAGGGAAGGATGGGGAAGGAAGTCGGCCGTGCCCTTTCAAAGGAACCATCCCGGCATTTGCCTGGAGCGATTAAGGGAAATAACGGGAAACCTAAATCAGGACGGCCGGACGCTGGATGTTGTTCTAAGTGCATATTGGTGGGAAATTCAAAAATTCAAGATAGTGCATTGTCATGTCGGTGTGAAATTCTAAAACTCACGATAATGATCCAAGATGGCGAACTTTGCATACTGGCTTAGATTTATGAAGTCAGAATACAATATGACTGATGTGGAATACTGGCATACTCTGCATTACTGCTAGATTTCTTAGGTTTTCCTCCCTGAGATAAGAGATATTTGTTTCCAGTGCAGGTCCAAGCCTACCAATTAGATGAAAGATGCCAATTTGAGCCTGAAGATGTCTTTCACTCTTCAGGTAGTAACCCCTTCAGTGACATAAAATCCAGTTAACGATTATTCGCCAAGCTGTTATTCATTCAGAGGAATATTGTTCTATTTTTGGTCCCATATACAGTTCCTAAGCCAACGGTCTTGCCTCAGTGGTGACACCGGTTCCCGTCAGATCACCGAAATTAAGCGCTGTCGGGCTGTGCTAGAACTTGGGTCGGTGACCATCGAGTCTGCTGGGCACCGTTGGTAACTGGGATGAACTCAGCCCTTGTGAGGCAAACTGAGGAGCTACTTGATTGAGAAGTAGAGGCTTCGATCTTGTAAACTGACAGACAGCTAGGAGAGTGGTGTGCTTGCCACATGCCCCTCTATATCTGCGTCCAGTGATCCCTGTGGGATGAGGATGACACGGCGGCCGGTCGGTACCGTAGAGCCTTCATGGCCTGTTCGGGCGAAGTTTACTTTTTTATATAGTTCCTAAATTTATACAAACTCCAGTTCCTCTGAGTCTCCATCAGTTCACTTGTACTATGCCGGGAATGTTTACGACTTCTGCACTACACCAGTTAGGCACTTTTCAGCGATCTCCCGACACACTAATTACGTAGTCCATTGGCATCTGTGGAGGAGCAGAATGTTGCGCTACGCAGCGCCGGGTCCCAGCTGTCATGTAGTGGGTCACTGGAGAGCAGGGGTCACTGCGCCACATAAGAATGAGTCAGGGGTTGTGCCAGTGTTGTGTGGGCTGAATCAGGCAACAAGCACCATTCAACTCATCTGCCGGTGATGTCTTTGCTCATGGAGATTCTGACCATACTTTGGCAATTCGGCTGTTTAGTGTAAAATGCGGAATACTAGTTCTGAAGATGTAACCCACGTACCTCAAGTTAAAATGGAGGGATAAATGAAAAATGATGGAAGTAAGTTGTACTTTAAACTATATAGAAAGATAACAGGGATTCAAAATTCATCTAAGCCGAAAATAACCTATGACGCGCACATACGCTCTACAGGGAAAATGAAGAATCATGAGATGCACATTCGTTCTCATGAGGTAGAGATTTGCTATGGGTCATATATATATATATATATGGGTGTGCGGGTGTGTATGTGTGCGTATGTGTGTGTGTGTGTGTGTGTGTGTGTGTGTGTGTGTGTGTGGGTATGTGTGTGGGTGTTCAGTTACTGTGCTTGTAAAATTCACCTCAAAATATTTATGTGGTATTGGGCAGTAGCTATGACAATGTCCAGATCCCCAGTTGCACTCAAACATAGGAAGACTGTATACACCGAGGAAGGGCAGCTAATTTTGTGTTATTACGAAATAGGGGAAAGGGTGCTACAGATGTGATACGGGAGTTGAGGTGGTAATCATTAAAGCAAAGACGATTTTCGTTATGGCAGGACATTCTCATGAAATTTCCATCACCAACTTCCACCTCAGAGTGTGAAAATATATTTTTGAGGCCATCTACAGAGAGTGGAATAATCATCATAATAGAATAAGAGAAATCGGAGCTCGCATGGAAAGATTTAAGTGTTCTGAGCCATGGTAAAAATTGCTATTTTGAAGAGCGCGCCGCAGCGCGTTGTGTGAAGCAGTTGCCCTCCGTTTCTGGCGGTGGTGCCGCTGTGGAAATCGCAGATTTGGTGTCTCCCTCTGGTGGGATAGGGGAAAGGTTGCCAGTTCACTTGCATTTAAGGGGCGCTATGAGTTCGGCAGTTTGTGGCGGAGTTGCCATTGGGCACCATCGCCAGATCCCCGTTCGGCTCCAACCTCTCCTTCCCGACCCCACCGAACACCTGATCCTTAGTCTCTTCTTCCCCGGCCTTACCGTTACCTGCGCCACCATCTATGTCCGCCCCAACGCTCCTATTCCATTCGACTTCCTCTCCCACGTCGACCGTACCTTCTCCTCCTACATGAACGCCGTCGACCTCAACATCCATAGTCGTTCCGCTGCCCAGTTACGACAGTGGCATCGGTTCCTCTCCTCCCTTCAAGGCGACCTCTTTCCCATCCCCCAGCACACCCGTCCCGAATCCGACTCCACTCCCGATGTTATCCTCTCCTCACCCAACCTCCTTGGCCGCATAACGGTGGATGTCCTGGAGCCTATTGGTAGCGACCATCTCCCTGTCCTCCTCACCGTTTCAGACGGTCGTCGCCCCCGCCCCAACCCCCGTTATGACCCTCCCCCTAAGAACGTCCATGATTATTCCCATGCCAACTGGAATGCCTACTGGGATATAGTCTCCGCCTGGGTTGATAGCCACCCTTTCACCTACCACCACCCCGATGATGTCACCCACGCCGCCTCCTTTCTCCAGCAGACCTTGTCTGAGGCCATGGAGGCCCACGTCCCTACTGTCTCCATCCACCCCCACCGTCCTACCTTACCCCCACAAGCCTTCCTCCTCCTCCATGAATCCCGCTGTCTCTACCATGCCTTCCTCCGCACGCGTGACCCGGACACACTAAGACGCCACCGGCAACTCCAGCGACACATTCGTAATTTGCTCACGGCTAAGAAACACCGGGACTGGTGACAGACATGCACCCATTTAACTGCTACCCTACCTATCAACTCGTCCAAGTTCTGGTTAGCCTTCCGTCGCCTTACTGGAACTAAACCCTCCCCCTACTATCCTCTTCTCCATGATGATCACCCTTTCCCTGACACCCTTAGCAAGGCCAATCACTTTGCCTCCTACCTCTCAGATGTATTTTCCATCCCCGATGATCCCCGGTTCGATTACTCCCTCTTCCCGGATATCCGCGATCGAACTGACACCTCTGTCCCTCCCCTCGCTCCTGGTTTTCAGTACTTGGACAACATTGCACACACGGAACTCAATGCCCCTATCACTACACAGGATCTCATTGCTACAGTCCGCATGAAACGCAACACCGCTCCTGGTCACGATCGTGTCACCTACCGTCACCTTCGTGAAGCTCCTGTCTCTTTCCTCTCCACCCTGGCCAGGCTCTACAATATAGTCCTGTCCACCGGTTACTACCCTGACCTGTGGAAAACCTCCCGTATCCTCATGTTCCTTAAACCCGGCAAACCGCCGTCCGTTGTCTCCTCGTACCGTCCCATCAGCCTTACCTCGGTCTTCAGCAAGGTCCTGGAATCTATCCTCACCCGACGCATCCACCAGTATCTCCGCCAGCACCACCTCCTTCCCGTTACCTGGTGTGGCTTTCGGCCGTCCTTCTCTTCCGACGACCTTCTCCTTCACCTCACTCATCTCCTTTCCGAACAGCTTAATTCCTGTCGCTCCACAATCTTCCTGTCCCTGGACCTCGAACGTGCCTATGACTGCGTATGGCATTCCGGTCTCCTCTTCAAGCTCCAAACCTTCGCCCTTCCCATTAACTACGTCCGTATGATCGGCTCCTTTCTCTCCCGTCGTCCTTCCTATGTCACCATCCATAACACAGATTCCTACACCTTTTTCCCCTCTGCCGGTGTGCCCCAAGGCTCCGTCCTCTCCCCCCTTCTGTACCTTTTGTATACGGTGGACATGCTGCTGCCGTCACCCCCCGTCCACCTTCTCCAGTTTGCCGATGACACCGCCTTCCTTGCCCTTGCTCCCAACCTGCAGCGCTCCCAACACCTTCTCCAATCCCATCTTGACCGGTTCACCGCTTGGTGCAACCAGTGGTTGCTCAAGGTCAATCCCTCCAAAACCCAGGCGATCATTGTAGGCAAAACCACCCCTTCCTTCCGTCTCCTTGATTTCTACATCACCATCTATGGCCGTCCTATCGCCCTCACTCCCACACTTAAGTACCTTGGCGTCACCCTCGACCGTTGCCTCTCCTGGACTCCCCACCTCCGGACAATCCAAGCCAAGGCAAACTCCCGACTCAGGCTCCTCAAGCTCCTCTCTGGCCGTACGTGGGGTCTGGACCCCTCCACCATCCTCCACACCTATAAATCCCTCATCCGCCCTATCCTTTGTTATGCCCATCCGGCATGGATCTCCGCCCCCCCCCCCCCCTACCTTTTATAAATCCCTCCAAATCCTTGAACGCCATGCTCTCCGCCTCGCCTATCGCATCCGTCTCCCCTCCCCTACGCGGATCCTGTACAATCTGATCCCCTTCCCCCACCTCCTCCTTTTCCTTGAAAGGATACGGATCCTGTACACCTCCCGTAAACTTGATCCTCCTCACCCGCTCGTCTCCTCGATCCTCTCTCACCCCCGCCCGCTGCTGCGCCTGTATTCCCACATCCCACCCGGTCTCCATCTCTCCACCCTCCTTACCCTCTCCCAAAGTGGCTTCCACCAACTCCCCCTCCCTGATGATGTCCTCCTCCCCTCCATCTACCCCACCTATCAACTTTGACCCTGCCCCACCCCCCACTTCCGGTGTTCTTTCCTTTAGGCACCCTCCCTCCCTTCTCTTCCCTTCCCTTCTCTTTCCTTTTCCCCCGTCCCCCCCTTCCACCCCTCTACCCCAGGCTTCCCCTCCCCTTCCTCCCTCCCCCCTATCTCCCCTGCCCGTGGCATCTCTGCTCTCCCCTCTCGCTCTCCCACTCCCCTTCCTCCTCCTCCTCTCTTGGCAGGTCCCCGGACTCGCACACGCATAGTGAACTTTCGCGCGCCGCATAGTGAACTTTCGCGCGCCGGAGATCATCGCCATCAGTGTCTCGTATGTGTGCTTCGTTTTGTGTTTCACGTTCTTTCGCAGTTACAACTCGACTGTTCACATGTGCCGTCGCCGTCCTCCGTGTTCTGTGCGCCGTGTCAACAAGTGTTAGTGTTTTTATCGTCCAGCGTGAACGGCTTCATGTTTATTGTTTTTTGTCTCTACTCTTTTTGCCCGCCATTTTCATTGTATTGTCTATGTCGCCTCTTTGTCATCTGATTGTACCACTTACGGCTGAAGAGCGGCGTACTTTGCTGCTGACAGCCCGCCTGTAAGAGGTGCTAAAATTACAATAAAGGAAAAAAAAAAATTCGGTAGTTTGTCAGTCTGAGTCGGCGAGTCTGATCAGTTGGTCAGCCGGGTCAATGTGGGGCAGTCAGTGTCAGTCTGTCGTTCGGAGTGCTAGTATGTGTTAGGCTGCCAGTCTGCTCGCGTTTGCTCAGGCAATGGGCATTGGTGGTTGGATCGATCGGTTGGTCGGTCGCGCACTCAGATACAAGGCGACTTGTCCGTCTTGAGCGTCAGCGCATGTGAGGTCGCCACGTCAGTCCAGCGGGCTGCGCCGTATAGCGAGGGGTAGTGGCTTCGAGGTCGACACGGGAGCAACAGGAGCCAACCTACGACATCGGTCTGGCCGGCGCGAGCTGCGACGCCGTGAGACGGGAGATCGACGCGCCTTCCTGCGTCCGTTGAAGCAGCTGGCAGCGGACGGTACGGGAGAGTGTTTTGGGGGGTGCTGCGCCAGGTCTTCGCCAGACATCGCAGTTTATTAGAAGTTAAGTAATTCGTGATATGTTGTTTCATTTACTTGTTAAATTCTACTTATTTTCTTGGTCAGCCTCTCGTCCCCAGCTTTCTCGTCTGCCTCTCATCCGCATTTGTTAGGCAGTTAGTGTCTGTCTGTCTGTCTGTCGGTCTGCCATACGTTAATAGCTTCTTCTGTCATGTTTGTCGGATTCGGTGTTGACGAATTTATTGCTTAAAGTGTAAAGGCCGAATTCCTGAAATACGTTTTTATCTTGCCTATCATCTTGAGAGGCGGTATATGTGTAATGTAGACCATGTTTGTACATTTTATGTAAGACTGCATTTTATGGATTTTTATTTAAATGGTCATTTTAGTATATAAAGTTGCTACCCTTCCACTGCAAGAGTTTTCTTTTAAAAACAAGTTGCACTTTCGGTGGCAAATAATTTTTTTTAAATGTGAGTGTTTTGTACCATTTCCAACCCTCCTACGGGATGCGTAGGTTATGTGTTTGTGTGAGTTGTTAAAATTTTTAGTTTAAAGTAATCTGATGTGTTGCAGATTTGCACCAGTGTAGTCTTTCAGAGGTTGTTGTGAGCGGTCGTGACTACGGCCGTGTTGAAAGGTTACCCATTATGTCCATTTACAATATTGTCAGACAATAGTGTTTCAATGGCTTCATTTACTACATAGTCCCAATAAGGCGACGCAGTGGCAACCATTATGTTTCTTCGTCCAATATTTTATTTCCTTTAGTAAGTTAATGTTCCGCAACTGCAGAATTTTCTGGTTGAAATAAATGCTTTTGGCGACTGTTCTCCACCCACCGACCCTTGACCGTACCAATCGTTTGACCAATTTTGGCTTTCCCGAAATGGCATGGAATTTTGTAGACACCAGGCTTCCTCAAACCCAGATTATCCTTCACTGAGGTCAGCAGAGCTCTAGTATTAGATGGCGGATGGAACACACTTTTAACATCAAATTTCTTTAAAATTCTTCCAATTTTTGAAAATATGCTACCCGCAAAAGGTAGGAATGCCACCAATCTGTTTGTATCTTCTGCTTGTTCCCGCGAAGACCAATCTGTAGAGAACAACGGATCTGTTTGTCGGTATAACGATTCTGCTTGAACACATGTTTTAGATTATCCAGTTTTTGTATCAAACTATCTGCATCTGAGATGGCATAAGGTCTTTTTATCGATATACGTAGGACTCCATTACGTTGGTACGATGGATGACAACTTGATGCATGAAGATATCCGTCCGTACGCGTGAGCTTAGGAAAAATACGTGTCCTAATGTCCCATCAACCGTCCTGTGGAACAAGACAGGAGGGAAGACTTGGTCTGCGGGAGGGATGGTGGGACATTAGGACACAGTGCTTATAGAAAGTCTACGCACATGGGCAGATATATTCATGGATCAAGTTCATGTGAGGTGTAAGGTTGGTTAATGATGTCACATCGGCACGAAATTTCACCATGGACGTATCACACGATGTGAAGGTTGTCACAACCCCTTTTACCTACATTTCATCCATTATTTAGACGTCTCTGCGATGGAGGCTATTAACGCGACACCCAGCGTTGAAATAGCGCGGTTTTGTCATGCGTGACAGAGGAAAAACATTTCAGACGCAGCGCCGTTCAGAACCGACGCGAAAGGGAATCAGGGGGTGGCATGAAGGGCGTCAATAAAACCACCCCTATCCCTGGGCCGTTCATTTCCACATATTTCGCAGTCGAATACAATTCACAGTGCGGTGAGCCATGACACTCTCGGACGGTTTAACCCATTTCTAAGGTCTTTGTGGTGCTGCATCCCCACTGAACGTAATCTCAGTCCTTTGCAGTGCAGCGCGACCGCAATATTTGCTCTCGTGTACAGGTTGGAACTACTAGTGACTGTTGAAAACCATTCGAGGAAATTCGAAGGTGATCTGAAGCAGAAAATGGTTCTCATGCTTTCTTAACCTTCCTGTTTTCCGTCCACCTGTGACGTGATCACATAGTTCTTGGCGTTGACAGAAAAGTAACACTGTGTGAAATAAACCCAGAAATCGATGTGGGATGGACGACGAGCATATCCGTTTGCACAGTGCGGCGAAATTTGGTGTTATTAGCTATGTCAACAGACGACCAAATCGAGTGTCTTTGCTAACTGCATGACATCGCCTGCAACGCATCTCCTGGGCTCGTGGCCGTATCAGTTGGACCTTAGACAACTGAAAAACCATGGTTTGATCAAATGAGTCCCGATTACAGTTGGTACTGATTGAAGGTAGAGATCGAGTGTGGTGCAGACGCCGCGAATACATGGACCAGAGTTGTCAACGAGGCACTTTGCAAGCTGGTGATGACGCTATAGTGGTGTGAACTGTCTTTTAATGGCATGGGCTTCATCCTCTAGTCCAGCTGAACCGATCAGTGACTGGAAATCGTCTTTTTTTTTTTTTTTTTTTTTTTTTGGTCACTAGGAGACCAAACAATGATGGAATTTTTATGGGTGAACCACGTCACTGGGCCATGATAGTTCGCGATTCGTTTAAAGAACATTCTGGAAATTCGTGCGCATGGTTTGGTCACATGGATCTCACCTAACATTTATGTTACATAATGGAGAGGTCAGATAGTGCGTAAAATCCTGCACGGTCAACACTTTCGCAACCATGGATGGCTAGCCATGGCTCAGTATTTCTGCAGGGTACTTCCAGCGACTTGTCGAGCCCATGCCACGTCGAGATGCTGCACTACGTCGGGGAAAGAAGGTCCGAAATGATATTACTAGGTGTCCCATGGCTTTTGTGACCCCTCTGTATTGTTATTGGCTACCTGTGCACGTTTTTGTTGTTCTGCATGCCTCACCCACGACGGTATTCTACAATTATTAGTAAAACGTTGACAACATACACCAATTAAAAAGAAAAAAAACTTTGAATTTTCCGTAACAGCATTATTTCCTCAAGATATTAAAAGTTTTGTAGTTCTGAGTCATAATGCATATATTCTCAACAGTGAGAGAAGTAATAAGTTCAGTTACATTTTATTAATTTTAGATGCAACCTAAAGTTTTATTACATGAAATATTTGTTGCAGACAATGTCCGTTCACTGTCTTCAGTAACCTTCCACAAGTTGGAACAAATTTACTGCGCGTACTGAACTGATGTTTTGGTTTTCATAACGTTAGCACATATCAGGCACCTACTTAGTAATGGCAGTTTCATTAGAACTTATGTTAAATTTACTTTTCCACCTCATTCTTAGGTCACTTGGAAATCTATTTGATGACTCACCTATACGGTGGAAATAATTTTCTACCACCTGAAGTCCAAAGCTCTTTAGAAATTCTCCTCTGTTCTTATTAGATCCAGTGTTTGAAAACGATACAACCTGCGCATTAATTGAAGCTATATTTATTGTTGAAAAGAACACAATTAATGGCCATTGTATGGTTTTTCTTTAAATATGATACTTATAATAAATTTGGCCAGCTACATCGGGTTCTCTCTTAGTCAAATCGCAGAACGATACTATTTCTTTTTTTATCGCCTGTTCCTTATTCTGTCTGTTTTATAGTAATTTGCTGTTCTCATTAACAGGACAATTTTATGTTTTTTTTGGGACACAGTAAACTACTCTGGGCCGGCCGCTGTGGCCGAGAGGTTCTAGACGCATCAGTCTGGAACCACGCGACCGCAGGTTCGAATTCTGCCTCGGGCATGGATGTGTGTGATGTCCTTAGGTTAATTAGGTTTAAGTAGTTCTAAGTTCTGATGACCTCAGATGTTAAGTCCCGTAGTGCTCAGAGACATTTGAACCATTTTGAAACTATTCTGGTGTTGCTTTTGAGGCCAGATAAAGATGAAGCTGTTCGTTTCTTCCTTGTTTTAACAAACGTTTTTCGGAATTTGCGGTATGTTTTTTCATAGTGTTGCAACGACCGTCAATGTTGCTTCTGTAACAGATGGGTGGCGAGTAGAACAATGGAGAACTAAATATCAATATTGCTCGCTGTACTGGATACCATAGGAACCATTCCTTTGACTACATTACTGCTAGTAGATTTTCTCACACTGAAGTTGCTGTGTTGAATTTCCCTGAATCTGCAAGAGCAATTTTTTGTATGTACACTGCACAAAAAATATGAGCACTTTTTCAAAAAGCATGTAATTGTCTCCCAATGCTCCTCGTAAATTTAAAATTGGCCTCAAAGTTGCCTACAATCCTGTAATGGTGCAAAAACATTGCGCCTTGCGCTGTCGCCCTCAGGTTCGGCTACCGTTCGGACAGCAAAGTGTAGACATTTGCGAAAAAGGTTAAAACCTGTTCACATGAGGTGTGCTTCTAAGACACTTTACTTCGTGAGCTTCCTCGCAGCCTGCTCCCACATTTTTGAGCACATTAAGAATGTATCTGTCAGTGACTTCTACACCCATTCATCTGAGGGCAGGCAATCCCTTCGACAACTCACACGTAGGGCTGCCTTCCCTCAGGCGCTAGAGTGGCCATGAGGCACCACTCAGGTGAATGGGTGTCCAAGTCTGCGACAGGTACATTTTTAATGTGCAATAGTGGATTTTTCCCCACGCAAAATAACCTATGATAATTACAGCAAGGAGGTCATAAAAAGGAGACAAGTACCGGTACAAGGAGCGTTCCTGGTCAAGAAAAGGCCACTTGTAGCACATGAAACGTAGACCATAATTTGAAGCAGAAATTTTTGAAAATGTACGTTTGGAGTACAGCAGTGTATGATAGAGAAACATGGACTGTGGGAATATCGGGACAGAAGACAATAGAAGCATTTGGGATGCTGTGCTACAGATGACTTTTTAAAATTAGGTGATTGATAAGGTAGGGAATGAGAAGGTTCTGTACAGAATCGGCAAGGAATTGAGAACACTGACAAGGATAATAGGATATCTGTTAAAACATCGGAGAATAACTCCCATGGTGCTATAGGGAACTCTAGACGGTAAAAACTGTAGAGACAGACCGAGACTGAAATATATCGAGCAAATAATCGAGAATGTCGGCGGTAATTGCCATTCTGAGGAGAAGAACTCGAGGCGGGCCGCATCAAACCAGTCAGAAGACCGAATCCTACCAGTCAGAAGACTGATGATAAAGGGAGAATCGTCGAACACTCTGCTCTACCATCACTGCAGTAGCGACGTACGACGTGACCCGTGCCTAGCGTAATATCGCCTCTTATTACGTTAATGTCAAGCTATTAACAACGTTAATTAAGGACGTACAGTGGCACTGCGCCACGTTGCTGACCGTCGATTGTATTATTCCTTAACTCCGGCGTAAGATGCGCACCGTGCACAATTAATTCCTCTGGAACATATCATCGTTACATGTCGAAATGAAATATAACTACATTTGACTTTGGCTTACTCCTCCAATGCAGTTTTTAGAGTGATGCTGTGTAACTGAGCATGTACTAAATACTCCACCATTACACACTGAACGAACTGAAATTGCATCTGTGAAGGAAAAATACCGAATAAATGTTATCATCAGAACACCGTTGGTGAAGCTTAAACTGAATTATTTTGGTTTCTTATTTCATTACCAAGCCCTAAAAAAAAAGGGTGCTGAGATGTGCTGCCGTAAACTGAGATCTGTTCTGCGCATATATCAGTTCTGTATAGTTAGAGATGGCATAAAATAAATGTTAAATTTGGGATATTTAGGGGAATGATTATCTCCAGACACATGATAATCTACGGGAAAATGCTAACAAAATACGTATGTAATGCAGTGAACCTGGTGCCACAAACGGATGAAGAAAAATACAACTGGAAACGAGACAGAATGTGGAGGAAAATGCACAAAGACTATTAAAGAATAGGTCCAGTTTCTGGAACCTTATGGAGTGTAATGTATGTTCATCCAACACCAACATTACGATCCAGCTGCTGAAGAGACCGGAAAGAGTGATAGGTGGAACGACAATGAACGAAGATGCACCGAACAATTAATTGTGACTAGGATGAACCAAAATAATTCAAGTAATTAGTAAAGGAAAATGAGCAGTTGCTCTCTCAATTAGGAGCGTCATCTGTAGGAGTTCACGGGATACGCAAAGAGAAATTAGAGAAATAGTATTAACTAGTTACAAATAGGAAAAAATGTATCACACGTAAATAAGCGATTTATGTACCCTGAGTAAGAATTATTCTTCTTCAAAATGATGGAAATTGTATTAGAAATCTTGAAAGATTCAGCGACCGAGGTATAATGTTTCCGAGAAGTATAGTAATCACAAAAGTGCAGGTGAAGTAACAACGCTTTGTGTGGGATGTACATGGAATGAGTTACTAATGTCCGTCACAACATAGGTTTAGAATACTGTTCTTCAGCAGTATGGTAAATTTTGGGT
This sequence comes from Schistocerca serialis cubense, assembly GCF_023864345.2. Lineage (NCBI taxonomy): Eukaryota > Metazoa > Arthropoda > Insecta > Orthoptera > Acrididae > Schistocerca > Schistocerca serialis. The sequence goes on along the minus strand of NC_064642.1, from coordinate 110,437,044 downwards.
GCCTCACAGTTACATAACTGGCATTTCGACGAGCTATGCAGACATTACCTCAATGAAGTACTCCGTCTGGATATTGTATTCAGTGGACACAGAAGGGAGCAAGATGAATATCTTTAAGAGAAAGCGGGGAAAAAAGAAGATCAAATATTCCGCCCACTGAATTAAAATTACTTATTCAACATCTAATTCGAGATTAACACGAGGATGATTTTAAAAGATATAAATAGTCCCTCGCTGTGTACAAGCCACATGGACTTCTCCTGGGTAATTTTCTTTCGTCTCTCTCGCCGCTAATTCCCCCACACCGCCGATTCTTTTTCCCTCCAAGTTGCAGGAAAGAGCAGGGGACGCTGCCGGAGAAAAAAGGCTGGGTTTAAAAAATATTCGCCCCAGCGGAGCAGCTGCAGTGTGCTGACGCACAGGGGAGAGGGTGGGGGAGGGTGGGACAGAGAATGGCGTGGCAGGGGGTCGGTAAGAACGCCGTCTCGTCCACTACGGCCGCGCTTTACTTCAAATGTGTGCTTATAAATCACTTATAAGCCGGTTGCTCCTTGTTTTGTGCCTGCCGGGGCATTAGTCTCGCTGGTACCTTTTGCAAGAGGACCAGAGGTCTTGGGGATAGCAACAGCAGAACGTAGCTTGCTCTCCGGCTTCGATGCTGGAGGCAGTGAGTGGGGGAGGGGGGGGCGAAGGAGGGAGGAGCTACAAAAGAAGAAGCAGGGCCGAGGGCCACGAGATGCGGGCTTAAGCCCTTCGCAGGGCGTCTCCATTGTTCAGCGAGATGAAATCATTAGGGCCGACCGCGGCTGCGGCGGGCAGGCAGGCAGGCGGGCACCGGTCTGCAAATGCTGCCCCCGGCCCCCGGCTCCACGCCCCCGCACTTGCTGAGGTGAGCAACACGCACGCCGGTGCGGGTCTACCGAAGCGCGAGCTCAGAGTCACGCCAGCACTTCGCACGACGCTCTGATGAATACTTACAGCGGTGTTCGGAGAATGTAACAGGTGCCCCACTAACACACACCACGCGGCTGGCCATCAAAATTGCAAGACCTCATAGACGGCATGCATGACGTAGTCTTGGTATGAAGCGTACTACGTAACCACGGTGAAAATTCGATGAAGTTTTGCCCACAAGTATTGGGCAGTTTGTCTAAGTATGCTCGTCGATAAGGTCACGTCGCTCTTTTCAGTTGTGAATATTCAGTGAGCACGTAAAGATGCCTAGAAAATAGTTTCTCCCGCCAAGTACGAGTGCCTGCTAGGAGGTTTCACCTGATTTCATTCATAACGTAACTGTCGTACGTTTCCTTCTTCATTACAGTACTCAGCCGCATAGTACAGTGGCAACGAAGCCGTTGCAGCGTATTCGATGGGAATTGTTTGATCACCACCACACAGCCTGGACTTGGATCCTTCAGATTCTAATCTCTGCTCACGTGAACCGATAGGTATGAAGACAACACTTTGGTCCAGACAATGAGCTGTAGATCGGCGTAGAGAACTGGTGGAAAGCACAGGCTGCTGTCTTTTAAGGCGAAGTAGCTGCTAAGCTGGTACAGCACTACGAAAAATGTGTAAGTTGGAGCGACGACAGTGTGTAGATGTGGCTCAATGGCGTAGTCAACAGTTAAAAATTCAAATGATTCAAATGGCTCTGTGCACTATGGGACTTAACATCTGAGGTCATCAGTCCCCCTAGAACTTAGAACTGCTTAAACCTAACTAACCTAAGGACATCACACACATCCGTGCCCGAGGCAGGATTCGAACCTGCGACCGTAGCGGTCGCGTGGTTCCAGACTGAAGCGCCTAGAACCGCACGGCCACTGCTGACGGCAACAGTTAAAACATTTCTTTCATTTTCACTGTGGCTTCCATTTCCCGACCTACAGGACGTTAACAGACGAACAGGATTCGTACATCTAGATATACAGTGCCACAAATGAGTACATCCAGGATTTTAAAAGACGAATCCTCTAAAATTATGTAACATGGAGTAAAACGAAACATGTCATTGGATAGAGCATATCACCAATTTTCTGTATCCAATAAGAGCTGTCGCGTAGTTGCAGAGCGCACAACTAAGTTGCAGGTGTGTCACAACGTTTAGGCTCATCATCGGCTCCCTATTTTCACACAGAATTAGTTCACACCGGCATATAGGCAACCCCATGAACTAGTCTCCAAAGCGGGCTGCTGCTGGTGCGCCTTCCCAGTCAGCAGCGGAAGTAACTTCAAAGAAACGTACGCACTTTTTGACCATTGCCTTGTCACAAACAGTACTCATACTGAGCATATGTAATGTGAGTCGAAAACTTGGAAAGATGCTCAATCAACTGACTTTATTTTCTACATATATGGTAGTGGCCGTGTAGTCATCTTCTGAATCCCAGAAGTCCTTATGAAGAACCCTGTATAAGTGACAATCATTCCAGGGCAACCGCACAAGGTACGTAGGAGTGTTATATTATTCATAGCCATTATTTCCTCGGCAACTGTAGTGTATATCTGAGAATAAAATTCAGTCATCAGTCGCCCGTATGTTTTTATTTCCCTTTTCCTTCGCCATTTGTATTGATTGTAGAGAAATTTATATTATTTTTGGTTTTTGTTTCAATAGATTTTTTGTAAAAAATACCCGTCTTGGCTTACTGAGTACTTTACTAAGTTCACTAGCAACAGCAAAAGAGACTAGGCACATCTCAGTAACACGCTCAGCCATAACAGGCAGCTAGGCGACTAACGCGAGTTTTGATGGCGTAAAGATAAGTCAGTTTAGATTATAATAACATTTAGTTTAGTTCTGATTTCATGGTAAATAGGAGTATTAGTGTGCTTTTTAAGCGTACCATTGAAGGTTTCATTTTTATAGACGTAACAAAGCGGAAAATGCTATAAGATCGTACAGTCGGGCTATAGTCGTATTTTCTGTTTACGTTTTGTCGCAGAAAATCTATAGAATTTCGTTTAACTGTTCTCCAGCAATTCATCTGTAGCGTGCCTCTTCATTATTTAACGTACATTTCCGGAAAATAGCGTAAAGTTTAAGTTGTTGTTTCAGAAACTTTGCACTGTTGTTTCTGTATACGTACGGTTGCGTATAGGTCAACTTTGTGGAATCATATTTTCATGTTTATCTGTAATTTATTTGACTTATTCTTAGTAAACTACTACGTTTATCATGAGTGAAAAGTGCTTGACAATCGTTAGGTCGGGGCTTAGGTGTGACGCGTGCTGTAGTCTGTGTGGGTGACTGTAGTGGCGTAAGAGTAGGGGAAGTAAATGAGACTCATCAGTGGTTTTGTAGGATATGTAGTAGATATAGGAAGATGCTAGAATACGAGGGGAAAATTGCCGACCTTCAGGCTGAGTTAGACAAGGCCAGGGGAGATCTTGACAGGTAAAGGAGAGAGAAGGGTAATGAGAGAGGTGCGAAGCGACAACAGGCGGAACAGGCCTAGAACTTTGTCTGGCCCCTTCGTGGTGAATGTGGAAAACAGATTTGACCTGTTGCTTCAGTTAGAAGTTGGTGAGCTTCAAGCAGCTGCAGGTGTAGACAAGGCACAACAAACTTTCGGCAGCAAATTGAAAAGTAAGAATGTAGGGAAATCAGAAAAGAGAACGAAAGTGTTGTTGTTAGATGGTTTCCATGGAAGAGGTGCTGACCAACTTTTGCAGGATGAATTAGGATCAGAATACCAGGTCACCAATGTTTTTAAACCTAGTGCTGGTCTGGAGCAGGTGACAGAGGATTTAGAATCACATTGCAAAGATTTCACTAAGGAAGACACGGCGGTTATAGTGGGTGGGCCAGGTGATAGTATTGTCAGATATCGTGGATACAGTATAGACTGTGACCTCGCAAACATTGCATCATCATCGAGGCATAATAGTGTTGAGTTTGCATCTGTTCTTGGGCGCCATGACCGACGTGATTTGAACTCTTCTGTCAGGAGAGTTAATTTGGAGTTGGAACGGCTGCGTATGTCGGGTGCAGGGTCACACATTGGCGTGGTTCGTTTTGATTCTCTCAGTAGGTGGGATTATACTAGGCGCCTTCACATCAACCGGAAAGGGAAGGGTAAACTGGCTGAAAAAATAGCAGGAAAGTTAAAGGGGTGGGCATTGTCATGAGTATTAAAATATCAGTGATTATAGTGTTCAGAAAAGACCCCTTTTTAAGGCAGGGAGGATAGAAAGAAACCAAGTTTTAAGAGAGGTTAGGATTGAGGAAAACCTCCATTTTGAGAAAGATACCAAAAAACATAATTCTGGCTTATTCATCAGCATTAACAGCTGTTGGTTAAGAATTTTGAACAAACAGCAGATATTTCAAATTTACCCAATACTAGCCCAGTCAACGTGAAATGTCAGCTATCTTTATTGCATCAAAATATTCGAGGACTGAGAAATAAAATTAATGAATTAATTATCTGCATAGATGAATTACAGTCCTCAAACCCAGCTGACATAATATGCCTCTCTGAACATCATGTTACCACTGGTATTGAACTTTTTAGTATTACAGGGTTTAGGTTAGCATCTCATTTTTGTAGATCAGAAATGGAGATAGGAGGAGTTGCCACTTTCATCAGGAATTGTCATAAATTTAAGAACATAGACACTCATAAACTTTTAGAATGAGATTTTTCACTCTGCAGCGGATGTGCGCTTATATGAAACTTTGTGGGAGATTGAAACTGTGTGCCACACCGAGACTCGAACTCGGGACCTTTGCCTTTCGCAGGCAAGTGCTCTAGCATCTGAACCACCCAAGCACGACTCTCGCCCTGTCCTCGCAGCTTTACTTCTACCAGTACCTCGTCTCCTACCTTCCAAACTTCACAGAAGCTCTCCTGTCTCCGTAATATCCTTTCTTCCAGGACTGCTAGTTTTGCCAGGTTCGCAGGAGAGCTTCTGTGAAGTTTGGAAGGTAGGGACGAGGTACTGGCAGAAGTAAACCTGTGAGGATGGGGCGTGAGTCTTGTTTGGGTAGCTCAGATGGTAGAGCACTTGCTCGCGAAAAGCAGAGGTCACGAGTTCGAGTCTCGGTCCGGCACACAATTTTGACTTGCCAGGAAGTTTCATTCATAAATTTTGACTAGAACAGCATATGGAAGCATGTGCAACAGAAGTAGAATTTCATACAAAATCCTTCATAATATGAAGTGTATATCGAACACCTGCAGGTAACTTTAATCTGTTCTTAAACCACCTTGAAGCTGTACTGGTCCATTTAACAACCAAAAACAAAGAAATAGTGGTCGCTGGTGACTTCAATGTAGATTTCCTCAAAGATGCTCCGAATAAGAACTTACTTCAGTTAGTAACACTATCATTCAACTTAATACTCACTGTAAAAATTCCCAACTAGGGTAGCCAATTGCTCACAAACAGCCACTGATAATATCTTTACAGGAAAGCTCAATGAACAAAATTATATTACAAAAACAATAGTCAATGGCCTCTCAGACCATGATATGCAGTTCCTTTTGATAAATGTTAATACTGAAAAGGATATAAAATCTGTTAAATCTGAACTTAAGAGGATAGTCTACAAGCCAAAAATTGATTATTTTAGGACACTCCTCTACGACATTCACTGGAGTCATGTTTACAGTGCTCATGGCATAAATGAAAAATATAACACTTTTCCTAATAAAGTACTTACCTTATTTGAACACTGTTTTTCCCCAAAACTAACCAAGGTTAAGTCTACAAAGAAGCCACAGATTACTCAACAAATAGAGATAGCTTGTTTAAAAAAAAAAAAAAAAAAAAAAAAAGGAAACTGTATCTGTCAGTCTGAAACATTTCTGATATCGATGCTACAGCACATTACAAGAAATACTGCAAAATATTAAAGAATGTAATACAGAGATCAAAGCAAATGTATTACAAGGAAAAGACAGTCATATCAAATAACAAAATGAAGACAATATGGGATATAGTGAAGTAGGAGACCAGTAGAAGCACACATGAAGAGGGGAAAATAGCATTAAGAGTAAATGATACATTGGTACCAGATATGTATCGTGTTGCAGAACTTGATGAAATATCAACAAAGTTAATTAAAGAATGTGATTCTGAGCTAAGTAACATATTAAGCTATCTGTGTAACCAGTCGTTTATTAGTGGAATATTTCCGGAATGGTTGAAATATGCTGAAGTTAATCAGCCATTTGAGAAGGGACACAAAGAAATAGCGTCAAATTTCAGTTCAATTTCATTTTTGCCAGCATTCTCAAAATTTTTAGAAAAGGTATTGTACAATCGGCTTTATAACCATCTTATCACAAACAACATATTGTCAGTGTCGCACTTCGGATTTCTAAAAGATTCTGATATTGAAAAAGCTATATACACATACAGTGAAAATGTGCTTAATTCATTAAACAAAAAATTGGAGCCAACTGGTATATTCTGTGATCTGTCAAAGGAATTTGACTGTGTAAATCACAATGTCCTTTTAAGTAAATTAAAATGTTATGGTGTAACAGGAAACGCTGCAAAATGGTTCATATCTTACATCTATAGCAGGAAACAAAGGGTGTTATTAGGAAAGAGACATGTATTAAGCTATCATGCGTCATTAAACTGGGATTTAATTACATGTGGGGTCCCACAAGGTTCCATATTAGGGCCCTTACTTTTTCTTGTGTATATCAATGACTTTTCATCAGTAACATTACCAGACGCCAAGTTTGTTTTGTTTTCCAATGATACAAACATTGCAATAAATAGGAAATCAAGTGTAGTCTTAGAAAGATCGGCTAGTAAAATATTTGTAGACATTAATCACTGGTTGCTAACCAATTCTTTGTCACTACACTTTGGAAAAACACACTACATGCAGTCCAGAACTTGTGAAGGCGTGCCCCACGAACATATGCTTAACATACGATGACGAGCAGATAGAAGAAGTGGACAGTGTTAAATTCTTGGGATTACAACTTGATAATAAATTCAACTGGAAGGATCACACCACAGAACTGCTGAAGCGTATAAACAAATCTTGCAATGCGAATTCTATCAGACATAGGGAATATAAACATGAAAAAGCTGGCGTATCATGCTTACTTTCACTTCATAATATCGTATGGGATTTTTTTTGGGTTAATTCATCAAGCTGAGCTAGAGTTTTCTGGGCACAAAAACGTGCAATAAGAGTTATACGTGGTGTGAACTCAAGAACATCCTGCAGAGTCCTGTTTAGGGAACTAGGGACACAAACTACTGCTTCCCAATACATTTATTCCTTAATGAAATTGGTCATTAAAATATATAGCACTTTTTCAAAGCAACAGCTCAGTTCATGGAATCAATGCTTGAAATAAGAATAATCTTCACAAGGATTTAAAGTCACTTACTCTTGTACAAAGAGGTGTGCAATATTCAGGAACACACATTTTCAATAACTTGCCAGCAGACATAGGCAGCTTAACAACCAATGAAATTCGGTTTAAGAGAAGCCTAAGGGATTTATTGGTGGCCAAATCCTTATACTCCAGTAGAACCAACTGATTTTGTGTTTGTATGTATATGTAAAGTACAATCTAACTTCTGCACCATTTCAGTACAGTAATGTGTTCATTGTAAATAAATATTATAGTGGTTCTCTTATATGTTTATTACCTTATAAATAAATAAAACATTTTTTTTAAATTTTAAATTCAGTGCGTTAATACAGTCTTTGTAAATGAGTGTTGTAAATGATCCTTTCATATAGTGTTCATTCAAAAAAAAACGACGATCATTCCATTTGGGACCTATGGAAGGTACATTAGCTTATTGGTTTTAGTTGTAAATATTAGTCATGTATTATTGTTTTTCTGACGTGTTCTACATCCTGGAGGACCTCCTCACTATAAATCAATTGGAATGAAAGTGAATCTTATGTAATCTAATGAAAGAATGCTAGTTTTTGATAAAACGGGGAAGGGAGTGGGACGAGAAGAAGCCTAAATGACACCTGTTGTGATAGTTTTCCTGCAAATTTCAAAGTTAATTTAACCGTGTACTAAACACAGTTTCAGGACCATAAAACTAAGTTCATAGGCTGATTTTCTGTTTCATATGTAAATTTAATTTTAGGGTGGAAGCAGTTCAGGGGTCCACTAAGAGATGTGACGTCATTCACGTCTTCCTTGGTGGTATATCATCTGTTGAAGAATATAAAATGCAGAAAGATTCCTACCTAAATCGAAAAAATTTGTTGAATTATCATCTTGCGTTGAAAAACAGACATTATTTTGATTGAATGGCATCTCTTATAAAATTCCAGTCGTATTATATGCTGTGTAACTTCCTTATATACATTACTTATACTTTTTGTATACTTTTATATATATTTCTTGCTGCTGATACAACAGGTTGATGTGTACATAGGTTTGATTCGTTTACTGATAATTATAAACATGTCAATCTTGGTCACGTACGATATGTACAGCTTTGGATATGTCATAGCGTTACACTTCTGTGTAGAAGAGTTTACATCTGCTAAACCAATAGTAAGTACGTTTGTGTAACATACTTCTCATTGTTTACCTAAATGTATGGTTAATGTCTAATGATTTATAACTAGTTTTGTAGGCTTCTAAGGATGACAAATTAATGTGCTGAAATCATTAAAGCGAATTAAAAATATCCGTGCGACTGACGACTGAATTTTATTCTGAAATAGGTAGAGGTACACTGCCGGAAACGTTACACAGTCGATTTATCTCTCAGCAATATCATTTTAATTATGGTTGTTTGTGAGAAGGTCATAATATGCCTTGTGTAAAAAAAATAGAAATGTGTACTAGCACGCGTTAGAAGTCTGCAGTGGCAGATTTATGGTCTACCGACACGTGTTGTTCGGGATCCAGCGAGTGACATGTAGATATGTAATTGATGACTTCGGGAAGGCTTGGAAATGCACGAGGATCATAAAGCCACATCACTTAAAGACCACTTACTTGAGCCACGAAATGGGACTGTTAGCGTTAAGACAAATACATTCGCGGATTGTGCCATGACTTTTGGATCACCGCAGACTGTTAGTACGGTAGTAATTGTTATGGTTTTTCTTGATATGGAAGCACACAGGGGTGCTACGACGGTGTGGATAATGACGACACGGGACGCAGGAGTGATACCATGTCGAGTTTTTAGAAACATTCTGGTTCTCCACAAAATACCTCGTTGGATGAATTCACGTGTTGAAGCTCCGAAGATGACGAACACTGCCACACTTTATTCGTCTTCCATTGCCTAGCCTGATTGTGAGGGTTACCATTGGGTAGACAACCATTGGGTAGACAACGTGATCATCTCTGGTTCGCATAGCCAGTAATCTGGACAGGTAATAAATCTGTGAAGTGTTAAGGCCGATGCCTGTGTGCTGTCTTCAAGATTGCTGTAATGATACCTTTCAGCAAGGTAACACAATTATTTGTTGCTCATGCCGTCCTGGCCCCTCGACGCAGAAGGCTTTTATTTTATTTATTGCAGTCGGTTTTCTATACGACAGTGGTGGAACTTTACGCACACAATTACATTTTCTTGAATATTTACTTATTCTAAATACTAAACTAAGTTGACAATCACACTATTTTTCTTTATTTGTTTCTGTCATTATTGTTCTAAAATTTAGATGGCTCCCTAAACACACCTTACATGAATAGTTCCTATGTCACTTTTACCACTCCCAGTCAAAAGAACCGTAGCTTTCCTTTATTTTGAACTGTTTGGATTTATTTCGCAGTTACCTTTCTCACCTAGCGCTATTAGTACTCTTACAACGGCGTATGTTACTCGTACAGTAACAAGCCATTATTACAAGTCAGAAATAGCCCTGTTACCACTACCACCATTCAGAACCTTCTACAACTGTTACTACTGAAACAAACACTACTAACTCTAAAACCAGTACTTCTAGTACGATAACATATCTACATCTACATCCATACTCCGCAAGCCACCTGACGGTGTGTGGCGGAGGGTACCTTGAGTACCTCTATCGGTTCTCCGTTCTATTCCAGTCTCGTATTGTCCGTGGAAAGAAGGATTGTCGGTATGCCTCTGTGTGGGCTCTAATCTCTCTGATTTTATCCTCATGGTCTCTTCGCGAGATATACGTAGGAGGAAGCAATATACTACTTGTCTCGTCGTTGAAGGTATGTTCTCGAAACTTTAACAAAAGCCCGTACCGAGCTACTGAGCGTCTCTCCTGCAGAGTCTTCCACTAGAGTTTAGCAATCATCTCCGTAACGCTTTCGCGATTACTAAATGATCCTGTAACGAAGCGCGCTGCTCTCCGTTGGATCTTCTCTATCTTTTCTATCAACCCTATCTGGTACGGACCCCCACTGGTGAGCAATATTCAAGCAGTGGGCAAACAAGTGTACTGTAACCTACTTCCATTGTTTTTGGATAATAATGGTAGCATCACTAACCCTCGGAGAAAAATTAAGCAGCAAATTGTCTAGTGTAGCTTCACTGGTTCTGCTCCTGTACCCTGAGACAGACACACACACACACACACACACACACACACACACACGCACAGTTTACTTCTGCCGTGATGTATCTAGTTTCTCTGTCCGTTCCAGTCCATATTATTCATTGATTCTTGTCTTCTTCTTCGGTGTGCTTGTAGCGACTTACTTTCACCCTTACGTTACTTACAATGAGCCCAAAGGAAAGCGGACTAGAAGGGCTTCGTAGTCATTCCTTGGAATCGCCTGCAGACATTAGTCGTCTCCTCCGTGATCTCCGCTGGTTATAGATACAGATTCCTTTCTCTGATGTAGAATGGGACAGAGCATGTAGATTATTACTCTTACTATCCTGCATAAAGTTTCACTTCTTAAAACCTACCTTCGCCTATTTTGCACGAATTATGTAGTAAACATGTATGTCTCTCAAATCCTGCGCAGCAGTCCTTGCAGCATCTTCAACTGGGGGATATTCTCACTGGACATGATTTCCTACGCCGATTTCGCCGCCGTCACAACTGGTCGTTGGCCTGTTAATAATTCCGTTCTTATTTGGTACAAGATGTTTTATCTGAAGCTTTTCAGTTTAAAGTCAAATATACCCATTATTTCCATGAAACTCACATACCTCTACTGTAATATTAAAATGAAGGTCAAAGTTATGTATTACGGTATTTATCTATGCTTATACACTTCTGCATAATGTTTAAATGGATCGGAGGCTAAAGATACGTGTTATATACATAAACCTGGAGGCTACATATATGAAAGATTCTGTTCTCCTATTACATGGCAGTTTATACACAAACTGTCAAGCAACCTATTTTATAGTGTAATATGCACATCCCAGTAGGGTGTACAAAGGCTTTGTGGCCACTGTAGATAATATTCTCTACTGACAATGATTGCAAAGCTTATTACTTCTTCGTCACTTCCTTGTCTTACTGTGAAAGGGAACCAATTTTTTGCTGCAGCCTTGGGAACCCTTCGTATTCAGATCTGACTGGAACTCGAAGGGACCAGAGAATCATAAACCCGTTTTGCGCTGAAAGCAACCCTCCCGTGCAGTAGAGGACAGAATTCACTACGTGCCATCCACCTACATCAGATTCTTTCCTGTGTGCCATAAAACTGCATTCTGCTGAGATATTAGGAGACATCCTTTTGGGAAAGACCAAAACTGAAGCCAGGTGTAGCACTCAAAATGGGAGGAAGTGGAGCCCGCTGTTTTTCTGCAGACATGTCAGAAAAAAAACGTTCATTTAAATCCGAGTAACAGGCCCTGTGATTGGCTCAAAATAATTATTTCTGAAGAAGGTATGTTTCCCCCCTAGTGTCTACATGCCAGCCCTGTGAATAGCTGGGGTTAGTAACCTGTCATTGAATGGGAGAGAGTTTCTACATTCCTTCCAGTGTCAGACCATCTTTGGTTAACCATGATAAAATCCGTAGGAATTTGGAAAACATATTTATAAAATTATTGTTGGTGGGAACTCGCAAGATCTGCTGTAATTGGCAGTCGATTTTCACATGCTGGCAGATCCAGCCAAGTCTAAGAGAGTGATGTCAGAGAGACTTCCTGCATAGACATTAAAGGGAAGACACCTACTGACAAAGAGATTGATGAGTCGTCGCAAAAGGACTGCAGAGAAGGCGTATGGGATGCAGAATATCGAGCCACTACTGCTGCTGTCTTCCACATTCACATCATACTTGAGTGGTAAGAATGAGCCAGCAAAACAAACACTGAGTCCAGGTGTACTCAATTATAGTTAACTTATATCAAGACTTAATTGCATAATAATTCTGCAGAAGATTTCTCATGGAGAAAAATAATGATGTAGCTAAAATATTACAAAAATGGTTTAACAGCAGTTTTGAACAAAATAAAATATTTAATTACAATGGTTACCATTTTCAATCAGAAAGTGGCCATCGTCAAACCATTTACACTGAATTGTAAGTACAAATGGGTATACAGAAAGCCTGATTAGAGTACTAACATACAAATTACAGGATACGTAACCAAAAATAAAAGGAAAAATTGTACCCAACAAAGTAGGCGGAGAGCAGAGCAGGTGTTGTGACTCAACAAAAGTCAGCTGCTAAAGAGAGCAATGGAGCTGTTGATGAAGTACGTCATGCTCTATCCATAAATCATAAATCATCATGGGCCCATCAAAGCAATCGAAACGAAATGCATAAACGAACAAAATTTAAAAGATACTGTGAAAGTAGTTGTCTACAGTCATGAACACTGCATAAAATTGGCGTACATAACGACAGATGTATGGAAATATATCTTATGTCAATGGAACACTATGATACAATACATCATGGACTCATCATGGTAGTCATAAATATAAAACAAAACGTATAAGCAGTTAAAAACGGTATTGAATATTGGTGTTCACAGTTATTAAAAATCCGTACATATAAACATGAAATTAAAATTTTTGTTTGGAGAAATAGAAAGAAAAATAACAATGAATAGAAGGGAAACAGCCTCCTTTAGTAAGCCTAAAGCACAATCCTCTGATTGTATCAAAGTAGACTCCGCGACAGTAATTGTCATAAAACAACACGTGTCAAGTAAGGGAATCACGAATAAAAACAAAAAAAGCATAGGCAGCTAAGAATTTAAAATCGAATTTACATAGTTGCTTACAGTCATGAAGACAGTCCATGAAAGTAGCTATAAAATAAAAGGATAAAGAAAATATCAATGGAACATTATGACACATCCCTCTAAATCCATTTGTATCTCAGTACAAATGATCTCGAGTTGGTCGCATTCAGGTAACCATTGCAAATAAATATTTTTCGCAGTCAAAATTGTTTGTAATCGATTTTTAAAATTAAGTGAGGTTTAAACATTCACAGCCAGGTAGTTGCTTTCACCATGCACTTTGGCTAAGTTACTGGTGATCGAACTTGCTTTTTTGGATTCTTTTTTTAAATCACCAAACACTTTCTCAGACATAGTTCGTAGTTCCAATATTGTTTCATGTTATGGTGTTATGTGTCCACTCAGCTGTGCCAAGGCAATATTTCATAGTTACAATCCCTTTGCCCACTTATTAAATGTTGGCATATTTAATGAAATGGGTAATTCATTTGTTCGATATTTTTCAGTTAACACTTCACTTAGAAATTTGTTGTTTTGGACGCCGTTAATAGTCTGATTTACATGGTCAATATTTTTATATCAAAGAATCTCACCATTTGATACATCTGATTATTGATTGCATTTATCTGTAAAAATATAGACAAACACTTTAATAATAAAAGAACTGAAATCGTCATAAGTTGCTTATGCTTTGCCAATTTTTGCTTCTATTACAGTAAAGGTTGGTGAGTGAGGTCCATTGTTCTTTTCAGTTTCGACGTTGCAGGTTTTGGGGAAATATTTTAATGACGTGTCTACATCAGGCTATTTAGCGGAAGCGTTTATTTTGCGTCAGTATTTGCTGAAGACATGATTAACTCATGCTCCGCTAACAAAATTGGGTTGTATACCCAATCATCGATATTTAATACTGTGCTATAATTAGCTGGAGATAAAGGAAGACGGAGAGGGTTTTTAATTTCCCACTACTCCGGTTCGTCTATGCTCTGACAGGTTGGAAATAAGAGAGGGAGGGGATAAAAGCACCCAACTCGTCTGTACCCATCATTTTTTATTTTTCATACTGCACTTTGATTGCCGGCCGCGGTGGTCTAGTGGTTCTAGGCGCGCAGTCCGGAACCGCGGGACTGCTACGGTCGCAGGTTCGAATCCTGCCTCGGGCATGGGTGTGTGTGTGATGTCCTTAGGTTAGTTAGGTTTAAGTAGTTCTACGTTCTAGGGGACTGATGACCACAGAAGTTAAGTCCCATAGTGCTCAGAGCCATTTTGCACTTTGATTAGCTCATGACTATGAGCCAATACATTATAACAGTTTGTTGATAGGATTGCGGAGACATGTGGCATTAGATGTCTGAGCACAGGTCATGTAATTCGCGTAAAGAACGGGCCACTACTTTACATGCACGGTCATGGCGTCCGATAGCGACTCAGATGGGTTCCATAAGTTTTACATGGGGCGAATTTGGTCGCCGAGACATCAACGTGAGCTCATTATAATGCTCCTCAAACCACTGTAACAGGTTCTGGCTCCGAGACACGGACAGTTACACTGCTGAAAGATGATATCACCATCGGGGAACACATGCAGCAGCCGGCCGTAGTGGCCGAGCGGTTCTAGGCGCTTCAGTCTGAATCGTGCGACCGCTACGGCCGCAGGTTCCAATCCTGCCTCGGGCATGGATGTGTGCGATGTCCGTAGGTTAGTTAGGTTTAAGTAGTTTTGAGTTGTAGGGGACTGATGATCTCAGCAGTTAAGTCCCATAGTGCTCAGAGCCATTTTTGAACACATGCAGAATGAAGGGATGCAGCTGGTTCGCAGCTGTCAGCGTGTCTTCAATTACTACGCAGGTCCCACATAAGCGTAGGAGAACGTCTCCACAGCATAATACTATTCCCATCAGCCTGCATCCACAGCACGTTGTACGTTTCGAGCCGCCGTTCACCTTAACGACGGTTGTGGAGACGACCATCGACCTAGTGTCGCAAAGAGACGGCACTTTTCCCGCGAACGGCAAAGGTCCTGAGTTAGAGTCTCGTTCTGGAACACAGTTGTAATCTGCTTGGAAGTTTCATCATTCAGTATAATATCCTGTCATATACAGAGAGATTATAATTAAAGTTACGCTTTCACACCGCTATAGAAAAACACCCCAATCAGAATGACTTCAGATTGCAACGGAATATTATCGGAGAGTGGGGAAAACGTATGACAGAATGAAAATGAATAGTTACAAAATGTTGCAATAGATGGCGCCGTAAGTATCATAATTTAATTGTGGTCGACTACAAATGACAAATTAATCACACAACAATGCCTAAGGCGTACGTTTGACATTAAACAGACTGTATTACTCAGTGTGAATGGGTGTACAGGTGTGATATTGTTAGTTACGTAAGCCCATCCACCACGGCAAGGTCATATCACATCGGATGGGATCGGGTTTTAACTGGCCTGAAGCCAAAAACCGCATAAAAAGCTTTACCCACATCGGGTTTCAGTTGTCCTAAGGCCAAAAACCGCATAAAACTCATCAATCACATCGGTTTTTAATTGTCCTGGGACCAAAAACTGCATAAGAAGTATCAATCGAAATCAAATCGGATTATTAATATCCCTGTGACTGGCCCAAAACATGTTCAGTATGCTGTCCAGCGTTTTCTGCAACAAGTTGACATCAAGGAACAGCATGTTCCACCACTTACCGAAGTGTTTACGGGGTCACGTTCAGAAAATATTGCGCAATGCGTACCTTCAATGCAGCTAAATTTACAATCGGAACACTGAGCACTACATCTTTCAGATAGCTCCACAACCAGAATTCACGCGGATTAAGATCGGGCTATCAGGACGGCAAGACTGTAGGGAAATGGTGGCTGATAATTCTAGCATTTCCGAAACGGCACTTCAGCAGCTGCTTAACTGGATTTTCCATATGCGGAGGTGCGCCATCTTGCGTAAAAATGATCCCATCCCCACATCCACGTTGTTGGAGAGCTGGAATGACGTGGTTGCGCAGACACTCGTAGCGCTTACCAGTGACGGTACAGGTAACAGAACCGGAAGCACCTGTCTCTTCGAAAAAATATGGCCCTCTGATAAATGATGCCATAAACCCGCACAACAGAGTTATCTTTTTAGGATGAAGTGGTACCGGTTGATTTGCGTGTAGATTTTCCTTTACCCATATTCGACAATTCTGTGTGACATATCCTGTCAGATGGAAGTGGGCTTCGTCTGTCCAGAAAATCTTCCGTGACCAACCATTATCCACTTCCAAGCGAGCAAGAAATTCTAAAGCAAAGGTTTCTCTTGCTGGGAGGTCAACAGGAAGCAACTCCTGTACATGGGTAATTCTGAATGGATAGCAAAGAACGTGCTCACGGGTATGTCCAATGTTCGGGCAATGCGTGCACTACACGTTTGCACACCACCACTCGTCTCCTCCTGCATTGCTGTGGCCACTGCTTCCACTGACGTCGAATCATTTCGTTTCCTCCCCTACCAGGTTGCACACCAAAAGAACTCGTCTTTTCCAATTTCCGAATCATTTTCTCCAGACCCACAGCAGTCATCGGACCACGTCGTTTTTCAAACCCTTCTGTGTTCTGCAGAGCGACGTGTGCACAGTCATCATTCGTATAATACAGTTTGACAAGCAGAGCGTGATCCTTCATCGAGACAGTCATGGCGAACGTCGCAGACGCGAAAGGAGGAAAAGCCGTGTACCCGGCGTGTTTATACAAACTTCGATGGGTCGTGCGCATGACAGGTGTTTTCATTTAAGTATTCTGACACATACAGCGCCATCTATTTACCAATTTTCACACTATTTTTTTCTTCTGCCATACGTTTTCCCTCTTCTCCGATAATATTCGGTTGCAATTTGACGTCATTCTGACCAGTGATGTTATTTTTACAGCGTTTTGAAAGTTTAACTTTATTTATAATCACCCTGTACATCAATTACAGGTATTAGAATAGAACGATTGTTATTAACTTATCCAATTCTGTTTTTTTTTAAATTTCTGTATATTTTATTAATTCGCAAATTTAGCCAGTGCATCGACTGTTTGACTTCAGGATCACAGCTAGAGGTTATCATCTGCAGCGAATTACCTGTGGGCCATGAAAGCCGACGTGTGTGGCCCGGTCCTATGACTGCATCGAACGATTCTTTTAAAACAGAGCCGTGAATAGCCCCAGCATCTTAAGAGCGAGTAGCCGCGGGTAAAGACGCAACTTGTTTGCTCACATGGACTGCTGTTAGAAACAGCAACTACTCAGCAGTAACCATTAGGTTTCTCTAGCACCCATCATTTTCTGGGGCATCTACAGGTCCCTCTTAGGCCTGAAATCTTATTTAATGGACTATGATTGTTTTTAGTGATGAGTTTCGCTTGAAATTGAGCTCAGTGACCAGCAACCACGCTGAATGCGTGAGTAAGGTAGGAATTAGCACGCCATTACCCCAACTGGACGTCCGCTGTGTGATGACAGGCGGAATTTTCAGATGAATCACTTTTGGCATCATAGCCGATAGATAACCGTTGGCGTTTAAGGAGTGAAAGATCTGAAAGAAAACATCCTGCAACAATCGTCGGTGATGTCCAGGTCAGAGGAGGCAGCGATCTGGTCTATGGGAATGTTTTCGTGACATTCCGTGGGTAATCTCGTCTTTGTATAGGGACACTGCATCAAAAAAAGTCTGTACCTATCATTTTTAACATGTCCACCCCTAAATGCAGTTTAATTTCCTCATCACGGCATCTACGAACAGTAAAATGCAATACGTCACACAGCTACCAGTCCGAATGGGTGGTTCAAAGAGCACCAGCATGGAGTTTACCGTACCTCCCTGGCCAGCGAAGTCACCGAATTTATATCCAATCGAGAATCTGTGAGAAGACCTCGATCACGCTGATCGTGTTATGGATGATCAGATGAATGTGACTTCACAGACTATACATCGAAATTTCGAGTATGATTCCAGTGATTTGTACCTTACGATTGTATATGTTGTGTGATTTTATATTAACATTAGTAAATGTGACATTCATAAAGGTTTAACAATATGTACGTTGAATCCGATGGCTACTTTCGTATGCGCAAACAGAAACAAAATGCATAAAAGTAACGACTCATATATTCGTCTCTGTGAAACAAGCAACATCCACATTCCCCATGCATGTTGCTTCAATCAACCTTTGACGGGCAAACAACTTCAGACGAAAGTAAGTGGAGCAACAAGAAAATAGATTACAAGTACGGGATGTCACCTGCTCCTCACAATACGAAACACAATAAACATGAGTTTCATTAATTTATCGGTATAGTAACATAGTAAACCTATAGAAGATATGGTTGAATTATGTAGATTACTAATATATTATCAATGGCAAAAGGCACAGCTAGTAGAAATGTTACTATATACTCTAATTTATTGAACCTATATATATTGTATTTCATATTGTGCGTAGCAGACTACATCTCGCACTTTAAATTTGCTCTCTCGTTGCCATACCTACTTTTGACTAAAATAATGTTTGTTTCTCAAAGTTCAGTCATGGACGTAAGCTGCGTGCGTGGGGAATATGGTTGTAGCTTGTTTCACAAAGACTTTAATGTGAGTCGTTACTTCTATGCTCTTAGTTTCTGTCCCCACAACTGTTTTTGTAACACATTGCAACACATCTAAGTAGTCATCGGGAGCATCGTTAGATTGTTCAACTGTTACGACTGTTGCTCATTGTAATATAAGACGCACAAGATATACAATCGTACGATATTAGTCACGGCAATCGTGCTGAAACTATCGATGTATGTAGACCTCTAGATCATCTTTGGTTCATCTAGTAAACTGTGATCAGCTGCGCAGCGCCTATTATGTAGAATTCCTCTCTTCGCAGTTTGTTTTGTATAATGGCGAAATAGGGGAGAAAGAGTCACAGATATGATACACGAGTTTGGATGGCAGTCACTAACACAAAGGCGGTTTTCCTTGCGGCGACATTTTTTCACGAAGTTTGAGTCTCCAAGGCTCTTCGCCGAATGCGGAAGTATTTTGTTGACACTCACTCACCTACATAGAAAGTAATTGATTATTGTAATAAAATAAGAGAAATCAGAGCTCACGCGAGAAGACTTAAGTCTTCGTTTTTCTCACCAGCTGTTCGAGAGTGAAACAGTAAAGGAACAGAGTAAAAATTGTTCGATGAACCATACGCCAGGCACGTAAGAGCAAATTGCGAAGTAGTCATGTTGATGTTAATGCTGACTTGATATAGCATGCAAGAGTGCACTGTCTGGTACAGTTATAATTGACGATGTAATTTATATTACCACGTGAAAACTGGTAATACTACATAAAAGGGATGTTTTTATGTTTTTGTGATATTCTTTGTCCATAATTGCCTACATTATTACACAGGGTTATTCTAAATGATGTACCCATTTTCAAACATTGTTATGTATTCAAGTATAAATCCAAAGTGAGCAAGCCTCATAACAATTAAACGAGGAAGTTTAGAAGTTTTTGGCGAGCCGTGGCTGGTGCGGTGATGGTTTCAGAAGTGGTCGTCAGAGTTCGCACGGCAATAGGGTCGTCATTCTGTTTCACTGTCAGTTGTGACTGAGGTGGCGAATGTGGGGCACAAAGTTTCCTGCGTTCTTGGGTTCGAGAAAAGTGCTTCGCAAATTGCAGCGCAGCGGGCGTTTCGTATCAAATTCGCTATTCAACCAGCCAACGGTGGCCACATAGAACATTTATAAGATTCGTCACAATTCTAATTATTAAATAATTATTAAAAACTAATTATTACAAATTATTAAATTTATATCAAACATTATACAGCAATTGACCCTGAATAAAGAAAAGTAGGTAATATTGTAGGTAGAGAAAAACAAAGATTGCGATTCATTGGCAAAACACTTCGAAGGTGCGACAGGCCTACTAAAGAAATTCCTTACACCACGCTTGTCCGTCCTGTTCTGGAGTATTGCTGTGCGGTGTGGATCCGCATCAGGTGGGACTGGCGGATGACATCGAAAAGGTACAAAAAAGGACAGCTCATATTGTATTATCACGAAATAGGGGAGATAGTGTCACAGACGTGATACGTGAATTGGAGTGCCAATCATTAAAACAAAGGCGTTTTCGTTGCGACGGGATCTTCTCATGAAATTTAAATCACCAGTTTTCTCCTCCGATTGCGAAAACATTCTCTTGCCATCCACCTACATAGGGAGAAATGAACATCACGATAAAATAAGAGAAATCAGAGGTCGCACAGAAAAAATTGAAGTGCTCGTTTTTCCCGCGTGCCGTTCGAGAGTGGAACGGTCGAGAGACAGCTTGAAGGTGGTTCATTGAACCCGCTGCCAGGCACTTTATTGTGAATAGCAGAGTAATCACGTAAATGTAGATGTAGATTATGAAAAAAAAACTTCGGAACTTCCTCTTTCCCATGGTATAACACTTGTTCATTTTGGATTTGTACTTGAATAAATACGATACATTGAGAATGGGTCCATCATTTAGAATAACCCTGTATTATTTTGTGTGGCGTACTTTTATTGATAGTCTCGGATTCATGGTTATTATTATCCGACGCATAGATTTTATATTGCCTAATGTTACGATGTGAACGCCTTGATTTTGTGAGTATTAGGTGAATATTTTCGGTCGTGTATGCGTGAGTTAACAGGATTATGACAGATTGAGGTTGTAATATTTTTTAAGTATACTTTGAATTGATATGCAGGAATCAGATGATGGTCCGTGGTTCGAAACTGGTTCTTGAAGAAAGAAATTTTAACAGCAGCTCCTGGTGATGAATCACGACTTTCTTAAATAAAAGAAAGTCCCAGAAGAATGATTAAAATTAAGGGTAAATGTATATGAATTAGGTAAGGATATTGCTGTTCTCAGGATATTGCTGTTGCATGGAGTTGTCTAATTCTCAAAGAATAAGAATCGGGAATAAATCAAAGGAATATGTATGGTACGTGGAGTAGCAGAAACGAGATTAGTGACGTAATTATCAAAAACTGAGGGAGAAGTAGCGGACAAAGTGAAGAAATTCAGCTACTTCCGAGGCAAAATAACATATGATGGAAGAAGCAAGTTGGATGAAATAAGAAGGCTACCACAGCCAAAGGTGGAATTGCTTGTTAAAAGGAATTTTACTGGCACCAAGTAAGAATTTACATCTGGAGCACAGGTTGTATGGAAATAAACCACGGATTGTGACGAAAAGCGGAAAATAATTCCATCGTATGAGCTGTTGGGTTACAGAAGGATGCTAAAAAGCAAGCGGACTAATCAGGTAAAAATTAAAGATCTCTACAGTATCGGCGAGGAAAGGAATACGTCTAAAACACTGACTAGAAGGAGGTTCAAGATAATAGAACATATATTAAAACAGCAGAGAAGACGTTCATGGTACCATAGAGAACCACAGAGGGCAAGAACTGTAAGAGGAGACACAAACTGGAATATATTCAACAAATAAAGTAATACGATTGGTGTAAATACTAATTTTAAGTGAAGATGTTGGCCACGTGGGCGGGGAGGGGGGGGGGGTGGAGGGGGGGGGGGGGGGAATCAAACCAAATAGAAGACTGAAAATAAGTTTATTATGAATAAATTCTAGAACGGAGATGACGTCTGTATTCGAGTCTGACATTTTAAACTCTGAGTGCTACACCGAGGGTGGTCAGAATCAGCGTACATCTCGTTCGTAGCAGGCGATCGAAACTGTGCAGTGTTTCAGGCACTGGACTGGAAACCGAATGGACAGCAATTCATAGCCCCTTCTAGAAATCGAGATGATGGTGTTCATCCCTAATCGCTGAAAGCAGTTGAATAAAGCCTCTGCTCGAAGCACTTAATCGCATTTGCAGAGTGCTCACGTAGCTGTACGTGTTGATGTAGATGTAGAAGGCAAGTGCTTTGGAAGTGTATGCCTGAATTCCTTCTCCAATCCGATCTTGTGCTGCGTCTCTCTAATGATATCCCTAATCTACCTTTTGTTGCTGGGGCTGCAGTAGGTTTCATTCAGCCTCATGAGGTTAACTGCACGGCTACTTCAACGTTAATTAGTGGCTCCAGTTCGTAAGCCGGTATTAACGAGGGAGCGATCGATGGGGTGACCACACGGGTTTCCCACATCGTTGTGCCACGGAAGCACAATACAGAGTAGAAAGCAACCGTCGGTCTGTGGGCTAAGGAGGTACCCCGACTGTAACCTCAATAACATCTTGACTCATACAAGTGCTTTATGATCTACATTAACGGAGCTCCTGTTTTTCTATTATACTGTTCCTAATGTCTTGTACTTATGTCCCTCCATCAAAAGTATCGCCACACCACGCTATGTATTTTCCAGTTTAATAACAGACTAGCTACAAAAAAGAAAGAAAAAAGCCTGGCCGGAAGGTCAGCCAAAATATTCAGATCTCGTAGAGATCATCTGAAGGAAGGGATGTTCGGCCGTCCCTAAAGGGACACAAAAAAGTTCTCCCTTAGACCGTGATTAAGACGTTACGGACAATTCAATAAATGACCTCTTTGCGACGTCGCGGTTTACATCTGAGGGCAAATGAGTACTGACACATTGGGACTTTTGATGGATTTAGTCAACATAGTCAGCTGAGACAACTCGAACGGAGGAACACTGGTTTGACGCAAATTTTCGGACATATCATCAAAGAAATTCCATGCTGGACACTGCCAGCAGTATCATGACGGAGAAACACCAACATGTGCATGGTACTGATAAGTAGTGCATAATTGTCAACTGTGAGAATGAGGCTTCAAATATCCTTTACCCCTAAAGCAGAGAACTCATCTCGATTTCAACTTCCGCATCTCTTCTTATGTGTTACACCTGACTACGTTATCTGCTACACGTCAATCCGAACACGTTACAGTGAGCACACTTCACATTCCTGGCCAAGAGAAGTTTACAATTTTACATAAACTGGAACATATTCAACAAATAAACGAACATGTTTGGGGTTAATATTTGTCTTAGATGAAGATGCTGGCCGCAGGAGAGGTAGTCGTGAAGGGACCTTAGGTTTTAATTTTAGGAAGAAAGTTCTGAAAATGTACGTTTGGGGCTCAGCGTTGTATGGTTGTGTAACGTGGACTTTGGAGAACAGGAACTGTCGAGAATCGAAGCGTATGATATTTAGTGCTACAGAAGGATGTTGAAAATTAGGTGGGCTGGTAAGTAATGAGGAGGTTTTCCGCAGAATCGGCGAGGAAAGGAATATATGGAAAACACAGACAAGAAGAATAACTTCCATGATACTAGAGGGTGCTGTAGAGGGTAAAGAACTACAGAGGAGGACAAAGATTAGAATTCATCCAGCAAATAATGGAGAACGTAGGATGAAAAGGCTAGCACAGAAGAGGAATTCCTGGTGGGCCACATCAAACCATCAGAAGACTGATGACTCCTGACTCCCCCCGCCCCGTGTTGTTTCGAGGGTAATCTAAATAACAGTTGCCACATCGCAGTAAAATTGCAGTATTCACTTCAGAATAGTTCACATTCCGTACGAGTTGTTTCCATTTTACGCACAACACTTGACTACCGACACAGAAAACTTCTTCAGTTGCTGCGACGTTCCTCTGACAGGGAACGGCCGATTTCCTTCCCTATCCTTGACACAATCCGAGCTTGTGCTCCGTCTCTAATGACCTCAATGTTGACGGGACTTTAAAACCAACCTTCCTTCCTCTGTTCCTTCGTGTGACATTATACTTTACCTGTATCGCATGCTCATCACGCACTCAAACTTCGAGAGGCCCAGAGTATGGCGGATGTAGTAGTGGGCGCACTGCGTCAGTTCTTAACATTGCATAAGACCACATTGTAAGTTCTTTGTGTTTGAAAGCTGTCTGTTCCCCATGGCGGGATGCTGCTGAAGGTTGTAGTTTGGATATTTAGTTTTCTGCAGCGGTTACACCTTTTCCTATTCTATCTCAAAACTACGTATCATGCCTATGCTTGCCGGGTAGTAACTGTCCATCTCTTCATGCTCTCTTCTCTCTCCATATTATTACACTCACTCCAATAGGACACTGGTGGTTATTACAACTACAGTATTTCTTTCTTCATGGTAACTAATAAGTGTACCAAATTTGATTGAAATCGATCCATGGTATAAGTATGTGCTTTATTCCTGTGGCTTTGCTTACATACTGACATATCAAATATATGTCACACATATTTGATGTATTTCACCCCTATTTCTACACATATTTAACTTGCATGCCTGTGAATTTCACACCTTGGTTTCATATTTTATGCAGCTTAATGCTTATGACATCATATGTCCTGAACTATGTGCTATACAATGATATAATTTTGTATGTGTATCTAGTGTGTATGAGCCTACTGTGTATGAAATGTATTGTCGATAAAGTTAGTAGTAAAGAAGGAATAAATTAAAATGTCATGCATCATGCAACAGTTTCTCTCATATCTCGATGTTTATTGCGTCGTATCCCCTGAACTACATGTCGTACAATGATATATTTTTCGGTACATTTCGCAGCGTATCTGGATATCGTCTGCGAAATTTATTGTGATTAGAGTCAGTAGCAAAGACCTAATCAATTAAAACGTCATGCATGATGCAGCAATTTATAACGTATCTCAGCATTTATGGCGTCATGTCTCCTGAACAATATGTCTTACAGTGATATATTTTTGTTGGTACATTCAAATTTTGATACTGTCTGAGAAACGAGTTGCGAATACAGTTAGTAGGAACACAGTAATAAATTTAAATGTCGTGGATGATGTGATACCTTTATCATGTATTCACTGTTTATGTCATTTGCCCTGAACTAGTTTTTCTAGTACATTCAATGATATACCGTCTGCAAAATGTGCCATGATAACAGTCAGTAGTAAAGAAGTAGTAAATTAAAACATCATGCTTCATGTGGCAGTCTTTCCGCGTGAACACCGAAATTATAGTAAGAACAGACTTTTTCCTTTCAACGATTTGTAGGGGACGTCAGCGAGAAAAACTTTCGTAAATATCTGTAATTATATATAAAGTTTACTGAAAGTTTCTAACAAAGAGTCCCTTGAATGTGAAGTCGCAAGTTAAAACTTTGGTTACGCTCATTTGAAAGTATCGTGTTAACAATTAAAACAGGAAAAGTATTAACTGCTAAGGACTCACCATGAGCATCAGGAGGGTGACAGAAAAATGACTGTCCAGCAGGTGCAGAGCTATGGGATGTATGTATTACACTTCACAAAATGAACATCGTAGACATTCAAGAAATGTTTAAAACAAACCACACATTGCACCGTGAACACCGAAAGAAAAATGGCACTTCCCAGTGATGACAAAGGTTCGCACCATCAAGATCGACGGTGAACTACATAGGAGTTACAAACCGTGCAGAACGTTCATTTACGTATCCACATACAGAATGATATTGGGGCAATGAGGTGTTGAAAAGTGACAGAATGTGATGGCATGCATTTGAATGTGAAATAGTTTGTCGTGGAGATTATCGTGAAACTTGCTATTCTCTAAGGCGTAATATGTCTTATAGGCACGGGTAAAACAGACATCCAAAGGCTGAATTTGTCCAGTAGTTCCAGGTGGTATAAACTGCAGTGTCACACTCTTTTCAGGAGGGATAGTTACCTCTAACAGAGTATGATTTATATACTAAGTCAAGGGATGAAATAAAAGAAAGTTATTTTAATCAGCTAGTTTCCAAAAGCAGTGATGAAACCATAGTTGTAATTCTCTTATGACCATTTTCTCACTCTTGCTTGCTGTGATCTAAATATTCCCTACTGCCCTGCAAGATTACGAACGCGACAAAGACTCGAAGGTGGTACAGCATCTCCAACTTCTCGCAGCACAATAAATAACTTTCCAGCCAGATTAACAGTCGGCATGATTGTATACGAATGCGTTAAGGCACTGATGTTAGTTGATGTTGATAAAACTCTCTTGGTGCCTCTAATATCCAGGAGTACTTCATATGCTTTTCCTCTCCAAATCCCGATAGGTTGGATTTGAAAAGTAATTTCTTACAGAATCGTCGAATAAGTTTGTTTATCGCACTTATAAATTTTCGGGCCGATCTCGCAGGTTGATGAGCGTCGTCAAATTGACGCTTTGATTGAAATGCTGTTATCTTACGTCTTCCAATTCTGTAGCACTGTTTGAAGCTTTGCAGCCATTCACTGCTTCCCTTGAAATCACTGTGATGTATCCCGCGCGCAGTTTGATGTGCGTAACGCAGCAGGCCACCATCATGCACATCCTGTACATTGTATCGAGCATCCCTGAAAGCCGTAAACACCAGTTTTTGTAACATTTGCCTCTTGTCCTCCCTTGGATATCCGTAATTGTTATTCACTACATGGTCATATTGCTGCGGACTTATTCTACATCTGTTCATAATGGTTTTTTTTACTACGCGGTACATGATCTTCCAAGAACGCAATTATGTTTAGTAGCCGCTCTTCGGACTATGATTGCCCTTTGCTGCGTTTCACTATAGACGAAATTTGTGCCTCCGACAAGAATGATGAACTACATGGCTGGAGACCTGTTTCAGTATCACTTTCATTTGTTAAGCACGTATCGTCGTCATTGTACTCCTCATGTACACTGTCCACGCAGCTGAGCGTATACAACACCGTTCCTCACCCACTCATCTTGTAGAAACGCTAATCTTTCATCTGCCACTTATCTGCAAAATTTCTTGGCTTCCATTCTGATGAGACGTCAACTTCTGTAGATGTTGTAGATGTAACGCAATGTTTACTTTTTTATCGTTGGCATTGTCCTGCTTTGTATCAACACTACTAGCACTGTAGCACTGTTGTGAGTTACTTGTCGATTAAACATTTCAACTACTCTCTGTAGTCTCATGCTGTGTTCACCATTGGATACATCCAGGCCCACCCGCTGTTGCCATTAGCAGCCAGTATTGTGGTGGCGTCGAAGACAATTTGTGGGATGTCGAACGCCGTAAATGTCATCGACTTCGCATACAAGAGATGCGTTGTATGTGATCTCATTACAGAATACTGTACACCTACAGTGCCTTTTTTGTGTCTTGGGGGTATACTGCTTCTTCACCAAGCCCTCACCCCTTTGATAGGCCGGTTTTAATCACCCACAGTGATTCTTTCCAGGCAGTACATGATGAGTCTACCAAGTCTGGTTGAAATGGGTCAAGTGGTGTTAGAGAAGTTGGGGGACAAACATAACATACATATATATATTTTCTTAATTTCTGCGGAAATATATGAATTACTTTTAAAGGACAGGCGGTGTATAAAATACTTTACTACGTCTGTCTTTGTTCTCTTAATTTTCTTCAGTCGCTGTTTCCCATATTTATAATCAGCCTTTTATATTTCCTATCGTCTGTCCTGCAACGTTTGGATGTATGTGTGACAATTTGACAACATAACATCGTAACAGATGGTAGTCAGTAAGGTGCAGTATTTAGAGTTCAGTTGGCTGTACTTGACATACGACGCACTAGTGTTTCTAGTGTGGATTAAATCCTACCGTAATTAAGGAACATGAAGGCTGGTTTTACATGTTTAAAGTATAAGAATCTGATAATCAGAACTTGTAATATGTGACATCACACATATAAGTAGAATTATTGCACCATAACGCGGTATGTTAATATAGTTGTGTAGTGTGTTAGTAAATGTACATGGGAATGTAAGCAGACAATGCGATGCTACTCCACGTTTGGCTTGGAAGAGAATTATGGTCAACATTAGGTAAGCGCACGATTTGAATAAAGAACGTCACATTGTAGCCTACAATGGACCCATGTTTTCTTATATTCAGTTTTTCCACTGCAAACAAATGGAAGTTTGTACGCAGTAAGACAGTAAACAAAAACAATTAACCCACCTATTCCCAGGAATATAAAGAATCTACGTAATTTAAGCGGAGTATATGCGCAGTATCTTAATGAACTAACCTAAAGACACACATGAAGGCTGTTCATTGTAACTTTTATCATTCTGTTTTCATAGATGTTACATTCAAAGAACAAGAAGAAATTTAGATTGTGGTGATATTGATCCCAGTGGTACTAAGTGCAAAAAACAATCATGAATAAATTTTAATGTGTTGTAAACATAAAACTGAACAAAATATGATTGGATACAGTTGACGCAGAGACAGAAGGTGATATATCTTGAAAATAATACTTTTGAAAACAAGGGAGACATATATTTCCATTGTGCTTACGGAGTCATATTCTCCCTAGCGGCGCTAGTAAGTGTACACCAACAACTACTGAGACTAACTATGAGCGCAAAAATGAGTATCAAATAATATTTTCATTGTTGCAAGTGTTTTACAACTGTTGTGCAACGAAGCAGTCGTCACTCTAGTTTCAAAAATGTTACATTGAAGAAACAGACAATTCAAATTGGGGTCATACTGATCCCAGAGTTACTGGGTAGGTAGAGAAAATTTACAAGTGATTTTGATCCGACAGACTGTCAATAGGCAGGTTTATCACTCGTGGCAGAAACAGGAAGAACTGTATATTTAGGGCCTCCTGCTCAGGTGGTCCTGCATGCAGTAATGACTAGGACCTGTGGCGAAAATCTTATCGACGTTCATATGCAAACGTAAATGAACTATAAAACTAATTGCTTCCTAACAGCTCACAATTAGCGGGAGTTGACGGAGGACTTTTATCTCCGCCAGACTGATTATGCGCATGTCAAGAGGGTGTAATGGCTGTACTTAGAAACTAATGGATGTGTTAAAATTTCGCTGCTGCCTCCACCCAACTCGTAACTACATCAGTCGACATCATCCGTCAGGCACAGGTTAGAAAGTTTGTAATTTAGCTTCACCATTAAGCTCTCCTTCCGTACTCTGCAAGCAGTTAAAATAGTTTCAAATGTGACCTCATTTTCACTAATTTAATGAAGTACGTGTTTTGTCAATGAATATACTTCTAGAGAAAGAAGAATCAAATATGTATACATGTTCTCATTGTTAGCTACATCATTTCCATACCACTGCTGTTTGCCCACTTCAGGTTTGTGACTCCGACAAATAAGAAAAAAGAGGTCAATTCTGATGGGGTTGGGTTGGGTTGTTTTGGGGGAGGAGACCAGACAGCGAGGTCATCGGTCTCATCGGATTAGGATAGGACGGGGAAGGAAGTCGGCAGTGCCCTTTCAAAGGAACCATACCGGCATTTGCTTGGAGCGATTTAGGAAAATCACTGTAAACCTAAATCAGGATGGCCGGACGCAAATTCTCATGGGTGTGGGGTCTAAGTGCTGTGGGATATTTAAATCTGACTGCTGTACTGTGAGATCTATTACATTTATGTCCAGCAGCCCGTGATATTGCAACATTTCCGAACGTCTGAGTGTGCTTGCTTGCTTTTGTAGTTGAGCTAATGTTATAATTTGTCGGCTCATTTTACAGAATTATTTAAGGAATTTTCGTAACAAATATTTTTGGAGGATTTATTTTCTACTAGCAAATGTGACTTTTTACAGAAATTTACGTTTAAGCAAGTAAATATTGTTTCGCTACCCCTTTAATATTTGGGCATATTCACGGTCAAAGTACGATAGGTACATAGGTCCACAACATCTGACAAATAAACGGGAGGAAGAGGGTGAGGAGGGGGGGGGGGCGAGACCCATCCAATCATTATGGTGCCACCTCTTGTGGTAGTGCGCACACGACAGAAGAACATGCAGATGTGCCTATCTCTTTTACTATCACAGCCAACACTTGTAGTGCTATGATTTATATTTGGTGTAATTTGATCTGGCCTGTCAGTATCAGGTGAATGCATATCTGCTGCAACTTGCATGGATGTTGATCTTCCGTCAAGTACTTCTGACAGACGTTGATGATCATAATCATGTCTCTGTTGGGAGTAACATACAGTTGTGTTTCAATGGGCAACAGCACACATCTTTGTAAGTATTACTGAGTAGATAATAATGCTGCATATTATGCACAAATTCAAATGTTATGATTAAAAAAATGTTCTGCTCTACATGAAGCTTTATTTTTGCCTCTGCTGTAACAAAGATAAATAACTTACCGGAAAATTTACGGAGAATTCAGGAAGCAACGTGCTGAAATGGCAAGGCTCGTCCTAGATGAGCAGGAGTGGTATACACAGGCAGCGCCTTCGCTTCAGTGTGGGTTGCGTGCTGCGCAGACAGCTGACAGCAGAGAAGAAACTGCCGGGCCGCCTTCTCTTTGCATTCTGCTCCCTTGAAGTTTGTGTCGCGTACGGCCGACCACAAACAAAAACTGCTGAAACGGTCAAGTCTTTCCTGTTGCTGCCTGACCTCTCTGTTATATTCCACCGAGGTCAAAACTCATAGCTTTCAGTACTAAAAGCAAGTACCGTATCTCTGCTCACTAGCCTAATTATCAACATCGTTGTGCATGGACCGTAAGTACTTCCTTACATCCGCCTATCAGCAGATTCATCGTTTTAGCAATCAATATTCTGTTAGAGAACACAGTTTGCAAGATCCCATTCGTGGAACCTTGACTTACACCAGTAAGTTTGGTACTTGATTCCGTCAACACGGGAGTTCTATATGCTGCCCCTAAGATGAGGTGCATAATGCAAATAATATAACAGCTACGAAAGGGATAACGTGCAGGTACCCCTCGCGGATGAACCCATGAATGCCGGTCTTTCACTACAATTTGAATAAGAGGATGAGCAGGAAAGTCTAAACTAGGTCCAGTCTACACTAAAGCCAGTTTGCTCGATTTTATTTACCCTACACGAGCACATGCAAGTGTATTACCCATAATAAAAAGTAATAAACCATTGATAAACAAGTGTAAAAATCTATGTTACATCGCAGACCGTCTGATGGGCGCACTGGAAGTGAGATGATAGATGGAAATATCGTCAGTACAGATTATCTTCCTTAAGGCAGACTTCTGCGTTGAGACATAAACAATAGGACCGCACATTTTATACGTGAGTAGTAATCATGCAAGGCGTTGAAGTTTGGGAGAAGGCACCCTAAGGGCAGCTTTACGAAGAAATGTGTTGCCAACGATCCACTAGGACGAGTGCAAGCGGAAGCTGAAATAGAAGAGAAACGTTATATGGATGTAAAGCAGTCTGTGACATCTACAATTATGGATAAAGGGATGTAGGTAGAAAGGTTAGGGCCCATGAATCATCAAGTGTAATTTCCTGTTACTATCATGACGACGTAACACCTCTGAAACAGGCACTTCTTTGCCATGCACAATTTCAATTAATTACAATACACATTGAGTAAGATGTCATATCTCAATAATAGGGCAATAAAACAGGAAGGCTCTGATTAATAAGAGTTTCAGCTAGCCAAAATTATGAATAGCTCTTAATTTAATTAACAGCAGGCCTTCAGTAATAACAGCTTTAAGTAAAATTATCAAATAGAAAACTGGTAGGCCTTCAATGATAAGAGCCTGAGTTCAGTAAAATGACTAAATAGAAAACAGGCAGGCCTTCTTCAGTAACAGCTTCAGTTAACCCTTTCAGTCCTGAATTTTTCTGGAGGAAGGACAATTTTTCCTTATTCTGTAATTCTCGTAGACCACTTCTTAATGATTTTAGATATAAGATTTATATAAAAGTACGTACACGTTTCTAAAACACTTTGTACTCTTCCTTTTGAGGACTAAAATAACCAAGACCGAATTTCTCACTCTGCAGCGGAGTGTGCGCTGATATGAAACTTCCTGACAGATTAAAACTATGTGCCGGACCGAGACTCGAGCTCAGAACCTTTGCCTTTCACGGGCAAGTGTTCTAAAAATTTCTTTTAAATCTAATTTTTCTTCGTTCTTGTTCGTTGCATTTCGTCGTTGCGGACGTCCCATGACAGCCGGTCAGATTCATTCTTCATCCATACGTTCACTTTTTTTATTACAGAGTGTAGCTAACCCTCTGACCGAACACGCCGAATTACCGAGCCAGCTACAGACTGTGCTACCCAAGCACGACTCACAATTCGCCCTCACAACTTCACTCCCGCCAGTACCTCGTCTCCTGCCTTACAAACTTCACAGAAGTTCTCCTGCGAAACTTGCAGGACTAGCACTACTGGAAGAAAGGATATTGCGGAGACATGGCTTAGCCACAGTCTTGGGGATGTTTCCGTAATGAAATTTTCACTCTGCACTGGAGTGTGCACTGATATGAAACTTCCTGGCAAATTGAAACTGCGTGCTAGACCGAGACTTTTGCCTTTCGCACGCGAGTGCTCCAGCAACTGAGCTACCCAAGCAAAACTGGCGGCCCATACTCACAATTTTCCTTCCGCCAGTACCTCGTCTCCTGCTTTCCAAACATTACAGAAGCTCTCCTGCTGTGAGGACAGCTTGTGAGTCGTGGCTGGGTAGCTTCGTTGGTAGAGCACTCGCCCGCCAAAGGCAAAGGTCCCGATTTCGAATCTCGGTCCGCCACACAGCTTTAATTTGTCACGAAGTTTCATAAAATAACCAATTTTGAAATATTCACTGTTGTAAAAAATAAACTGATCATTCAATAATTGCCTCGCAAATTAACGATAATGAACGAATGAGCGTATGGCATTCGTACCCGGGAGACCCATCGCGGGGCGGTTCGGCCGACGCTCCACAAGTCCTTAAACGCCACTATAGCGACTTGCGAGTGAATGAGGATGAAATGATGATGAAAGACACACAACATCCAGTCATCTCGAGGCAGAGAAAAATCCCTGACCCCACCGGGAATCGAACCCGGGACACCGTGCACGGGACGCGAGAACGCTACCGCAAGACCACGAACCGCGGACACAGCGATAATAATGTTCATTTATACTGTGGAATTTAACTAATTAACCACTTCCGTATATTCTGGCGGTCACAAGGTGCTACGTTGACTTGTTCATATTTTTACAGAGAAGTCCAATAGTTGGCAGCAGTTGTACATTATAAAAAGTTGGAAAATTCGAAAATGTATACACGAGGTTAGTGTGGAAAATATTTCATTGCAACTAAAATGCAGTAAAATTTAATGTACACAATTGTAGCCAGAGGTTCTGAATGAGTTAAGTAAAATTACCAAATATAAAAAAACAGCCCTTCAATGATAAGAGCTTCGCTTAAACGAAGTTACCAAAAAGAAACACGCAGGCCTTCAGTGATACCAGATTAAGTAAAATTACTAAATGCACTACTGGCCATTAAAATTGCTACACCAAGAAGAAATGTAGATGATAAACGGGTATCCATTGGACAAATACACTCCTGGAAATTGAAATAAGAACACCGTGAATTTATTGTCCCAGGAAGAGGAAACTTTATTGACACATTCCTGGGGTCAGATACATCACATGATCACACTGACAGAACCACAGGCACATAGACACAGGCAACAGAGCATGCACAATGTCGGCACTAGTACAGTGTATATCCACCTTTCGCAGCAATACAGGCTGCTATTCTCCCATGGAGACGATCGTAGAGATGCTGGATGTAGTCCTGTGGAACGGCTTGCCATGCCATTTCCACCTGGCGCCTCAGTTGGACCAGCGTTCGTGCTGGACGTGCAGACCACGTGAGACGACGCTTCATCCAGTTCCAAACATGCTCAATGGGGGACAGATCCGGAGATCTTGCTGGCCAGGGTAGTTGACTTACACCTTCTAGAGCACGTTGGGTGGCACGGGATACATGCGGACGTGCATTGTCCTGTTGGAACAGCAAGTTCCCTTGCCGGTCTAGGAATGGTAGAACGATGGGTTCGATGACGGTTTGGATGTACCGTGCACTATTCAGTGTCCCCTCGACGATCACCTGTGGTGTACGGCCAGTGTAGGAGATCGCTCCCCACACCATGATGCCGGGTGTTGGCCCTGTGTGCCTCGGTCGTATGCAGTCCTGATTGTGGCGCTCACCTGCACGGCGCCAAACACGCATACGACCATCATTGGCACCAAGGCAGAAGCGACTCTCATCGCTGAAGACGACACGTCTCCATTCGTCCCTCCATTCACGCCTGTCGCGACACCACTGGAGGCGGGCTGCACGATGTTGGGGCGTGAGCGGAAGACGGCCTAACGGTGTGCGGGACCGTAGCCCAGCTTCATGGAGACGGTTGCGAATGGTCCTCGCCGATACCCCAGGAGCAACAGTGTCCCTAATTTGCTGGGAAGTGGCGGTGCGGTCCCCTACGGCACTGCGTAGGATCCTACGGTCTTGGTGTGCATCCGTGCGTCGCTGCGGTCCGGTCCCAGGTCGACGGGCACGTGCACCTTCCGCCGACCACTGGCGACAACATCGATGTACTGTGGAGACCTCACGCCCCACGTGTTGAGCAATTCGGCGGTACGTCCACCCGGCCTCCCGCATGCCCACTATACGCCCTCGCTCAAAGTCCGTCAACTGCACATACGGTTCACGTCCACGCTGTCGCGGCATGCTACCAGTGTTAAAGACTGCGATGGAGCTCCGTATGCCACGGCAAACTGGCTGACACTGACGTCGGCGGTGCACAAATGCTGCGCAGCTAGCGCCATTCGACGGCCAACACCGCGGTTCCTGGTGTGTCCGCTGTGCCGTGCGTGTGATCATTGCTTGTACAGCCCTCTCGCAGTGTCCGGAGCAAGTATGGTGGGTCTGACACACCGGTGTCAATGTGTTCTTTTTTCCATTTCCAGGAGTGTACATTATACTATAACTGACATGTGATTACATTTTCACCCAATTTGGGTGCATAGATCCTGAGAAATCAGTACCCAGAACAACCACCTCTGGCCGTAATATCACCCTTGATACGCCTGGGCATTGAGTCAGAGCTTGGATGGCATGTACAGGTACAGCTGCCCGTGCAGCTTCAACACGATACCACAGTTCATCAAGAGTAGTGACTTGCGTATTGTGATGAGCCAGTTGCTCGGTCACCATTGGCCAGACGTTTTCAATTGGTGAGAGATCTGGAGAATGTGCTGGCCAGCGCAGCACTCGAACGTTTTCTGTATCCAGAAAGGCCCGCACAGGACCTGCAACATGCTGAAATGTAGGGTTTCGCAGGGATCGAATGAAGGGTAGAGCCACGGGTCGTAACACATCTGAAATGTAGCGTCCACTGTTCAAAGTGCGGTCAATGCGAACAAGAGGTGACGGGGGCCTGTAACCAATGGCACCCCATACCATCACGCCGGGTGATACAGCAGTATGACGATGACGAATACGCGCTTCTAATGTGCGTTCACCGCAATGTCGCCAAACACGGATGCGACCATCATGAAGCTGTAAACAGAACCTGGATTCATCCGAAAAAATGACGTTTCGCCATTGGTGCACCCAAGTACATCGTTGAGTACACCATCGCAGGCACTCCTGTCTGTGATGCAGCGTCACGGGTAACTGTAGCCATGGTCTCCGAGCTGATAGTCCATGCGGCTGCAAACGTCGTCGATCTGTTCGTGCAGATACTTGTTGTCTTGCAAACGTCCCCATCTGTTGACTCAAGGATCGAGACGTGGCTGCACGATCCGTTACAGCCATGCGGATAAGATGGCTGTCATCACGACTGCTAGTGATACGAGGCCGTTGGGATCCAGCACGGCGTTCCGTATTACCATCCTCAACCTCCCGATTCCATATTCTGCTAACAGTCATTGGATCTCGACCAAGGCGAGCAGCAATGTTGCAATACCATAAACCACAATGGCGATAGGCTACCATCCGACCTTTATCAAAGTCGGAAATGTGATGGTACGCATTTCTCCTCCTTACACGAGGCATCACAACAACGTTTCACCAGGCAACGCCGGTCAACTGCTCTTTGTGTATGAGAAGTCGCTTGGAAACTTTCCTCATGTCAGCACGTTGTAGGTGTCGCCACCGGCGCCGACCTCGTGTGAATGCTCTGAAAAGCTAATCATTTGCATATCACAGTATCTTCTGCCTGTCGGTTAAATTTCGCGTCTGTAGCACGTCATCTTCGTGGTGTAGCAATTTTAATGGCCATTAGTGTAGGAAAGAGGTAGACATTCTTGAATAACGGCTTCAGTTAAGTAAAATTTCCAAACAGAAAACAGGCAGGCCTTCCATGATAAGAGCTTCAGTTTAGCAAAATTACGAAATGAAAAACAGGCAATAACAGCTGAGACCTAAAAATCCAAAACTTAACGGGATTTCACGAATGGAAACTGAAGCTTGCCGGTTCCAAAAGTGGGCCCAGGTTTCAGCCCAGCGAAAGTGGCTTCGACCCTCTAATCATCGTTCCAGGTACCAGAGCTTTTTGGGCATGCTACGCACAAAGACGGCACTCGAAGTCATCCACGGATTCAGATCGGCCCAGCATCATACTCACCAGCCACTCGCCGGACTCCGTGCTCCAGACGCTTGCGCAGCTGCTCGCCTTACTCACCGGGCGGACCTCTCACACCGCCCTCCTCGCACCACAACACACCTCGCACCCAATCAACAACCTCGAGCAAAGGTCTTAGTGGCCTGAAACCAGGTGGGTATCGTATGACACATCGAGCTAGTGGTGCCAGGAATTCGAAACGCGACGCCAGCAACCCCTACACGACTCAATCCATCAGAAAAAGCAACGCTCACCACTGAAAAGATGCCTTCAGAGATCTGAAGCCGTAATCTGCCTCTCCCCCACCGAGCTGGAGGCAACGTCCACTTCTGTAAGTCTGGTGCCAGTCCGCAAACATCTGCAACCACAGGAATCTCTCAGCTGGAGCGCTGTCGTTGGTGACAAGGCCAGACCGCTCTTGACTAAGACTCAAAACCGAATTCTCTCAAAATACACTCCTGGAAATGGAAAAAAGAACACATTGACACCGGTGTGTCAGACCCACCATACTTGCTCCGGACACTGCGAGAGGGCTGTACAAGCAATGATCACACGCACGGCACAGCGGACACACCAGGAACCGCGGTGTTGGCCGTCGAATGGCGCTAGCTGCGCAGCATTTGTGCACCGCCGCCGTCAGTGTCAGCCAGTTTGCCGTGGCATACGGAGCTCCATCGCAGTCTTTAACACTGGTAGCATGCCGCGACAGCGTGGACGTGAAACGTATGTGCAGTTGACGGACTTTGAGCGAGGGCGTATAGTGGGCATGCGGGCGGCCGGGTGGACGTACCGCCGAATTGCTCAACACGTGGGGCGTGAGGTATCCACAGTACATCGATGTTGTCGCCAGTGGTCGGCGGAAGGTGCACGTGCCCGTCGACCTGGGACCGGACCGCAGCGACGCACGGATGCACGCCAAGACCGTAGGATCCTACGCAGTGCCGTAGGGGACCGCACCGCCACTTCCCAGCAAATTAGGGACACTGTTGCTCCTGGGGTATCGGCGAGGACCATTCACAACCGTCTCCATGAAGCTGGGCTACGGTCCCGCACACCGTTAGGCCGTCTTCCGCTCACGCCCCAACATCGTGCAGCCCGCCTCCAGTGGTGTCGCGACAGGCGTGAATGGAGGGACGAATGGAGACGTGTCGTCTTCAGCGATGAGAGTCGCTTCTGCCTTGGTGCCAATGATGGTCGTATGCGTGTTTGGCGCCGTGCAGGTGAGCGCCACAATCAGGACTGCATACGACCGAGGCACACAGGGCCAACACCCGGCATCATGGTGCGGGGAGCGATCTCCTACACTGGCCGTACACCACTGGTGATCGTCGAGGGGACACTGAATAGTACACGGTACATCCAAACCGTCATCGAACCCATCGTTCTACCATTCCTAGACCGGCAAGGGAACTTGCTTTTCCAACAGGACAATGCACGTCCACATGTATCCCGTGCCACCCAACGTGCTCTAGAAGGTGTAAGTCAACTACCCTGGCCAGCAAGATCTCCGGATCTGTCCCCCATTGAGCATGTTTGGGACTGGATGAAGCGTCGTCTCACGCGGTCTGCACGTCCAGCACGAACGCTGGTCCAACTGAGGCGCCAGGTGGAAATGGCATGGCAAGCCGTTCCACAGGACTACATCCAGCATCTCTACGATCGTCTCCATGGGAGAATAGCAGCCTGTATTGCTGCGAAAGGTGGATATACACTGTACTATTTCCGACATTGTGCATGCTCTGTTGCCTGTGTCTATGTGCCTGTGGTTCTGTCAGTGTGATCATGTGATGTATCTGACCCCAGGAATGTGTCAATAAAGTTTCCCCTTCCTGGGGCAATGAATTCACGGTGTTCTTATTTCAATTTCCAGGAGTGTAGTCTCTCCGTACTCTTCTCGGTGTCCCCGGAGGGGAAACGTCCCTGCCAGTGGCAGTAGGTTATCGAAACTAAATGGGAGCTGGTCACTGTGTGTACCTCTGCCTTACACGTACAGTGACACTACGTAACTGCGGGTATGGTGGCGCCATCTATTGGTTAAGAGAATGACATGTGTGTCACGTTTAATGATGCACAGCGCCAGTGTGATTTCACGCCGAAGAGAAGGTGGTCACACAAGTTATCGTCCACTACCGAACACGCAGGCGAGTAAGCAGGAACAACGAGGAGTGATCCGATTTTTGGCGGCGGAGGGAGTTGGAGGCCGTGAAATTTTTTCGAAGGCTGTGTTCGGTGGGTACAGTCTGAGTCGTTCAAGTGTTGTGGAATGGCGCAAAAGATTCCTTGAGGGGCGCTAGTCACTGGAAGACGATGCTCGTCCTGGACAGGTTCATCGCGTCATCACACCGGAAATGGTTGCGGAAGTGAATGCTTTAGTCTAGGACAACCGCAGAATCACTGTGGACGAGATCCATCGGCTACTGGGTATTTGCGTGGGCACCGCCCACACCATAATGCATTAACACTTGAACTTTCGGAAAATCTGTGCGCAGTGGTTTCCCCAACAGCTGACCGCCGAACAGGGCAATACTCGAATGGCACTGTCTTTGAGTCATCTGCAACGTTACCATGAGGAGAAATACGGCTTTCTGTCGCGTATTGTAACAGGTGGCGAAACATGGTGTCACCATTTTGAACCGGAAAGCAAGCGTCAGAGCAAGCAGTGGAACATGCTACTTCACCACCTCCAAAGAAGTCAAATGCTGTGCACAACCGTTCTGGTAAGATCAAGATGTCCTTCATTTTTGAACACAAGGGCCCACTGCGTGTTGAGTTACTGGTACGGGGAACCACCATCAATGTCCAGCGTTGTCAAGCCGCATTACAGAACCTTAGACAAGCCATCAAGTCGAAACGCCGAGACATGTTGTTCAGTGTCGTTATCCTCCTGCATTATAATGCCCGCCCACACATGGCCAATACGGTGAAGACGACATTGCAGTAGTTTCGGTGGGGAAAGCTGGAACATCCATCGTACGGTCCAGACCTCTCACCGTGTGATATTCATGTGTTTGGACCTCGAAAACAAGCTATTCGCGGACATAGATTCGCAACGGTCGCCAAAGTGTGTGACTGTGTCCAGGAATAGATCCGACAGCAGCCTACTAGCTTCTTTAAGGATGGATGCGACCGCAATGGGATAAATGTGCCAACAGTTTTGGCGACTATTTTTGAGAGAGAAGGAGCTAGAGAGAAAGCAACTTCAACAGCCGAGCTAGCGTCAAGTCGTCGCGGCATCCCAGTATTCAGAAAGCCTTAACATTCCCTCTTGTAAATGTATCAGGAAACATAAGGGACTGCCTGTCCCTATGCGTCTGCTTTTGAGGCCCTGGAAGGAATGCCCTTACATCGAGATGGAAAATCAGCTTCAGGGCGAATTGCGTTTTCCACACTGGCTCTTCAAAGCCATCCCGTTTTCGAGTCCTTAAAACTGCAGAAAAACCATACAGAATCGATGGCCGCTGCGCAGGCCCGTTCCGTCATGCCATTCTAAAAGTAGAAAGGCGTGTTCCCTGTGAGCCGTGACGCCATTGAGTTAGTAGACTGTTCTGTCTGGTGCTATTGGCTCAGGTGTAATATCGACTATCCCTCTTGCGGCCCCATTGCCATTATCTGCGGGGAAGAGTTGTATCTGTGGGTTGTGTCCTTAGAAGGTCTTTGCTTGCCGATATATATAAGGGGAGGCGCGGTAGGGACGCGACAAGAGGTGGTCACGAGGTCCGAGCGGCCGAAGACACGAGCTGCGCAAGGAGGGCCTGCGCAGAGCGAGGATACCGGAGTACATCATCAGGGGCAGCGTCGACTGCAAGCAGCAGGTCGATATCCCGTCGGCTGGTTGGCCACATTCGTCTCGGTCGACCGCTCGGTGCCTGTCTGCCCTCTTATACCTGGTTCCATCGGCACTATTCAGTAACCGCTGCGACGCACCGTGGATCCATGGAACTGCTTGCTGATAAAGGAGAGTAACATTCTGTAATGCTCGTTGTGATTTGTTTCATTGTCTATCTGACCCCCTCATTATTTTCTGGTTTGTACCCGACCCTTTTAGCTTTCCTCGGTCGGCTCTTTGGTAGTAAATATAGGCAGTAGTATTGCACTAACACAGTAGTTGTCGTTTGAAAATTTGTCCCGCTATTATATGGCCTTTCCCTTCTGGTTTGTACCCGATCATTAATGTTGGCCGGCCGGGGTGGCGGAGCGGTTCTAGGCGCTACAATCTGGAACCGAGCGACCGCTACGGTCGCAGGTTCGAATCCTGCCACGGGCATGGATGTATGTGATGTCCTTAGGTTAGTTAGGTTTAAGTAGTTCTAAGTTCTAGGGGACTGATGACCTCAGAAGTTAAGTCCCATAGTGCTCAGAGGCATTTGAACCATTAATGTTCTAATTAACCAGCCCTTGGTCGTAAATACAGCCGCAGCAATTGTACTAAGACACAGGTTGCCGTTATACAAAGAGGGACCTTGTGGTTAGATTTAGCTGTTAACCGGTTCAATTCTCTAGTTGTAATTGCATTTCTCAGTCATTAGTTATAATCTGAACAACCTGTTGTACTAAGCTGCTCGTTTCTGTGTTTGAAAGATCGAGTCATTATTGGTGTATTTTAGCTGGATCATGTGGTTCAGCCGTGTTGGTTCTCTTGTAATAGGTGTTCACAAGTGATGTATTAAGACGTACCTTCAGAGC
The DNA here is from genome assembly GCF_023864345.2 of Schistocerca serialis cubense. Classification (NCBI taxonomy): domain Eukaryota; kingdom Metazoa; phylum Arthropoda; class Insecta; order Orthoptera; family Acrididae; genus Schistocerca; species Schistocerca serialis. The sequence goes on along the minus strand of NC_064642.1, from coordinate 110,395,867 downwards.
GGTCTTAATAACTGACAATCAGCTTAACTTTGAAAATATTAACAGCCAACTGCCACCGAGGCTTTAGCCAAAATAAAATTGTCAGTCGCACCTTGGTTGCCGATTGAAATTAAGAGGTTGGTTGCTTTGAAGTAAGCCTTATCATCTGTTTAACATTTAAGCACAGGTGCGCATCTTAACCCCGAACCTTTCGACATACAATTCCAAATTATACGTTAAGTCATCAGTTTTAAGTAATTCCCTTTTTTCTTGTCATCAATGGTGCTTATATAGTTTTCATGTCTTGCAGAAGGGCATTTAATGTGTCCAGCGCGGTAGTAAACACCGCTGTTTCACCCGATAACGGGTGGCCTGCAGGTCTGGCAGTCTTATAATCATCGTCACATTGTTTTCTGTTTTGAAATACAGCACTTCAGATCTCTTTTTCAAAGATTGAAAGCTTATTGAAGTTATGGTTTAAGGTCAATGGAATTTTGCAAATTTGTTCATTTGTCAAAGAAAAGTTTATGGTTCAATGCTTCGATTATCTGTAAAGTGCAGTTTACATGTTGTTAAATGAACAGGTTGTGTGAAAAGAAAGTTATATTGGTGGGTCCTCCGTTCCACGTTTTCCTTAATTCCACTAAGTACCACGTATCACCCTAGTCCGGCCAGCGACCGCGTGGCGCTAGACAGGGCACATCAGTGTTCGTTTTCACGCTCCCCCACTCAATGCGTTTCGAGAACGTATCGAATATAAATCGTGACAAGAGTGGCTCTGCGGGCGTTTGTGGGGAGCCTCTTCGCAGAGGGTGTTTTTGGGCAGCTGAGTTGAGTGTACTGACTGTGAGAAGCGACTTTTCTTTCGCGCAGCTGACCAAGGCCTCACACTACCCGTGGGGCAGCCAAAAGTACGTCTCTGACAATAAGCCCAATGCACATGTGAGTTGAAAATTCATTCCCGGATTAGAGGTATAAATTTTGCCCATTGCTATGCCTCTGTTGGGAGAGTAAAGAACGCTATTGTGACAAAAAAAAAAGTGAGAGAGGGATAGTTGCAGTAGATCCGAACAACTTTCGAGTATCATTTTCATTCCCATTGCCAGAGTGGCCAAAATTGGTATCACACAAAGCGAGCACGAATGGAGACAGTCAGAGAACTGAAAGACCCTTCCCAAGTTGTATTGATCTCCACAACCATTCAAAGTCACCGTTTGTTCAGTCACTTTTTTTTCTGTAATCACTATCGCCGTAACAATGACAGACACTCGAAAACTTCTCCGTAAGGGTTACCAAAATCTCCACTCACCGTACAGTGATAGCACTCATCCCAGTTTCAATAAAACTGCACTCTATGTATATGTGTCAGTACACATGCCTTCTCAGAGCGATCACACACTCCGAACTGATGCTAAAACTTGACTTCAAGTTATTCTGGAGTGGTTGTTCTTGGTTTTTGGCCAATCTCAGGACAAGGAAAGCGGGTTATTCTGCGAAGAGCCAATGGGATACGACAAACTGTCGTTCATATAGTCATGTACACACTTAGCAAGTGATCACGACACAATAAGAGATACAGTAGTTGAGTTTAATGAACATTTCACGATATTACATTTTGTTGTGATTGATCAAAATCTGCAACACTTGCTGTACTCGAATTGGACACCTTATTTATACACTACTGGCCATTAAAATTGCTACACCAAGAAGAAATGCAGGTGATAATCGGATATTCAAAGGACAAATACAGGGTGGTCCCGAATTCATGGTACAAACTTTAATGGTAGGTGCAGGACATTGTAACAAGGATATTGTATAGGAATGTATAGTCCCAGGTGACGCGGTGAGGCGTAAACAGGGGAAATAACGGCCGAAAGGAAAACGAAAGATTTTATTGAAATCGTTGTTGACAAGTGTCATGTTTACAGTAAGTGTTCAAAATTGCGTCCACCATGAGCGATACATGCTTGACAGCGTCGGTGCAGCGATTGGCGTACGCGTTCAAAGATGCCTGGTATTTCACGCACACCTGCAGCAGCTACAGATATGCGAGCAACGAGATCCTCATCTGAGTCAACTGGAGTCTCATAAACAAGACTCTTAAGATGTCCCCATAAAAAGTAATCGAGGCAAGAGAAATCAGGAGATCGGGGTGGCCAAGGGACTGGTCCACCACGCCCAATCCATCTAGCACCAAACGTGGCATTCAGGTAATTCCGTACAGCAGTGCTGAAGTGTGCTGGCGCTCCATCGTGCTGAAACCACATGCGGTTACGAATGGCGAGCGGAACATCTTGCAGCAGTTCTGGTAACACTTCTTGCAGAAAAATAAGATAGCTTTCGCCACAGAGTCGCGTGGGTAGTAAGTATGGCCCAATCAAAAAGTCGTTCACAATACCAGCCCACACATTAATACCGAAACGTTGTTGATACGCATGTGGACGCGTTGCATGTGGATTATCTGTTGCCCACACATGGGAATTGTGCGCATTAAAGACACCCTCGCGTGAAAATGTCGCTTCATCTGTAAATAGCACATGACCTACGAAATCCGGCTGCAACGCACATTGCTGCAACAACCACTGGCAGAAGTTCACGCGAAGAGGATAATCTGCCGGATTCAATGCTTGTACTTTTTGAAAATGGAAGGGGTGTAAGCGATTTTCATTTAACACTCTGCATACAGTCTGATGACTCACATGTACGTCACGCGCAACAGTTCTTGTGCTTGACTCGGGTCTATCAGCCACTATGTTCAAGATGCGTTCTTCCAGTCTTGGAGTGCGTACAGCTCTTAATCGACCAGCGTCATGTCTGTTGACGTCGAACGTACCTGTTTCACAAAGTTGACGATGTAACCGTTGAAAAATTCTATGATCCGGCATTCGTCGATTAGGATACTCCGCGCGATACATTCGTAACGCAGCTCTGGCGTTACCATTTGCACGGCCGTACATGTAATGCATGTCTGCTTTTTCTGCATACGTAAAGTCACCCATCGTCTACGGCAGCACAATTGTGAATGGCGCTTGTCCCTACTGCGATACATCATGTTCATCTACTGCCCTCTACCGGCAGTGACACCAACCGATCATTCCATTTCTCTTTCCCCTGTTTACGCCTCACCGCGTCACCTGCGACTATACATTCCTATACAATAAATCCTTGTTACAATGTCCTGTACCTACCATTAAAGTTTGTACCATGAATTCGGGACCACCCTGTATACTATACTGGAACTGTCCTGTGATTACGTTTTCACGCAATTTGGGTGCATAGATCCTGAGAAATCAGCACCCAGAACAACCACCTCTGGCCGTGATAAACGGCCTTGATGCGCCTGGGCATTAAGTCAAACAGAGCTTGGATAGCGCGTACAGGTACAGCTGCACATGCAGTTTCAACACGATATCACTGTTCATCAAGAGTAGTGACTGGCGTATTGTGACGAGCCAGTTACTCGGCCCCCATTGACCAGACGTTTTCAGTTGGTGAGAGATCTGGAGAATTTGCTGGCCAGGGCAGCAGTCGAACATTCTCTGTATCCAGAAAGGCCCGTACAGGACCTGCAACATGCGGTCGTCCATTATTCTCCTGAAATATAGGGTTTCGCAGGGATCGAATGAAGGGTACAGACACGGGTCGTATCACAACTGAAATGTAACGTCCACTGTTCAAAGTGCCGTCAATGCGAACAAGAGGTGATCGAGACGTGTAACCAATGGCACCACATACCATAACGCCGGGTGATACGCCAAAATGGCGATGGCGAATACACGCTTCCAATGTGCGTTCACGCGATGTCGCCAATCACGGATGCGACCATCATGATGCTGTAAACAGAATCTGAATTCATCCGAAAAAATGACGTTTTGCCATTCGTGCACCCAGGTTCGTCGTTGTGTACACGATCGCAGGAGCTCCTGTCTGTGATGCAGCGTCAAGGGTAACTGCAGCCATAGTCTCCGAGCTGGTAGTCGAAGCTGCTGCAAACGCCGTCGAACTGTTCGTGCAGATGGTTGTGGCTCCCATCTGTTGACGCAGGGATCGAGACGTGGCTGCACGATCCGTTACAGCCATGCGGATAAGATGCCTGTCATCTCGACTGCTAGTGATACGAGGCCGTTGGGATCCAGCACGGGGTTCCGTATTACCCTCTTGAACCCACCGAGTCCACATTCTGCTAAGAGTTATTGGATCTCGACCAACTCGAGCAGCAATGTCACGATACGATAAACCGCAATTACGAAAGGGACACAATCAGACCTTTATCAAAGTCGGAAACGTGATGGTACGCATTTCTCCTTCTTACACGAGGCATCACAACAACGTTTCGCCAGGCAACGCCGGTCAACTGCTGTTTGTGTATGAGAAATCGGTGGGAAACATTCCTCATGTCAGCACGTTGTAGGTGTCGCCACCGGCGCCAACCTTGTGTGAATGATCTGAAAAGCTAATCATTTCCATATCACAGCATCTTCTTCCTGTAGGTTAAATTTCGCGTCTGTAGCACGTCATCTTCGTGGTGCAGTAATTTTAATGGCCAATAGTGCAGTTGCTTAGGGCCGGTTTATTGAGAGTCCCACGTACGTCAATATATTGCAAATGACTGGGTCCCTTCTTGGGCTATGCATTATTCATTTGCTATGGTACTATACAGGGTGCTTGAGGTACACACAGAGATATTATGACCATTGCACCTTAACATGTATCCTATTCAATGTGTCGGTTGATTTTCCTCAGTGTCTAATAGTCTTCCCAAAAATGCATTACAGCCGGCCGAAGTGGCCGAGCGGTTCTAGGCGCTACAGTCTGGAACCGCGCGTCCGCAACCGGCGCTGGTTCCAATCCTGCCTGGGGCATGGATGTGTGTGATGTCCTTAGGTTAGTTAAGTTTAGGTAGTTATAAGTTCTAGGGGACTGATGACCTCAGAATTTAAGTCCCAAGTGCTCAGAGCATTTGGACCATTTGAACAAATGCATTACATCATTTACTACCTAACGTTTTCTGCATTGTCCTAACAGCAGGAAGTCGGCTACACCTGTTAAGTATAGACTTTCCGATTTCCGTCCGCATATCCACACGTCACCATCTGACCTGCTGGCCAGGGTAAAATAAAAGTTAATGGCTTATTATTGTTACATGTGCTTGGAGGCACTAACCAACCTAAAACACACACTCCGTCTTATTATTCTGCAAATAAAGTAAATACTGATGCAATGTTGTTCAGTAAATTCTGCTCAGCCATCAATGAAAATATCTGCACCTATATCCCTATCACCCTGTACACATGTAATAACTTTTATTACCACATATTAAATACATTTAACGTTAGTGATTGATGTTTATTAATTCTCGTGATTCTGCTTCTTGCATACTTTATTAAAGGTACAGGGACCTTATAGACTCATCCAAGCTGAGGAAAAAGAATCGCAAAACTAAAAAATTGTTAAAGTAGAGTATTGAAATTTCGGGAACACATTTCTGTGCGTAACATTTTGAAGGAATTAACGCTGTGAGATCACAGGTTAATGAAAGCACGAGATAAGCCATTGAATATGTGAAATTGTGATGTTTTTATAACCAGTGTAACTGCCAGAATGTTCAACGCAAACATGTAAACGTGCATGCATTGCGTTTTACAGCGTCTGTACGTGAGTTTGGGGGATTGAGTCCAAAGACTGTTGCAGTTGGTGGATCCACACAGGGACGGTAATGCTGGTTGTGGATGGCGCTAGAGTTGTTGTCCGATGATCTCCCAATAGTGCTCGATTGAAGACAGATCTGGTGATTGACCAGGCCAACGCAAAATGTCGACACACTGTAGAGCGTGTTGGAATACAACAGCGGTTTGTGTGCGAGCCTTATCCTATCTGGAAACACCCCCTGAAATGCTGTTCATGAATAACAGCACAAGAGATCGGATCACCACACTGAAGTACCAAGAGTGCGTAGGATAACCACGAGAATGCGCCAGCTGTCATACGAAATCGCACCACAGACCATAATTCCAAGTGTAGGTCGAGAGTGCCTAGCACGCAGACAGGGTGGTTGCAAGGTAGTTTATATTAAGTAACTGGCCTGTAGATAGTACTTTTAGTTATACTACACAGTTGTAGAAAGATTAAAAAATTGTTGTCAATTTCATGATCTTCAGAAGTTGAAGAGTTATGGCGTTACGACTCTGACTCTCCTGAATCTGATCCTCCCTGAATACTGCATCCCTTACCATTTTTCCCTTGCTTAGACACTTCAGTATGGGCTTTTCCTTAGTATTGACAGGGTTAGGTCATGTTCCTGCTCCATTCATCAACTTCTAGTTATAGGAGAGGTAGGTTAGTTTTGCAGCTGTCTTATGAGTCTGTTACTTCTTCTTCTTCTTCTTCTTCTTCTTCTTCCCCCCCCCCCCCCCCTGTGTATCCATCTAAAAGTGCTGAAGGAACACTGTAGCAGCAAATGTAACTGGTGTACCCAGAATTTTTATGGCAATTTCTGCCAATTCACAAGTTCATCTTAAACCTTGCCACTACAATAAAGGATGTACACAACGGTTTTTATCTTCCTGAGAGTGAGACCCACTCCTTCCCCTATAAATTGTGTGGACCAAATTCCTTGTTTCTCCCTATAATCAGCCAAGTTCTCTCTAACTTGAATAACATTTAGTCCACTGTTCTTTGCTGTGCTACAAACAAATCTTATTGCATCAAGTGTCTCGATAGGCTTCAGATTACTACCTTGTGCTGCTAGATCAGGAAGATTAGCTGCAAGATGGATAGAAGACACAACGAATTCCTCCCTAGCTTGGAATTTAGATAAGAATGACTTTTCTTCTGCAGATTGCAGTGGAGAGGACGTTAGTTTCGCAATGATAACTTCTACAACTTATTGAAGTTTGTGGTTATTTTGAGAACATGAGGCTCATTTAACCCTAAAGTTGTAATCAAATAAAGAATTAGATTTCCAGAACTCTCTTCAGGCTGCTGGTATGACTACGTCTCTTCATTTACAACTACGGTTTCTATGACAACTTTATTTAATTGCAAAATTTCAAGTCGAAAAATATGGCTCCCCCATCTTGTCTGTCCTGGAAACTTCAGTGAAATCATATCTTCGAATTTTTTGCACCTAATATTTCATCGAACACTGCTTGTAAAATGTGGCTGTGTTCTTCTGTTTTGACAACCTCTACTGCATTTGTCTTGAAAGTTTTGATTGAAAGTTGATAGCATAAAATATCTGAGTACAAGTTCAATAGGTGAGCTCGGCACCCAAGTGGAACAGTGTGAGGGAACTTATGATTTACTAGATTCAGTGCAGTGTTTTGGCACCAATTCTTTGTTATTAAATCTTTTTTATGTTAGTATCCTCATTGTACCATCAGAACAGTGCAGTTGTACAAAAGTAGATAAAGAAAGGAGCAGATCAGAAAACCATAGTACAGCTCAGATGTTGCTACGAAAACAGTTTAACACTTAAGAACACATTTATCATAAAGAAACACATGCCAGCTGTTTAGTACATTCAGTAATAATTTTACTATCAATAATAATTCTTCAGTAATATTCAGAAATTTGACAGGAATTATGAAGAGTGTTACTCTTGTTGAACTGGCCTCCCTCTAACCAACACCTGGCCATCACGGGCACCAAAGCAGAATCAGTTTGCAACAGAAAACAGAATAGAGCTCCACAGTGCTCTCCAGTGAGCTCTTGCTTGACACCATCGAAGAACCTATTGGCGGTGGTTCAGGTCAAAATGTATTGCATATGTCTTTGTCGCCTTAAAGGCATTCTTGACTAACTGACCACGTGGAAAGGTAACTAATGCCCACGACCGTTAGAGCATGTATTTAAAGCAAACAAAATTGACGTCTTCGTAGTGGCGACTGGCGCGAAATCTGAGTAGACGTTACCTTTCAGATGTAGAAACACGCCTACCAACTTCTGTTTATTTCGCACAACTCCTCCATGGGTCTGGCGTTGCGATTTTTTCCCGTCAGTGCATTCTGAGTTAGACATTAAATTTAATATCATTCTTTTTTCACCTCAGAATACCGCATGTAACGATATTAGGTCGTCGCTTGATTACAAGTTGATTTAGACTTTACTCCAAGGTCGATCGTCCTATTTCGTTATAAGAAATTTCTTACCATTCGTGTGGAACAGAGTAAAATTGCGAGGTGTAAAACGACTGCCTCAGAATTTTAAGTGACCGCGATACGTTGATCACTCTGTCCGTGATCCAGTATCGAAGTTCTCATTATCTGTATGAAACACCTGAAGAAGTTGGCCCGATAACTCATTTTTACTGATAAGGGAAACAAATATTTTCACAGCCACCATAGGCAATTTCAGGACTCTTGTTGGGGTGTCCAAACTGTATCAAGAACCAAAATTGCATTGTTAACGCTAAAGCCCTTTCGCTCTGAAGAGTTCTCCTTTAACTCTGATATACTCGTTTATGGTCCATTGTACCTGTGATTTCTTCGGAGCAAGTCGGATACGTATGTATGAGAAATTACATTCAGTACTTTATGACATTTGCGGTTGTTTTCTGGGTCTCGATGTAGACACTCAGCTAGTTGATGCTGTAATTAGCACGCCGGGCTCACATTAGGGAAGAAGACGGTTCATACCCAGTCTAGCCATTTTGATTCAGGTTTCTCTAAATCGCTCCAGACAAATATCATTTTTAAAACATTCTCAGCTTGTGCTCTGTTTCTAATGGCCTCGATGTCGAGGAGACATTAGATCGTAATCATCCTTTCTTCGATATGACAGTTGAGAATTATCAGTCTCTGCCAGTGCTTTGTGATTTATTTGCAGAACGGAGGTGCTTTTAATTTGGGTTCACTGAATGTCTCCCATTGAGGACTTCTTGATTAGAGGACTCTTGTGATTGGATGATGTAACTTCCATCTCAGCAATGAAATTCTGGGATCCAGATTTCAGTAGCTTCTAAACTGCAACATCGCGTGTGACTCGACTACTAAAACCAGATCATGAAGACTCGAGGGAAGTCCACCGGCTGGCCGGCCGGGGTGGCCGAGCGGTTCTAGGCGCTACAGTCTGGAACCGCGAGACCGCTACGGGCGCAGGTTCGAATCCTGCCTCGGGTATGGATGTGTGTGATGTCCTTAGGTTGGTTAGGATTAAGTAGTTCTAAGTTCTAGGGGACTGATGACCTCAGAAGTTAGGTCCCATAGTGCTCAGAGCCATTTTTTTCCCCACCGGCTGCCACGTCATCTTCTGCCTTGAAGTTACGGTATAACGGAGCATGTTGTCAGCAACACCGCTCTCCCAGCTGTTTTGCAAACTTCCCAGACACTGGAACCACTACTGTACGATCAAGAGGCACTTCAGTTGACATTACGAGACTGAATACACCACACGCCACACCTCCGACGAAGGAAATAGTTTTATGAGCCTCTCCGAATTGTGTTGTGGTTATTTTGGGGATTTGTGTTTTCTTCTGCTGCGCAAGAAGTTTCCAGAACTGTGTGAGAAGTATTATAACATTTAGTACTGGATTAGTCTTTTCGTACGGATTTACGCATTTCGTTTTTCACCCCCAGCGTGAAGCACTGTTTAAGAGATTTACAGCAGTTACGCGAAAATGAGCAGCAAAATAATAATACTGCTGCCCTATCTCAAGGAAAAGTTCTGCATCTCACCTTGGTGTTTTTCAAGAACTCCTCCATGGATACTTTCTTGACAATTTTCTGATGAACACACGACAAAAGCGCTTCCCCTGACATCTTAGATGGTACTTTATAAATAATAAGCTGAGGATTATACCTTTTGGGCCCTCACATACACGATTTTCGTATCTTGTATTATTAACTATCTTATCACTAGCTTGAGTACTATCTAGGTCTGTAATTAACACATTTGTTGTGGATTTTTTTTCTGGTTTACGACGCACATTCTTGAAAAACGTGTCTTTAATTTCATGTTATCATGATTCTCAAGATTTAGAAAAAGACAGAATTTCACCAGAAGTGGCCTCCCTTTCTATTATGTCTCATGTTGAAAATGCACTGGAACACGCTTCAGAATAGTTTGAACTAAAGACTGATCATAATTTCAAATTATTTTATCAGATTGCTGTTTAATTCAATTATGTTTTCAAAATTTACTAACTTCAGAATAGGTTTTGGAAACACTGTTTGGATTAATGTATATAAAATTTTCCGAATAAACGTGTTTTTATTTTTGTTTTTTTTGACCTGTTTACACTATTAACCGCCTGCATATCACGTCCTTCAGTTCCAAAAATGGCTCTGCGCACTATGGGACTTAACTTCTGAGGTCATCAGTCCCCTAGAACTTAGAACTACTTAAACCTAACTAACCTAAGGACATCACACACATCCATGCCCGAGGCAGGATTCGAACCTGCGGCCGTAACGGTCATGCGGTTCCAGACTGAAGCGCCTAGAACCGCTCAGCCACTCCGGCCGGCTCGTCCTTCAGTTCTTTTGCTTCGTAAGTGGGTGTATCCTTACACGTTTCAGGACGAATCACCCACACTCCGTAATAGATCGTCGTAGTGCTGCTTATAAGGAGCTTTCTCTTTCCCCGTATCCCCAACGCACGGAAGAGCTTCCACTTTCACTCAAGTGCGTTGCTCGTGACACCGTGGCGCGCTCTGACGTCCGGCTTAGGCCTAGTGCCGACCCAGCATCTGCCAACGCAACGCGCCCGCTACTGCTGACGATAGCACAACTCGTGACGTGACGTGATGTGACGTGACATTATTCACGACGTGTAGTCGCGACATCGAGTGGAGTGCTCGTTGTCATTTTGGCAGACGTGACTAGAGGCATTCCCACATCAAGTAGAACACTGTCCCACGAAGGCTTTCCTTCCTACGACAGAAATTACTACATTCACCTATACAAAGCAAAAAAAAAAACAACTATTTACATTATCTAGTTTTCTTAACTGTCTTTTTGGCCAACTCTGTTTCGTGAGGGAAGTTTCATTATGACGACTGTTAAATCGAATAAATAATATCATAGAATGAATTGGTTTCTACCTAATTCACCACTCTTTTCAAATATCCGAGCTGGACTGCCATCACGCTTTCTATTAGAAACCTTTTGCTTTTGAAGAAAACTTGTTTCTAAACTATAACTGACGCATACTTGGTTCAACGTAACGTAACAGACACTTGCGGCCACCACATAAAACTGCTTCATAATGTCATCATCTTTTCGTACCGATGTTATCCTTTCTACACACATCAAAAACAGTTTACCATCACCATGGATCCCAGATCTCCTGAAGATAGACGTTGACTGTGGATATTGTATCTCAGAAACAGTCCCTTTCACTGTTCAGAGATGTCACTAAACCCGCCCAAATATGTAAACAACCATGCATGAGCAGCGCCCATTAGACGGATGGGGTCCGACTGCCGATCATTTCCAGTCATTCCACCAGGAAGGAGGTGCACGGCTCGTGTTGTCTTTGGTTCAACCGTGCCTAGACGGTCAATACCTTGGTTCGATCGCGTCCGCATTGTTACTTTGTGCCAGGAACGGCTCTCAACAAGGTAAGTGTCCAGGCGTCTCGGCGTGAACCAAAGCGTTGTTGTTCGGACATGGAGGAGATACACAGAGACAGAAACTGTCGATGACGTGCCTCGCTCAGGCCACCCAAGGACTACTACTGCAGTGGATGACCGCTAGCTACGGATTATTGCTCTGAGGAAACCTGACAGCAAGGCCAACATGTTGAATAATGTTTCCGTGCAGGCATAGGACGTCGTGTTACGACTCAAACTGTGCGCAATAGATTGCATGATGCGCAACTTCACTCCCGAAGTCCATGGTGAGTTCCATCTTTGAAACCACGACACCGTGCAGCGCGGTACAGATGGGCCCAACAACATGCTGAATGGACCGCTCAGGATTGGCGTCACTTTCTCTTCACCGATGAGAGTCGCATATGGCTTCAACCAGACAATCGTGGGAGACGTGTTTGTGGGCAAGCCGGTCAGGCCGAAAGCCTTAGACACACTGTCCAGCGAGTGCACCAAGGTGGAGGTTCCCTGCTGTTTTGGGGTGGCACTACATGGGGCCGATGCACTCCGCTGGTGGTCATGGAAGGCGCCGTAACGGCTGTACGATACGTAAATGCTATCCTCCGACCGATAGTGCAACCATATAGGCAGCATATTGCCGAGGCATTCGTTTTCATGGACGACAATTCGCGCCCCCATCCCCACCGTGGACGTCTTGTGAATGACTTCCCTCAGGATAACGACATTGCTCGAATAGAGTGGCCAGCATGTTCTCCAAACATGAACCCTATCGAAGACGCCTGGGATAGGTTGAAAAGGGCTGTTTATTAACGACGTGATCCACCAACCACTTTGAGGTATCTACGCCGAATCGCCGTTGAGGAGTGGGACAATCTGGACCAACAGTGCCTTGATGAACATGTGAATAGTATGCCACGACGAATGCAGGCATGCATCAGTGCAAGAGTATGTGCTACTGGGTATTAGAGGTACCCAGTTTTTACAAAAATCTGGACAACCACCTCTGAAGGTCTCCCTGTATGGTGGTACAACATGCAATGCGTGGTTTTCATGAGCAATAAAAAGGGCAGAAATGTTGTTATGTTGATCTCTATTCCAGTTTTCTGTATAGGTTCCGGAACTCTCGGAACCGAGGTGATGCAAAACTTTTTTTGATGTGTGCTTTTAATTCATTAGTTTTCTTCGTGTGGTTGACGTTTCCCTATTTCGTTTCTTTTTCACAAATTACGCACGGCTTCTATACATTTTTGTTTATCAGACTTCTGACTGGCTTGATGTGCTGCCTCATTAATTCCTCACCTGTACTACCCTCTTCATTTGAGAGCAATGCTTACGCCCTTCGTACTCAGTTGCTTGTAGAATGTACTCCAATCTCTGTCAAACTCTTCAATTTTCATCCAATACAGGTCCTTTTAGTACCAGGAAGATTATTTCCTGAAGTCATGGTCTATGGTCTATCATCCTCTCAGTGATTTCTATATATTTCTTTTTTCCCATATTCTGCGTAGAAGCTACTCCTCTTATTCGATTCTCTTCTGTTTCGGGTTTTCCACTATCCGTGAATCACTGCTACAACTCTGTGCTCCAAATGTACGCTACATTTCAGGTCTGTATTTGGTACGGTCTGTGTTTGGTACTAGTAGTCTCTCTTTGTCAGGAATGCCCTCTTTGCCTACGATAGTCTCTTTTCCATGTCCTCCTTGCTTCGTCCGTCGTGGGTCATCTTGCTTCCAAGATATCACAATTCCATAATTTTCTCTACTTTGTGATCCCACATTTGATGTTAAGCCACTCTTTGTTCTTATTTCGGCTTCTTCGCATTACTTTCGTCTTCCTTCGGTTGGCTCTCAATCCATATTCTGTATTCATTGGCTTGTTCATTTCATTCAACAGATTCTGTTCTTCTTTACTTTTACTGTGGAAAATTGGAAATTTGTGGTAAGGGCTATGGGACCAAATTGCTGAGGTTATCGGTCGCTATGCATACGCACTACTTAATCTAACTTAAACTAACTTACGCTACGGACAACACAAAGCACACACATGCCCGATGGAGGACTCGAACCTCCGACAGGAGTGGTCCCCGCGATCCCTTACAAGGTCCCTCAGACCGTACGGCTACCCGAGCGGCCTTTCGCTGCGGATAGCAACGCCATTAGCAAATCATATCTTTGCTTGCTTTCATCCTGCATTTTAATTCCGTTCTACAGCCTTCCTTTTGTTGCCACCCTCGGTTGTTCGATACATGGAATCAATAGTAAGTGCCAAAACGTGCTTCACTGTCTTACATCTAGTCTAGTCCGAGCACCTTTACTGGTCTTCCAAACTTACAGCTGTCTCTTATATATTGTCCTTCTTTCCCTGTAGCTTACTCCTACTTTTCTCTTTTAAGGCTCTTGTCATTGTGTAACACTCCACTGTCGGTGGAAGCGTTCAACCAGAAATACAGGGTGATCGAGTTTGTGGTATTTTCTAATGGATACCACTGTGACTTTGATAGGATTATTAATAGACGCAGTCTTCAGAAACTTGAAGGCTCCTCGACTCCACTTTTGTTACAGCAGGAGGGCATAATTACAGCGCTCCATTAGGTAAATATACCCCTAAGACGGTTTTGTACTATGGAGTTCCGTACCATGGTGGGACTTCAAGTCGTGTTGGCAAACAGCATTCGATTCGTAAGATTGTAGCAACTAATTTCATTCCCAGCAATAACAGACAGAGATTCAGACGTAGTGAAAACTTTAATGGTGATCCTTTTAAGTTCTTTTGGGTTATGTGTAAGGAGTCCTTATATAAGTATAATGGCCATGCAGATAGAGCAGTTGAGGTCAGGTTTAGGGTACATTCACCTGGCTCGGACTGTAACTCAGCTTTGAGTACCTATTTCATCCAATCTTTCAGTATTGCATAGATAACGTAAGGGCAATGCATTACATGTTATATAAGAACCGTGCCTTGGGTCAATCTCCTAGTCATACTTTCAACATTTAAGTTCAATGGAAACACAAATCGGAATCGGCTAATTCTGAATATCTCTGTGGATATCTCGGCCCGTTTACCTTATTGTGCATTGCCTCCTTCGTCTCCCTCGATCTTTGGATCTTTTTATGTGTTGCTCTATTATGGGTCCCTCTGCTTTTGGTTCATTGAAACTTACCGAAAAATAAGTATCAGAAGATGGCAATTTTTTAGCTCGCTACTGGACTAAGTCAAACTTTTGTCAGAGATCATCTAGGGAGAAACGTGCAGGACAGTTTCAGCATGTTAGAAGATGTTAAATCTTTTGTATTTCTTGACAATCACACTTATTGTCATCAGATCCTAGTAGGCTTCACTTCATCAGATTGGCTTTGGCAGGGGCTTCACCAGTTCTGACGAAGTTTAGCATTTAGCATTTGGTGACTTGCAGTTTAATTCAACACCACTTGATGGATATTCTGAAATAGGGTAGTCGACAAAGGGTTCATACAAAGCGTAACTGAGAAGCCGTCTTTTTGATATATAAAGGCTACTACATAGATTAGATTAGATTAGTACTTGTTCCATAGATCATGAATACGACACTTCGTAATGATGTGGAACGTGTCAGGTTAATAAAAGGTGTCTATACAAGATATTACATTAGACAAAATATTACATGACACTCAATAACTTTTTTTTGTGGTGGTTGGGAAATTACCCACATACTATATCCAAAAATTCATCTAATGAATAGAAGGAGTTGCCATTAAGAAATTCTTTTAATTTCCTTTTATATGCTATGTGGCTGTCTGTCAGACTTTTGATGCTATTAGGTAAGTGACAGCATAATTTGCCCCCTTTTGAGCCAACGTTAGATTTAACCTTTCTCCTAGTGTTGTAGCCATGTACACTGCTATTACTTTTGAATTCGTTCGGATTGTTAATAACAAATTTCATAAGTGAATATCTATATTGTGAGGCTACAGTGAAGATTTCTAGCTATTTAAATAAGTGTCTGCAGGGTGATCTTGGATGAGCTCCAGCAATTATTCTGATTCCACGTTTTTGTGCAATGAACACTCTTTTACTCAACGATGAGTTACCCCAGAATATGATGCCATACGAAAGCACAGAATGAAAATAGGCGTGGTAAGCTAATTTACTCAGATGTATATCGCAAAAATTTGCAATGACCCTAATAGCATAAGCAGCTGAACTCAAACGTTTCAGCTGATCCTCAGTGTGTTTTTTCCAGTTCAACCCCTCATCAATGCATACACCTAGAAATTTTGAATGTTCTACCTTAGCTACCGATTTCTGATCGAAGTCTATATTTATTAATGGGGTCATTCCATTTACTGTATGGAACTGTATATACTGTGTTTTGTCAAAGTTTAGTGAGAGCCCACTTGCAGAGAACCACTTAATGATTTTCTGAAAAACATCATTTACAATTTCACCAATTAATTCTTGTCTGTCGGGTGTGATAGCTATACTTGTATCATTGGCAAAAAGTACCAGCTTTGCATATTCGTGAATATAGAATGGCAAGTAATTAATATATATTAAGAACAGCAGAGGACCCAAGACCGAACCTTGCGGCACCCCATTCTTGATTGTTCCCCAATTTGAGAAATCACCAGTTTTTTGCATATTATGTGAACTGTTTATTTCAACTTTCTGCACTCTTCCAGTTAGGTATGATTTAAACCATTTGATCACTGTCCCATTCATACCACAGTACTTGAGCTTATCTAGAAGTATTCCATGATTTACACAATCAAAAGCCTTTGATAGATCACAAAAAATCCCAACGGGTGACTTCCGGTTACTCGGAACATTTAATATTTCATTAGTGGAAGTATATATAGCATTTTCCGTTGAAAAACACTTCTGGAAACCAAACTGACATTTTGTTAAAACTTTATTTTTACAAAGGTGTGAAACTACTCTACAATACATTACTTTTTCAAGAATTTTGGATAATGCAGTCAGAAGAGAGATTGGGTGGTAGTTGTTAACATCAGATGTATCCCCTTTTTTATGTAGTGGTATGACAATGGCATACTTCAGTCTATCTGGTAAATTACCCTGCTTCAGAGAGCTATTACATATGTGGCTAACAATCCCACTTATTTATTGGGAACAAGCTTTTATTATCCTGCTGGAAATGCCATGAATCCCATGTGAGCTTTTGTTCTTGAGAGAGTTTATTATCTTCCTAATTTCAGATGAAGAAGTGGGTGGAATTTCAGGTGTATCAAATGGTGTGGGTAAGGCCTCTTCCATTAACTGCTTTGCATCTTCTGATGAACATTTAGATCCTATTTTCTCTACAACATTTAAAAAATGATTATTCACAATGTTTCCGACTTCCGGCTTGTTGTTTATCAAGTTTCCATTCGCTTTGATGATGATGCCGTCATCCTGTACTTTTGGTTGTCCTGTCTCCCTTGTAATAATATTCCAAATTGTTTTCATTTTGTTATCAGAGGCATTAATCTCAGACATGATGCACATGCTTCTGGACTTTTTAATAACCTTTCTTAGCGTAGCACACTAGTTTTTATAATATTTGGCTGTTTCTGGGTCATTACTCTTTCTTGTTGTTGGATACAGTTCTCTTTTGTGGTTACAAGATATTTTTATTCCTTTAGTAAGCCAAGGTTTTTTGCATAGTTTCTTATAATTAGATTTAACAACTTTCTTGGGGAAACAGTTTCCAAATTCTCTTAAAGTGTATCATGAAATTAGTTATATTTTAAATTAGCATCGAGTTCCTTGTACACCTCATCCCAGTCTAACTGATGAAGATTTTCTCTGAAATTTCTAATTATTCAGTCATTAATTGAATGCACAACTTTGGAGGGTAGTTTTGAATTACTGAATGGAGCTATGCCATATACTGTAAATAGCTGAGCATCATGATCAGAAAGCCCATTCTCAACAGGATAAGAATTTATGTTTTTAAACCTATCTTGGTCTATAAAAGTGTTATCTATGAATGTGCTGCTGTCCTTTACTACCCGAGTAAGAAAATTAATGACAGATGTCAAATTGAAATAACTGAGCAAGACTTCCAGGTCATTCTTCCTATTACACTCTTTAAATGAATCAACATTGAAGTCCCCACAAATAATAATTTGCTTTCCCCTATCTGAAAGATAGCACAGCAAGGCATCCAAGTTTTCCAGGAATAAATGAAAGTTTCCTGAAGGGGATGTATATACTGTTACAATTATAAAAGAGCCCTCCTTCAGTTTGACAGGCACATGCTTCTATATGTTGCTCTAGGCAAAACTTTTTTGTATCTAAGCTTTCTACACGTATGTGACAACTCCTCCTCCCACCTTATTCTCTCTAGTCATATGTGCAGCTAGTTTATAACTACTGACATTTACCTTTTCCATATCAAACACAATGTGATGCCCAGACAGGCATAGTATATCTATTACATTATTAGATTTAATGTCATCTAAACAAACCAGGAGCTCATCTACTTTGTTCTTCAATCCCGGAATATTTTCGTGAAAAATGGTGACATTATTTTTTAGTTTACTCTTATGAGAATCTGCTTTTTTCTTTAATCCACCAATAT
The DNA here is from genome assembly GCF_023864345.2 of Schistocerca serialis cubense. Lineage (NCBI taxonomy): Eukaryota > Metazoa > Arthropoda > Insecta > Orthoptera > Acrididae > Schistocerca > Schistocerca serialis. The sequence continues at coordinate 110,377,775 of NC_064642.1, read as the reverse complement.
TTTGGTTAAATATGGTAAAATTATTATTTACTTTCCTGTTCTGAGAATGTTGTGAGTTTTGGACCTCTTTAGCACCTGCTTGCCTGAACTTCTCATTGGGCACTGATATTAGCCTAAAAAAGAGGTACATCCATGAGTACTAGTGTCCCCCCTTATAGATTTCGCTAACAACCCTGCCAGTTTACTCTTTCCTTTCCTACTGAGATGTAGGCCATGCCTTGTGAAATCCCCCCTATCAATAGCCTCGACGGGAACCAATCCAATGTCTGACAAAGTGGCCACCCTACGCAACTGTTCCAACTCCATATTTACCCTCCTGACAGAGCGGTTCAGCTGGGGCTGATCATGCCACACGAAAGCAGGCACCAACCCAAATTGGTATGGGTCGTTGCTGAGGCTATTTTCACCAGGTCACACTCAATGCTGTAGCCCTGATCCCTATCAATACTGTTTCCCACTCCACCCACTACCATCACATGATCCTGCTTTGTGAATCCCTTGCACAAGGCACCTATATCCTCTACAACCTGGCTAAGACTTGCACTTGGTTTGAAAAAGTTTGTGACCTGGTACCTGTCACCTAATTTTTCCTGCAAAATCTGGCCCACACCTCTTCCATGGCTGCTACCTAGCAACAGAGCTTTCCTCTTACTTTCTACTTTTTTTGAAATAGTTGGTTTCCTAGTGAGATTCTGTTGCATCTTAGCTACATCTACTTCCACTGGAGCCTCTTCCTTACTTAACTGTGGTAGCAAGGCAAATTTATTGGTTGTGCCAATAGGGAAACTTTCAGACACTGTCCTCTTTCTGTGGCCCCTGTTCCCAGCTACCACTTCCCACTGCTGTTTGCCCTCCTCCCCCCTTAACCTCTTCAGTTCGTCCCTCACTCTGTCCAAATGAGCCTGAAGGGCTCTAATTTTCTCCTCCTGTTCAGCTATAATCCTATTTCTTGAGCAAACCCTGCAAGAGAATGGAAAAGTATCGATTGCTTCCCCAATTCCCAGGCCGCTACAATTTCCCCAATGAAACCACCTGTCACAACAGCCGCACAAATCCCCTGAAGTAACTTTCCTACTGCAGCTCACACATTCAGTATCCATGGTAGTTTGGAAATTAGTTAAAGAGATTTACTAAGTGATAATGATAATATATTAAATACAGATGCAAAACGACACTAAATATGTTTTGGAAACTAATATGTAAGTAAACTATTACCAAATGCACCTAAATTTCTGGTATAACACTATGCACGATCATAAATTAGACCTAAACAGCCGAATGTAACCAAAACTATTTGAGGGACCTGTCAGATGTCAGTCCAAGGTATGTCAGTTGGTCTGTGTGCTCAAGGGCAGACCCATTCCAGTTAATGCTCAGTTTTCTATTTGCTAGATGTGTGTGCATATGAAAAGCTCAAACTTTCGTTTCAGTTGGATTTGTTTTGAGAGAGGTGTCACCATAATACGTTGACATACTCTATAGGGTATTCTCCGACTCTACCTCTACTTGGTCAAAGATTTTTGCTTGTGCTGTGATAGCCAGATCGTCAAAACGGAGGAAATGTCTCGTATCTTCGGCTGCTGACTGATCGTGTATATGTTGAACACGATGGGGGCTAGAACACTTCCCTGAGACAGGCTGTTTTTCTGCTTCCTCGAGCGATTTTTTTCTCTTCCTGGATGATATAGACTTGTTACTTCTGCAGCAAGGATTCTATAACTTTTACTAAATGATGGTCCGTAGTAGTATGACAGATGTTGCGTAATTGTTTTCGGTGGTTTACTGCATCGTATGTGGCACTTAGATCGACCAGAGCCAAGCCTGTTATTAATTTATTTTCATATTCCTCCTCAACGTACTCTGTTAGCTTCAAGGTCTGGCGAGCGCAGGATTTAACTGGCCTGAAGCCAGCTTGCAGTAGAATTAACTTTGAATCAATAATGTTATTTATTCGATTAAGGATCAGCCAGTATACAGTTTCAATAGTTGGCACAAAGGGATGTGGGCTGATAATTACACAGTAAGTCAGGCTCTTTTTCTGGATCCATGAGTGCTATTACGTTGGATTTCTTCCACTGTTTGCCGGCCGGAGTGGCCGAGCGGTTCTAGGCGCTTCAGTCTGGAACCGCGCGACCGCTACGGTCGCAGGTTCGAATCCTGCCCCGGGCATGGATGTGTGTGTTGTCCTTATATTAGTTAGGTTTAAGTAGTTCTAAGTTCTAGGGGACTGATGACCTCAGAAGTTAAGTCCCGTAGTGCCCAGAGCCATTTGAACCATTTTTTCTTCCACTGTTTAGGGATTCTGAAAGTGTCTCAGCAGCTCTGAAATAGGCTCGACACCCAATTTTTGGCATCCGATCCGAAATGCTTTTACCTGTTCCACGCTCACACCATCAACATCAGCCACCTTTCCGTGGTTCATACAGTTTATGCCCTCTCTGAACTTTCTCATTTATCAGCTCTTTAAAGCTTATGTCGATCTTCTTCGCTTGTGCTCATCTAGACCAGACAGAGCAAGGGTACTCAGGGGCTTGCCTACGATCCCCCTCAGGGCTCAAGCTGTTTGCACACCAAAAAACCATCGGAGTTGGTTTAGAAGTAGAGTCGTGAAAACGTAACGACGGGTTGTGTCTCAACACGGGTTGAGATGTTCGGGAGTTTTGTCCAAATCTTTTTATTTGACCCCTGTTCTGTGATTTGCAGGTCGACGGTGAAAAAACGATGGTGAGGTCAATGAGAAGAAAAGTTTTGGATTTCTGTATGGATATCACGTTTCAGTTGCAGTTCACACTCTTTTTGTTGAGCTTGCCACTCAGTGGTAGCTGACGCTAATTTAATTGTGTGTCTTTGCAATGCATCATCTGTTCTAACGTGTGACGTCATTGGTCAAAGCCGATGGGTTGTATCCCAGTCTTCAGTATTCCTCAGAATGAGCTACTATGGCATTTATTACATTACTGCCTGTTACCTGCCGCTTCGCTTGCATATCATTAAGTTTGTAATGATGAGTGTTGGTGAGCAAGTAATCTAGTATTTTTGCTTGATGTCCAGACGTAAGTACAGAAAACGAATGCAGTGCCAGTACATAGACAACGAATGTGTTTGTGTTATTATGCTGTGTGTTGAATCTGGAGGCTTGCGAAACATTTTTTAATTATATTTAAGAAATGTTTCGATTCATTACATTGGTGCAGAAGCAAAATTTTTAGGGGTTTCACTGGCTTACCTGGATGTGAGATTTTGCTACAAGAGCAGCACATACCATGCGTTCCTCCCATCCATTTTAATGCGTTATGGTACCTATATTTTTGATCCATCCCCCTATTACGACTAATGTGTGACTAACAAAAATCAGTAAATAGAACTTAATCAAATGCTGCCTCACCAAGATCCATTCACGTTTCATATGTTAAGGATCGACTCTCTGTTTGTGGTACAGCCTAAATGACGCAATCGTGGTGTCTTCAAGCGTCTCGGAAGCTGTAAGAGACTCTCAGCGTATAAAATGTGACAGGTTTGTGACTGTTCTAATGTCTCTGTAGCTCTTAACGCAGCCTGACGTTCTGTATCCAAGTTCCGAATAGCAAGAGAGTGGTCTGAGATGTGCTGGATTCGAGTAACTTCCGCAGCTTTAGCTCTCTTAGAACTATGAGTTAAATTGGACTTGCGTTTGCAAGGCTTATAGTAGTAGTTTTAAAAATGGTTCTCGGTCTTACCGTCCGTTTTTTTGTTGTATTTCTACCAAAACTCACCAGCTACGCCAGGTGGCGCAGGAACTCAATATCACAAACCAACCGCACAACGTTGGATTTACACTGTAACGGAATAATCTATAGACATTAGCATCGCCGATCATACCGCCGGCGTCGTGCGCTTGCCACTCACATATGCCATATTTCAAAATGTTAATAATACTCTAAAAGATAGAACTTTCTAAAATAGCCTACGATCTCTCCCAGGGCTCAAGCTGTCTGCTACCAAATACCATCGGAATTGGTTCAGCAGTAGAGTCGTGAAAACGTAACAGAATAAGTTACTTTTGCTATTAATAACATTGGCATTAGTATGGAAATACAGATTAAACACGTTAAGAATTAAATAAGCATCGTATTGATTGCGTTGAGTCGTATTACGTATTACATATCAATCAATAAAAGCATTTTCACAAATATGTAGAAAAGTGAAAGAGTAAGTAGCCTTTTCAAAGAGTAAATATTTTCCTTAATTTGCATAATATTCTCCAAATCAATCAATATCTTGTTCCACGTCATACTTAAAATAGCTTACCTTCGTCACAAGGGTTCAGGCTATCTCATGCAGTATTCGTGGATATCGGTTCAGCGGCTTAGTTGTAAAAATTTAACACTGCTACTTTCGCATTTATCATATTAATAAGGAAGTATAGTTTGACTTTGATTAAACACGTCGAGGATTTTATAAGCATTATATTCTGTTTCTCATCGCTACGCTCTCACATCAGTAAAATGAAATTAAATGTGCATAGGCTTTATTAGGCAGGAGGCCCCGGTTGAGATGTTCGGGAGTTTGGCGCAAGTCTTTTTATTTGTCCCCTCTTCTGTGATTTGCAGGTCGATGGTGGAAAAACGATGATGAGGTCAACACACACATCCAGATACGAATAGGAAAAAAAAAACGACTGGGGCCGAAATGGAACCCAGAAGCCTATGATCGTGAAACGCAAATGGAAACACTAACCCCATGACCACGACCTATTAAACAGATTTGAATGTAGTAAAGAAGTCGAAATCGCCGCATGACACTCAGCGGCTACATGTGATGGGTTTATGACTGATATTAGTATGGAAACTGTAGCCGCCCTCCGTCGATCTGCTGTCGTCGACTTCTCTGACGTACGATATTTATGTTATTATCTACAGTCTACGCCCAGTTTTTTAAAGTTATAGCTATACATCACATGGAGCAGCCACAAATATCTTCACTGTAACGGCAACTAAATTCCGGATTTTCACAATAATTAATGTTAACTTTTTGGGCCAGTCGATAACCCTTCATTTGTTGCTGCTTTGCCGAAGACAATATAGTTAGTAACGTCTTTGAATGTTAATTATTATTCACCAATACACACGATGTTATCGAAATCACTTTAACTTTTTATTGACAACATTCAATAATAATTGAATGATCATGAATCATTGTGTTTTGTATAGAGGGAAACGAAGGGTTGATCCTACAATTACTCTCAGCAACTGCGCCAAAGAAATGTCCGTGATTTTTACAGTTCGGCAATCAAAGATATTATAGCAAGGACTACGGTCCATTACTGTACTTCGATACAGTCGTTCAAACTTAGAACGCTTTTATTTTCAGAAACCTAAGAGTCCTGTTCCGTTCTTATATTCAGCTCAACGTCCCTTCATATAGTCTACAGTTACTGTTATCAGTTATTCGACATGTATGGCTCTGAGCACTATGGAACTTAAATTCTAAGGTCATCAGTCCCCTAGAACTTAGAACTACTTAAACCTAACTAACATAGGGAGGCAGGATTCGAACCTGCGACCGCAGCGGTCGCGCGGTTTCAGACTGTAGGGCCTAGAACCGCTCGGCCACCCACGGCCGGCTTATTCAGCATGTAATAGAATTTACTACTGTGCGCTACTTTTCTCGCTCACACAGTTCCTCAGATATTCTCAGTTCTAGACTTACGGCAGAAGTCTGTCCCGTATAAATTAAATATAGTCATCAACTTTTTCTGAAGTTTAACAAAAGTACCCTGATCCCTTCCGTAGCATATGACACGGAAATGCCAGCTATATTGCAAGCCGCAGCTACATAAACTTATTCGGAGCACAGAAAACAAGACAACTAACAATATCCGCGCATGGTTTATACAGCAGAGTTTAGAAACAAAAGTAGCCGCGTTAAGCCTCCTTTGATTTCCCTGAAGCGTTACTTTTCTCCGCACATTATTCCGATGAGAGATTATATATCGATAATTTCAATTAAAACTTTATCACTGCTATTATTATCGATATTATCGATCACCTCTCCCTATATGAGGATAAGACTGATAATATTGTTCTTAATTAAAAGAGTGGTTGTAAAGTATGGTCTAAATTGTGTTCACTATGTTGCACCGTATTAAGCAGCACACTTCAAACAACGTAAGCAGTTCCACAGATATGTTGAAGTTTAGTAGTCAAAAAGTAAATAGCGTTTTCAAAGAGTAATTATTGTTTCATATTCCACATTATATTCTTCTTATGAATAAGTATGTTTTAATACAAGTTTTCTAAAATAGCCTACGTTATTCCTCAGCGTTAATGCTACCTAATACCAAAGTTTATCAAAATCGATTCAGCAGTTTAGTCGTGAGAGCATAACAGACAGAGATACTTTCACATTTGCAAAATTAATGGATGGAAGTGCGTATTCAACACGTTGAGAATTATATAAGCATTGTACTCATCAACTGAATTGTATTACACAGAGCATACCAACCAACAAAAGCATTTCCAAAGATATGAATAAGTTCAAACGTCAGGGAGTGGACAGCTTTTACAAGAGCAAATATTTTTCTTTGGTTCACGAAATATTCTTCAGATCAATAAATATCCTGCACTACACACTTTATAAAGTATCTTGTGTTCCTCCCCAGGATTTAAGTTATCTCTATAGCAAGTTTAATTGAAATCGATTCAGCGGTATAGTCGTGAAAACGTAACAGAGTTTCTTTTGCATTTAAAATATTGGTATGGACTAGTATGGAACCATAGATGAAACCATTTGAGGACTGTGTAGGTGTTGTATTCTCCGCGGTGAATTGTATTACGTAGAACATATCAACCAATAAAAGCATTTCTACAAATTTGATAAAGTTCAAAATTCGAAGAGTAAATAGCTTTTCCACAGGACAAAATATTTCGGTAATTCGCGTTTTATTCTTGAAATCATTAATTCTGTTGTATCACACACTTTCTAAAGTAACCTGTGTCCTTCCACAGGATTCAAACAATTTACGTACCCAATTTCATCGAAATCGGTTCAGTGACTTAGTTGTGAAAACGTAACAGACTACGACATTTTCGGGTTTACAGTATTAGTATGGAAGTATGGATTATTGGTAGAGCAAAGATAAATTAAAAGTTCATATAGCCATGTGAAAACAATTACATACATCAATAAGTTAGTTCAAGCTTTAGAAAATTTGTATGTTCTATTTGAGATTTCATATTTTGTACCAAACTTCAATTCATTATGAATACTCGCACACATTTTCATGTGACTAATAATGACAAATAAAAATAAACTATTATTACTATTATAAAATTATGATTAAATGATCGTTAAGTGAAACTTACATTTGTTAATAAAAAATTAGTTTTAATTAAAAGTGAAAATAAAAAGAAAATGCTACCTGCAAGATTCGAACTAGTAACACCATGACTGACAACAACCAAACTTGGTTGCCAGTCAACTGCAACAGCAGACACGTTAGCTAATATCGATGAGAGCACTTGTTGCCCACAGTGTAACTTTTCTTATAGAAGGTATTCGCGCCTTTTGGCACCTTACTGTATGACTAGTTATGGTTGTAACAATGTTTGTGCTTTGTATATCAATGCAACTGAGAGGGACGAAACCAAACAATTATCCGATATCCTCACTACTTAACAGCTGTGAATCTACTATCCCGTGTAATCATGCCTCGAGTCACCATTAAAAAAATAATAAATAAAAAACAAATAAAAAGAAATTCTAATCAACGATCCTCGCAAATCTCAACTTCAGAGGAGATTTTTTTCGAGTTTTTTGAGAAATGCGTCGTAGAACTTAGGAAATTGATGTACGGGCAATGAACTTCCAATCTTAAATGTAAGGAGAAAACCAGAGAGGCCACAGTAAGGGCACTCTCCATTCCAGTAAACTGTTACATCATTGCAGAATGTTAATCATTCTTTCTTTCAATGCGGATACAGTGTCTTCAGCGAATGCTGTCAATGATATTCTGTCAGCCAGAATTTTTTAGTACCACTTTCTAGACTGCTTGATTCGATCCGTACACACCTCACAAATTCACATCAGCGCTGAGCTCTCTGTTTAAAGTTGTCGACATGGGTGATAATTTGTCCACTGTGACAACGCAGTCACCTCTCTTTTGTGATGCGCGGTGGTAACTGCAGCCGCGTTGCAGCCAGCAGGTCGGCTATGTTTTGCTGATTGGCGTATATTCGAGGCAGCCGGAGCCTCTGTTTTGCCGGCCGTATATTTCGCGATTATGGGGCCATAAATGTCGGCGCGCATTCTGTGGCCGCCGCCGAGGCCTCCTAAAGCCGGCGTGTCGAGGCGGCGGCCGCGCGGGGGCCGTTGCGATGGGGGTGGGAGGCGGGGGCGGCGATGCTGAGGTCCCGCGGGTCACCCAGCCAGGCACACACGGGGCCGTGATGTGTGGCCGGCTGCGGCCAGGCCGCGGCTGCCGCCGCCGTTGCGCCCTACTTCTTCTGCGCGGAGGGCGTGCTGACGCCTCAACGAGAAAGTGCTGCACACACTGGCCGACGCTCTGCCGTCTCATACACTGGTCAGAGGCTGAAGGCCGAGCTCCGAGAGCCTACACTTTGTTTCTGAACCAACTAATAAAAGTAATGTAACGTGGCAGAAGACCAAGCGAATACGAATGACTTTACGAGTGGAAAAATAACGTGATTTTTTAGAGCGCTGAGTGAAGCTGAGTTTTTTGTTGTGTGTTACGACCCTGGAACGGTGATATTTAGAGCTTCGTTATGCAATTAAGTATCGTGTTGAACTTGGGGAATCTTGCAGTGACCTTTGAAAAGTTGAAACAGGCCCATGAGGAACATTGCTGATTAAGCACTCGAGTTTCTCACTGGCGCAAGTCATTTTTAGAGGGCCGAGAACAACATCCAGAAGTATCACGCTCACTGAGACCATCATCTTCAAAAACCGACGAAAAGCTCGAACGTGACGTGTTTGTGTGAGATCAGACTGACGTTTAAAGGTGACCTGTTAAACTGAAACAAATTCATCGGACATCGAATTTTGATTGAAGATATGCAATTGCGAAAGATGTGTGACAAAATGTTGCCGAAAAGCCTCACAATGGAGCAGAAGGGCAGTCGAAGAATGCGTGTGCGTCTTGAGAGGTTTGCAGTGATCAGGAATGGTGGTGACCACAGGTGACGAATCCTGGATTCTTGAGTAGGACCCTAAGAGAAAGCGGCAAAATGAGAAGTGGCAGATTCAGACAACTCCTCGGTCGAGGAGTCACACACCTTTCGCATGTACGTATCTCCGCTCAAAATTCGATGTCCGGTGAATTTGTTTAAGTTTAACAGGTCACCCTCAAACATCAGTTTGATCTCACAAAAATAAATTAGATTTATTCTAGAGTCGCGATTTAAAACTAGTCCACTCGTTTGTTCTCCGTTTAGAACTTACAGATTACTTCATTGCATAAAGAATTTGTTTCTCCATGACAGACTGTCAACCAAGTAATTTACAAAGATGTCCTCGAAAGGCTCAGGAAAAGGGTGAATTGAGTGAGACTGAACAGAGGATGCTGCGTCATGACAACGACCCATGTCACACGGTCACTTCCGTCACCGAATTTTTGACTCCAAAAAGGCATCCCTGTTGATCCACACCCTCCCTATTAATGTGATCTGAGTTATCGTAACTTTTTTTCTTTTCCCGAAACTGTAAAATGTATTAGAAGGACGTAAATTTAGGACTCTGGAGAAAATTCAAAATATGTGACCAGCACGTTAAGGTGAAGCCGTTCAACGTTGCTGCCAAGACAGGGAACAACACCGTCGGTATACAGATTGTAAGCATGTATCGAGTAGCACTGATATCGAATATGATAACATCGCTATGGTCGCTTCTTTGTTTTTTCGCGCCAGAACGAGCGAGAGAGTCATGTGGTGGTGTTCAACCGTGTGCATGGTGTGAAGATGTTAAGGAATCAGGCTAAGAGAACAAGTAAATTTAGTGACTATAAAGGTGTTTGATGCTGTGTAATCATTCGTGTACCTCACGAGGCATAATCCGCGGTTCAGGAAGTCATAAATCACGAGAACAATCGCGAGAACATGATTAGATGCCCGCGAGCATCTCATCCTCGCCGGTAAATGAAACTTGGATTACCTATATTGCCACGAACGTCGCATATGGATTGCAGTGTGGGATGATGTAATGTGGTGCAGTGTTACTATATGTATTAGTGTATCAACATATTTTGTTATTTTCTGAAGAGTGTAACTGTGCAGCCCTGTGTAGCGCAAGTGTTAAAAAAGACATCAGTGGATCATACTAGCCTAAAACATGAATTTTGGTAATACGCACTCCTTTGTTCCCCTTGTCACTTCTCGTTTGTTACAGCAATACTCAAGCTGCTGTTCCTAGACTGCAAGGGAAGAAGCGAATGACGATTGGATTTACGAGGTGAGTTGGTACAATTAGCAAACTGGTCTAGGGGTCACCAACGCTGTCACGTGGATCCGTGCGCATGCGGTACACTACTTATTTCACGATGGACCTAAAGATGTATTAGACTTTTGGAACTACCTACAAGAACGTCATTGCAAGATCGTACGGAACCCAAAATACAGACAGTATTTTTCTAATTACTTAGGGAGTGCCCTACGCGACCCTCCGCGCAGCTGGATCATCAACAGGTAGGAGAAGATACCCATTGAGTGAGCTGACATGACTAAGTTCGCTTCTCGGTGGAATAACATGATATACGTGAAGACGTACCTGGATGATGAAGCGTAAGGAGAGTAGCGACACACCCCTCTGTATCCTGTATGAAGCACTTTTTTTTCGTTTTCCCCACATACATTACCTCGGTGTAGGAACGTGCCGAGATATTGTTTTCTTTTTCTCAGAGCACGATGCGGTGCTAGATACATTTATTTTTGTTGTGGTATAAAGTAAAACCACATTAAGAATGTATTAAAACAGTAAATAAAAAAACAAGGGGTAGCGTAAAAAAAACTTTATTTTAAATTTAAAAAAAAAAGCAAAAAAATAAAAAATAACAAAAAAAAGGGGGGGTAGCATCTTTGATTCATAGTCAAAACGTCTTCGGTCCCGGGTTCGATCCCCGCCACTGCCTAAATTTTGATAAATAATCAGCATTGGCGGCCGAACACTTCCGGCATAAGAAGTCAGCCTCATTCTGCCAACGGCCTTGTCAAAGAGAGCGGAGGAGCGGATAGAGGTTCAGGGCACTCTCTTGTCCTAGGGGTGGGAAATTGCCCCTAAAGGCGGAAGAACCAGCAATGATCAACGGCATGAGGATCCAGAAGGCAATGGAAACCACTGCATTAAAGACACGTAACGTGTATCCACAGGACATGTGGCCTGTAATTGAAGAAGTGTTATGATGATCTCTCCATTGGCAAAAGATTCCGGAATAGTCCCCCATTCGGATCTCCGGGAGGGGACTGCCAAGGGGGAGGTTACCATGAGAAAAAGATTGAATAATCAACGAAAGGATAACGTTCTACGAGTCGGGGCGTGGAATGTCAGAAGCTTGAACGTGGTAGGGAAACTAGAAAATCTGAAAAGGGAAATGCAAAGGCTCAATCTAGATATAGTAGGGGTCAGTGAAGTGAAGTGGAAGGAAGACAAGTATTTCTGGTCAGATGAGTATCGGGTAGTATCAACAGGAGCAGAAAATGGTATAACAGGTGTAGGATTCGTTATGAATAGGAAGGTAGGGTAGAGGGTGTGTTACTGTGAACAGTTCAGTGACCGGGTTGTTCTAATCAGAATCGACAGCAGACCAACACCGACAACGATAGTTCAGGTATACATGCCGACGTCGCAAGCTGAAGATGAACAGATAGAGAAAGTGTATGAGGATATTGAAAGGGTAATGCAGTATGTAAAGGGGGACGAAAATCTAATAGTCATGGGCGATTGGAATGCAGTTGTAGAGGAAGGAATAGAAGAAAAGGTTACAGGAGAATATGGGCTTGGGACAAGGAATGAAAGAGGAGAAAGACTAATTGAGTTCTGTAACAAGTTTCAGCTAGTAATAGCGAATACCCTGTTCAAGATTCACAAGAGGAGGAGGTATACTGGGAAAAGGCCGGGAGATGCGGGAAGATTTCAATTACATTACATCATGGTCAGACAGAGATTCCGAAATCAGATACTGGATTGTAAGGCGTACCCAGGAGCAGATATAGACTCAGATCACAATATAGTAGTGATGAAGAGTAGGCTGAAGTTCAAGACATTAGTCAGGAAGAATCAATACGCAAAGAAGTGGGATACGGAAGAACTAAGGAATGACGAGATACTTTTGAAGTTCTCTAACGCTATAGATACAGCAATAAGGAATATCGCAGTAGGCAGTACAGTTCAAGAGGAATGGACATCTCTAAAAAGGGCCATCACAGAAGTTGGGAAGGAAAACATAGGTACAAAGAAGGTAGCTGCGAAGAAACCATGGGTAACGGAAGAAATACTTCAGTTGATTGATGAAAGGAGGAAGTACAAACATGTTCCGGGAAAATCAGGAATACAGAAATACAAGTCGCTGAAGAATGAAATAAATAGGAAGTGCAGGGAAGCTAAGACGAAATGACTGCAGGAAAAATGTGAAGACATCGAAAAAGATACGATTGTCGGAAGGACAGACTCAGCATACAGGAAAGTCAAAACAACCTTTGGTGACATTAAAAGCAACGGTGGTAACATTAAGAGTGCAACGGGAATTCCACTGTTAAATGCAGAGGAGAGAGCAAAGAAATGGTTCAAATTGTTCTGAGCACTATGGAACTTCACTTCGGAGGTCATCAGTCCCCTAGAACTTAGAACTACTTAAACCTAACTAACCTAAGGACATCACACACACATCCATGCCCGAGGCAGGATTCGAACCTGCGACCGTAGTGGTAGAGCGGTTCTAGACTGTAGCGCCTAGAACCGCTCGGCCACTCCGGCCGGCGAGGAGAGAGCAGATAGGTGGAAAGAATACATTGAAAGCCTCTATGAGGGTGAATATTTGTCTAATGTGATAGAAGAAGAAACAGGAGTCGATTTAGAAGAGATAGGGGATCCAGTATTAGAATCGGAATTTAAAAGAGCTTTGGAGGACTTACGTTCAAATAAGGCAGAAGGGATAGATAACATTCCATCAGAATTTCTAAAATCATTGGGGGAAGTGGCAACAAAACGACTATTCACGTTGGTGTGTAGAATATATGAGTCTGGCGACATACCATCTGACTTTCGGAAAAGCATCATCCACACAATTCCTCAGACGGCAATAGCTGACAAGTGCGAGAATTATCGCACAATCAGCTTAACAGCTCATGCATCGAAGCTGCTTACAAGAATAATATACAGAAGAATGGAAAAGAAAATTGAGAATGCGCTAGGTGACTATTAGTTTGGCTTTAGGAAAAGTAAAGGGACGAGAGAGGCAATTCTGACGTTACGGCTAATAATGGAAGCAAGGCTAAAGAAAAATCAAGACAAATTCATAGGATTTGTCGACATGGAAAAAGCGTTCGACAACATAAAATGGTGCAAGCTGTTCGAGATTCTGAAAAAAGTAGGGGTAAGCTATAGGGAGAGACGGGTCATATACGATATGTACAACAACCAAGAGGGAATAATAAGAGTGGAGGATCAGGAACGAAGTGCTCGTATTAAGAAGGGTGTAAGACAAGGCTGTAGCCTTTCGCCCCTACTCTTCAATCTGTATATGGAGGAAGCAATGATGGAAATAAAAGAAAAGTTCAGGAGTGGAATTAAAATACAAGGTGAAAGGATATCAATGAGACGATTCGCTGATGACATTTCTGTCCTGAGTGAAAGTGAAGAAGTATTAATTGATCTGCTGAACGGAATGAACAGTCTAATGAATACACAGTATGGTTTGAGAGTAAATCGGAGAAAGACGAAGGTAATGAGAAGTAGTAGAAATGAGAACAGCGAGAAACTTAACATCAGGATTGATGGTCACGAAGTCAATGAAGTTAAGGAGTTCTGCTACCTAGGCAGTAAAATAACCAATGACGGACGGAGCAAGGAGGACATCAAAAGCAGACTCGCTATGGAAAAAAAGGCATTTCTGGCCAAGAGAAGTCTACTAATATCAAATACCGGCCTTAATTTGAGGAAGAAATTTCTGAGGATGTACGTCTGGAGTACAGTATTGTATGGTAGTGAAACATGGACTGTGGGAAAACCGGAACAGAAGAGAATCGAAGCATTTGAGATGTGGTGCAATAGACAAATGTTGAAAATTAAGTGGACTGATAAGGTAAGGAATGAGGAGGTTCTACGCAGAATCGGAGAGGAAAGGAATATGTGGAAAACACTGATAAGGAGAAGGGACAGGATGATAGGACATCTGCTAAGACATGAGGGAATGACTTCCATGGTACTAGAGGGAGCTGTAGGGGGCAAAAACTGTAGAGGAAGACAGAGATTGGAATACGTCAAGCAAATAATTGAGGACGTAGGTTGCAAGTGCTACTCTGAGATGAGGAGGTTAGCACAGGAAAGGAATTCGTGGCGGGCCGCATCAAACCAGCCAGTAGAGTGATGACAAAAAAAAAAAAAAAAAGACGGAACTATAGCCCTACCCTCCCCCATTCCCTTACCCCTTACAAGATGCCGAAGGGAACTACCTTGAAGGTGACTACGCTGTGGCTTGAAAAAATGAAAACTTTGGTCGATTAAAAATCAGTCTCATTACATATAAAAAGATCAGCCTCATTACTTTTCCCACACACCTCATGTAGAGGAAACGTGATCACTTGTAACAACACAGTGAAGTTTCCACTGAGACATAGCGAAAATGACACGTTTTCACCTTCAGTCACTTTTATTTTTATTATTTGTTGTTCATACATTACACATTAACCTCGTTTAGCCATTATATTCCACATCATTTTAATATGAAAGAGAAATGCTATGGATTGTAATGAACGCATGAGATTACCCATCTCATCTCGTTTTTCTTTTAAAAGTACATAAAAACATCGAAAGTGTTATAGATATGGGAAATATAATCGCGAAGACAAGAAACACAAGCTGAAGAGTTAGAAAAACATCTTCATTTCCCTGATATTCTTCGATACTTACACAGATGAAGTAATCTGTAAGTTTTAAACGGTGAACAAACGATTGGATTAGTTTTACATCGCGACTCTAGACTAAATGTAGTTTTATTAGAAAATGACCTAACTATGAATACAGGGAATGAAGATGACCTTCAGATGTGAGTGTGTAAGTTGCAGCAGATAGTCTTAGATTACAGCGTAAACTTTTGTGTAGAGAAAACAAAAGTGATAGAATTCCAAATCACAAAACTACTAAATCAAAAGTAGTCCTGAGTAAAAGTACTGAAACATTTTAAATGGCTAGGATGGTACATCAGTACATCCTGTATGAACAAAACCTTGACGTGAATTAAAAATTAAATAAATTTGCTTCCATATGTGTAACCACCGTAAAAAATTATGCACAATAAAATTAAGAAAGAAACCCAGATGAAGTTTTACGAAATCATGGCAGTACCAACTCTTGCATAAACGAGTAGATGGAAGCGAAGCAAGCGACAACAAGACATGAAGATGATAGAGTACACGCTCAAGAACTCAGTTTTCTAAGAAGAGTGGAAGGATGTACATGACGAGATCGTGAAAGAAATGTTGATATGAAGAAAGATATAGGAAGCCTAAACGAAGAAAATAGCAGAAAATAGAAGGAACGGGATTAAATTTAGGGTGAAATGATATAAGTGACAGCATTTGGTGATGTGATTGCTGTCTTCAATGAAAGTGAGATCGCACTACATCCTTTTTTCGAGTGTCTTCTTGTCTTTTCCAGAATATTCATTTACCCTTAAAGCTTCACCTATATATGTACTCAGCACGTCATCGCACAGCGCGCGGCATAAGTACTTCGTACCCGTACTATCGACTGTCTATTCCATTGCATATTGATGAAAATGAATATATGATACGTACAGGCCCTATTCCCCACGTATCTTACTCTCAGGATCCATCCACAACAGTGGCCACATAATGGTCGTCCCTCGTATCTTATTCTCATGATCCATACACGGGATACACAATGGTGATAGCATAAAGGTCATAAGGCATTCTTCCTATACAGTCTCTCGAAATCCACCTAAAATGGTTTCGCAAGAACTACGTCTACATTCTTCCGAGGATTCCCACTTAAATACGCCGAGCATTACAGTTACATTTCTGTGGGTGCTGTACTAATCTGTTACGATCATAGTAGATGGTCTCCGAATTCATTCAATGTATATTATAAAGTCTACTTTAAATTGGCATAAAACCCTGCCACAGTATTGGTCGCACTAGCGTCTTGCATGCCGTTTCCTTTTAAAAGATGCACTGCAATCTCTCTGAATCCGTCCTACAATTACTGTGCCTCTTACATTCGACTTTCATTATTCTGAGTTTACGTGATAATTCCATTTCGTATCGTTTCCTAATATTGAATGTAAATACCAATACGATTTGACGTGGTTAGGGAGTTCAGCGCTGGTAATCGGAAGCTGTTGGTTCTTTCTGTTTGTTTCATACATTACCTTCCGTGTATCCACATTTAAGGAAGCTGTCGTTTACGTTTTGTTGCAGCACACGCATATTTACTTCCGTTCCCGCAAAACATTCGCCGTCAAGTGTAACTCGAGCCAAACGTATGTTGGGTGTTCACAATTTCTATTACAAACTTCTGGCGGTTGTAGAGATGACTTATCCGATAAATTTTTGATAAGGAACCAATGTCAGGAAATGTACCGTTTGGATGTACAATAATTTTCAAGATCAGTCTGCTTTCATATTTCTCGCCTCACGGCACAGTACGTAATGGTAGAATGCACAGCGTCTATATTGAGAACGGTTTCTGGATCACGTCAGTCCATCACGTACTATTTTCGTCCAAAAACGACAGTGGCATTCCCCGAGAGTCTCTTTTCACATTTGTCGAGGTTGTACAGTTGCTGTTTTCTACATCTAAATGATAATTTCCATCCTTGTCCTCATGGATTGTTGCAAATACCCTATATCTTACTGAACTTAGTGGACTCTGGCCTGGCTTAAATGTCTCTATTTAGACTTGCAACAAAGGTATCTATAAACTAACTCAACGTGCAGTTAGACAAGATGGGCACTATATTTTTAAACAACAGAAATGTATCTAACACAATCCTGGATGCATGCTGCCTAAAGGCTATCATTTTGCTCACGATTTTTTGCATCAACGCAATTCACAGATTTTAACGTTTTTAAAAGCACGGTCTGTTATGAAGTAAGATGAGTTGCGAGTTGTTCAATGAGGCACTCGAAAAAATCATGACGCACGAAATGGATGCAAACAAAAGGTGATATCCCTTATCTTTATTTGTTCCACGATGTATTGATAATTCCATTTACCAAGAAACTACCTCTTAAAGTTGTCGTTATTTCACTCTTTAGTGCATATCTGCTTTTGCATTTTAAGTCCTGCCCAGGTAAGATGAATATTAGCTCCAATTTCGGTTATCGTACATGAAAAAAAGAAGTCACAACATGTAATTACAAACAGTAATGGAAATCTATGTGTATCGAGTCCCATGACGGGCTCCATATGTGACGTTACCTCCAACCTCGCAATGAGGGGTATACTATGAAGCTTTTTCTCAAATGTGTGACATTAATTTAACAGTTGGTGAGTTAAGCTATTTAGCATGATACAGTAGTAACGACATGTAGGAAACACATATTGAGGATGGATTATTTTTGTACTTGCACAATGCAGTGCAGTTCATGTTATGATCCACCCTCGGAACTGTTCCTAAAAATTTGCGCTGTATCGGACAAGAGAGTGGGTTGGCAGACATTCTTCGGAAGCTGTATCTGATCAGAGCCCCGAAAATCTCCCTATAAAAGGTTACAGCAGGGAAACAATCGGATAAAGCATCTCAATGGGATTCCGGCTCTCAATTGAAAAGCAGTAATGAAAGAATAGGAATAGTGTCCGGTCATTCGCCTCTGAACAATTAGCCATCAGCCTTGCCTGTTTTTCCCTTGAAACACATATAAAGTACAAGGTAAATCAAGCAAATGGTAAGGAGATAAGATGGTTATTCTGATTAAATAACGAACTCGGCGAATTGTACTGTTCTAAGTAATATTTAGGCATCAAAATTTACAGATTTATCGAAATTACTTCGGCTCAGTGAGAGATTCTAAGGGAGACAAGATACCAAGATGACAACAAATAAAGATACCTCCATCATTTATTTCTGTGGCTTTACATTAACCACCTACACAGCTCCTGGAAGTATCGGTGCATAAAAATAGGTTTATTCGTTTTACATTGAACATTACTTCTCATTATATCGGTTTTTATGAATAAATTATCTTTGTCGTATTTCTTACCATCACGTTATCAATTCAATGAGAACAGACTAGAGAGAAATATAATAAGAAAAATTTGAGCCCTCGTCATGTGGAATCGATTTAGGTCTACAACTGAGCTACGGAAATCATAAAATAAGAATTTTCCAGCCCACTCAAGTTCATTTTCCAACATTTCTTGGCACAAAGAGTTTTATCATCAGGTGCATATTCCTGAGAGTAATAATTACTGTCTTCACACATTTATGAAAATACTTGTTACGGTACTTAATGTCCTGTATGACCTTCCTGCATTTCCCGGTGCATTTATAGTTAAGGGTCTTTTTTGTTAGTCTTTCTCAACCCATACGGAAAATATGAGAAAACATGCTTTGGTAGATGACTGGTCACAGAGCTCTGTGAGTGTGTTATACGCCACCGCAAGATGTATAACGAAGAGTTTTACACTTTTGACGATGCATTTTTCCTGTCTGCATGTTATTATTTAATGTGCTTCATGGAATATTAATTTTAAGGTACGTTATGTTACGTGGCACTATAAACACATTTCCATTATATTTATTTTAATCTATGTAGTAATGAGAAATAAGCATTTGTGTTTACCTTGAAAACTGGGCAATGTAGTACCGAAACATGTCTACAAAATATTGGGTTCATGCGTATGTTTGTAAAGGTTTTCCAAAAGTTTAAAAATAAATACACATAACAGAGTATTTAGTTATCACAAATATGTATCGTCCTTCACTACTTACAACAGCCTACCAAAGCTGGAGTAGCTTTTCCATTCTGTGACTGTAGAAATTACGTGGTTTTGAGGTGAAGAACTCTTAGAGCCACTTTAGAGTACATTTTCACATGGAAAAGAAGTTCCTTGAAGGATGTTCGGTAAATAAAAATTAACAATATATAAATAATACCACAGCAACCCGAATAACGACCATGTGAAACAAAAACGCTACGAACTTACGTACCAACCTATAAATAATACCACAGCAACCCGAATAACGACCATGTAAAAGAAAAACGATACGAACTTACGTTCCAACCAAATAAACAGGGTGTATACGCGGACAAGGAAAAAATTCCCGAATTTTTCCCGGATTTCCCGGTCAAAAATACATTTTCTCCCGGGTGAAAACACACTTTTCCCGTGTTAAGCGACAGTTTACTTTGTCTCGGAACTGTAAGAGTTATCAATCCTTTGAATGACTATGGTTTTATACATCAGCGTAGAATTTCTCGGCACTTTAGAAAACGAAACTCAAGGAAAAAATAATAAAAACAAAGACGTTTTGGAGAGATCTTTGATGTGCAGCCGGATGTACGCTGTATATTGTCGTATTACAAAAGTGTAAATGCGAATTCCACCCAACACAGCATGTTACTTTTTGAAGCACTGAAATCGAGATTGCGATGCGCTTTTGAAAGCCAGTCACAGCTCATGTCACGTGATCTGCCCTACCGCAGCGATAACAACTGTAACTATGCCAGATCAGTTCTCTGTAGTACACGCTCTGTTCTACACGCATTGTGTATACGCTGCGAGAGTAAAAGTATTGATAGTAAGTGACGGTAGAGCGCGTGATTATTTACCGTCGTAATTACCACGCTCGCTCCCCACTACCTATAGATTAATAAGCTGCAAGAGAAGGTAAGCTTGCACATATAATGTTGATCTTCTTTGAGTGTGTTATACTTTAAGATACATCACATAAATGTGCCAGTGAAATGTTTAATAACAACACAAATGTCTGATCTCCTGGACTCGAAATTCTTCTAAGTGGCTCGTCCTCAAAGAGTTGATTTTTTAATGAGGCAATTTAGTGTGCACAAATATAAGGTAACTTATAACCGAATTTATGTACCTGTCTTGATTTGTCCCTATCACAACACCTCTCAGGTTCCTCTCCATTTGAATTATGATTACCGAGTGTCCTATTTTGTGGAAAAAATGAAAGCCTCAAAGTTAGACAGTTAATTACATAATGTTATTTGATCTTTGATGAGAAGGGCATATTCAGATTTACTGTGGATTTAGTGAAATTGTGGGAGGCAGCAAATGTAGTTTTTGTGAAATTTCAAAGTCACCTATTTAATCATTTACTTGAAAGTAAAATTTGCTGTTCTTTTTATAAATTAAAGTTCTTAAAATTGAGGCTTATAAAGTTTTGCTTAGTTAATGATCATAGTGCTACCTGTAGTAAATTTTAAATGGTGAGTCAGTTTC
This sequence comes from Schistocerca serialis cubense, assembly GCF_023864345.2. Classification (NCBI taxonomy): domain Eukaryota; kingdom Metazoa; phylum Arthropoda; class Insecta; order Orthoptera; family Acrididae; genus Schistocerca; species Schistocerca serialis. The sequence continues at coordinate 110,357,141 of NC_064642.1, read as the reverse complement.
TTGCAATTTTGTCAACATTGTGTTTCACTGTAGTAAAAGTGGAAAACTGCAATAGTAGAAAATTATATGTTCATGATTGCCGAGTGTTTGTCTCTCTTGTGTATTGGAAGTGCATATTAATAGTATAACAGGATCCACAGTTTGTCTATTATGCTAATGCTAGGTAACAAGTAATGGGAAGACCATTACTTATGAAAACCATAATTTCTTTATTCAAAAGATAGTGAGAAGCAACCTGTTAGTGGATTCCAATTAACTTCCATTTCAAATAGTAAAGTATTTAACTGACGGAGACTTAACCTATGTCCAATTTACGATCCTGCAGTGAATGTTAACAGTAATGTTATAAAGACTATTCAGTTTGAACAAGTCCTGAAAATAATAGTGTTTCGGTATCTGTTATATTTTTGCAAATAGTTTGTGCTGCTCTAGCTGCTAGCTTCAATCTTACTGTAAACATATGTATGTGTCAGAGTTCATTGCACTTGCATGTGGCCAAGTATAGGTTGTGTTTATTCGTTAAAGTTACTCATACCTACTTTCTTAAACAAGAACGTTAATCTTTCTCTTGCCTAATTAGGCTGGCGACCGTTTTCCTGATTCTTTAAACAGTATAGCTAGGCAAAAGTATTGTTTGTTACTGTTTGAATATTTACGTAATTCTGATTTTCATTTCCGATAAGCCATTTCCGTTAGGTACAGCACGGTGAACCTAGCAAAATTCCACTCAGAGGGTAACACTGTTCTGTTGCGTTACACCATAATTGCTTTAATAAGATTGTTTCATTTCGCAACGTGCCTCCAGCTTCGAGGTTATGTTGCAGCTATAGCGGACAGGAGTGTTATAAATTCACGAAGTACCAATATGGAATGCTAATAGGCCTACTAAAGGCAAAAAGCTTTATGTTAGTAAATAGTTTTACAATTCATTAATACGCTCCAGCTTCTCAAGCCTGAGATCGAAAATCGTAGTACGAAATTTTTGTATAAATTTGGAATCGTCATATTCTTCCATAGAGTGTGTGATGTCCCCGTTTCTTCTCCTTTCTCGTTCTGACAAACAACCTACTCATCACTAATCCTGTAACTACTCCTGCCAGTGTCAAGACTCATTCTCTGGTTGACTTCACTAACCCTGCCACAATTACTGGTTGTTACCCCTCGTTTATTCTCCGATTAGGCGTTATTACCTGTTCGTACAACGCGTTTCCCGCGGTACCCCCCAGAATTGAACTTGGCGGCTGCTGGCCGGGGACTGTACAACTGTCCCTTACTAGTGTAGCGATCTGGCCAAAACTTTTCTGTCAAATTTCGTATTCTTGGATACACCCAGGAGATAATACGTAATTTTTCTTATCTGTTATTGCTATCTGTCCTTTATTTTCACTCTGGGTGTCTGAATCTATGGATTTCGTTAGTAATTATAACGAAGCTGATCATTCGCAAACGCAGTCAACCACATAACAGCGATTGGCATTCACCCGTTCGGCTTGTTTCCGCTCAGCTCTCATAGCCCCGTGCCCTTCTTTCTGCAGGAAAGTTTATTTCTAGATGAGACCAGGATGGCACAGACATCACATACACTATGCACTCATTGAAAAATTTGATTCATACAGAAATCAACTTAGAATGTGTCAAAAAATGTTAAAAAATCAACAGGGATGCGTTTCAAAATCATATGAATAATCGATAGACCAACGTTCGATGGATGCTGGGCGCTTTGTGAAACAAGATTTGTTTTTTCTTCTTATGAATATGAATTTGGCTTCCCTTGCCCCCCCCCCCTCCCCCCCCCTGAAACTACCGCCCGGGATAGACATCCCCGCATTGCCGACCCCCCGCCCCCTCGCCGGTGCTAGATCCGGGCATGTTGCGCATGCGTGAATCTGGCAGCTTGGGCACGCCAGCAGAATTTTTCCGGGTAACATCTGGCTGCTTGCTGCTACTGCTTATACAGCTAACAGCCACACTTCTGTAGCTAGAAGCGGGAGAAGGTCCAACTCATACGCGACTCAACTGCGCATGCGCATGAGGCCGCTCGCAACTGCTCGAACGAATCTAATGTAAATGTCGTCATGCTCTTCGGAGGCAATTTATTGTCATGAGGCACTGCATAGTCTTCCTAAAGCCTTTGACACATTTTGCTGTTGGCAGACGCTGGTATGAGCACCGTGTTTTGTTGTATATGGCGCATTTCCTTTGCAATTTAAGTTTTATTTGGTTTTTTATTATTTCTGCAGTAGCGGGATACAGTAATATCCTTTGTTAGCGCATCGGTTCTTACCAGCCAACATTACAAAAATTTAACTGAAAACTAAAACAATGAAAAATTCCCGTAATTCTATAAAATTCCCGTGTTTTTCCCGGTTCTCTCCCGGACGCAAAAATTCCCGGGTTTTTTCCCGGATCTCCCGGTTGTCCTGGGTAGTATGCAGCCTGATAAATGACACGTGTCGACAACTGCAGCGCAGCATTCTCCGTACTGATTTAGGGATTAATCAGAACGAGTCCTCATTACTGATGTCGGAGAATGCGAGCCAGGTTTAATCAATTACGAACACAAACCGTGTCCATTATGTACGCGGTGCACTAGTAATGAACTGAATTAGAAATACAAGGAGTGTTGGAAAGCTAGGCCAAAGTGAATGGAAATGTTGGACGTTCTTCGTTAATGGTGTTACGTCAGACCTTGTATTGGTCAGTTTCGTGGCAGTCCAGGGCAGTATACGAGATTAAAGTGCACTGATCGTTGATGACCGATGGGCGGGAGGTCTAACAGTGGTGAGTCCTCGCTTTTAAGCTACATATGTACCGTACAGGAATGCACAGTTTCGTGGTGATATGGCCATTGTTAACCAGTGACTGTTTATTGCGTCCTTAAATTCTTGGTAGGAGCGACAACTCTCCGCAACTCCCCGCATATGTTGTGTAATCGACCCGTCTAAGAGAACACAGATAAACTTGAGCTTGAACTTCAGTGGCCAACATTCTGGCAGACGTGATCGTACTGAGCCATCCCGGTCTTTGGATGTAATGCGTTGTTTGCCTCCTTGTAGACTTGAAAATTCTGGATGGTGAAGAAAAGTTTGTGGTCGAAAGCTTCAAAGTATCCGCCGTGCGAATTTTCCCTCTCATCTGCAGCTCATGATTCCATGTATCCGTGCCCCAACGATCCTCGTGCACTGTTATGGTATCCCCTCGTGTTGTCAGATTCACGTAGTAACGTTTCTGACCTCCGTAGACGTGTGCAATTGTCTTCCAGCTCGGCCACTGACATGCTGTGTGCTACCGACGGAGCGAATTCTATTACACGTTTCACCGCGGAAGGAGCATATTCCTGCTGCATTCGCCCATGTGAGAGGGGTGTGTCTTCATATAGCGGTTCGGAGAGTTGCAAAACATCATCTTCACCTTTGTGATGCACTCGGTGACGCTCTACCGGACGAGATTGTGTTTGTAATTGCGTGACCCGCTCATGTGCCTGCCGAACGTCCTTAGCCAACTCATTTTGTTGCGCGGCGATTCGGGTCTGCTGATCTTTAACTTCAGAGATTTCGGCCTGTTTGATTTCTACCTGTACGACTCGTTTCGCAGCCTCGCTCATTTTTCCCTGCCTTTCTTGAACTATTTAGTTATTTGCCGGCTGGAGTGGCCGAGCGGTTGTAGGCGCTACAGTCTGGAACCGCGCGACCGCTACGGTTGCAGGTTCGAATCCTGCCTCGGGCGGGGATGTTTGTGATGTCCTTAGGTTAGTTAGGTTTAAGTAGTTCTAAGTTCTAGGGGACTGATGACCTCAGAAGTTAAGTCCTATAGTGCTCAGCGCCATTTCAACCATTTTTTATTTATTTGCCTTACTTTTGGAGAGTTGCAAGTGCCTTTTTTTTGTCTTACACACCTCGGTTCTTGCCAGTTTAACTTGTTCTTTGGCCACTGATGCGTCCTTTCCTGCTACTTGCGCTACCAATGGCGCTGTTTTGGAATTGCGCTTCGCCTGGTCCGTGACCTCTACAAGTTCCTGCTTTCGTTTTCTTGACAGTTTCTAGCTCTTCTTGGATTCCTGTGATCTCTTTCTTGACTCCATCCATAACGTCTGTGACTGTTCTTACGACTAATTTGTGTCTTACCTCCTCTTCCTTCTGTCTCTTATTATCTGCCTCTTGTCTCTTCCTTTCCGTCTCTTACCTCTTCCTTTCTGCTTCTCGCATGAATTACATGAGAGCCTCAAACGGAGATCCACCGCTATCACCTCCAGGACTAGATGAACGAGGTTCCTTCATTCTGTGACGTTTCTTTCGTTATTCTGGTCTACCAGTCTCAAAAATGGTTCAGATGGCTCTGAGCACTATGGGACTTAACACCTGTGGTCGTCAGTCCCCTATAACGTAGAACTACTTAAACCTAACTAACCTAAGGACATCACACACATCCACGCCCGAGGCAGGATTCGAACCTGCGACCGTAGCGGTCACGCGGTTCCAGACTGCCAGTCTCACTGGTGGTGCGTCTCGTACCAGCAGCACCTACATTTCGTCGTTATGTGGTCTCCAGTTCACTTTCGTCAACTGACGGAGATATGCCGTCATATTCTGCAGGTTCTACGTTTGACATTTCTGCCCGGTCTGCAGCCGCATTTACCTGAGAATACCGTGTAATATCTGTCTGGTCACTGCTAATAATCTGGCTTGGATCCATGGTTAACAAAACACAATTACTTCCGCTACTCTGTAGCAAACGTGCCTTGCTGCTTGTATGCATGCACCTTTCGTGAGCTACTGATTCCCGGTTCTGACAACGAATTCAAATAACAGCACGCTTGTCTATGCTCACAAACGAAAATCTCAATATATCTTAAAAAATCAGCACAACGTCGTTCGCCGTCAGAAACGAACAATCAAGTGACACAGAAGTCACAATCACAACATAAAAATACACAATACAACAACTAAGTATCAGTACTATGAATAAACTTGTTGTAGCTGGGATTCACAGACATAAATTTTTTTTTGAAAGACGTCATCTTTACGCCAGTGACTGTTATAAGTTTTTATTACACTATTGCAATTTCGGCCTTAGGCCATTACCAAGTGCTGATGTTATGGCTTCTGTTATAGTTTTTATTACACTATTGCAATTCGGCCTTTAAGCCATAATATCAGCACTTGGTAATGGCCTAAGGCTGAAACTGCAATAGTGTAATAAAAACTTATAACAGTCACTGGCGTAAAGATGATGTCCTTCCAAAATATTAGTACTCTGTCTAGGCACCTTCAACGCTAACTACTCCAGTCAGTGAACCACATCAAATATAGGGAACAGAAACTTCACTAGGCAACACTATCTACGATATGACGGTCACAAAATTCAAAATTTTGCTCAAGAGACGTCAGTTTGAATGACTACGCTAGGGAACGCGATCTGACGGTCATTGAAGGTGCCATCAATCCGAGATCCTGGCAATGGGACGCCACAATAAAAGGTAACGTGTTTGGACTATTTAATTCATTGAGAATGTTGGAAAAACTAACAACATGTACTAACAACATTTATTTTCCCGAAACAAGACATAAATTATACCAAACAAGTTATAGATTGAATACCCTAAACAACTAACAGGTGATTTACTACTCCACTGCGTGGATCCTGGTTGACAAAGACAGCAGCGGGTCAAGTACTCTGGCCCTAAAAATGTGGATAACGCAAGCTGAATTGATCTGACGCTAAGCAGACTTTGACTGATCTAATCTACTGAAGTTTCTCTACATAGGTGCAGCTGAGAGCAAGTGGCAGTTGAGATCTGTACGCCCTGACAATGCTGGAGCGGCAGTACGTTACCCTGTTTACTTCGTGCGGCGACGTGACTTGCAGCTGGTGACACTTGTGCGGTGGAGGAGGTGAGACGTGGAGGTGGCACCTGTGAATCCATCGCGGCCACGAAACAAATGGAAAAATCTCATAGTCTAGCGATCGCAATTTAATCTCTACCAGAGCCCTGAAATCACTTTAGATTTCAGTGTGTGACACACCCGTTTGCTGGTCGTACCAAGGCCCAATTTGGCTAACTTATACGACAGAGCGCACAAGGATACCAAACGTTAAGACTGGTAAACCAAAAACGAATAAGTGTGCCCTCGGCAAACGAATAGTCCGAGACGCTTGAAGTCACACTGTCAGTAAAGTAAGAAGTTCACCGCAGGCTCCCCAGTCCAAACTACTCGCAAGTGAAGTCAGTCTCAGGATAGGTCCCAATACCAACCACACATGCCAGAGCTTCGACCAGAAGTCCCATACCAGTCCAAAGTCCCGCACTCCAGTGCTTCACACCTCTCCAGGAAAAAATTCTTTTTCCCGCAAAGTGCACGAACGACACCGCCTTCACCCCGTCTTGAGCCAATCACAGGGCTCTAGAGGCGCTAAATCTCCCCTCCCACAAGACAGCACAAACTCACGTCGAACCATTGCAAGAGTTAGGAAACCTGCATCTCAAAAGAAAAATACCGCCAATTGTCCATTATAATTATAAGGGGCGTTATGCCGTGGTCGGTTGATGAATTCTGTGTCAATTCCCAACGTTTCGTCCCCGTATACGGGAGACATCTTCATGAGGGTCTGTAGCTCGATGGTAGGTCCATCACACCCACTGGCTAGCTACTGACTACATTTCATGCAATTTGGGTGCATAGGTCCTGAGAAATCAGTACCCAGAACAATCACCTCTGGCCAAAATAACGGCCTTGATACGCCTGGGCATTGAGTCAAACAGAGCTTGGATAGCGTGTACAGGTACAGCTGCTCATGCAGTTTCAACACGATACCACAGTTCAACAGGAGTAGTGACTGGCGTACTGTGATGAGCCAGTTGCTCGGGCACCACTGACCAGACGATTTCAATTGGCAAGGGATCTGGAGAATGTGATGGCCAGCGCGGCAGAGGAACATTTTCTGTATCCAGAAAGGCCCGCACAGGACCTGCAACATGCGGTCGTGCATTATCATGCTGAAATGTAGGGTTTCGCAGGGATTGAATGCAGGGTAGAACTACGTGTCGTAAGACATCTGAAATGTAACGTCCACTATTCAAAGTGCCGTCAATGCGAAGAAGAGGTGACCGAGACGTGTAACCAAAGGCACCCCATACCATCACGCCGAGTGAAACGCCAGTATGGCGATGACGAATACACGCTTCCAACGTGCGTTCACCACGATGTCGCCAAACACGGATGCGACCATCATGATGCTGTAAACAGAACCTGGATTCATCCGAAAAAATGACGTTTTGCCATTCGTTCACCCAGGTTCGTCGTTGAGTACAGCAGCGCAAGCGCTCCTGTCTGTGATGCAGCGTCAAGGGTAACCGCAGCCATGGTCTCCGAGCTGATAATTCATGCTGCTGCAAACATCGTCGAACTGTTCGTGCAGGTGGTTGTTGTCTTGCAAACGTCCCCATCTGCTGACTCAGGGATCGAGACGTGGCTGCACGATCCGTTACAACCATGCGGATAAGATGCCTGTCATCTCGACTGCTAGTGATACGAGGCCGTTGGGATCCAGCATGGCGTTCCGTATTACCCTCCTGAACCCACCGATTCAATATTCTGCTAACAGTCATTGGATCTGGACCAACGCGAGCAGCAATTTCGCGATACGATAAACCGCAATCACGATAGGCTACAATCCGATCCTTTAGAAAGTCGGAAACGTCATGGTATGCATTTCTCCTCCTTACACGAGACATCACAACAACGTTTCACCAGGCAACACCGGTCAACTGCTGTTTGTGTATGAGAAATCGGTTGGAAACTTTCCTCATGTCAGCACGTTGTAGGTGTAGCCACTGGCGCCAACCTTGTGTGAATGCTCTGAAAAGCTAATCATTTGCATATCAGAGCATCTTCTTCCTGTCGCTGAAATTTCGCGTCTGTAGCACGTCATCTTCGTGTTGCAGCAATTTTAATGGCCAGTTGTGTATAACGGACATGACATTTCCGGCCGAGAAAGTCTACATTTTAGTATACCGCCAATTGCTGGCTATTTTAAGTTTTTGGGGCACAGGGGGAAGAGATTATTTTCTCTGTAGTCGTGTTGTTTCCCATAGCAGCAAGCGAACAGATACAATCTTGATCTTTATCTAAATTACCTGTGCCTTGGAGCTTGGTAGTCCTAGCTATGAGGGTTGGAACCCCGGTACAAAAGAGTTACATGTTTGCACCTGTTACTGTTCTTTAATCACCAGCATTGTGTAGAACCCGTTGCCAGTGATGTGGAAGGCGTAGTATACCGTTAGCAGAGCCTGATCTATTGACAGTGCGAATGGGGTGGTCTACTGACTGTCGAATCTCTGGAACAGTTCTAAAGCGAACGCCACGAAGTGATTCCTTCATCTCCAGAATCAAATCAAAGTCACAAGTACTTAAGTCGGGGAGTATGGTGGATGGTACTTTCCAGTCCCATCGACCGAACAGAGCAGCCACAGCTTGCGCTGTATGCGCCCGCCCATTGTCGTGCAAAATGATGGGTGGGCTGTGCAAAGCGTGTCGCCGCTTCTTTCGCAAAGCTGGTCGCAGGTGATGCTGCAAAAACTAAAAGTAATACTGTGCATTGACGGTCTGCGGTGGAGGAACGTAATGCGTTAGGGCAACACCGTCACAGTCGTACACGAGAATCACCATAATTTTCACCATACTGGGGCTCTGACGCGCTTTTGACTTTTGTGGCCGATTTCCCACACGCCTCTTGAAGACCTTGATGACACTGTCGTGCTGTACGACCTCTGGCACATTCAATCTTGATCCAACTCTGTTGTTCCTGTTGCGAAAACACAGTGACACCATTATATTAGACCGCTCGCTCACGAGTGACTGTTTCTCTCGATTGTGCACACGCCGGTGACGTGGGATGGGCGAGTTCATTTTCTTGGAGGTGAGATAGGTATGCCAACAACATGTGCTATCAGCGACAACAGTAGATTCCATTGCGTAGAGTGTCCACCACAGGGTTGCCACTATTTAAGTTTCAACCTACGTATGGGATGTAATCAAAATTCTATCTCTAAACGTTTCTCAGATGCTGGAGTTTTGTTATATGACAGAGGAAAGTGGTTCACTGGCCTACTTGCGCTATTGGCGAACATGAAGACATATGAAATTTTATTACGCATGGCTCTGCACACAATGTCTGGTTTATGTCTCCACTGGGTAGACACGTTCCTTTAGACCGTCGCCCCTGCCCAGGCTTCTGCAGGCGCCACAGCAGGTATCATGGCATTGTTATGCTGGAGCTCTGTCTCTATGAGGGGCTGCCCTGTCTGCCCTGTGCGGCTGTGGGCCTAATCGGCAAGATTTACTAGGGGATGGGCTCATCGCCAATTGCTTTCAACTTCCAACAAGCCGTCTCTATGAGCTAAGAATCATAAAAATACCTCACGCTTTTAGCGCCCTATCAGGCTCCATCAACGTCTGCTCAGTCCGGTAACTTTCTGGTGTCTCGCTCATGGTGAGTCAGGTTGTAATAAAGTCTTCAATAATTTTCCATATGCGAAAAATAGGCAAGATAATAATTTGTCCTCTCTCAAATCTAAAAGCTAAGAGGGTGTTCAGAGGCACAGAACTCGGTGTGAATCTCAAGGACTCTAACGTTGAATTGAATTCCATAAACAAAGGTCAATAACAGTTTACTTCCAACAATGCCAACTATATCTCATCTGCTCATTGTACAATACGAGGTGCATTCAAGTTCTAAGGCCTCTGATTTTTTTTCTAATTAACTACTCACCCGAAATCGATGAAAGTGGCATTACTTCTCGACGTAATCGCCCTGTAGACGTACACATTTTTCACAACGCTGACGCCGTGATTCCATGGCAGCGGCGAAGGCTTCTTTAGGAGTCTGTTTTGACCACTGGAAAATCGCTGAGGCAATAGCAGCATGGCTGGTGAATGTGCGGCCACGGAGAGTGTCTTTCATTGTTGGAAAAAGCCAAAAGCCACTAGGAGCCAGGTCAGGTGAGTAGGGAGCATGAGGAATCACTTCAAAGTTGTTATCACGAAGAAACTATTGCGTAACGTTAGCTCGATGTGCGGGTGCGTTGTCTTGGTGAAACAGCACACGCACAGCCCTTCCCGGACGTTTTTGTTGCAGTGCAGGAAGGAATTTGTTCTTCAAAATATTTTCGTAGGATGCACCTGTTACCGTAGTGCCCTTCGGAACGCAAAGGGTAAGGATTACGCCCTCGCTGTCCCAGAACATGGACACCATCATTTTTTCAGCACTGGCGGTTACCCGAAATTTTTTTGGTGGCGGTGAATCTGTGTGCTTCCATTGAGCTGACTGGCGCTTTGTTCCTGGATTGAAAAATGGCATCCACGTCTCATCCATTGTCACAACCGACGAAAAGGAAGTCCCATTCATGCTGTCATTGCGCGTCAACATTGCTTGGCAACATGCCAGACGGGCAGCCATGTGGTCGTCCGTCAGCATTCGTGGCACCCACCTGGATGACACTTTTCGCATTTTCAGGTCGTCATGGAGGACTGTGTGCACAGAACCCACAGAAATGCCAACTCTGGAGGCGATCTGTTCAACAGTCATTCGTTGATCCCCCAAAACAATTCTCTCCACTTTCTCTATCATGTCGTCAGACCGGCTTGTGCGAGCCCGAGGTTGTTTTGATTTGTTGTCACACGATGTTCTGCCTTCATTAAACTGTCGAACCCACGAACGCACTTTCGACACATCCATAACTCCATCACCAAATGTCTCCTTCAACTGTCGATGAATTTCAATTGGTTTCACACCACGCAAATTCAGAAGACGAATGATTGCACGCTGTTCAAGTAAGGAAAAGTCCCCATTTTAAGTATTTAAAACAGTTCTCATTCTTGCCACTGGCGGTAAAATTCCATCTTGCGTACGGTGCTGCCATCTCTGGGACGTATTGACAATGAACGCGGCCTCATTTTAAAACAATGTGCATGTTTCTATCTCTTTCCAGTCCGGAGAAAAAAAATCGGAGGCCTTAGAACTTGAATGCACCTCGTACTACTGTATGCAGATCACTCAGCTTTAACAATCAGCTGCTTAAATGATAATTATTTGAAACCCTCAACTGCCAACAGGTGTTGTTGATATATCTCGATGGGGGCAGCTGCTCCCTACCTTGTGGTCTTGAGACTATCTTCTCAGTGATGACTTGTTCCCATCATGGCTCACCAAGTTGCTCAACCATTCGCGCTGAGGCACATCGCTGGCAAGGGAGTGCACATTACTATATTTGGAGCGACTCATGAAGCACATGAGCCACTGTGATGCGCTACTGTCTGGGATTCAGGTCACACGATGGCTGACTGCAGTTTACCTCCATATGTGTACAGCTTATGTACCGTCCGTCGCCAGCCTGTCACTGAGTAACCGACTGCGCCAATGCTTCCACTACTTTCCGTGGACAGCTCCTAGCTACAATTTGAATGTAATGCAGTATTTCCTGCCTTAATATTGGAATTCGCAACACTTCGAAATTTCGTTATCATACATCTTCCAGTTCTGTAGAACTGAAGTTACGCAATCATCCACTGTTTCCGTTGAAGTCACTGTAATCTATTTTACGTGCAATTTGGTGTGCATAACGTAGTAGTGCATCATCATGCACATCTGGTAAATTATATCGAGCATCATTGAAACCCACAAACACCTCTTTTTGTAATATGTGTGTCTCGTCCTCGATTGAATATCAATAGTTTTTCTTACGCACTACATGGTCATTCAAACACTTTGTTACACGAAATATTCACAATGTCCTCCGTTAGCGAGGATACATGCATCCACCCTCCGTCGCATGGAATCCCTACCGCTCTTTACCTAGTTGGATAGTGCCTGACTATCTCTAGGTTAGGCACGTTAAGTGCTTTGCACTATTCCTGCGTTTCCTAATATGTATTTTGAGTGGGCCTATCGTGTGTGTTGGTCCTATTTTGTGATGAGCATTTTATGTTAGTTAATAATCGTTACTGTAGTGGTTTTTACTGCCGTAGCAGGTCGGGCCATCTTGTGGTGCCCCTTCTATGTATTTGGTTCCCGAGGTTCGAAACCAGTCTGTTCTCTGACTGCTGTGATTTCTCATAGAAAAATTGAGCGGTCTGTCCTATTCTTTCCTTTATTGGCTGCACTCCAGTGATGGTATGCAACTCCCTAGTGGGAAAATCACGCGGGAGTTTCAAGATCATCCTAAGTACTCTACCCTGGAGGCCCTGTAATCTCCGGATGTGGCAGTCTGCCGCGTTGCCCCACACTACTGCCGCATACTCCATCACCGGCCTTATAAGGGCGAGAAACAGCGTAATGCCGCAGCGTGTGGGTAGGGTTGTCTTCGGGTTCAGGATTGGGTATAGCGCTCTCAATCTGCCATAGGCTTTACCCACAATGTCCCTTATGTGTGGTCCCCACGTGAGGCGCCTGTCCAGGGTCACCCCAAGGTAGTTCGCAGTGCGGGTCCATGTGATGGGGCCTCCCATGACCCGCACCGGCTGTAGGTCGATGGGGATTCTTTTCCTCGTAATGATGATTGAAGGGCTTTTGCTGGCATTGTATTTCAGGCGCCACTTTGTGGTCCATGTACCTAGAGATTCACATGCCGTCTGCAGGCGGCGGCGCATGAGGTTCACGTTCGCGCTTCTGGTATACAACGCGGTGTCGTCGGCTTACAATGCGATCGAGACTCTGTTAGCCTTTGGCGTGTCCGAGGTAGATAAGGAGTACAACAGGGGGCCAAGGACAGAACCCTGTGGCACTCCCGCCCGTATGGGCCTTGCTGTGGATATACCCGCTCCCGCACGGACATTGAACGTTCGTCCACTAAGGTAAGACTTGATGAGTCGAACGTGTGGCGTAGGTACCCCCATTGCAAACAGTTTGTAGAGGAGGCCCTTGTGCCACACACAATCGAAGGCCCTAAAGACATCAAGCAGCACTACCCCTGCGTACTGTCGACTCTCCAGGGCACCCATCGCATCCTCCACAAGACTAACAGCTGTTGCTAGGTGCTATGTCCACGTCGGAAACCGAATTGTTCCGGCGGGATCAGCTCCTCCGTGTTTACGTGAAGCATTAGCCTTTTAGAGTACAGGCGCTCAAATACCTTAGAGATTGCTGGTAAAAGGCTGATCGGCCTGTAATTCTGTGGAAGCCTGGTGTCTTTGCCATGTTTTGGTATGGCAACCACCTCTGCATGTTTCTATACAGAGGGGAAGTTGCCAGTCTGCATGATTTGATTGAAGATCGCGGTGATGGGGCGAATGGCTGCTTGTGGTAACTGAAGTAGTATTGCATTTAATAGCTGGTCGCCCCCCCCCCTCCCGCTTTCCTCGGGTTTAACTGCTTCAATTGTGCCTGTACTTCCTCCTCTGAGAAGTCTTCTATGTCTGTTCCTGCATCACTTTCGAGGAAGACTGGGAGCCGTTGCCGCACTAGACGAATGTGTTCCTCATCAATGGGATCCTCTACAGGAGTGAAGTTCTCCGCAAAGACATCCGCCAAGGCACTGACCTTGGCGTCAGGCTCGCATATCGCCTCACCCCTGACTTGTAGGGGAGAGATGCTTTGACCTTTCCTCAGAAAGTACTTTGTAGTTTTCCAGGCTGACCCATCGTTTATCTGCAGGCTGGCTATTTTCCCTTCCCATTCCCTATTAGGATGGCCTTCCATCGCCACTTTCAACTCTCTCCTGAGCCTGTTGAGGAGACGCTTAGTGACAGGACTTCTGGTTACTTGCCATTCCCGAAAGACTCTATTTTTGCGGGCTATAGCGTCTATTAGCTCTGGGGGAAGCTGGCGTGAGCAGTCTTTAATTTTTTGTGGGCCTCAGGGGGACGCATTTGCTACAGTCTGTATTGTAGCTGCATTAAATCTTCTGATTGCCTCATCAGTACCTATGTCAGCAGGGTCTGGGATGTCATTGAGGGTACCTTGCAGGCTCTCTCTAAACTGTTCCCAGTTGACTTTACCTAATGGCCTTCGGTGGCTCTGGAGTAGCTCGCCTTGAACCTCCAGGTCGAATATTACCGGTAGGTGATCCGACGAGAGCGCGTTTCGAGTTGTCGCAGTTGTGCGGTTGCCCACTCCTTTCAGCAGTGCGATGTCGAGCACGTCGGGACGGCCGCCTTTTGCAGCGTAGGAGGTTGGATCATACGGTCCGAGGGCGACTGCGTTGTGCTGTCGAACCACATTTAACAGGCGACGTCCACTCGTGTTGGTCACTCTGGAGTTCCATTCGGCATGTTTGGCATTGAGGTCCCCCGCGATAAAGATTTTACCGCGGATGGACAACAATGCCGCGAAGTCCGCCGGGTCCAGTAGTTTACCTGGTGGTCGGTAGGTTGCTACGAATGTGGTTTCGCCTGACGATGTTTTTACTACAACTGCTGTGGCTTCAACTGTGCAAAGTCTTGGCAGTTGCACAAGGTGGTGTTTGAGGCAGTTTTTAATATAAATAGCAGTGCCTCCTCCATGTGTTAACCTATCTGTGCGGTGGCATGTGTAAATCGCCGCGCGAACGTAAATACCTGGCTTTAGCTTAGTTTCCGAAACTAGGCATATATCTATTGCCTCGTCTCGGAGAAACTGCCTGAATTCCCCTCCTTGGGTACGTATGCCATTTGCGTTCCAGGCGCAAACTGTTAATCCAGGAATGGCGTTATTCATTGGTTATATTGGTTCCAGATGGTTCTTGGGCCTTGTTGGCTGTCGTAAGTGCAGTTACTAGGAGCTGCGGTAGTGTTTTCATCATTTCGGCTACCGATGTCATTAGAAGGCGCATCTCGCGGAGTTCTTCAGCGATGTTTGTGGAGGTGTTATTCGCGTCATTGGTGTGTTCTGTCGCCGTCACTGTTTCGCTCGTGTTAGCTGCGCTCTCGGGCGCGGTGGCTTGCTTGTTCGCGCTTCCTGCGCCTGCGCGCTTGCCACCCGCTGTTGCTTGCGCGTCATTTCGCGGCTTGGTGTGGTGTTTTTTCTCGCCGGTATGTTGTTCCTAGTCTGTTTGGTGTCAGCCTTCTTGAAGATCACGCACCCCCTGTAGCTTGCTACGTGGGCGAGCCCACAGTTGCAGCATTTGGGCGTGTTCGTGCTTGGTGTGGGGCAGTCTCTACTTTGGTGCTCCCCTGCGCATTTCACACACCGTGAGGGCATTGTGCAATATCTTGCCATGTGGTTTAACCCTTGGCAGGAGTAGCATTGTGCCCTGCGCCCTTTACTGCGGAACTTCTCATCTTGCACGTTCGTAATGTTCGCGACCCTAGTTACTTGGAATATCTTCCTGTTTTCTACGTTGTCTACTAGGACGACCATGATCAGCGGCGTTTGCCGATTTGTCTTCGGCGTCTTCATGCGTGATACAGCCCTTATTCCGTATCCTAGGTCCTCAAGATCCTCTTTCAGATGGTCAGGATCCATCTGAAAGGGGAGTCTGCGGAACACTACCTTCAGGAGCCTCAGTGGTTCCGTGCTGTGAGTATATGAGTGCAGCCGTTTATCTTTCACTACCTTCATAATATTGTCGTAGTCCTCTCTGGATTTTGTGAGGACCTTGTAGGTCTCTCTGCCTGCCACCTTTAATGATAGTGTGGACGATGTCACCCTTCAAAAGTATTTGGAGGCTTTTGAAGTCCTCGGTCCATACAATGACTATTGGGGGGATTTGAACTGTTCTCTGTGTCGGTTCCTCAGTGGGTTCCCCTATTGTTGGTTCCCCCGGCGCGTCCGTGAATGTGACGTACCTATTTGAGGTATCAAGTGGTCGTACTTGTTTGGGCACCGCTGCTCTGGCCGTGTGCCTCTTTTTCGGCACTTGGAAGCCGTCCTCAGTTAGCTGTACTCCTTTTGTGGCCTTTGTGCTGGCATGTGATGCCTTTTTGCACGTTTGCAAACTGGGAGCTTTTCCTTTCGAGGTGGTTGGCTTTTCTGGGGATGTTATTTGGGAAGTTGCCGCTGGCCTCTTTTGTGGGACATTCTCCTCTCCTAAATCGGTCTGTTTTGGTGGGAGTGTCTTCTCAGAGGCCGCCTCTGAGCACCCCTGCTGGACAGCCGCTCCGTCTGTCGCTGCCTGGTTCCTTCCTGGTATCAGACTTGTGAGGAACTCTAAGCTACTACTAGCCGCGTCCATTTCCGCGTCTGCAGAGTTACCCTCTTTTGCTGCGTTTGTATCCTCGTCTACTGATATGTCCGGCCGGTTTCTCCCCCCCCCCCCTCTCCCCTCTCTACAGCCGGTGTTTCACCCCTTTCCTCTCGGGTTGTCTCCTTTCGCGGTTGTTTCATTGTTTGCTTAGGCGACGCTTGTCCTTTCGGAAGTAGCAGTCGCACCACGGTAGAGGTTTTCCTGTCTTTAGTTGCGCTTGCAAGTGGAAGCTGTGATGGGGGTGGAAGAGCTCTAGTTGGTGGTGATAAGCCTAGGGGGGTTTTTGGAGCTGAGGGCTCCCTGTTTGCACTCACCTCTTCAGTTCCTAAGATCGCAATGGCGGACCCTCCCGGTTGAGGGACAATTCTCGCTATCGCTCCGATGATTTTCATGTCCGTCGGCGGAAAGGGAGTCAAAGCTGCCAGGGAGTGTCGGGAGTCGCTTTCGTTATCACCGTTATCCGTCTCAGGTGACAACACCCACCCTATCGTCCTACCAAGCGCGGGTGACTGCCCAGCGACCAGGCCCTGACTTGGGAAATTCCCTACGCCTGGGGGGGGGGGGGGCAGATGGAGTATAGTCTGTCTGTAAACTGAAGAGCGAGCAGCGTTTTTGGTGGGGGAAGTGGCCTTTCCCGGAAGAACCCTGCCACTGGCCTACAGGGCAACCCAAAATCTGTTGGCCGTTACCTGTGTAGCGGTGTATTTCGGCGTGCAGTGATGTACGTCGTTTCTGTTCGTGGGATCTTAGTTGCCGACCTCAGTCAGTTGACTCAGTATACTCACTGATATACTTCAGTATCCGTAAGTGATGGATAATCGCCCTGCATTGCAAGGAAATGTGCAGAATACGAAGAAGATACTTGCGCAGAACGAGCGTTCGATCGTCTCTAACGTTATTACAGCGTGTGTTAAGGAGGCGACACAGAAAGAATTGTTGGCTAATGTTACCAGTCCCAATGAAAGGGCTGTAGTTTATCCAAACATCAGCCTCGCCAAAATAGGACGCATAAGGAAGGGACGCGAAAACAAGGCGCATGGTTTACTGGAATCGCCACGAAGGAAAACTAACAATTTAGGGCGGAAACTCATCGTTATAGACAGTTTCACAAAATCGGTCTTTCGACAAACGATGGAGGACTTTTACATAAACCAAAAATAATGCCCACATTACGGAAATTACTCACTGGCGTGAAACAAAAAATACATTTTCGTTGCAAAAAGATGTTTTACACAACACATTGCATGAAATGGGATTTACCTGGAAATACTTTTCAGACATGTTTACGAAGACAATGACAAAAAAAAGCAGTGCGAATCGAACTAATACAACACACGTAATTATAAATTTCTAGTTACTTTTTAAACACTTTTGTGTTGCAAGAATCGTTAAGTTTTAATGCAGCCCTTCAAAGAAAACTTCTACCTTTTAGTAGGAACACAAAGTAAGAACAAGCCTTAAATTCTACAGATTGATTGCACTAAATCTGGTTCGTCTTACGAATAGAGGAACATACATTCATATGAATAGGCATTCGGTTCTATGTTTGTACTAGAATCCTGACTTCCGTTCTTATGTTAATATTATTTACTCTATAATGTTTTGTTTCGAAGAAGCTATCGTCTTTTGTTTTCCTTATAATCTTAACGCATTTGTTTAAAAATAAACGCACACGGGACGTATCTGTACACAGCGTCCTCACAGATTTAAACCGCGCGCCGCGGCAGGGACGGTACTACGTTGTGAAACAGCCTGTAGAAGCGCCCTGTGACGCAGTAGGGCAGGCAGAGTGGGGACTCGCGCGCTCGCTCTTCAGTTTACCGACAGACTATATCTGCGGCAGCGAGGCGCTCGATCCAGCCGGAGAGGCAGCACACGGTAGCAAGAAGGCACGCCCCAAACCGCGCTAACCCGCAGCCCACAACCAACACCGACAATTTGCTCAACGGCTGTCGGTAATACAGCCCCTGGTGTCCGAATCTTCTTGCAACTTCGCTCCCGATTTAATAAAATCAGGAGCTCGGAAGCCTCAGTGCACGTAAATGTCCGGCCTTAGCGCGGACAAACGAGCGACTGTTCCCGCAAGCGGGTTCTTAAGGCTTGGCGCAGTACCGTATGCGCTCCCGCAGCCCAGCACACGATCACCGCACAGTACGGCTGTCACCAAGCGTGTGCGTGTCGCGTGCGTGTCGCGTGCGTGCGTGCGCCCTGATGCGCTGATGCAACCCTGGACAATGGCGTATTGTATCACAGCCGTCCACTATACGAGCACGAAGAGTCTCTACATTTGGTACTGCCCCCATAAATGAAAGTCAAGAGGGTTGAGGTCAGGAGAGCGTGGAGGCCATGGAATTGGTCCGCCTCTACCAATCCATCGGTCACCGAATCTGTTGTTGAGAAGCGTACGAACACTTCGACTGAAATGTGCAGGAGCTCCATCGTGCATGAACCACTTGTTGTGTCGTACTTGTAAAGGCACATGTTCAAGCAGCACAGGTAGAGTATCCCGTATGAAGTCATGATAACGTGCTCCATTGAGCGCAGGTGAAAGAACATGGGGCCCAATCAAGACATCACCAACAATGCCTGCCCAAACGTTCACAGAAAATCTGTGTTGATGACGTGATTGCACAATTGCGTGCGGATTCTCGTCAGCCCACACATGTTGATTGTGAAAATTTACAATCTGATCACCTTGGAATGAAGCCTCATCCGTAAAGAGATCATTTGCACTGAAATGAGGATTGACACATTGTTGGATGAACCATTCGCAGAAGTGTACCCGTGGAGGCCAATCAGCTGCTGATAGTGCCTGCACACGCTGTACATGGTACGTAAACAACTGGTTCTCCCGTAGCACTCTCCATTCAGTGACGTGGTCAACGTTACCTTGTACAGTAGCAACTTCTCTGACGCTGACATTAGGGTTATCGTCTACTGCACGAAGAATTGCCTCGTCCATTGCAGGTGTCCTCGTCGTTCTAGGTCTTCCCCAGTCGCGTGTCATAGGCTGGAATGTTCCGTGCTCCCTAAGACGCCGATCAATTGCTTCGAACGTCTTCCAGTCGGGACACCTTCCTTCTGGAAATCTGTCTCGATACAAACGTACCGCGCCACGGCTATTGCCCCGTGCTAATCCATACATCAAATGGGCATCTGCCAACTCCGCATTTGTAAACATTGCATTGACTGCAAAACCACGTTCGTGATCAACACTAACCAGTTAATGCTACGTACTGATGTGCTTGATGCTAGTACTGTAGAGCAATTAGTCGCATGTCAACACAAGCACCTTCCTTCAATTGGGCCAACTGGCGGTGAATCGAGGAAGTACAGTACATACTGACGAAACTAAAATGAGCTCGAACGTGGAAATTAAGCGTTTCCGGACGCATGTACACATCACATCTTTTCTTTTGTTTGTGTGTGAGGAATGTTTGCTGAAAGTTTAGCCGTACCTTCTTGTAACACCCTGTATATATATATTAGATTTGTCTATCCTTGCTATTGCTCCGCTCTGCATCAACAAAGCTGCAGCACTGTTGTCAGTTACTCGTCGACTAAACAGTTCAGCTAAGCTCCGCAGCCCGATGCAGTGCTCATCACTGTATACCTCCAGTCCCACCCGCTGTTGCCATTAGCACCCTATATTGTGGTTACGTGGTAGAAAATACGTGGGGCGTCGAATGCCGTAAACGACATTAACCTTCTGTGACCTCGGCCTCGAGAGGTTCCCTGTCAGACTCTGGAAACCTGCTGATCGAACTGAGCTACTTACTGATAGTATTCAAGGAAAACGCCTACGAGAACAGCCAGTATTCGCAAGCCGTCTCTCTGGAAACGGAGAAGCAGAAGGGCCCAAGGGGGACTCTAAGTAGCTTACGTTATTGCCGTTCTACTGTTCAGTAACGAGAAAGACTTGCTGGTTTCTGAAGAGGCCTAAAATCCACTCTGACTTCAGGTCTATAACAAAAAGTTGATGGTACATGAGGCCTGTGAGGGGCGATAGGCCTCAAAACGCCAGAAGTACATAAATTACTGTGTGGGTGTTGACAGTTTTATGTCGGATAGACTGTGCGCTCTATTGCACAGCGCTGTGTAGCACAAGAGAGATGCCTTCGCCATCGATACCCTGAGAAAACAGCGGTAGCGGAGCATGCCCTATAAAATGTACGTGGTATTCCATTCGAGGTGATATCAGTTACTACACAGACTAGTAGCTTCTGGGATAGTGTAAAGGAGTGATGAAGATAAAAATTTGTGTCAAGACTCTCAATATAGCGGTGGCTTATAGTACACAACATCTCGAAAAAAAGAAAAATAACACTGTCAGTTAGCTAGACATGAAGCCGCCTGACGGAAAAGAGAAATTTTGAATTTTGTAGGATTATAGGAGAAGCAAATACGATTTGGTTTCTCACATAAGATGAGGAGGACGCATCGTTCTTCAAGGCTAAGGCAGACATTCTGGAGGAAGGTAATCCAAAGAGCAAGTGACAATAGTGAAGGCCTCCCTAGCAGTTTTTATCAGACGATCAAAGTGGTTACGAAGAACGAAAAGATAAGCGCTGACGAAATTCGGAAGTTGATTAAACATGTGGAAGATCATGAAAATAGTACGAGTAAGAAGGTACCGCAGGCATTAATGATTTGCTAATTTCTGCCCTAGTGAATGCACAGAAATGGTTATTAGAGCCTCAATTAATAAACTCGGTACAAGTGGTTTGGTATTTAGAGTAGATTAACCCCCAGTTACCATCGTTGGGTCATTTCTGACCCCAGCATAAACATGATCTTATTTACCTCTGGAATGATGCCGCTGTTGAGCCGAAGATTGTATGTATTCTCTTAGAAGTCAATTGTCTTCAAGGAAACGTGTCAGTACAAGTCGTGACATTGTTTGTTACACAGTAATAGGATTTCGGGGTCACTGTAAACCCCAGGATAGTACCTACGTGCACATTATTTCTGAACATTCCATTGTGTTTTCTGAGCAGCGTGTGTGATGAAACAATGAGTAGTGAATCCATTCACATCGACGAACATGTTATGACGGCGGAAGAAGTTATGGACTACTTTGATAACACAGAAAACGAATCTGCAGAAGAAGAGCGAAGCCAGGAACATGATTCCTATATAAGTGATTGCGAAAGTGAACACAATGGTCACAATACAGACACAACAGTTTCTGATTTGGATGTCTCAAAAGACGAAATCTCTGAAAATGATTCTGGTAGTTACTATGATGAGAAAAACACGTCCAAATGGTCACGAAACCGGCTCAGTAGTTCTAAAACGAGAAAAATCTAATATTATTGTTCAATTATCAGGATTGATTGGAGCTGCTCGGCAGTGTAAGCCTTCCACGCCATTTGAGGCATGGTCTGTGCTTATTACAGATGATATGCTCAACACTATGTTAGATCACACAAATGCACAAATTTCTGAAGTGAGCGCAAATTATGGTGTGACTGACTTATATTGATCGTGTGTCTCTAGAAGAAATGCGAGCTTTTTTGGATTGCTTTTTCTCGCAGATTCTTGTAAATCTAATCATTAGAATGCAGACTCGCTTTTTGCTAAGGAGCTAACAGGAAGACCAATATTTAGAGCAAAAATGTCCAAGGAATGATTTCCTTTTCTTCTGTCTGTTGTCAGGTTTGATAACCGAGCAACAAGGAAACAGAGAAAACAGTCGGGTGGCAAGTTGCCAGCTATTTCCGAATTGTTTAACAAGTTATATCCAACTCCGCAGCAAATTATAGATGCTCACAATTTGCAACAGTTAATGGAATGCTAGTATGTTTTCATGGACGGTTTTCTTTTAGAGCACATCTACAAAAGAAACCCCAAAAATATGGGTTAAAAATTATGTGTTTGTGTAGTGCAAAATCCCACTATCTGCTAAACGCTTTTATTTATTCAGCGAAGGTGACAACGCCAAATCCATCAAAACTAAGCATCCCAACACAATCTGTTCTGAAGCTGGTTTAACGTATTGCTAAGACACAGAAACGCAAGTGGAGATAACTGTTTCACCTCTGTAGAGCTGGCTAATGAAGTGCAAAAGACTGGCCTCACATACATCGGTACACCTCGGAAACAGAAATGTGAAATTGCAGCAGAATTCTTGCCCAACGGATCATGTGAAGTGGGACATACAAAATATGGTTTCACAAAGGATTTAACGATATGCTCCTATGTCCCTAAGAAAAGTAAATCAGTAGCCAGGCTATCATAAATGCATCATGACAAGTAGATTGATCAGCAGAGTGGTAAACCTGATGTTATTCTATTTTACAGTTTAGCAAAGGGGGGAGTGGATGCGTTTGATCAGAAGTGTGCTCTCTATAAATGTGGAAGAAGATGTAAAAGGTGATTATATTTTCTAGCCATGTTGTGGGCTCTAATGGATATCGCCATTGTTAACAGTTGCGTAGTATGGCAGTACTCCAATCCTAACATAAAGATGTCACGTTGTCAATTTATGAAAGAACTGTCAACAACTCTAACTGAGAAACACGTGAAACAACGTGCTACTGTACCAACTGTATTAACAAGTTTGAAAACATTAATTAATTCAGCATTTCGTTTGGAAGAGCAGTTCCAACCATCAAGCTCATGCGGGCCTAAAAACCACCCAAGGTGTAACATTTTCTCAGGAAATCATGACAGAAAAGTGGCAGTTACTTGTTCAAGATGCAACAAATATGTCTGCAAAAATCACTCTCAGCAGAAGAGATTTTAAGAATTGAAATTTTTGTTAAGCGTAAAGAAATGGCTGTTTTTTCCTAACTATGCATTAAAATATTACATTTCCCCCTTCAGAGATTAATTTTGGACCTTAATCAATTGCACAGATGAAGCAAAATGAAGAGTTACTACTAACATGAAAAATTTGTTACTTTAAAATTACCTCTACACTGAAAAATGAAAAAAAAAACGCAGACATTAAAATAAACATGTTTTGTATTAGTTTCTGGCTTTCTTGTACCTTATATTTAAATTAAAGCAGTTGAAATGAATGTGTATAAAACAATAACCATAAAAAATTGAATTAAAGTTAATAGTGACACTAATGACCCCACGATAATAGTTATGATAGTTAAAAATGTCGATAGTAACTCAGGGTTAAAGATTACATGAGAGACAAAAGGTGTCCAAAAAAATGGTTCAAATGGCTCTGAGCACTATGGGACTTAACATCTGTCCCCTAGAACTTAGAACTACTTAAACCTAACTAACCTAAGGACATTACACACATCCATGCCCGAGGCAGGATTCGAACCTGCGACCGTAGCAGTCGCGCGGTTCCGGACTGAGCGCCTAGAACCACTAGACCACCGCGGCCGGCGAAGGTGTCCAATCGCACTGAGGAGCAGGGTTACGAACTGCGATGTATCATAGATTTAAGCATATTATTAGCCGGCAGTGCTTTAAACTAAGTTCTAATCGTACCACCAGTGGATGGCAATGAGTATATGATCTACAAGATATGACTATTACCTGCAGAGGTTGATACAACTAAGAGACTCTGCACCTGTATCACCCCCACAAAAGAATTCTTGACAATCGGTGAAACCAAAAGGCAGTATGAGCAGCTGTCTCTTGAACAATTAAAATGCAAACATGTTAGAAGTAAGCACCACATCAGTTTTGTCATATCTACCTATGATCGCGAGAGATGCAAAGCACGTATTGTGCAGCCAGTTCGAGACGTACCTAAAGATTGCAATCTAGAGCACATAGTTTTGAACGGAAGTATATGGGTGCAGATACGTGACAATGAATGGTTATTTGTAGCTCCCAAAGATGAAGGTTTAAGAGTTCTATATGATGAATTGCAGCCGTCCGATATCAAAGTGTGTCCTACCAGAAAGTTAAGATTTCTAGGAAAATGCAACAGCTATGGAACTCAAATCATGCTACAACCAGAGCCTACAGTACGCACCAGTATGTGTTATGTAGATGTACTACCCACCTTAAGTACACAAATAGTCCGTTGTATTGTAGAAGATGAAAAGCAGAAAATATCAGAACTGTCCGTAATATTACCTTTAGAGCAAGTAGTTCGACATCTGGACGATTTGAAAGTCGATAGGTATAAGACTGATGGATTACAAGATGAAGTACAGGGTGTTTATAAATGAATATCGGGGTTTTAACGCTTTATAATACTTATTACATTAAACTTACAGTTATAAATGATACGTCAAATGAAAGAGAAACTCAAACAGTTGTGTTTGGCACCAGTGCGCATGCGCAGCGCGCAATGTTTCCGCCGCAATCCGCTAGACAGCGCTGGATGGGCCGAAAGGGGCCCAATGACAGGGCTTGCTTTGCATGGCCTCCACGTTCACCCGACCAAACGCCATGCGATTTTGTCCTTTGGGGCTTTATCAAGGATCGTGTGTACGTACCTCCGCTACCAGCAGACCTCCCTGAATTAAGAAACCGGATTGAAGCAGCTGTTGCTACAATCACTGAAGACACACTTATCGACGTTTGGGAACAACTTGGCTATAGACTCGATATGAACCGTGTGACAAATGGTGCTCACACTGAACATGTATAAGGTTCTTGGTAGAACTGTTTGAATTGCTCTTTCATTTGAAATATCATTTATAACTAAGTTTAATATAATAAATATTATAAAACGTTAAAACCTCGATATTCATTTATAAGCACCCTGTAGAGTATCAGCAAAGAACGACCCTCAGGTATGGTCGATGACTGTTCCACCTGGGGATACTCGGAATCCGCTAAATTAACTGTGTGTTCTTGTGTAGCCCGTGTATTTGATGTTGATGTGGTAGGAA
The DNA here is from genome assembly GCF_023864345.2 of Schistocerca serialis cubense. Taxonomy (NCBI): domain Eukaryota; kingdom Metazoa; phylum Arthropoda; class Insecta; order Orthoptera; family Acrididae; genus Schistocerca; species Schistocerca serialis. The sequence continues at coordinate 110,332,166 of NC_064642.1, read as the reverse complement.
CTGTGGTGATTAACTTTGTCAGATAGCAAGTACAGATTGTTGTAATAAATACCACTGTAAATGAACATGCCCCGGCTCACATGTTAGATATACCCCAGCTCACCAAATCAATAAGGACTATGAGGAGACGAAGCTGGACTCTTATGACACCAGGTTTCTCCATCAGCGGAAAAAAGACTAAGGAAGGCTGAAAAGTCTTCTGTCAAGGAAAATTAGGGAGACTGAATCCCTCTCCCCAATTATGCATTGACAAACGATAAGTGCCACCAAGGGCTGAAAACTGATACTTTGCAGTTTTAAAATGTTGACTTATTTCTTGTAAATGTGTAACTATACTGTAAATGAAGAGTAACCAGTATTACTTTTTGGTCTGCTGAAAAAGGGTATGTATTATTGCACAATTCTGATGACAATGAAGAAATGAATGTAATAAAAGGAACTAGTGATACAGTGGCACTACTGTTGATACAACTAGAAAATTTTATAGTTCTGGAGGACAGGACCTATAAAAATTTGCCCGGCGGATGGAATGTGTCCCTGATTCCAATATTAAGGGAGGAAATGCGGCAATACAACAACTTGTAGGTAGCAGCTGTCCAGGGAAGATGGCGGAATCGTTGGCCCAATCGGCTATTGAAACAGCGACAGGCTGGCAACGAATGATACGTAGACTGTACGCATATGATGATGCACTCTGGCCAGCCAGCGTGTGACCCAGGTTACGTACAGCTGCACGTTACAGTGAAACAGATGCATCACGAGTTGGCCCTAAAACGGTAATGTGCACTCCATTGGCCGGCGATGTGCGTCAGAGGGAATATTACAGCACCTTGGTGCGCGCTAGAAAGAGGGGACTCGCTTCGAGCCAAAGATGAGCACAGACGTAATCGTCTGGGACGCTACCCCTATGTTAGTCGTCACCACGGTGATAACTTGGATATTTAGAGCCGTGTCGGGAACAAGTTAGAACCGAGAAGATAGTCTCAGGACCGCGAGATAGGAAGCAGGCAGCTGGCTGTTAGGGCTGAGTGACCCGCATACGCTAGTATCGTGCACTTACACATGAGTTAAAGTCAGTAGTGCCAGAAGTGATCATTGAACTCTGTTATTCGGAGTTTAAGTCAACCAGAGATTCCTTTAGATTTACACCGAGTTCTGTGTCTTAGCTTGTGGATTCTTTACAGTGTGAGTTATACCAGCTGCCTTCGTGAACTCCCCCTTCGATGCCATCGATCGAGGTAACCCCTTGTAATTAAAACGTGTCATTCTTACTCCCTCTCGGGACACGACAAGAGCATCAATTTGACGATGCACAGCTAACTGCGCAATAGGCCCGAAGATTTGTAGAGGAGATAAACAAACGTATCCCATCTCTCAGCAAGAAACGTGTTTCAACTCCGACCAAATGGGATTTGAAGAGGAAATGGGTATGAATTAAAGGTATCAAGAGAGTTCTATCAAGATCAACTAAATTAATGCCTTGACGCGCTCCTATACAATTATGCCGACTGCTAGTCTGGATAGTAAACTGGATAGAAAGTTATTTATTACGCTGCGAGAAAGTGGAGATGTTCTGCCCCCTACGATTCTTCCTCATGTGCCTGAACTTGCAAGGACGATGGGAATACTTACGTCACAGCACACAAGAGTGGGAAAATAAGAGAACTACAACTACGACATGAGCACTGCTTTAGGACAATAGCTGATCAAAATAATTTGCTCTTCCTTGAGTCCGTGTCTTCGTATAAAAATCATACTCCTTTAGAGCAAACTATCCCGCCAGAAAAGTGCGTGACACTACAGTTCATCCCATCTGGAACCACTTAACAATTTCAGTCTCTAAATATTCGCTTTTTTCTGTGTCTATGAAACGTATTATTGCACTATGTGCAGCTACCCCTTAAAGTATAGCCAGTTTCGCGATAAGCTCCGTCACAGACTACTTCGCACATTACATTCCATCAGTTGTCATCACTCCGTTACAATGTGATTCTCTAACATTCTTTAAGAGCAATACCCTCCCATGAACCATGAACCTTGCCGCTGGTGTGGAGGTTTGCGTGCCTCAGCAATACAGATAGCCGTACCGTAGGTGCAACCACAATGGAGTGGTATCTGTTGAGAGGCCAGGCTAACGTGTGGTTCCTGAAGAGGGGCAGCAGCCTTTTCAGTAGTTGCAGGGGCAACAGTCCAGATGATCGACTGATGTGTCCTTGCAACACTAACCAAAACGGCCTTGCTGTGTTGGTACTGCGAACGGCTGAAAGCAAGGGGAAACTACAGCCGTAATTTTTCCCGAGGGCATGCAGCTTTACTGTATGGTTAAATGATGATGGCGTCCTCTTGGGTAAAATATTCCGGGGTAAAATAGTCCCCCATTCGAATCTCCGGGCGGGGACTACTCAAGAGGAGGTCGTTATCAGGAGAAAGAAAACTGGCGTTCTACGGATCGGAGCGTGGAATGTCAGATCCCTTAATCTGGCAGGTAGGTTAGAAAATTTAAAAAGGGAAATGGATAGGCTGAAGTTAGATGTAGTAGGAATTAGTGAAGTTCGGTGGCAAGAGGAACAAGACTTTTGGTCAGGTGAATACAGGGTTATAAATACAGAATCAAGTAGGGGAAAAGCAGGAGTAGGTTTAATAATGAATAAAAAAATAGGAGTACGGGTTAGCTACTACAAACAGTATAGTGGTGGTTCAATGGTTCTGAGCACTATGGGACGTAACTTCTGAGGTCATCAGTCCCCTAGAACTTAGAACTACTTAAACCTAACTAACCTAAGGACATCACACACATCCAAGCCCGAGGCAGGATTCGAACCTGCGACTGCAGCGGTCGCGCAGTTCCATACTGTAGCGCCTAGAACCGCTCGGCCACCCCGGCCGGCACAGTATAGTGAACGCATTATTGTGGCCAAGATAGACACGAAGCCCATACCTACTACAGTAGTACAAGTTTATATGCCAACTAGCTCTGCAGATGATGAAAAAATTGATGAAATGTATGATGAGATAAAAGAAATTATTCAGGTAGTGAAGGGAGATGAAAATTTAATAGTCATGGGTGACTGGAATTCGGTAGTATGAAAAGGGAGAGAAGGAAACATAGTGGGTGAATATGGATTGGGGGAGAGTTATGAAAGAGGAAGCCGTCTGGTAGAATTTTGCACAGAGCATAAATTAATCATAGTTAACACTTGGTTTAAGAATCATAAAAGAAGGTTGTATACATGGAAGAACCATGGAGATACTAGAAGGTATCAGATAGATTATATAATGGTAAGACAGAGATTTAGGAACCAGGTTTTAAATTGTAAGACATTTCCAGGGGCAGATGTGGACTCTGACCACAATCTACTGGTTATGAACTGTAGATTAAAACTGAAGAAACTGCAAAAAGGTGGGAATTTAAGGAGATGGGACCTGGATAAACTGACTAAACCAGAGGTTGTACAAGATTCAGGGAGAGCATAAGGGAAAAATTGACAGCAATGGGGGAAAGAAATACAGTAGAAGAAGAACGGGTAGCTCTGAGGGATGAAATAGTGAAGGCAGCAGAGGATCAAGCAGGTAAAAAGACGAGGGCTATTAGAAATCCTTGGGTAACAGAAGAAATATTTAATTTCATTGATGAAAGGAGAAAATATAAAAATGCAGTAAATGAAGCAGGCAAAAATGAATACAAACGTCTCAAAAATGAAATCGACTGGAAATGCAAAATGGCTAAGCAGGGATGGCTAGAGGACAAATGATGTAGAGGCTCATCTCACTAGGGGTAAGATAGATACTGCCTACAGGAAAATTAAAGAGACCTTTGGAGATACGAGAACCACTTGTATGAATATCAAGAGCTCAGATGGAAACCCAGTTCTAAGCAAAGAAGGGAAAGCTGAAAGGGTGGACGGAGTATACAGAGGATCTATTGAAGGGCGATGTACTTAAGGACAATTTTATGGAAATGGAAGAGGATAAAGATGAAGATGAAATGGGAGATATGATACTGCGTGAAGAGTTTGACAGAGCACTGAAAGACCTGAGTCGAAACAAGGCCCCGGGAGTAGACAACATTCCATTAGAACTACTGAATGGTACTGAAGTAAGTGATAGTTCGACACTAAAATTAGTCTACTTTGTTTATTTTCATTGGCTTATGTCATACAGTATTATATTTTGTGGTAAATCTTCCTATTCTAAACGAATATTTTTGGCTGAGAAACGGGCGATCGGTTAATAAGTGGAATAAGTTCGCGAACCTCTTGTACTCCTATTCACTAGTCAGGGTATCCTGACATTGGCCTCTCAGTATATATATATATATCAAATAGACAAACATTCAACAACAGCGGAATGTTCAAGGTATCATGCCCCAGTTGTCCTGCCTACTTTGTAGGGAAAACTGGCATAAACTTCAAGTCCCGTTTTCAAGAACATGTAAATGCTTTCAGGTTCAAGAATTTCGAAAAATCAGTCATTGCACAGCATATGTTGGAAACGAAACATGTCATCAACAGTGTAGAAAACAATTTGGTAATACCACGTAACTAAACCAATGGTAAGACCCTAAGTCTGTTGGAACAACTGCAGATATACCTCCACAAAATAAAAAAAAAAGAAGAAAAACCAGAATCTGTGTTAAATGAACAAACAGATTTCGCAAGCCATAGTTATTTCAGTAATTTTAAAGACCTATTCTAAAGTTATTTCTAGGATATGTCAATTGTTTAATATATATATCTTTAGCACTACGAATAAATTCATCTTTGGCAACACCATGTACACAAATATCTGTGGAAGGTTTTTAAAGATCTATGTACAAATGTACATCTTGAATGAAGTGACTTGTACTAAAACTATGGATAAAAATGCTTTCCTTGGGTTATGTAGTAAATTTACACTGTTTATTTTCCACTATTTCGCACATAATTATCGCTTTCGACTTCCGAAATTCATAACCTAACATTAAACTTTTCGTGACAGGAATACGCATTTAACCTCATTAAGGAGAAGAAATAAAACGTGTATTAAGACAAACTAAAACTGACGATGAACCCACAGGATCCGAAATGCATCGTGTAGCTAATAAACACGAAGACGTTGTCACTGAAGGCGTTGTTTAATTCATAACTCCAATGTTTTGTATACAGTCACATTTTAAGCTGCAAAATATGGATAAAATTAAAAAGGATTTTAAGGTTACATCTATGACAACTGGTATTTGACTTCTCAGTTAGAAATAAAAAAATTCATGTTTCAGTGTATCTGGAAATTTAGCCCTTTAGGCACTGCAAATGGGGATGAAAATTTTAAGAAAATGTTTCATTACATTAAAAAAATGTAAATCTAAATTTATGAAAATTGGATTTCACCCACCGGTTAGATACTAAGAAATATTTGTTAGGGGATGAAAGTTGCTATGTAGATATCTCCACAAGAACGCAGAATGTATGAGGAACAGAAATTTTGGACTTCGCTTTTTGGCCAGAAGTACATCCGGAAAAGACCATACTTACATGGTGTTAATTAGGGTGAAAAGCTTAGAATGTGTTGCAATTTGTGAACAACATAAAAATTCTGCAGGCCACACAGTAAATGAGAGCGAAGCAGCGGGCGCTAAGTTAGTAAACAATACGGCGTAATAAAACTACCAAAGGTTCAGCGTAATAAAACTGCCATACGTTTGAAATAGGTCGAATTCTCCAGTTCGAAATTATGAAATTTCTTTAATGTTGACATTGTTATGTGACCTTCTGCTCCCGGGTAACACGACAATAAATAATCTCAAGATGTCACCAAACTGCGTGGAACGGGATTCCAAATTTCTATGGTAATTAAAGTTTCCGGACTCGTTCTACTAAGTTGTCCGGTAGAGCACAATATGGAAAACGGCAGAAGGTCACTATAAACAGTTATATGACGTATTGATACAATAAGGTAAGACTGCCCACACAGTAACTTATGATTGAAAGGTCACACATAGATATTTACAGACCCAGGAATAAATAAATGATTCGCTTAGTGGTAGATAAGGGAAACAGTAACATGCAAACTAGCACTCCTGAAAGAATGGATACTGCGGAGACATTGCTTAGCCACAGCCAGGGGGATGTTTCCAGAATGAGATTTTCACTCTGCAGCGGAGTGTGCGCTGATATATTCTGGAAACATCCCCCAGGCCGTGGCTAAGCCATGTCTCCGCAGTATCCTTTCTTTCAAGGAGTGCTAGTTCTGAAAGTTTCGCAGGACAGCTTCTGTAAAGTTTGGAAGGTAGGAGACGAGATACTGGCAGAAGTAAAGCTGTGGGGACCGGCCGTGAGTCGTGCTTCGGTATCTCAGATGGTAGAGCACTTGCCCGCTAAAGGCAAAGGTCCCGAGTTCGAGTCTCAGTCGGGCACACAGTTTTAATCTGCCAGGAAGTTTCATATCAGCGCACACTCCGCTGCAGAGTGAAACCTCATTCTGGAAACATCCCCCAGGCTGTGGCTAAGTCATGTCTCCGCAGTATCCTTTCTTTCAGGAGTGCTAGTTCTGATTGGTTCGCAGGACAGCTTCTGTAAAGTTTGGAAGGTAGGAGACGAGATACTGGCAGAAGTAAAGCTGTGGGGGCCGGCCGTGAGTCGTGCTTCGGTAGCTCAGATGGTAGAGCACTTGCCCGCGAAAGGCAAAGGTCCCGAGTTCAAGTCTCGGTCGGGCACACAGAGTTTAATCTGCCAGGAAGTTTGATATCAGCGCACACCCCGCTGCAGAGTGAAAATCTCATTCTGGAAACATCCCCCAGGCTGTGGCTAAGCCACGTCTCCGCAGTATCCTTTCTTTCAGGAGAGCTAGTTCTGCAAGATTCGCAGGAGAGCTTCTGTAAAGTTTGGAAGGTAGGAGACGAGATACTGGCAGAAGTGAAGCTGTGGGGACCGGCCGTGAGTCGTGCTTCGGTAGCTCAGATGGTAGAACACTTGCCCGCGAAAGGCAAAGGTCCCGAGTTCGAGTCTCGGACGGGCACACAGTTTTAATCTGCCAGGAAGTTTCATATCAGCGCACACTCCGCTGCAGAGTGAAAATCTCATTCTGTAAACATCCCCCACGCTGTGGCTAAACCATGTCTCCATAGTATCCTTTCTTTCAGGAGTGTTAGTTCTGAAAGTTTCGCAGGACAGCTTCTGTAAAGTTTGGAAGGTAGGAGACGAGATACTGGCAGAAGTAAAGCTGTGGGAACCGGCCGTGAGTCGTGCTTCGGTAGCTCAGATGGCAGATCACTTGCCCGCTAAAGGCAAAGGTCCCGAGTTCGAGTCTCGGTCGGGCACACAGTTTTAATCTGCCAGGAAGTTTCATATCAGCGCACACTCCGCTGCAGAATGAAACCTCATTCTGGAAACATCCCCCAGGCTGTGGCTAAGTCATGTCTCCGCAGTATCCTTTCTTTCAGGAGTGCTAGTTCTGCAAGGTTCGCAGGAGTGTTTCTGTAAAGTTTGGAAGGTAGGAGATGAGATACTGGCTGAAGTAAAACTGTGGGGACCGGCCGTGAGTCGTGCTTCGGTATCTCGGATGGTAGAGCACTTGCCCGCGAAAGGCGAAGGTCCCGAGTTCGAGTCTCGGTCGGGCACACAGTTTTAATCTGCCAGGAAGTTTCAATTAACAGATTGTAGCCTACTTGAACAATGTTTTCATTCGCAAAAAGCTACGTGGTAGCAGACTGTCCACTTGCTTAAATATAGCCAGAAGGAAACAGAGTTGTTACTGCCTGTGGGAAGAGAAGAAAACAAAAAATTGTGATCGGATTTGTCCGCGATACGTAAAGCCTTATTTCGCTACGGAAATAGAAGACAGAGCATCACACAGGTGCCACATTGACCGCTGACATGTGCTGTGTCGAATGGAACTCGCACTTTTATTACCGAACCCTGAAGAACCGGCAGCGAAAGACCGACCGTTTTATTTTACTGAGGATCCGAGCTGATTGGGCGCGGGACTGCTCAATGATGCATATTTGAGCAGGTCAAACTTTTGTAGCGCAATGGTAGAGGGTGGAACCATTCTCCGCCATGTGCAGACTGGGCGTCATTTGCTGTCAGTGACATATTGGAAACGCCATTGCTTTGGAGATTGCCGACAGCGGTTCAAAAGGGCCCTGAGCACTATTGGACTTAACATCTGAGGTCATCAGTCCCCTAGAACTTAGAACTACTTAATCATAACTAACCTAAGGGCATCACACACATTCATGCCCGAGGCAGGATTCGAATCTGTGACCGTAGCGATCGCGTGGTTCCAGACTGAAGGGCCTAGAACCGCTCGGCCACACCGGTTGGCCCCGACAGCGGTATACTAATTTCTGTTACAAGGGCTGGAACGGAGAAAATAACTTCGGCAGCCTCCACATGCCGTCTCTCTTTAGGAAAGACATCATTTTTAATCAATTCAAATTTAAATAACTAATGAAATTGTGTCAGGGCGTCAGTCTATTTGTCCAGATACTATTTGTTTTTTTCTTTTCCGATTTAGTTGATGAATAAGACTTGCACATAAAACTGAAAGACATTATTCAACGAGAATATAATTACTCTATATGTGCCATTAAACTGGCCACACTAATGACTTGCCATTTACGAATGTCGCCCATTTTATTGCGAGATGCTAAGGCTGTATTGCTACATTGTGTATTGGAAACATTTGAGTGCGTATTGTTTCCCTTAAAAGGCCTGCGTCATCTGTACTAGTGAATATTTTCAGTAAATTACACTTCCGAAATAGTGAGAAAAAATAAAAAAAAATAAAAAAAGAGGAAATGTAACTGCGGTCGTTTTACGAACGATCTGATAATCGTTCAGATTCACCTGTACACTTTTTCAGTAACTCATTACCTTATTTACACACTGAAGTGATAACTTCGAAGTTTTCTAGGTAGTAGAGGGTGAAGCTAAAGAAGATACGCCGATTAACTATGAGGACAGTCCATTGCGCATGTTTTGCTATAATTCTAATTCGAAACATTGGAGTATTATTTCCATTGTATACATTTTCATTTACGAGTATACTGAATGTTCTTTTTACATTCAGGTATAGCAACATTTCAGTATTTGAAAGGGGGGAAGCGTTAGACGTAGGCACTGCTATTTCGTACACATGTGTCGAGTCAGAGCCGATATGTCTATAGTAGAAAGATGCCTGTAGCAACTTTGCGCAACTGCTTTGCGAGTACACCTCAGCTAACCTCCTAACTCAATGGTTCCGTGTGTCACAGTTCTACAGACGACTACTGTTGTCGCCTGCAGACGTCTGTCCTTGGCAGCTAACCGCTGGCAATAGCGGCACTTGGTTACAGAGTTCTTCTTTCGCTAACTCTGCTGCAGAAGATAGTTTAGCTGCGTGCTACACCATTTTAACAATAGGAGACACCTTATGTGAATACCACATGAATTTAACAGAATAATACTGACATAATTTGAATAAAGCAAGTGTGTAGACCACCGGAATCACGATGTTACTTGGAAAATCATGGAAGTGGATCTGAAATTTTAAATTTGTGACAAGCTCCTATGGGAACAAACTGCTGACGTCATCGGTCCCTAGTCTTGTTGTTGTTGTTGTTGTTGTGGTCTTCAGTCCTGAGACTGGTTTGATGCAGCTCTCCACGCTACTCTATCCTGTGCAAGCTTCTTCATCTCCCGGTACCTACTGCAGCCTACATCCCTCCGAATCTGCTTAGTGCATTTATCTCTTGGTCTCCCTATACGATTTTTACCCTCCATGCTGCCCTCAAATACTAAATTGGTGATCCCTTGATGCCTCAGAACATGTCCTACCAACCGATCCCTTCTTCTAGTCAAGTTGTGCCACAAACTCCTCTTCTCCCCAATCCTATACAGTACCTCCTCATTAGTTATGTGATCTACCCATCTAATCTTCAGCATTTTTCTGTAGCACCACATTTCAAAAGCTTCTATTCTCTTCTTGTCCAAACTAGTTATCGTCTATATTTCACTTCCATACATGGCTACACTCCATACGTATACTTTCAGAAACGACTTCCTGACACTTAAATCCCTAGGCTTACACACGACTTAACCTAACTTAAATCTTTCAGTCACGAATTATTGTTTACCTGGAGAAAAAAAATTATGGCTTTGCTATCCAGTTCGAATTAAATTACGATTTTTCAGATGTATAAAATATTCGGAGGTATAGCAGATGGGGGATACAACGCGTCAACAAATCAAGACATGTGTTCACGTGAGTGCAGTATAAGTCGAAAAGTGAATATACTTTGTTTCACCAAAATACATAAATTACACAAAACTCGCTTAATTATTATATACATGGTTTTACACTTGTGAAGAATGATAATCAAAGAAACAGTTTTTTCCACCCAGACATAAGTGAATGTTACATTTTATACAATAAAATTAGGTTTTGCCTTTGCAACCCGGTTTCTTACACCTGTCAAATGATTTTTTGTCACTGACCATTGGAAGATGCGCAAGTTGTCCAAACGAATATCAGCTTCTGGACGAACTTCCGCAACAGCTCGTTTTGAAGTGCTTGGACTTTCACTAGTGGGACCCCCCCTTTCCTGGCAGCTGGCTTATCTATTTTTGTCAGTACTTTGACCACACATCCCCTAAAGTGAAGCAAATCAAGGCTCTTATTTTTAGGAACACCCAATTCTCATGCGTTTTTCTTGTACTAAATCCATGCATTTACATATGCAATATCAATTGCATGAGCAAACACGCGTCTAATTACAGGTTGCAAAGCCGGCTATAGCCCCGTCGAAAATCGTGTTTGGTTTCAAAAGCTGCTAACTGCATGTTGTCTTCAGGTGCAAAGCCCGCTATATGTCCAATAGGCGTGGCTGTCGCACTGCCGTGTTCGGATGCAAAGTACGCGAACAGACTTACCAATCTGGACATTCAAAGCTGTCTTTCAGTCGGTTACAATTAGAATAGATATTTTTCTTATTCAGCTTTAGGTTGGCTATGCTGTAACAAATTCGTACTCAACAATAACATTCTTGCTGTTAATGCATTGTCGTTTGGATGGTTCGAGTGTTTCGTGAGTATCTCAGTGTTACTTACCATGCAGATAGCGGGCGTTGGGTCTGGGCTACTCAGCTTACAATATACCGTATGATATAAAACGTCTAACATTACCTCCATCATTGTCCACTTGTTCAAAATTATCGCTAGGATCATCGGATGGGTCGTCAGTTTCAGATGAATTAAGGAGCTCTATAACTTCTTCCTCTGCAAGTGGCCTTCGTCCACCTTGGACACGGGGCATTGTGAAATCATCGTGAGATGACTAAAAAGACAGCGAAACAATGTCTTAAATTTCTATGCTATTACAACCTTCTAATCACAATGTCCTCATTTGGAGACATGTATAAAGTTATAAATATGTCAGTTATCTTCCGTTCTGAAAGAGACCTTTTGTTTTCACCTTTAAGAATGCACCTTTCTACTCACAAATAAATTTCGTACCTAAACTCAGGAGGTACTAACTGGCTGCTGGGAGGTACAAAGTTTAATGGAAAGCATCTATGTGACTGCGGACATTCAATTTTGTTTTGTGGTACCATAGATTGACAGGAGATGTCGACACTGTTCTCAAATAAACTCTCTGCTTGGGACAATCTGAGGTCAACTATTACAAACGGTAAAAGTTAACGAATTTTAATATAATAAGCATTTATTTAATACGTCCTTATATTAGGACGCCATGACCGAAAGGATTAAACTAACTTACGCAACGGACAACACACACACACCCATTCCCAAAGGGGGACTCGAACCTCCGACCTGGGAAGCCACGTGAACCGTGGCAAGCCTCCCAAGACCGCGCGGCCACCCAGCGCGGCAAAATCATGGGAGTCTTTCAATCAGATGACTCTAGCAAGAGTAAGGGATCTCTCCAGCTATGTGAACAACACACACGTCAGCCCTCGTGGTGGATCGTACCACCTGGCTTTGAAAGAAAGGAAAAAAAAATTCAATTTTAGAGCCCCACTGATGACAACGGGGACCAAATTCCGTGTGGGGAAGGATGACGAAGGAAATCAACCTGTGTCCTCTTAAAAGCAGCCACCCCTGAAATTGTCTTACGGATACATGACTCTTTTGAATGATGGAAATTAAAATTTATTAAATTGCTTCTTGACTGCTTTGATGTACCCTTTTTAATTGGGTTTTGACTGTAACTGTTAGCTACATACTAAGTTTGAAAGTCACAGTCGAGTACACTGCTATTCCCCCATTATTTAAATTACAGAAAACGAGTTGTATTTTGCAAAACAGTAGGAAAATTTTTGCTTCTAGCGATTGTGTTTGGGATATATTTTATATGGTGGTAACATTGTTTGTTTCCGTCATCTGTAAATGGTCATCTTTGCTCCTGTTTATTTTCGCGTTGGTGAAGAATTTCATGTAGACCCTGCTGAAAGATTGTTTCCTAAGCGCTACGGATTTTTGTGAGTCTAGGCGCCATTCATTGCCCAATAAATACTAACAATGCCATAGATCAAGAAATATGGTGAAAGAAAATTCAAGGGTAACTAGATTGGAAACAAAGCAATCCGTATTGCTGAGAGGAACCTATGCATCAGTTGTTCAGCCATGAACCCTCTGTCAGGCACTTTGGCATGATCTATCTCCCTACTATCCGCGTATGTAGATGTAGATAATTCAGATACAAATTTTTGTGTTAACAGTGATGCTGTTCGTAGCCCTACCTAACTTTCAGGTAATCTACACCATCAAATGGTTCAAATGGGACTTAACATCTGAGGTCATCAGTCCCCTGGAACTTAGAACTACGTAAACCTAACTAACCTAAGGACATCACACACATCCATACCCGAGGCAGGATTCGAACCTGTGACCGTAGCGGTCGCGCGGTTCCAGACTGAAGCGCCTAGAACCGCTCGGCCACACTGGCAGGCTCTACACCATCGCTCTGGTTACATTTGGTCACTTCCTCTGTCAGACGACATGTTTTGATAAACAATAACTGATGATGAAATAATATCACAATGAATCTTCACAATTTTCACGTAGTTCCAATCAAATGTAGATATCAGTTGCTAGGCAGATATAATTTCTTTTAAGCTGTTATATATTGACTTATCTGAAGTGTGTTTACCTCACTAGCAACTTCATACAAGCCCACCCAGCTAGCCGCGCGGTCTAACGCGCTGCTTCCCGAGCGGGAAGGCGTGCCGGTTCCTAGCTCGAATCCTCCCAGCGGACTGATGTCGAGGTCCGGTGTGCCAGCCAGCCTGTGGATGGTTTTTAAGGTGGTTTTCCATCCACCTCGGCGAATGCGGGTTGGTTCCCCTTATTCCGCCTCAGTTACACTATGTTGGTGATTGCTGCGCAAACACTGTCTGCACATACGCGTACACCATAATTACTCTACCACGAAACATTGGGATTACACTCACCTGGTATGGGTGGATTCCGGGGGGAAGGGGGAGGGAGGGGGGGTCCACTTGGGACTGAACCGCACAATAACCCTGGATTCGGTGTGGGGCGGCGGTGGGGTGGGTGGACTGCTGTGGCCTGTCGTGGGGCTACGAACCACAGAGGTCTACGGCGGGACGAAGCCTCTTCGTCGTTTCTAGGTCCCCGGTTTAATACACAATGCACAACCCCATACAACAATAACAATTCAAATTATTTTTTCTGATATATGTGTATGTAAATGAAAGTCATATACATTCATCGGAGAAGCAATAAATACTGAAAAGAAGATAAAAAAAATGAAGACTATTTTTTAGTGATGTTCTGAGAAAAATTTTAGATTATTAAGATCTTAACTATGTAACTGCTCCTCTTAAGATATTTTGGAAATTTTCGTTTATGATATTCGTGCTCCGACCAACTAGCGGTAATTCTGTCGTATGAGGAAAAGAAATCTGTCCTGCTGCACTGTATTCGCGCCGTGTGCGTATCGATGATATTCACCAGTTCAAACAATTATATGCTCCCCGACGTGTACGAGCACAGCTACACGTAATTGCAAACCAATGGCTATCCTTGTACTAGTTATGGCTACAGTCCATGTACGGCAATACTTTCTCTCCTGAAGTTCTCAGTTTGCATAAGCTTAATAGTTCGAATCGGAACAATAACTGTCTAACGCGGCAAAGAATATTTATGGAAGCTGCGCTCTGTTATTAATCTATGTCATCGCCCAAATAAATATTTCATAAACACACAATATTACACGGGTTGCAAGAAATGTCACACGGTATATCCACTTCGTCATGGTTTATTCTATACTATTCATGTCCTATCATTGTATTAAGGAAGTAACTTTTCTTTAAGCTGGATGGAATTAGTTACGCAAGTTTCCGTCAAAGAGTTTGCAACAAGATCCAGATATCATTTGCTACTTTAACGAAACTTCAGTAGTTTCTCACAATTCAATGCGAATGTTCACTTCCTATGTCGGTAAATTGCTAACAGTCTATTACTTTGGGGTAAAGTTCGTTCTTCACTGTATGATAATCAGTTTAAGACAAGCTCGGATCTTTTCCTCTCTTGACTGTACGTAATGATATATTCCAGGGTGTTGATCTACCTATTTGAAGTTTAATGATTCCTGGCAGATCGCAAAATTTCCAAAAATGCACAAAACTGACATACGACCTGATCCAGCAAGCGCTAGCAGCACATTAACAATGTATGAGTTTTTTCTCCTGTATTACGCAGTGTCATCAAAGGGTACTCACAAAGAATACTCTTTGAGTTCACTCGTTCTATTCCGTGATCTATAAGTACACTACTTTGCGATCTACTATTATTTTAATTTGAAACTAATGGATTCTATTTCTTTTCTTTCCCTTTTCAAAACATTAAGTCACTTTATAGCGGATTTCTTTTCTACACTACTGGCCATTAAGATTGCCACACCAAGAAGAAATGCAGATGATAAACGGGTATTCATTGGACAAATATATTATACTAGAACTGACATGTGATTACATTTTTACGCAATTTGGGTGCGTAGATCCTGAGAAATCAGTACCCAGAACAACCACCTCTGGCCATAACAACGGCCGTTCTGGTCATTGAGTGAAACAGAGCTTGGAAGGCGTGTACAGGTACAGCTGCCCATGCAGCTTCAACACGATACCACAGTTCATCAAGAGTAGTGACTGGCGTATTGAGACGAGCCAGTTGCTCGGCCACCATTGACCAGACGTTTTCAATTGGTGAGAGATCTGGAGATCTGCTAGGGCATCAATCGAAGTTTTTCTGTATCCAGAAAGGCCCGTACAGGACCTGCAACATGCGGTCGTGCATTATCCTGCTGAAATGTAGAGTTTCACTGGGATCGAATGGAGGATAGAGCCACGAGTCGTAACACATCTGAAATGTAACGTCCACTGTTCAAAGTGCCGTCAATGCGAACAAGAGGTGACCAAGACGTTTAAACAGGGGCACCCCATACCATCACGCCGGGTGATACGCCAGTATGGCGATGACGAGTACCCGCTTCCAATGTGCGTTCACCGCTATGTCGCCAAACCCGGATGCGACCATCATGATGCTGTAAACAGAACCTGGATTCATCCGAAAAAATGACGTTTTGCCTATCTTGCACCCAGGTTCGTCGTTGAGTACACCATCGCAGGCGCTCCTGTCTGTGATGCAGCGTCAAGGGTAACCGTAGCCATGGTCTCCGAGCTAATGCACTCCTGGAAATGGAAAAAAGAACACATTGACACCGGTGTGTCAGACCCACCATACTTGCTCCGGACACTGCGAGAGGGCTGTACAAGCAATGATCACACGCACGGCACAGCGGACACACCAGGAACCGCGGTGTTGGCCGTCGAATGGCGCTAGCTGCGCAGCACTTGTGCACCGCCGCCGTCAGTGTCAGCCAGT
This sequence comes from Schistocerca serialis cubense, assembly GCF_023864345.2. Taxonomy (NCBI): domain Eukaryota; kingdom Metazoa; phylum Arthropoda; class Insecta; order Orthoptera; family Acrididae; genus Schistocerca; species Schistocerca serialis. The sequence continues at coordinate 110,316,282 of NC_064642.1, read as the reverse complement.
TTGCCGTGGCATACGGAGCTCCATCGCAGTCTTTAACACTGGTAGCATGCCGCGACAGCGTGGACGTGAACCGTATGTGCAGTTGACGGACTTTGAGCGAGGGCGTATAGTGGGCATGCGGGAGGCCGGATGGACGTACCGCCGAATTGCTCAACACGTGGGGCGTGAGGTCTCCACAGTACATCGATGTTGTCGCCAGTGGTCGGCGGAAGGTGCACGTGCCCGTCGACCTGGGACCGGACCGCAGCGACGCACGGATGCACGCCAAGACCGTAGGATCCTACGCAGTGCCGTAGGGGCCGCACCGCCACTTCCCAGCAAATTAGGGACACTGTTGCTCCTGGGGTATCGGCGAGGACCATTCGCAACCGTCTCCATGGAGCTGGGCTACGGTCCCGCACATCGTTAGGCCGTCTTCCGCTCACGCCCCAACATCGTGCAGCCCGCCTCCAGTGGTGTCGCGACAGGCGTGAATGGAGGGACGAATGGAGACGTGTCGTCTTCAGCGATGAGAGTCGCTTCTGCCTTGGTGCCAATGATGGTCGTATGCGTGTTTGGCGCCGTGCAGGTGAGCGCCACAATCAGGACTGCATACGACCGAGGCACACAGGGCCAACACCCGGCATCATGGTGTGGGGAGCGATCTCCTACACTGGCCGTACACCACTGGTGATCGTCGAGGGGACACTGAATAGTGCACAGTACATCCAAACCGTCATCGAACCCATCGTTCTACCATTCCTAGACCGGCAAGGGAACTTGCTGTTCCAACAGGACAATGCACGTCCGCATGTATCCCGTGCCACCCAACATGCTCTAGAAGGTGTAAGTCAACTACCCTGGCCAGCAAGATCTCCGGATCTGTCCCCCATTTAGCGTGTTTGGGACTGGATGAAGCGTCGTCTCACGCGGTCTGCACGTCCAGCACGAACGCAGGCCCAACTGAGGCGCCAGGTGGAAATGGCATGGCAAGCCGTTCCACAGGACTACATCCAGCATCTCTACGATTGTCTCCATGGGAGAATAGCAGCCTGCATTGCTGCGAAAGGTGGATATACACTGTACTAGTGCCGACATTGTGCATGCTCTGTTGCCTGTGTCTATGTGCCTGTGGTTCTGTCAGTGTGATCATGTGATGTATCTGACCCCAGGAATGTGTCAACAAAGTTTCCCCTTCCTGGGACAATGAATTCACGGTGTTCTTATTTCAATTTCCAGGAGTGTAATCCATGCTGCTGCAAATGTCGTCGAACTGTTCGTGTAGATGGTTGTTGTCTTGCAAACGTCCCCATCTGTTGAGTCAGGGATCGAGATGTGGCTGCACGATCCGTTACAGCCATGCGGATAAGATGCCTGTCATCTCGACTGCTAGTTATACGAGGCCGTTGGGATCCAGCACGGCGTTCCGTATTAACCTCCTGAACCCAACGATTGCATATTCTGCTAACAGTCATTGGTTCTCGACCAACTCAAGGAGCAATGTCACGATACGATAAACCGCAGTAGCGATAGGCTACAATCCGACCTTTACCAAAGTCGGAAACGTGATGGTACGCATTTCTTTTCCTTGCACGAGGCATCACAAGAACGTTTCACCAAGCAACGCCTGTCAACTGCTGTTTGTGTATGAGAAATCGGTTGGAAACTTTCCTCATGTCAGCATGTTGTAGGTGTCGCCACCGGCGCCAACTTTGTGTGAATACTCTGAAAAGCTAATCATTTGCATATCACAGCATCTTCTTCCTGTCGGTTAAATTTCGCGTCTGTAGCACGTCATCTTCGTGGCGTACCAATTTTAATGGCTAGTAGTATATGTACTTGCCACTATTCAAATGATGCTATTCCAGTGGGACTTGAAATGTGGATCTTGGATTTTGTGGATTTTATTTTGTTTTGAGTACTATTTTCTATTTTCAATTTTGCGTCCAAAGGAAGTGGCGTTACAACTCCCATTTTCCCCAAAGTTGTACTTTTCAGAAGTTAGGTACACATATTTCCTTAGATTTATGAAGCATTGCAATAAGTTTTCTCATTAACTTGCAAGTGCCTTTAACTACCTATTAGACTATGATTTATTGCAGCTTAAAATAAATTATAGGGAAATAAAATTTTTAAGCGAGAAAGAGCACTAAAAATTAAAACATGAGGTGTAATGATTTTTGATTTGTCGAATGTACAAATGTGCGGAATTAAATAAAATCACAGCCAACATGTTATACATATCAGGTACAAATTCGATAAATAGTACCTGAATTCGCAGAAGCATTGTAGAAAATCTTGAGCGTCACATTTGTAATTATTGTCTTCTTATAAACATTAATACTTTCTTGATAATTCAAAATGTTTCCAAATTGTTGAGAAAGCAGTCTGCATTACCTACGGAAAGCTGCAAATGTGTAAAGCATATGCAAAAGTAATAAAGCATGAAACAAGTAGGTGTTGATTTTTACACAATGTAGAGCAGTAAATTTACCCTATGGCCTTAAGCAATGTTGGGAAACATGAAAAACTAATTCTAGGTGGCTGGACATGGATGTGAACCACTATCTTGTCGACCGCATGTACACTGTCGTATCACTGCGCCACATCACTCGGTGAAGGCTTTTCAGGCAGAACCAGTGGTTGTAAGTGCACCGCTGAACACTACGTTTTTAATATCGGCAAGGATGGTCAGTAGCAAGATTTTATTCTTGCGACTATACGGTATTATATGAAGAAGTCATAATTAAATTTGTAGGTGTCTTCTGGGTGTACACGGTGGTGAAATTTATACACACGACTACATGTGTGGTAGCAAGCTGTGTTCTAACCTGGCTGAGAATCGAGTTGAACTGAGTATTCGATGCAGTTTCAACTGTTTGGTAGGGGACATCAATTTTAGTTGCTGGTGAATGGTGGCGTACCAGTCACTTTGCTTTCTGTGACACAATGTTTTCAGTAGGAGGGCCATCTGGAGATCGTGCTGGTCACGGCGCCTTAAAAGCTCTCTCTGAATCGAAGCAGGTCAGAACAGAATAGACAACAAGCGATCTTGCGATATCTAGTAGAAAAATTCGCGAACACCTCAAAGACACGGGACTGCCCCTGGCTACAACGAGTCAGAAATATAACGGCTCGAAACCTCCACGACAGTCACCGAGTCCTTCTGACGGTGAGAAATACTGTCTGGCACAATATGTTTACCAGACCGTCCTCACGCGGACACAGCCAAAGTTATACTCTACACAGACTCCGTACTCGTTGATTTTGTTCAGTAACAGTGAGTTTGATGATTCGTTTTTTTGAACAAAGATCGTTTTTAATATTTGTTTTCTTGATTCGTTTCTCTAGCAGCAAAACCAAATTTTTAAATGTAAGTACAAAGAACCATATATCATACGTTTTATGAAGTTCTGCAGACATGAATGGATCAAAATACAGGAGATAATGGCTACAGTCAGTTGAATTTTGTTTTTTTATGTGTAGTGTTGCTTGTAATGCAGAACAGTTACAGGGTGTCATCTGTTTCAAAGAGAGCTTGATTCCTCACGAAATAAAACGACGTTTGTAGCCAGAATGAAGGTAAGTTGGTAAACAAACTACGAGAGTATTATATCCACAAGCTAAAAGAAAAAAAAAAACAAAATGAGTCTCTTTCAGCATGCTATGATTCCTATAAAGGAATATTAAAAAGTCGCCTACGGTGTAGCAAAGAGCTTGAAATGTTATGCCAAACCAGAAGACCTTATTTTGGGCGCTGGTTTGGACGTCTTATCTGTTATGGCAGGCGAGTCATCTGCCAAGTAACTAGTAACTTATCCTTTGTCAGATAATACTATCACTGGGCGTATTCTCGTATAGCTGACGACAATAATGATCAGTTGGGTGAGAAATTCAAAGGAATGGTGATTTCGCTGTTCGGTTGCATGAAGCTACAGACATCCACAATGATGAGCGTCTAATGTACCATATACCATTTATACTTGACAACCAATTTCAGGAATGTCTTATTTCACAGAGAAAAATAACTCTTGGAAGGAAAGCAACAGACTTCTTTCAATATTATACACTTTTGTAGAAGAACACTACATCAACTGAAAAATTATGTAGGCGTGTTGAGGATGGAGGTCGTAATAAGTCTGACTGTTCTATCGGACTGCAAGTTCTGCATTTCATAGTTTCTAATCTGGTACGGAGATTTCAAGAGCTGCGGATAGTGAAAACTCTAGTCACTGACTTCGTTGCAGTAATAATATTCAATAGTATTAAAAGCTGATTAAAATGTGTTATGTCGACAGAAACAACTGATCTTATTCATTCTGTTTTGAAACTTGAGTTTAATTACCAACACTTAGCATTGTATATAGTGTATTAAAGTGAGTGAAAGGAACCGGCATTGTTTATTTTTAGGTCAAGCGTTCCTTTGGCCAAGAAAGTTTCAAAAGCACTATTCTAGGGCATAACACTGTTGTCGGGCACCTCTCTTCTGCCACGTGAAAGAAGGCTGTAACAATGGTTGCCAGGACAACACTCACACTGTCCGCGTGGAGACTCGTCTTGCTCCATAGAAGCCGTATTTCCTGTTTCAAAATAGGCGAAGCCACATACGAAACTGCACTGCAGAACCACATGCCTGCCTCTCGGGTGGAGTTATTGAGACCTTCTATGGGGTTGAGTATGACAATTCTGAATCCACCAGTTCCTGGGTTTGCGTGACAGTCGTGGTATGCCGCCCAACGGATGCAGCATAATCGCTGAATTAAAATCGCACAGTAGAGGGAAGGCTACCGACCACATGCATCCCTACATAGAGTATTCTCTTTCATTATCAGTGTGCCTTAAGTCGTTAAAGGAGCGAAAGTTACTAGTGGCGGGATAAAAGCACATGTTATTCCCGTTCTCAACTAGGTTTGCCGATCCGATACACACAACTATCGGCCTATATCTATGACGTTGGTCTGTTGTAGAATTTGGAATTATCTTTTATACTCGCGACTTATGGTATTTCTTGAGGCTGAATATCTCCTCTGCAGGATTAAACATAGATTCTAGAAACGACGACGGATCACGAGAACCAAAAGGCAACAGAGGCCAGTGCCTAGGTAGACAGGTTGATGAGATTTTCTCTGACTTCCCTAAGGCGATCGATACAGTTCCACACTACCGTGTAATAAACAAAACACGAGCATACGGCATATCAGACCAGCTGTGTGGGTGGATTGAAGAGTTGCTAGCAAACAGGACACAGCATGTCTTTTCAACAGTGAGAAAACCTTGTGTAAGTAACTTAGGGCGTATCCCAAAGGTCCTCTGCTTTCCACTATATATGACCAAGTGGAAACTTTCCTGTTCTGTTCAGCGCAGCTATAACGTTAGAACACTGTAGCAAAACGAGGCAAGACGTTGCAGAGGATCGATTATTGGTGCAGGAACTGGCAATTTTCCGTTCGTATAGACAAATGTATCCTATTGACTATAAATGTGCAGAAAGACACTTGTTTGATTGGGCGATTGCAAGACAACCACTGGGAACAACCACGTAAAGAGAGCTTCTGATTTGAAGCTTTTTATTGCCTTGATCGCATATACGATTTCAAACACCGTAATCTGTGTATCCAAAGATGGCATCATTGTACCGTCGTAACCACAATCCAGTACACATACACGAGACCAGTGCAATAAAAAAATTCATGTAAGAAGCTTTATTTACACTGCATTCATTGACCGATGTCCAGCCGACAGTGTCAGATACTTAGAAGCAACTGTATCAATAAAGTCCGTGAATAACTGGGAATACGTCTACTGAGAGATATGAAGAGGAGTGACCACAAAAAATTAAACGCAGGTAACGTAGATCCCACACTGATATCCACTGCAGAAATCCTCAGGAAGGGTAGAGCCGCTAAAGAAAGTAGCTTACGAAACCCTCTTTCGACTAGTACTTGAATATTGCTCGTTAGATTTGGATCTGTATCTGATAGGACTGATAGATAAAATAGAGAAGATACAGAGAAGCAAAATGCAGTGGTAGATGCTGCTGCAATAGAGGCATTCTGCATCACTGTGGGGTTTACTGTGAAACGTCCCCTTAGAAAAATTATACATGACTGTGCTTAACCTGACACACAATATTTTTAGCGCAACGCAATCTGACTTTCAAAAATCCCTACAAAAGAATGGCCCTGACTAACATTAACCTATACCTTTCACAAATCACTTACCTCACCAAAAATCTTCGTTACTCGAACTACTGCGAAACAGCGAGCGCCACTACTGCCAGCTAAATAAAAGATTCAAACTACGGAAGGCACTAACTACTGATAGGCATAGTTAGGAAATGAAAGATTTTAGTAGAGAACAAACAATGTATTTACCTTAATAGTGTTAAAAAATCATAATATACACAACAGATCATGACATCCAGTCTTACAAATTTCCAAACTCCGCCATCTCTCTCCCCACATCCACCACTGCTGGCGGCTCACCTCCAACTGCGCAACGCTACGTGCTGTTCACATCCAGCTGCCGCTGCCCAACACTACAATGGCAGACAACAATGCTAACTAGCCACAGACTGCACACAGCACAGCCAGTGATTTTCATACAGAGCGCTACGTAACGTTGCCAATAAGAAAATATAAACAGCCTACTTACAACTGTTAATGTCCCGAGGACGTATGCTCGAAGAAGAATCAACCAGTGTATTGTTTCCTACCACGTTCAGATATATCTCACGACGGGAGACGTAAAGGTAAAGTTAGAGATATTCGAGCTCTTGTGGAGACTTACAATCATTCTTTCCGAAAACTCTTCGTTACTGGCCAAGAACTGGTAATAGATTTTAACAAGAGGCATAGTACAGTCTTCTGACATATTCTAAAACGATCCATGAATGAACAATGCAATGAGTAATCTTTGCTGCTGTACGTAATGTAGGTGGCGTTACATGTACTACCTACGTGCCCCTGCGCTGAAATACTAATTATAACATATCTAAGCATTTCGCACGATTAACGCTAATTTATTATTTGTTACAAGCAGCGTTCATGGTGCTGCAGTTTTGATACCGCAATCTGCTAGCGACAGCACGGTCAATATGTATATACCTGTTCGCCTTTCTTATCGGCACATTTTAGCGAGGCTGACAATTCTCATTTCTCATCTCAGCGCCTACTAGTATTGTTATCCGAAATGAAAGTCTGTGCTTTTTACATCAGACGAAATTAGACTGTTGTTCTGCGTGTTTTCTTATGGTAGTTTTACTGTGTGAATTTGCGGTAACGAGTCCCCCATTTCTGGAACTAATCGTGAATGAACTGAATAAAACCTGACTTGGGCTCCTCCCAAATGAAGATTGTTTCTGTTCACATGGAACGGTATAGAGTTTTTTGGTTAGATTGGAAGCTCAGTAGATCTGATACTTTCATTTCTCGGTTCTTCAAGATTAAGTATTTTATTTTCCATATCTGAAGGAACAGACATTGCTGGCAACACACAGCTGTAGTAAATATTAGCTAACATACCTGCAGATTGGTGGGAATTTAAGGCGATGGGATCTGGATAAACTGACTAAACCAGAGGTTGTACAGAGTTTCAGGGAGAGTGTAAGGGAAAAAATGGCAGGTATGGGGGAAAGAAATACAGTAGAAGAAGAATGGGTAGCTTTGAGGGTTGAAGTAGTGAAGGCAGCAGAGGATCAAGTAGGTAAAAAGACGAGGGCTAGTAGAAATCCTTGGGTAACAGAAGAACTATAGAATTTAATTGATGATAGGGGAAAATATAAAAATGCAGTAAATGAAGCAGGCAAAAAGGAATACAAATGTCTCAAAAATGAGATCGACAGGAAGTGCAAAATGGCTAAGCAGGGATGGCTAGAGGATAAATGTAAGGATGTAGAGGCTTATCTCACTAGGGGTAAGACAGATACTGCCTACAGGAAAATTAAATAGACGTTTGGAGAAAATAGAACCACTTATATGAACATTAAGAGCTCAGATGGAAACCCAGTTCTAAGCAAAGAAGGGAAAGCAGAAAGGTGGAAGGAGTATATAGAGGGTCTATACAAGGGCGATGTACTTGAGGACAATATTATGGAAATGGAAGAGGATGTAGATGAAGATGAAATGGGAGATATGATACAGCGTGAAGAGTTTGACAGAGCACTGAAAGACCTGAGTCGAAACAAGGCCCCGGGAGTAGACAACATTCCATTAGAACCATTGACGGCCTTGGGAGAGCCAGTCCTGACTAAACTCTACCACCTGGTGAGCAAGATGTATGAGACAGGCGAAATACCCTCAGATTTCAAGAAGAATATAATAATTCCAATCCCAAGGAAAACAGGTGTTGACAGATGTGAAAATTACCGAACTATCAGTTTAATAAGTCACGGCTGCAAAATACTAACGCGAATCCTTTACAGACGAATGGAAAAACTAGTAGAAGCCGACCTAGGGGAAAATCAGTTTGGATTCCGTAGAAATATTGGAACACATGAGGCAATACTGACCCTACGACTTATCTTAGAAGCTAGATTAAGGAAAGGCAAACCTACGTTTCTAGCATTTGTAGACTTAGAGAAAGCTTTTGACAATGTTGACTCGAATACTCTCTTTCAAATTCTGAAGGTGGCAGGGGTAAAATATAGGGAGCGAAAGGCCATTTACAATTTGTACAGAAACCAAATGGCAGTTATAAGAGCTGAGCGGCATGAAAGGGAAGCAGTGGTTTGGAAGGGAGTGAGACAGGGTTGTAGCATCTTCCCGATGTTATTCAATCTGTATATTGAGCAAGCAGTGAAGGAAACAAAAGAAAAATTCGGAGTAGGTATTAAAATCCATGGAGAAGAAATAAAAACTTTGAGGTTCGCCGATGACATTGTAATTCTGACAGAGATAGCAAAGGACCTGCAAGAGCAGTTGAATGGAATGGATAGTGTCTTGAAAGGAGGATATAAGATGAACATCAACAAAAGCAAAACGAGGATAATGGAATGTAGTCAAATTAAGTCGGGTGATGTTGAGGGTATTAGATTAGGAAATGAGACACTTAAAATAGTAAAGGTGTTTTGCTATTTCGGGAGAAAAATAACTGATGATGGTCAAAGTAGAGAGGATATAAAACGTAGACTGGCAATGGGAAGGAAACCGTTTCTGAAGAAGAGAAATTTGTTAACATCGAGTATAGATTGAAGTGTCAGGAAGTCGTTTCAGAAAGTATTTGTATGGAGTGTAGCCATGTATGGAAGTGAAACATGGACGATAAATAGTTTAGACAAGAAGAGAATAGAAGCTTTCGAAATGTGGTGCTACAGAAGAATGCTGAAGATTAGATGGGTAGTTCATATAACTAATGAGGTGGTATTGAATAGGATTTGGGGGAAGAGAAGTTTGTGGGCGTAACTTGACTAGAAGGAGGGATCGGTTGGTAGGACATGTTCGGAGGCATCAAGGGATCACCAATTTAGTATTGGAGGGCAGCGTGGAGGGTAAAAATCGTAGAGGGAGACCAAGGGATGAATGATTCAGAAGGATGTAGGTTGCAGTAGGTACTGGGAGATGAAGAAGCTTGCACAGGATAGAGTAGCATGGAGAGCTGCATCAAACCAGTCTCAGGACTGAAGCCCACAACAACAACAACAACACCTGCAGATTGCAAATTAATTTGACATCAGCTGTATTAGGTATAGATATACAGTTTGTTAGTGACTTCGGATCGACCCACACCTCTTTAATCTTTGTTGATCCATTATGGATCGTGGGACGACGGCTGGCATGAACTTCGTGACGCAATAATTAACCAACAGCACATAGAAGTTCATAAAATAAAATAAATTTCTACAATACATACGGCTGTTGGTAAATTATTGCATCAAGAAATTATTACATCAAGAACGACCCACACCTCTGTTGGTTCTTTCAGACATGTTGTAAGGGGTTAACTACCCTTCTGGAGCAAATGTGATCTCGCCGTATTGCTCACTTGCTAGAACGACAATTCACAGGCAGTGCATGAGACATAAAATATCTTTGCGCCTGTTAAAAGAAAGCTGAAATAGAGCCGCAGATCAGAGCAGTCTCTGCGGCAGTTGCAGTCGCTCGCTACTACAGTGTAGTTGTAGTCTGTCGCTGGTACAGCGCAGTTTACAGTTAGTAGTTGCTAAAGTCACAGTCCAGAACAAGTTGTAAAATTTTATTGTATAGAACTGAATAATAATTGTGACCAGCCGCAGAGCTAAATGATACAATGGAATGAGATTATGATGAACAAATGAATAATTGTTAATGTAATGAAAAATCAACAGTGTAATTAAGTCAACCATCTATTGTAAGGTAAATTTTATTATTTTTATTGGCATGCGCGTAGTTAAGTCACTTGTCTGAGATGTTAATATGAATTTGTTTCAATGTTTCTTTTTTATTTTCTTTTGTGATTCGTCAGCACCAATGGACCCAGATTTGTAATATATTCAATTTTCCCATGTAATGGATTGTAGATCTTTATCAATAACGTAAAAAATTTTCATAATATAATTATTTTTACCAGTCAACTATAAAAGTATAATTTCCCCTTAAGTCATTGCCAGTCTCGATCCAGTCATTAATCTAAATTAAAATACTTCAGAATTTTGTCAGATCGTAGTAATGCGTTCTTTAGTAATCAGACGACCAGCTGTGCAGCTGTGTCACTAATTAAAGTCAGTTTTTCTAGTAATTGAGATCTCAGACAAATGTTATCCAGTATTAGTAATAGGCCAGCATCGCCCAAAGCTGTGCCGTTTACGAGAAGATATATACAGACAGCGTTATCCGGCGACACCATCACGAGGCAACAATTTTTCAGTTTATTTCTCAAGGACGGATTCAGAGCGATTTCACAGGGCCATGGCGCGGCGCTGCTTACGTCAAAATTTATCAGTTTTTCATGAGTTAAGATTTATCAGTTTTCATACGTCAGAATTTAATTATCCAAATTTAATTATTTTTATTTTTAATTTTCTGTTCGGGAAGGTTACATTATTATATTTTTTTATTTATAAGGGAAGGTTACAATGTAAAGACACTTAAGCAAAAAAATCGCAAAACCATTAATTAATGTCGAGTAATGACATTTCGGGAATGTATTTGTCTAAGTAACATATTTAAGTGATTAATAATGTAAGATCACAAGTTAATGTAAGCGCGAGATAAGTTACTGCAAATGTGAAATGCTGGTACGTTAATAACAGGTGTAACCGCCGGAATGATGATGCAAGCGTGCAAACGTGCATGCGGTGTGCTGTACAGAAGCCGGATGTCAGTTGGTGAGACGGTGTTCCATGCGTGTTGCACGTGGTCGGTCAAGACAGGGACGGTTAATGCTCTTTGAGGATGACGCTGGATTTTTCGTTCGATGATGGAGACGTATCTGGTAACCGAGCAACCTAAGGTAACACGTCGACACTCTGTAGAACATGTTTGTTGCGATAGCGGTATGTGGGCGAGCACTAGCCTGTTGGAAAAGAGGCCCCTAGATTGCTGTTCGTGAATGCCAGCACAACAGGTTTAATCACCACACAGACGCAGAAATTTGCATTCAAAGTGCGTGGGATAACCACAAGAATGCTTATGCTGCCATACGAAACTATACTCCAGATCATAACACTAGATGTAGGTCCTGTGTGTCAAGTCTGCAGACAGGTTGGTGGCAGGCCTTTAACTGGCGTTCTTCTAACCAACAACGGCCATGACTGGCACCGAGGTAGTACCAGCTTTCTTCAGGAAACACAACAGACTTCAGACTTGCCCTCCCGAAGAGCTCTCGCTTGATACCACGGAAACCCCAAATGGAAGTGGAGTCAGTGGAATATACGCTACAGGGCTTCTGTCTCAGAGCTGTCGTTGAAGTAACGGATTTTTAAAATTTCGTTGTGTCACTGTGATGCCAGCTGCTGCTCAAATTGCTGCTGTAGATGCAGTACGATGCGCCAGAGGCATACGCCGAACACGATGGTCTTCCGTCTCGTTAGTGTCACTTCGCCGGCCGGAGCCCTGTCTTCTTGCGACCGTACATTCTCGTGACCATAGCTGGCAGCAATTATGTACAGTGGCTGCTTTCTTGCCAAGTCTTTCTGCAAATCGCAGAATGAACATCCAGCTTCTTGTAGCCCTATTGTACGACCTTGTTCAAACTCAGTGAGGTGTAGACAGTGGCGTCTTCGTATCCTTAAAGGCATTCTTGACTATCATAAACTCACCGCACCTTGTCACAAACGTAATTAATGCTAACTACCGCTACAGCGTGTATTTAAAGCTACCAGATTTGCGTGGCTATAGTGGAACTACTACTGCCACTCTTGCTGGTCTGGCGGGAAATATGAATAGACATCAGCTTTCAGATGTAGAAACACTTCTACCAACCTCCGTTTATGTCGCACAACTCCTTCTTGGTGCTGCAATTTTTTTCTGTCAGTGTAAAATAAGTACTCCACACATTGAGGGGCTAGTAAGGACGGTAATGACAGTGGCCTCTCCTTTTTTCGGTTATCACATAATGTTATATCATTAAAGGATGTGAACAGTGTGGTATATAGAGGTTTGGATCAGCCTGGGCAGCGTGCACGGATAGCCGAAGTGGATAACGCGGCCGTTCGTGCTAAGCAGGAAGTCCTCGTACGAATCCCGCTGTAGTTCACATTTCCATGTGACATTAACAGATTGTATACCCACACCTAATACAGCTGACGTCAAAGAAATAGCAATCCGTGATTAAGTTACTAGATAACTTGACAAATTTTTGGGAATAGGATGTGTTAAAGATACAGCTTAAGCTTTGCAGTTTACCTTGTAATCAAAGGTCTTGGAAGATAATGATATTTTTCGGTGGAAGTCATTATACAAAAGACACTTTTAAACGTGCTGGATATGAAGTAGTGTGTTTCACATAGTCAACCACAAGGCGGGAGGTGATAATGAGCAGTGATCAGTCTAGTATGCATAACATTTAATCAAACAATTTGGCTATTGAAAGGTCATGAAAAGTATTGAGTAAATTGTAACGTGGAGCCCATATAAAAGTAATTTACTGTAAGTCCACGTACTATTAAGTATGGTTAGTGCTGCAAGAAATGCTTAACCCACCAGGTTAGCCGAGAGCGCTAATACGCTGCCGGCCCAGGATCACGGCGAGGGCCGATGTGTCGGCCAGCCTGGATGTGGTTTTTAGGCGGTTTTACACATCTCTCTAGGTGAATACTGGGCTGGTTCCCACGTCCCGACTCAGTTACACGACTCACAGACATTTGACACATATCTGCACTTTTCCATGATTTACACTAGATGCAGACAGTTGGGGTACTCTGATTTCATCCCAGGGGGGGGGGGGGGGTAGGGCATCCGGCCACCCCTTCACAAACGTGCCAAATCCTATTTAACCACGCCCACCTCGCGCACAATGCGGGACCAAGGCGCAAACGCTTGATTTATGCGACAGCTAAATAACAGCAAATATATCCGTAGAACATATCGTTACGTAAAATGCATGTGACTAATTTAGGCTACCATATATTATACGTTTTTGCTACATAACCTGGTACGTTTCTCAAAGAAATAGTTCTCAAAAAGAAATACGAATGCAGATATTTTACGTATTCGGTTTACTTAGAGATTTATGTATAACGGAATTGTACAATCAACCAAATGAAATATCACCCAGTTGCAAGACAACTTACTGCACCTTTGGAACTTCTATTCAGTTTCGCATAAAACAAATGGCCAGATACTAACACTTTCTGAGGATTTTAAGATTAAAATTATACATTTTTGCGTACTAAATTATTCTTTTTTTTTCTATTTTCTGCAACACTCAACTCTTCCCACACAAATCCCTGTGATCTGAGACTAACATTAGTGGGAATACTTTTTGCCGCCATTCTCCTGACGATTACCACTATCACACGGAATTTTAAGAGATTAGGTTATCTGGGTACTTTTAAATTCTTTGATGTCCTCCATAACGTTATTTTGTATCCAACTGCTCAGAGCCTCGCACAGTGGGTTCTCGGCACACTAACAGTAACGGTTGTGCATGAACTTTATATTCTTCTTACATTATCCTTTGGTTTCTCTGTTATGGAACTTACTGTGTATTTAACTTCTGATATCTTTCATAGCGTCACGCTTCATTTGTTTATCACGTCTTCATTGGTGATTATAGCAAACCCTCCGTTAAGTAAATATCGCTGTTTCACTGATCCTTCCTCAGTTTTGATATTTTAGTGATATTTTGCTAAGGGTATTTTGGTAATACTAAGTTTCCGTTGGTAAAAAAATGTTGAGGGAGTTTCTCTGCCTTTTGCATCTTATTTAAAATCATGTCTTGACAACTCACTTCTTTGCTTGTGGCACATGCGAGGAATCTTCGAAATTAAGTAGTATTTGCCCTCGTTTAACGTTTTCCATGCTAAAAGCTATCTTCGTTGCATATTCGCAAGAATTCTGTCGTAAAACGAACCACTTCCAGAACATCCGCACGTATTGTAAAATGGATGTAAAGTGGCGGAAATCGGTATGAAGGCAGGGTTCCTACGAATGCTAAGAGTACAATGTCTATAGCATACAGTATCGAATTTACAATGAAAGTAGTAGATACACGTAAGACATAAACAATCATTACAGAATTACTTTGTTCTTTTCGTAACACGAGTAAAAAAAATAAGGCGTTTGTATTTCCTGAGTGGAAACTGATATAAAGTTACTCAAAGTCCTGTTGTGTTGTTGCACTGTTAGTAGGTTTTCAAAGTCTGTTCTTTGTAATTACCCCAAGAATTCTCTTCGGCATTGATTTTGTTAGGGTTTGTGTAGTTTTTGTAGTGAAATTGTAGCCCAGTCTTCACGTGTCGCTCTTTCCAGCATACATACAGCCTCAAATTGCCTTCCATAGCGATATACACGTGTTGCAAGTATTACCGAGAGGATTGCTATGGGATTTATATCGGGGCTACATCCAGGCCATGGTATGATATCGCTATCTTCATCTTCAAACCACATTTTGTTTGGAGCAGAAACATGCATAGATGTGTGTGTTGAAACATTAGACTTTCGTTCCCTACGTTCTCGTACATTCCAATCAATTCTGTCTCTAGCGTCTCAGTGTACATGTTAGAGTTGATTGTAGTGTTCAACAAAGAAAAGCATGTTTCACCTTTAGCGCAGAAGGCTGTCAAACTCATAACGATTCCACCACCAAAATTACTGCTCATTCTTACCTGCTGTTCACGCCAATAATACTGAAATCCATCCGGCCTCTCTGAATTACTCTTCTCATCACCGGAGATCACCTTATTCATTCTGAAATCTGTGAGATATGTTTCCGAGGAAACTGCAGTATAGCCTATGTTTGGGTGTTAAAAAATATTCCTGCAGTACTTTCTTGAATGCGAGTTGTTCGTCATTTGAAAAAATTGGTAGTACACGT
This sequence comes from Schistocerca serialis cubense, assembly GCF_023864345.2. Classification (NCBI taxonomy): domain Eukaryota; kingdom Metazoa; phylum Arthropoda; class Insecta; order Orthoptera; family Acrididae; genus Schistocerca; species Schistocerca serialis. The sequence goes on along the minus strand of NC_064642.1, from coordinate 110,300,850 downwards.
CTGGCAGTTACTGGCAGCTGAAAGTGAGACACAAGTTGAGAGGAATAGCAGCTTGTGGCCCTCTCTTTGCCAAAAGGAGTCGTTTCGATGCCTGAAATAATTTTCAATCTATCCCAAATTTTCCATTCTGTCAAGATCTTGGGCCCATTTGAACGAAATTATCAATCACTGTACTTGAGCTGTTCAGCTTATTGCCGATTTTACGATTAGAATCCCGTTTACTTGTACGTATCGATTTTTGATTTATTATTTCATAATAACTTTTTCCTCATGGAAGTCACAGACGACACGCACTGTCTCTAATGGCCTCTGTCTCCTATCTACGGTAATGGCATGTACGCGCACACTAACACCACTGACAGCCGACTACCTTTATAGTGAGTTTCAACCTTTAGCACCTGAATCGTTGATGTACTACTGACATCAAATGCAATTCCATTTGACTGCATTTGTCAGTATACTGTATCTTACATTACTGCATATACACTGTGCAGAACTATTCCAGTCGACAATGTTAATTTTCCCGCAAATATCCAATCTTTTATAACGATTTCCTCTACTGTATGTGTGTGTGTGTGTGTGTGTGTGTGTGTATGTTCCACATCTCCTCCTCAACAATTCGACCAATTTCAACCAACCTTGGTACAGATATTCTTTAATGTCAGGCAACACCAATCATGGTTCGCCGGCCGGAGTGGTCGAGCGGTTCTAGGCGCTACAGTCCGGAACCGCGTGACCGCTACGGTCGCAGGTTCGAATCCTGCCTCGGGCATGGATGTGTGTGATGTCCTTAGGTTAGTTAGGTTTAAGTAGTTCTAAGTTCTAGGGGACTGATGACCTCAGAAGTTAAGTCACATAGTGCTCAGAGCCATTTGAACCATTTGCACCTATCATGGTTCAGGAGATATGAACACATAAACAACGATATGCGTGAAAAACTGCTGCGTTTTGCATAACGTTTAAATTGATTACTTCTTGCTACTAGCTCTATTCGCATCACGTTAAGCAGACAGTGTGCAAATATGACGCTGAATGTACCTGGAAGATTATATCACTGTGTTACACATAGACTATGAGACATGACAAACTCTATGATGCGCAAAAAAATTCGCATCATGCATGAAGTTTTAAAACATTTATTTATTCTTTACTTCTAAGACAATCCCACATTCGAGCCAACCTAAGGAAATCCTTGACGCCTGACAGCGCTTTTGACAACTTTCAACTGTGAAGCGGAAAACAATAGCTGTCTGTAGAGATATGAAGAAGCGTTGCCGTAGAGACGTTTACAAAATCTCGTTTTAGACAGGTGAGGCAGCTGAACCCAGCGTACAGAAACTGTTTCGTAATTTCTAAGGTGTTTTCAGAGACACGTGGAAACGAATTTTTTTCGTAATTTCACAACAAACGCAGTTCAGTTTCGTTTTTGTTTCTAATAGAAAATGGCAAAATGATTAGCCAATCACAGCCGGGTTTATCAGCTACATTAAATAGAAAATTGTCGTTTGGGTAGCACAGAAACTGATTATGAACCAACGGATAAGCTTTGCTAGCGAGTCACGGGCCGATGAAACTGATGGCAAGTGCATCTGTTGCCATTCTAAGGATACATCAGAAATACTGGGTGTTACTCATACAAAGACGAAGAATCTGAAACTGATTTAGTCATACAGACATTCACTATCGCAAATAAGTCTCCACGAATCGTTGGAGTAGTGACAGCAGTTTTAGTTCGGCAGCCACTGTCTTTTTGCTGTTTCCACTGAGGCAACGTACAACTCAGGAGTCTCTGAGATCGCGAAGACGTCTCAGTTTCTACTGCCAAATTTATTTCATGTTTTCACCTGTTGATAGTTTTATCAGGAAATGGAATATCCTGTCAATATGCGCACCAGTATCCGGTATAGCCAGCCTGATGGTCACCGAGAATTTCTTTGCTCTGGCATCATTGGTAATCTGCAGAACAGAATACGTATATGCAGTATAGGGTGATGCAAATGCAGACACAGGCAATTTAACTGCTTACACATTACGTTGTTTTAATGGCCCACTAAAGATGTACAAAGTTTGTAGTAAATCTGTGATCCTCACACAAACTCTGAGGCAGTAACTACAATGGTTCTTATCGGGCGTAATGGTAGCAGACTATAATCATGATGTAGAAACAAGGAGTAAAATATAGCGACTATAACTGAAACAGTAGGGGGCGGTTTGGGAAATTTTTTTGACATGAACGTAGTGAAAATTACAAAATTCTCTCCGACTAAGACTTTTTTAACAATATTTCATTTCCATCGTGCAACACGACAACAGTAAGATAGTACACAATATTTAAAGAAATATTTAATAAATGCAATAGTGACTCAATCAAAAACGTAAAATCATTACTCTGCAATATGCTCAGTTCAGAAGTATCTACAATTAAAAATAAAAAAAATGTATGTTCCTTGCATGCTTCAAAAGAGTGTGTGGTCGAAATGCTACAAAGGATTACTAACGGCAGAGCAACCATAAAGTTTCTTAACTGGCAAGACCCTACATATTTTAGATGAAGGCCCCCCTGAAAGGACCCACCAGACCAATCTCAAGACTAGATAATAGAACACATATTAAACGAAAACAAATTTTAAAACATTACTCTAATAATAAAAGTAATTACAAATTTTCATTGAAAGGAACCAACAGATTTGGTCTGACCGAAAACAGCAACTGCCCAAATTATTGTTCTAACAACTGCTTAAAAATTTACTATCGTTCGGTTAACCGCATTTATTAGAGAAAAATTTCTAATCACGATCCAGGGCCCAAGTTAGTACACAAGACTTTAAATTCAGGTACTCGTAACTATTAAAGATGCAGCCTTACAGTCTAAGGCAGCTTCATTAAAATACAAGACAACTTACGTGATGAATTGCTCAAGGCTAGACATCAAGTAGTTCTGAAAATATTTGATGAGTTGAACTTGAAATTCAGTATCTGGCCCGACCGTCTAATATAGCCAACTGTTCAAGTGATTTGATGGTTTCATTAGTGTGCCTCAATTATTAGTATTGTTTTTCTTTTTATTTTACACAAAAGCAGGCTTATTAAATTGGCTTCAGTTTGAAATACGACAGCAGTGCCAAGACCTATGAACAGTTAAGCAACAATTTTACAATAAGTTCTGAGCATGGACCATTTACTTGTTAACACGAACCATATTATTTTAGCTCAGTACATTAGGCTAATTTACAAGGAATGATTCAATAGGATCAAATTAAACAGCATACAACTCAACTGCTAGATAGAATCTTATGGTAACTTGCACTGTACACTACAAAATGTTTTAAAAAGGAACATTCCTTCAACAGATATGGCAAAAAGTAGAACCAAATACAAATAAGTTAATCCTTCTTGCAGAGCTGCAACTGAATACCAGTGACTGACTATGCTTGCTGGGATTCTACCGATAATAATCTCTATATATAAAAGGCAATTTCCTAAATGACCTACTGTCTGACTCATGCTAGCCCAGTCCAAACCCCTAAGCCGGAAACTTAAAATTTGGAGAAAGTATGGATCTTATAATATAGGCGTTGTTTAAGCTGGAATTTTTTCGAAATTCCAACCCTAGCGATGTGAAATAGAGGATGATGGGTTTTCCTGAAAAATGTCGCTATTAAGGCAATTTTTGAAACTACGCCTATGAAATCTGGCATTTGGTTTCTTGGTCGGAAATAAAGAAACACGTGTTTCAGCATTTTTTTGGATATTTAATCCTATGGGGGTGAAATAGTGGGTGAAAACTTTTTTGGAAATATATCATTATTAAAGAACTACTGAAGTATTTTGAAAGCTATATCTATGATCATTGGTATTTGACGTCTCGGTTACAAGTAAAAAAATAAATTTTTCAGTGTTTTTGGAAACCGAATCACTAAGGGGGAAATAGGAGATGAGATTTTATATGAAAATATTTTATTATGAAAACACTTTTAAAGCTAAATATTTGAAAACTTAATTCCGTTTCTCAGTTAGAAATAAATATAAACATGTTTTACTATTTTCTGAAATTCAACCTCTATGAGGGTTAAATGGGGGGGGGGGGGGAAGTTTTTACGGAAACATTTCATTGTCTAACCTTTTTTGAAGCTAAATCTATGAAAATTTGTATCTGGCTGTTCTGTTAGAAATAAAATACATGCATGCCATTGTTTCTGGAAATTCAACCCCTAAGGGGGTGAAATAGTGGTTGAAACGTTTAAGTAATATGTTTCATTGTGGAAGCATTTTTAAAGCTAAATCTTTGAAAATTGGTGCTTGGATTCTCATTAAGAGATGAAAAAATGCGTGTTTCGGTGGTTTTGGAAATTCAACCGCTAAGGGTGTGGAATAGGGTGAGAATGATTCACTGAGTCCTCATCGCCCAGGCATCGTTTAAAAAGAAATTGTCCGAAATTCCTCGCCGAAGGGGTTCAAATAGGGAATGAAAGGCTTTTTGAAAGTATGTCACTATTAAGGGAATTTTGAAGCTAGAACTACGAAAACTGTATTTGGTTTCTCGATAAGAAAATAAAAAGTATCTTGGAGTGTTGCTTTCCATTAGAACGTTCTAAACGGAGTACTAGCAGTAAAAGGCTGTCTGGGTGGCTGACTAGTGGAATAAGGATACCATATAGAAAAAAGTGGGAATTATATCAAAATGTTAGATGTAGTCACATTCAAGCTACAGTAGTCCATTACAAACAGTACTGTACGGTGCTTAAAAATGTGATTAAGAAGACAAAGAGTATGTGGTAGGCAAATAGTATAGCTAATTCACAGGATAAAATTATAAGCATATGGTCAGTTGTGAAGGAAGTGTCTGGTCAGCAGCACAAAGTCGACGATATAAAGTCAGTTCGCAGAAAAAAATATTTCTCTTACTGATAAATCAGATGTATGTAAAGTATTTAAAAATCATTTTCTGAGCAATACTGGTGAATTATATAAAAGTTTAATTTCTACAGGGAATCACACAACTCTCTTGGCAAATCCCTTTCCGAGATTGATGTCTGAAGTACTGCTCTCATATACAGACAAGGGGGAGACAGAGTCAATAATTAAATCACTGAAGACTAAGGACTCTCATGGATATGATGGAGTGCCTAGCAGAATATTAAAGTAGTGTGCTGGGACATGTCTTCCCTGTACTTACCTATATTCGTAATTTTTCGTTTAGGAATGAACGATTAAAGTACCTAGTAGTAAAGCCGCTTAATAGAAAGGGGAGAAAGGGATAATGTAGACAATTTTTAGACCTATTTTCTACGCCATCAGTGTTTTGCTAAAGTTATTGAAAAGGCCATGTATGTAAGGATAGTTAGTCATTTTGAATCACATAATTTGATATCAAACTTGCAGTTTCAGTTTTAGAAAGTCGTTTAACAACTGAAAAATGCTATATCCTCTTTTTTCTGTGTGATACTGTGTGGGTTAAACAAAAGGTTTCGAGAGATAGGCCACATTTTTTTATTAACTAAGGCGTTTTAATTGTGTTGATCACAAAAATATGGCTACAGAAGTTGGACCATTATGGAATACCGGGAGTAGCTCACAATTTGTTCACCTCTAACAACGGACAGCAAAAGGTCATTATTCACAGTGTTAAAAATGGTTGTGATGTGGGATCTCTGAGTGGGGTATAGTATAATGGGGGGGGGGGGGGGGGGAGGGAGGGAGGGGTGCCCCTGGGATCAGTGTTGCGGCCATTCCTGTTCCGTTTTTACATAAATGATATGCCCTCTAGTATCACGGGTAAGTCTAAAATATTTCTATTTGCTGATGACACTAGCTCGGTAGTAATGGATGTTGTGTGCAATACTGGCTCAGTTTCAAATACTGCAGTTCATGACGTAAGTTCGTGGCCCTTAGAAAATAAACTAATCCTAAATCACAGTAACACTCAGTTATTTACAGTTTCTAACACACAATTACACGAATCCCTACGTTTTAATTTCACAAAATGGGCATATGATTATTGAAACTGGACAGTTAAAATTTGTAGGTTTTCAGATAGATAATAATCTGTTGTGGAAAGCCAACGTTCAGAATCGTGTTCAAAGACGTAATGCTGAAAGTTTTACTATTCGAACGATGTCTGAAGTAAGTGATCATTCGAGACGAAAATTAGTATACTTTGCTTTTTTTCGTTCGCTTATGTCATACGAATTATGTTTTGTGTTAAGTCTTCCCCTTCTAAAACGATATTTTTGGCTCAGAAACGGGCGATTCTGGCAATAAGTGATGTAAGCTAGCGAACCTCTTGTACTCCTGTTCATTAGTCAAGGTGTTTCGATACTGGCCTCTCAATATATATATATTCTTTACTGTAGTTTCTTGTTACACTATCAGCTTATTGCCAAGAATAAGCAGCTTTCACTCAGTTAATACTCAGCAGAAATCCAACCGGCATTTGGATCGGATTTCCTTAACTTTTGTGCAGAAAGGTGTACAGTATACTGCTGCATCCATTTTCAGTAAACTACCTCAATAATTCCAAAATCTTAGCACTAAACGACATGCTTTCAAATCGAAACTGAAGAATTTCCTCATAGGTCACTCCTTCTCTTCCGCTGAGGAGTTCCTTGAAAAATTAAGCTGGTTCTTATGTTACATTGTTGATAGCGTTTACATTTTATTTTTATCTTTTATTACTTTTACGTTGTAATTTCATGTACTACACGTTCTATGATCTTGGAGATTTGCTCCTCAATTTGTTCCTACGGAGCTTGACGTAGAAATAAAGTAAAACGTAAAACTAATATTCAGAAGAATTGAAGTGCAACTTGAGGATCTGTTAGATGATCTGCTTAGTTTTAGGAATACTAGAGACATCGTATGGGCAGTTCTGACGTCGCGATTGTTAGTAGAAGCATAGCTCAGGTAAAATCAGGACGCTTTAATAGGGCATGCCTATCTAGAAAAAGCGTTCGACAATGTAAAATTACTCTAGAGTTTCGAACTTTAGAGAGAGGATAAAATCATATGGAAAGAGGGTAATACGCAAGGCGTTGAAGGAGTGTGCCAAGTGCTCGGACTAAAAGGGATTATCCAGCTGAAGAAAACGATGGAGCCTGGCATTAGCGCCGATTCCGGAATCCCTGCCATTCATCTTTAGCACATTTTCATCTTTAGCAGATTTCTCAGATATTTTTTGAAAAGTCTAAGGCCAGCATTAAGAAGTGCTATTCCATATCACTCTGTTTTGAACAGGTTTAGATTGTCACTAAGATGTACATTGTTCTATTGCTTCAATATCTCATTTGGTACAAATAATGAAAGTATTATCCCTATATGAAAATTACATGCCTTTCTGTGCACTATCACCTGTCGAAAAGCGTGCCAGCAGTGAGTTGAGAAAAACTAGGAAAAGCCTTAACAATTCTGTAAAGCCTTGACGATTCTGAACTAGAAAAAAGCTCAAAAAGTGGGTCAGAATTCACGTACAAGGAAAGAGACCATTTGGCCACAACCAGCACAGTCCACATACCCGACGAACAAGTGAACGTAGTTTGTTGCCAAGGGGAGAAGAAATAACCTGAATATGAAGAAAGCTGCTTAATACCCATCAAACGGCGTGGTAGAGGACGTCCATCAAGGACTTTTCTTGAAAGATGTCATCACAAAAAAAGGTATATGTTACATGTTCCCAGCACAATGAAGCAATACACAGAAAAGGTTCCGTGGAAGACAGTCGCGATACTTCTGAATGTCGTAACAACGGCAGTCATGGGAGGCCTTCAGGAACGCACACTGCTAATACCTAAAATAGTAACGCAAGAGGTACGAGTGTTTAAGTCGAACCCAGGCGGACTGAAGCAATAGCAGCGTAAAATGTCGAATCCAGGCAGAAGTAGGCAGGTTCATCGAACATTAGCATAAATTTCTAAGAGGTAGAACTACAAGGAGGTAGCGGAGCACCTAAGGTGGGTGATTACACAGGTACAACCAGCTCCTTCACCAATTCAAGTGCTGGTCAAGTAAACAGGCATTTCGAATAAGGATGACATGTTGGTATGTCTTCATCGCGCACGTCCAGAGCATGTGTGCACTACTATAGAATGGGAAAAATGAAACCGGCCTGCGAAATATTTACACCTTAAGTTAAGCAACCCAACGCACATCATCCTTACCTGGAGCAGAAGATGTAAGTTAGTTTGTCAGTTTTAAGGTATACGAAATTATTTACATCCCAGTTTTATTTTGCTCACCGTGCACAATTTAAAACAAATAGTGTTCGACGCAAGACGTAAGATGCCTCAGGACGTCAAACAAAAGAGCAATGCAAGGCACGCCAGTGACTGCAAATGACAACAGCCAATCTACGGGTCTAAGCCCCACGCTGTCGTGTTCGAGATTGCTCTCCGACGAGCCACAGTTGTTTCCCGTCACTAAAAAGATGTTCATACCGCTCGTCCATCCGATGAAATAAGGAATTGGAAACAAGGCAACCATCTATGGTGATAAGTGCGTCAGGGTGTTGGGAAACCATATTGACTTTATCATAGGCTGTCAACCTCTCAAGATACATGTTGATTATGGTAAGTCATTCTCTGTTATATCAGATGACTATCGTCGAGCAGCTAAAGAAGAATACATTCTCAGATTCAAAGGTCAGCATGCTGAATGAAAATGGAAGTAGCATCCAGCCTCCAGGAGCCTGCCTTCTGAAAATATCGGTGACTGAATAGCCTTTCAGACATGTCATTTTTCCTTCTTATTCCAGACTGAAGACGTACTCAGACAAAGTCCCGCAACAATTATCCTGGGCAGCTTTTTACCATTCATGACACACATCCTACCGTCATCAATGAGACGATTTCTACTAGACAGTTGGTCATCCAGTATGTCTGTGAAGCATCAAAGGTAATCAGCCTTACCAAAGACATCCATCTACATGCTAACGACAGACGTAAACAGGACTAGTAGATAAGGAGTGTTACAGTTCGCCACTTGCTGCGGTGCTCATGTACATGTAGAGGAACAGCCGAATCACTACAGAAATGTCAACTAAGTGCCACTAATGGATGCTATGCTGTCTTTAAGTGCTTCCCGCCGATGGAATATAATATCCACCCTGCAGTACGTAGAAACTTGACCAGGCATCAATATCGGCAAGTTTAGGTAATTTTGTTTGATTTTTCGGCACGTTCAGCCTGGTGTGGAGATAAGACTGACCACGTGACCGAGCGTGAAACACCGTGTGAAAAATAGGGTTTATCAGTCCTCCCCCTTCCTCCATTAATCAGCGTTCAAATAAGTTTTATCTGGGTGTAAGAAGGATAATACAAAAATAAGTGGAAATGACGTTGAAGGATGACATCATTGAGCTGCCAGAGGGAACTTGGATCGGTAAAACATGTGATGGCCTCTAAAAATCAGTGCTGCCGTTTCATCTGTACAACACTTCAGCCACATCTGAAGACATAATAAACAACCAGTTTCAGTATCATAAATGGGCGAAGTTTTATTGCTAAGTGAGTGCAGTTATTTTCTTTAACAGATTTGAGAAATCTCTAATCCTCTTGACATACGTGTTGACGTCTTGTGATAGCTAATTTATGGAAATGGCTTTTGTCCTGACAACAGATGTCCCTACTCTTCGTCTCATCCGTTGTATGAGAGACATCCTCGTAAAGTGCTCCTACTATAGACCCGTCATAAAAGATTTCAGTTACAGGGTACTGCCATTACAGAGACTGCGTTAGAGACACAGTTCTAGGAGCGAGGAGTGAGACAAGGGTTCCTGTATCCTTAACGAAGTGCTACCTTAATCATTCCCAATAAGTTTTGACGATTACGTCGAGACAAAACCACACGCTGATGATAAGTGGTAATGTTCCGGTACAAATCTAGGAGAGCTCCGAGACAGTGACTACTTTCGCCTTCAGAGTACATTTGAAGTCTGATAAGGCTGGACTGGACTGGGAAAGAGTGTCTACAATTGTATGGAAATTACTAATTGCCTGCTGCATTTATATTGTAGATCATTCACTATTGTGCTTAATCACCATTCTTTATGCTCATACGCCAGAAAGAAACATTACGACGACGTCAGTAGCAGGATTACTATGTCACCTTACTATTAAAAAGTCGATGCAAAGAGAAGGATGACGACTGAATTTCATCGAAACCATTAGAGAAACAATGATGGTGATATCTTAATCATCACTGCACTAACAAACACTGAACACGAGCAAGAACAAAAGAAAGCCTCGGCACTCAGCATAACAGATGTCCACAGAGGCGTTAAAGACGTAATTGTAAAAGTAAAATTTCGAGTAATACATTGGAACATTGTGTAAATAGAAATACGACCGAGCTCATTTGCAGTGAATAGTTTGATGTACATCTATACCTAGACAAAGTATTACGCAAGCCACATTCTGTGTACCGCTATCACTTCTACCCTTTCCCATTCCACTCGTGAATGGAGCACTGGAAGTATGATTGTTAGTAAACCTTCGTCTGACTCGAATTTCTCGGAATTTGAATCATGGCCTTTTCCCAAGATACAGGCTATTAGGAAGTCTTAGCGACAAACATCTAAAGGTGACAGATCGCGTCTTGTGGAAAAACTTTTGTTCGAGGACAACGTTCGCTAATGTTCCCTGGTGACACCAGGCTTCACTTAAGACTGGTTATACCCCTGGGAAGTGGCGACGTGTAGGGGCTTTATGGTGTTCGTATGCAACGTGTTTTGTCTATCATCCACTCATCTACTCCGTGCGAGCGCCTGCAGGCTCAGAAAAATTAAATTCCTGATTGGCCTATAAATATATTTCTCTCACTGTTGTGGCTTTTTTGTTGAAAATCACTTTATCAATTTACTAATGCAGGTTGTGTGCTGCATACCTGGTTAGTAGATCATGCTATTTCGGCTAAATACAGTCGTCCCAGGGCCGACGAATTCAATAAAACGACGCCTAGTGTTGTCGGGTAGCGCCAGTGAACATTTTTTTCTATAACAAAAATTGTTCCCAATTTTTTTGTGTTTCAACTGTCGGTAAGGTGGTATGCTGGTCGGCGGCATTTGTTGGGGTGATTTGTTCGTCTCTTGTGCGCCGATATTTTGAACGTAGGTATAACCTTTCAGTTGAACAGAGTGTGATTCTAGTTCAGAATGACGGTGGACAATCGCGTGTGCTTATTCCCAAAGTGTTGCAAAAGGATGAGTTGCGATTTCTCCATGAAGGACATTGGGGAATTGTTTACACAAAACAGTTCGTGCGACATCAGGGTATGGACGCCAACATTTAACGCATGACGTCAGTGTGTCGCGCATGCGCGGAGAACCAATTCACTCCGCCACAGACATTCTCAGCTTGGCCCGAGACTCAGTTTCCATGGCGACGAGTGCGCATTGACTTCGCGGGACCATTTTGGAACACCCGTTGGCTCATAGTGCTAGACTCTTTTAGTAAGTTTGCATCTGCGGTGCCTATGAACTCTACCACATCACGTAGCACCATTCAAGCGTTGTCCTCCATATTTTGCATAGAAGGTTTCACAGAAGAACTTGTGTCGGATAACGGACCACAGTACACTTCATGTGATTTTGAACAGTGTTGTGAACGAAACGGCATACGTCATCTAACCAGTGCTCCGTTTCACCCCCAGTCCAACAGAGAAGCAGAACGCTTCGTACACACTATCAAATACTACCCATACACGGGAAGAGGCGCTACAACTCTTTCTCGCCTCCTGTCTTTCCCACACACGAGACAGCCCATCAACGGCGGAGCTTCTTCACGGCCGCCGCCACCGGACGGTGCTACACTTTTTACACCCACCGCAAGATCCACAAGTATAGCTTTGCGCCACGTGATGTTCTTCCTTTCAGGGTTTATGGTAATCGTGGGCGCTGGGAAAGAGGGGTGATCCAGGAACGCATTGACTCTTTTATATATTCGATTGCAGGTCCCGGTGGTTTACAGGCTCACCACCAGAACCAAATTCCTGCGTGCCATTTACCCCATAAGTATGCTGCTTTTATTCCCCCAGATTCACGGCCTCAAAGGACCGCGCGTCCTTCGCAGCCGCTCGCTGATGCCACCAGAGCTTCTCGGGAGGAGCGGATGGACGATGCGCCCTCGCCCCCACCGTCCCCGCTCGCCGATTCAATGGACCTGGACCCGCCATCGCCGCCACTGTCGCCGTTTTCACCTCCAGGAAGCGCCCTCAGGCCTGGACGTATGCCCTGGCGGCAGTTTTCCGGAGGATGTTCTTGTTGCCTCGCAAGACAGATGGTGGGGTACAATCAGGAGTACACCTTCTTCCACAGTCACAGCTCCCGGCTCATCTCTATGTCCAGCGCCCTGCCTCCCTCCCCATTGTCGTTCACAGCCTCCCTACAAGGCATCGATGTGGCATTTTGGAGGGAAAGGAATGTGCTGGCGTAAGCTGTCGCCAGCACGCCTGTCGGCAAAGAGGTTGCAAGAAGATTGATAATAGGCGCTGAATCAAGCGCACCAACCAAGAGAGAGGCCAAAGACAGACTCACAAGCAATGCTCCGCCAATGCCCTCTCGACACAAGTACTAAGATCGCCGCCGCATATAGGGGACCAGTCAGAGAGTGTCAGAGTCGCAGTCTCTAGCCAGTCAGAGTCAGTCGCAGTCCCAAACAGCTCAGTTACTACCTCAGTCACTACTGTAGTTGAAATCTGTCCACGTCATCAACTACGAGAGAGTAGTGTTTATAGCGGATAGCGGGACTTGTACTTCTCCAGCAGCGAGGCTAACATGGACTATTATGGAAGAGCTTGTACCATAACAAATGGACAAGCTTAAGGATAAGTAGATTTCTGTTGTGGTAAATAAAGAACTCTGTTAATACATGGATGCAGCTGTGTTGTAGAAAGAGAATACTGGCCACTAACAACATCCTCTCCTTTGATTCCTATGGTACAAGACGTGATATGGAAAGAATTTGGTGTGCAAAGCTTAAGGACGAACGTAACTTTCACATGACTTGTCACAGCCAAGAAACATACTACGATAAATATATATCACCACGAACGTCAAAACGTGCTCTCCAATGTGGTCTGCCGGCCGGAGTGGCCGTGCGGTTCTAGGCGCTACAGTCTGGAACCGCGTGACCGCTACGGTCGTAGGTTCGAATCCTGCCTCGAGCATGGATGTGTGTGATGTCCTTAGGTTAGTTAGGTTTAAGTAGTTCTAAGTTCTACGTGACTGATGACCTCAGATGTTAAGTCTCATAGTGCTCAGAGCCATTTGAACCATTTGAATCAATGTGCTCCCATGCTGATAAGGAGTTCTTGTGAGGCGTTCCATTACCCTCGTAGCGTGGTTGCGTCGTTGGTGCTCGGGGAACATACAGACCAATCCATTCACTGAATATCCTCTCGTTTCAAGAGCTGCTTCACCTAGTCAGCGGCCACGCTCGTCATCCATAAAATTGAAGTCAGGGCCTAAAGCACCCTCAAAAGGCACACATGGGGAAACAGTAGAGTGTAACAATGTCATTGATTGGTAAGTGTACCGCAATCAAGGATTTGGTGATCAGTACGCCCACCCTACGCTACATTATGTTTTCCCACACCATTATAAATGGACCATCAGAACGATAATTTGTAACAATATTTCGGGGTGAATTACGTATTCTGATCTCTCACCATATGAAAGTACGTAACGCACCCAGGAACATAGTCTAAAACAGGGCCGTCCAGAAATTCTGCACGCGTGCGGTGTTCCTGCACATGTGCAACTTCCGGGTCACAGCGTGCACGCCGCAGCCGTCAGCGTTCATGTAGTGCATGTTTCTACGCATAGATGTCTCTTTATCCACTTGCTGGGATACTCTGTACCGGCGAATTCTAGTGCTCTTTCCTCAGCTTGCAAGCCAACCATGGGAAGGTATTTCGCGTATTAAACATTTAAAATACTGTCACAGTCTGCTCATTGAGACGTCTACTTTTATGTTAACATTTTAACCCAGTAAGACAAGCAATACAGTTAACAACCGTGGGTTTTTATTAAGGCAGCTTGACTGACGGCGCGTAAATATGGGTAATGTTTTTGATCTAGTATTTAAGAAAGAGAGTACTTAGCGACTTCCAACGAACCTTATTCATGATATCAAATAACATTAAACTAATGCAAGGTTTCCTATAACTAATTCTCGGTGCCCTCATTAAACACCCACATAATTTCTGTCTCACTGACCTCTGAACAAATTGATAACCGCAGACATCTCGATAATCACCTGTTATTTCAATACCATTATTGCTATATCTTTCATCAGTTCCGTTAGAAATCTCCATAATAACCGACTATTAGATGAATGTTATGTTTTATCGACTTCAGCTGAGCGTAGCCCTTCTCACATTAATAAAAACCCCTAAATGCAAGTATACATTGGAACAATCGGTTTAATGACTAATTTTCCTGATAATAATGTAACATGGAGCAGAATGAGGCAATAATGCACACTTAGTAAACAATAACTTTTAATTATGAAAGGAATAAATCCAAACACGTTTATCACTCGTTATGAGAAATGATATAGTTAAAATCGGGCGCAAAAACACGGCTCATTGACAAACGCAAGCAGTTGCGAAGATTTTCATCACTTATGCTTGAGGGAAACCTTGATTTATTAATTTTTATCACCGAGAAATATCTTCCACAAACAAGCTCATGCGTGTACCACATAAACAGGGAGGTGGAGCCGCCGCCGTTCATTTAGGACACATGTCTGGTAACAGATGTCATTGTCGCTCGCTGTCGCACACGTGCGCACATGTGCAGCACTTCCGCACGTCTGCACACTGTGCAGCGTTTGGCCGGCCCTGGTCTGAAACGATAGATTTGGTGGTCCAGGTGTTAGGGTGTTGGATGGCGTAATAGAGCATGGGCTTACTGACCTTCAAACTTTAGAAGACTGTAAATTGAAGCGTCGACGTTATTGTGACATTGTACTAGTTCTCGAATGCTATAGATACAGCATTAAGAAATAGCTCAAATAAGGAATATCTCAGCAGGCAGTACAATTGAAGATGAATGGACATCTCTGAAAAGCTCAATCACGGAAGCCGATGTAAAATAGAACAAGTACTCTCCCTCTTCTCTTCTGCTGATAATTAGCTTTTTAAAAGGAAGGGAATATTTCACAATAAACGTAAATATGTGAAATTACTGATGTTGTACGCCCTCAACTCCCACAGAAGTAGTTCATGACGTTAATTTTCCACGGACGGTGTTTTAGTATACAGGAATAACTAAACTATGATATCTGCCGTGCAGCGAACTGTTCTGTTGTGTGGGCAATGTTGACCATTCACACGTTACAGGTATTTTCCTCATCAGATAAAGGGATACTAGAGTGTCCGATTTCAACTCTGTGTCTCAAATGATTCTGGAGTTAGTTTTTTAATAAAAGCTTCTCTGTTTTATATTTCGCTCAGTTTTACACGTCGTAGCTTTCCTGACTACTGTCAAATAAGTACTTGCTAAAAATATCCGATGTATGAACGTATGATATGTTGACATCTTAGTTTCGTAAAGAACATATTTGTCATTATGAAATTTAACCTATCCACAAGTGTTGTACTGAAAAAGTACTATTGCGTGTTACTTATCGTTCACGACATTTTAGACCATACGTTAAAAACTACGAAGCATAAATGAAGATTCGAAAACGTTTTAAATGATTCTCCAATTATGTTGTTGAATTTGAACAATACAGGTTCACCATTAATGGTTACTTTCTGTATCTGGCTACGCCAGGACGTGAGTACACAGTTATTCAATTCTTTCATTTCTTTCCATTTCCTTATTAAATATTATCGAAATGATGTGTTCGGTGCAACCTACATCTTGATGACCTAATTCACAGATAGTATTGACACCAGTCGATTGTGCGGTAGCAGACATTTGTCAATAGAAAGCTTCCTTATTAGCTTTCGACACACCACTTAGATGATTGAAATACTCGTTGACGAATGAGGTCGCAATTTCCTTGGGCATCCTCTTCACGCTGCCTTACGCATTAGCACTGTACACAACATAGTTGAAGAATTTGCCACGTCACTGGCCTATGTCAGGAAGTAATTCCATAATATTGGCAGCATCTCATAAACGACAGGTACAGAAAATTTCAGAGCGAGAAAACACAATCAAAAAAATTCTCATTAAACTAGGCGACTTATACACTGGAGTACAACGAATAAAATCATCATTGGGTAATTATCATTTTTGTAATAAAACGCATGTACTCCTTTCATTTTGTGTGTTACAGATGTCAGAAATAGGGTCATTTTTATGAAATTACTTAGTTCTTACAGCAATAACAAAAAATATAGCGATCTGTAATATTATTTGTAACAGGAAACTTGCAGTGGATGGCGTGCCTGCCTCTCGGCTTCTCAAGAGCAGACGTTTTCAATAGTTAAGAGAAATGGGGAAAGCATTGGCCAGTACAATAATGGAACACCCTCCGTATAGAGATACATCTTGACAGCATGGAAAACATAAGGTCTTGTGTTCCCTTAACGGTACAGGGTACTCATAAATTGCGGAAATATCTAATAATTTTTACTTTTTTTAAATTCTATACTCTTTCCTGATTACATCGATATATACATTACAGGGTTTCTAATGAAAAATAACCTGTATACATAAAATATTGAAGTTACGGTCATGTATGTCGCCACGCCACATTTATTTCTGTTACAGAAACCAATATTATTTCGAAAAGAATAGTGAACTTCCAGTTTCCAGCGTTTATCCGTATGATACATTGTATATGTTGGTAACAGTGCGGGTCTGTAGTGTCTGTAAATGATTATCTTTGCTGAAGCAGTTTGTTCACGTGACACCGAATGTTTGTTGCCCAAGTGCTACATGTATTTGTGGAAGTAAATATCCTCTAGTGTGCAATAAATACGAATTATGCCACGCATCAAGAAATTTAATAATAGGAAATTCCATGGTGACCAGTTCACAAACAAAGCAAGCCACACTGTTGAAGGTAACTTATGTATCAGTTCTTCAGGGAAGAAACTCCCACATGGCACGCCACCTGGTGATTCAGATTTTAACAATGACGCTGTTTGTAGTGGATTTGTAGTTGTGCATATGGGCATCTTATCTTCTTTGATAAAGAAAGTAGTGAAATGTAAACATTGTGATGGTGTAGGCTGTCTGGAACTAACTGAACAACGAACTAGCAGGAAGGTTCAAAATGGCTCTGAGCACTGTGGGACTTAACTGCTGGGGTCATCAGTCCCCTAGAACTTAGAACTAATTAAACCTAACTAACCTAAGGACATCACACATCCATGCTCGAGGCAGGATTCGAACCTGCGACCGTAGCGGTCACGCGGTTCCAGACTGTAGCGCCTAGAACAGCTCGGCCACTTAGCAGGAAGGGTTTAGCGTAAAAATTATTTGTTCTGTGTAGATCCTGAGATAAATCTACTTTGAAAATGACTTAGAATATTGTGCATGATTCATATGATGTGAATTTGAAGTTAGTGTATGCAATGCGTGCAATAGGAAAAGGAAAAAACGGCTGCTCAATCGTTTTGCGGTTTAATGGACCTTTTTCCTCCTCCCAGTAGGTTCAGCAAGTACACAAAAATACTTTTAGGTGCCTTGACGTTTGTGTCTAAACCATCTATGAACGTGCAGTAGAAGAAACTGTGCATATTAGCGGAACCAGTGAAACTGCTGTTGCACTTGATGGGACATGGCAACGTCGAGGACAACGTGCCTTGAATGGTGTTGTAAGTGCCACTTCTCTGGAGAATGGAAGAGTTGTTTATGTTGAGTACTTATCTGAGTACTGCCTCACCTGCCATGGTAACACTGAAGGACATATTGAACATCAGTGTTCTAAGAATTATGCTGGTTACAGTGGAGGTATGGAGTGAGATGGAGCTCTAAAAATATTTCAGAGGTCGGTGCTCGTTACAACGTTAGTTATACGAAGTACCTAGGTGATGGGGACTCTAAAGCTTTCAATAAAATTAATGAGTTAAATGTTTATTGGTGATGCCTTGGTAACAAAACTAGAATGCTGTGGACATGTGCAAAAGAGGATGGGTTGCTACGAAGAGAAATGAAAGGAAAGTTGCTATCTGATGGAAAACCTCTGTCCGGCCGAGGCAAATTGACAGAAACTGAAATTGACCTTCTTCAGAGTTTGAATATTTTTAGTACGGTGCAGTGGGGTCAGGAACTCTAAAATGTAATTATATTAAATTTCAGCCTCCAGTTGCAAAACCAAAGAAACTTTGCCGAGGTTTCAGTTATAATAATGTAGCCTTCTTTAGAAATATCACAATATAAAACTAAAACTAAAACATGCCAGATATTGGCGTTGTCAAATTTAAAATTTTAGTGCTACAGTACATAATCATAAGACTGCGTCACTTCTACTGATGTTTTGCCGATAGCCCAAATAAATGGAACTGACAGGTGGGCCGCGGGCGCTGAGTCGTAACTCAGGCCTATCAACAAAGCATTAATAGAAGTGAATTTTATCCATAGTGGATGCTGTTGAACTCTGTGACTGTTCCTTTATAGGTTTGAAGAAAATATCCGCTACCAGTCACAATAAAAGGTTCTTTATTCGTCACACGACCGATTTCGGGCTTGCGCCCATCTTCAGGTGTTTATACATTCAAGTTCATGTTTTTACTGTTGGATATCAGTGTATAAATACAAAAAATTATTTGCTACTGACTACACAGATACAAGTGGGACAATTGTAAGTGGTAAGGCAGCATTTGACGAAAATATATCTGTACTTACAAAAAGATGAAGCACGAATTATTACAGTTATGCTGTGGTGATAGTTTTGCCACTTAAATACACACTTATTGTCATTTTCACGTCCATATATCAATTTTACCAAGTATAGCTCCATATTGCACTATTATGATGTGCACTCGTGAAATACACTATGTTTACATACAAACATGTGGGCTGTGGTCAAAGAACTTAGATGTAAAGATGTTACTCACACAGAAGCTTATAGGTTCTGGTCAAAGAACTTAGCCACAGAAAGTGCGAAGGTGTTGCATATATAGAAATTTAAAAAGCTATTATAGACTGCGACGTTTCTTGACACACATTATGAAATTTTCTTGATTCACATTTTTGACAGAAAACTTAGATCTAGGAAGTACAATGTTGTTATATATATATATGAAATTACTCAAAGCTATTACAAATTTAAAAAATGACAGCTAGAACTGTTTTGAGCCACACTGTTGTCAGAGAAGTTAGATCTAGGAGGTACAATAATGTCACACATATGAAATTTTTGAAAGCTATTACACATTATAGATTGCCAGTTACAGCTTGTACACTACTATGGATAAAATTCATTTAATGTTACCTAGCCAGGTATTACAAACTGTCAGTGCATTCAAAACATGTAAAATCAAGATGATGAAGACCATTCAAGCAATCAAATTCTACAAAAAGTGCCTTTTGTCTGAAGTAATACCGAACTACATTTAAATCAATGTTAGGACCCACACTAAAACAGCCAAAATAGCAAAGTCAAAATGTGAAACTGTTTGGTTAAAAACTGAAATCCAATCATTATACAAGTGTAAAGATGCCCTTAACAAACAAATGCTCAAACTCCACTTGGCACTAAGCAACTCCCTGACTCAAATGCAATTTATGTGTATTTTAGATAAAATTAATGACCAAGTGTGCAAAGAACAACTAGTAGTGTCAACTAGACATAATCAAAAATTACTTGCTCTTAACCCTAACATATTGCAACAACTAAAATCTCCTTCCACATCAGAACAAAGTTTTTACGATAGGGTGATTAATTCAATCGACATCTCATTTGACAAAAATGAAACTGAATTACTTGAGAAAGGTCTCAAATATAATATGCCAACTTTAGTCACTGATAACAATATCAAAGAATTAATTGTCTGCTCTAAAATGGCATGTGACTCAGCTAAAATAAATAATAGTGAAAAGATTGGTATTGGGCTACAAGTTAACAATATCATACACAAAAAATTACAAAATCAAAAATCAAATAACTGTGACTCCAAACTGCTCAGAAATATTAATAGAAAACTATCTGAAAACGAAGCTCTGGTAGTCAAATCTGATAAAGGGAACTCAGCTGTTGGTACGTATGAATCTGAATATATCAACAAACCTCTAGAATTTTTTCAGAATAATAACATACATGAAACACACAATGACCCCACACCCAAATTTCAGGCCCAGCTTAGGAAACTACTGAAATCTTCTGACTTCCTTTTATCGAACTCTGATGTTCTAAAATGCCTTGTTATGAACCAATCTGCACCAAAATTACGTTCACAACCAAATATTGATAATGAAAGTTGCCCTATACACCCCATAGTCAACTCAAGAAACAGTCCAGCATATTTTATCAGCAAGAAACTTAAAGACATTCTTAGTAACTTTTATACTTATGAAAACAATTTTTCAGTTAAGAATAGCTATGAAATTATTGAGCAAATCAAAGACTTACCAATACCAGAGGGTGCCAAATTTGCCTCAATGGACATAGTAAACCCTTACACCAACATTTCTGTACATGACACAAAAAGCTATCCAAGGCTGAGATATGTGAACTCATTGACTTGCTAGAACTAGTCCTGTCACACAACTATTTTACTTTTAATAACAAAATTTATAAACAGGAAGATGGTCATGCAATGGGCAGTAGTTTGGCAGGAATACTTGCAGATATTTACATTAACCACATAGAAAATGAATTTTTCAGATCAGATAGTTCACTTAAAAATAAAATAATATACTACAAAGGGTATGTGGATGATACTGTTATCTTGTACAATGGTACAACTTAGGAGATTGAGAAACTCTCTAAAGGCCTCAGCAGCATGCACAACAACATCAAATTCACTGTAGAACATCAAATAGATAAAGGCATCAATTTTCTTTACCTTACAATGTCTAGTGTAAGCAACAAACATGTCTTCCAGATTTACAGAAAACTTACTACTAGTGACGTTGTCATTAACAACTCCTCACGTCATCCAGCACAACACAAAATGGCATTCTTCAGATCCCCACTTAATCGTATACATAAAATCCCACTCAGCCTCCATGATAAACAAAAAGAAATTAACATTATAAAAGAAATTTCATGGAGTAGTGGATACAACCCCGATGTAATTGATAAACTTAACAACAAAATCAAAAAGAAACAGTGCACACTTACTAAATGAAATTCACAAGAAGGAAAAAACACATTCACCTGCATACCATTTATAGGTAAAATTTCATACCAAATTGCCAACCTCTTCAAATTTATTTCAGCATTATCAACAAGCTACAATAGCACCTCATCCACAACAGTAAGACAAACAACCAATGCCACCACAAATCAGGTATTTACAAACTTTTATGTGACATTTTCCCTCAGTACTAGATAGGCCAAACTGGAAGGAGTTTCACTATAAGATACCGTGAGCATATGGATGCCTTTCGGCTAAATAATTTTGATAGATCCACCTTTGCAATGCACCTCAAAAACCATGGTTACTCAGCCACAGCCATTACAGAAAACCTACAAATACTGCACACTGTGAACAAAGGAAAGAAAATGAATCTGCTTGAAGAGCTAGAAATTTATATCCACAACTCTAACTCACCAGACCTTGTTCTGAACGAACAACTGCAACTTGCAAACAAATTCTATCTTCACATATTTCATGAAATATTCAAAAACAGAAAATAATTATCCTCGGATATAATAACAAAGTAATATTCTACGGGAATTCGATGTAGCAGTCATACAAAAGTCCAAGGGTCATTATCATAATTCGTAATAGTCATATTGTAAACACAAGCTGTAACTGGCATTCGATAATGTGTAATAGCTTTCAAAAATTTCATATGTGTGGCATTATTGTACCTCCTAGATCTAACTTCTCTGACAACAGTGTGGCTCAAAACAGTTCTAGCTGTCATTTTTAAATTTGTAATAGCTTTGAGTAATTTCATATATATAACAACATTGTACTTCCTAGATCTAAGTTTTCTGTCAAAAATGTGAATCAAGAAAATTTCATAATGTGTGTCAATAAACGTCGCAGTTTATAATAGCTTTTTAAATTTACATATATCCAACACCTTTGCACTTCCTGTGGCTGAAGTCTTTGACCAGAACCTATAAGCTTCTGCGTGAGCAACATCTTTACATCTGCTACATCTAAGTTCTTTGACCACAGCCCACATGTTTGTATGTAAACATAGTGTATTTCACGAGTGTACATCGTAATAGTGCAGCATGGAGCTTTACTTGGTAAAATTGATATATGGACGTGAAAATGACAATAAGTGTGTAACTAAGTGGCAAAACTATCACCACAGCATAACTGTAATAATGGTGCTTCATCTTTTTGTAAGTACAGATATATTTTCGTCAAATGCTGCCTTACCACTTACAATTGTCCCACTTGTATCTGTGTAGTCAGTAGCAAATAATTTTTTTGTATTTATACAGTGATATCCAACAGTACAAACATGTACTTGAATGTATAAACACCTGAAGATGGGCGCAAGCCCAAAACCGGTCGTGTGACGAATAAACAACCTTTTATTGTGACTGGTAGCGGATATTTTTCTACAACCCCATTAGTAGAATTGACGTAGTCTGATGACTATGTACCGTAGCACAAACATTTTAAGTTTGACAAGGCCAATATCTGGCATGTTTTAATTTTAATATTATATTGTGACATTTCTGAGGAAGGCTACATTATTAATTCCACCTATTATGTATATTACAAGGATAAAAAATATCACATGTTACAGTTTAATTTTTGTAACTTTTTTTCCTAAAAAACGTTATTTTTTCAATAATTTAGTTGATTCTGCAAATAATCGTAGGTCTACTACGTAAGTATTATTATAGCTGAAACCAAGGTAAAGTTTCTTTGCTTGTGCTTTAATATAATAACTTCTTCAGAGTTATTATGGACTGGTCATTAGACGATCTGCACCTGTGAATGATGTCACAGCAATGAGAAAAGCTGTATGGGCAACCTACTTTCATATGTTGTTGGCTACTCTGTTCACGGACTTTGCCCTAGGGGAGCAGATTCTTGGTGTGGTTACCAAAAAGCAAAAGAAAGTGGATAGTGGTCAAATACACCATTATAAGCATTATGTTCCTGAGCCTGTTATGAATGAAATAAAACCAATTTTTAGAGACCTGAGTGACCCTGTTTTGCTTAGTATATGTCTTCATGGGGCCACTTAGAATACAAATGAAAATTTCAACCATTGCATATGGGAAAGATTACCCAAGAATGTTTTTGTACGAGTACATACATTAAAAGTTGGTGTACTAGATGCAGTGATACGTTTGAAGCATGGCGTGATAGGAAGGTTGGTAGTCCTGAGAAATT
The DNA here is from genome assembly GCF_023864345.2 of Schistocerca serialis cubense. NCBI lineage: Eukaryota > Metazoa > Arthropoda > Insecta > Orthoptera > Acrididae > Schistocerca > Schistocerca serialis. The sequence goes on along the minus strand of NC_064642.1, from coordinate 110,277,417 downwards.
TAGGTATAAAATGTGGCTCTAATATAAAGATCAATTGCTTGCTTGTGACAGACAATGGGTGCATCAAGCTGAAAGATTCGCTCTTCAAGTTACCAAAGAAGCAAGAACTGCTAAAAGGAATGCCAAGAGGAAGCTTAAATATGAAGAAATGCTGCAGGATGGAGACTACGCTTCAGGAATGTTCTGAGGCACAGTTTAATTGGACTCACATCTTCATTTGGAATTTCCCTCAAGGTGTATTTTTCAGAATTCAGGTGCAAATATTTACTAAAGTTTCTAAAGCATTGCTCTAATTTTTTTTCTGTAGCTTGCAATAGTCCATACTTACGTAGTAGACCTACGATTATTTGCAGAATCAACTAAATTATTGAAAAAATAACGTTTTTTAGGAAAAAAAGTTACAAAAATTAAACTGTAACATGTGATATTTTTTATCCTTGTAATATACATAATAGGTGGAATTAAATAGGTCTAGTACCTCAACCATCGTGTCATGCATATCTGGAAAAAATTTGGTTTCCTCAAATGCGATTAAATGGTACCTCATTTTGAGGAAGCATTTTGGAAAAAAAATTGCACCAATTTCATTGTAATATTTAATAGTCTTAAGAAGGTTCAAAAATATTCAAAATTCTTCTAATATGCTTAGAAAGTGGGCTTCAGTACCTGACGTCATCAAACAAAATTTAAAAAATATACATTATAAACAGTGCTTGTAAGCTATAGGTGTTGATTTTTACATAATATTGAGGTGGAAAAGTAGCCTGTATCCTTAAGGAAGGATAACGTGTCGGATATCTCGAAAATAGGTCACAGATCAACTAAGACACATAACGGCAGCTGTCAAGACTACCTGTTGTGATACACATACACGCTATAACAGGTGTAAGTGCATATATTTTTATTTTTGGTACCTTCATATGTAGGCAAATCAGTATGTTGGTCATTTTTCCTCTGAATTCAATAGTCGTGCTGCAAACACGTTACATAATTTACCACCTTACATTATTTGTTATCTAATGTTTTGTGTACAGTCGTAACTGTACCACTAAGTGGACTACCCTTGTAGTAAGACTAACCATATTGTGTCCATGCATCCGCACTTCAACGCTTGATCTGCTGCCCAGGGAAAAATTAGCGATAATAGCTTGCTCTTTCCACATGTGCTTGGACGTACTGTTCTACCTATAAACATACGACTTGTAATAACTACGATTATTGGTTTGAAAATGACGTAAATACTGCTGTAACGCTGTTCAGTACAACGTCCTCACTCAACAACAGAAGTAGCTGCATTTGTACGCTCAACACGGTGTATAATCGTGTTATGTGCTCAGTGGCACTCCATGCCGCTACTCCATAATTTTAGGTGGTGCGTCCACATAACGAATATAACCTAGCAACCTTCACTCTTCTCGTAACTTCCACACAGGTTTACGTCTATTGCGATGCTGCACGAAGGACGGGGAAACCATCTGAAGCGACTGGCACTCCTACTACGCTGGGCGCACCACTGTCATCGAGCTTCTCTCTGCTAATGCATCTTGGGAAGCTGTAAAAATGCTCGCCCAGTTGACAGTCCGCTTCGTTCGAGACATCGTCACATTGTGCGTCCTGATGTACACTATGTGACCGAAAGCGCCCTCCATCGGTAACGCTGGAATTCAATATGGTGTTGGCAAACCCTTAGCTTTGATGATAGTTTCCACTCTCGTTGGCATGCGTTCATTTAGGTGCTAGAAGGTGTCTTGGGAATGGCAGCCCATTCTTCACGAAGTGCTGCACTGAGGAGAGGCATCGATGTCGGTCGGTGAGGCCTGGCACGAAGTCGGCGTTCCAAGACATCCCGAAGGTATTCTATAGGATTCACGTCAGGACTCTGTGCAGGCCAGTCCATTACAGGGAGGTTGACGTCGTGCAACCACTCCACCGCAGACTGTGCATTACGAACGGGTGCTCGATCGTGTTGAAAGATGCAGTCGACATACCCAAATCGCTCTTCAACAGTGGGAAGCTAGAAGTTGCGTAAAACATCAATGTAGACCTGTGCTGCGACAGTGCCATGCAAAACAACAAGGGGTGCAAGCCCCCTCCGCGAGAAACACGACCACACCATAACACCACCGCCATTTTACTGTTGCACTACACACGCTGGCAGATGACGTTCACCTGGCAATCGTCATGCCTACACACTGCCATCGGATAGCCGCATTGTGTACCGTGATTCGTCACCCCAAATAACGTTTTTGCACTGTTCAATCGTCCAATGTTTACGCTGCTTACACGAAGTGAGGCGTCGTTTGGCATTTACCGGTGTGATGTATAACTTATGAGCAGCCGCTAGACCGTGAAATCCAAGTTTCCTCACCTCCCGCCCAACTGTCATAGTACTTGCTGTGGATCCTGATGCAATTTGGGATTCCTGTGTGATGGTCTGGATAGATGTCTGCCTATTACACATTATGACCCTCTTCAACTGTCGGTGGTCTATGTCAGTCACCGAGCAAGGTGGCGCTGTGGTTAGCACACTGGACTCGCATTCCGGAGGACGACGGTTCAGTCTCACGTCCGACCATCCTGATTTAGGTTTTCCGTGATTTCCTTACATCACTCCAGGCAAATGCCGAAATGGTTCCTTTGAAAGGGCATGGACGACTTCCTTCCCCATCCTTCAATAATCCGATAGAACCGATTACATCGCTGTTTGGTTTCTTCCCCCAAACAACCAAACCCCTCCCTGTCAGTCAACAGACGACGTCGGCCTGTACGCTTTTGTGCTGCACGTGTCCCTTCACGTTTCCAATTCACTATCACATCGGAAACAGTGGACCTAGGGATGTTTAGGACTGTGGAAATCTCGCGTAGAGACTTATGACACAAGTGATACCCAATCACCTACCCACGGTCCAAGTCCGTGAGTTTCACTATGTCTAATGACAACTGAGGTCGCTAATATGGAGTACCTGGCATTCGGTGGCACCACAATGCATCTAATATGAAAAACGTATGTTTCTTGGGTTGTCCGGATGATTTTGATCACATAGTGTATGTCTTGCTGAAAAAGCATTTCATTGCCTTTCAGAAAGTAGTAGACATTACTGTACGATCCGGCATGGTGAAGCGAATAACACAAAGGGCGATAAAAACTTTCTGTTTGAGGCCATAGCTGCAGAGTATGTGCAACCCAGCGCGACACCGAGATGGGTACATAAATACCGATATTTTGGCAAGGCGCTGGGAGCTTTTTGATCACCTTTTGTCAGATTGAACCAGAAAATCCGTAAACATTTCAAAAATCAATATTTTACGGAATAATGTAGGTAGTGAGATAATACACATGCTTGAAATTACATGCGGTTTTGTTGAAACAAATAACGATGCACAAAATGACTAACAGATGGCGCTTCATATGACATAATCGCAGTAATTAGCATAACAACAGATTTTTAGTAAAGACGATGGATGTTCTTTGCAGAAAATGCTCCGCGTGCCTGCCGCCATTCATCAACAACTCTTGTAATCGAGGGACAACTTTTGAAGTGCACCGAACAACGTATCAACAGATATGGTGAGAAACTGACTTTGGTAGTTGTCTTACAGAGTCTATAATTAGCTCGGACAGTTACAGTAGGCTTGTGACTTCAGGTATCCCCGTAACCAATATTCACACGGATTGAGATCTGGGGACCTGAGAAGCCAAGCATGACGGACATGGCGGTTCAGGACGGGATCCTAGCCAAACGATGTGTGCAAGAGATCTTTAACACATAAAGCGATATGGGAGGATCACCATACTGCTTCTTACCTTCCAGCAGGTGTTTGTCAAACAGGCTAAGGCTGATGCAACTCTACGTACCTCGCACCCATCACGTTGACAGTATGAGAATCAGCATCCCGTATGTCCAGCTCTAAGTGTTTGCTGGCTTTTGCACTCCTTTTCGCTTTCAACAGCACTCCATGTCGCTTCAGGCATGTGTGTCAAGTTTTAGCTGTCTACCTACATTCTTCCGTGAATTAGTGCACTTTCAAACGTTAACGGACTTTAGGGTCACCCTCTACCTGTCGTCTCTGGCACTAGTCGCGCTTGCCCGATGCCAACCTGCTTGAGTATGTTCCTCCTCTACTGTCGACTGAGTATTCGCGTGAGACACCGAATAGCACGATAAACCATTCCAAACCATATAGGCCACTGTCTTATCGCTGTCGAATTGTGCTGCTGATGGTACCGTCTCGGACACGAGAGATAATAAGTTCTTCTCACAAGCAAGAGAACGCGTTTTCTGAAAGAGAAACCGGCTGTAAAATATTTACTTATGCGCAGGCTATTGGGAAAGTAAGGATAGATAGTGATAAGGAAACCACAGTGAAAATCAAACATGTTTTAATTACAGCAGTTAGCTACATCTTCCGGCTACTCCTCTAAACAGCCGCCGCTCCCAATGAGACATTTATTGTAGCATTGTACGAACTTTCCAGCAGCCTCATTATAGAAGGCAGCCACCTGTGCTTTCTGCCAATTGTCTACGCTAATCTGTAGCTTTTTGTCTATGCCAAAACGTTGTGTTCATAGTCAGCGGTTAATGTAAGCAGAGATGAAAATCAGAGGGAGCCAAGTCAGGGGTGAATGGTGTGTGATCAAACACTTCCTGTCTAAAACGCCGCAGGAGCGTCCTAATTGCCCCTGAAGTGTGCGGCCGAGACTTGTTATGAAGGAGAAAATGCGTGATAGTTACGTTGTGTGGGCTGCATGAAATCAGGCGAAATCTCTTACAGGCACTCATACCTGGCGGGATACTCTATTTTATGGGCGTTTTGCGTTCTTACTGTGCACTCAGAACTGAAATGAGCGGCATGGCATGATCGACAGCCATAGTGGAGACGCTGTCCAACACTCCTATACAAAACTTCATCAAATTTTCTCGGTGGTTTCCATTTTGTGATCTATCGGACCTTCAATTCTTCACATGTACAAGCTTGCAGTAAATTTCATACCTCGCCGACGTTTCTTAATGCACCCTTCATGGTTCTAAAATTGTAATGGTTAGCGGTGTGGTTTAGGAAATCAGTCTTTAAAAATACCACATGAGTAATTTTGGCAACAAAATAACTGACCCTCGACATGTAAAGAGGATACAAAATCTGGCAATAGCATGAAAACCATTTCTAAGAAAGGTAAATATGTTAACACAATATGCTCTACCTGACAAAAGTGAAGCACGCAGAAGGATTGAGATGGTATGGGATGCTAGTTCAGTGATTACGATATCGAATCAAACTTACAAAGAACTTGGTATTATGAGCCATTTTGTATGACGTTGCGCGCCGTCAGGCCTTGATGCGGGAACTAATTCGGTTGGGAAGTGTGTTATGAAGCTGGACCACAGCTGTCGTAACTGGTCCTTGATGTTTTGCATACTGGCAATGCGATGCATTTAACAACGAACATTTTTCTTAAAAGTACGCAAGTGATTTTTACTTGACAACGCTCGGAAAGTATGACTTCCTGAGTTTTTTTGAGTACTTCACCGCAGTTGTTTATAGAGAGCTGATGTCTGGGTGCTAAATTTCCAATTCTGTAAGTATAAATGTGGTGTCACCGCCAGACACCACACTTGCTAGGTGGTAGCTTTTAAATCGGCCGCGGTCCGGTAGTATACGTCGGACCCGCGTGTCGCCACTGTCAGTGATCGCAGACCGAGCGCCACCACACGGCAGGTCTAGGGAGACGTCCTGGCACTCGCCCCAGTTGTACAGCCGACTTTGCTAGCGATGGTTCACTGGCGAAGACTCTCTCATTTGCCGAGACGATAGTTAGCATAGCCTTCAGCTAAGTCAATTGCTACGACCTAGCAAGGCGCCATCACCAAGTTATATTGAAATGATAATACTGTATCAACAAGACCAATGTTCCCCAATTGTGGATTAAAGTTAAGTATTCCAGCAGCTACGTACTTTTCTTTATAGCATTCATTACGTATCCTGTTTCAGACCTCACGCCATCCTGCGTGAGCTTATAGCGTGCATTTCGGTTTCCTCAAACAACACGGTGTTGGCACTTCTGCCGACACTTCAATAAAGGATATCGAAGACAAAGAATATCGAAGACTCTCTGTTCGTGAATTGACCTCGTGAGTACGTTCGTACTTTCCTCTTAAGGAGTATCTTAATAGCACTATCTCTTCCCTAAGTTACTTTACTATTAGTTTTATACATTCCCTAAAAGAAATATATCGTACGTGGAAATAAACCATATAAGAACCAATCACAATAATTATGTGAGAGACCGAAATTGTCGCCCGCAGGTGGCTGAGGAAGCGATGTGACAGCTATACACAGGACGGGGGTGTGATCGGACTCTACCTCTGATTGGCTGTTCCTATGGTAACTGCCTTGTAAACGCCTAGGTACCAGTCACTTTTTTATTCTAATCCAATTATAGGTCTCAAAAGAATTAGTTATGTCCACACCAGTGGACAAAACTAGTGTATTTCACGATTTGTGGGTGCTATTTTAACTCGCTTTGCTAACTAAGCAGGTAACACTTTGACGTATGACTTGTTGCACTGTGGACAGTGGGTCACCAGCCTATGTACCACGGGAAAGTTATCCACTGATACAGAGCATGTAATGCTCTGACGGGATATTAACGAACACAAAGCTACTACGTAATGTGTCATGTACGACTATAGGCAACGTAGTAGAATGTTATAGCAAAAGATACCGACAAACATCGAAAGATGGTTACAACGAGTCAGAATTTTGAGATTGAAAATAGTTTCTTTTATCAAGGAATATGTGCCCTTTATTTAAGAGATACCTTTTACTTAAGATAGAGGGTGTTATCGTCTCTAGGAGAAATACGTACCGTACTCGTGGAATCGCCTGAAATCTTGACACTGTGGGACGCGACGTTTTGTAAGACAGCAGATGTTGGGAGCAAATTTCAGTAAAAATAAACCTTACTTTAATGATACTTTCGAGAGACTACAGATGTAACGGTACGTATTTCTTCTAGAGACGATAACACCCGCTATCTTAAGTACAAGGTATCTCTTAAATAAAGGCACATATTGCATGGTAAAAGAAACTGTTTTCAATCTAAAAATTCTGGCTCTTTGTAAGCATCTTTCGATGTTTGTCGGTGTCTTTTGTTATAACATTCTACTACGTTGCCTACGTCCCATCGAAGTGTGATACGACAGTTACTGTTTACAGGGTGTGTAAATGATGCGGTTCTCTATAAGCAAGTAGTAGCGACAGAAGGTAGTATTTAACGGAAGGTGAGAAGTACTACTGCCTGAAGGATGGTACCCACCTCCCACCCTCCTCCAACGCTGCCAACAAATCTACCCCTGCGTTTTAATGTTGTGTATTATATTCAAACTGTTGGGTAAAAAGTTCATCCTACATTGCTTCGCTTTTCTCATAAATATCACACAGGAAAGTTACTTTGTAACTAAAATCAACATAGTGAGCATTTTATTGTTTTCAGTTAATTTCTGACATGCAGGTATTTGTTCTTTTGTGTAAATAATGAGACAATCATACTATTAATTTTCATTAGGGTTAAGCTTTATCAAGTCATCTGTGATCCAAAAGCGTTCAAACTTGTACAAATAAAACAAATATAATGTGTAATCACTACATCAGTGCAGCTGAAGGGCGTCATTCACAATTAATCTTCATTGGAAATTACGTGTGCAGTAAAATACGTTCTTGATTAAATGAGTAAGACAATGATTATGAAGTAACAGGTGTTTCAATTAAAATGGAAAAGACTCAGCTGTCACTTAGAATAACTTCTCAATGTACAACAAACTATCATTACCCAAATCAGCTTGTATACCTGGGGCAGAATCGTATTACGTAAGAACCTACGACGCAGGACCATTTATCAATAATTCTTGAAGCCTGATATTAACTGGGGCAATTGAATGAAATATTTCCTATAATCGCTAATAATCGTAAACGGTAGCTACTATATGTACAAGTATTAATGTGGAGCGTATTTCAACAAAACGATTTGTAAACTAATCTATATTAAAGTTTGTAAGTGATGATATGAAACGAAACCGTTAGATGAAATTAGTTACTATTTGTGATACCAAATCTCCTACGCTCCTGGCTGAATGTGTGACGTTCCATTCCACCTCGTCACTATACTGTTTTTGCAAAGAAGCAATTTTCGATGTACTGAAACACAATCAGAGACGACAAACATATCTTCAGATGTTTGGATCCGGTACACTACAATCAGCATCTATACTGTACATAAGTGAGATTTGACTATCACATTAAATAATCATTTTATATGTACTGTTCATTTACTAGGGTACCATGGCCCTATAGTGGCTTTATAATGCATTGGAAACCTTGAGGTTATTTGTTACAAGGTGTCAATCACGAAACAGTTTCTAAAAGCGTGTTTCTTTCCACAGAAATGCACCTTTTACGAAATGAAAGGTAAAAGAGTATATTCATGAGAGGGAAAATCAGAACAAAATAGAATCGAAGTGTTTCAGACGTAGGGCTACAGAACCACTTTGAAAGTCAGGTGGAGTGATAGGATAAGAAATGAGGAGGTTCCCCGCAGAATACTCGAAGAAAGGAAGATTCAGAAAACACTGAAAAGAAGAAGGAATAGCGTGCCCGTGTTACGACATCAGAGAATAACCTGCATGTTACTAGAGGTAGAGGCTAAAATTGTATCGGAAGTCGCAGACTGGAATATATCCGGTAAATAATTGAGGACGTAGAGAGTAATTGCTATTCTGAGACGAAGATTATATATTTTTTGGTGACAGGCAGGATCGCTTTATTTTATGATCTTTATTCCAATTACTACCTTCTAGAGAATCGTGCTGTCATCTTCAGACTGACATTACGCTTTGCGTATATGTTTACATACATATGTCGTCCACATTTTGAGAACAAAGTGTAAATATACAAAAAACTCCACATAGTTAGTCATTTACAAAACAGTGTGCTGCTAGATGGGTTGTTTGATAAGTGACAAACCATGTGGAGTATTTAATGTATTTACGCTTTGTTCCCAAAATGTATACGACACACGTATATGAACATATACGCAAATTGTAATGCCAGTCTGAAGATGACGGCATGTTTATCTCAAAACCAGTAATTCAAATAAAGCGTTTAAAATGAAGCGATCTTGGCCATCAAAAGAAATTTATATAAAGAAAACGTGTATAAGATATACTGAGATGAAGAGGTTAGCCCAGGAAAGGAATTTATGGCGGGCCACAACAAAACCAGTCACAAGACTGATAACTGCAAAGAAAGAAAATAGAAAAAAAAAGAAAGTCAGTGACCAGCCAGGAGCTTTGTGAAACTTAGTTTTGTACTCTTTTCGTGTTACATTTTTGAAATGGCGATGATTTGTCCCACTTAAGTATTTGAACTAAGTCTTCATCATATTGACACCTGATTTCACTTAACAGCGCATAAAATGTGAAATCATACAATTTCATATCGAGTTCTTTTCTTCTGAAGTCATAGATTTTGTTCTGTCGGTACGAAACACAGTATTTCGTAAATCGTCGCTATAAAAGAAATACGGGCTTTCGCATTTTATCATAGTTTTCATTAACATAAACTACAAGATCAAGCGATGAACTAAAGTGGACAATTACTTAAAAAAAAGTCACCGCTATTTGTAACATGGAACATAATGATAATACCCACTCATATGACGAAATTCGAAACACCTTTTGTCCTATTACGTAGTACTGTGGAGCGGTAGGGCCGAGTGAACATGACACTTACCCATACTTCTGCTGTATTTAGTATACCAGGTAAAAGTGATCCCCGCCGAAATGCACTTACCTTTGTACTGCGTACTCCTTCTGCAGATTGTCTGCCTTAGCTCTGCCACACCTGTTGATAATCGTATAATGCGCAGGCTATGTGCTCTCACCATTAAGTAAATGCTAAGAGGACGTGGACTGCTGTAATCGGTAAACAATTTGTTTGGCAGTTAAATAAGAACAATCCTGTCGTTTAAAAAGTACACTACTGGCCATTAAAATTGCTACACGACGAAGATGACGTGCTACAGACGCGAAATTTAACCGACAGGAAGATGATGCTGTGATATGCAAATGATTAGCTTTTCTGAGCATTCACACAAGGTTGGCACCGGTGGCGACACCTACAACGTGCTGACATGAGGAAGGTTTCCAACCGATTTCTCATACACAAACAGCAGTTGACCGGCGTTGCCTGATGAAACGTTGTTGTGATGCCTCTTGTAAGGAGGAGAAAAGCGTACCATCACGTTTCCGACTATGATAAAGGTCGGACTGTAGCCTATCGCGATTGCTGTTTATCGTATCGTGACATTGCTGCTCGCGTTGGTCGAGATCCAATGACTGTTAGCAGAATGTGCAATCGGTAGGTTCAGGAGGGTAATACGGAACGCCGTGCTGGATCCCAACGGCCTCGTATCACTAGCAGTCGATGGGTGGTTTGGGGAAGGAGACCATACAGCGAGGTCATCCGTCTCATCGGATTAGGGATGGATGGGGAAGGAAGTCGGCCGTGCCCTTTCAAAGGAACCATCCCAGCATTTGCCTGGAGCGATTTAGGGAAACCACGGAAAACCTAAATCAGGATGGCCAGACGCGGGATTGAACCGTCGTCCTCCCGAATGCGAGTCCAGTGTCTAACCACTGCGCCACTCGCTCGGTCGCTAGCAGTCGAGATGACAGGCATCTTATCCGCTTGGCTGTAACAGATCTTGCAGCCACGTCTCGATCCCTGAGTCAACAGATGGGGACGTTTGCAAGACAACAGCCATCTGCACGAACAGTTCGACGACGTTTGCAGGCCATGGCTGCGGTTATCCTTGACGCTGCATCACAGACAGGAGCGCTTGCGATGCTGTACTCAACGACGAACCTGGGCGCACGAATGTCAAAACGTCATTTTTTCGGATGAATCCAGGTTCTGTTTACAGCATCATGATAGTCGAATCCGTGTTTGGCGACATCGCGATGAACGCACATTGGAAGCGTGTATTCGTCATCGCCATACTGGCGTATCACCCGGCGTGATGGAATGGGGTGCCATTGGTTACACGTCTCGGTCACCTCTTGTTCGCATTGACGCCACTGTGAACAGTGGATGTTACATTTCAGATGTGTTACGACCCGTGGCTCTACCCTTCATTCGTCCCTGCGAAACCCCACATTTCGGCAGGATAATGCTCGACCGCATGTTGCAGGTCCTGTGTTGGCCTTTCTGGATAAAGAAAATGTTCGACTGCTGTCCTGGCCAGCACATTCTCCAGATCTCTCACCAATTGAAAACGTCAGGTCAATGGTGGTCGAGCACCTGGCTCGTCACAATACGCTAGTCACTACTCTTGATGAACTGTGGTATCGTGTTGAAGCTGCATGGGCAGCTGTACCTGTACACGCCATCCAAGCTCTGTTTGACTGAATGTCCAGGCGTATCAAGGCCGTTATTACGGCCAGAGGTGGTTGTTCTGGGTACTGAATTATCAGGATCTATTCACCCAAATTTCGTGAAAATGTAATCACACGTCAGTTCTAATATAACATATTTGTCCAATGAATACCCGTTTATCATCTGCATTTCTTCTTGGTGTAGCAGTTTTAATGGCTAGTAGTGTACTTGTATGTATCTGGAATCGTGGTGGCTGGGTTAAGTAATACGTTACACAGAAAACATTTTCGCAAATTAATTTGTACTTGACACCTAATCAGAGAGCCTAACAGACCTCAGTATTGTCAAGAATGCACCTTTCTACACACAATTCTAAAGGCAATGCTAGAGCAATGCCAATTTCTGTATCTTAATGGAGCTGTGGTATACAAAGTACGCTGGGCGTTCAATAAGTAATGCAGAATTTTTTTTTCCTCGATCAGTTTCTGTATTTTACTAGAGCTGTAGGTAAACGAGTAACGATGGGTATTCAATAAGTGCTGTGAAACATTTTTTTCTTTGTCAATTTCGGTTGATAAAATTCTGTATTGATTGTTGAGATATCATGGAATATTCCCGCTTTAGCCCCTACAGTTTCCAGTGGGTGTCGGCTGTATACGTTGCCTCCCAAATGGCATTTGTAATGGAGATGGATTCCAAGCAGAGATATGTCATTGAGTTTATTTTGGTGGGAAAATAGATCATCGCAGATATTCATAAACGCTTTCAGAGTGTCTACGGAGATTTGGAAAATAAATAGTAGCTCGGTGAGTCGTTGGGGAGGCGTCTGTCATCATCGTAACAAGGTCGCACTAACCTGTCCGGTCTACCGCCTGTCAGCCAGCCGCATGCAGCTGTGACTTCTGCCGGCCGCGGTGGTCTAGCGGTTCAGGCGCTCAGTCCGGAACCGCGCGACTACTACGGTCGCAGGTTCGAATCCTGCCTCGGGCATGGATGTGTGTGATGTCCTTAGGTTGGTTAGGTTTAAGTAGTTATAAGTTCTAGGGGACTGATGACCACAGATGTTAAGTCCCATAGTGCTCAGAGCCATTTTTTAGCTGTGACTTCTACAATGTTGGAACGTGCGGACACTCTCATTTTACTTTTGTATGTCCATCCTTTTAGCGGGAGGTCTCTGGGACGACGGCCGTTTACTATCGTGACAAATAAATAAAAACACCTACAGCCATCGCTATGATTTTATTTTATTTTGTCGCTACCAGTTTCAAAGCTTCAGTGCGTAATCTTCAGGCTGTTTTTGATGCGATACAGGTTGATATAATCCCCATGCACAGCATATCAGTTGCCAACAGTTGATGGTTGGAGCGATTATAAATTATCTGCGTATCCAGTAATGCTGTATACTGATGTGCTATGCATGTGGATCATATCAACCTGTATCGCATCAAAAACAGCCTGAAGATGACCCACTGAAGCGTTGAAACTGGTAGCGATAAAATAAAGTAAAATCATAAGGATGGCTATAGGTGTTTTTATTTATTTGTCACTCTCATTCGAGGTTATCGATGTATCACAGTCAAACACCCGCCGGCCGCGGTGGTCTCGCGGTTAAGGCGCTCAGTCCGGAACCGCGCGACTGCTACGGTCGCAGGTTCGAATCCTGCCTCGGACATGGATGTGTGTGATGTCCTTAGGTTAGTTAGGTTTAAGTAGTTCTAAGTTCTAGGGGACTGATGACCTCAGAAGTTAAGTCCCATAGTGCTCAGAGCCATTTTTCAAACACCCGCTGCTCAATTCAACATCTCTGTTGGTAGTGCTGACATACCCGCACACCAGTTGGAGAACTCGAAAGGTGTGTGCACGCTAGGTTTCTCGACGAAAACTGAAGGCAACGAAGAACCATCCTTGAGGAGTTGCTTGCGTGTGACTAATTTTTGTCCAACGTCGCCTCAGGCGATGGAACACGGGATCATCACTTCGAACTGGATACGAACCGCTAACCCAAGGAGCTGTGCCACACACCCTCTCCTCCGAAGATAAAGCTCAAAGCTACATCCTCAGCCGGTAAAGTCAAGGCGACGGTCTTCGGAGATCCTGGAAGGGTTATTCTGTTTGATGTCCGTCTTCATGGTTCGACGATCAACTCCGAAGTTTATGTGCTACGCTCAGTAAACTGAAGAAACAGCTTCATCGTGCTCGTCGCCACTAAAAATCCAACGAACTTCTCCTTCTCCGTGACAGTGCAAGGCATCACACAAGTTTGCGCACATGCTAGGAGCTCACAAATCTTCATTGAACCATTGTTCCTCATCCTTCCTACAGTCGCCTTCTGACTTCCATATGTTTGGCCCAATCAAGTAGGCACTCCGCGGGTAGAAGTTGTGGATGATGGGAAGATTATCGATGCAGCAAAACGTGGGCTCCGGCGTTGACCAGTAGAGTGGCACCACGCGAGCATATAGACGTTCCTAGTAATGTAGCCTGAGGCCGTTGCATTGAACGGAGATTGTGCTGAAAAGTAAGGTTCTGTACTGGAAACGAGCGTCTGGCGTTATTGGCCGGGAGGCCCCTTGCGGGGCAGGTCCGGCCGCCATGGTGCAGGTCTTATGACGTTCGACGCCGCATTGGGCGACCTGCGCGCCTGATGGGGATGAAAACAGCACAACACCCAGTCCTTGAGCGGAGAAAATTCCCAACCCAGCAGGAAATCGAACCCGGGCCCGTAGGACGGCAATCCGTCACGCTGACCACTCAGCTATCGGGGCGTTCAGGTTCTGTAGTCAAACGAATGGAGAGTAATATGGTGTATTGTGATCCTGAATAATTTTTTGCGTTATTTATTGAAAGCGTCTCGTATTTTCTTAAAACTTATAAGCAGTTTAAAACTGTTTGCCGAAACGGGACTCTAAACTGAGACTTTTGTTTTTCGTTGGAAATTGTTGTACCGAATGATCTATCAAAGCAGGAAGCTTTTTGGGTTTGAACAGCTTAGTCTGCAGAGCATTTTTTTGCCAAAGGCAAAGGTCCCATGTTAGGATTCTGGTCCAGTACACTACTAGAAAGTTTCAAATCAGTGCACAATGCACTGAGGTGTTGAAATTTATTCTGGAAAATATGTTCTTCGCAACAGTTTTCAGCTAGATGGGATATTACACGTTCAGAGCATACCAAAGAATTTTCCATTGGCTGCTGCCATTGTAGAATACGTTTCACAATTCAGTATTACAACGTTTAGCATTCTTGGGGAGGCTATATTGGCCGTTACCATGCGGCCACCAGCGATTAAAAACTATCTTAATGACGACACAGACACGGAGTAGCACATCTGAGAGTTACTTCAGGGGTGTGGCAGGATGCTGCCTTGTGGAGGTATCTTTAATGTCGGTGTAAGTGCCTACGTCAGCTGTATTGTAGTGATGGTGCGTGAGCTCCCCACGTCGTAATACACCATACGAATAGATTACGCTAGTAAAGCATCTTGCCTTATTTGATCCTCAGTTTCCCAAACGTGTTTAAAATTCTGATTTTAGTACTGGATCCCCTATCTCTTCACTTTTGACTCTTGTTTCTTCTTCTATCACGTCACGAGACAAGCGGCCTCTTCATAGGCGCCTTCAGTGTACTCCTTCCTCCTACCTGCTCGCTCATCTCTTTCTTACAGTGGAGTTCCCTTTGCACGCTTATTGTTATCACCCTTGCTATTCATTTCACAAAAAGCTGTTTGACTTCCATTTATACTAAAACTGTCCTTCTGACAATCAATTCTTACTGTATTTCTTCACATTTTTTCTGCAGCCATTTCGTCTTGGCTTCCCTGAAGTTCTCATTTATTTCAATCCTATTTCTGCATTTTTGATTTTCCCAGAACGTTTTTCAGTACCTTCTTTCATTGATCAATTGAAGTATTCCTTCTGTTTTCCATGGTTTCTTCGCAGTAACCGTCTTCATACTTGTGGTTCTTCCCAACATCTGTAATCGACCTTTATAGTAACGTCCATTCCCCTTCAGCTAAATTGCCTACTGAGCTTTTCCTTATCACTGAATCTACGGCCTCAGAGAACTTCAAGCATATCTTTTCATCCCTAGTACTTCCGTGTCCCACTTCTTTGTGCACTGCTTCTCCCTGACTAGTCTCTTAAGCCTCAGTCTACTCTTCATCACTACTAAATTCTGATCTCAGTGTACATCTGCAATCGAGTACTCTTGCAATCTATATTTGATTTCGGAATCTGTGCCTGACTGAGATGTAATCTTACTGAAATCTTCTCTGCCAGTCTTTCCCAAGTATGCCTCCTTCTATTGTGATTCTTGAACATCTCAAATTTATTACAGAACTCAATTTGTTTGTACCAAGCCCATATTTTCCGGTAACCTTTTCTTCTCCTCTTTTCCCTACAACTGTATTCCACCTCCTAATGACTATTAGATGGTCATTTCCGTATACGTACTCAATTATCCGTTTAAGATCTTCATATATTTTCTATGTATCTTCACTTTCAGCTTGCAACGTCTTCTTGTATATTTGAACTATCGTTGTCGGCAATGGTTTGCTGCCGATTTTGAAGAGAACAATCCTTTCACTGAACTGTTCACAGTAACTCATTCTCTGGCCTACTTTCCTCTTCATAACTAACTCCTCTCCCGTTATAACATTTTCTGCTACCATTTAAATTACCTTATACTCCTCTGACCAGAAATCTTTGGTTTCTTTCCATTTCACTTCACTGACCAGTGCTGTATGTAGACCGAGCCTTACCATTTCCCTTTTCAGATTTTCTGGGTTCCCTGACACGTTCAAACTTCTGATATTCCAACCCCAACTCTCAGAACGTTATCATTTCGTTGGTTATTCAACCTTTTCCTGATGGTTACCTCTCCCTCGGCTGACCCGTCTTTGAGATCCGAATGGGGGACTAGTCGGGAATCTTATACCACTGGGAAGATCATCATGACACATTTACAATTAGGGGCTACATGTTCTGTCATACACATTATATGTCTTTAATGCAATGGTTTCCGTTGCCTTCTGCAACCTCATGTCATTGGTCATTGCTAGTTCTTCCGCCTTTATGGGCAGTGTTAACTAACAAGGCAAAGTGAGTGCCCTGAATTTCTGTCCGCTCCTCCACCCTCTTTGACAAGGCCATTGACTGAACTAGGGTGACTTCTTGTGCCAGAGTCTTTGGCCGCCATTACTGACGATTTTAGAACCCTTGGTATAGGCCGTTGTAAGTACTGATCAAAGACACTTTGTCTAGACCACTTTTTAAATAACGAGCTTCTTCTAGAGCTCACAGTGGCACCTTCGATTTGGCAGTGGCTGCTACTTACATGTCTAGCTAAGCTCGTGGGGCTGGTTTTATGAACTCGTTACCGCACTGGGTGTTGGGCTTTAATGTTTTACTGTCCAATTATAAGATATAAGCTTCACCCTGGTGCTTGCAATATTAAACTGATTTAATCCTCTATACAACAGTAGCAGGGAGGGAGTGTGATGTAAAAATTTTTGTGTTATAGTTTAAGAAGTATGTCGTAATGGTCAATAGTTAGATCTCACAGGTTATTTTATATCTGTGTCCCTCTATCGTTTTAGAATATAAATGGGGGTTCTCATGATAATAATCTAATGAGGTGATACTTAAGATATTTTGTTGATATACTTTTTAAACGTTTAACCTTGACCTGAAAAAGTTGGGACTATGCTATTCATTCCGTTTTGTCCCTACCAGATCCTGTGTCACACATAGACCTGGAGCACTGTGCTAGTACGTAATCCTCGAGTTATGAGTTGATGGCTTTGAATGGGGTGAATCGTGTATAGCAAGCTACATGGCCCTATTTGTGTAGCTGTTGTGACTATATTGTACAGCAAGTTTATTTTTATTGTATTACATAACAAGTTGCAGGATTACGCTATTTCTTCCTGTGGTCTTGTCATCCGTGTCTTGCACTACAAGACCTCGAGCACCATGTTAGTACCTGAAGGTCGGAGTACATGATTTCACTTTATGGTTTCTGTACTTGTAATGACTTGTTTGTGGTATTTATGAAAGGAACATTTCATGTTCTCTTTGTATTTCCTTCTTATTTACTTAATTACACCGAGATACCGAACAACTGTGTATGGCTGCCTAGGCTTTACGCTACCTGCGTTGTGTGCCATGTCTATTTTTATTTTGTTTGTTTTTATGATACGAATATGCCATACTACTGGCTTGAAAACTTGTGTGTTAAACGAAATATTTAAGGTTCAGTGCTTCCTGTTATGTTTTTGAGATTGTTTTAATTTCTTTATTGATTATTTATTTATTATATCTCTGCAGTGTAACATTCTTCGATCACTGGTTTGTCTTTATGCTTTATATGACACGACGTATTTTTGTTTGTAACTACTACCACAGTGCCACATGCTGGCTGGTTGTGACGTCTACGATCTCAGGCATCATTCTGCTAACATATCAAGACGTGGTTTTGTAATCAGAGCAATAGGTACGTTGTTTTTGTAATAGTTACTTTATGCTTGACTTGCTGGTATACTACTGCTCTCATGTTCATGAAAGATAGTTCTGTGATATGATACGATGTAAGATGCATTCGAGGAAGATTCAGTGAAATGTACTGCAGAATATATGGTATATTCCATGGTATAGTCCATGTTTATGTGAAACTATATTACACCTCTGTACATCTGATCCCAGTGTGCTTGCAGATGTTGGCCTATGCTTTCCAAATCTGATGATGGCGACGTAATCTGCTGAAACCGGCCATTACGACAAATCCGTAAATGCTGCACAAAAGCGATCTTCACTGTTTGGCCGGCCGGGGTGGCCGAGCGGTTCTAGGTGCTACAGTCTGGTACCACGCGACCGCTACGGTCACCGATTCGAATCCTGCCTCGGGCATGGATGTGTGTGATGTCCTTCGCTTAGTTAGGTTTAAGTAGTTCTAAGTTCTAGGGGACAGATGACCTCAGAAGTTAAGTCCCATAGTGCTCAGAGCCATTAGAACCATTTCACTGTTTGAAGTTGTACTTCCGTTTCTACATAATCTGGATCTATCCTTAGCTTGACAATCGTCCTTCCCTAAATCTCACATCAGTTTTTCACAGAACATCAAATATTCTTCACAATTTCAAGCTCCCGAACGTTTTTTCAAAACACCCACAGTAATTTGTAATAAAATGTTTACCCTTTTTTTTACTTATGACAGTCAAAATAAATGCACTATTTAATACTTGAGGCAACTGAAACGGAGTGCTGGAGGTGGGACTCGACCCAGCATACATACTGCACGTTCCTAATTTGACTCTCTCAGCAGGTCACCAATCGACTCAGACGTTATTCTTGTTAATAGTTCCTCTCACACCTTCCAAAACCCATTTAAGATATCCGTGCTCCGAGATCAGCAACATTGTGACAAAACAGAGATCATGGAAAGCTCAACAGTTTCAGAGGAGTTATTGGTATGGTACATATTACGCTCTAGATGGATGATACGCTGTCTCAAAACATTTTCATGCAGAGCTGGTCTCTAACTTGGTTGACCCTGTAAAGAATGACTGTAGCATCGGATCACGCTTCCCAGATAAAACAATAATTTTAAACAGATTGTTTATGTTCCAAAACAAACACGCAACCAAACCGTCGTTTGCATATTACGCAATCATCTTTGATGTATCCTCGATGGAATTTACCTACGTTTACAGTAATCGACTCGTTGACAGATATGGAGCAATATTCATTGCATGAACTTGCAGGCAGAAACACATTTAATGTACTGAGCAAGCTGGAAAGCCAGGCACAGAAAAGTTTTGCAACAGACATCGTTCTAATTGCAAACCATTCATCACTGTGGATGCGAGCTTAGGAGGAACTAGGTCGTTGCTGCTACAGAAAGTTGGCTAAGGCTGCCGTAAAGAGTTTTTCACACTGTAGAACTTCAGGAGATGGTGCTAAGGAGTCATCAAGCCGCTTTTAGGAGTAAGGCACACTTCCAAGAGTGCAGCGTAGAGTACCGGCGCGACATAAATTATACGGCAGTGATAAATGGAACAAGCAATGGCGCTAACCTACAGGATGGATAAAATATAAATGGTCGGGAAATATTACATGCACCTTAAGTTCATCAACCCAATTTATATTATCCACCTCGGATGTGAGGCAGGCTGGTGATTTTAAGATCGATGAAATAAATTTCCGGGACAGTTTTATTTGGTATATCCAGCGCCATATTACTGTGTAGAGCATCTGACGGGTTGGGTTGTTCACGGATAAGATCTGTTAGTCGTAATTTTAGTCGTAATCTTGTCTACACCTGCCCTGATAGTGATCAAGTTTCTCATTACAAGACAGTATCTGATCTATTCTACACAGAGTACGCGAAAGAACTTGCCCCTTTCTTACAGCCGAGTACCACAAGTCTCTAGAGGAACGGATGGTTCCAAATGATTGGAAAAGAGCACAGGTAGTCCCAGTCTTCAAGAAGGGTCGTCGAGCAGACGCGCAAAACTATAGACCTATATCTCAGACATCGACTGTTGTAGAATTTTAGAACATATTTTTGCTCGCGTATCATGTCATTTCTGGAAACCCAGAATCTACTCTGTAGGAATCAACATGGATTCCGGAAACAGCGATCGTGTGAGACCCAAGTCGCTTTATTTGTTCATGAGACCCAGAAAATATTAGATGCAGGCTCCCAGGTAGATGCCATTTTCCTTGACTTCCGGAACGCGTTCGATACAATTCCGCACTGTCGCCTGATAAACAAAGTAAGAGCCTACGGAATATCAGACCAGCTGTGTGGCTGGATTGAAGAGTTTTTAGCAAACAGAATACAGCATGTTATTCTCAATGGAGAGACGTCTACAGACGTTAAAGTAACCTCTGGCGTGCCACAGGGAAGTGTTATGGGACCACTGCTTTTGACAATATATATATATATATATATATATATATATATATATATATATATATATATCCTATTAGATAGAGTCAGATGTTCCATGCGGCTTTTTGCGGACCCTTAACGTAGACAAATGTAATGTATTGCGAATGCATAGAAAGAAGGATCCTTTATTGTATGATTATATGATAGCGGAACAAACACTGGTAGCAGTTACTTCTCTAAAATATCTGGGAGAATGCGTACAGAACGATGAGAAGTGGAATGATCATATAAAAGTAATTGTTGGTAAGGCGGGTGCCAGGTTGAGATTCATTGGGAGAGTCCTTAGAAAATGCAGTCCATCAACAAAGGAGGTGGCTTACAAAACACTCGTTCGACCTATACTTGAGAATTGCTCATCAGTGTGGGATCCGTACCAGGTCGGGTTGACAGAGGAGATAGAGAAGATCCAAAGAAGAGCGGCGCGTTTCGTCACAGGGTTATTTGGTAAGCGTAATAGCGTTACGGAGATGTTTAGCAAACTCAAGTGGCAGACTCTGCAAGAGAGGCGCTATGCATCGCGGTGTAGCTTGCTGTCCATGTTTCGGGAGGGTGCGTTTCTGGATGAGGTGTCGAATATATTGCTTCCCCCTACTTATAACTCCCGAGGAGATCACGAATGTAAAATTAGAGAGACTCGAGCGCGCACGGAGGCTTTCCGTCAGTCGTTCTTCCCGCGAACCACACGCGACTGGAAAAGGAAAGGGAGGTAATGACAGTGGCACGTAAAGTGCCCTCCGCCACACACTGTTGGGTGGCTTGTGGAATATAAATGTAGATGTAGATGTAGATGATCTCTGTTGTGAGATTCAGTTGCGCATTACTAGCCATCACCCCGCTGTGTCTCTCGAGAGCCAGTACCACTCCGGGTTCCAGACAAACCTAAGTACCAGCCCGCGTAAGACTACGTGCGTGGTGTCACGTGAAAACGCGAAAGCGCTGACGCTAATAGATGTCTGTGAGTGCACCGCTATTGAGAACGGCCTGCACATCACGCACCGGTGCGGTTTGCATTCCCACACGCTGTGACGCCTCCAGCAGCCTTTGCGGCATACAGGTCAGTAACAAAAAGCCTCCAGGTTTGAGGCAGGGACCGTACCTCGCCCACGAAACATATCTGTGAGTGTGGTGGCCGAACATGCAGGGGCGCAGCGCTGCGCACACCACAGGTACCTTATTTAATGCCACCGCTTTTGAACGGTACGCGTTGCGTGGTGTTCAGTGGTGTCGCGATGCCACAGTCTGAGACTGGAACTCTTACTGCCCACGAGAGGAATCAGTTTCATCACGATGCTACAGTGTTCCACGTAGATATTATTGTTCGTGACTACTCGAACTGCAGATCGTCCTATAATTTAAATTGGAAAGTACCGTCTTATGGATAGCGCGACTGCCGGTTCGAATTATTGTGGATATTTTCTTTTGATGTTACAATGGAGAAAAGGTGGGAATTTAAGTAGATAGCACCTAGATAAACTGACTAAGCCAGAGGTTGTACAGAGTTTCAGGGAGAGCATTAGGGAACAATTGACAGGAATGGGGGAAAGAAGTACAGTAGAAGAAGAATGGGTAGCTTTGAGCAATGAAATAGTGAAGGCAGCAGAGCATCAAGTAGGTAAAAAGACGAGGGCTAGTAGAAATCCTTGAGTAACAGAAGAGATACTGAATTTAATTGATGAAAGGAGAAAATATAAAAATGCATTAAGTGAAGCAGGCAAAAAGGAATAAAAACGTCTCAAAAATGGGATCAACAGGAAGTGCAAAATGGCTAAGCAGGGATGACTAGAGGACAAATTTAGGGATGTAGAGGCTTATCTCATGAGGGGTAAGATAGATACTGCCTACAGGAAAATTAAAGAGACCTTTGGAGAAAAGAGAACCACTTGTATGAATATCAAGAACTCAGATGGAAACCCAGTTCTAAGCAAAGAAGGGAAAGCAGAAAGGTGGAAGGAGTATATAGAGGGTCAATACAAGGGCAATGTACTTGAGGACAATGTTATGGAAATGGAAGAGGATGTAGATGAAAATGAAATGGGAGATATGATACTGCGTGAAGAGTTCGACAGAGCACTGAAAGGCCTAAGTCGAAACAAGGCCCCGGGAGTAGACAACATTCCATTAGAACTACTGACAGCCGTGGGAGAGCCAGTCCTGACACAACTCTACCATCTGGTGAGCAAGGTCCATGAGACAGGCGAAATTCCCTCAGACTTCAAGAAGAATATAATAATTCCAATCCCAAAGCAAGCAGATGTTGACAGATGTGAAAATTACCGAACTATCAGTTTAATAAGTCACGGCTGCAAAATACTAACGCGAATTCTTTGCAGACGAACGGAAAAACTAGTAGAAGCCGACCTCGGGAAAGATCAGTTTGGATTCCGTAGAAATGATGGAACACGTGAGGCAATGTTGTTGACCTTACGACTTATCTTAGAAAAATATTAAGGAAAGGAAAACTTACGTTTCTAGCATTTGTAGACTTAGAGAAAGGTTTTGACAATGTTGACGGGCATACTCTCTTTCAAATTCTAATGGTGGCAGGGGTAAAATACAGGGAGCGAAAAGCTATTTACAATTTGTACAGTAACCAGATGGAAGTTATAAGAGAGGCATGAAAGAGAAGCAGTGGTTGGGAAGGGAGTGAGACAGGGTTGTAGCCTCTCCCCGATGTTATTCAATCTGTACATTGAGCAAGCAGTAAAGGAAACAAAAGAAAAATTCAGAGTAGGTATTAAAATTCATGGAGAAGAAATAAAAAGTTTGAGGCTCGCCGATGACATTGTAATTCTGTCAGAGACAGCAAAGGACTTGTAAGAGCAGTTGAACGGAATGGACAGTGTGTTGAAACAAGGATATAAGATGAACATCAACAAAAGGAAAACGAGGATAATGGAATGTAGTCGAATTAAGTCGGGTGATGCTGAGGGAATTAGATTACGAAATGAGACACTTAAAGCAGAACAGGAGTTTTGCTATTTGGGGAGCAAAATAACTGATGATGGTCGAAGTAGAGAGGATATAAAATGTAGACTGGCAATGGCAAGGATAGCGTTTCTGAAGATGAGAAATTTGTTAACATCGAGTATAGATTTAAGTGTCAGGAATCCGTTTTTGAAAGTATTTGTATGGAGTGTAGCCATGTATGGAAGTGAAACATGGACGATAAATAGTTTGGACAAGAAGAGAATAGAAGCTTTCGAAATGTCGTGCTACAGAAAAATGCTGAAGATTGGATGGGTAAATCACATAGCTAATGAGGAGGTATTGAGTAGAATTGGGGAGAAGAGGAGTTTGTGGCACAACTTGACAAGAAGAAGGGACCGGTTTGTAGGACATGTTCTGTGGCATCAAGGGATCACAAATTTAGCATTGGAGGGCAGCGTGGAGGGTAAAAATCGGAGAGGGAGACCAAGAGATGAATACACTAAGCAGATTCAGAAGGATGTAGGCTGTAGTAGGTACTGGGAGATGAAGAAGCTTGCACAGGATAGAGTAGCATGGACAACGGTATTTGAGAGACAGTGGAACAAATGCATGGTCCAATATGTGATGCGACTCTCTCCATTTGTGGCAAACTGTTATCATCGCGACGGAATCAGGGCAATTAGAGAACAACAAGCCTTGCACGCATACAACGTTAGTATTATACGCAATAACTACAGTAATATCTGACGTTGCTGGGAAATGGAGAAAGTTATCTTAAGTATTTTCAAATTTTTTTATTTATATTTTATTTTATTTATTTATTTTTTAATATACAAACCCTCGTAACGGTCTATCAGTCTGCTTGCGGTTCATAATAGGTCACATACAAGTTTTATCTACTTTGCATATTTGTATCGGGTGGTTATAATGAAACTGCAGCTGCTCATATAATGAATGCAACAGAGACATTCAGAAATGTGTCCAAATGTAGCGGATTAGAATCGAGAGGTAGACAGCAAAAGGCAAACAGTTGAGAAAGGCATAATGTTGATTTTATTATTAAATGCCACTAGGACAGTTTGCTCAATATGAGCACCGGATACGTCGTCGAGTAGCTCTAAGGTGCCACATTTGCACGTTGTGGCCAAGAATGGAACTAATTCGTTTGAAGATAAAATTGTTTCCGCATTAATGCACTAGCACGTCTACCAAATTCCGCTCCCATACGACAGTTACAGCGCACACTGGACCTCCTTTAGTAGTCTCACTTTAACTACAGCCACCCGGTATATTTTGTCATCTGAAACGTCGCCTTAGAAAAATTATAAATGACTGTGCTTAAACTGACAGACAGTATTTTTAGTGCAACGCAATCTGACTTTGAAAAATCCGTACAAAAGAATGGCCCTGACTAACAATAACCTATACCTTTCATGAATCACTTACCTCACAAAAATCTTCGTTACTCGAACTACTGCAATACAGCGAGCGCCACTACTGCCAGCTAAATAAAAGATTCTAACTACTGAAGGCACTAACTACTGATTGGCATAGTTAGCAAATGAAAGATTTTGATAGAGAACAAACAATGTATTTACCTTAATAGTGTTCAAAATTCATAATATATATAGCAGTTCATGACATCCAGTCTTACAAATTTACTGTCTCTGATGGAAACACGTCCAGATCATCCGCTCTCAAAACTCCGCCATCTCTCTCCCCAGATCCACCACTGCTGGCGGCTCACCTCCAACTGCGCAACGCTACAATGGCGAGTATTCCAACAATGCTAACCAGCCACAGACTGCACACAGCACACCTCAGTGATTTTCATACAGAGCGCTACGTGGCGCTACCAATAAAAAATCTAAACAGCCTACTTACACATCTTGGTTTCAACAAGTTACGTTATGTAACGATGAAAAGTAAAAGACTTTTCACTCAGGTGTAATTTTATTGCGCATGGATTGCAAAAACTTTTTATCCCGTTGGTATAGTCAGACTTTATTGAGGTCGTCTCTTACGTGAGAATATAGCAAGATATGTAGACGATGCGATATAAATTATCGTACATATTGAACCATTTGATCTGGGGATGGTTGTGTGAACAACCTAAATTTGTTATCAATTACAGTATTATTGTACATCGTTTGCGAACTAGACAATTAAAAGATTTTGTACAAAATTTAGAAATAAAGTTCTGGGAATTTTGACTTTACTTGACTCGTGATTTTATGTAAGTTGCGAAGGAAAACGAGGGATAGCAAACATATAGTAATGATGGCTATGTATACTGATATGGTACACAATTCATGCTGTTCTCACTTTTAAAATGGGGCCTCGTGCGCTAATTTTGATTGGTTCGTCTCGCATGTCTACACAAGAGTCAGATGAGTGATTCTGGCCATTAGAAGAGGTCAGTGCCTGGCAACTTAAAGTAACTAAACATTCCGCCGAAAACTGTGCAAATGAGTACACTTAAGTAAGCTATGAAAATAAACGACCTCGCTGTAGTTGACCGCTTTCTTCGAAACCGGAGGTATTAAAGTAAGATCTCTGCTTCTCAGAAAGCAAATTATTCTGCCTTCCAAACATGTTTCTGGTAACTGGTACACCATTCTACAGGCTACCAATTAAGCATCACGTGGAGACAGTATAACTGTTAGGGGCACCGGAATACCCAGTAAATAACTGTCGATTAGTCGGAGAAATAGTTTACGATCTTGTTGCACCCTAGTAGCTACAATCAGATTATCCGGAGTTACGATGGCAACTCGTAAGACATTACGTTCGCAGCCCGCGCAATGAAGCCTCTGCACCACCCCTAATGTAATCGACCACGTTCAGCTGCCATGTGCCACCATTAGACCGTATCTCCCCTGCTCTGAATTGCATGTTCTTTTATTTTGAATGTGTCCTCTGATCATTTATTTGTGTAATTTATCTTAATTTACGGAGAATTTCCCACCTGTCCAGTAAATCCTACTTCGTATCTAGGCACTGTTCATCTCATTCAGAATGTGTGAGCTACGTCATTAATGTAATTTTGAGTTCTTTGTTGAAATATCCAAATGTTACTGGGTCTGTAGTCGATATTATTTAAATAACACCACCCCTTCTGTGCTTAATGTTTCACACCTGAACAGTTTCACAGTGATTGTGATAACAGTGACGAATTATGCCACAGTAGTAGATGCATTCGATGCTTCCGGCACGGTCAAGACAGGAAGCGGTGTGTACTTTTGTCCTAGCCACCTACTTGGCAACAAAATTTTAACTTTTCACTAATGTACACTACTGCGAATTAAAATTGCTACACCACGAAGATGACGTGCTACAGACGCGAAATTTAACCGACAGGAAGAAAATGCTGTGATATGCAAATGATTAGCTTTTCAGACCATTCACACCAGGTTGGCACCGGTGGCGGCACCTACAACCTGCTGACATGAGGAAGGTTTCCAACCGATTTCTCATACACAAACAGCAGTTGACCGGCGTTGCCTGGTGAAACTTCGTTGTGATACCTCGTGTACGGAGG
This sequence comes from Schistocerca serialis cubense, assembly GCF_023864345.2. NCBI lineage: Eukaryota > Metazoa > Arthropoda > Insecta > Orthoptera > Acrididae > Schistocerca > Schistocerca serialis. The sequence continues at coordinate 110,250,569 of NC_064642.1, read as the reverse complement.
AGAAATGCATACCATCACGTTTCCGACTTTGATAAAGGTCGGATTGTAGCCTATCGCGATTGCTGTTTATCGTATCGCGGCATTGCTGCTCGCGTTGGTCGAGATCCAATGACTGTTAGCAGAATATGCAATCAGTGGGTTCAGGAGGGTAATATGGAACGCAGTGCTGGATCCCAACGGCCTCGTATCACTAGCAGTCGAGATGACAGGCATCTTATACGCATGGCTGAAACGGATCGTACAGCCACGTCTCGATCCCTGAGTCAACAGATGGGGACGTTTGCAAGACAACAACCATCAGTACGAGCAGTCCGACACCGTTTGCAGCAGCATGGACTATCAGCTCGGAGACCGTGGCATCTGTTACCCTTGACGCTGCGTCACAGACAGGAGCGTCTTCGATGGTGTACTCAACGACGAACCTAGGTGCACGAATGGCAAAACGTCATTTTTTCGGATGAATCCAGGTTCTGTTTACGGCATCATGATGGTCGCATCCGTGTTTGGCGACATCGCGGTGAACACACATTGGAAGCGTGTATTCGTCATCGACTTACTGGCGTCTCACCCGGCGTGATGGTATGGGGTGCCATTGGTTACACGTCTCGGTCACCTCTTGTCCTCATTGACGGCACTTTGAACAGCGGACGTTACATTTCAGATGTGTTACGACCCGTGGCTCTACCCTTCATTCGATCCCAACGAAACGCTACATTTGAGCAGGATAATGCACGACCGCATGTTGCAGGTCCTGTACGGGTCTTTCTGGATACAGAAAAAGTTCGACTGCTGCCCTGGCCAGTACATTCTCCAGATCTCTCACCAAGTGAAAACGTCTGATCAATGGTGACCGAGCAACTGGCACGTCACAATACGCCAGGCACTACTCTTAATGAACTGTGGTATCGTGATGAAGCTGCATGGGCAGCTGTACCTGTACATGCCATCCAAGCTCTGTTTGACTCAATGTCCAGGCGTATCAAGGCGCTTATTACGGCTAGAGGTGTTTTTTCTGGGTACTGATTTCTCAGGATCTGTGCACCCAAACTGCGTGACAACGTAATCACATGCCAGTTCTAATATAATATATTTGTCCAGTAAATATCCGTTTATCACCTGCATTTCTTCTTGGAGTAGCAATTTCAATACCAGTAGGATATTGTTTCCTTCATACAGGTGGTCATCAGTTTGACAAGTAATTACGTTTCAGCACAGTTAACAACTACCACACATCGTGTGACTAATAACATTTTATACCATTGGATGCATTAATTTATCTCTTTTTTTCATTCGTGCTCAGTTTATGTTGTATAATCATTTTCAAATTAAACTTCCTGGCAGATTAAAACTGTGTACCAGACGGAGACTCGAACCCGCCACCTTAGCCTTTGGTGGGCAAGTGCTCTACCTAGTGAGCTACCTTGAGAGTGTCATAACCATTAGGGGTTTGGGGTCGGGGAGAGCTGTTAGGACACCAGCACACCTCCTAGGGTGCTGCCACAAGTCTCACCAAGCTACCACTCCACAAGCCCCATGCACGAACCGGATAAACTAACATCGTTAGGCAAATTCGCCATTCGGACTGAAGCAACTGTACGCAGACAAATAAGTTCCCTCTTGCCTGGCATCTTATGTTTTTCGGCTGTACCAGGGGCAGGGTCTACCCTTTACATCCAGTAGCAAGTGGGTTCGCCTCAGGTGGCTACATCCACAGTCGAGGACGGACGATCTTGCCCCGAGTGCCTACTCACTTGGACCACGGCTATGAGTCTATAACTGTTCAGATATCCTTGCACGCCGGGCCCCTTGAACACGCTCCAATTGAGCGTCAAAAGACGCCTGCTGTGCAAAGCTACACAGCAGTCCGAGGAGGACAGGCCCCGAAACAAGCTCCAGACCAAAGCTCAGTGCAAAGCACCGAGCAAGGCCCAGATCGATACTTCATTGCCCGTCCCAGCTTGAAGGCAGAGGGATTAAGGCCAAGAGGCCACCGCTCCCCCTTCCCAATGTAAGGTCACATGTGTCACACTCACAAATAACGACTCCCAATATATCCCCTTCTGGCACAATGACACTGCCTTTAGTGGGCAAATGCTCTACCGACTGAGCTACTCAAGCATGACTCATGATATGTTCTCACAAATTTACTTCCCTCAGTGCCTTATCGCCTAGCCTGCAAACTTCACAGAAGCGAAACGTACAAGACTACCACTCCGAGAATTATGGATATTGTAGTACCACGGCTTCCCCACAGTATGCAGCCTGTAGCCTCTGCAGCGGAATGTCAGCTGATGTAAAACTTACTGGCAGAAGATAGGAGACGAGGCACTGGTGGAAGCGAAGCTGCGAGGCGGGTCGTGAGCCGTGCTTTGCTACCTCAGTCGGTAGAGCACTTGCCTGCTAAAGGTAACAGTCCCAATTTTGAATCTCGAGCCATACACAGTGTTAATGTGTCAGGAAGTGTCATATCACCGCAAATACTTCTGCAGAGTGAAAATTTCATTCCGGTTTTTGCGAATGTTTGTATAGTACAGCCCGTATCTCCTACGTAGTCCGCCACATCTGCTGTTATGGATGATCTACGAACACCATGATGAAGGCACGCAACGTAAGTGGGAAAATGAAAGCAAAGTGTGTACTGTGTACTTGGACAGGCAAATGATTAGTATTTAAGCACAGTTGTATGGAGTAAGTAAGATAAACAACATCCACATTCTGTGCGTAAGGAAAGACTGCGCAGTGTGTTTCCCATTGAGCAATATGAATACTGGTTGACTGCTAGAAGATCGTACTGTGACTCACATAAGAAGGAGAAACCAGCGTATGTCAGAATTCGACAGCAGATACTGCAGATAATACGAGGGTCACTCCAAAAGACATGCACACTATTTTTGTAAAAATGCAGTTTTCATTGTGCATGTGTGAAGGTTTTACAGTGTGTAGAGACATCCTTCCTGCTCGTTTTCAAACTTAGTTTAACCTGTTTCTGTGAGTGGCGCCGTCACAGCATGTCTTCAAGATGGCTGCTTCACTTAACGTTCGTCAGAAGCAACGTGCTGTCAAAGAATTATTGTGTGCTGTGAAAACGAGACAGTGGGAAACATCCACAAGAAGTTGAAAAAGGTGTATGGAGATGCTGCTGTCGATCGCAGTCCAGTTAGTCGGTGGGCAAGCAGGTTACGTGATGAAAGCGGACACGGCAATATTGAGGATTGTCCTCGAAACGCCAGACCTCATATTGCACACAATCCAATGTCCAGAGAGTCAACGAACTGGTGACTGCTGACAAACGCATCACAGTGAACGAATTGTCACGCTACGTTGGGATAGGGGAAGGAAGTATTTGCAGAATACTGAAAGTGTTGCCGTTAAAAAAGGTTTGTGCTAGGATGTTGACAGTGGCTCACAAAGAAACAAGAAAAACGGTATGCAGCGGACTTTTGGAACAGTACGAGAATGGTGGAGAAGAATTTCTTGGAGGAATTGTGACAGATGATGAAATATGGCTCCATCATTTTTCACCAGAGACGAAGAGGCAATCATTGGAGTGGCATCATGTAATGTCACCCAAGAAAAAAAAAATCAAATTGACACCTTCTGATGGAAAAGTTATGGCTACGGAGTTTTTAGATTCCGAAGAACTCTTGCTTGTGGACGTCAAGCCAAGTGGAACCACCATAAATTTTGATGCATATGTGACGACACTGAAGAAACTTCAAGCTCGACTGAGTCGTGTTCGACCACATCGGCAAAATTAGGATGTTTTGCTGCTGCACGACAAGGCACGGCCACATGCCAGTCAAAAAACCATGGAAGCAATCACAAAACTCGGATGGAGAACACTGAAACACCCGCCTTACAGTCCTGACTTGGCTCCATGTGACTATCATCTGTTTGGGAAACTGAAAGACTCTCTTCGTGGAACAAGGGTTGAAGATCGACTCCCTTGTGCACGCTGCTAAACAGCGGCACCAACAGGTTGGTCCAGAAGTTTACCGTGCGGGTATACAGGCGCTGGTTCCAAGATGGCGTAAGGCAGTTGAGAGGGATGGAAATTATGTGAAGAAATGAAAATATTGTTCCTAAAGGATGTATCTACACACTGTAATACTTTCAAACATGTAGAATAAAAGATGGGTTTTTAAGAAAATAGTGTGCATTTCTTTTGGAGTGACCCTCGTAGTTCCATGACATTGTTGTTCACGATAATCGCGATCCACGCATGCCATGATAATATGGAAGCGATGGATTCAGGGAGCTATGTTCAAGACCAAGTCCCCTGCAACTAGTTCCCGAAAGGAGAAAATATTGTCATCTTGGTGGTAGAGGAAAGAACAGCCATGTCACCTACTTTGAAACCGAAAACCGGCTCTTTGGCAGCAAGAGAAGTATTCACATGTTCAGAGGGACCACAATTGGAACAGAATGCACTCTCATTGTGATGACCAGTCTGGCTCACAATAGTGCCCTGAACTGCGAAAATGCATACAGGAACGGTATCATGTCTATATTCATGTAAATCAGAATGAATATAACCGGGTGTCGAGAGACAGTGGAGAACGAATTTTTTTAGATTACGTTCGGCATCATCAAATTGGCCGAGCACCCAGTGTCAATATGACGTGCTACTAAGTGTACAATGTGATTCCCTCCTTCCGCCTCCAGGTCTGCACAACAGGTACTTTAAACAGCTGCCGTTACATGTCTGACGTTTCATGTCCAATGGCTGTGCTCCACCTATGAGAATTCCGCGACGTTTTCTTTCACCAAGATAATGCAAGTTGCGTCCTGTTGTCTTGAGCTATGTCCATACAGAGGATGTGCATTCTTTGCCCTAGTCAGCATGTTCTCCGGATCTGTCACCCACAGAAAGTATCCGGTCATATTTTGCCAAAAGACTGGCAGTAAAGTCAAATGATGAACACTGGCACAGCGCAGGAGCTGCATGGAATGACTTGCACCTGTGTCTCATACAAGCTCAGTTCGACTCGATGCCTAGTCGTGTAAGACTTGGAAGCTCTACGCAATAAATTTTCCTTTTGCTCATTGCTAAATCACTTGTAGGTTTACGCATGTTTTCTTCGTACAACAGTATAGTTGTACAATCAGTTAAATGCCATTATTTTTCATGGTATTGCGAGTTTAATGGCGATCTATTACGTCTTGAAAAGCCGATTTCGGCCAATTGTCTAAGACTTCACAACTATTTGATTTGGTGAGTGGTAGGACTCTAACCGTAACAGTTCAGTCATGATAGATCGCAGTATGCAAATAATTTGAACATAGACATGCTCTGAAAAAAAAAAAAAATAAACAGAAGGAGATATTAATCCGTTCTATGGCCGCCTGTTTGAAATAATGTTATCATTCATGCTTTAAACAGCTTCAGTAGTCGCTATCAGGTGCATTTGTTACGTCTGTAAAAGACAAAATTCTCATTTCTGACTGTTAATTCTTCGTCTGTAGTGAAATCACTGCAATTCAAGAACTGCTACAGAGATTAAATTTTTTTAGTAAAATGGTACAGGAACATGTAGACTGTAAAAACTGCCCTCAGACAATAAATGAAATTCGCTATAAAACCCACAGTGATTTAACCGATAGTGAGGAATACGACTAGCTGGTAAATGGTGTCCCATTTATCTTCACCACCTTAAACAGCTGTTTTTCCAGGTGCAAATCACAAAATATTTCAAGCAAGTATTCCTTAGCCATCAGGGAGACATCAGTCAGCATGACTTCCCTCGTTATAGCTTTGTATTTTACAAAGGTTTGAAGAGCGGTATGAATTTTTTAAATGGTACCCTGTATTTTTTATTCGGTAATTCATTTCCTCTCCTAAAGACCTATTCAGAAATGTATCACAGTGTACCATTCATAGAAACACAACGTTATTAAATACGTAACACAACATTTACTTTGAGCCCGGGATCGTCCAGTTGCTGAAGTAGTCAGAAAACAAATGAAAAGCAAGTAAAAAGATAACACAAAATGGACTTTGACTCTCCTGTACCATTGTCCAGGAGCAGAACATTGAAAGGTGCTCAAAGTGGTGACCCTGCACACCGATACCCTGGTGCACTAGTTGAATGAAAGAGTTAAGTATTGCTTCCAGTGTTGCCTGCTGAAGAGAATTACAAGCAAGCGCGATACGTTCCTTCATGTCCTCTGGAATCGCTGGAATATCGCGATAGGCAACGCCTTCAATGCATCCCCAAAGAAAAAAGTCTAGAGGGTTTAAATCAGGAAACCTAGCAGGCCCAGTAACTGTTCTCCTCGATCAATCCATCTGGCAGGATACCTTCGGTTTAGAACACGACGTGCACGCAAGGCATTATGCGCTGGACATCCATCGTGTTAATTCCACATAAGCATTCTGGTTCTTAGCGGCACTTCATCTAGAAGAGGAGGAAGAATTCGTCTGAGGAAGTTGGCATACGCTGTGTCGTTTAGACTATCATTGATGAAATAAAGGCCCATAATTGCAGTACCAAGCATCCCACACCAGAACTTAACTCTCCACTGAGGCTGATGTTCCACCTGTCTAAGCCATCGTGGATTGTCGTTGGTCCAATAATGCATGTTCCTTCTATTTACCTGTCTTTTGTTTGAGAAAGGACATTCATCGGTAAATAGAACATTGGAGAAGATGTTTGGGTTGGCGAGGATTTACTGCTGTGCCCACTGACAGAGCTGAACACGATTCTGGAAATCATTCCCATGCAATTCTTGATGTGGGTGTGCATGGTAAGGATAGAACCGGTGACGTGTAACAATACCATGTACACTTGTTTTAGGAATGCGAATCTCGTGTTCAAGCTGTCGGCTGCTCACATATGGATTCATAGCAACGGAAGCGAGAACAGTAACTTCAGCAGCTTCGTTTGTGCGAGTGCTACGGTGATTGCGTTGTCGTGGGTTGAAACTTCCGGTTTCCAGAAGCGCCGCAACAAGACGATAAAACATCCGTCGGGAAGGTGGGTTCTCGTCGGGATATCGCTCTCTGTACAGTTTCGTTACCTGCGTAGCATTTCGCCTACCTTCAACAACAACAATATAAGAAACGTTATGTCGATGCAGTTTGTAATAAGGACAGCCTTTACTGTGTGCCTACTCTACACAATAGTATTTAAAAGGACTAAACTACTGTACTAAATGTACCGGTACATACGAAAACAGTTTTGCAATTACTGTTCTGCTAACTTACATTCCCCATAGATGAGTAGCATTCCTACCTTCTCTTCGTTGGTGTACATTCTATTCACACAACTCTTTAACTGACGATGGTTGACAGAATAATGGGTGTGCTTTGTACTTATGTTTACATCTGTCCTCTGTCAACGTCAGCACGTGGATGTGTTCCATTACCTCGAGTACCTGCACTAAGCGCTGGGAGCGTCAACGTCAGTGTAGTGCTATGTAATTAACAACGTTGTGTTTCAGTGAATGGTACACTGTGATACAGTTTTGAATAGGTCTTTAGGAGAGGTAATGAATTACCGAATAAAAAAATTCAGGGTGCCATTTAAAAAAGTCATACCGCTGTTCCTACCTTTGTAAAAAACAAAGCTACAACGAAGGGAATCATGCTGGTTGATGTCCCCCTGACGCATAAAGAACATTTGCTTGAAACATTTTGTAATTTGCATCTGGACAAACAGTTATTTCGGATGGTGAAGATAAATGGGACACCATTATACTACAATGACCCCAGTGAGCTAATACGTCGACTATGGCTTCCCATGGCATTAGCTGCTGCTGGTAATACTGCTAATTCGAATGAGATCATGTAAGTAACTTCAGAGCTTAAAGAGAGAGGTACACTCGAATAAGTATGGAGATAGTAGTTTGAGAACTTCACAAACCAGCACGTAAAACATACCGTTGTACACGTATTATGTTTAATGTTTTGGGTGACTTATGGCAAACAGATCTTGTGGATATGAGGGAAGACACAAGCGAATAATGGATTCAAATATATTTTAATGATTATTGATATGTAGTCTAAATCTGAAACCACATTACCTGTTAAAACAAAAACGGGAAGGTATGTTGCATAGGTGTTACAGTATTTGTTGCCGACAGGGACAGATCAGTGTCAGGACATTTTAAAAATGGGTGGTGGTGAGTTTCACAATATGTAGTTCAAAACCTCGATGCAGAGATATGGAATACAGTACCACTCAACATCCACCCACCCAAAGGGGAATATCATGGAATGGAACAATAAAACGTGAAATGTGGATGCATTTTAACCTCCACAGTTCATACAAATGTACAGAAACCCTGCCAGAAATAATTCCGCTGTGTAATCGAACCTAACACAGCACTATAGAACTGAGACCAATCGATGTTGTGGCAATCTACTCATGGATATAGTACATATTATATTGAAATGCAGAACCCATTTAAATAGAAAAATTTTTGCATGTGATCTGTTGCATGTCTCAAAAAACAAAACAAAATTCGAGTACCTCCAGCTAGGTGAAGTGAAATATTCACAGTTTCCAAATATTAAAGAACAAATCCCAAAACTTACATCTTAAAGGATAGGAGTGACACTGATATTCCTGGATGCTTTTACACATAGAAACTGCAGAAAAGCTCAGAACCACATGTGTTTCTCATAGGGTGTGTCATACGACTTCGAGAGAATAGGGCACTAGTTATATGGCTGGATTTATGCTGACGATTTTCTGTATAATCGGGTGCACAGTCAATACAGTAGCATAACATGTATATTAGGAGACACGTTATAGGAGGTGGTGGTATTACAGACAAACTTCCAATTGAATTGCACATTTCAGGGTGTGACTACTGCCGAACTTATATACAAAGCTTCAAACCCGTTTGACTCATAGTGACAACGGCATTAACCTGCTTGACAAGGCGTATTTCTAACATGAAATTGTATATGCACAACATAAAGATCCCCCAAGGTGTCATACTGCACACCGAATTTCAACTGATAACGCCAAGGCAATACATGGAAGAAAGTATATTGGTATGAGGCAGCACACTGGAGCATTTTCAGCTTATGAAACCATGTGTGGCAGAATTACTTGTAATTGGGTTTGAATTTCAAGCAAGTTATGAACACCGCACATCGTGCAATGAAGAAGAATACAATGAAGAAAAAGGAGTCAAGGCAGGGGTGTTTTTATAACTGTATCCTGACGGTAATGTATGCACCCAAAATCACTCTGAAGCAAAAGGACCAGTGACAGCTTGGTATTATCCCCTTCGTCATTCCTGCCCTCACAGGTCTGTCAGCGACGGGTTCACTGCTTGGTGGTGCTGTGGCTGTTGCCTGATTTCATTGAGTTTTGGTATAAATCCAGATGCTCGTATGGGAAAAACACTTCTTAGTCACAAGTAGAAACTTTTTTTCGTAAGGAAATGCAGCTTGAGAACTGTGCATATCCGTCTAAGGTACAGCTTTAACAAGTTTCCAGAGTGGTTCCTCCATAAAATATAGCGAATCAAGGAAGTTTAGTGTAATTCTTGGCGTCATTCCTTTGGAGAATGAAATATATTTCTCAACACTCTCAGGCGGGACAATAACCTGATCTTTTTCGATACCGAAATTAGCCAAGTGCTTAACAAGAAAGTGAGCATCATATCCGCTTAAACTGTGAAAGGAAACGGGTATGTGTCGTGGTAATTAATACTTTAAGTTGCATGGACTCCAATCTGGACCAAGAAACTTTCCCGTAAGACGGCAGTGGGTTTCTATGAAAAGCTTCCGCTTTTCTGTTTAACAATAATCCGGAAATATGCAGGTCAACCGTTTTCTCGTAGGAATGTTCATTCTACGTCGACCTGGACATTGGAACGTTGTCGCTGTAAAGCTTATCAACATACCATGAAAGTTGCTCAAATCCAGTGAGCATCCAAACGGCAGGATTATCCCCAACATAATACTTTAATCATAGTACGATACAATCTGGTAAGATACAGCATATTGTTTGTGCTTACAGCATATTGTATGTGATTTTCTCTGAAGATAGTATATTAGGCTGTTGGCTCACCTTTACAGCGTGTCATAGGAACGAGGAGGCATTCATAATCAGCGTAAACTACAGAGGGGCATCGTTCCTGGTAGTGCGCATTCTTAAACTTTAATAATTTGTTTCCCTCGGTAGACATTAAAGCATGTTCCGATTTCCTCGTAGAGAAATCAAGTTCATGTTTTGCTAAAAGGTTGCTTGTGAAAAAAATAATTCAGACGTCTTAAGCAGATATGCTTTACACAGTGATTTTTTGACAATTGAGAGGATTGAAGGTCGGATATATCCTTGATCTAGCATAGTGATAATTACCTTTCTCCTTATTCTCCCCATCAGAAAATAACATCAAATTCACATGCATCTTACACTGACCTGCAAATTCCAAGAAATGGACGTTCTGATGACTCTGTTCGATACTTTACCATTATCTGACTTGCACTCATCCAGGCCGTAAACATGAACATATATATCAATATTCTGTGCGTCGAAGATAGGAATGTCCTGCAGTTTAACAAAGAACTCGTTACCATCCAAGTTATGAAACCCACGGAAGGCATTTCTCTACTGTATCGAATTGGACACTGCGGTTGATAATTATGGTTGTAATTTCTCTCCCCAAAGCTCGGTGTGACCACACAATGCAGTAGCTGTCTTCCATATCTTCGTCATTAATATAAGGCTCCTACATCCTTAGGAAACTCTATGTAGCTGGACCCGCCACTGCTTGTGTCATGGAAATGTGAGTGAATGTCTAGATGTAGTACATGGCTGAATGCTTTACCTGAACCTCCAACTTCCATGTTGAGAAACTGTGCCTGTATAGCAGTCAAGGTGAATTTATGGGACCACTTACTGATTGAGGCACTCCGTAATGTCACCTTAATCTCCACCCAAATGTAGACAAGACTTGTCTCTGCAGAATCGCCCTCCTGCTTGGGGTGGTTTGCTAGTTCACAGCATAATCCTGCACCTCACTTGATTGAGGGATATCGCACGTCATTAATGATTTTTATGAGTATCATTTCTGTGATGGGGCATGCTTCTAGAAAGATGATCGGGTCCTGATACCCTCCCACAGGGTTTACTATACAAGCAACTGAGATCCACTCCTCAAAAGAATCCTAAATCACTGAGTAGTTTAATTGCAGTGTGGCGCTACTAATTTGTTGTCAGTCATTAAAAGGATGGGATAGAAAACAGCTGCCAGTCAGAGGGTCACTAGACTATCCTCAGAAGATAGTTGGTGAAGACGGTTGAAGGGTGGAGTGAGGACATAAACAGCGCAGTACACAGACTTGTGTGACCACTGAAAGGTTCACCTGCATCAGGCCAGTGTGAACAACCAAGCTGTGGCGACGTTGTCATTGGATGAGGAGGAGGAGGAGATGTTGCATCAGGCTGGTGTGAACATCTGGAATGTGGAGATGGCTGCTGTGACCTAGCAGCAGCTCCCAGCCTCAACATAGTTGCCTGTGGTGTTGGAGATCCTGCAGCCAGAGGGGTGGAGACCCATGAACAGCCGAGTGGGATGGCGGTGGTGGTGGCAGTGGGGAGGGGGGGGGGCGGCAGAGGCACCTTGACCTTCATAATAAGTATACCCATGTGCTACTATGAATAAGACAGCAAAGAAAACTGATTGTATGTATAATAATAATCAGCTGTCTCTCCCAAGACAAAGTTTTCTCAGGTCCCTTGATCATCTGGGACAGTCTACCCACTGAGGTACTGAAGGGAAGTTGGGGTCACAGTATCGCCCTGACTTATGTGATTTCCTCCACTCAGAATGGAAAGGGTGACTGGGGTCAGGGAGTTGGTGTTACTCCACTTACTCTTCCGACATCTTGTCACTCTGGTGCACCATTGTAACAAGAACAGCAGAAATTGGGAATTTTGTGTGAAATATGTACTACGACAACGAAACTCTGTTTCCTATATATGCACACAGTGACGGCGAGACATTCCTCGTTAAGATATTTTCAACCATCTCATCAATTGCTCTGAGATCGTCCACCATAACAAGAAATATGAATATAATTTCGTAGGCTTCCGCGGCCAGAGTCAGCCGACATAAAAGTTTTCTGGGTTTGGTACCGCGTCATAATGTAAGAACTACTGCTGCTGTAGGAAAGCCAACGTTTCGGCCACGATTGCAGCGGCCTTCTTCTGGGTCTAATGGTGCGTTCTAGCTATTCAGTGTTCTTTATATTTTGTTGTTAGTGTTCACTGCGCATGCCATTACGTCGTAATGTTTCAGGCCAGACTGTGAGCTCTCACATACAGGATATAACTACACAGTTTTAGACCCCCCAACAAGTAACGATACTTTAGTGATGTGAAAGCACATAAATGCTCTGATTTCTTCGGTCTTAGAAAATAAGTCGTATAAAAGGAAGCAATCTACATATTGCGTGAGAAACTCGAGGTGAATGAACAACAATATTCCTGTGGCGGCGAGGTCTAGTGGTAGCCCTTGTGGCACTCTCTGGATGGCTGACTAGTGAACTAAGTAGTATGCCAAAAGATCAGCGACAGAAGTGGATGCTTGCATTGTGTGTATTCTCTGATTCTGAGGTGGAAATTTGACAAGATTCACATGACAAGTGGTAGTGGCGGATGATTATTCCTCCCTATCTAAATTGACCAGTTGACTTCTTCGCAGTCGTCCCTGTGGTTTCCGGTATGCCTGGAGATACGTGTGCCACTGCTGGTGTGGCTGATGCATGTGTGGGACTCTTCTTACCGGAGCCATCGTGGCTGCCCGGCAGCCAGCGGGTTGCGTGAGTTACATGATCGCGACCGTGATCAATTGAAAGGCTTGTTTTTCATTGGATATGTTTAGTATGAGTTGAAAACGTTGTGGTGGAGAAGGGTACTTGTGTTCTCCAACGTTGGTGCATGTGAGGCCTCGGATATATTTAGCGCTACATTTTACTTGTAGCAGAAATTTAATTACTTGATTTACAGAATGTTTCTCTGTGCTGCTCAAACGTTGAAAATAAATTTTGTTACGATGAAAACTCATGGTAATGAGGTGGTGAATGTTTTAGGCGATCTCTCTGACTCCTGTACATTGCTAAACAGTGAATTTGATAGGGTTGCGGAAATGGACTATTTCCTGCAAAGAACAAGCGCTTTCTTCTTCTTTGAAATTTTTCTGTATGTAGTTCACAGTTTTCTTCTTCATATGCGGCTATGATCTGACCATATACAAAACATTTTTCGATGTGTAAACCAGCTTATAGAATTATATATTAAAATGGTATCTGTTCTTTCGGACATGTCCAAAAGAACTGATTCCATCAGTGACCATACAGATCTCTTAGAATGAAATGATAGTTAAATCAAGACCCTAAGCTGTCGACAGGCGTTGATATACATCAACGAGGACAGTTGAAAATGTGTGCACCGACCAGGATTCAACCCCAAGACCTCCTGCTTATGTGGCAGATGCTCTATCCATCTGAGCCACCCAGGGCACAGTAGATAGTGTGACTGCAGGGATTTATCCCTTGCACGCTCCCGATGAGACCCAAATTCCCAACTTGATGTCAACACACTACATTCGAAGTGGCCCTTCCTATTACACTCATTAATCACAGCAGAAAATCTCACCGAGTCTCGTAAGAGTGCGGGCATTGCATGTGCATCCAGCACAGAAGAATGTTCTTTTGGATATGTCCAAAAGAACAGATACCATCTTCATATATAGTTAAGGCTAACTAGTCATTGAGATTCTTCTTCTGTGCTGGATGCACATGCATTCCCCGAGCTCTTACGGACTCTGTAAGATTGTATGCCACGAGTAATGAATGTAATAGGCAGGGACACTATGAATGTAGTGTATGGACATTAAGTTGGGAATGTGGGTCTCACAGGGAGCGTGCAAGGGATAAATTCCTGCAGTCGCACTATCTCTGTGCCCTCAGTGGCTCAGATGGATAGAGCATCTGCCATGTTAGCAGGGGATCCCCGGTTCAAGTTCTGGTTGGGGCACACTTTTTCAACTGTCCCTGTTGGTGTATATCAACATCTGCCAACAGTTTAGGGTCATAATTTAATTTTCATTTTATTTTATAGAATTATTTTAGTTATCATGTTAGCAATGCCCTGTCAATTTCCACACACACACCATCACAAAAATGGAGGCCGAGAGCGGTGAAAAGTGTGTTGGGAACTGCAGGACAGTTTGGAACACACATTCGTGATGATGTTGTGGACCAGAGCACTTGGCCTTCAAACTTTGAGGTGAATAAACAGACATGTAATCAGAAAAGATAGGGGTGGATGGTGGCGGATAGTGGGGGTAGGGGGTAGCAGAGTGTGGAGGCAGCTGTAGGAAAATCCAGCAGCAGAATAACACTCTCAAAAATAAAAGTAAATAAATAGAGACATTACCTTACATCCTTCCTCTCAAGCAGCTCCGCACAGTTTGAGTCTTTTTCCCATCAAGGCATAATTAGAGGAAGGGAGGGGGAAGTGAGGGAAAGGAGGAGAAGTGGGCAAGGCGAGAGTGGAGAGAACTGACATCTGTGTGACAGTGCCACCTGTACCCTACAGGGGAAGAAAATGGGGGCCATCATTTTGAAAAAAATTGGCAGCAGTGCATAGCGGTTCAGGACGAACTTTACTCCACTACTGATAGGGCCAGAAGCCTACTCCTACTCCATGACATGATTTTGAAAAGGTCGAATGAATGACTGCGTGTAGGCACAGAGCAAAAGTGCACGCATTTCCGACAATGACAGTGTGAGCCAGTCAGGTGGCCGTATTCTAAAGTTTTAACTAGTCGTTATTCCGGGGCGCTTTAATGAACATTCACATGCCGAGAGAGAAGCACACCTGTCTAGAATTACTTATATGGCTAATATGGTTCCTGTCAAGAATAAGATGTTTTCTTTGTTGGAGGAATGCTTCCTCCCCATCCCTTTTGGACATCATATAGTGGTTGAGGACAGCAGACTCGCTACCTGGCGATGGGGCATTGCATAGAGTGCTACGGTTTTATAGCGGGAAATTTTATTTCAGGCACCAATTTTCTGAATTTTCCAGTGTTCGAAACCACTGCCAACCACATAAGAAAGGCAGAAGCGAAGTGAAAAACAGTCACTGGCACAGCTAATCTAGTTACGATGAAATGCATACCCATAGCTGCATACAGGCGTTGTATAAGTCATCGAGGAAAATTGAAAAAGTGTGCCCCAACCTGGACTCGAACCCAGCATCTCCTGCTTACATGGCAGATGCTCTATTCATCTGAGCCACCAAGGACACAGAGGATAGTGCGACTGCAGGGACTTATCGCTGGCAAGCCTCCCATCAAACCCACATTCGCAACTTACTGTCCCACACTATATCCATAGTGCCCCTGCCCATTATATTCATAACTCGCGGCTTTACTGCCGATTCCCGTAAGAGTTCGGGCACTGTTTGTGCATCTGCACAAAAGAAGATGGTCAATTGGCCGGTGAGCCTTAACTATATATATACACTACTGGCCATTAAAATTGCTACACCAAGAAGAAATGCAGATGATGACCGTTCATCATCTGCATTTCTTCTTGGTGTAGCAATTTTAATGGCCAGTATTCATAGGACAAATGTATTATACATGAACTGACATGTGATTACATATTCACGCAATTTGGGTTCATAGAACCAGAGAAATCAGTACCCTGAACAACCACCTCTGGCCGTAATAACGGCCTTGATACGCCTGGGCATTAAGTCAAACAGAGCTCGAATGGCGTGTTCAGGTACAGCCGCCCATGCAGCTTCAACAAGATACCACAGTTCATCAAGAGTAGTGATTGGCGTATTGTGACGAGGCAGTTGCTCGGCCACCATTTTCAATTGTTGAGAGATCTGGCGAATGTGCTGGCCAGAGCAGCAGTCGAACATCTTCCGTATCCAGAAAGGCCCGTACAGGACCTGCAACATGCGGTCGTGCATTAGCCTACTCAAATGTAGCGTTTCGCTGGGATAGAATGAAAGGCAGAGCCACGGGTAGTAACACATCTGAAATGTAACGTCCACTGCTCAAAGCGTCGTCAATGCGAACAAGAGGTGACCGAAACGTGTAACCAATGGCACCCCGTGCCATCACGCACGGTGATACGCCAGTATGGCCCTGATGAATACACGCTTCCAATGACCGTTCACCGCGATGTCAAAAACACGGATCCGACCATCATGATGCTGTAAACAGAACCTGAATTCATTCGAAAAAATGACGTTTTGCCATTCGTGCACCCAGGTTCGTCGTTGAGTACACCATCGCAGGCGATCCTGTCTGTGATGCAGCGTCAAGGGTAACCGCAGTCATGGTCTCCGAGCTGATAGTCCATGCTACTGCAAACGTCGTCGAACTGTTCGTGCAGATGGTTGTTGTCTTGCAAACGTCCCCATCTGTTGACTCAGGGATTGAGACGTGGCTGCACGATCCGTTACAGCCATGCGGACAATATGCCTGTCATCTCGACTACTAGTGATGCGAGGCCGTTGGAATCTAGCACGGCGTTCCGTATTACCCTCCTACACCCACCGATTGCATATTCTGCTAACAGTCATTGGATCTCGACCAACGCGAGCAGCAATGTCGCGATACGATAAACCTCAATCGCGATAGGCTACGTGATGGTTCGTATTTCTCCTCCTTACATGAGGCATCGCAACAACGTTTCACCAAGCAACGCCGATCAACTGCTTCTTGTGTATGAGAAATCGATTGGAAACTTTCCTCATGTCAGCACGTTGTAGGTGTCGGCACCGGCGCCAGTCATGTGTGAATGCTCTGAAAAGCTAATCATTTGCATATCACAGCATCTTCTTCCTGTTGGTTAAATTTCGCGTGTGTAGCACGTCATCTTCGTGATGTAGGAATTTTAATGGCCAATAGTGTATATAAAGCTAATCTAGATGTTCAATTACAGGGCAGTGTGCTGAACAGCTACTGGATCAATGCAATTTGCATAGCGACCTCTGCAACATATTAGCGGACAGTTTCAGCAAAAAAGGGCCACATTACACATACACAGAGGGTTAATAGATGTGAGAGTAGCTTAAACCTTCTTAAGCAGTGAAAGCAGTACGTCGTCCATGACGACGAGTGTGTTGTATGGCTGCTGGCGGCCATCCCATATCGCGGCCGCACAGGGTGCTAATAGCATGAAACCGCTGGTGGCGTGGTTCAGTGGGTGCTCGCCATGGGGTCCACAAAGTCCTATGAAACCGCAGTCGGCGTCTGACGGTAGTTTGCTATTCGTTTGCCAATTTTAAGATGCCTGTGGTGTAGTATCGATATATGATACCTCAAGTACTACTGTGAAAATGTAGAAAATCAGTATCTGGAGCTGACTGCAGAGCGATCTGCTGTCCAAACATATATTTCAGGTAAGATGCGAGAAATTAGGGCTCATACAGAAATATATAGACAGTCGTTTTTCCCTCGCTCTGTTTGCGAGTGGAGTAGGAAAGGAAACTATAAAAGTGATTCAAACTGCTCTGAGCACTATGGGACTTAACTGCTGTGGTCATCAGTCACCTACAACTTAGAACTACTTAAACCTAACTAACCTAAGGACATCACACACATCCATGCCCAAGGCAGGATTCGAACGTGCGATCGTAGCGGTTGCGCGGTTCCAGACTGAAGCACCTAGAACCGCTCGGTCACAACGGCCGGCCAAGGAAACTATACTAGTGGTACGGGATACCCTCCGCTACGCACCGTAAACTGGCTTGCTGAGTATGTATGTGTAGATGTAAAAGAAGAGACTAATAGTGCACTAGATACCCCGCGTCATGCACTGTATAGTGGTTTGTGGGCTACGTGTGTAGGTGTACAAAAAACCTTGGAAGATCCTGTGGAACAGCTCAGAGTAAAGGCGTGTCGTCTGTGGAGCAGCACAGCGAGCGCAGACCGCCCTCTGTTCCAGCAACAAAGCGCGCGAGAGAGCAGGTGGCAGGTGTCAGCCGCGACCCGGGGTCGGGACCCACGCGGCGCCGCTCTGTGGCGTGGCGTGGCGTGGCGGGCCGCGCCTCGAGTGTAGGCCGCCGGCGACGCACCGCGCAGCGGAGTAGGGCGCCCGTATTGATTTTTACAGTAGTGGCGGCGGCGGCGGAGCGCTTGCACCCGGCGCTGAGCGGCTGCGGCTCCGAGGCCACGGTTTAATCTGCAGGCCGGCGCTGTTAGGGTCTGCCCCGCGCTCTCGAGCACTCCGGGCTTAAGCGCCGCCTGCATAGCCTGCGGGCTTCTTCCGTCCCTGCTGGCCCACTGCCTCCTGAGAAGAGAAGTGTTTCGCTAGTTTTTACCTCTGGCGGGAGATAACGTCATTCAGTACCCTGCTGAGAACTCAGTATTGTTTTCGCATCATTGTAATAACCAACACTGAAAAGGGTGTTTTTTTTCTGGTCATCAGACCAAAGATGGTTCGAGATAGCTCTTCTTTACGTATTTGCATAAGAGCAGGATTTCGCAGTCAAAGTCCATTTCAATAAAATTCATCGGGGAAAATTATCACATGTAGTAAAACTACTGACTTTATCTAATACGACTTACAGAGCGTAATTAATGAAGGCTGCCTGCAATATTAGCTGAAAAGTCCGTAGTTTTTATCTTATATGGCATGGTCGTATATCCAAAAGAATTTGTTGAACGATAGTTGAACTTGCTTCTCGTAGCCAACACTTGGTCTCCTTCTATAACATTTATCCTCTATTCCCCCCTTCCACCACTACCCCAATATCAATCACCTAGTCCCGTTTCATTGTTTCAGGGTGCTACAGCAAGCAGTCTCGAATTATTTCAGAAAAAGAACAGTCTCGGTTGTGAAGTTATTTAATGCCAACGATACGTTTCACCCTTTAGGGGCATCATTTGACTGCGTGAAAGTTGCAGTATCTGTAACCCACCCGTCGCAAAGCCATTAAAAATAGAAAAAGGACGCAATAGTAATTGGATATGTAATCCATTAATCCACTTTCTATTTTAAAAGACTTTATTACGGATGAGTTACTTATCCAGCAACTTTTACGCAATACGATGATCCTCCAAAATGGTAAACGCGACAGTGACATTAAATAACTTCGCAGACAAAACCGTTTTATTCGGAAATAATCGCCTATTTCTTGATGCTTCGATTAGTAACACCAACAGCTAATCAGTTGCCGGAAGTTTTAACTTACATTTCGATACTCTTATCAATATCATCTTCGGAAGTATATTATGTTACCTAAAAAATATGATGAATACAAATAGTTATTCCGCCTTCGAACTCTGAAGTAAAATAAATGAAATTCCCAATATTGGGAACTGAAACCACTATTTACTTGGTTACATTAACCAAAACATGTTACATTAATCATGAGCTAAGCAGCTTAAGTCGCAGGCAGAAATTAAAATTAAAATGTCTGTTAAAATTGTAAGGGTGAAATACATATGGCAAACAAATGAGAGAGAGAGATTCAGTGTTTGCAAACGTCGAACTAAACGGTAGCATCCGACAATAGTGCTTGTGTAAATAAGCATAGAGTGGGCCATGTGTTGCGAGCTGTTGCCATAATAAAAAAAATTGCAGTGCTGTAATATTTATCTTTTTTCTGCACCAACAAACCACCATAAAACACAAAAAATAATGTAATATGTATAATAAAATAGAATAGAGAATCAAAGAGTAATGCCATTTAGTGAAACTAGAAAAAAATGCTTATATTTATCTCTAGCAATCATAATTTCTTTTTAAATGTCTATAGTACGATCTTCCTCCCATTCAGAAACATTATTCACCTGAAAGACCTTCATTGTTTTGATTACATATTCCTCTTTACTAATGATAACCACTGTATTCCATTTGTCTGATTTGATAAAAAAATTTCGAAAAAATTAATTGATTAACATGAAGCTAATGCCTCCCACTTTACAGTAAATAAAATAGTGCATCTGAGTCGTACAATAGTTAACAGTAGAAGCAGTGGCTAGCATGAAACAGCAAAATTTTTAACAGATTAAAATATCACATATTTTTCCGAATAATTTTTCATTTACTGTCAATAGTTGGCATACAAATTATAAAATCTCAAATGTAGGATCGCTCTGCAGTCAGCTCCAGATACTGGTTTTCTAAATTTTCACAGTAGAAAATAATGGTATGTTACTACCTCCATTATTTCTAAATTAACATCGAACGAGACTAAACTTACGTGAAATATATGTTGGGACCGCAGATCGCTCGATGTTAATTTAGAAATAATGGAGGAGAACCTGAATCCTCATAAAGAACAAACAGCAGATGAACAGTTTACAGATTAAATGCCGCTGCTTAAAGCGGTAGTAACATACCATTATTTTCAGTTTATTGGATGGATTTATCAGTAGTCAGACAGTCTTGCAATGGGTAACCTATTAGCCGCTTACCTCCTCCCTGGTGGAATGACTGGAACTGATCGGCTGTCGGACCCCCTCTGTCTAATAGGCCCAGCCGTCTAATAGGCGCTGCTTATGCATGGTTGTTTACATCTTTGGGCAGGTGTAGTGATATCTTTGAACACCCAAAGCCACTGTGTCTATGATACAATATCCACATTCAATGTCTGTCTTCAGGAGCTCTGGGAACCGGGGTCATGCAAAACTTTTCTTGATATGTGTATATCGCCTGGTGAAACTAATGGAAATGTATTACGAAGTGTGTTTGAGGAAAACAACGCTTCACAAGAGGAAGTTATGTTGATTAACAGTTCGCGGAAAAATATTTACAGAGTCGCGAGTAACGATTGGAAACCATAAAATAAGCCTCAATTGCAACTGGTTTTTTTAAAAGGAGGCCATATTCTCTTGTTGTGTTTCTAAAATATGGCCCATTCTTCTCATATGTCTAATCTCCATACTTTCCTGTCTTTACGCAAGACCCCACTTCATTTGCCTCTTTTTGGATTATGAAACAACGTTAATAAATGTATTGCGGATGTAGAACTACACAGCTGTAACTTTTTACCTAACAGATGTTCACTTTATCTTATGTTACAGGTCCTCCCAGTCTGTCCGATTTAAAATACTGGACATCTACTGTATGACATCTTGTAAACACTTGGGCTGCATTAGTTGTCATTTGCGTTTTTAGTATTATGGATTTAATTTGTCTTTAGGCTACTGGCTATAAAGAATGCTACCTAGCAACAATACATTTCATCAACAAATTTCTAATCTTATAAGTATATTGCCTATATAATGCATTGAAATGTAGCTTTCATTTTAATTTTCCCCGTTTTCATATTTTCTAATGGCGGCATTTCTATTTCTTGTTGGCTTCTCAAAATTTTTGTTTATTATAGATGGCTCATATCCATTATTAATAGGCTACAGTTTTAATTAGGTTGAACTCATCCTCCTTCCCGTTTTTTAAAGGCATCGCTACTGCACGATTTATGGCCTAACGAGCAAAAGTCATCTTGTGGGACTGAGGGTGCGTTGAGTAAAATAGTATGATATAACCCATGCTAACTGCTTTGCTAAAAATATCAAAATTTATTCTATTAGGTATAATCGCAAATTTGAGATTTAAAGTTTAGTTATTGATTTTTATTTTCTTACTCACAAGTATACTGACTTTTTTCGTGAAGACTCTTAAATCGTGAATAACTTTATATTAATAATTTCGTAGGAGCCTAGCTTTTAATAAAAATTATATTATTATATTATATTTTTAAAAAAAATACTAGTCCCTCAGTTCAACCATGCCTAGACGGTCAACACCGTGGTTCGATCGCGTCAGTATTGTTGCTTTGTGCCATGAAGGGCTCTCAACAACGGAAGTGTCCAGGCGTCTCGGAGTGAACCAAAGCGATGTTGTTCGAACATGAAGGAGATACAGAGAGACAGGAATTGTCGATGACGTACCTCACCCAGGCCGCCCAAGGGCTACTACTGCAGTGGATGATAGCTACCTACGGATTATGGCTCGAAGGAAACCAGATAGCAACGCCAAAATGTTGAATTATGCTTTTTGTGCAGCCACTGGATTTCGTATTACGAAGTAGGCTGCATGATGCGCAACTTCACTTCCAACTCCATGGCGAGGTCCGTCTTTGCAACCACGACACCATGCAGAGCGGTACAGATGGGCCCAACAACATGCCGAATGGTCCGCTCAGGATAGGCATCACGTTCTCTTCACCGATCAGTGTCGCATATGCCTTCCGCCAGACAATCGTTGGGGAGTTGTTTGGAGGCAACCCTGTCACGCTGAACGCCTTAGACACACTGTCCAGCGAGTGCAGCAAGGTGCAGGTTCCCTTCTATTTTGGGCTAGCATTATATGGGGCCAAAGTACTACGCTGATGGTAATGGAAGGCGCCATGATGGCTGTACGATACGTGAATGCCATCCTCCAACAAATAGGGCAACCATATCGGCAGCATATTGGCGAGGCACTCGTCTTCATGGACGACAGTTCGACCCCCCATCGCCCACATCTTGTGAAGTACTTCGTTCAGGATAATGACATCGCTCGACTAGAGTGGAATTTTCTCCAGACTTGAATCCTATCGAACATGCCTGGGATAGATTGAAAAGCGCTGTTTATGGACAACGTGACTCACCAAGCACTCTGAGGGATCTACGCCGAATCACAGTTAAGGAGTGTGATAATCTGGACCAACAGCGCCTTGATGAAATTGTGGATAGTATGCCACGACGAAAATAGGCATGTGACAGTGGAAGGGGAAGTGCTACTGGGTATTAGAAGTACCGGTGTGTACAGCAGTCTGGACCACCACCTCTGAAAGTCTCGCAGTATGGTGATACAACATGCAGTGTGTGGTTTTCATGAGCAATTAAAATGGCGGAGAGGATGCTTATGTTGTTCTCTGTTCCAATTTTCTGTACAGGTTCCGGAACTCTCGGAACCGAGGTGATGCAAAACTTTTTTTGGTGTGTGTACGATTCGATGGATTCTTCTACCAAAAGAGGGCAATGTAATGTATGTTCTATAACGTCGTATTCAGAGCTGTAATTTCCTCTGTAATCTTTCACTAGACATGCACGTAAATTATTATTTCATGTAATGCAGATTTTTTAGACCTATGTTTCATGGAAAAATTTAGTAGTTAATTCTTTTCAGGCCATTTCGCATTTTTTAAATTTAAGTTGGCCTGTTTTTACGTCTTTAACGTTACTCAGTTGTATACTGGTGCAACATGTATAATTATTTGTTTGTTAAGACGATATGTCGGAGCAGAAGTATGCAAATTTTACATGACTGAAATGTGGCGCACTCTATGGTAGTTTACGTAAGCGCTGTAGCAAGATGCTATACATTTAGTTCGATGTTTGCCTTTACTTAAAACGCATATGTACTTCACTCTTACAGTTTTAATGGACACTGTAATTTTAATTGCTGTATGCTAGTGATCTGATAATTAATGTAAACAAGTAAATAATTGTTTGATTTCCAAAGCGTGTATTTTAGTTATTTTATATCATAATTGGTAGCCAGAAATAACGTCAAGTACTTTTGAAGGACATACTCGAAGTGATGTCGAAACGTAGGTCAAGTTTAAATTACTAAACTTTTGGCAACTGATCATTTGTTTACTAATCGGAATTCACTAACAGTTGCTCCTAAGGGTTATGTTCAAGTTGTGAATATTTCTTGATGTCTAAGCATGTGTCCGATCAACCAAGGTCTTCTTTAAGCCACAGTGGGTCTAATTTTCTGTTCTCCCCGATTCCATTCAGAATCCTTTCTTTAATTAGATGTTTTACCCATTTCATCATTACTATTTTTCTGAACACTAAATTTCAAGATATTCGGCTCTCTTCTTTTCTATGTCGTTTATCGTCCACGTTTCACTTCCATAATTATAACGCCAGACTCCTATAAATACTGAGTAGTCGAAGCTTTTGAGTTGTGGAGCTATAAATGGAAGCTGAATGTTAAGTAGGCTCATAGGATCAGTAACTAAGTTTCCCTTCGATTCGACAACGAAAGTAATTAACAGAAAAATACCAACTGGAAGAATAGGATGAGATGACATGTCACTACATCAAACAATAATGTCAATTATATTGGAGCCCCAAATAAGAAAAAGCGTGAAGAAAGACAGATACTGGAATATATAAGATTCATAACATCAGACGTTGAATGAAATGCACAGGAAGGATGCGGAGGATAGCAGTTCGTAAGAGCCCGTATTCGACTAACGATAAAGACTAATAACAATAAAAAAACGTATTGTTTGTGTCCCCTTCCGTTACCCGTCAAGGACAGTTAATGAATCAGTTCCGTAACAAGGAAATCATTTCATTATTTCGAATATTGTTACTTTCTGCAAGTCCAACTGGCTATAAAAAATGCATCTCAACTGATCAATGTCTTTTATCGTACAGCTGTAGTCACTGGCACTAAACTAAAAGTAAATTCCGACATCACCGAAAATACAGAAATAAGTTGTTGTTGAGTTACACATCATATTTATCAATAAAGAATATTAATTCTTCCTGTGAGTCCGTGATTATTAGGAATTTTTGAGAATAGTAATGTGTCGATGTCATATACCGACGCACTTCGACTTGTTTGTAGGTTTTGCCGTAAACTGACCCCGGTCTTTAGTCAGAAAGTTACAATGATGTTCATGGCCGAAACATTAAGAACCACCGCAATAAATTAAAAAAAAACCTATAAGCAACTGTATGGTGCCTGTGAAATAAGTTTATTATATTAACTTCCACATAAAGTTACCGTGATGAAAATTGCTCTCTTTACAAAATGAATGAATCCCAAAAAGATAATGTAATTGTGTGACCTGTCTGTCGTTCAAGTGTTATTTGGTATAGACATACATACTTAACGATTTTTTTTCTAAAACGATATAGTATTATTAACTGAGCATAGTTCTCATCATTGAGTCTAACCTTTTATCCCAGCCTCATCTAAATTACTCTCAGTAGGAAAGACATGTGTCATATCATAGATTCAGTTATGGCTCAAAAAACTTAACTATTTGTAGATGAAAGCACATCATTTCCACAAACAATTGTAACAGTACGGCGAAAAACTGCTGGTCTCGAATTCTCAAGGCAAAGTTACCTTCTGAAACTGAAAACAAATTACTAAAGTGATATAAATTGTTAGTGGTCGTACAATTCGTACAACATGAGAAGTTGTTACCATCGAACTAATGAGTCAGTGAAGGCATAATATCAATTCTGCTATTACTCTTTATTAAGGCGTTAGTGCAAAACCTCTTGGTTACCATGTAGTACTATCATGGGTCGTTTAAGTCACTTAGTAAAACTGATGAAGGGAAAGAAAGATGAATAAAGGTATGTGATTTTCTCTTGACTTGCGATTGTTAGTTCGCAACCAGTACAAACGTTTTTACGTAGGAGAGTAAGATTAACATTACACGAATCACACTGCACACACGCGACTATAACACATGGATCCTACTCTACTGGCTACTAACAATGCAGAATGTTAGCAGAATGGAAGCTGTCCCACATTAGTGTAACCACGAAAACTACTCTGCTATTCACTTTGCCTTAAAACTCATGGAATATTACTTTCACAACTGGTAACCTTGTATTCTTTGACATTGTATTCCGGTTTAGACTTACGGACTAATACAGTTTACTATTTTCAGTATCACTTTATGAAAACAAACCGCAGCAAAAAATAAAGTTGAAAAAATAAGTATGTAAAAAAAGGCGATTAAGGCTACTGCTTGCGTTAAGCAGGAAATCCGGATTCGGGTCCCGACCCGGTATAAATTTTCATCTCTCACAGATCACGTGTACGGTTGATGTATAATCGTATTCGTTATATTTCGTTAATTTAACACTGCTGTAGATCTTCTGCAGTGTTTCTTCAGCCACGCATGCATGCCTTAAAGACATTGCTTTTGATTATACACATTCTGTACAGTAAAGACACTGCTAACCTGTGGTTCACTAATTTAATTTTTGTACATTTTCAATATCAAAAAGCACAGCTGCGCGTTGCATGATGATGTTCCTCACCGTTACCAAAGCTATGCAACGCAGTTTATACAAAATATTTCTGATGATTCGTAATATTTCTCTTATTGAGTTTATAACTGGAATACAAGAGAACTATTATATTTACCACCAGCTCCATAGCTCACAGCCTATACTGTCGTCCGGTAGTATTATATTCTATAAGCACTTATGTGCTCTGCGGCGTATGCCGTGCTGGTGTTAAATTTTCCGACAGACTGTGTAATGGACCAGGAAGCACAAGAGAGAAAGATGGAATTTAATGTTTTACTGAAGACGAGAGTTTTAGAGACGGAACACAGAATCGAACAGAACAACGATGGGAACGAAAATATTCTGTTTTCCTTGCAATGGGACCAACCTGTAATATACCTTAAGCGATGGTCGGATGCGGATTTGAAATGCAATAACCTGTGCTCCACCCCTTCCTAGTGTTGCTGGATAACAACTCGGATACTGACCATAGATTCTCGTAGTAGATGGACTTTCTGAAATGTACGACCTTCACAGATTCAATTCACCCAGTATCTAGTTTTGGACACTGGTTTAGCTTCAAATGGTTCAAATGGCTCTGAGTACTATGGGACTTAACATCTGGGGTCATCAGTCCCCTAGACTTAGAAATACTTAGATCTAAGTAACCTAAGGACATCACACACATCCATGCCCGAGGCAAGACTCAAACCTGCGATCGTAGCAGCAGCGCGGTCCCGGACTGAAGCGCCTACAACTGCTCGGCCACAACGTGGTTTTGTCTCTCAGACACATTGCTTACGCCTCTATTGTTTGGATCTGTGCTATATGGACACATAACAACACAGAATCAGAGCAGTTACGCTAAATAAGTTTCTCAACAAAGAGATATCTCATTTATTTACAAGTAAGGCAGAGGTATAAATTCGAATTCCTTGTTTCAGACACTTCCAAGATATTTGTTTAACTACTACTGTGGTAGCTATGAACTGCTATGGTTCACTTTGCTGGATAATGTATTACAACCGAGAACAATGTAAAACTTGTATATTGGAAAGCAAATGGATGACAGATTTATTGGAAACGCTTAGGGAAAAATACAGTGCATCTGTAAAGAGAGTTGCATGGAATACACCAATTACATCGTATTGTCACAGTATGCTGGATTTCTTATGAAGTGGATATGGCAACAGATATCGAACTATTTCAGGGATGCGCCATTGACATCATAACAGGTTGGTATAGCCCGTATGAACGTGTAACAGAAATGCTCAGGGAACTTAAATGGGACGCCTTCGACGAATGAGGAAGTAGCTCTCGCGAACTCCACACGCATGAAGTTCAGGGATCAGTATTTGAAGAAGTCTGTTCCATCATTCTGCTGCCAGGATTGTGTATATCCTATAGAGATGACAATAGCGGTTACAGCATACACTGATCTTCCTGAACTATATGACCACTGACTTACTATCCATAAAAACCCGTCTTGGCGATAGCAGCGTCACCTAGAGATGCTGTCTGTATGTAGATCGAGGAAGGTGCGCGATCAATCTGAGTCTGACCCAGGGCAGATTTTGAAGGTATAGAGGCTTGGGATGAGCATTTCGGAAGCTGCAATTCTTGTCGGGTGTTCAAGGAGTCCTGTAGTGAGTGTATTCAATAAGGGACGAAATCAAGGTGAAACCACGAACAGATGTCATGATTTTGGGTGGTCACTCCTCACTGCAGATGTTGGACGTCGTAAGCTGGACAGACTGGTAAAACAGGACAGGTGGCGAATTGTGGCGGAACTAACAACAGACTTTAATTCTGGGTAGACTGCAAGTGTGTATGAACACACAGTGAACTAAACAATCCTAACGCATAGGCTCCGCAGCTGACGGCCCCTGCAAGTGCCGATGGGAGGGCACGAAGCCGTCATCTCCCAGGGCAACAGCTCCTTGGCACCTGTACTGAGCGACAAGACAAGGTGGCAGCGACTCCATTATGCTCTGTGAAACATCCACCTGGGCGTCCATGGGTCCAGTCGAGCTCGTACAAGGCATTACGACGGCCAAGAAGTATAGTACAGTGGTTGTAGATCACTTACATTTCTTCATGACGGACATGTTTCCCTATGACAGTGGCATTTTTCAACAAGGTAATGCACCATGTCACAAGACCAGGAGTGTGATGGAGTGCTTTGAGGAACAAAGTGGCGATCTTCAATTGATGTACTGGCACCCCAACTGTCCAGATCTGAGACCGGCCGGTGTGGCCGTGCGGTTCTAGGCGCTTAAGTCTGGAACCGCGTGACCGCTACGGTTGCAGGTTCGAATCCTGCCTCAGGCATGGATGTGTGTGATGTCCTTAGGTTACTTAGGTTTAAGTAGTTCTAAGTTCTAGGGGACTGATGACCACAGATGATAAGTCCCATAGTGCTCAGAGCCATTTGAACCATTTGCCGAGATCTGAATCCGACTGGAACATATCTCGAATTTGATTGAAAGTTCTGCCGAAATTTACAGGAATTAGGTGACTTGTGTGTGCAGATGAGGTGCCAACTCCCTCCAGCGGCCTACCAGGGCCTCATGGCGTGCATGCCATACGCGTCGCCGCTGTTATCAGTGCCAAAGTTGGACCTACCGGCTAGTAGGTAAGGTGTCATAATATTCTGGCTGCCCAGTGTATACCAGGAACGGAGTTCGTATGAGTCTAATGTTGGGGGTTGCTTACGTAGTAAACCAAGGTACTCCTGTGAAATCAGTGTTATATGGCTTCTCTCCTTGGCCCTGTTGTTCTGCATTAGCAATGAGTCGTGTTAGGTGGCCTTTAACGGAGTTGTTTTTTGTGATACTAGAGGGTGTAAGACGAAAATTGAGTAGAGTACTGTATACAATTGCAAATGTGTTCCATTATAGGAGCAGTGATGTCTGGAAGACCCACGCTACGAAAAACGTACAATTTTCGTCCAGGGGAAACAAAGTGGCTGAATCCTTATTATTTCCGCCTCCACTATAAGAAAACGTAAGTGCTGAATCAAATGAAAACTAGGCACACAGCAACGTCACTGTTGTGTCTCTGGGACCAAACGAGCAATTTTATTGTGCTCTTTCGGTCATGGCAACGTTCGTTGATGGATAACCAACGAGCTGTGTAGCTTACCATTTTCGTAAATTTTCGAACGCTGTTTCGTAAATAATCATCATTATAGAATGTTCATCATGCTCGTGTCAGTTTTCTTGTACTCTTTTCACAGATTCGCTAACACCTCGAAAGATTGTGTATGTCAGCGTAATCGCTTGACTGTTTCCGAAAAGTTAATAAAATAAATATACAGCACTTTTAGAAATATATATGTAGGGTAAACACTAATAAAATCGACAAACTGAGGGGACGGATTCCTGAAATGAAGTAAAAAAGTTCGGAAATGGACAGTGTGCGTGCAACGACAACAAATCGTCTCGGAACACAGTACGGAGCTGCATAACGTCCACATCACAACATATGTTCAAAGTGACCTCCATGTGATGCAATGCAAGCGTTTTACACATCGCGTCGTGGATTGCCGCACTCTTTCGCTTCTTCGGACCTCTCTCTGAATAGCGACACAAACGTCGTGAACACGCTGTCGAGGAGTCTGCTCATCAGGACCTGATTCAAAACGCACAACGCTTTTCAGATGGTCACAGAGATAAAAATCCAGGAGGTTTAAGTCCAGTGATATAGTAGGCGATGCTGCTTACAGTACGCTGCGTCAATCACACAGCCTGTTAACACACAAGGAACACACGGGGTGGTCAGAGGAACAATTATTCGCGTCAACGCCATCTATCATGTCAACGCTACATATCTGGACACATGTTCATAGGACCTTTTTTCCAATATTTCCGTTCAGTCTGTTGGTTTGACAAATGTTCACCCTGAAATAGGTCCCTTCTACTGTAAGGTTATTACTTTCCATATTTTGGCCAGCCGGTGTGGCGGATCGGTTCTAGGTGCTTCAGTCTGGAACCGCGCGACCGCTACGGTCGCAGGTTTGAATCCTGCCTCGGCATGGATGTGCGTGATGTCCTTAGGTTACTTAGGTTCTAACTTCTAGGGGACTGATGACCTCAGCTGTTAAGTCCCATAGTGTTCAGAGCCATTTTTCCATATTTTGGGAGAAGGAAGTATTGAGCGAAACCAGAAAAATGTAGTAAACAAGGGAATAAAATGCATACGTTAAGATCTATACGACCACC
Organism: Schistocerca serialis cubense; assembly: GCF_023864345.2. Classification (NCBI taxonomy): domain Eukaryota; kingdom Metazoa; phylum Arthropoda; class Insecta; order Orthoptera; family Acrididae; genus Schistocerca; species Schistocerca serialis. The sequence goes on along the minus strand of NC_064642.1, from coordinate 110,220,354 downwards.
TCCCAAAATGTGAAAGGCAAGAGTTTTCAGTAGAGTAGATATGTTTCATAGTATCAAAGGTGAACAAGTGCTCCTACTTCTTACACCTCTTAAGATTTGATCTTTAGAGAGCCCTTGTTTTGGTGTAAGGAACCTCACCATAATGTTTGTCGGTGCCATTGGGTTAATATACATAAATATAGTTCAAGGAGTGCTGTGGTGAAACCAAGGGAAAACCACGTGCAGTCGGAACTAACATCAGACTTTAATTCTGGGCGGAGTACGAGTGTATTTCAACACATAGTACAACGAACGCTCCTAACGATGGGCCTCCACAGCCGATGTCCCATACTTGAGCCTACGTTAACACCACAACATCGACAGATATGACTGAATTGGACATTTGACCATTGGCACTGTGTAGCACTGGACGCTGGCGCGGTGGAAGAGCGTTGCATTGTCTGATGAATTCCAATACCTTCTTCATCATGCCGATGGCGGAGGGAGTAGGGGGGGAAGGGGCACGAATCCTTCATCTTCCAGAGGAACAGCTCCTTGACACGTGCACTGCAAAACTAGCTGATGGCGGATCCATTAGGCACGCTGGAACATTCAGCTCTCTGGAACATTCACAAGCCCATCCATGCGTCCAGTGGAGCTCGTGCAAGGCATCAAGAAATATTTTACACTGCTTGCAGACCGCGTGGCATCTTTTAGCAAGATAACGCGTCATGTCATAAGACCAGGAGTGTGATGGGGTTGGTTCCACGAACACAGTGGCGGGTTCCAATTGATGTTACGGCTCCCAGCTTGGCAGATCTTAACCCGATAAAACACATCTGCGACATGAATAAATGTAGCGTCAGAGATCATCGACCCCTCTCCCCGAAATTTACCGGGAATTAGGTGACTTCGAGAATGAAATTTTCACTCTGCAGCGGAGTGTGCGCTGTTATGAAACTTTCCTGGCAGACTGTGTGTTGGACCGAGACTCGAACTCGGGTCCTTGCTCGCAGGAGAGCTTCTGTGAAGTCAGGAAGGTAGGAGACGAGGTACTGGCGGAAGTAGAGCTGTGAGGAGAGGACGTGAGTGGTTCATGGATAGCTCAGATGGTAGAGCACTTGCCCGCGAAAGGCAAAGGTCCGGAGTTATAATAATCGTCATGCCGAGCTCAGGACGTGTTCACTTGTGCCAGAGAACTGAGTCCAGTGACGACTTTTCTATTAAACGGGCAGCGGTGCAGACTGGCGGGTGGAGTCCCCGAGCACGCGGAGATGAGGAGCTCGGAAATGACTCGCTGGCGCGTTTGAAGCGAGTACACGCAGCTCATCTGTGATCTCTAGCACAGTCATTTGTCCGTCGCTCGATAAGTGAATGGAATAGGAAAGAGAGTTAATAGTACTGGCAGCGTTTTTGCTCTGCCGGGCACTATAGCTGAGGCAGTCAGCTGGGCGTACGTTTACCCTAGCCCACTGCAGCGTGCACGCTTGACGTAAATGCAGGCAGCTTACGAGCAATCACACGTCTCAGTGTAACGGGACACAGCGAGGGAACGTGCCCAGCTTAATCGTGCGTGCACTCCAAGTGGTATGGATGTGATAGCGAGTCAGTTCCGACAGGTTAAATGTAATACTGTTTTGTTACTTACAATGTCTTTACACTTCGCACAAAAATGTGGGCACGTCATTGTTCATTTGTGTATATTACGATGTTTATTTTCCATGTTCTGGTGTAAGCGAGAGAATGTCTGAACGAGTACTACTAGTGGTGTGCAGTCCTCAGCTTTCTTTCTCTCATTTGTGATCGATGTTTGGATTTGGAAAGCTTTAAGGCTAAGAAAAGATGTCTACATGAATATGTAGAACCAGACATGCACGTTATAGCTGCCGATTTCGAATGTAATTGAGGAAATCTGTCCCGCGGAAGGTAAGAATAAAACTGGATGGCGTTAATGGTGATTCTAAACTTCTTCTTCATAAAGCGGTGTAATTGCACCTCTTGCGGATATAGTTCTGATGGTTGGTTGGGGGAAGGAGACCAGACAGCGTGGTCATCGGTCTCATCGGATTAGGGAAGGATGGGGAAGGAAGTCGGCCGTGCCCTTTCAGAGGAACCATCCCGGCATTTGCCTGGAGTGATTTAGGGAAATCACGGAAAACCTAAATCAGGATGGTCGGACGCGGGATTGAACCGTCGTCCTCCCGAATGCGAGTCCAGTGTCTAACCACTGCGCCACCTCGCTCGGTATATAGTTCTGACGTCAACCGTACATGGTGATGTAAAGACACCAAGATCTGCCTCAAGTGACGTCAGATCCTCGGATTTATTCACCAATGTTACATCTAAATTACCGAGAGGCTGAATGAATGACTCAGGGAAGATATTATCAGTATCAGCTGTGAAGTTCGTCTATTCAGAAAATGCGTGAAATCAAGGTTCTGGAATGGATTTCTGCGGACTATCAATTTCATTTGCATTGCGCGAATATTAGGGAACAGGGATACAATTCCAGAATGAGATTTTCACTCTGCAGCGGAGTGTGCACTGATATGAAACTTACTGGCAGATTAAAACTGTGTGCCGGACCGAGACTCGAAATCGGGACCTTTGCCTTTCGCGGGCACGTCCTCAAAGCTGTAAGGACGGAGCGTGAGTCGTGCTTGGGTAGCTCAGTTCGTAGAGCCCTTGCCCGCGAAAGGCAAAGGTCCCGAGTTCGAGTCTCAGTCCAGCACACAGTTTTAATCTGCCAGGAAGTTTCATATCAGCGCACACTTCGCTGCAGAGTGAAAATCTCATTCTGGAAACATCCCCGAGGCTGTGGCTAAGCCATGTCTCCGCAATATCCTTTATTTCAGGAGTGCTAGTTCTGCAAGGTACGCAGGAGAGCTTCTGTAAAGTTTGGAAGGTAGCAGACGAGATACTGGCAGAAGTAAAGCTGTGAGGAAGCAGCGTGAGTCGTGCTTGGGTAGCTCAGTTGGTAGAGCACTTGCCCGCGAAAGGCAAAGCTCCCGAGTTCTAGTCTCGGTCCGGCACACAGTTTTAATCTGCCAGGAAGTTTTAGGGATACAATTAATTGACCTTTTCCTTGCAAAGAAGAAATGAGGGTACTCAAATAACTCGTTATGTGAGTAACAAATGCTAGGATAACAATCCACTGAGTGTCATATACCTGTCAAGCAAAAGGAGGAAACTTTCAAGGGTTTTACCCCGGTTTAGCTATCTTATCTGACAAAAATGGGGTCTGTGACTGAAAGACTTGAAACTGTAAGTCAATCCTGAAAATAGTATGAGATTTACAGTCGTAACAACAACTCTCATAGCCATTCAGACTGCTCAGTTCTAGCACATTGTGTCCCTTGATGAATCACACAATGCGCAAAGTGAAATTTCTGTCCTGGGTCCAACTTATCTTTCAGAGGCCTCCAAAATCTCACATTACAGACGACCCTATCTGGAGCACCATCAGTGGCGACGGAAACCAGCTTATTCCAGGGCAGATTCATATTCTCCAGATCATGTTTAACAGCACGAAAGACATCTACGGCATTGCACGTATCTCTCATGGGTATTAAATCCAAAAGCTCTTCAGAGGCATATCCACTCCCCGGATCAAAATACTGAATTGTGCTGTGTCAATAAGGCTTGTTCTTGCAACAAGGTACAGAAAATATGCTACGAACAGCTATCCTCTCAACGTTAGTCGTCATTCAATCTCTGCACTAAGGTCTGTAATTGTAAGGTTTGTAATTGCATGATGATACTGATACACTGCATTAAACTGTTGTTTACTTACAGGACACACGGATACACTGGCAGTGTCGAGGCAGTTTTTCAGAAATGGCCCAGTGGAGATTGGTCGAATTTCCCCAGCAATTAGGTGAGCTATTTTAAAGCTCGCACTCACTGTACCGTCGTTTGCAGCTTCAAATTGCTAGAACTGATATTGTTGGGTATATAAAATCATAATATACCTCTAAAGCACTCCGCCTTCAGGTCACGAGTGGCCTACCGGGACCATCCGACCGCCGTCTCATCCTCAGAGGAGAATGCGGATAGAAGGGGCATGAGGTCAGCCACACCGCTCTCCCGGTCGTTATGATGGTATTCGTGACCGAAGCCGCTACTATTCGCTCGAGTAGCTCCTCAATTGACATCACTAGGCTGAGTGCACCCCGAAAAATGGCAACAGCGCATGGCGGCTGGATGGTCACCCATCCAAATGCCGGCCACGCCCAACAGCGCTTAACTTCGGTGATCTCACGGGAACCGGTGTATCCACTGCAGCAAGGCCGTTGCCATAATATACCTCTAAAAATATTGACAACTCGAACCGTCGGGCATTCTTGCAGGATATTTCGACAGCTTTTTATCTTCATCAGGTGTTTCTCAGGTAGCACCTGATGAAAATGACGAGTAACGTTGTCGAAATATCATGCAAGAACAACTGCATCCACTGCAGCAAGACCGTTGCCATAATATACCTCTAAAAATATTGACAACTCGATCCGTCGGGCATTCTTGCAGGATATTTCGACAGCTTTTTATCTTCATCAGGTGTTTCTCAGGTAGCACCTGATGAAAATAACGAGTAACGTTGTCGAAATATCATGCAAGAATAACTCTGATATCCGACGGAACACCCGACACCTGAAGGTGTCAACGTACCCCGGGAAAGTCTGAAGAATTACATCTAATTACATTAATAGTTGATATCAAATTAGCAGAAATAAAAGAGCTTACCTCATTGCCGACAGGTTCTTTTAACTGAGAATTAGATTCAGACGCTTATCTCCCTGAGCACTGTCCTACATGTCACATTTATTTGTTTTTTTAGTCTCGCTCAACGTAATATTTTTTGGCTATAACAGAATGTCATCACACCAAATATTAGCATGTTCTCCAAATTACACAAGAGCCGCTGCCCTCGCAGTTGGGTTTCCAGTGCTATTTTCACTGGAACGTGGTCTATTCTAAACGAATAAATATTCACAGCACCAGCTGTTAACGCTGCGAGACAGTAGGTTTGTTTACGCAACCAAAACTCGTAACACGCAACTATTCTGCGCGCTCGCGGTCCGTGTGGTGGACGCCTGGCAAAAAGAAGAAATACCTGGTTTTAGCAAACCTGCACAGTGGCTTGCAGAATATGTGCGTAGGAATATGGCTGAAATACATAAAACTCGATATGATCACAAGTCACACGGCATTTAGGCTGCCAGTCTTCAAATGGAATGTACAATAATCTTATAAGAAAATATTCATACTTTAACAACGTAAAAGACTAAAAGCCTAGGACTAAACAGCCTCTAGCCAGTCAGCCCTCTTCATTTTCTCCTAAAACCGTTGAACCAACACACATGTTTTCTTCAGTACGTAGTCTTCTTCATAGGACTGGAGGAAATTCGAAGCCGTTTCTGGGAAATTCAGTGTAAGCGCATAGTTAGTATAAGGTTCCATCCGAGTAAGACCTACATTGACTAAAAATGTATTCTGAATTTAAGCAATGTCTTTCACTTGTTGCTGGGCAACAGTGACTTCCCTGGCAGCAAATAATGAATAGGAACAAAATTTTAATAATCTGGTTTCAAGGGCAAAAAAGCAATTAATTACGTCTCTCTAATTCACCGCTGAGTGACACGAGACACAATTGTTGGTACTACTTCTTCCAGGTTTGCATTCTGGAGTGTCAGTTTTGCTTCTGATGTGAGAATTATTTCATCCATGGAAAGGAGAACGTGGTAGACTAATCTATACCAGCGTAGTGCTTCTTCACTGGTGTGGTAAGATACAGGGTGAATGGCAAGTAAACTGCAGCACAAGAGCGCCATTGCTGCATTTTGCGTTGACGTGGTAGTCGATTCACATCCAATACGGAGGTTCAGTGCCCCACCGTCAACGCGCTTCCCTCGGCAAATGCATTGGGTCTCTTCATCAACGCTGGGCGTGGCCGGTAGTTGAATGGGTAACTGCCCGGGTACGACTCGCGCAGTTCTCAATTCTCCCTTTGACTTTCCGGCGAAGGGCAGGAGAGAGAGTGGCGTTAATCTCCTGACCACTAGATTTTGTGCCAATGTCCAGTGACTCATAGAGTGATGGCATGTAACACGTTGATAGTGATCCGTCCGCCGGATGGCTACGTTGAGCCCCGGGGGCCGCCTTGATTCTATTGGAGAGGTTATGTACTGGCACTGGGTTTCATCCTCTCCCTTCTATCATTATAGAATGCAAACTAGGCTCCACACTACACAGGCCCATTACAGTCATTCACACGTATAAGACAGATGTAATACACAAATCTCTCTCTTCGCAAATAAACGATGTCTGTGTGCGAGAAGAACAGGAAACACCTTTCCAATTAGGCAGCAGAACCTGCCCCTTGGAGTGTGACAGCCAATCATGAGATACGACTTTGATGTTTTAGTACGCTCTATTGACGAGGTGACAATATGCCTGATACAAAACATATTCTGGTCTTGATGCCTTGGAAAAGTGACTCGTTCCATTAAACGGTTTTTAATTAATATTATAGCTTCAGAAATAACACCTCTCTTCCTAGTATGAGATCATACTGCAGTTGTGCTTCAGCGTTTTTTTTAAATGAATGTTTTAAAAATTATTCCAAACATGTATATGAATGCTGTGTGAATCAAGTCAAACTCAATAATAATTCTTTAGAGGAACTGGATAAATATAATACTAAAAATAACGTTCCAATATATTATTCTCAGCACCCTTCCGTCACTCATGACACTCAACATTAAATCGGCATGATATCGATCTCGTAGGGACCTTGAGATATTAGAGACTTTTCCTCAAGATGCTGTAACCTGAATCGACAATTGTAACGTTCAAGCCTTTGCACGACGGCGGTATAGAGTATTTCATTAGTGAGTTTCTGACCGAGCTTTCTAGAACATGGACGAATGAGAAACTATTGCCCAAGGGCTTAGATAAGGGCCTTAATCTCTAATTCTGCGGTCCTTACAAGAGATATAAGATGCATCAATATACTTGTTAAATATTATTCCCTGAAGACCAATTTACTAAAAAGGTCTAACTGTGTATCGCGAGAAAAGGTCATTTTCTTCCAGATGTAACGCCGGAAATGCATATCCTCCTATTTCCATCTATTGCACTGCAAATTTTTTTCCTTATTTTGTTACCTGAAGATATAACATTTCTGTGTCTTTGTATATTGTAATTGTTTTACTATTTGTATATATATGCATTTGTGTCGATGTATAATTGGTTTGTTTTGTACATACTATTTGTATTTTTACGCTGGGTCTGGCCTAGGGAAAACTATGCTATCGAACGATTACATCAGTAGGTCGTGTGGAGAACCAAAGTGTTTAGGATCTTTGGTATTGTTAACTCTGCCGCGTGGAGCGCGGGAAGAGGGAGAGTTTGGCTGGGGTGGTGCAGTGGAGCAGGTGTGTTGTGTGACGCTCCCGCGAGTTGCCGCGCTTTTGGGGTTGGACAGCATGTAATTGCGCTCGACTTGCTATGATAGTTTCTGACACGGTGTCGCGGACGGGAAGCATTAGCTGCCGCACACCAAGAGCCCGTTTCGCCTGGTGACCGTGTCGAGAAGAAGGCGCGCCAACATCCAGCTTCTGCAACAGCGACGGCCGACTAAGAGTGACTGTCGCCACCTCCTCGATGGACGGCTTCAAACCTTCAATCAACCAACAAGGAAGACTGGAAGCACGTTAAGTTTTAGAACTGTATGTCAGACCTCAGCTTTTCAAACTTTTAAAATTGTTGCATCACAAAATTACAGCAACTTAGAATGAACCTTTGTTGCTCATTGTCCCAATTGCATTGCCAAGCAGGGTCCCTTCCTTTTCCGAAATGAGCCCGAGTGTCGTTGAAATTCAAACGCCAGCATCATTCGATTTCACTGCTTTAATTTAAAAGTTCAGTTAAGGTATTCATAGGTGTCTACAATATTTAGATTGCACAAGCACAAATTAAGAGTGCGAGTTTTGTTACCGTATTTTAGTTACCTGTGACTGGAGCTCAGCTTGGTACGTACTAAATTTTACTATTGTTAATTGTTCAGAATCATTTAATTCAAGTTCAAAGTTAAATCACTTATTTCTAAATTGCGTAGATTCAAGTAGCTTTTGAAATGATTGTTGAGGTAGTCCAAGACTAACCGTATTTTACTGAATTTCGATGTGCTTCAGAAACAAAGCTCACTATTAACTCCAGTCACTAAATTAACTTTCACTTTTCCGGTTTTATTCATTCTTTTGCTAAATTAAGTCGGAGTGTAGCGAAATTTATTACTTCTGACAAACTTGCAGTTTTCACACTACACGTGTCAACCTTCAGTTGCCACGCTTCTAGTGCTAATTATATGTGTAATAACCTTTCTTTTTTCAGTTACTATAGTAATTGTCCTTAGGACTGGCGACCGTAATTTCCCCCAAATCTCAAATATCTAATTACCGCTAGTTAATTGTTCACGTAACGGCCGCACATTTACTTTCTTTATTAACTTTACCCCTTTTCAAAATTAATTTCCACCAGTTTCATTTGCATTTTTCCTTTCATTTAGATGTAACCCTTTTCTCCCTCTTTACCGACAAATTGACTTCGGTGACGATTTCTTTTCCCAAATTTCCATTAGGTACACGCGGTTTAATTTTTCACTGTCATTAAGGTCGATAACTGAGGGGGAGGTTACACAGAGATCCCATTACACTTTCCTACGGCCTTTACTGACTTGTAACTGTTCCAGCAGAACAACTTCGCAGTTATCGATGGTTGACTTGGTGCATATTCGTAACGAATTCACAGCGCTCAAGGAATTTCCTGTTACGCCTCTCAGTAGTCTTAGATGTATTAGCTACTAGAAAATGCCGACTCTTATATCTCACATTTCTGTTATGTAACTATTTCATAGACAATGGATGTTAGGGAATTAATGTACAGTTTATGTTCTGTGCCCTAAGATGCTGGTAGACGTGTACGTCTGAGAAACGAAACTGCACGGTACGTTTCCATGACCAGTACAAACTGAGCGTACTGAAGCACAACTTAAGCAACCTTGTCTCTGCCAACAGTGTGTATCTAGCGACGCTTAACGTTTGATCGTTTCATCCAATGCGTTCGTAAGATCGTGTTCTGCCAGCTGACTGTCTGATGGTAATAACTGCTCTGCCAACACAAACACATGGACGCCACAGTGCTAATTCACAAATGACTGAGACGAAACAACCTTGTGTCCAGGCTGTCAGATCGTATCCCTGCCGCATGGGGTAGCCGTGCGGTCTTTGGTGCCTTGCCACGGTTCGCGTGGCTCCCCGTGTGATTTTGACTTTCCTGTATGCTGAGACAGTTCTATCTACTGTCATTTCTTTTTCGATTACTTCACATTTTGCCTGCAACCATTTCACCTTGTCTTCCCTGCACTTAATATTTCTTTCATTCCTAAGTGTATGTATTCCTGTATTTCTCTGAAAATTTTTGTACTTCCTTCTTTCATCGATCAACTGAAGTAGTTCTTTTGTTACCAGCGGATTCTTTGCAGTTACTACGTTTTCCTCTCTCACTTCTGTATTTCTGATTCCAAATACTCCTCCACCTCTTGTGATTCCTGAACAGAGTGTTCGCTATTACTAACTCAAATTTATGATGTCGACGTCATTGTCCTATGTCGGAGAGCAAATCGATTGCCGTTGTAAACAGTGTTACTATTGTTCTCTCCATTTCAAATTGCGCCGATGTACATCTTTATCAGTCTCCGTCACCGTGTCTTGCAGTGACGTAGTATGGGAAATGAAGTCGTGCGGCAGAATTACAGGATTTAGTGCAAGGAACTGTCAATAGATTGCGCTGTCTCAGTTACCGCTACACGGGAACAGTCAAAGAATGCAGTAGTATAAACAAATCATAGGAAGAGCTGCTTGCATTTCAGTATTTTATTATTAAAGCTTCACTACTCTGCTCTTGTATGAAAGTCACAATACTGACAGAGTTTACTTAAGATTTTTCGGGAGTGGAAAAGTGTATTGTTTAAATTCTGCGCCGAGGTTTATGCGACTCTGTGCTACAGTGTTGTATGCTGCGTCCGCTCTTACCACTCGATCAAGGACGTGAAAAAAGCGGACGTCACATTTCGTCTTGCAGCTGGACTCACACTCCACCGCTGCAATCCACCAGTCAAAGCACCAACAAATATTTGATGGCATTCCCAATAGTTACTGCGAGAAGAGAATTGCCGAACTCTGTTTATTCGAATATTGCAAAAAGATTTCAAGTCGCGAACACATAACTAAAGTGCCTTTCTCATTTTGCGAGGACACGAATAACTACAAGCACTTCGCTCACCAGAGTGTTTCTTGGACGTTTATTCTACCATGTGCACCTCAGTAGAGTGGCTGGTAGGAACGTATTGAAGGCACAATGAAACGCTGCCAGAGAAAGATTCTTAGAAGAACCGCTAGTATACACCAACGAGGGAAGACAAAATTACCACCTGTTTTACAGCGTTTTGTTCCACTTTTCAAACACAGTACAACAGAGATTCTACTTGGCATGTACTCTGCACGTCCTTAACAGTCTTCCACAAATACGAGGGCAATTCAATAAGTAATGCAACGGATTTTTTTTTCGGCCAATTTTGGTTGAAAAAACCGCAAATTTCTTGTGGAATATTTTCAAACATTCCCGCTTCGTCTCGTATAGTTTCATTGACTTCCGACAGGTGGCAGCGCTGTACGGAGCTGTTAAAATGGCGTCTGTAACGGATGTGCGTTGCAAACAACGGACGTGATCGAGTGTCTTTTGGCGGAAAACCAGGGCATCTCAGATATTCATAGGCGCTTGCAGAATGTCTACGGTGATCTGGCAGTGGACAAAAGCACGGTGAGTCGTTGGGAAAAGCGTGTGTCATCATCGCCGCAAGGTCAAGCAAGACTGTCTGATCTCCCGCGTGCGGGCCGGCCGTGCACAGCTGTGACTCCTGCAATGGCGGAGCGTGCGAACACACTCGTTCTAGATGACCGACGGATCACCATCAAACAACTCAGTGCTCAACTTGACATCTCTATTGGTAGTGCTGTCACAATTGTTCACCAGTTGGGATATTCAAAGGTTTGTTCCCGCTGGGTCCCTCGTTGTCTAACCGAACACCATAAAGAGCAAAGGAGAACCATCTGTGCGGAACTGCTTGCTCGTCATGTGGTTGAGGGTGACAATTTCTTGTCAAAGATTGTTACAGGCGATGAAACATGGGTTCATCACTTCGAACCTGAAACGAAACGGCAATCAATGGAGTGGCGCCACACCCACTCCCCTACCAAGAAAAAGTTTAAAGCCATACCCTCAGCCGGTAAAGTCATGGTTACAATCTTCTGGGACGCTGAAGGGGTTATTCTGTTCGATGTCCTTCCCCATGGTCAAACGATCAACTCTGAAGTGTATTGTGCTACTCTTCAGAAATTGAAGAAACGACTTCAGCATGTTCTTAGGCACAAAAATCTGAACGAACTTCTCCTTCTTCATGACAACGCAAGACCTCACACAAGTCTTCGCACCCGAGAGGAGCTCACAAAACTTCAGTGGACTGTTCTTCCTCATGCACCCTACAGCCCCGATCTCGCACCGTCGGATTTCCATATGTTTGGCCCAATGAAGGACGCAATCCGTGGGAGGCACTAAGCGGATGATGAAGAAGTTATTGATGCAGTACGACGTTGGCTCCGACATCGACCAGTGGAATGGTACCGTGCAGGCATACAGGCCTTCATTTCAAGGTGGCGTAAGGCCGTAGCATTGAATGGAGATTACGTTGAAAAATAGTGTTGTGTAGCTAAAAGATTGGGGAATAACCTGGTGTATTTCAATGCTGAATAAAACAACCCCTGTTTCAGAAAAAAAATGTGTTGCATTACTTATTGAACTGTCCTCGTATGTAGCACCAGATGCCTACGCGCAGGTCAAGCGGTTCCCGCAAACTACGGGATGGCGGTTTGCGGAGGCACAGTTGGTGCCCGATGTGTGTCCTAGTGGGAACAGATCAGACACATTTTCTGCCCAAGATATCAATGTAAGTTCACTGTAATGCCCCTCAAACCACTGCAGCACGATTCTGACCTTTGAGCACGGACGATTATCCTGCTGGAATACGTCATCGCAGTAGGGGAAGACTTCAAGCATGAAGCGATGCAGGTGGTCCGCCATAATGTTCACGTAGTTCACTGCTGTCATGATTCTTTCGATTACGACCTCAAATCCCACAGATGACCATGTATCCTACAATACAGGAGTGCCCTCTCCGGCTTGCGTTTGTGACGCGGCGTATGTTTCGTGCAGTCATTCGATTCGATGACGACGTGTAAGGACCCGTCCATCTACCTCATATAAGAAGAAACGCGATTCATACGACAGGCGACACATTTCTTCTGATCCTCTGTGAAAACTCAGTGATGCTCTACGAACTGCACTCATAACTGATGATGTCATTGGGTCAACACAAGAACACGTAGGGATTGTGTGAGGTGGAAGTCGTTGTTCAACAACGGTCTTTGAACGGAGTGCTCCGAAACACTTGTGCCTGGACCAGTTTTTACTCTGTCTTCTTATCTGCCACAGATCATTACCTATCCTGGATTACACAGTGGGGAACCTCCGACGTCTTCGTTTTGTGATGAGACCTGATCGCCCAATACAATACGGCCTACTGGTTCTTCCACCATCCTTCAACCACTTCCCTTAGGTGGTCCCGAAAGTAGTACGCCAACAGGCGACCAGCTTCGCCGTTTCAGAAGTCCTCGATTCCAGCAGCAGCGCCACAACAATGCGCCATTTCTCAAAACCGTTTACATCTGTCGATTTTGGCTTTTCCAGCCATTATCTTATCTTCGCCAGAATTACTGCGCCACGTACTCGCAACACCAACAGGAGGCATTCAGCCTCTCGGTGGGCAGTGGTCATAATGTTTTGGTTCATTATGTATGAGGAAACACTAAGTACTTTATTGCTGGAAATAGAAGCAGACGTAAGATCGTGACCAATGCCACAGTGTGACTCGGAAGTAATTACACCAAGCCTTTTGTTAATTGAGAATGGTTGACTACAGCATACAGAAGGATCTCAGAAGGGAGGCGAAACAACGAGAACAGCAGAAAAATGACTTCATGAGGACCAACGTCCAATAGGAAACCTGTTAAAAGCCGAATGTGAGATATTCAGCCTTTTCAGGAAGATACGTAGAGAGACGAGGTACATATGGAAGAGAGCCCTCTTTACTGAAAAAAAAAGGGAGTGATTGAATAGTGTGCAGCTTAATTCTACATACCTTGATCGGAAGAAATATTAGACAGTCGGTGCAACTCTTCATCCCACTTGAGATTGGCCAGGGTGGGACAACTGTGGTGCAGGGGCTGTAGAGGGTAGAATACACTGAAGAGCCAAAGTAAAAGGTAAAGCTGCTAATACGGTGTAGATCCCGCGCGAGCACGAAGAAGTACCGCAACAAGACGTGCCATGGACTCGACTGATGTCTGAAATAGCTCTGGACGTAACTGACACCATGAATCGTCCAGGGCTGTCCATAAAATCGTAAGAGTACGAGGAGGTGGAGCACAGTACGTTGCAAGGCATCCTAGATATTCTGAATAATGTTCATGTCTGAGGAATTTGGTGGCCAGCTGAAGTGTTTAAACTCAGAAGAGTCGTCCTGATGCCATTCTGCAGTGGGGGGTGGGGTGGGGTGGGGTGGGGGGGTGGGGTGTCACATTGCCCTGCTGGAACTGCCCAAGTCCGTCGGAATGCACAATGGACATTAATGGACGCAGATAATCAGACAGGGTGCTTACGTACGTGTCAGCTAGCAGAGTTGCGTCTATACGTATCAGGGATCCTCAGAGGCGCAGTCCTGGACGAAACTCCAGGAACGAAGAGTTTCTTGGACCATGACCTCATAAGCCGAAAGGTTTACCAGCAGCTATGACATCCAGTAGTGAAAGCCTTCATTCAATCAGTCTTCTTAGTTTTTTACGGTTTTCGTGGTGCAAATAGGCGGAGACGTCTGAGGGCTATAACTGAAAATAACTTGTAATTAACATAGGAATATATTGAGCCGTGTGGCTCGCATGCGCTATTTCGATGCGGAAACTTCGTGCTATCTTTATTCGCGAGTTTGTCTTGGGCTGGAGCGCCGTCCGCTGAACGTCGCGCGCAGCTGGAAGGAGTGGCTCCGGGCCGCGAGGAGTGAGGAACGGGCCACTGTGAGCAACCTTCTTGCGGACGGCGCAGGGTGTCGATTCTGCACGGGTTGGCGAGGTGGACAACTACAGCGGGAGTGGAGCTCCTGCGCGGCCGAGTCGCTTGGCCCGTGCCGCGAATGTCCGGGGTGAACTGTCTGAGTGTTTCCGCAGGTGTGGATTTATCTAAACCCTGGATTTGCTGGTGGCCGGTGCTCTGAAGTGCGAGTGGGTGACTGCGTTCATGTTGGTTGTGGGATGCTCATCTGATGTGCTGTCTCACTTTGTAGCCATGTTTTCATGATTATTGTCTTGAACATCGCCGCAGGCGGCTGCTTGCTAGTTTGGTTCCCCAAAATGAAGTGAACCGTCCGTGTTAACCACTGGTGCTGGTATAAAACCCCCCAGCATCCCGGGATTTGCGAAATTACGAGTTGACAATGACCGTGAATTATGAATTTTGACCCGCGTCGGGGTAAGGCATCCGAATCCGAAGTAAATAATGATTATTCCGCGGGAAACAGGAGACGTTATAACTTGATCGTTATTGAATGAGTAATTTCATTCAATAACGATCGCTAAATGAAACAATGGAAATAATTTGGAAATAAAATTTACCAGTGGAAATTTTGCCGAAAGAAATGATTAAGTTGTAAAAGCAATTAAAAAATCGGTCACCAGCTCTACGGATGAGCGACAGTACTGTTAAGTACGTAAATAATTGTGTCAAAAATAAAGTTTACCTGTTTCTAGCGCTGCAGGTGGAACGGGAACTTTTACGTAAGTGCTGTGTGAGGCTCAGTAGTCGTATAAAACAATCTCATAACAATCTATCTACACTTATTTTGTTCATAATTTGTCAGCTAAGTGCAATGCTGACAACACAGATAATTATCTATCGAGGTTTTGAATAATGGACTGTCATTCTGCCTTTAAAATTAGGTACTTTGCACAGTTTAATCTACTGATAATGAAATATATTGATTAACTATGTTCTAACTGATAATAATTCATTAATTGGGGGATTGTCAGGTGGAATAAGCTTTATAGTTTCATGAAATATCCTTGAATTAACTTCAGCTGAATATGCATTGAAATAAATCTTAATAATCAAATTTATTACCTCAGTCTATTATTAAGTTACTACGGTTGGCGTAAGCTTATTAAGTGCAACACTTAACTACGATAACCAGTCTGAAATTTACTCTTCACCGTCTATGCAAATAATTTGATAATTAACATATTTTCTCTTGATAATGGCGTGACACGCTCGGTTCACTAAGGTAAGGATTGGAAGGAATCTACTTGGTGTTATTGTCGGGTGGAATGTAACTGCAACACTTCGATTATAAAGTGCTTGTTACTAATTGTTCAACTTCAGAGATAAGCACAGTCACTGGCAAGTCTTCTACAATTTTAGCCTACAAAAATTACGTAGATCTTACTTCCCTCGTTGTCGGTGGATCGACGGAAGTCCACGGCAGCGACACAATGTGGCATCGGGCTTTTACTGTTGCGACATGGGGCCCACAGTGCGCTTCACATTTAAGTCCTCGTTTCTTCAGCACTATGCCCATTAATACATAATAACTTGCCCAGCCATGCTTCCAGGTATGCCGACCATTACTTTCCCGTCGTACTTAGATCCACACACTAGCCGTTAGATGTAGCACTGCTAGGACTAGCAGCACTCGACAGTACGTCTTACTCCGAGCACGGCGTCACTGCTACTACTGCCCGCTGGCGCGCTCCCGCGCCCAGCGGCACGACAAAACAATCTCTCCGACTTCAACGTTAACTATATATGCCCTGACTTGCCAATGTTAAATATTACATAATTTAAACATAGTATTTACAATACATATTTACACTAGACAATACATCTTATACAAACAGT
Source organism: Schistocerca serialis cubense (assembly GCF_023864345.2). NCBI lineage: Eukaryota > Metazoa > Arthropoda > Insecta > Orthoptera > Acrididae > Schistocerca > Schistocerca serialis. The sequence goes on along the minus strand of NC_064642.1, from coordinate 110,204,259 downwards.
TTCATGTGTTAAGTAAGCGAAAAAATTCATAGCTCGGACTGCGTTGTAGCGTCACACTGGGATAGCCCATTGTATGAATCTGTTGTTTCCCTTGGTCTGGTTGTTGGTTGTCTGTTCTGCTGCGAAGACTTGGAATTGGGCGGAAGTGAGTTGTATGTTCACGCTAGGCAACAGGAACAAGTCTCTCAAACTTAGTAATTGTCCTTTAGTAAAGTTAGTTTTGCAGTTTTTTAACATTGGAGACTTGATCGTCTTTCGTGAAGAGCAGTTAATTCTGTTTAGTGTCTTAGGTATCTGCATGGCAAAGTTAAATTTTATCTGGGTAGTGCCTCATAAACATGATTGATAGGGTTGTATTGAAGTCTAAATTCGGTCTAAAGTGTGCTGGCCTCATTCTTGCCATAAGTTACGAATTATGCCTGACCTTGGTTGTACTCATTCATTAGCTTGCTAACGGCTCTCTACGTATATGTTTCTTTCGGTTACGTGTTAATACTGGCTCCCATGGACCGGTCTGTTTGGCGTAGTGTAGCCCTTGGGCAGTGCAGTATGCACTGATGTTATTAGCATCGCCCTAGGTGTTCGTACTTGTGGCGTAGCCGTGCTGGCTGACGCTAGTGTCTGGCCTGCTCTGAACCTTTCGTGCTTCCGTCCAGGGTCTAAAAAAGAAGAAGGCAAAGAAACGAAAGGGAAAATACTCGATGCGGTGTTCTGTATATGTAGATTTATAAACTTAAGCGCCGAAAAACAGAGCTCTTTTACCACATACATGCAAAGATCTTGTCACTAAGTTGATATTCCTGTTGCATCATTTTATAATACACTGAAGCGCCAAAGAAACTGCTATATGCTTGCGTATTCAAATAAAGAGATATGTAAACAGGCCGAACACGGCGCTGTGGTCGGCGACGCCTATATAAGACAACAGGTGTCTGGCGCAGTTGCTATATCGGTTACTGCTGCTACAATGGCAGGTTATCAAGATTTAAGTGGCTTCGAACGTGGTGTTATAGTCGGCGCACGAGAAATGAGACACAGCATCTCCGAGATAGCGGTGAAGTGAGGATTTTCCCGTACGACTATTTCACGAGTGCACCATGGATATCAGAAATCCCGTAAAACACCAAATCTCCGACATCGCTGCGGCCGGAGAAAGATCCTGCAGGAACGGGACCAACGACGACTGAAGAGAATCGTTCAACGTGACAGAAGTACGAACCTTCCACAAATTGCTGCAGGTTTCAATGCTGGGCCATTAGCAAGTGTCAGCGTGCGAACCATTCAATGAAGCATCATCTTTATGGGCTTTTGGAGCCTAAGGCCCACTCGTCTACCCTTGACGACTGCACGTCACAAAGCTTTACGCCTCGATGGGACCCGTCAACATCGACACTGTACTGTTGATGGATGGAAACATCTTGCCTGGTCGGACGATTCTCGTTTCAAATTGTATCGAGAGGGTGGACTTGTACGGGTATGGAGACAACCTCATGAATCCACGTATCCTGCATGTCAGCAGGGGACTATTCAAGTTGGCGGAGGCTCTGTAATGGTGTGGGGCGTGTGCAGTTAGAGTGATGTGGGATCGTTGATATGTCTAGATACGATTCTGGTAAGTGACACGTACGTAAGCATCCTGTCTGATAACCAGCATCCATTCATATCCATTGTACATTCTACATCTACATCTACATTGATACTCCGCAAGCCACCCAACGGTGTGTGGCGGAGGGCACTTTACGTGCCACTGTCATTACCTCCCTTTCCTGTTCCAGTCGCGTATCGTTCGCGGGAAGAACGACTGTCTGAAAGCCTCCGTGCGCGCTCTAATCTCTCTAATTTTACATTCGTGATCTCCTCGGGAGGTATAAGTAGGGGGAAGCAATATATTCGATACCTCATCCAGAATCGCACCCTCTCGAAACCTGGCGAGCAAGCTACACCGCGATGCAGAGCGCCTCTCTTACAGAGTCTGCCACTTGAGTTTATTAAACATCTCCGTAACGCTATCACGGTTACAAAATAACCTTGTGACGAAACGCGCCGCTCTTCTTTGGATCTTCTCTATCTCCTCCGTCAGACCGATCTGGTACGGATCCCACACTGATGAGCAATACTCAAGTATAGGTCGAACGAGTGTTTTGTAAGCCACCTCCTTTGTTGATGGACTACATTTTCTAAGCACTCTCCCAATGAATCTCAACCTGGTACCCGCCTTACCAACAATTAATTTTATATGATCATTCCACTTCAAATCGTTCCGCACGCATACTCCCAGATATTTTACAGAAGTAACTGCTACCAGTGTTTGTTCCGCTATCATATAATCATACAATAAAGGATCCTTCTTTCTACGTATTCGCAACACATTACATTTGTCTATGTTAAGGGTCAGTTGCCACTCCCTGCACCAAGTGCCTATCCGCTGCAGATCTTCCTGCATTTCGCTACAATTTTCTAATGCTGCAACTTCTCTGTATACTACAGCATCATCCGCGAAAAGCCGCATGGAACTTCTGACACTATCTACTAGGTCATTTATATATATTGTGAAAAGCAATGGTCCCATAACACTCCCCTGTGGCACGCCAGAGGTTACTTTAACGTCTGTAGACGTCTCTCCATTGATAACAACATGCTGTGTTCTGTTTGCTAAAAACTCTTCAATCCAGCCACACAGCTGGTCTGATATTCCGTAGGCTCTTACTTTGTTTATCAGGCGACAGTGCGGAACTGTATCGAACGCCTTCCGGAAGTCAAGAAAAATAGCATCTACCTGGGAGCCTGTATCTAATATTTTCTGGGTCTCATGAACAAATAAAGCGAGTTGGGTCTCACACGATCACTGTTTCCGGAATCCATGTTGATTCCTACATAGTAGATTCTGGGTTTCCAGAAATGTCATGCTCAGTGTTTTCCAAGTGACCCTTTCTTCTTCTTCCCCCCCACCCCCATGTGCATAGTTATCTTCAAGTGTTTTTAACTGTGCTGCCGGACGACAATTTTACCACTGTTTTTAAATTATTCTTGACGACATCATTAGTTCTTACATTCCCCCATTATCACCATATAAAAAATTAAACATGGTAAATATGTCTCTTTGTTTTGTTTAACTTCTACATTAGTGTATAATGTCTAGTGACTGAAGAGCAGGTTGATTGTACTGCTGCCCCCCCCCCCCCCACCACAATATGGACTTGAGCAATTCCAACATGACAATGCGACACACTGCACGTTCATAACTGCTACAGAGTGGCTTCAGGATCACTCTTCTGAGTTGAGACACTCCCGATAGCCACCAAACTCCACGAAATGAACGTTATTGAGCATTTCGGAGATGCCTTGCAACGTGCTGTGCAGAAGAGATCTCCAGCCCCTCGTACTCCTACGGATTTATCGACAGGCCTGCGGGATTCATGGTGTAAATTCCCTCCAGCACTACATCAGACATTAGTCGAGTCTACGCCACGTGGCGGCACCTCTGCGTGCACGTGGGGGCTCTACACGATATTAGACAGGTATGCCAGTTTCTTTGCCTCTTCAGTGTATTTGAATTGTATCTGTTCCGCCAGCGATTGCCTATGTCCAGTCTTAGAGTTTTATAGATGTAGCTCCTTTCGGAATTTCCGGCCAGTAGCCTGTTTAGGGGCCCTGTGACTTGTGTCTCATCTGGAGGTTAGAGTCTCGACATGCTTTCAGGTGGAGCCAAGGGTTGTATTTACCTTTACTTATTGTAATATACCGTTATCATCTGGTTTACTGGTAAAATTTTTTAATTATTTAGAAACCTTATTAGCAAAATATTTTGTAGTTACCATTGAGTGAGGAAAATTTTAATTATTTAAGCAGCACTGTTTGAATGCAGCTTTATCATCATTACTGTTACTGTACGAAATTGTTAAAGAATCTAATGTTGCGAATGAGGCTTGTTTATTGTTCTGGGATAAAATGACTAACTAGATCGTGTTGGGATGGTCTTTGGCTATTTAAAGGGCTGAGTAAGTGCCTTGTTATTAATTATATTCAGGTTAGATACCGGTAGTCAAAATTCCATTGCCTTGGAGATAAGAAAAATTACTGTTTAAAGGTGCTTCCTAATCAACTGAAAAACTTGTTTGTTAATTGTAATCTGACGTAAAATAGGATCGGCTTGTGTAACTATGAATGCTTCTGCCCTTTCATGTTTCCTGGTACAGCCTTCCAGTCCACAACCACTTGCGCTGCATCTTGCGTCGTTTCAACCCCAAGAGGCACATCAAATATCAGTGTCTTCCTATATCGGACATTCCAACCTATTATATTATAATTCCGAATCGTTCGTCAGCCGTAAATGCAATGGGCGTACGGCGTTCTATCTACAGAGAAATGGATCATATGAGACCTGAATTTAAGACAGAGATCTTAATCTAACCCTTCGCAAGGTAACGCTAAAACAGTACAGCCTTAGGATGACAATGGCTAAATCTTTGCAGGCAATTAGCACCTTTCCGATACTTACTACCGATTACATCTGCGTGGAACGTATAGAGTGGTAAGTTTTAAAGAAGCACTGCAAACTACGACATTTATTAACGCTCTCCTGACCCGTTGGCATGGCATTTGACAATATAAGAACGGAAAATTGTTTCATCAAATCATCCCGTATTCATTCTCCACTGAGTGGAAACTGAGAGGACGAAAGACCAGCATGGAGCGTAGTCTATGTGATGAGGAAACTGATAACTCCTTGGAGGAGTGTTGCTCATGTAAACAAGAGACATACGCTGTTAAAGGAAACTGTGGAAAACGAAACCGAGCAGTGGTACTCTAGCAAAGGAAGCTACAAATTACTAACGAAACAAACTGAGGGATGCAAGTTAGAGCTCCACTAACTAAAGCTTCAGTAGTCAACAACAGGATGGACCATTTCGGAACTAAGTCTTTCTGTAAGAACCAACCGGATACTAATGCAAACTGAAACAGTGATTCTAACTTGTCTCATTATTTAAATGTTCTTCAGGTGAGAAAAGATGAAATACTGATGAACCATCAGTTACTCCGTTAAGCACAGTTTCAATTGCATGTTTCTGACCATTTCAGCTTGCAGGGTGGAGCTCCTTGCGCAAGCTACCTCTACAGTCTTCCAACATCTACTGCATCTGACAAGAATCTACTACCGCTCCTGAGGACCTCACTATTGAATTTACCCTCAGTTACTCACTCCTACCTGCTATCTGACCACACACAGCAACGAAATTATCCTTCGCAACATCTATAGCTTCCCTATGCAATCTGCCTGAGCTTTATACAATTCCAAAATATCTGACAGCACTTTCAACACCCTCCCCCCCCCCCCCCCCCCAACCGCCGCCCACGAAAGATATCACGACTGTCCGCGTCTCCAGATCAATGTGCGTTCACTCCAGCGACTGAGACGGCATGGCACATTGGTCGCAATTTTTTCGGCTGTCCTCACCGATCAATAACACTGAACAACAAATTTAAAGTGAAAGTGTTTAAATTTCATGATTTTGAGTTAGTTGTGTTTATTTCAGTATAAACGATACAAAGTCATCATATTCATAAATATTTAGCTCTAGTTCTTTTTTAGAAGTAATCTACATTTTCGTATAAATAACTCTCTAAGTAAATATGCATTCATGTTCCAAGATTTATCGTAACAAATTTTAAGTGAATAATTACTTGAATTATGTGTTATGCATTGATAAATTTCAGTGCCGTTATGTATATAAAGGACTACAAATCTTAAATGTCCATATGTACAGTATATACAATTACATATTTTGTTGAGAGATAAATTCAGAAGATGACCGTTTTCGCTTGGCTTGACGTTTATAGACATACACGGGAACATCCCTAATGACAGTCCAGCAGTAATCTGCTAAAATAGTAGTGCTCAACTTTCCGGCTTACCTCTTCTCAAATATGGCAATATCTTCATGAAATCGCTCCCCATGTTCAGCTCCTACTGCACCACAATCTTTGGGGAAGAAGTCAAGATGACTATGTAAGAAACGAATTTTCAATGACATGTTGCAACCAAGTTTTTTTTATAAGATGACAATATGTTACCTACAATCGCCTAGTGAATTAATTCTCGTTTGTTCTCTAAGAACTGTAAACAGACTGTCTTAAAACATTCCCAAGCATACTTCTCATCACCTTGAATGATTCCATCAAAAGTATGGCCTCCAGAATGCTCTCGAATCTGTGGGCCTACAAAAAAGCCCTCCTTTACTTTGGCATCACTGAAGTAAGGAAATTTTTGCCTTAAGTACTTAAACGCGTCACCATCTTAGTTCCTACCCTTAACAAAGTTTTCATGAGACCCAACTTGATGTGCAAGTGCCGGAGCAGAATCTTTTTAGGGTCTACTAGAGGTTCACTCTCAATGTTCTTTATACCTGGTTGAAGAGATTTTCTGGTGGGCCATTTATGTTTACTGTAATGAGATGCACGAGCTCGGCTACCCCATTCACAGAGAAAGCAGCAATATTTAGTATACATACAAATGTTCAAAAATTATTACATGCATTAATAAAGTCACTGAAGTTGAAGAGGTGGGAGACAAAAAGATCACTAAAACTGGTATCAAAATGTTTATATCCGAAAAAGTAAGACTAGGGACAGTAATATAATCCATTGTTACTAATTATGATGACTTTGACAAACCATTATAATATTTGATTTTAAACCCAACATAAAATTCCGTATATAATTATCTCACTGTAATAAAACAATTTAAAATGAAAACTTGAGCTTATTTTCAATTACCTTTGTGATATTTGGGATCAGCACATTAGAAATGATAGGAATTGGCTATGTTCATTCGATTTACATTTTCATTGATGAACAGTGTAAGCTGTCACGCTTTTCTGTGCGACGATGCAGACCAATCAGACACAAGAAGAGCGTGCAGGAATACACGTTGTCTGGCGTCCTTCTTCCGAGAAGAAGCTATCAGAAGCCTCTCCCGAGGAATATGACGAGCTAGTCAAATACCTCTCCTGAAAATGTGGCGGAAATGTCTTGTTCTACATCGGCGTACTCCGACAGTCACATAGTTCCCAAAGCAACATGTCCAACTGCACCCCAAGAGTCTTTTTAAGTGAATCCAACCGATTTATGCCATGAAAGCAAACGAAGCCTCCCTATGCTCCATCATCAAGAGGGAGCAGAAATCCGTCTTAAAAAAACTTACATTTTCATACACTACAGTGAACTGATGCAGGGTTGCATTTGACGATCAGAAAAGATACTTAAAAATGGTTCAAATGGCTCTGCTCACTATGGGACTTAACATCTGAGGTCATCAGACCCCTAGAACTTAGAACTACTTAAACCTAACTAACCTAAGGACATCACACACATCCATGCCCGAGGCAGGATTCGAACCTGCGACCGTATCAGTGTCGCGGTTCCGAACTGAAGCGCCTAGAACCGCTCGGCCACAACGCAGGCTATACGGACACTTTGTCTGCGTATAGGCATTAATTCAGAGAATGGAAAACAGGCAAAATACATAATACGATGCCAAGTTAAATTAATCGATCGTAAAATCAATTAAAGAAGTACGAAAGCAACGTACGTCTTACAACACTGTTGCTTCGCATTTCAGGTATGGAGATGTTTTTGATGGGTTGCAGACCAATCCTAGGCAGATAGATTACGCGTAATAAGGAAGTGAGGCGTGGCTGGAGGGCGTGGCCGGGCCTGGCGAAGTTAGCATCTCTGACGTTTTTCATTTTCTTGCCTTCGATGTTCCTGCTCCTATAGCTGAAGTAGCTGTGCGCCAGCGATTACGATTTTCTGCTTTGGTGCACCATTTACTCGGGATTGCTTAGATTCTTCGAGGACTGATCTTTACAGCGCTTCAGAAAAGCAGCACGGGACCTCCCATCTGTGGTCACTTCACTGCACAAAATTTGTCGAGGAAATCTGTTGCTCTCCTCAACTGACACGCCCGGTCCATCTGAGCTGATGGCCAATAACCGTGACTACTACAGTACACAAGGTCGCTCTCTCAAGAATAATAGTGTCTGATATAGAGTCACCTCATTTCATGTTCATAATGTATGTAAGCTTTTGTAGGTTGAATCGTTTAGTTTCTTAACAACACAGCGATATAGCCTCCAGGTTTCTCAATCACAGCATCGTAGAAACAACAACTGCTCGATAGATCATTAGGGTGCATGTTGTCAGTACTTCATTCAGTAAGACCTGTTGTAGGTGACGTGCAAAAGTGACCTCTGCAGCATCAATCCTGTTCTCCACGTCCACTTCCGGTGAGTAATTAGTTGACGGTATATCTATCATTTCATACCTGCACCTGAAAATGGTAAATTGGCACAAACTAATAGTGGCATGTAGAATAATTAATGGAGTTTCACTGTAGTTGTGGATGGAGATAGACCATACCGGTAAACTATAAAAAGGCGTAAAGCTTTAAATGTTACCTTTTCTTCGATAAACAAGCAGTACCGCCTTATCTTAACGAGGAACTTGAAACTTTTAGCACATGAAAGGAGCATGCAGGAGAGCTCCAGCTCAAGTTTAAAAGTTACCCACGTACTGGATAGATGTGTATCCAGTAGAACAGTTCATGATGGGAGGGATGCCCCACGGCCTACTGTCACAATAAAGAAACTCCTAAAGAAACACAGACTACATCATATTAGGTGTTAAAGAAAGTTGCTGAATGAGACGTATTTGGCTGTCAAGAGAGGAATGAATGAAGCCTTAAGTCATTACCGCAGCAGAATTTTATCAACTGGTCTTTCATAAAACCGATAGAAATTCTGGTCGTATGTAAAGGCTGTTACTGGCACTAAAGTTACTGTCCACTCACTCACCAATGAGATAGGAAATGAAACTCACGATAGCAAAACAAATGCAGAAATGGAGATAGACCACACCGCTAAATTAGATAAAGGCAGACGCCAGTGTTTTCACGCTTTGTTGTTATTTTTCTTTTTCGCATAAAAAAGCAGTACCATCTTATCTTAACGAATAACTTGAAACTTTTTGGAAAGGGCAAGACCATGTAGAAGAGCTCTGGCTCAAGTTTAAAAGTTTCCCACGTGCTAGATTGATTTGTATGTGGACAGATGTTATGCCTTGTCAGGAGTGGCCCGGGAAAGTGTGACAGGACCTCTGTTGTTCTCTATATACATAAATGATTTAGCGGACAGGGTGGGCACCAATCTGCGGTTGTTTTGCTGATGATGCTGTGGTGTAGTATTGCTAGCGTCCTGGAAGACACAGTCAAGTCTTTAAAATAGTTGGGCGTAGCGTTGCAATGCGACATGAAACGGAAGTAGCATGTGAGAACTGTAGTAGTGTAGGCGAGTGTGGACTTCGGATTGTTGGAAGAATTTTAGGAAAGAGTGTTCATCTGTAAATGAAACCGCTGGTGCGACCTCTTCTTGAGTACTGCTCGAGTGTTTGGGATGCTATCTTGTCGAGATTGAAGGAAGACATCGAATGATTTCAGAGACGGGCTGCTAAATTTGTTACCGGTAGGTTCGAGGAACACTTAAGTGTTATGGAATGCTTCGGGAACTGAAATGGGAACCTATGGAGGGAAGGCGACGTTCTTTTCGAGAAACACTATCGAACAAATTTAGAGAACCGGAATTTGAAGCTGACTGCAGAGCAATCGTCCTGCCGCCAAAATACACCGTACACTGCCAGTGGTGTTGAGGAACAGCTGAAATCGTTAAAACTGAAAAAAGCTCAAAGGTCCAATAGAATCCCTGTCAGATTTTGCACTAGATTTCCGGCTTAGCTAGCCACTGTTTTAGTACCCATTATTTGGAAGAAATCACAAGTCACACGCGTTTACAAGGACGGCAGAAGCTTGATCCACGAAACTACCGACCAACAGCCTTGATTTCGATTTGTTATAAAGTCTTAGAACATACTCTTAGCCAAAAGAAGAGGAGATATCTCGAAGAGAATGACCTCCACCATGCCAACCAGAATGGATTCCGATAACATAGATCATGTGGAACATAGCTCGCACTTTTCTCACACGAGATACCGATGACCTTGGATCAAGGAAATCAGGTAGATGCAGTTTTTCTTGTTTTTCCAAATACATTTGACTCAGGACCTCATATACGCTATCAAAAGTATGATATTATGGGGTATCAAGCGAAATTTGTGATTTGATTGAGGGTTTGCCGGCCGCGGTGGTCTAGCGGTTCTAGGCGCTCCGTCCGGAACCGCGGGACAGCTACGGTCACAGGTTCGAATCCTGCCTCGGGCATGGATATGTGTGATGTCCTTCATTAGTTCTAAGTTCTAGGCGACTGATGACCTCAGAAGTTAAGTCGCATAGTGCTCAGAGCCATTTGATTGAGGGTTTATTGATAGTGAGGACGAAGCAAGTTTATTTGGATGGAGAATCATTGAAAGATGTGGAAGTAATTTCCGTTGTACCCCAGAGTAGTGTCTCGAGACCCCTGCTGTTCATATTGTGTACACTTATTAGCAAGAACTTAGTGATCAATTACCCAATAGCCGGAATGTCCACCTTTGACTCAGATAATAGCAGCGACACTCGTTGCATTTCAGCAGTGGGGCCTTGGCAGGTCGCTGCAGGGAGCTGACGCCACATCAGAAGGCACTCAATTCCCGTAAATTTCGGGAAGGGGGGTCCAATGAACTCTGACGCCATGGTCCAGTCCCGTGCCAGATCGGTCGAGTTAAGATCTGGGGAGTTGGGGGACCAGCACATTAACTGAAATTAGCCACTGTGTTCCTCGAACACACCGTCACAACTGTGGCCTTGTGGTGCGGCGCATTATCTTGTTGAAATACGACTGCCGTTGGGAAACATTACCGTCATGAAGAGGAGTATGTGGTGTGTAACCGGTATACGGTGCTCCTTGGCCGCCACGGTGCCTTTCACGCTCTCTGCTGGACCCACGCAAGACCCATGAATACCCGCGTGAATGTTCCCCAGAGCATAAAGGAGCCGCCGGCAGCGTGGTTCAAATTCAAATGCCTCTAAGCGATATGGGACTTAACATCTGAGGTCATCAGTCTCCTATACTTAGAACTAATTAAACCTAACTAACCTAAGGACATCACACACATCCATGCCCGAGGCAGGATTCGAACCTGCGACCGTAGCAGCCACGCGGTTCCCGACGGAAGCGCCTAGAACCGCTCGGCCACAGCGGCCGGCTCGCCAGCATGTCTCCGTCCCACAGTACAGGATTGAAGGAGTTTGTAAGATGAAGGATTCGCGCCCTCCCATTGGCATAATGAAGAAGGTACCGGGATTCATCACACCATGCAACTCTCTGCCACTGTTCCAATGTCCACTGCCAAAGGTCTCGTGCCGATGTCGTCGTGTTAACATTGGCACACGCAGGGGGCGTCAGCTGAGGAGGCCTATCGGAGTTCGGTGGACTGTGTGTTCAGACACACTCGCAATCTGCCCAGCATTAAATTTTGATGTTAATTCCGCCACAGTTCGCCGCCCGTCCTGTTTCACCAGTGCACCAGTCTACGACGTCCGGCATCTGTACTGAGTGGTGGCCGCCCAACCTCACGACGTCTGTACACGGTTTCGCCACGTATTGAAGACACTGACCACGGTACTCCTCTAATACCGTTCTGTTTCCAAAATGCTCGTGCCGAGCCTCCGGCCCATCAAAATTTGCCCTCAATCAAACTCAGATAGATCGCGCGGCTTCCCCACCCTACACACGGACAGGACGCTCGATATACTACATGTACTTTTCGTGTGTCTGACTAGCGCCGGCCGCTGTGGTCGAACGGTTCTAGGTGCTTCAGTCTGGAACCGTGCGACTGCTATGGTCGCAGGTTCGAATCCTAGAACTTAGAACTACTTAAACCTAACTAACCTAGGGACATCACACACATCCATGCCCGAGGCAGGAGTCGATCCTGCGACCGTAGCGGTCGCGCGGTTCCGGACTGAAGCGCTTAGAACCGCTCGGGCACGGCGGCCGGCTGTATTAATGACCTTTTGGAAAATATCATCAGTAAACTCAGACATTTTGCAGATGATGCAGTTATCTGTGATGAAGTACAGTGTGAAAGAAGCTGCGGAAATGTTCAGATAAGATTTCAAAGTATCGCTTTCATTGGCAACTTGCTTCAATATTCATCAATGTAATACTGTGCACTTCACAAAACTAAAAAAGGGTACTTTCTCTAACTATAATATCAAATAGCCACAGAATTGATCTGCTCATACAAATACCTGTATCCAACACTTGGAACTTATATGACATGGAATGAGCCCATAGACTCAGTCGCGGATAAAACAGATGGTAGACTTTGTTGGTAGAATACTAGCAAATGCAGTGAGGATGTTCCTTACAAATCACTCGTGCGACCCATCCTAGAATATTGTTCATGTGTGTGGGATTGGTAGTAAGTAGAACTGATAGGGGACGTTGGACATATACAGAGGAGGGCACCATGAATGGTAACAGGTTTGTTTAATCCACGATACCGGGTCACGGAGATTGTGAAAAAACTGAAATGGCTTACTCTTGAGTATAGAGATAAACCATCCAAGAAGGCCTACTTAAAAATTTCAAGAACCAGTTCCAGGGATATACTACAACCTCCTAAGTGTCGGTCCCTTATAAATCGTCAGGGCAAGATTAATTCCAGCACACACTGAGGCATTTAAACACTCATTCATCTCGCCCTCCGTATTTTGAATGGAACCGCAAAAAGTTCTAATAACTTATACAGTGGGACTTACCTTCTAACATGCATTTCACTGTGGTTTGCGGTGTATAGATCTATATGTAGAGATCAGTGAGTTTTATGAATTTGATTAACTACGTGACATAACGTATTTCTGCAATAAATATTTAGTTATAGAGGCAGATTTTAATTTGTACTTCAACAAAAGGCTTTGTGTTGCATCTGAAGTATTTTGGGGATTCCATGAAATAACGCTTGGAGTTGTCTAATAGATGCAGAACAAGAGACCGTAAAATTTAGTTCTTATCCAATACTGAGATATGCCAGGAGTGCCAAAGATGGCGGACTTTGTGAAACCTTAATGGCAGACATTTCACAGTTCGTATGGAAATTAATAGTAGCCACGTGAAACATGATACCTCAAAAGGAAACATGTAGATTACCATTATTTGCATGACGACTCTGATGGTGTAACAAGATTTTCAATATCTTTATTAGTTTAAAGTTTAGTATCTGACGGTATATTATACAAGTAACACCCAGCAACGAATTTCCAAAATCTAAACGGTTCATCCGATTTTGTCGATCGAGGTGTCAGATTAGATTAGATTAGATTAATACTAGTTCCATGGATCATGAATACGATATTTCGTAATGATGTGGAACGAGTCAAAGTTTCCAATACATGACATAATTAAGTTAATTTAACAACATACTTAAGTTAATATAACAACTTTTTTATTTTTTGTACTTTTTTATTTTTTAATAATTTTTTGTTTTTTTTCTTAATTTATATGTCAAAATTCGTCTATGGAGTAGAAGGAGTTGTCATTAAGAAATTCTTTTAATTTCTTCTTAAATACTTGTTGGTTATCTGCCAGACTTTTGATACTATTTGGTAAGTGACCAAAGACTTTACTGGCAGTATAATTCACCCCTTTCTGTGCCAAAGTAAGATTTAATCTTGAATAGTGAACATCATCCTTTCTCCTAGTATTGTAGTTATGCACACTGCTATTACTTTTGAATTGGGTTTGGTTGTTAATAACAAATTTCATAAGAGAGTATATATACTGAGAAGCTACTGTGAATATCCCTAGATCCTTAAATAAATGTCTGCAGGATGATCTTGGGTGGACTCCAGCTATTATTCTGATTACACGCTTTTGTGCAATAAATACTTTATTCCACAGTGATGAATTACCCCAAAATATGATACCATATGAAAGCAATGAGTGAAAACAGGTGTAGTAAGCTAATTTACTAAGATGTTTGTCACCAAAATTTGCAATGACCCTTATTGCATAAGTAGCTGAACTCAAACGTTTCAGCAGATCATCAACGTGTTTCTTCCAATTTAATCTCTCATCAATGGACACACCTAAAAATTTGGAATATTCTACCTTAGCTATATGCTTCTGATTAAGGTCTATATTTATTAATGGTGTCATACCATTCGCTGTACGGAACTGTGTGTACTGTGTCTTATCAAAATTCAGTGAGAGTCCGTTTACAAGGAACCACTTAGTAATTTTCTGAAAGACAGTATTGACAATTTCATCAGTTAATTCTTGTTCGTCAGGTGTGATTACTATACTTGTATCATCAGCAAAGAGAACTAACTTTGCCTCTTCATGAATATAGAATGGCAAGTCATTAATATGTATTGTTTATATATCGAGAACAACAAAGGACTCAAGACTAACCCTTGTGGAACCCCATTCTTGATAGTTCCCCAGTTTGAGGAATGTGTTGATCTTTGCATAATAAAAAGCTATTAGTGTAAACCTAAATTGGTGCCCATAAGTACTCCACAGTGACATGAAGAAACGGTGGCAGCATGCTTATAAATATATTTCATCATCTGTGTCTTTGTTTAATCCAGCTGTAGGAATATTTATTTAATTTCAAGCTATTTGGATGTAAATCCAGTACCTAAAATGTGTTTCATTATGTTTGTTAGTGTGCGTTGGCTTGGAGACAGGGTGGGAGCACTCTAGCCAAACACAGCGATAGTTCCAAAAAGGACACATGCAGAGACTGCATGGAAGTGGGGGAGAGTAGCATCGTTTCGGAGAGAGGACAGGGGAGTTCTGGTCAGTACGAGAGAGGACACGAGAGAGTCCTGGACAGTACGGCGTAATGGACGCACATTTGCGGGAATGTCTTGGAGAGTGGAGCAGTTTGCACGTGGTAGTGGCAGATAGAACTATTTCGCAGTGCTGACTTGTGCACTTGTGAGACTGCCGTGGCTTCTGCAGTGAAAACGAAGTATGCGTTTAGGAGTGACTTTCTCGCGAGCTATGTTGTTGTTCATAACTAATTACGCGAAGTAGGACTCTACTGTTTCCCTATTGCTCAACTAACATTTTATTTAATTGCTGGACCATCGACACCAGTAAGTGTTTTCCAGTGATAAAGAGCATTCTTAAAAGTACTTGTGTTACCATACTCACCATTTAAAGTCGTTAAAATAGTACCTGCAGAATTTAGTTAATTGCAATCTTTCATTTATAAATGTCTATGTTACGTTCAAAATTCGCAACTGCCGTGTGATAGGAACCTTCGACCATTTGATTCATGGGTACATTTATATTGTATACTGTAGACGCAGCAGTATTTGGCTAGTAATGCGGCAACTACATAACCCAGCCCCTAGACAACGAGACCAGCCAAAACCTTTCAGTATTTCAACTCTGAGTCTGTCGGTACGTAGTTGAGGGCCACCACACCACATTATTATTATATGAAGGCCCGCATGTTGGACAAAATACAGAAACTGTTTTAGACAGATAAATTAATAATGATGCACTTAGGAACATGTATTAGGAAAAAGCCATATAGTGTTTTCTGAATAATAGTGGCCCTAAACGTTTTAGTGCTTACTGCTTCTCTGTAATAACGGCTGTAAATGCCAGTGCAGGAAGAACCGTAAAGGTGTAGGAAAATAACCATTTCCATTGGAGCTATTTCCGAAAATCTCTGGCGAGAAGTAGTGAAGTGGGGCAGTGCAATGTCAGTAACGTGTCCCATCTGACGCACCCTACAGAGTCTACTACAGAAACACAACCACAAGACCTGAGACATCAGCACCTTCTTTGTCGCTGGCACACTACTCCTTCCAAAAGACACGCTATGTCCTATCCCAACCAATGAAGGCATAGTCTGTTTAGTCAAGCTGTTTCCTGTGTGTTATCCACCCTATTGGATGACCACATATAATTGAAAACTTTACGGTGCCGCACCGCTCCTTATTTCCCCAGAATCACATGGCAACATTCCTCCAGTACCAATCTAATTTCGTATGTTCACGCCCAGATACCTTCGTTCAACTCCCCTGCCATTCTTCAGTGTTCGACATGTCCACTTCTATTGCAACACTTCTTTTCCATTACCCGAAACCCAACATTTTTCATTTGAAAATTTCGTTCACCATCCCGACACCTCCCTGACCTCCCTCAATATCTTCCAAATATGCTGTTTACTAGGAAGTAATAATCAAACCACAGAAGAAGCCTTCGCAAGAAGCATAAAAGCTGCAGCATCAATGACTTTGCAGAATAAAAACACATCGGTCAGTATTGCAGGCGTTAAGCGGCATAACAATATCATATGTATTAATTAACTTAATATGAAATTTGTCATTTATTAATGTTTCTATTTCAGTTGAGTCATATCTAAATTCTGTGTAGTTGTTGCCAACACGGTCCAAGATAAAAATGAAAAACAATAAAAATATTACTGTACACCGTTTAAAGTAACGCCTTCGTATCAATGATTCTTTCTCCCTTTTCCGAGTCTGGGTTATCATTCAACTACTTGATTGTCTCAGTGACTTGCCGGACGGTGCGGCTAAGCGGTTCTAGGCGCAACAGTTTGGAACCGCGCGACCGTTACGGTCGCAGGTTCGAATCCTGTCTCGGGCATGGATGTGTGTGCTGTCCTTAGGTTAGTTAGGTTTAAGTAGTTCTAAGTTCTAGGGGACTGATGACCTCAGATGTTGAGTCCCATAGTGCTCAGAGCCATTTGAACCAAGCCATTTTTCTCTGTGACTTCAAAAATATGAAATGCATTAAGCAAACTTGTAGTACTGTTGTAAGGTGCAATGGCAAAGAGACCAAATTTAAATCGATTGTAAAAGTGGGTCAAATACACTACTGGTCATTAATATTGCTACACCACGAAGATGACTCGCTACAGAAGCGAAACTTAACCGACAGGAAGAAGGTGCTGTGATATGCAAATGATTAGCTTTTCAGAGCATTCGCACAAGGTTGGCGGCGGTGGCGACACCTACAACGTGCTGACACGAGGAAAGTTTCCAACCGATTTCTCATACGCAAACAGCAGTTGACCGGCGTGCCTGGTGAAACGATGTTGTGATGCCTCGTATAAGGAGGAGAAATGCGTACCAGCACGTTTCCGACTTCGATACAGGTCGGATTGTAGCCTTTCGCGATTGTGGGTTATCGTATCGCGACATTGCTGCTCGCGTTGGTCGAGATCCAATGACTGTTAGCAGAATATGGAATCGTTGGGTTCAGGAGGGTAATACGGAACGCCGTGCTGGATCCTAATGGCCTCGTATCGCTAGCAGTCGAGATGTCAGTCATCTTATCCGCATGGCTGTAACGGATCGTGCAGCCACGTCTCGATCCCTGAGTCAACCGAAGGGGACGTTTGCAAGACAACAACCATCTGCACGAACAGTTCGACGACGTTTGCAGCAGCATAGACTATCAACTCGGAGACCGTGTCTGCGGTTACCATTGACGCTGCATCACAGACATGATCGCCTGCGATGGTGTACTCAACGACGAACTTGGGTGCACGAATGGCGAAACGTCATTTTTTCTGATGAATCCAGGTTCTGTTTACAGCATCATGATGGTCGCATCCGTGTTTGGCGACATCGCGGTGAACGCACATTGGAAGCGTGTATCCGTCGTCCCCATACTGGCATCACCCGGTGTGATGGTATGGGGTGCCATTGGTTACACGTCTCGGTTCGCATTGACGGCACTTCGAACAGTGGACGTAACATTTCAGATGTGTTCCGACCCATGGCTCTAACCTTCATTCGATCTCTCCGACGGCGCTACACTCTGGAACCGCGCGACCGCTACGGTCGCAGGTTCGAATCCTGCCTCGGACATGGATGTGTGTGATGTCCTTAGGTTAGTTAGGTTTAAGTAGTTCTAAGTTTAGGGGACTGATGACCTTAGACGTTAAGTCCCATAGTGCTCACAGCAACTTCGATCTCTGCGAAACCCCACATTTGAGCAGGATAATGCATGACCGTATGTTGCAGGTCCTGTACAGGCCTTTCTGGATACAGAAAATGTTCGACTGCTGCCCTGGCCAGCACATTCTCCAGATCTCTCACCAATGGAAAACGTCTGGTCAATGGTCGCCGAGCAACTGGCTCGTCACAATACGCCAGTCACTTCTCTTGATGAATTGTGGTATCGTGTTGAAGCTGCATGGGCAGCTGTACCTGTACACGCTATTCAAGCTCTGTTTGACTCAATGCCCAGGCGTATCAAGGCGGCCAGAGGTGGTTGTTCTGTGTACTGATTTCTCAGGCTCTATGCACCCAAATTGCGTGAAAATGTAATCACATGTCAGTTCTAGTATAATATATTTGTCCAATGAATACCCGTTTATCATCTGCATTTCTTCTCTTTGTAGTAATTTTAATGGCCAGTAGTGTATGTAGCATTGTAACATCGTGTGTCAAGACCATCGATAGCTGGCAGTAAGAGTGATATGGTGTCCTCTCAAGCAATCCACTCTTTTACTCAAGTAGAGCGACAAATTTCCTTTCTCTCCAATTTGATTCAGTAACCCCTCATTAGTTATGCCATCATACCACCCAATCTTCAGCGTTGCCCTACAACGTCACATTTCAGAAGTTTCGATTCTCTTCTTGCTTGAACTATTCATCATCCGTGTCTCACGTCTGGAGGAGGTTGTACACTCGACAAATATTTTCAGAAAAGACTTCCTAATATTTAAATTCATGTTCAGTGTTAACATACTTCTCTCTTTTAGGTATGTTTTCCTTGCAGATATCACAAAAAATCTGCCTGCTTAAAATCTTTAGCGCAGTAGATAACTTTTTCTCATTGGTTCTAAAGTTTTCAAAGAAACAAGAAACTCAGATTTCTACGTTTAGAATTCCTCAATGCCATTACGAGGGCTAGTCGAAATGAAAGATACGATCAGTCGCGAAGCGGAACGACCGTGAAAATCAAAAGTGTCTTATTTGGAGCAGTTAGCTACACCTTTTAGCTACTTCTCTTCACAGTCACCGCTCCCACTAATCATTTGTCGTAGCGTTGTACCAACATTCCAATGCCCTCGTCATAGAAAGCAGCCACCTGTACATTTCCGCTAAATCTCTACGCTGGTCTACAGCTCGTTGTCTGTGTCAAAATATTGTGTTCATAGCCAGCTGTTCATGTGAGCAGAAACGGAATTCAATGAGACCTCGCTACGGGCTGTACTGTGTTACGTTAGCTGCATGATATAAGGCGAAGTCTCTCACCAGGCTCCCTCACTTGGTGGGAGACGCTATGTTCTAGGAATCTTTACGTGCTCACTGTGTGCTCAGAACTGAAAAGAACGACTTGACGTGATCGACGGGCGTACTAGAGACACCGAGCAACACATCTGTACAAGGTTTAATGGGATTTTCTTTGTCTTTTCCATTTCGCGTCCGATCGGACCTTACTTTCCTAATGGCCCTCGTATGAATTAATTAGTACTAATTATTGGCGTTTCCTTAGAGAATCTATATTAGTTCTGCACACTTGGTTCTACAAAATGTGGGTCCTGGTGTGCTGTTCCTAATTACTTGTTCCTAATTACTGAGACTAGTGAGGTGAAATACCAATTTCCTTCTGAATTCTTTGTTTCTATTCTAATCTTTGTTTACTTCCCGCCTTCTACGCCTCTAGTGTTCTAGTGTTCCACATCTAGATGCTGCTACTCCTACACAGCCACAGGTAATGAATTAAACGCATATTATATGGTGTTTCAAACGTAGGTGTATAACTTTTCCTTTCACGCCATTTTCTTCAGATCACACGTTTCGCGACATCTAATTCTGCATATTCTCATCGGGAATTCCCTTACCTCACCACAAACAACAGTTTCATTTCTACTCCTAACTGTATACTAAAAAAGTCCGAGTGGATTAACACAACTTGTAAAGCGAGTTGGCCAGTGACTTCATCCATACCAAATCTAGATTGAAATTGGCGTTATACGTAGGTACAACATCAAATAAAGATTTAACGATTAGATGAAGTGAAAGAATTCTGCTACTTTGGAAGCAAAATAGCTCAAGAGGTATGAAGTAGTCAGGTCATAGAAAGCCAATTAGCACAGGTGTAGAGGAAAATTAAGACGTAAGAAGTGTACTAGTGTCAAAATCGGGCCTCATATGAGGAAGAATTTCCTGAAAATGTACGTCTAGAGCACAGCTTTGCATATAGGTGACACATGCACTGTACGAAAACCGGTAAAGAAGAGGCTCTAAGGGATTTCAACGTGATGCTGTATATGGAAGTTGAAAATTTTGTCTGTTGGTAACATAAAAACTGTTCAATGGATTTTAATGACGTTAGCCACATTTGGGCATTGACGTGAATTAATGGTTACAGATAATTTGTGCCGGAGCGGTACTCGAACCCGGATTTCCCGTCTAACACGAGCAGACACCTTAACCGCCTCTACCGTAGGAGCACACTTCAATGCGACCCAAATCCCGTACACACTAATGACGAAGTGCTATCTGTATGTTAATCAGGTGATGACTAGCAAAGATCGTTTCTTTCAATGTGGATGCACATACTGACCATCTCTTATGGAAATCAGGAACTACGAATGAGAGTTTCATGAATAGGTGAAACAGCGCAGTAGTCATGAAGCATGCACAGATGGGTGAGGATGACTGAGGCGGTAAAGGCAATAGCTGGCGTTAAGCAAGAAATCTGGGTTCGAGCCCCGTCCGGCATAAAGTTTCACCTGGTACCATTAATTATTGAACAGAATGCCCGCTATTACCATCTGAAGTATGCTGCAGAAATCAGTTAATCTTTCACCACTCTCTTTCGTAGTAGGAAACCCATATTCTCCATTTCTTCTATTCGTTCCCCTACAAACGCATTACAATCCACCATGACTTTCAGATTTTCATATACCTTTGATTAATGAATTCCCCGTTCAACACCCTCACATACTTTCTCCTTTTCTTCATCCTCCGTTTGCGATGTCTGAACTATTATACTCGGTGTTGGTTTGCTGTCGATTCAGATGAGAACGCTGAACTGTTCACAGTAACTCACTCTCTGCCATACTTTCGTGTTCATAACGAATCCCACTCCCGCTATACCATTTTCTGACGCTGTTAATATTTCCTTACATTCGTTATCAGAAACCCTTCTTTCCACTACAATTCACTGACCCCTACAAATCTAGATTGAGCCTTAGAATCTACCTTTTCTGACTTTCTAGCTTTGCCACTACGTTCAAATTTCTGGCACTGCATGCTCTGACTCGTAGAATGTTATACCATCGTTGGTTATCCTCTTTTTCTCATGGTCACTTTCCTCTTGGCAGTCCCCTCCCAGAAATCCGAATGGTGGATCGTGGTTGTTTGGGAATCTTTTGCCAATGGACCCTATCTAGCTACGGGCCACTTGTTCTATGGATACAAATTACATATCTAATGGAGTGGTCTCAGTTGCCTTCTTCATCTTCACGTCGTTGATCATGGCTGAATCATCCGCCTCTTTTCGACAGACTCCCACTCCAAAACCAAGAATGTGCTATGAATTTCTGTCCTCTCCACTGCCCTCTTTGACAAGACCGTTCGCAGAACGATGGTGACTTATCATACCGAAAAACTTTGTTCGCCATTGCTGATGACTTTTATTCTAAATGTGGGTATGTGAGCAGTGACTGGATACTAACCAGGATCCAGTACGTTTTCATTAGCAGTCGAAGTGTTTCCCGTAGGTCATGCGATGCTAATAAGTTAAATTGTGATAGGTGTGGGGAAATGTATGTGAAATAGACTGTAAGAAATTTGAAAGCAAAGTTCATTCTCACTGACACTAACCTATCTTCATTCAGCTTATGCCTAAAAGTGTAAATCTACAAAGCCGCTGACATTAAACTATACCTGTCAGTCCTAAATACCGGCACAAAAAGGACAGCATAATAATTACTTTAGAAGAAATAGATATTTACACATATGTGATGAAATATTCCGAAATTATTTTGGAGGAACGACCGACCTGAAAAACAAAACTGTTCATCGAAAGTTGCAATAATATACTAGTAAATTTTCGATGTTGTAATACAGAAATAACACAAGTTGTAAATGAATTTATGTAGTTTATGATATAAAAAACTCAGTGACAATCGTTGGATATAAATTTCATCGCCATCGGCAGTTACACAAAACATACTTGTTATTGATAATGGCAAACATGAATTATTAACCTGTTCAGTGTTTTTAAATTGATTTATCTGTTATTATTTTGGTGTTCTGCGACTGTTTATATCTTGTGTGATATTTTCAGTAATGTCAACTACTCCTGTTGAATATTGTAGCACCATGACTCATATATACTTTGCACCATTATCGCAATGGTGTGTTAGGCAGTGGCCTTATAACTCGAAATGAAGGGCACAAGTCTATATAGCTAGTGATTTAAAGGGCAAAAATATGTTTATTTAACAAAAAAGGGATATGCTTAAGTTAATTAATTAAAAAAGTCATTTTTTGTGGTTACACGGACATTGCAGTAATCTAAGACCAGTGAAGCTGACACACTGCCTTGCTGTATCATTGTCATTAAAAGAAACCAATTCGGCAAAGTTCTCTTAATATCAGATGCTTAATTCCTATTCGAACGTTCGGTATCAAATTACATTGAAGTGTGGCCGATCAAGCAACATTGAAGTCATTACCCAGGTTAGATTAGATTTTTGTTTCAACATAGGCATATTGAGCAGATCCTCAAAAATATAGAACATTTTACAGCACATATTTGTTTAAAAATAGAAGAGATTTGCTAACGTCCCTTTCGTGAGTTCTAAGTGAAATGGTTCCCGTGGATGTCCAAAAAGTAATACGAATATAAAAGTTTTCATTTAACCAAAAAGTATCAAAGAATTTTCAGTAAAATGTATTACCAAGGGTGTCACTGGGAGAGGGGAGCAGCATTCCTTATCCTCACACTAAAATGAATTGAAAAAGCAAAATCTGTTAATTATTATTGACTTACTTTAACGACGTACTTTTAAAAAGGGTGCTGATGTGTATGTAGGCTCCAGAACAGGAAAGCATCTTTTAGCACACATCTAGCAATACCGACGCACTTTCAGTAAGGAGTATTACCAAGGGTGGTAATATTATGATTACCACAAACATCTTTGTGACAATATAGATTTACTATACTGTTGTTGAATTTTACTCACAACATACTTTTTAAAGAGCTACTGATGTGTAAGTATGATCTTAAACTTGCACATAATGGATTTGAAATTCGTTGTGAAAAGTCACATCCACTACTAAGACTTCAATTTAGGTAGGCTAGTTGAGAAATTTAAAACATTTACTAAATCTTGTAGAATATGCCATTTAAAACAATAACTCTATTAGAAGTACCTGATTAGCTGACTATTTTCGAATACTTTCTAAAAGGGACATAAAGCCTGTGCCTCTACCACCCCCACCCCCTCTTCATGGTAGGGTTATGGGATAGTAACAAACATCTAAAATATAAAATAATACGCTGAAGTACCTTTATGTCGCATCTTAGGCTGTTACAGATACACTTCATCAAAATAAAAAAAAATTACCTCACATTAACAATAACGAATGCGCATCAGTCAGTTCCACTAATACATTCGTCAGTGAAGTTGCCTACCAGAAATCCTTTAGTTTAATCAGCACTTTATTAGTAGTTAAATTTTTTATGGCTGCCGACAAGTGTTGAAAACTGAAGTTCCAGAACAATGGACACCTTTCTGGACCAAAGTAAATTAAGATTATCGGTATTTCTAATACTGATTCCATGAAATGAGTTGAGGGTTTGTAAGTTAATGGGCATGAGTAGGAAAAACAACCGTCGTTTAAATATCTCGGCGTAACGTTGCGAAGCGATGTTAAATCGAACGAGCATGCGGGGGTCGTAGTAGAAAAGACGAATGGTCGACTTCGGTTTATTGCGAGAATTCCAGGGAAGTGTAGTTCATCTGTAAAGAAGACCGCATGTAGGACGCTAGTGTGACCTGTTCTTGAGTACTGTTCGAATGTTTGGGATCCGTATCAGGTCGGATTAAAGAAGGACATCGATGCAATAGGGGGACTTTCAGATTTGTTACTGCCAGGTTCAAGTGTTACGGAGATTCTTTGGGAACTCAGATAGGAATACCCGGAGGGATGGCGGCATTCTTTTCGAGGAACACTACTGAAAAAATTTAGAGAACCTGCATTTGACGCTGACTGCAGGAAGATTGTGTTGCCTCTAACATACATTGCACGTAAGCACCATGGCTATAACATATGAGAAATTAGGGCTCATACGGAGGCATAAGTACAGTCGTTATTCCCTCGTTCTACTTGAGGTCAGGAACGGAAATGAAGAATAGTGGTACAGAGTACCCTGCGCCACGCACCGTAAGGTGGACTGCGGTGTATCGATGTAGACACAGATGTACATGTAGAAAAAAAAAAATTAGGTTACCCAGTTGTTCGTATAGGCACCTTGAGGAGATTCTTGAGTTCACACCAGAAACTATTCGTATTACACGCTTTTTAACTCGGAAAACGTTAGGTTGACTTTACGAGTCATCCAAAAAAAAAAAAAAAAAAAAAAACATCTTTCCTGTATGACATTGTGGAATGAAATTAGGTGAAGCAT
Organism: Schistocerca serialis cubense; assembly: GCF_023864345.2. Taxonomy (NCBI): domain Eukaryota; kingdom Metazoa; phylum Arthropoda; class Insecta; order Orthoptera; family Acrididae; genus Schistocerca; species Schistocerca serialis. The sequence goes on along the minus strand of NC_064642.1, from coordinate 110,179,615 downwards.
TATACGTCTTTTTTTTTGTCTTACATCACCTGTATCTGGCAACGTGTACATTACAAATCAAGATTCGTATGCCTTTACACCAGATGTGTAGTAAGCTCCTCCCAGTTCAAATTATTATCGAGGTGTGATATTAATGAATGTAGGGAAGGGATGGGAAGTCAGGTTCGGAAACGTATTTGTATACACTCGAGCATCTAGTATTTACAGGGAGTATAGGCAACACAACTTTCGAAATTCTGAGAAGTGTACCTGTTTCCCAAGTGACTATATCGAGATTGGCACGCACCGGCGCAAGTGTTGTAGCACGTAGACAGGCGCCTGGGTCGGCTACAGCAGTATCTGCTGTGTCCGTGCCTGTGGCTGCAGCGGGCGTGTTTAGGCACGCGGACCGCTGGGTGGCACGGCAACCGACAGCGCAGCTGACGCAATCACAGCCAGATTAGAGGTGTTTGTTAATTAGGTGCACTGTACACGCCGCGGCACAGTCTCCAATTAGCGTCGCCAATGCTAAGGTGAAGTGGGTGTGATTAACATTGCAATAAGATGCTAAACAGCTGGTTTCTGTGGCGGACGGACTCTATCTAGCCCGACACCTGGCCGCGGCCTCCCATCAGCAGTGTGTGTGTGTGTGTGTGTGTGTGTGTGTGTGTGTGTGTGTGTGGACGCGCGCGTGCGCACTAGCTGCACACAGCGATGTTGATACTATGAAGCGGTTACGCTATTGTGTGGTCCCATGTGCATCGCTTACTTTGTGACATGGTTGATCAGTGGGCTGTTGACGGGCAAGTGACCACCACAGAGGCTTCCACTGTCAACAACAAACTTTACAGACGGCGGTCGTCGAGAGCTTCTTGCTATTAGCAACTGCTCGGAAATACCACATAACGTCGAACTGCAGAGTGAGTTTCACGCTGTCAGACACGTAACGAACAATAAAATAGAATTAGCTTTTGATCAGATAGTAATCCCACAGTGTTTATAATTAATGCACACTAAAGCGTCGTCCTTCGTCATATTTTTTACATTTTAACATAAACACCAATACCAAGCTTCTTAAGTGATGTAATTTTTGTTTTGTTTTTCATGTCATCGATGTGCACGTCAGAGAGAGAGCAAGTTGCGTCACAATTTAGTAGTACTGTGTGGACTTGTGATTGAATATGTTAGATGAAGAAAGGACAGCAAGGAAGAATATGATGTAAACAATGAATGGCGAGAGGAAAATAGATTTTGAATAATGTTATTATTTTTGAAGAGAAGAAGTCTGAGGGAAGACTGCAGCATTGTCAGCTAGTTAACTTGCTCAGAGCTAGAGAAAGACCCCCCCCCCCTCCCACTTCATTGAATCATGGATCAACATATTAAGTAATGAAGCTATTTGATTTTTATATAAATTCTCTGTTAACTTTGTAACCTTTTAAAATCATTGTTCACTTTGTTAGGCATAGTATTGTTCAGATTTGTTTTGTTAACTATAGTATTGTTCAGTTGTTACGTGTGAAGGTTACGTGAAGTTTTACCCTGTCTTTTGAATACATCCTCCATACTAAAATCGTTGTCTTGGAATACCATTTAATAGGAATAGTTACTCTCCCAAACCCTCTGTGTGTCATTACGCATTATCACATGCAACAGTTTGAATAAGTATTTAGAAACAGAAATCTAGTTTACCCACGCGCTGCCTGCTTGCTGTTTGCTGTTGTGCTTTCGAGAAATCTGCGACAACGTTGTTAAGACGCTAGGTAAGTGGAAATTTTTATTAGAGCCAGATATTGTATTACTTCCGTTGCGCATTTAATACAAAGACAAGATGCATTCTGATCAGTTACAGTTGAGTTCAAAATTAGATTATGTTTAGTGAAGGGTTAGCATACGAGAGTAAGTTGGATAACAGTTTGTGAATACATAGTTTTGGTAATAAGTTGACTTTTATAGAGTGAGAGTAAATTTGGGGTAAATTTTAGACAGAAACTAATATAGTGGGGAGGTTAAAAGTTGATAAAGTCTCTTATTGATCAGACTGGAATCCATATAATTCCGCTGTGCGCAACAATCGTTGAATATAGACAATGGAGAAAAGAAGAGCAGTCGATCGCGAAATCCGTCGTCTTACGTTTCTGTTAGACTCGTGCACCCTCTACACCAACGAGAACCGTTTTTCACTTGATACTTTGAACTAATGTCACCTGTTTTTATATGCACTGAAGACGTCTATGAAATAGTTGAAATCTAAATCTGCTGTAATAAATTGAAGAATTTCGCGAACGAATTCTGTACTTTTCTGCATTCTCTAAAACTGTTACTGTTCAGCAGATAGTTTCGACGATGCGTCATCATCTAGAAAATTGAAGAAATTTTAAATTGTGCACACGACGTGACACAGACTTAAAATACAGGGCGCACACTAATAAAACCGACAGACTGCAGGGACGGTTTCCTGACCTGAAATGGAGGAAAATAGGTCCTATGAACATATGTCCGGAAATTCATCGTTGGCACGGTATGTAGTGCTACCGAATGAAGGTTGCTCTGACCACCCGCCGTGTGTGCCTTGTGTTTTGCAGGCTGTGTGGTCGACGTACCGTACTGTCAGCAGCATAATGGTGCGGCATTCATGTCGGGAACAGGCCGAGATGGTGTTTGGGTATGACGAAGTAGATGGAAGCTGTTGAGAGGCAGCACGGCTTTACCAAAACAAGCCTCTCTCTTTCTCATTCTCTCCCTCTCTCTCTCTCGCTCTCTCTCTCTCTCTCTCTCTCTCTCTCTCACTCACACACACACACACACACACACACACACACACACATACTTTTAAGGATTTAAATTTTCGAAATCCCTGTTATTTATTTATGATTTGGAATTCTTTTTGAAGGACTGTAACGTACAACACAGAAAAATCATACCGATCCATTAACCTCAAATGCTCTCCCACAGTTCATTTAGTTACGGTTTAATGTTCAGACAGTCAACATGATTTTCTAGGACAAACTTAAAATAACAAATTGAAGATACAAGTATAGTATTTGGTGATCGGATTTTTACATTTCTTAAACATATCTTATTTTGCGGATACATTGATGATATGGGTGTGATGTGTTCACATGTAATAGACGATCTGGGCAATTTCCTTGATCATGCTAACTGCCTTCATTCTTCAGTCAAGTTCCTAGTGCAGGTTGAAAGGGATGGAAAACTTCTGTTTCTAGACATATTGGTCTACAGGAAGGACGGTGACACTCTGCCACAAAGCGTTTACCGGAAGCCGTTGCACACGGAACGTTATCTACATGCGATGAGCTATCACTAGCTGTACCAACTCATGGGAGTCCTTCGGACGTTGGGAAAGAAAGGTTACGTCATCTCAGACGCAGAAAGCTTCTCACAAGGGCTGGAACATTTTCGGCTAGCGTTCAAGCAGAGTGACTACAAGGGCAAACGGACCCATCTTGTCAGCCGATCCTTCGAGTGGACCTTCAGCAGTAGAAGTCCGAGTAAAAATGGCTCTGAGCACTATGGGACTTAACTTCTAAGGTGATGAGTCCCCTAGAACTTAGAACTACTTAAACCTAACTAACCTAAGGACATGACACACATCCATGCCCGAGGCAGGATTCGAACCTGCGACCGTAGCGGTCGCGCGGTTCCAGACTGTAGCGCCTTTAACCGCTTGGCCACCACGGCCGGTGAAGTCCGAGTAGATCAGTGGCTTTTCTACTATATGCTGGGAGCACATCTTAAAAAATAGGATAGATAATATGAAAAGTGTTTATCCTCTGCTAGCCTAGCCAAGCCGACTACCATCACGCACCTTATAAATTCCCTTTTGGGATGTAACCTTTAGTTGTTGTCAAAAAATTGTTAGCTGAAGTTTCTATATTGAAGTTTTACACTAATATTCAACCTTTTATTTGTCCTTAGTTTAGATTTCAACATTTTTATCTTAAACTATTCACTCTAGCGCTACAAAAGTGATGTCATAGATACTTAGGAGCACAGTTTTTTGTCATCTTTGACCTATTTGACGATATTCGCCTCATCTAACAGACATCGTAGACATCTACTAAGCTTTCTACCCGTTCTGTTTTCTCGAGCCCGCACTCTACATTTCATCTGGTCCACACTCCTTACTCGCCACGGAATTTTCAGCTGTTATGAATTTTACATAATTAATAACTAATTTATATCTTTCGACACATGAATAACTCCTCTTTTTTCCTTCCCGCCCCAGTCCTCTTTCAATCTCCTCCTCTCCCTTTGTTGATCACCTCCTATCTGTCCATCTTCCAGTACCCCTCCCCCCCCCTAATTACTCTCTCTCTCTCTCTCTCTCTCTTTCTCTCTCCCTCTCCCTCACACAAAGTTTCGGACGACTCACGATCATCCACAGTAATCTTTTTTTTTTTTTTTTTATCTTGGTATTTGTCCCATATCTAGGCGAGGAAGGAGTGGTCACTGTGGGATTTGGCATGGTTACTTTAAGGGGTGACCGGATACCCTTCCAAACACCATCTGTTACACCTCGGAATTGAATATTTTTACCCCAACTGTCTGCGTGTAGTGTTATCTGTGTGAAAGTGTTCGAATGTTTCCTAAGAGTTTTCGAATCTTGTGACTGAGGTGAGAATTGGGTAACTGCCCAATATTCACCTAGAAGAACGTGGTAAACAGCGTCAAAACCATATCGTCGATAATCCACCTTAATTCAGCTTTCCTGTTCTCTGCTAGAACCACCTGCAGCAAAGCAAAATATGAAGTTGTGCATGCAGTTTCTGTACAAAATTATATATGTAAGGAGAAGGAATGCATATGCAAGAAACAATACGTTAGTGCTTTAAATGGTCTGCTATCGTAGTTAAAACTGATTGCTACCAAGGAAAACAAACCGCGATGGGTTTTTACATTAGAGCACTCTTTCCCATAGTCGGTTTTAGTAGAACACCAGTACATTCTTGTATAAAGTAATATGTATCACATGTCCACCTGAATGTCTCTTAGATTGTCATGTAAATGTTGTGATCTGATCGAGAACTTTTCGAGATTTTTTATAACAACCATATATGTCTGTTATGTATTACATTTATGAAATTGTATATTACATTTATTAAGACACTCTCACACACACACACACACACACACACACTCACACATACACTATATATATATATATATATATATATATATATATATATATATATATATATATATATATATAACTCCGCCAAAGCCGGTCCCAAGCCCGGTTGAAAAAGGAGGAGGGGGAGGAGTAACACCTCGTTAAAAAACCTTGGTTCACCTGGCCCGGGTGATAGTACCTCGTGAGGGTCCCTAGCCAGGGAAACGGTGAAGACCTCAACGGCAGTGAAGGCGGCGATGAAGATCATCAGAACGGCGCAACTGGCGGAGGAGGCAGGCTTTTATATAAAAGCACCAGACTGTAACGTCTGTTCCCACAGTGGGCGGCTGCAAAAGGCGTCTGTCCCACATGTTAGTGGCGGCCTCACTTATAATTCTAAGCTAAATGCTTGAATTTTTATCATCGAAAGGTTCGACTACCTTACCCCAAACCAAACTTTAACCTAAGACATTATGGTAAATTTCAAAATGGAAACTACTCCAGGAAGTAACCAATCTTCCATCGCTATTCATGGCGGTGCAACTAGGCCTTTGGATTCTGGAGAGCCTAGAACATCATGTAAGGAAGAGTCGGAGCTTCCGAGTACTTCTTCAAAGATAAGATCCAAGAAAAACCATCTACTGGGGACTCTGAATATCAACACACTTATGAAAGTTGGAAAACTAAAACACCTAACGGACGCTCTCAATCAACGCAACATACTTACATTAGCTCTTCAAGAAACAAGGTATCTGGATGAAAATGCATTTGAATCAGGTGGATACAGGATCTACAAAGGAAAACCAGCCATTAAAAATTCCAATAATACGACTATATTAGGGACCGCATTTATGGTCAAACAGCAACTTACGGAATCAATAACTAATTTTAGCTCCCCATCAGAACGAATTTCGTTTCTGACGTTCAAGTCAGGCAATAAACGCTACACTATTATAAATGCACATGCACCTATTAACCAACATAACAGAACAAATGTTGACAAAGTGGAAGATTTCTGGGAAATGCTTGAACACGAAACATCCATATTACCAAAAGAACATATAAAAATTTTAGTGGGAGACTTTAATGCACAAGTTGGCAAAGAAATAAAATTTAAATCAGTAGTTGGAGATTATCCAGCATATGCAAGAACCAACAGAAATGGGGAAAGACTTATAGATTTTTGTAGACAGTTTAATCTAAAATTAATGTCGACATGTTTCAGGAAACTTGCAAGAAAGAAAAAAACGTGGGTATCACCTAATCCAAATCAAGGTGAATATCAGTTGGACCATGTGGCAATAACGACTCGCAACTACAAGGAAATCTTGGATGTCAGAGTGAGGAAGGGCCTAAACATAGACTCAGATCATTATCTGACAGAAATAAAGACCATGTTCCAACCAAACAAACCTAAACCAAAACCAAGAAGATTTCCAAGAGTAAACACTAAATTTCTCCTGCAAAAGCAGGACAAATTCTGTCATATACTAAACACAAGAAAAATGGATAATTGGGAAGAAATTAAAGAAACAATGATAGAGTCAGTTAAAGAAATGGGACAGCCACGAAGAATACCAAAACACAGATGGTGGAATGAGCTGTGTGATGAAGCAATTGACAATCGACTAAAGGCATGGAAAAAATGGAACAGCGATAAGAAACACGAATACTGGGAAGAGTTTAAGGAAGAAAGGAAAATGACAGCAAAAATCATCAGATCAGTGAAAAGAAAATATGACAAAGACAGATTAGAAGAAATGGATTCTGATTTCAAAAGGAACAACACTAGAAACTTCTATAAGACTTTCAGAGAAGTTTTAACAGGATTCCAGTCACCAAGTTTACATTTTAAAGATAAAAATGGAAAAATGGTTTTAAGCACTAAAGAGAACTGCCAAATCTTAGCTGAATACTTTGAAAATCTATTAAATTGTGAGGAGCCTAATGACAGGTTACAATTTCAAAAACCACAACATGAAAATCCACCGTGGAACCACCTACAGTAGAAGAAATAGAAAAGATTATCAAAGCATTGAAGAATAACAAAGCACCAGGTGAGGATGGGATAGTGGCAGAAATGTGGAAACTAGGGGGCTTATCCGCATGTCAGAAAATTCACAAAGTAATTAAAGACATTTGGACAAAAGGAATCATACCCAGTGACTGGAAACAAGCATTGATCCGCCCTCTCCATAAAAAAGGAGATAAAACAGACACCAACAACTACAGGGGCATATCCTTGTTACCAGTGACATACAAAATACTTTCTAAAGCACTTTTAAATAGAATAGAGGAACAAGCAGGACCTAATATAGGAGATTATCAAGCAGGATTTAGAAAAGGTAGATCATGTGCAGAACAGATTCTTAATTTAAAAACAATTTTGAGAGTGAGAGCTATACAAAATAAAAATACAGTAGTTACTTTCGTAGACTTCAAGAAGGCCTACGACTCAGTTGACAGACAAACACTATTCCAGATACTGTATGAATCAGGGATAGATGAAAACACCAGAAGACTTGTTGAACAAACGCTCACAGATACAACATCAAGAATTAAGTTCCAAGGCGAAATTTCTGAACCATTCAAAATCAAAACAGGAGTTCGACAAGGTGACGGACTGTCCCCAATTCTCTTTAACTTGGTTTTAGATAAAGTAGTAAAAACATGGGAAAACACATTAAAAAACAGAGGCACAAAGGGTATAAGCATGGGCCAAGGAAAGAACAAATTTGAAGTAAAATGTTTAGTCTTTGCGGATGATATGGCATTGATAACTGAAAACCGAACAGACGCAACATTTATGCTTGATATGTTACACGAGATTGCTGAAAAGACTGGGCTAAAAATATCCTACGAAAAAACCAAGTATATAGAACACAAACATAATACAGAAAAGTTTATGAAAACAAAGTATGGAAAAATTAAAAGAGTTGATAGATTCAAATACCTGGGGGAGTGGATCCAAGCCAATGGACTGGATAACACAACAAATAAAGAAAGAATAAAAAAGTTGGAATTTGCATATAAATTAACACAAAACTACTACAATAAGAAATCAATATCCATACAAGCAAAGATTAAACATTATAATTCAGTTATTAGGACACAAGCAACATATGGATCAGAGTGCCTAACATTGAATAAGAAAGGCGAATTAAGAGAACTAGAAAAAAGAGAGAGAAAAATATTAAGAAAAGTTCTAGGTCCTGAGAAAAACAAGGAAAACAGATGGATTAAAAGGAGAAATGAAGACCTATACAAAAATACAGAAAAGATCACAGACACAATGAGGAAGAGACGGCTAAAATTTTATGGACATTTAAAAAGAATGGAAGAAACACGAATTACAAAGAAAATTTTTAATTACGTTTGTAAGCTGAAAAACACCGTAGGATGGATAGAAGCAGTAAAGAAAGACGCCAACAAAATAGGTGCTACAGAAGAAATAATACGTGACAGGAATAACTTTAGGCTACTTATAGAAAACGCAAACTACGAAGAAGATGCGCCAAAACCTCGACCCAAGAGAGTGTGGACAGATGAGCAGAGACGAGCAGTTGGCGAGAAAATGAAGAAGTACTGGGAAGAACGGAAGAAAAAGAAACACCATAAGTCTTAAGTTGTATGCGGTCCATAGCTGGCCAAATTCATAATTATATATATATATATATATATATATATATATATATATATATATATATATATATACATACAGCGTGTTACAAAAAGGTACGGCCAAACTTTCAGGAAACATTACTCACACAGAAATAAAGAAAAGATGTTATGTGGACATGTGTCCGGAAACGCTTAGTTTCCATGTTAGAGCTTATTTTAGTTTCGTCAGTATGTTGTTCCACCTACGCTCAATGGAGCACGTTATCATGATTTCATACGGGATACTCTACCTGTGCAGCTAGAACATGTGCCTTTACAAGTACGACACAACATGTGGTTCACGCACCATGGAGCTCCTGCACATTTCAGTCGAAGTGTTCGTACGCTTCTCAACAACAGATTCGGTGACCGATGGATTGGTAGAGGCGGACCAATTCCATGGCCTCCACGCTCTCCTGACCTCAACCCTCTTGACTTTCATTTATGGGGGCATTTGAAAGCTCTTTTCTATGCAACCCCGGCACCAACTGTAGAGACTCTTCGTGCTCGTACTGTGGACGGCTGTGATACAATACGCCATTCTCCAGGGCTGCATCAGCGTATCAGGGATTCCATGCGACGGAGGGTTGATGCATGTATCCTCGCTAAAGGAGGACATTTTGAACATTTCCTGTAACAAAGTGTTTGAAATCACGCTGGTACGTTCTGTTGCTGTGTGTTTCCATTCCATGATTAATGTGATTTGAAGAGAAGTAATAAAATGAGCTCTAACATGGAAAGTAAGTGTTTCCGGACACATGTCCACATAACATATTTTCTTTCTTTGTGTGTGAGGAATGTTTCCTGAAAGTTTGGCCGTACCTTTTTGTAACATCCTAATAACTGTAAACCTTTGTGTTCGAAAAGTTGATGTTTATGTTCGATGTTTAATTTAGAGTACAAATTAGATTCTACAGTACATTATGGTTAGCAGTTTCAATGACTGGTTCGTGTGATCCAGGAACAACGACGCGAATGTAATTGATTTCTGTTCCAATCGGGATGCTTGATATCGGTGGGACCATTTGCAATTTAGCATTTGGGTGCTTGATTGCGATTGGTGTCCATGGCAGGTGCACCTGTAACTACCACTTCAAGGATATTTTGCCGAATTGCTATGGCTGTGGTTTATATTCGGTGGTGGCCGCGTAGCACCCAGCGCGAGAGTTAACACCTACCTTATTTGCCTTAAATGTCAATGTCTAGCTACGTTACTTGTCCTGCACAATACCTTTTGCATGACACAAATAAGGTTGAAACATCAGTATCCACCGTTAGAACACAAAGGTTTACCATTACGTCGTAAGTGAAATGTGGAACCACATGCGTCGGTTATTAGTTGCAAAAACTTGCACACTTCATATTTGTCGATGAGAGCCCATGCACACGAATGGCAAACAATAATTTGAGTAAATGGTACGCATTTTTTGGCACAGAATTCGAGTATGCATTGAAAATACGGGGATCTACTTTGAAAATACAATGTTGAGCCCACCCACGCAGTAGGAACGGTTAGGAGGTGGCTAGTTATAGCAAAGACACATGTGTTCTTTACTAATGTTAATGTTTCACCTAGAACATTTTTTTGTAGGACAAGTAGTCTTCGAGATATTTACTTTACCTAAGTTAAAACAAACATCCAATATGTATTGCACTACTACTGTCGGAATGTGTATTAAGGCATCGTGTGAAAATTCTAGGTAAATCGCTCAAGACTTTTCGAGCTGTTTCTAAAAAAGTTTCCTCTTTATCACTATACAGGGTAAATTATCTAAAACTTGCATCGCAGATTTTGCGGAAATGGAAAGTGCTATTGATGTGTGATCTTCATCAAATGAACCGGTAATCAGGGGCTCGTATTTTTAGCCACTCAACAGATTGTAATAAAACTTTGTTCACACGTACACTTTTTTTAAATAGAAAAATGTCCATTGATATTAACAAACTGAAATCAGGGTAAATTAGAATAAAAGTGGTGTTTGTTGCAGGATTCTTGTGCGAGTTGTTTACGAGATATTGTATTTTGAACAGTACCGACAGTTGTGTAATACCTGTGGTAGCGCTTGGAAAGGAACAACACAAATTGCACATACTAGTTATATCGATACTGACCAGTAACGAGAAAATTGACCATCACAGGTTGTGTTCAAAATGACCTTCTGTAGCGAAAATACACGCTTCCGGTCGCTATGGAACGACTGCTGCAAACGTGCTAGAATTTCAGAGGATGTATCCGAGCGGGCTGCAGTAATACGTCGTTGCATATCATTGGGAGTAGTTGGGATGTTGTTGGAGGCAGCGTGTTTCAGCTTTGCTCACAGAGAAAAAACTAATCCGGGAAAGGGCCGGACAAGGTACAGATCCTATGCGTCCAATTTAAGATTTGGAAACAAATCGTGAAGACATACTGAAGTGCTTCGTGTACTATGGGCCGGACAGCTACCATGTTCGTACCGCAGACACCATATAGTTTGCAGAGAAATGTCTTCGAGCTTCCATGGAGAATGGTCTGTTGAGGGGCTGCGATACTTGTGCGCGTTCAGTGCTCCGTATATAAGAAACTGGCCGTTGATCTGATGGTTCACCATCACACACCACACGTTTACACTCCATGGACGCAGGAATCTCACCGCAATAAGCCAACGGGGATCGTCAACAGACCAGTAGCGCATGTTTCGGTGGTTAACGTGGTCAGGACTGGTAAATGTAACTTCATCACTGAACAAGACATGCATGTGGTGTATCCTTTTTTAATGCCCTTGTACAGAGGTTAACGCTGTTCTCATAATCGTTTCCAAGAAGCTCTTGATGGAGAGTAATGTGATAGTAAAGGAACCTACGTTGATGCAGACATAGCACATTTCCCTGACTCATGCCACATCTTCGTGCCTCGTGCGGGAGCTAACGTACGGATCAACTGCAACAGCAGCAAGAACATTAATTTCTGCTTCCACACACCGTCAGCATGTTGGCTCTTTCTACAATGGTAAATCTCATCGTCCACCCACGAACTACTACTTGGACTGTCAGTAACTCACTAACAAGTCACAGTGCACTCAAGGAACACAGAAGCACTGTAAGCAAACATAATTACATCGTACATGCGTAGGATGAACGGCAAGTGTCGGTGTCAGATATTTCGTAACCAACTTGCAGAAGACTCCTACAACAAACCCCATTACGTTACCCTACTTTTAGTTCGTTAATGTGAACAGGCAATGTTCAATTTAAAAAAGTATATGCTTGCACAAACTTTATCAGTAAAGTACGGAAAGTGAGACGAAAATATGATAGTCATAGGGGACTGGAATCCAGTTGTAGGGGAAAGGTTAGAAGAAAAGGTTACAATAAAACATGAGTTTGGTACACTCCTGGAAATGGAAAAAAGAACACATTGACACCGGTGTGTCAGACCCACCATACTTGCTCCGGACACTGCGAGAGGGCTGTACAAGCAATGATCACACGCACGGCACAGCGGACACACCAGGAACCACGGTGTTGGCCGTCGAATGGCGCTAGCTGCGCAGCATTTGTGCACCGCCGCCGTCAGTATCAGCCAGTTTGCCGTGGCATACGGAGCTCCATCGCAGTCTTTAACACTGGTAGCATGCCGCGACAGCGTGGACGTGAACCGTATGTGCAGTTGACGGACTTTGAGCGAGGGCGTATAGTGGGCATGCGGGAGGCCGGGTGGACGTACCGCCGAATTGCTCAACACGTGGGGCGTGAGGTCTCCACAGTACATCGATGTTGTCGCCAGTGGTCGGCGGAAGGTGCACGTGCCCATCGACCTGGGACCGGACCGCAGCGACGCACGGATGCACGCCAAGACCGTAGGATCCTACGCAGTGCCGTAGGGGACCGCACCGCCACTTCCCAGCAAATTAGGGACACTGTTGCTCCTGGGGTATCGGCGAGGACCATTCGCAACCGTCTCCATGAAGCTGGGCTACGGTCCCGCACACCGTTAGGCCGTCTTCCGCTCACGCCCCAACATCGTGCAGCCCGCCTCCAGTGGTGTCGCGACAGGCGTGAATGGAGGGACGAATGGAGACGTGTCGTCTTCAGCGATGAGAGTCGCTTCTGCCTTGGTGCCAATGATGGTCGTGTGCGTGTTTGGCGCCGTGCAGGTGAGCGCCACAATCAGGACTGCATACGACCGAGGCACACAGGGCCAACACCCGGCATCATGGTGTGGGGAGCGATCTCCTACACGGGCCGTACACCACTGGTGATCGTCGAGGGGACACTGAATAGTGCACGGTACATCCAAACCGTCATCGAACCCATCGTTCTACCATTCCTAGACCGGCAAGGGAACTTGCTGTTCCAACAGGACAATGCACGTCCGCATGTATCCCGTGCCACCCAACGTGCTCTAGAAGGTGTAAGTCAACTACCCTGGCCAGCAAGATCTCCGGATCTGTCCCCCATTGAGCATGTTTGGGACTGGATGAAGCGTCGTCTCACGCGGTCTGCACGTCCAGCACTAACGCTGGTCCAACTGAGGCGCCAGGTGGAAATGGCGTGGCAAGCCGTTCCACAGGACTACATCCAGCATCTCTACGATCGTCTCCATGGGAGAATAGCAGCCTGCATTGCTGCGAAAGGTGGATATACACTGTACTAGTGCCGACATTGTGCATGCTCTGTTGCCTGTGTCTATGTGCCTGTGGTTCTGTCAGTGTGATCATGTGATGTATCTGACCCCAGGAATGTGTCAATAAAGTTTCCCCTTCCTGGCACAATGAATTCACGGTGTTCTTATTTCAATTTCCAGGAGTGTACAAAGAATGAGGGAGGAGAAAGACTAATCGAGTTCTGTAATAAGCGTCGGCTAGTTATAGCGAATATTTGCTCAAGAATCACGAGGGGAATGTATACTTGGAAAAGGCCAGGTGATATAGAATGATTTCAGTTAGATTACATCTTAATTACAAAGAGATTTCGAAATCAGATAATGGATTGTAGGGCGTACACGAGAGCAGATATAAGCTCAGACCACAATGTAGTAGTGATGAAGAGCAGGCTAAAGTTTAAGAGATTATTCAGGAATAGCCAGTACGCATAGAAGTGGGATACTTCCTTGACTCTCGGAAAGCGTTTGACTCGGTGCCCCACTGCAGACTCCTAACTAAGGTACGAGCATATGGGATTGGTTCCCAAATATGTGAGTGCCTCGAAGACTTCTTAAGTAATAGAACCGAGTATGTTGTCCTCGTTGGTGAGTGTTCATCGGAGGTGAGGGTATCATCTGGAGTGCCCAAGTGAAGTGTGGTAGGTCCGCTGTTGTTTTCTATTTACATAAATGATCTTTTGGTTAGGATTGATAGCAATGTGCGGCTGTTTGCTGATGATGCTGTGGTGTACGGGAAGGTGTCGTCGTTGAGTAACTGTAGGAGGATACAAGATGACTTGGACAGGATTTGTGATTGGTGTAAAGAATGGCAGCTAACTCTAAATATAGATAAATGTAAATTAATGCAGATGAATAGGAAAAAGAATCCCGTAATGTTTGAATACTCCATTGGTAGTGTAGCGCTCGACGCAGTCACGTCGATTAAATATTTGGGCGTAACATTGCAGAGCGATATGAAGTGGGACAAGCATGTAATGGAGTTGTGGGGAAGGCGGATAGTCGTCTTCGGTTCATTGGTAGAATTTTCGGAAGATGTGGTTCATCTGTAAAGGGGACCATTTATAAAACACTAATACGACCTATTCTTGAGTATTGCTGGAGCGTTTGGGATCCCTATCAGGTCGGATTGAGGGAGGACATAGAAGTATTTCAGAGGCGGGCTGCTATATTTGTTACTGGTAGGTTTGATCATCACGCAAGTGTTACGGAAATGCTTCAGGAACTCGGGTGGGAGTCTCTAGAGGAAAGGAGGCGTTCTTTTCGTGAATCGCCACTGACGAAATTTAGAGAACCAGCATTTGAGGCTGACTGCAGTACAATTTTACTGCCGCCAACTTATATTTCGCGGAAAGACCACAAAGATAAGATAAGATAAGAGAGATTAGGAGTCGTACAGAGGCATATATGCAGTCATTTTCCCCTCGTTTTGTTTGGGAGTGGAACAAGGAGAGAAGATGCTAGTTGTGGTACGACGTATGGTGGATTGCGGAGTATGTATGTAGATGTAGATGTAGATACAGAAGTACTAAGGAATGACGAGATGCGCTTGAAGTTCTCTGAGATTATAGATACGGCAATAAGGTCTAGCTCAATAGGCAGTGCAGTTGAAGGAATCAAAAAATAAATGATTGTCGAAAGGACTGACTCAGTATATAGGAACGTCAATTGAATCTAATGTTTCTAATAGCTCTAAGCACTATGCGACTTAACAACTGAGGTCATCAGTTCCCTAGAACTTAGAACTACATAAACCTAATTAACCTAAGGACATCACCCACATCCATGCTCGAGGCAGGATTCGAAACTGCGACCGTAGCAGCGGCGTGGTTCTCGACTGAAGTCAAAAGAATCTTAGCTGAAGTTAAAAGCAAGGGGGGTAACATGAAGAGTGCGACGGGAATGCCACAGTTAAATGCAGAGGAGTATGCGGATAGGTGAATACAGTACATTGAAGGCCTCTATGAGGGAGAATATTTATCTGCTGTGATAGAAGAAGAAACAAGGGTCGATTTGGAAGATATGGGGATCCAGTATTATGAACCGAATTTGAGGCAGGTTTGGAGGACTTAAGATTAAATAAGGATGAAGGGATCGAAAGCATTTCATTAGAATTTCTAAACAATTGGAGGAAGTGGCAACAAAAGGATTATTTCTGTTGGTGTGTAGAATGTATGAGTTTGGCGACGTACCATCTGAATTTCTGAAAAATATCATACACACTGTAAGAGCTGACAAGTGTGAGAATTATCAAACAGTCAGCTTAACTGTTCATGGATCCAAGTTGCTGACAAGAATAATACAGAAAAGAATGGAATACAAAATCGAGGATATGTTAGATGACAGTTTGGCTACAGGAAAGGTAAAGGCAACAGAGAGGCAATTCTGACGTTACGGTTGATAGTGGAAGCAAGACCAAAGAAAACTATAGACACGTCCATTGGATCTGTCGACCTGGAAAAAGCGTTAGACACTATAATATGTTGCAAGACGTTCGAAATTCTGAGAAAAATGGGGTAAGCTATAGAGAGAGACGGGCAATACACAATACGTACAAAAACCCAAGAGGGAATAATAAGAGTGGACGACCAAGAACAAAGTGCTCAGATTAAAAAACAGAGTAAGACAATAACACTGTTCTATCTGTAATTCGAAGAAGCAATGATAGAAATGAAAGAAGGATTCCGGAGTGGATTGAAAATTCAAGGTGAAAAGATATCAATGATACGATTCGCTGATGACGTTGCCATCCTGAGTGAAAGTTAAGAAGAATTAAATGATCTGTTGCATGAAATGAAAAATCTAATGAGTTGTTGAGTGGTACTTAAGATAAGTAAATAAATTAGTGGAAGCAATGGAAGTGAAGTAGAAATTAGAAAATAAATGAAAAACTTAGTTTAGTTTAGAAGAATTACACACTGGCAAACAGCTGGCAGAGCAGCAGAGCAGAAGAGACAATGACCGTGAAGTCAGCAAGTTCAGAAGCCATCGCCCTCCCCACAGAAGCGGACGCTGTCGATTCAGCCGTCAGGGCATCGCCCGACCGGCTCACGTGTTTGTCAGTCGTCACATGTGAGCAAAGGCCCTCGCCTACATTCCAAGAGCCAATGACCGACGTTAAGAAGATTCTTCGAGAAGCTTTTCAACGTGACAGAACTGTTACATTTGGTGTCGGGCAGAGCAGCAGCAACCTGGATATGTGTGCTTTTAAGCTGATCGTGCCATAGTTCTTGCAGTTGTCGGCTCTTGTTATCTTCGGAATTGTGTGGATGATGTTTTTCCACCCTGCCAACATGTTGTTAAGAGAGAAAAATTAATTTCTTTAGTATTTTCACCCTGACATAATGCTTTAGAATTAAACGCCCATTGCAGTAATTCTCATCCTGACAATTGACTAGTAACAAAAGAGAAAACCCAGTTACATTTAGTAGCAGAAGTGTTACATTTAGTGACAGAACTGTTACAGAGTATAGAATCTACTTCGTGATCATCAATCCTAATGTTAACGTTCTTGCTGTTATCATTTCTGCTACTTCTCGTTGCTTTCTTCGGTTTACTCTCAGTCTACATCTAAATCCATACTCCGCAAGCCACCTGACTGTGTGTGGCGGAGGGTACTTTGAGTACCTCTATCGGTCCTCCCTTCTATTCCAATCTCGTATTGTTCTTTTCACGAACAATACGAGATTGGAGCAGAAGGGAGAACCGATAGAGGTACTCAAAGTACCCTCCGCCACACACCGTCAGGTGGCTTGCAGAGTATGGATGTAGATGTAGATGTAGACTGAGAGTAAACCGAAGAAGGTAATGAGAAGTAGCAGAAATGATAACAGCGAGGACGTTAACATTAGGATTGATGGTCACGAAGTAGATGAAGTTAAGGAATTCTACTACCTAGGCAGCAAAATAACCAATGGCGGGCGGAGCAAGGAGGACATCAAAAGCAGACTAGGACTGGCAAAAAGGACTTTCCTGGCCAAGAGAAGTCTACTAGTACCAAACATAGGCCTTAATTTGAGGAAGAAATTTCTGCGAATGTATGTTTGGAGTATAGCGTTGTATAGTAGTGAAACACGGACTGTAGGAAAACTGGAACAGAAGAGAAACGAAGCATTTGAAATGTGGTGCTACAGACGACTGTTGAAAATTAGGTCGATTGATAAGCTAAGGAATCAGGTGGTTCTGCGCAGAATCGGAGAGGTAAGGAATACTCGTATATGGAATACACTGAAAAGGAGAAGCGACAGGATAATAGTACATCTGTTAGGTCACCAGGGAATGACTTCCATGGTACTAGGGGAAGTTGTAGAGGGTGTAAACTGTAGTGGAAGACAAAGATTGGGATACATTCAGCAAATAATTGAGGCCGGAGTTTGCAAGTACCACTCTGAGACGAAGAGGTTGACATAGAAGAGGAATTCGTGGTGGGCCGCATCAAACGAGCCAGAAGACTGATGACTCAAAAAAAAGTATTTTGACCATCTGATTATTGGCTGAAAATACGAGCCTTTAACTACAGGTCCATTATGTGAGGACAGCACATGAATAGTACTTCTTACCTCCACAGTATTGCGGTGCAAATTTCAGGCGATTCACCCCGCATACATATACTTATATATTATGTTTATTAAAAATGTGTAGCCTATGTCTGTCGTAATGTTCATCGTATAAAACATAGAATAAATCTGTAAGAAATTTTCGAGATATATTCTAATAACGGTACCCTTTCATTTTATTTATTTATAATTTTTTATTGTGAGTCTTCAGTCTTCAGACCAGTCTGATGCGGCCCGTCGCAGGTTCTTCTTGTACCAACCCCCTTATCTCAGAATAGCAATTACAACCTATGTGCTCAGTTATTTTCTGGATGTTTTCCAGTTTCTGTCATCTACAGTTTTTATCCTGTAGAGCTCACTCCAGTGCCACTGAAGCTACTCCCTAATCTCTTAACGGATGTCCTGTTATCCTGTCCCTTTTTCTTGAGAGTATTTTCCATATATTCCTTACAATGCTGTGGTCCAAGCGTGCATTCTTAGAAATTCTTCCTCAAACTGCGGGCTGTGTGTGGTAATAGTAGACGTCTCTTGTACAGTAGTGTCATATTTGGCAACTGCTACTCAGTTTTTTATGTCCTCCTTGCTCTGTCCATCATGAGCTATTTTGCTACCTAAATAGCTGTATTCGTTCACTTCGTGAGCCTGAATTCAGTTGTTAAATTTTTCGCTGTTTCCATTTCTGTTAGTTGTCATCGTCACATTCATCTTTCTTTTGATTTCTTCTCAGTCCTCATATTCTGTACTCATTAGAGTGTTCATTCCATTCAACAAACCCTGTAATTCCACTTCGCTTTCACTGAGGATAACTATGTCATCAGCGAACCGTATCAGTGATATCCTTTTACCCTGGTTTCTAATCCCACTCTTGAATCCTATTTTTATTTCCATCACTCCTTCTTCGTTGTATGTACCGAACTGCACGGACGAAAGACTACATCCCCGCCTTACACCCTTTTTAATCCGAGCACTTCTCGCTTGGTCTTCTAGTCTGACTGTTTCCTCTTGCTTCTCGTACATATTGTACATTACCCGACTATCCCTATAGCTTAGCCCTGTTTTTCTCAGAATTCCAAACATCTTGCACCATTTTACATTGTCGAACGGTTTTTCAATGTCAACAAATCGTATGAACGCGTCTTTAGCCTTGCTTCCATAATCAACCGCAACGTAGGAATTGCCTATCTGGTGCCTTTACCTTTCCTAAAGCCAAAATGATCGTCATCTAACACATCCCCGATTTTCTTTTCCATTCTTCTGTATATTGTTCTTGTCAGCAACTTAGATATGAGAGCTATTAAGCTGATCGTACAATAGTTCTTGCAGTTGTCGGCTGTTGTTATCTTCGGAATTGTGTGGATGATGTTTTTCCGAAAGTCTTATGGCATATTGTCAATCTCACAAATTCTACACACCTTCGTGAATAGTCGTTTTGCTGCCATTTCCACCACTGATTTTCAAGATTCCAATGGAATGTTATCTATACCTTCTGCATTTATTGATCTCAACTCATTCAAAGCACTGATTCTAATGCTGGATCTCCTGTCTTTTCGATTCCTGTCTCTTGTCCTATCAGGTCATAAGACATGTCCTCCCACTCATACTTGCCTTCAGTGTACTCTTTCCACCTATCCGCGTTCTCCTCTACATTTAACAGTGGAATCCCCATTGGAATCTAAGTGTGACCATCCTTGTTTTGACTTTGAGTTTTCTGTATGCTGAGTCAGTCCTTCCGACAATCATTTTTTATTGGATTACATCATATTTTTCATGCAACCACTTCGCCTTAACATCTCTGCACTTCCTTGGTGTTTCGTTCCTAATTGACCCGTATTTCTGTATTCCTGAATATTTCTATACTTTCTTCTTTTCTCTATCTTCTGCCTGCAGAACTGTTCATTATCAGAGTCTGTATAGTCTCAGAGAACTTTAAGCGTATCTCTCAATTCCTTAGTACTTCCGTATCCCACTTCTTTGCTTTCTGATTCTACCTGAATAGCCTCTTAAGATCCAGCCTATTCTTGATCATTAGTAAATTGTGATCCGAGTCTGTATCTTCTCCTGGGTTCACCTTACAATCCAATAATTTAATATCTCTGTCTGACCGTTATGTAATCTAACTAGAATCTTTCCGTATCTCCCGATCATTTCCAAGTATAACTACTCCTGTTATGATTCCTAGACAGATTATGTATTGCAGACTTCAATTAGTCTTTCCCCTATCTCATTCCTAGTACCAAGCCCATATTCTCCCGTAAGCCCTTCTTGTACTTCTTCCCTTGCAACAGCCTTCCGATCCACCATGACTGTTGGATTTTCATATACCCTAACTGATGTTTGGGTTGAGGGGCGCTCAACTGTGCGGTCAACACCCGTGCAAAGTCCCAATATTTTCAGAGTCCAATTTTTTACACAGACCAAAGTAGGCACTGTCACGAATGATGAGGACAACACAAACACCCAGGCCCGGGGCAGAGAAAATCCCCAACCCGTCCCCTAACTAATTTACGCGTTCAATATCCTCATATACTTACGCTATGTTTTACCTTCTGCTGAACCGTTACTGTCAGTGTGGTTTGGCGCCCGTTCAGATTAGAACAACACTTTCGTTGAACTGTTCACAGTGACTCACTCTATTCCCTATTTACTTACTCATAACTAAAATACTATTCCCGTTATACCATTTTCTGCTGCTGTTGCTATTACCCCATACTCGTCTGACCAGAAATCCTTGTCTCTTTTCCATTTCACTTCAGTTACCCTCGTTATATCAAAACTGAACCTTAGCATTTCCCTTCTCAGAACTTTAGCTTTCTTACTACGTTCAAACGTCTGAAATTCAAAGCTCAGACTCGAAGAACGCTATCCTTACGTTGGTTATTCATTCTTTTTCTCATTGTCACCTTACCTTTGGCAGTATCCTCCTGGAGATCCGAAAGGGAGAAGAGTCCGCAATCTTTTGGAGAGATCATCTGACACTTATTTTTTTTTTTTTTTTTCAATTGCAGGCCACATGTCCTGTGGATAGTCATTATACGTCCTTAATGGACTAGTTTTATTTGCCTTCTGCATCCTCATTTCGTTGATCATTAATGATTCTTCCGCCTACTAGGGGCAGTTTCCCACTGCAAATGAAGGAGAGCGTCCTGAATCTCTATCCGCCTTGTTCGAAAAGGTCATTGGCAGAACGAGGGTGAAATCTTATTCCGCAAGTCTTTATGTATTATATAAGTTAACAATATGTTAAAATATATAATCTATGTCCAACTGAGTGTTTATTAGAACATTGTGTAAATATTTAAAGTGTGGTTTAAAAACTTTAGAGAATTTTAGTAACATCATTAAACAATATATTGTTTCTACACAGTAGTATACAGTATAGATTTACACGAGACACGGAGGTTTTTTAATAACTGGGAAACTGAAACTATAAAGAAGACAGGAAGAGGTTGAACGTATGAATAAATTATTTTGAGAAATTCAGGGAGAATTATGCGACGTAGGAATGATGATAGTGGTTAGTAAAAAAATAAAAGTAAAAATAAAAACTACGTGAGGGCAGGGCATCATGATATTGAAGCAGCTAAATGACGCCGAAGAGTTCGCGTTAGCCCCAACTTTCAATGCTCTAGATTTTCAAATTCTCCAGACTATCAATACAAGAAGGGAAATACGTGAATAAGTTTGTTGGTATGAGATTGACAAGTGAATCTGAAATAAGAAGGAAGCAGAAAAAGGCTACATCAGGATGGAACGAAATCAAGAACAAAAGCATTTCTGGTATACGGTCACAGAGAAAAACGAGTGTACAGGAAGATTAAATTAGTTACGGTTGATGCAGCTGGAAAGCACGGCAGGAAAGTGGAAGGAATGGCGTCCATATCAAGAGTTTTTAAACGAAGATTCTCACGCAAGATTACTGGTGACGAGTAAGCTGATGAAGAAAACTGCTATTCTGTTCCACTGTCGGTGTAGCACAAGGGAGGATGATTTGAGCTCATTCAAGTCAGGAGGGAACACTGTAGTAAGTAGGGAGTATAGGAGTATACGGTGTGTGTGCCGAAAGATGTGAAAGACAAGATGAAGCACTATATTATGAGACGACTTTGTTTCATCGTTACTGAAGAAGACGAACGGAAGAAAGCGTACAACAATCGGACTGTTAACTTACAATGACAAAGATGCTGATAAAAAGTGGGTTAATGGAAACTACACAACTTTATACAACATAGTAAAATTGTATCATCAATGATTAATGTTGACATAAGAGTTACAAAGAACGAAAATCTTTAGGATGAGAAATACAACAGAGCGATATATTCTAAACAAACTAGGGAAGTAGTCTATGCAACGGTAGATCTACGGTGTAGCAGTTTATGGAAGGGAAATATGGAACATAAGAACAATAGAAGAAGAGAAGTAGGAAGAATTTTACATTTTCCTGTCGCATTTTGGCATTTTAACAGGAAGTGTGTAAATTTTAGGCGTCGTAAGTAAGCAGAATGCTCTGGTGGACTTCGAGCAAAACAGTAAATGATAAATAACCGCAGACAAAATTGGACTTTTAATGGACATTTGCAAACTTGTTTTATTTTGGTGGTCTGGCGCCAACAATATCTCCACGAAGATATGGGGTTATTAGCATCAAAATCTGAATGATAGCTGCATTATGTATGAACTTTGCTTTAAACAGCATTAGGAAGTTATTAATTACATATGAATGTAATCAAATGTTAACTGTAATGCAACGGCATTAAACCAGACCGTAAATTAACTGGTTTTGGATGTCAACGCTTGTTTCTAACATACTCGTATATTCCACATTGAGCATTCATTCCATTCAGTCATTCTCACCTAAAATCGGAGTGTTGTGCATTGTATTCGGTTGCACATTACTGCTACGATTTTAATTCTCATTGATTATAGTTTTTCTTTTGAAAATGAATGTGTATGTTTCTAGTTCGTTTACATATTGTTATCCCACGGCCTGCTAGCTTTCTGCGGACGGGAAAATACGACTGTTACGATGCACACGATGACATTTAGAGGTGCATTTCATAATGATATTTAAATAATATATTATTTAATAATATTTAATAATATAATATTTAAATAATATAATATAATGATATGTAAATAATATTGCTTGGCGCCAGTTACTGGTATCATCTGTAAACACATTTCAATATTTCACGTGCCATAAGCATGCTGTTAATGCACATTGCTGTAACACATAATGTAAACGGAGAACAATGCATACAATTTTAATAACTGAGACAGGAAGATAGTTAACGTTGGAAATTACATAATAATGAATATTGGATAGAAGGAAAAGTGGTAATACGCTACATTCATATTCGGGAGGAAAGCGGTTGAAACCACCGCTGACCACATAAGACAGAGTTTTTTGGTGATTTCCCTAAACTTCTTTAGGTGAACGCCGGGTTGATTTCTTTCAAAGGGCACAGCCGGCTTACCTCAGTTCGAACTTACAATCGGTCAATAATCATCTTGTCGTCGAAGGGACATTAGGCTACAGTCTTCCTTTGTAGACGTTAATACAGGGCTATTACAAATGGTTGAAGCGATTTCATAAATTCACTGTAGCTCCATTCATTGACATATGGTCACGACACACTACAGATACGTAGAAAAACTCAAAGTTTTGTTCGGTTGAAGCCGCACTTCAGGTTTCTGCCGCCAAAGCGCTCGAGAGCGCAGTGAGACAAAATGGCGACAGGAGCCGAGAAAGCGTATGTCCTGCTTGAAATGCACTCACATCAGTCAGTCATAACAGTGCAACGACACTTCAGGACGAAGTTCAACAAAGATCCGCCAACTGCTAACTCCATTCGGCGATGGTATGCGTAGTTTAAAGCTTCTGGATGCCTCTGTAAGGGGAAATCAACGGGTCGGCCTGTAGTGAGCGAAGAAACTGTTGAACGCGTGCGGGCAAGTTTCACGCGTAGCCCGCGGAAGTCGACGAATAAAGCAAGCAGGGAGCTAAACGTACCACAGCCGATGGTTTGGAAAATCTTACGGAAAAGGCTAAAGCAGAAGCCTTACCGTTTACAATTCCTACAAGCCCTGACACCCGATGACAAAGTCAAACGCTTTGAATTTTCGGCGCGGTTGCAACAGCTCATGGAAGAGGATGCGTTCAGTGCGAAGCTTGTTTTCAGTGATGAAGCAACATTTTTTCTTAATGGTGAAGTGAACAGACACAATGTCCGAATCTGGGCGTAGAGAATCCTCACGCATTCGTGCAGCAAATTCGCAATTCACCAAAAGTTAACGTGTTTTGTGCAATCTCACGGTTTAAAGTTTACTGCCCCTTTTTCTTCTGCGAAAAAAACCTTACAGGACACGTGTATCTGGACATGCTGGAAAATTGGCTAATGCCACAACTGGAGACCGACAGCGCCGACTTCATCTTTCAACACGATGGTGCTCCACCGCACTTCCATCATGATGTTCGGCATTTCTTAAACAGGAGATTGGAAAACAGATGGATCGGTCGTGGTGGAGATCATGATCAGCAATTCATGTCATGGCCTCCACGCTCTCCCGACTTAACCCCATACGATTTCTTTCTGTGGGGTTATGTGAAAGATTCAGTGTTTAAACCTCCTCTACCAAGAAACGTGCCAGAACTGCGAGCTCGCATCAACGATGCTTTCGAACTCATTGATGGGGACATGCTGCGCCGAGTGTGGGAGGAACTTGATTATCGGCTTGATGTCTGCCGAATCACTAAAGGCGCACATATCGAACATTTGTGAATGCCTAAAAAAACTTTTTGAGTTTTTGTATGTGTGTGCAAAGAATTGTGAAGATATCTCAAATAATAAAGTTATTGTAGAGCTGTGAAATCGCTTCAATCATTTGTAATAACCCTGTAAATATATTCAACAAGCATTAAACAATAATATTATAGGCGCACGATAATTTGTCCTTTCTATATACGAGGCGTATTTTTTTTAAGTAAGTACCGTTTTGAAATTTAAAAAAAAGACGTGCTAAGATATGTCAATAATTTTATTTTTACATGATAGCGTGTACCTTAATCTACTTTTCTACATAATTTCCGTCAATATTGAGGCACTTGTCATAAGGTTGTACCAGTTTTTTAATACCCTCCTCATAGTGGTCTGCCGCCAGACTTGTTAACCACTGCACGACCACTGTTTTGACTTCGTCATCGTCTTGAGGACGCTGACCGCCCAGTTGTTTCTTCAACTGCAGGAACAGATGGTAGTCACTGGGGACAAGATCGGGGCTGTACGGAGGATGATCTAGAGTTTCCCATCGAAAAGATGTGATGAGATCTTTGGTCTGATTCGCCACAAGCGGACGGGCATTGTCTTGCAGCAAAACGATGCCCTTGCACAACTTCCATGGACTGTTGCTTTGATTCTGGTGTGACGAAGGCCACCCATGTTTCATCGCCCTTAACAATTTGGCTTAAGAAATCATCACCGTAATTGTAGTACCGCTCAAGGAAAGTCAATGCACTGTTTAAACGTTGGGTTTTGTGCACATTCGTCAACATTTTCGGTTGCCCAACGTGCGAACAATTTTCGGTAATTCAAGTGCTCGGTCATAATGCCATACAAAACACTACGACAAACGTTAGGAAAGTCATCCCGCAAGGAGGAAATCGTAAAGCGTCTGTTTTCTCTCACCTTATTGTCCACTTCCTGCACAAAACTTTCATTAATGACGAAGGACGCCCACTCCCTTGTTCATAATGCACTTTTGTGCGGCCATCTTTATATGCTCTCACTCACTTTCTCACCATTCCATCACTCATAACGTTTCCTCCGTAAACTGCACAGATCTCACGATGAATATCGATCTCTTTTAGGCCTTTAACACTAAGAAATCTTATAACAGCCCGTACTTCACAGTCAGCGGGACTGAAGATTATCGGAGGCATCTTAAGCACTCAGTACACAACGTAAACAAGGAAGAATCAGACTGTAACGGGGTCAGTGCGTAGATTAAGATACAGGCTTTCATGTAAAAATAAAATTATTGAGATATCTTGGCACATCTTTTTTTTAAATTTCAAAACGGTACTTACTTAAAGAACACCCCTCTTATTAAAGAGTCGTCTATGTACCACCTCAAACACTAGGACTCCTAATGTAAGTACGTAGGCATCTCCGCCACGTGTGAATTTAAATAAAACCATTCTGGGTAGTAGGCCGAGTCATTACGAAACATGAGAACAGCTACATCGTCCATCCACAAGAATGTGATCATCGTCTGTGTTGTCTACGATCAATGTCAACGTTCAGTAACCATCCACACACGGCACGTAGCAAAGCGAGCAGTGATGGGTATATAAAGTTTATCAAGGGAAGTGGACAACAGAGCGGTCGCTGTCGTAATGCGGAAGCGAAGCGACTTATTTGACGTCCACAAGGGCTTCATCATTGGCTATCGTTCCTAGGTGCAAGCATTTCCGAAAGGTAACTTCCTGGCAGATCAAAGCTGTGTGCCGGACCGAGACTCGAACTCGGGAGCTTTGCCTTTCGCGGGCAAGCGCTCTACCAACTGAGGTACCCAAGCACGACTCACGCTCCGTCCTCACAGCTTTACCTCCGCCATTACCTCGTCTCCTACTTTCCAAACTTCACAGGAGCTCTCCTGGCGGAGGTAAAGTTGTGAGGTGGGGGCGTGAGTCGTGGTTGTGTAGCTCAGATGGTAAAGCACTTGCCCGCGAAAGGCAAAGATCCCGAGTTGGAGCCTCGGTCCGGCACACAGTTTTGATCTGCCAGGAAGTTTCCTTTCGGAAATGCTTGTACCTAGGCCCGAAAGCCAATGATCAAGCCCTTCTGGACGTCAGATAAATCGCTTCGGTTCGGCATTACGACAACGACTGCATTGTTGCCCACTTTCCTTGATAAGCTTTATATACCCATCACTGTCCAGCTCACAGTTTTGATCTGCCATGAAGTTTCATATGAGCGCACACTCCACTGCAGAGTGAAAATCTCATTTTAATTCCGAAAGGGCTAAGTTTTTAAATCATTCGCTTGCCACCGTGATTAAGTAAACAAAGAATTGAAAAATGGCGCTATCTAAAACCGGCGGCGAGGCAACTGTGGTGCATCATGGGCCATTGATGACAGGGGTGAATGACGGCTGTGGAAATGTACGTGGGTGAACAGACACTCAACTGACCGCCCAAATGGACCAAGGGGCTACCAACACTGCCTCCTCATCGACAGTTCAGCGAATGTTGCTGGGTAAGGGCCTCCACAGCAGGCGCCTGGTTCTTGCGCCCATGTCAACTGCTGTCCATTGGCGACAAGGCCGGAATTTTGACGCCAATACCGCAACTGGATGCTCGCTGTTTGGCGACAGATGTTCGTTGGCGTGTACGGCATGAAATCTCTTAAAGCAAACACCTCACAACATCGTTATAGTCCGGGGAATGTTTTCGTGTCATTCCCCTGGTGGTCTCGTTATTCCGGAGGTGCAACGTAGTAACACAAGTATGGATCTGTTCCCGGGGATCACGTTCACCTCAGTTTGTTTCTCCTCGGGATATTGGCTTCTGCCAGCAGGACAATGCAATGTGTGACACAGCTCACACTGTACGTTTGTGGTTCGAAGAGCATCAGGTGAGTTTATTGCACTCCCCTGCCAGTTCGCGGCGTGGATCCTCAACGAGAAATCTAATGCATCTAGCCACTGCACTAGAATTATCATGGCCACCACATTCCTCTTGGTACCTTCCAAAAGTCATTCACTCTCTTCCTACACGTCTGTCCGTGGTCTGCGCTACTAAAGGCGGTTATTGAGGGAACCACACCGTGGTTCAGGTCGAAAAACATCGTTTGTCGGTTTCCATCATATTTCGATAGATTAAGGTTTTATTTAAGTACTCTGAAAAGGATTTTGCCGAAAGGTTTTTTTTTTCTGGCATATAAAGAGCATTTTCCTACCACGTGTGTTTATGTGCCACGCCCACTTTTCTGTCACCCACTTTTCTGCATATATTTTAGATCTTTATATTTCCTACATTGCACATTAGGGATTTTTTTACTCCCGATTGTGTTGGCTATCCTTGGAATACAACGGTCGGTATTCCTTTGTTTCTGCTGTTTGTAAACAACACGCTTTCAAACACGCGGTTAGTTTTTTTCAAGTGTGATTGCGAGTAGTTGTTATAGGAAACTTGCAGGTATACTATGGGCAAGAAATTAGGAGGAATAAAGAAAATCTGGAGGCAATGAAGAGAGATGTTTGGGCCATATTCTTCCATAAGTCCTCTACTGATGATAAGCCATGTCATGGATTGTGTCCATCAGGAGAAAATTCGTGGTTGAAATACAATAGTGCTCAGGCAACTGGAGACTCTTATTCTCACCAGCATTCTCTTCCTGCTGATGTTATTACAGCAATGAAACCTATTTTCAGAGACTTGGTTCATCCTGACGTTCTAAGGAAATGTCTGCATGGGCAGATACAGAACCCAAATGAGTGTTTCAGCAGAATAATTTGGAACCGCCTTCCTAAAGCTGTATTTGTAGGCATTCATACAATGAAACTAGGAGATCATGATGCTGTTATTACACTCAGTTGTGGTAATATTGGAAAGTGTTGGGTACTGAAAAGCTGGGAATTAATCCTGGTGAAAATGTGATCACTGGGCTGCAACAATGCGATAGAATGAGGAGAGCCGATGCAGATGGGTCTGCATCTAACATGGCCAAGAAAGCAAAACAAACATCCAGGAAGGTGAAAAAGAAGCTGGAAGACCTGCTAGAGGCCAAAGAAAGGGCCATCAGATGCAGCAGGTTTTAATTAACTGTAACCAACAAATTTCAGAAGTTTTCTCTTTTAAGTCAATTTCCCGCAAACTAAAATTTTCAGTACATCTGTCCCATTATATCAGAAACTATCATAGGTCATCATCATCATCATCATCATCATCATCATTTAAGACTGATTATGCCTTTCAGCGTTCAGGCTGGAGCATAGCCCCCCTTATAAAATTCCTCCATGATCCCCTATTCAGTGCTAACATTGGTGCCTCTTCTGATGTTAAACCTATTACTTCAAAATCATTCTTAACCGAATCCAGGTACCTTCTCCTTGGTCTGCCCCGACTCCTCCTACCCTCTACTGCTGAACCCATGAGTCTCTTGCGTAACCTTGCTTCTCCCATGCATGTAACATGACCCCACCATCTAAGCCTGTTCGCCCTGACTGCTACATCTATAGAGTTCATTCCCAGTTTTTCTTTGATTTCCTCACTGTGGACACCCTCCTGCCATTGTTTCCATCTACTAGTACCTGCAATCATCCTAGCTACTTTCATATCCGTAACCTCAACCGTATTGATAAGGTAACCTGAATCCACCCAGCTTTCGCTCCCATACAACAAAGTTGGTCGAAAGATTGAACGGTGCACAGATAACTTTTCATAGGTAAATAATGAAATTTTCAGAGACTATCAATAACATAAAATGCCACCTCTGGCACTACATTCATTAATATTACCCCATGGAAAGTTCACAAAAAATATTTTCTGCAAAAAAATTAAGATTTTTTGTTAATATATTTAAAAAAGTATTTCTCAAAAACTATAAAATGGTTAAAGCATATTTTAGTACAGTTGACTCTATTAGCGTCATGTAACATACAGTAAAAGTATTAACGTCCTGCATCAAATAGTTTTTTTTCAGAAATGGGTCAAATACTTGCCTAAATTAACATGGATTAGATAGGCAGGGTTTGGTCCCCTTAAGGCTTTCTACTACTGGTCGCATCAATGCGACTGGACAGCGTAATACACCTAAGTTGTGATCGACATTGTAGCGGTCTTTTTCAGATCGAACGGTCGGTATTTTAGTTGTTTCTGGTTCAAGGTGGCACGGTTTAGCGTAGGAGATGATTTTATTCCAGCCAAGAAAACTTCTTTGTATTTAGAAACTGCTAATTTTGGCTGTAGATGAAACTGGAGAAGAGCCTCCCACATCATCAGACTAATATTTTTGCAGACGTAATTTTCACATAAACCCCGAAAGTACTTTAATATTTTATTCATCAACAGATGGAAATGTTTAGCAATAATCTCATTGTCGACTGTCATTTGTGAAAATGTGCAGGATACATTGAAGCGCCAAAAAACTGGTATAGGCATGTGTATTCAAATACAGAGATATGTAATTAGGCAGAATATAGCGTTGCAGTCGGCCACGCCTATGCAAGATAACAAGTGTCTGGCGCAGTTGTTAGATCGGCTACTGCTGCTACAATGGCAGGTTATAAATATTTAAGTGGGTTTCAACATGGTGTTATAGTCGGCGCCCGAGCGATGGGACACAGTATCTCCGAGGTAGCTATGAAGTGGGGATTTACCGTTACGACCATCTCACGAGTGCACTGTGAATATCAGGAATCCGATAAAACATCAATTTTCCGACATCGCTGCTGCCGGAAAAAGATCCTTAAAAAACGGGAGCAACGACGACTGAAGAGAATCGTTCAACGTGACAGAAGTGCATATTGCTGCAGATTTCAATGCTGGGCCATCAAAAAGTGACAGCCTGCTAACCAATCAACGAAATATTGTCGATATGAGCTTTCGGAGCCGAAGGCCCACTCATGTACACTTGATGACTGCACGACACAAAGCTTTACCCCTCGCCCCGGCCCGTCAATGACGCCATTGGACTGTTGATGACTGGAAACGCGTTGCTTGGTCAGATGGGTCTCGTTTTGAGCGGATGGATGGGAACAGGTATGGAGACAACTTCATGTATCCATGGATCCTGCATGTCAGCAGGGGCTGTTCAAGCTGGTGGAGACTCTGTAACGGTATGGGGGGTGTGCAGTTGGAGTGACATGGGACCTCTGATACGTCTAGATACGACTCTGACAGCTGACACGTCTGTTCACCGGCATCCATTCATGGCCATTGAGCATTCCGACAGACTTGGGCAATTCCAGCACGACAATGCGATACCCCATGCGTCCAGAACTGCTACCGAGTGGCTCCAGGAAAGGTCTTCTGAGTTTAAACACTTCAACTGGCCACCAAACTCCCCGGACGTGAACATTATTGAAGATATCTGGGATGCCTTGCAAAGTGCTGTTCAGAAGAGACCTCCACCCCCCCCCCCCCCCTCGTACTCTGACGGATTTATGGATATCCCTTGCAGGATAAATGCTGTCAATTCCCTCCAGCACCACTTCAGACATTAGTCGAGTCCATGCTGCCTGTTGTTGCGGCACTACATGATGTTAGCCAGGTGTACCAGTTCCGTTGACTCTTCAGTGTATGTCGGGACTCCTACACGATGATTGCGAATATGGTACCATTCAAGATGGACTGCAAGACTTGGAACCCACGTAACGTTAACATTGATGACATATGCGAACATTACACATGATACACGTAATATAAGGAAGACAGATGACATTAGGTTAAAAGAGTGCTAGTATGTTCCGGCCGCAGTTGGTTGAAGACCAACAGCAGAATGGAAGAGCAAGTTAATGTTCTGCAGCACCAATGCTCTAAGATCGGCTGCTTAATGCATTATGCACTTTGTCTGGACTATATGCTGAAAACATTTTTAGAAACATTCGCCGGAGGCCTGGCGCAATCGGCCCTTTGTTACGGAATACCACTTACCAAGCACTTTCTTTTATTACGAGAAATATAACGTTTGGTGTATGTTAAGAATATGCAAGGAACGTATTTTGAAAAGTGTTCTTCTAAATGTACTTTGACAATTATAATGTAAGAATAGTACTGTAAATAAAAAGAGTCTTTGGGTTTGACAATTGCAATTAAAGTTTTCCGAAACTAGTCGTCATAAATTGCATGTTATTCGTGCTAAATTATATTTTTCATTGCAAATAATAATAATAATTATTATTTTTACTTGTGGGGGGAGGTGGTAGGTGTTACCAGTTTTCTGACATGTTTGATGTGATTCGCCACGAATTCCTCTCCTGTGACTACCTTTACATCACAGAGTAGCCCTTACATCAAAAATCCTGAATTATTTGTTGTGTATTCCAATCGCTGCCTGTCCCAACTGTTGTCACCCCTACAGCTTTTTCTACTATCATGGAATTAACTCCCTCATGACTTCATATATGTACAACCAATCTGTCCCTTCTTTTCAGTATTTTCCATGTATTCCTTTCTTTGCCGATTGTGCCGAGTTTTCCTCATTTCTTATCAGTCGGCCCAATCGACATTATTCTACAATACCTTATCCCTAACGTTTTGATTTCATTCTTTTCAGATTTTCCCACAGCCTGTGATTCATTCCTATATAGTGCTATGATCCAAAGGTACAGTCTCAAAAATTTCCTTCTCAAAGTATAGCCTGTGTTTGATATGTCATTGGTTTCTTCAGACTATCTCAATTATACTTTCCTGAGAGACTATCTGATAGTCTCCAGACTGATATATTCTACACACCAACTTGAGTAGTCACTTGTTTGCCATTTCTCCCAATGATTTCAAAATTTCCCATCTACAGTCCTGGAAATTGAAATAAGAACACCGTGAATTCATTGTCCCAGGAAGGGGAAACTTTATTGACACATTCCTGGGGTCAGATACATCACATGATCACACTGACAGAACCACAGGCACATAGACACAGGCAACAGAGCATGCACAATGTCGGCACTAGTACAGTGTATATCCACCTTTCGCAGCAATGCAGGCTGCTATTCTCCCATGGAGACGATCGTAGAGATGCTGGATGTAGTCCTGTGGAACGGCTTGCCATGCCATTTCCACCTGGCGCCTCAGTTGGACCAGCGATCGTGCTGGACGTGCAGACCGCGTGAGACGACGCTTCATCCAGTCCCAAACATGCTCAATGGGGGACAGATCCGGAGATCTTGCTGGCCAGGGTAGTTGACCTACACCTTCTAGAGCACGTTGGGTGGCACGGGATACATGCGGACGTGCATTGTCCTGTTGGAACAGCAAGTTCCCTTGCCGGTCTAGGAATGGTAGAACGATGGGTTCGATGACGGTTTGGATGTACCGTGCACTATTCAGTGTCCCCTCGACGATCACCAGTGGTGTACGGCCAGTGTAGGAGATCGCTCCCCACACCATGATGCCGGGTGTTGGCCCTGTGTGCCTCGGTCGTATGCAGTCCTGATTGTGGCGCTCACCTGCACGGCGCCAAACACGCATACGACCATCATTGGCACCAAGGCAGAAGCGACTCTCATCGCTGAAGACGACACGTCTCCATTCGTCCCTCCATTCACGCCTGTCGCGACACCACTGGAGGCGGGCTGCACGATGTTGGGGCGTGAGCGGAAGACGGCCTAACGGTGTGCGGGACCGTAGCCTAGCTTCATGGAGACGGTTGCGAATGGTCTTCGCCGATACCCCAGGAGCAACAGTGCCCCTAATTTGCTGGGAAATGGCGGTGCGGTCCCCTACGACACTGCGTAGGATCCTACGGTCTTGGCGTGCATCCGTGCGTCGCGGCGGTCCGGTCCCAGGTCGACGGGCACGTGCACCTTCCGCCGACCACTGGCGACAACATCGATGTACTGTGGAGACCTCACGCCCCACGTGTTGAGCAATTCGGCGGTACGTCCACCCGGCCTCCCACATGCCCACTATACGCCCTCGCTCAAAGTCCGTCAACTGCACATACGGTTCACGTCCACGCTGTCGCGGCATGCTACCAGTGTTAAAGACTGCGATGGAGCTCCGTATGCCACGGCAAACTGGCTGACACTGACGGCGGCGGTGCACAAATGCTGCGCAGCTAGCGCCATTCGACGGCCAACACCGCTGTGCCGTGCGTGTGATCATTGCTTGTACAGCCCTCTCGCAGTGTCCGGAGCAAGTATGGTGGGTCTGACACACCGGTGTCAATGTGTTCTTTTTTCCATTTCCAGGAGTGTATCTTATTTCGTAACGTCTTACAAAGATGTATTAAATTGTAATGATTGGTTCCCTATGTCTTCGATATCTTCTCCCTCTGCTACCTCAATCTCAAAAGGCACTCTTTCTACCCACACACACTCTGCGTTTAACATTGGAATTCTCTTTTGAGTCTTATTGTTGACAGCCTTGCTCTTAATCTGGTGCCGCTCGAGGTATCCACGCGGTCTTGGACGCCTTGTCATGGTCCTTGCGGTTACCCTCGTCGGAGGTTCGAGTCCTCCCTCGGGCATGATTGTGTGTGTGTTGTCCATAGCGTAAGTTAGTTTAAGTTAGATTAGGTAGTGTGTAGGCTTAGGGACCGATGACCTCACCAGTTTTGTCCCATAAGATCTTACCACAAATTTCCAAATTTCTTGATTTGGTTGTTTTGACTTTTCTATGGATATATATGGTGGATCAATTCTTCCGATGACGATTTTTTTTCTCCACAGTTTTCTGCAATTATTTCGACTTCATTTCTCTTCGTAATTTCTTTCCAAGTGACTTATTTTCTTGAACATTTATCTAGTTCCTTCTTTCGTAGATCAGTTGAAGTATTTCTTCTGTTGCCCGATGGTTTTCTGCCGTCACCTTCCCCACATCTATGTACAACAGTTGCCAGTTCATAAAAATTCTGAACGATCTTGGTCGGCATTGGCATGCAGACTTGACAGAAAAGTTCGAAGTCGTTGCAAGGTCGTTCTCAACACTGCAATAAGTAGTCCTTTGAGCAATCTAGAGTTTCATCAGTAGCAGTAAGTCAGGTACCAATAGGATGATTTGTACAGTCTTCACTCGATGAATGATGTGACTCGGTACTTACAGAGCGCTACTTATAAATGAATGCCGGCTTTAAGTAGCGGACCCAGTTGAGTCGCTGGGAGCGCTGCGTCTCGTAAGTTGCCAGGCCCCTCAACGTATTGCTTCGATGGCGTCGGGGAATGTTGTTGGACGTCATACCCGACCAAGCAGACTTCAGCTTTAGACGAAGGGATTGGAGATGCCTTGTAGATCGTAGCTCAAAACGTAAACGGATATTCCCAGCGTCGAAGGCCTGTGCACCGGATGAAGTGAGTGATCCAATGATAACCATACTGTCGCAAACCTCAAAGGCATCTTTCTCGTATGTGGCCACTGGACGAGGCACAGACTGGAAGACGTTGAATGCAATACCAGGCTTGATCAGTACTGGAGCAAACCGGGTTACTGCTGGCTCAGTGGACGGCAGACGAAGGTGAAGCCGACTTGCTTGATACACGAAGACACCCCCAAATGCTTCGATGGTTAAATTATGCATCTACAACTGGCTGTGAAGATCTCAAATCCCGATCAGTGGTGCCCTCTATCATGGATGGCAGCTGAGGGATGTGCAGTTCCACACATCGTATTCTACGTTGCAATACAGGCCTGGCCAGTATATGTACCATACGGCATGTTGTTTGGTGCACAACGTCGCTCAGTGGTTTGCACTGGGAAACAGTGTGATGGTGGGGTGCAGTTGTGCAGCAGTGGCGATCTGACTTCCGCATTCAGCTGTAGATTGGAGAAGATGCCTGTGATGACTTGGAGCTGCTGATGTAGGTAGTTGAAGGATCGGATCTCAGCAATAGCATTGACGGATAGATGTTTGGCCCAGCCTTTGGTAGAGCTGCAGAGGACGGAATGTGGTCCTGTGGGGACTCATGGGGAGTCAGGAGGGTTCGTGCACAATGTAGTGCTGTGAACTAGAACTTAACTGGATCAGGGATTGGTAATTTCTTAGGAATTGAGCCCACTTTTTGTAGCTGCGAGGGACAACGATGGTGACCAGAGGTCTGTGGTTTGTAGTCAGCCGGAATTTATCTCCAAAGGGAAAATTAGGTAATATTTAGATACCTTCTCTATCTGGTTGTACGAGGGTTGACTGAAAAGTAATGCCGCCACCTTCCCTTCGTAACTCCTCAACAGTTGGCAGCATTGGTATGCAGCTGGTACTGGCTTCTCCACAGCTCCAGCTGGTGGGAAGTTTTAGCACTGAACGGTTGTGTTGTTACAGGGTAAAGTATGGAACCCTGCGCAGACGGTTGGTCAATGCGATTTAAGCAACGTGTAGTCATTGAATTCTTGACAGCAGAAGGTGTCACCCCAAAGGAGATTTATCAGAGAATGAGAGCAGTTTATGGTGATTGTATTTATGTGAGTACTGTGCGTAGTTGGGCGAGTATGTTTGAAGATGTTGTGGTGGGAACATCTGGTCTGCATGATAAACAAGGAGTTGAACGTCCTGTGACAGCGACCACCGAGTTTCACGAGCAAACTGTTGGCAGATTGATTCAGGACGATCGTGCATCACTAAGAGAGAAATTTCAAGCGCAATCAGCATTTCACAAGAACTTGTGGATCACAGTATTGATTTGCTTGGCTACCGGGATATCTATGCACGTTGGGTACCCCGGATGCTGACTCCTGAAATGAAAGTGCAGGAACTCCTCTCACTTCACGAGAATTACGACGCACAGCATCCACATCAACACAATTACCATAAACTGCTTTCATTCTCTGATGAATCTCCTTTGGGGTGACAACTTCCGCTGTCAAGAATTCAATGACTACATGTCGCTTAAATCGCATTGACCGACGGTGAGCGCAGGGTTCCGCACTTTACAAACAACACAACTGTTCAATGCTAAGGTTTCCCGCCAACTGGAGCTGTAGAGAAGAGGCTACAGAACAAGCCAGTATCTGCCACATACCAGTGCTGCCAGATGTTGACGAGCTACGAAGGTGGCATTACTTTTCAGTCAACCCTCGTAGTTGGGGTGAGTGAGATTCAGAGTGTTAAAGATGTGCGCTATAAACGTTCTGTGCCATCGGTATTTTTGTGTTATGAACTGCACCAAACCCATGTAGGGAGGCATCAGTGGCAAGGACCAACATTTTATTTCAGTGAAATGTGGCTACGAATGGGCCACCCAAAAAGCCAGACCTTAAGTGACCTAAAAGCTGTTGGCAAGTAGTTAGCCGTTTTTTGTGCATCTTTTGCTTG
Organism: Schistocerca serialis cubense; assembly: GCF_023864345.2. NCBI lineage: Eukaryota > Metazoa > Arthropoda > Insecta > Orthoptera > Acrididae > Schistocerca > Schistocerca serialis. The sequence goes on along the minus strand of NC_064642.1, from coordinate 110,142,682 downwards.
GGAGGTTGAGAGATTTGGCTGTTTCCGACGCCTGGCGATAAATGTCCCATAATAATTAATTTTGCCGAAGAAAGTATTGTAGTATTTTATGATTTGTCGGCTAAGGGATTGCTTTGACATGTTTATTCGTTGTGCGAATGGTGTCTATACTAAGAATGTATGTCAAGTAGTCAGCCTCTAATCTGATCACATTTCTCTTAGTTGCAACAGAGGCCATATCATTGTAAAGTTCCGGAAAGATGTTGAAGATTAATGAGATAGCCTCGTATCATTTTACTAGTAACAAGCTGGCTGGAGTGGCCGAGACGTTCTAGGTGCTACAGCCTGGAACCGCGCGACCGCTACGGTCGCAAGTTCGAATCCTGCCTCGGTTTAAGTAGTTCTAAGTTCTAGGGGACTGATGACCTCATATGTTAAGTCCCATAGTGCTCAGAGCCATTTTTTTGCTAGTAACAAGGATGTCATCTAGGTACTTCATGCAGCAGAGGGGTTCATGGACGGCCTGTTCCAGACCTCTCTGAAAGATTTCAAGTGCACTAGCCATGCCAGACGGAGATGATTGTGTTGTGGATTGGCTAGACAGCCAACCCACTATGAGAGGAAGCCGAAAGGCACGCGTTTTAGCTCACGCAGGCTGGCGTGAGGTCTGGAACAGGTCAAGGAAATGAGACTAACAAAAAACGTACGTAGCTGCTGGAATACTTAACTTTAATCCATAATTGGTGAACATCGCTCTTGACGGTACATGTTTTACAGCATCAATAGTAACTGGTAATGGCGCCTTGCTAGGTAGTAGCAAATGACGTAGCTGAAGGCAATGCTATCGTCTCGGCAAATGAGAGCGTATTTTGTCAGTGAACCATCGCTAGCAAAGTCGGCTGTACAACTAGGGCGAGTGCTAGGAAGTCTCTCTAGACCTGCCGTGTGGTGGAGCTCGGTCTGCAATCACTGATAGTGGCGACACGCCGGTCCGGCGTATACTAACGGACCGCGGCCGATTTAAAGGCTACCACCTAGCAAGTGTGGTGTCTGGCGGTGACACCACAGATTGTAGTGATCGATGTTGAAGGAACAATTGATGACCATGAGCTGCTGGGAAGCGTCACCCAGTGGGAACTGTAGATACACCTCTCCTAGATCAATTTTGGAAAATATTTTCCTCCTTCTAGTTTTGTCATACGTTCCTCGTAGTGGGGAATGAGGTAAATCTCGAAAGCTCATTGAGCTGTTTTAAACGCTCCAAAGACACGATTTCTGTCACTATCATTCCGGAAACACCAACGGAGTAGCCCGTAGGCATGTAATAACAGGAATCAGTATGCCTTATGCTTGTCCGTGTTGCGAAGAGTGACAGCAATAGGGCAGGAGCCAAAGAACTGTGCGTATGCCTACAGTTTTAATTCTTTGAGCGCCTCAGAATCGGTGGCATAATCAGTCCCAGGGCTGAAGAGAGATGTTGGTTCGTCGCACTGTCTGTTAAGGTCTTAGAAGGGCAGCGAAGTGTAAATCGTATTCACTGAATCGTCAAGCCATGTTGACTAAAAGCGTCGATATCACAAATATTTTGAGCAATGTCGCAGAAAACTTCCTTTCGATGCTCTTGTAGCGGGTCGTCACCCTACAGAGACGACAAAGGGTAATGCGCTGCCTTCTATAGCTCGTTAGCTACTTATGGAATGGAAGCAATTCGGGAGCCGAGCGGTTCTAGGCGCTACAGTCAGGAACCACGCGGTCGCTACGGTCGCAGGTTCGAATCCTGCCTCGGGCATGGATGTGTGTGTCATGTCCTTAGTTTAGTTAGGTTTAAGTAGTTCTAAGCTCTAGGGGGATGATGACCTCAGAAGATAAGCCCCATAGTGCTCAGAGCCATTTTTGAAGCAATTTTGGAAACCAAATTCGAGTGTAGGTGACCTTATTTATGAGAGACATAGAATCTCCTGTAGGCACTTGAAACGTACCTGGGCTATCGAAAATGGAGAATGTAGTTGTTTTCAGCGTTTGTGCTGTAAAAGGATCTAACTGGGTAAGAAGACGTGTACTTTTTTACACTCGTGAGGTGGTGCAGGATTTGTGCGGCTGCCGCAGAAGACGGCGACGTTGCCGATCTGCTGAAATTTCGAGCAGCGTGTGCTCTGAAGTGGAAATTGCTGTCAGAGGTGAGTACAATGACTATGTGGGCATCTGGACGGGGTGAAACTGAACTGGGTGCAGAAGACTTATTAGCCGAATGATGTGCTCTGCTCTAAAGGCGCTAAACGTCGAGTTTGCTTCTTTCAGTCTTTGCTAAGGGGATTAGAATCTTGATTCATGATTTAACGAGGTGAACTTTGAACGGAAGACACAGAGCTACCTTTAGTGCGTGTTGAGCAGGGTGGGTCCAGGATACACAATTTCCTGTGGAACTAAGGGAATAGTATGCGCTGTGTTGTCCCTCTTAGGCTTTTAGGAGTTTGAGAACCTTTCCTTCGGTCAGACTGTCCTACTGTCGCCCTTTTACACGCACAGACTGACCTGGAGCGAACCAGTCATCACATCTTGCGCTAGAGAATCTGCTTACGACTGATAGAAATCGAGTTAGTACACGTAGAATGGCGTTTTCTGGAAAGACCTTGAGGTTCATCAGCCCATGCCCATTATGAATGATTGCAGTGTTTGTGACATTTAAAAAAACTGTTATTTGTTTATTGTTACATATTTTGTTCGTAATTCGAAGAAAGGAAATTTGCGGAATGCGAGTTGCGTTCGAGTCTTTATCTGCGGAACTGAGACTGGAATTTTTCCCACCACTTTTGTACACGCTTGTTAGGACTTATGCGAAGAACGCACGCTGGATGATCACAGAACTATTTAAAGATCATAGGGGAAAAAATGTAAAACGAGCTGGGCAACCGTGAGTGAACAAAGTTGATGGTGTGAGAATGATACCGGAAAGTTCAAGTCGAAGCAAGTTAGTTCTCTGTGCAGCAATAATTAGTTCTTAGGGGAAGCGGAAGTCGAGTCCAGTAGGAGACAGACTGGTTTCAATAGCGCTCCCCTAGGTTGATGCGTACGGTCCTCGATCGATGTGACCTTGGCGTTCCCGGCCGCTGCCAGTAAAGGCATTTTGGTCTATAGACGGCGATCCGAGATTAACAACCGGAAGCACTGATCGAAGTGAATTGCCAAGCTCCACAACACCATTGCCCTGATAACGCCAATAACATCTTCGGGTGAAATGAAGTAGTTATCTGGACAAACTATGAGTCTCTGGATTCTAACATTCCACCGCTTCATGAGATCCTATCCTGCGAAGGAGTACCTGAAGTCCACTATACACCACATAATCAAAAATTTCTGGACACCCACATGTAATGGAAATCGTCCACTAGATGCAACGAGAGGCAGACAGGCCAGTATAAAATTAACCAATAACTACTATTTTGTCAGTGGAGAAGCAGTGACGTCGTAAGTGCTCTAGCATTTGAATGTCATCTGAGTAACAGATCGTTAGAGACGATTCAACCCTTTCACAGCTACTGATGTAGCTGTTGGTAGAGTAAATGCAAAGGAGCGAGAAGGAACAAGCACAGCTAAACCAAGACCAAGCAGTCACGTACTTACGGACAGGGACCGTTAAGCATTGCACAGGATGGTTGTGAAAAACACGTGAAATCAGCGTTCGTCTTAACTTCTCATGGTTGGGGTTCACAGTCACACAGTACTTTCCACAAGACATGTCCAACTTTAGAAATCCTCGTACATAATCTTTCAACTACATTAACCGAGCGCAAGGCTACATGCATCGTGAAAATCATATAAATTACATACACTGTTACCAATATAAGCATCATTAACATAAATCCTTACAAACCACAGTTCTTGTACACTGCTTACATGAGAACTGAAGCGGTTGGCGCGAAAATACGTTCAGTGGTCATATTTTCTCTGTTCTTTTCAGATATCGTAAATTCAAGAAAAAGCAGTTGTAATCATAGTATCATACCATCACTTTTCATTTGTTGACAGAATACAGCATTTTCTGTAATGATACAGTCATATGCTACAAAGTTACAGGATAGATTTACTTACGTATATGATATCTGTTTTACAATATTTACCCTGGCTTTGATGCTCATGTCAGTAACAAACTTGTACATCACTTTAGATACTTGTACACTGTAACAGATAAACAACAGGAAAGGCACAAATCGGACTGACAATAATGCTCGCACATCGACTGATCCAATAAAATCTGAATTCTGAGTTGATTCAAGATTAGGTAAGTACTTACATAAATTATTCTTATTTAAGACCATTAGTTGCACCACAGCAGACAGAGCAATTGCTTTTGCAGTAATTAATTGAGATTTGATTTCAGAGTATGAAACCGTCTGGTTGAATGGGACCTTCGTTGTTTCAGTTGTTGTGGAGCACCGTGCGGGACTTAGTTGCAGCTATTTTCCTTCCACGTTGTTTTTTCCGTATTTGTAAGACTTTTCATTTCCTTTTTTGTATCTTATCTTACAAGAGAAATGAATCGTCGAGGAACCATTAATTGTAAGAAGAGTCAGAGTAATAAGGCATATTTAAGACAACAGAAACAGTTTTCATGGTGCTAGAGGGAGAGGCCAAGCCCAGAATCCGTATATCCAACAAGTAAAGAGTCCAGTAGTTGTTAGGCGCTACACTGAGCTGACCAAATTGGTACAGCAGAGAAAATCATGGCCGGATGCATAAAATTGGTGAAAAAAGATAAATGAAATATTAAAAACTGGTTTTCGCTGTTTCATACATATTTCTTTTAGTCTCATCGAGTTATTCTGTTCGTCTGATTTCACTTAAGCAATAAAGTTCGGTTCTCCGCCGTGTAAAATACTCAGTGTCGTACCACAGAACGTGTTATCAACATTCTGCGTTTCTCATGAAAACACAGGAAATATTACAGTATGATTTATTACAATCATTGCTGCAAATGAAGAAGGATGGAATATTAAGGTTCACCGTCCCGTCGACATCGCGGTCATTGAAGACGGAGTACAAGCTCGGATTACTGATGGATGGAGAAAGAAATCAGCCGCGCCCTCTTCAGAGAGACCATTCCGGCATTTGCTTGGAACGACATCCAGAAATCACGTAAAACCTAAATCTGTATTTAAAATTTTACTTTTCTTGGGGACAACAGCCACAACGCCTTTTGAGAATGAAGACGTGTTTCAAGCAGGCAGTATTATGTTTATTATCTGTACAGTTGACTAACTACAACCGTTGGTCATATTCAGTCACCTTGTGATAACCACAGCTTCTAGACATTTCTTCATGAATCGGACATATTCTTCCAGTTTTACCATTTTTGTGAACGTTCGTTGATAGCATGTAATTTTACTCCATTCCACTCTTGCACAAAGGTATAAAAATTTTAGTTTGTGGGGGTCCATATCTGCAACGTGTTATGAGCATGAAAAATGGTACAAGTTGACTGTAGTCGGTTTATTATCTGTGCAATTGATCAGTTTCAATGGTGAGTCATTTTCAAGCAATCTGTATGTCTGGACGGGGATATGAACCGTCGTTCTTCCAATTATGAGGACAGCTTGCTAACCACTGAGCCAAATCGTTCGTAACTGCAAAAATTGCAAGCAGCTGTTTATTATACTGTATCATGCACTGAAGAGACAAAGAAACTGGAACACGTGCCTAATATCGTGTAGGGCGCCCCACGAGCATGCAGAGAAGTGCCGCAATACGACTTGGCATGAACTCGACTAATGTCTGAAGTAGTGCTGGGGAGAACTGACACCATGAATCCTGCAGGGCTGTTCATAAATCTGTAAGAGTACGAGGGGGTGGAGATCTCTTCTGAACAGCAGGTTTCAAGGCATCCCAGATATGCTCAATAATGTTCATGTCTGGGTAGTTTGGTGGCCAGCAAAAGTCTTTAAACTCAGAAGAATATTCCTGGAGCCAACCTGTAGCAATTCTGGACGTGTTCGGTGTTACTTTAGACTGCTGTAATTGCCCAAGTTCATCGGAATGCACAATGGACACGAATGGATGCAGGTGATCACACAGGTTGCTTATGTTCGTGTCACCTGTCAGATTCGTATCTAGACGTGTCAGGGTCCCATATCACTCCAACTGTACACGCCCCACACCATTACAAAACCACCACCAGTTGGGACAGTCCTCTGCTGACATTCAGGGTCCATGGATTCACGAGGTTGCCTAAATACCCGTACACGTCCATCCGCTCGACATAATTTGAAACGAGAGTCGTCCGAATAGGCAACGTTTCCAGTCTTCAACAGTCCGACGTCTGTGTTGACGGGCCGAGGTGAAGCGTTAAACTTTATGTCGTGCTGTCATCAGAGTACACATTTGGCCTTCGGCTCCGAAAGCCCATAACGATGATGTTTCGTTGAATGGTTCGCACGTTGAGATTTTTTGATGGCCCAGCGCTGAAATCTGCAGCAATCTGCGAGAGGGTTGCACTTCTGTCGCGCTGAACGATTCTCTTCCGTTGTCGTTGGTCCCGCTCTTGCAGGATCTTTTTCCGGCAGCAGCGATGTCGCAGATATGATGTTTTACCGGATACCTGATATTCAGGATACACTCGTGAAATGGTCGTACGGGAAAATCCCCATTTCATCGCTACCTCGGAGATGCTGTGTCCCATTGCTCGTGCACTGACTGTAACGCCACGTTCAAACTCGCTTAAGATTTGATAACCTGCCACTGTAGCAGCAGTACATCTACATCTACACTTACATGATTACTCTGCACATTTAAGTGCTTGGCAGAGGGTTCATCGAACCACAATCATACTATCTCCCTACCATTCCACTCCCGAACAGCGTGCGGGAAAAAAGAACACCTAAACTCTTCTGTTAGAGCTCTGATTTCTGTTATTTTATTTTGACCATTCCTACCTATGTAGGTTGGGCTCAACAAAATATTTTCGCATTCGGAAGAGAAAGTTGGTGACTGGAATTTCGTAAATAGATCTCGCCGCGGCGAAAAACGTCTTTGCTTTAATGACTTCCATCCCAACTCGCGTATCATATCTGCCACACTCTCTCCCCTATTACGCGATAATACAAAACGAACTGCCCTTTTTGCACCCTTTCGATGTCCTCGGTCAATCCCACCTGGTAAGGATCCCACACCGCGCAGCAATATTCTAACAGAGGGCGAACGAGTGTAGTGTAAGCTGTTTCTTTAGTGGACTTGTTGCATCTTCTAAGTGTCCTGCCAATGAAACGCAACCTTTGGCTCGCCTTCCCCACAATATTATCTATGTGGTCTTTCCAACTGAAGTTGTTCGTAATTTTTACACCCAGGTACTTAGTTGAATTGACAGCCTTGAGAATTGTACTATTTATCTAGTAATCGGATTCCAACGTATTTCTTTTGAAACTCATGTGGATCACCTCACACTTTTCGCTATTTAGCGTCAACTGCCACCTGCCACACCATACAGCAATCTTTTCTAAATCGCTTTGCAACTGATACTGGTCTTCGGATGACCTTACTAGACGGTAAATTACAAAATCATCTGCGAACAACCTAAGAAAACTGCTCAGATTGTCACCCAGGTCATTTATATAGATCAGGAACAGCAGAGGTCCCAGGACGCTTCCCTGGGGAACATCTGATATCACTTCAGTTTTACTCGATGATTTGCCGTCTATTACTACGAACTGCGACCTTCCTGACAGGAAATCACAAATCCAGTCGCACAACTGAGACGATACCCCATAGGCCCGCAGCTCGATTAGAAGTCGCTTGTGAGGAACAGTGTCAAAAGCTTTCCGGAAATCTAGAAATACGGAATCAACTTGAGATCCCCTGTCGATAGCGGCCATTACTTCGTGCGAATAAAGAGCTAGCTGCGTTGCACAAGAACGATGTTTTCTGAAACCATGCTGATTACGTATCAATAGATCGTTCCCATTGAGGTGATTCATAATGTTTGAATACAGTATATGCTCCAAAACCCTACTGCAAACCGACGTCAATGATATAGGTCTGTAGTTCGATGGATTACTGCTACTACCCTTCTTAAACACTGGTGCGACCTGCGCAATTTTCCAATCTGTAGGTACAGATCTATCGGTGAGCGAGCGGTTGTATATGATTGATAAGTAGGGTTAAAAAATTGTTCAAATGGCTCTGAGCACTATGGGACTTAACATCTGAGGTCATCAGTCCATTAGAACTTAGAACTACTTAAACCTAACTAACCTAAGGACATCACACACATCCATGCCCGAGGCAGGATTCGAATCTGCGTCCGTAGCGGTCTCGCGGTTCCGGACTGAGCGCCTAGAACCGCTAGACCACCGCGGCCGGCAATAAGTAGGGAGCTATTGTATCAGAGTAATCTGAAAGGAACCTAATCGGTATACAGTCTGGACCTGAAGACTTGCCCGCGTCAAGCGATTTGAGTTGCTTCGCAACCCCTAAGGTATCTACTTCTAAGAAACTCATGCTAGCAGCTGTTCGTGTTTCAAATTCTGGAATATTCCATTCGTCTTCCCTGGTGAAGGACTTCCGGAAAACTGCGTTCAGTAACTCCGCTTTAGCGGCACAGTCGTCGGTAACAGTACCATCGGCACTGCGCAGCGAAGGTATTGACTGCGTCTTGCCGCTTGTGTACTTTACATACGACCAGAATTTCTTCGGATTTTCTACCAAATTTGGAGACAATGTTTCGTTGTGGAACCTATTAAAGGCATCTCGCATTGAATTCCGTGCCAAATTTACTGCGTCTATAAATTTTAGCCAAACTTCGGGATTTCGCGTTCTTCTGAACTTCGCATACTTTTTCCGTTGCCTCTGCAACAGCGTTCGGACCTGTTTTGTGTACCATGGGGGATCAGTTCCATCTCTTACCAATTTATGAGGTATGAATCTCTCAATTGCTGTTGCTACTATATCTTTGAATTTGAGCCACATCTCGTCTACATTTGCATAGTCAGTTCCGAAGGAACGGAGATCCTTTCTTAGGAAAGCTTCTAGTGACACTTTATCCGCTTTTTTAAATAAAATTATTTTGCGTTTGTTTCTGGTGGATTTGGAAGAAACGGTATTGAGCCTAACTACAACGACCTTGCGATCACTAATCCCTCTATCAGTCATGATGCTCTCTATTAGCTCTGGATTGTTTGTGGCTAAGAGGTCAAGTGTGTTTGCGCAACCATTTGCAATTCGCGTGGGTAACCGAACTAACAACTGCGCCAGACACTTGCTGTCTTTTATACCGACCGCAGCGCCGTATTCTGCCTATTTATGATTCTCTTTGTTTGAATACGCATGCCTATACCAGTTTTTTGGGCAGTTCAGTATATAATATAAAACACACAAAAAGCATTGCTGACTCAACTGAATGCCGAAGTCCGGATACGCCTGATGAGGGGGCCACAATGAGGACGAGATAAAAGTAATATTAAAACAGGAGATTGGACACAGCTCAATCTGTTGGAGATATTGGATGGTAGTGGCAAAAATCATTGGTTTCGAGCACTAGCGTAGGTAAGATAATTGAAAGTGTCCATTAGTGAAAATTAAATCGTCGTAACAGGCCTGATAATTGCAGATTAAAACTACAACGGGCTGATAAGACGGATAACTAAGACAAGTCCCTATTTGTAAAGAGCACCAGAACATATTCTTAAAAGTAGAGATTGAAGTGAAAAATGGAGGCGGAGAAGAACTCTTAATCACTAGTCACCGCCTACGTCCGTATGTCATGAGCAGTAGAAAATCGTAATTTTTGTTTGCATAATCTGCAGGCCAACTTAATGGAGTCTCTAGTAGAGAGCGCGGAAGTTCCTCCAGTACATGTAAGCTGTAGCCTCGCGAGGAGAGCCACGGAGAACCGTGCGATATGTCTCGGAGCAGCGGTCGGCCGCCGCGCAGAGCCCACGAGTGACCGGAGGCGCTGCTGGGTGACGGATCACGCGGGACCAGGCCGGGGGCCATCGCCCGCCCGTAAATCCCCGCTCGGCGCTCGCGCTGCCATCTGGCGACGACCCCGGACATCCATCACTCGTCCGAGACAGGCGAGCCGCCCAGCTGTCCAGCGGCGACACACCACAGACAGTCGCACGTGTGTGTCTGTGTGTGTGTGTGTGTGTGTGTGTGTGTGTGTGTGCGAGCGTGGGCGGGAGGATGTGAGGAGGGCGGGAGGTGCTTGCAGAGGGCGAGAAAAGGTCTAGGAAGAAGACGTGGGAGATTCCGGCTGCGACTTTCAGCGGAGTACATGAGTTAGGTGCTCGGGATACAAGAATTCGACTTTCTACAGCAGGTGTACCTAATGACATCAGTAGGAAGGACAGCTGTATATGCCTTAAACGATTACTCTGACACTGGGCAACCGAAAGGTCCTTCCATGGGGACATTTACCGATCTCATCTACTGGATACTTTTGTTGAATCGATTGACATTAAATAGCTACCTCAAAATTAACGATGTATTCACACAGCACATAAAAGCGAGGTCAAATCTTTGAATGTACTAAGGAGAACAAATCTGTTGTTTCTGGACAGTCAGGTTGGACATAAGCGAGCAACAAACGTTAAAATTTATCGACTATTATCAGTATTATTTGTCAAGGTCACAAAAACTATTGATAAACATTATATGATCACAATTTAGCCATCGCTAGACAAAATATGACTAACATTGCTTTGTCAAATCACCGGGCCGTTTGGATACATATTGTCATCTATAAATCATGAACATTGTGTTAGCAGCATTCATAGCCCAACCTTTTTGTACGTAAGCTCGATAAACGTTAGTATAAACTTCAGAGGACAGACCTTAGCCAGCCGCAATCGGCCACCGAAATATTTCCATAAAGAAAATTGAAAATTTGTGTGGCGCCCCTACTCGAACCCGGATCTCTCGATTAAAGCGAGCGGTTGCCTTAACCGCCCCGACCATCGCGATAAACTTCTTCAGCTTTTCAAACGCCTAAAGCGTCCACCGTCCGTTCACCTACTTGCTATGCATATAAATGGAGGGCATTTCAACGAGTTTTCACATACCTAGCAGGATCTAAAATCTAGATGCGCAGCATACTATCTACCCCAGTAAAGTGACAGAGTAATTTTCAACAAGACAAGCATAAGAATGAGTGTCTGTGACTAGGAACACCTTGAGTGCGAGGGCGCAAGTTCAATCTCTAATAAAGCTCATTTGAAAGTGTTGTTTTATCGATTGTGACAGGAAAAATATTGGATACTAATCTTCTAATTACTCACCATGTGCATCAAGAAGGCGACAGGAAATGAGTGTCCGGGAGGTGCAGAGATCCACCTCCACTGGGACGTACGTATTACACTTCACATAATGGACATCGTGGAATCTTCAAAATAAATCATTAACTTGTGCCAAGAACACTGATTGAAAAATGCCGCGCTACACTGATCACGAAGGGTTGCGCTATCAAGATCAAAATGGTTCAAATGGCTCTGAGCACTATGGGACTTAACTGCTGAGGTCATCAGTCCCCTAGAACTTAGAACTACTTAGACCTAACTAACCTAAGGACATCACACACATTAGTTAGGTTTAAGTAGTTCTAAGCTTAGGGGACTGATGACCTCAGATGTTAAGTTCCATAGTGCTTAGAGCCATTTGAACCAATACAGCGATAGACATGAAAAGATGATTTTGCAGCAAGACAGTGCATGACCCCAAGTTGAAAAGCCCGTCAAACCACACTTGGAAACGTTGAAATGGGAAGTTCTACCCCACCTGCTGTATTCTCCTGATATTCCTGCCTCTGACTGCCACCTTTCTCGATCTATGGCACACGACCTGGCTGACCAGCACTTGCGGTCATATGAAAAAGTGCAAAATTGGATCGATTCATGGCTCCTCTCATAAGCTGCCCACTTTATACACTGCAGGATTCGTATGTTGCCCTGAAGCTAAGAGAAAGCAGTTGTCAGCGACGGCAGAAAATTTGAAACGTAAATTTTTTGTATGTTTTTCACAATGAAGTCTCGAACTTCGAGAAAAAACAGCAGAAGCAAAGTTGTAGACCTAGTATACTTTTATGGCACGGAAAAATACACCCAGATGACGAATTTCTGCAGTGGTTCCAGGTGATATGGATTCCATTGCCACACACTTTTCAGCAGGCATAGTTTGCTCTAAAGGAATATGACTTTTATACATAAACCAAATTTGACTAGCTTTTGGCCAAATGCGGCACTTGTACCATTGTTGAAGTTCTCTTATGCCCATTTTCCCACTCTACATAGATGTGACGTAAGTATTCCCTCTTGCCCTCGCAAGATCAGGAGTGTGAGAAAGAATCTTAGGGGGTACACCGCCTCCAACTTCTCGCAGCACAATAAGTAAATTCCCACCCGATTTACCATTCAGATCAACAGTCGGCAGATTTTTATGCGAATGCGTTAAAACTTTTTTATTAGTTGATCGTGATACCATTCTTTTGGAACCTGTAATCTCCAGGGTTACTTTCATATGCATTTCCTTTTCAAATACAGACTGCTCTGAGTTGAAAACAAATTTTTACTGAACGATGGGGTAAGTTGGTTTACCTCATCTCAAATACCGATTGCTCGGAGCCGAAATCAAATTTCTTACTGAACGATGGGTTAAGTTTGCTTATTTCATCTACAAATTTTCGGGCAGATTCGGCAATTTGATGTCTGTCGTCAAGTTGATGCGTTGTTTGCACTTCCATTATCTGACACCTTCCAATTCTAAAGCACTGTCTGAAGTTACACAACCAGCCATTGCTCCCCTTGATATCATGTAATCTATTCCGCGCAGTTTGATGTGTGTAACTTAGTAGCTCACTGTCATGCACATCCTGCAAATTGTACCGACCGTCCTTGAAAGGCACAAACACGTTTTGTAAGAAGTGCGCCTTATACTCCCTTGAAGATCCATAGTTTTTCTGATGCACTAGACGACATATTGCAGCAGAATTATTCGAAATCTATTAATAATTCTTATTTTGCTATGCTGCGGACGACCTTCCATGTAGGTAATTACGGCAACTACCTGCTCTATGGACAATGATTGTCCTTTACTTCGTTTCACTGGGAACGGAATATGTGACTCACCTGTCCGACCAGGGTAATGAACTATATAGCTCGACAGCGTTGTCAGTATCACTTCCACTTGTTATCGCGTATCGTCATCATTGCCCGCACAGTCGAGCCTAGGAGACCACGGAATACATTTCACTGAATCATCTTGTAGAAACGTTAATATTTCACATGCAACTTCTTTTCTACTTTGAGAAATTCCTCGCGTTCCTTTCTGACGAAATGTCAACTTGGGCAATTTTTGTTCTAGATATAATTCAATGTTTGACACGCCATGTTAGCCGAGAGCGCTAATTTGCTGCTTCCTCGACTCTGGTAGGCGGGCCGGCCCCGGATCGGATCCGCCCGGCGGACTAACGACAACGGCTGGTGTGCCGGCCAGCCTGGATGTGGTTTTTAGGCGGTTTTTCACATCCCCCTAGGTGAATACTGGGCTGGTCCCCACATCCCGCCTCAGTTACACCGCTCGCAGACATTTGAACACTTTTGTACAATTCCATGGATTACACTAGTCGCAGACAGTTGGGGTACACTACTTCCGTCCCGGGGGCGGCGGGGGGGGGGGGGGGGTACGGGGTGGCGGCAGGAAGGACATCCAGCCACCGCTTTCATTAACATTGCCAAATCCGATTAACCATGCCGACCCCACCTCACTGCGGGAAAAGGCAAAAGCAAAAGAAAGAATATAATTCAGTGTTTGCTTTGTTTATTACTGCCATTGCTGTGCTTTCTGTCAACACCACTAGCACTATAGAATTGTTGAGAGTTACTCGTCGATTTGTCAGTTCAGCTGCTCTCTAGCTGTGCTCACCATTGCGGGGTAGCCGCACAGTATAGGGCGCCTTGCCACGGTTCACGCGGCTCCCCCCGCCGGAAGTTCGAGTCCTCCCTCGGGGATGAGTGTGTGTGTTGTCTTTAGCGTAAGTTAGTTTAAGGGGGGTAGGACGCCAAACGGGCCGATTTGGAGCCGGAGAGTCATCACAGGACATTTTAATTTCTACTGTCTGCACTTTTACAAATAAATTCATAAAACTTTGTCACCATGACCAGGAAGGATTGAGGACTCGCACTCATCGCAGTGGAAGTTCAAAGATGTAGCAAAATATCTTTTTTTACATGTGAAATTTCATCATTTTTTCACTTATTACTGGCTGCATTTGTTGCTATAGGTACACTTTTCTTGCTAAGTAAGAGAGATTCTTCGATTAATTTTTCATAGCATACAAACAGTACTTACAGGTGTATGAAACCCTAGAATTTTCCAAATCTATTAAAACACTGTGGAACAATTTGAGGTAATTAACTATAAAACTTGAATTTTTTCTAAACATGAAGTTTAAAATGTAACAGTACATTCATTTTTTCATAAATTAAATAACCTCTAGAGTCTCATACACCTGTAACTATGGTTTGTATGCTGTGCAAGAGTCATCGAAGAATCTCTCTTACTTAGGAAGAAAAGTATACATACAGCAACAAATGCAGCCAGTAGTAAGTGAAAAAATGATGAAATTTAACATTTAAAAAAAAGTGTTTTCTTATGTTTTTGAGCTTCCACTGCTATGAGTGTGAATCCTGAATTCTTCCTGGTCATGCTGTTAAGGTTTTATGAATTCATTTGTAAAAGTATAGACAGTGGAAATTAAAATGTCCTGTGGGGCCTCTCCTGCTCCAAGTCGGCCCGTTTGACGTCCTACCCCCCTTAAGTTAGATTAAGTAGTGTGTAAGCCTAGGGATAGATGACCTCAGCAGTTTGGTTCCATAGGAGCTTACCACAAATCTCCAAACAGTTTTGTGCTCACCGTTGGATACCTCAAGTCCCACTCCCTGCTGCCTTTAACATTTAATATTGTGTTTGCATGGCGGACAATATACGGGGATTAGACTGGTGCAAATATCATTGGCTTTTTGCGACCTCGAAATCAAGGGGTTCTTTGAATATGGAGAAATATAATATTTTAGAACCAGTTCAGGAATTTGATTTTGCTACATCTACCACCTTGAACGCTCGGCAGGTGCATGGAGGATAGGATAGGTAACACACATTGGATACGAACGCTGTAGATAGTCTACGCCCTAGTGCCTCTCATGGCAACAAAACGCGTTAAACGAGGTCTAGCGTCGCCGGCAAAGGAGACCAAATAATTTGTTCCAAACAGAAGTTGTTACCCATGACGTAATCCATCACCCATAAACAATGGTCGCAAATACTCCTACGGAAAATTTGTGTACATCTATGTGCACTTACCTGTGTGTCATACGATGAAATAATTCTGGAGGCACATTCAGTGGTATGTGGGGCCAGTGTCTGCAATACACTATGTGATCAAAAGTATCCGGACACCCACAAAAACATATGTTTTTCGTATTAGGTGCATTGTGCTGTCACCTACTGCCAGGTACTCCATAGCAGCGACCTCAGTAGTCATTAGACATAGTGAGAGAGCAGAATACGGCGCTCCGCGGAACTCAAGGACTTCGAACGCGGTCAGATGATTGGGTGTCACTTACGTCATACGTCTGTATGCGAGATTTACACACTTCTAAACATTCCTAGGTCCATTGTTTCCGATGTGATAGTGGAGTGGAAACGTGAAGGGACACGTACAGCACAAAAGCGTACAGGACGATCCCGTCTGTTGACTGACAGAGACCGCCGACAGTTGAAGAGAGTAGTAATGTGTGATAGGCAGACATCTAGCCAGACCATCACACAGAAATTCCAAATTGCATCAGGATCCACTGAAAGTACTATGGCAGTCAGATGGGAGGTGAGAAAACTTGGATTTCATGGTCGAGTGGCTGCTCATAAGCCACACATCACACCAGTAAATGCTAAACGACGCCTCGCTTGGTGTAAGGAGCGTAAACACGGAAGTTGAACAGTGGAAAAATGTTGTATGGAGTGATTAATCGCGGTTCATAACGTTGCGATTCGATGGCAGGGTGTTGGTATGGCGAATGCCAGGTGAACGTCATCTGCCAGCGTGTGCAGTGCCAACAGTAAAATTCGGAGGCGAAGGTGTTTTGGTATGGTCGTGTTTTTCATGGAGGGGCTTGCACTCCTTATTGTTTTGAGTGGCACCATTACGGCACATACCTACATAGATATTATAAGCACCTTCTTGCTTCCAACTGTTGAAGAGCTATTCGTGGATATCGATTGCATCTTTCAACACGATCAAGCACCTGTTCATAATGCACGGTCAGTGAGGTGGCTCCATGATCATTGCAAATATGAACTGTGGTCTGGGTTAGTTTAGGGTTAGAGTTTATTTCCCAAAGGGTTTCCCCTTCTGTGATACTGACTTAGACGACCTTGTTAATGGAGTGACGAGTGTCTCCAAAGAGGGATGGGTGTGATTGAGGTGTCAGAGTTGATGAGTAAGGCAGTCGGTAGACTTTATCGGGATGGAATTATTTCAGAAGTAACTTGAGAAATTTGGTGCGTCAGTAAATACCGCGCCTTCGGCCAAGGCCTTAGAGCTTAGGAACTTTGTGTGAGGTGAAGGTGTATGTGGTGGGAAAGAGAAAGTTGAGAGGTGTGTGATTGGTTAGGTTTTGGTCCATGATTTTTGGCTTATATATATGTACACCTTGCCGTTTGGTTGGGAAGCTTGCGTGCCTCAGCGATACAGATAGCCTTACCGTAGGTGCAACCACAACGGAGGTGTATCTGTTGAGAGGCCAGTCAAACGTGTGGTTCCTGAAGAGGGGCAGCAGCCTTTTCAGTAGTTGCAGGGGCAACAGTCTGGATGATTGACTGATCTGGCCTTGTGACACTAACCAAAATGGCCTTGCTGTGCTGGTACTGCGAACGGCTGAAAGTGCTGGTACTGCGAACGGCTGAAAGCGAGGGGAAACCACAGCCGTAATTGTTCCCGAGGGAATGCAGCTTTACTGGCATGGAGAGCTGCATCAAACGAGTCTCAGGACTGAAGACCACAACTGTATATATATATATATATATATATATATATATATATATATATATATATATATATATATATATATATATATGGGTTCTTCATGAACACAAGCTTCATTGGTGGAACTTCTTTCTCACGAGTTTGGATGGAATTTGTTGGAAGCTAATCAGATGACGATGAAATAATGACGTCCACAGCCAAAAGCATGTGATATTGGCAGCGTGCGTGACTGCGTCTTGTAATATAAATACTTGTGACGGAGACAGCCTTAACGCTACCTCTACCGATATTGCTGATGATTCGCAGCTACGGAAACTGAAGTGAAAACAACAATAATTGGAAGTATGATGAGCATATAGGAAACAGCTACATTTTATTTATATTGAAGCATGCAAGAGATCAGAAACTCAAAAGAGTGGTCCTCGGCATGGCCAGTGCATTAGAGATTAAGATTCAGTCTCTCAAAGAATTTATCGTGTGACATACCATCTTTAACATGTACTTCCTACTGGAATGACATAAAAGATCAAATGATGTTACATTGTTGCTAGCACTATGTACTACTTTTTCACCATTGGTGAAATTTCTGATGCAGAGTTAATTTCATTTAGAAATCTCGATACTTCATCATCTTTGAAAACTAGACTTTATATCTGATCAAAGGAATGAGGTTGACAACTTAATGAAACGTAAGATAGGGGGACGAAAATTGGCAGAAAGGAAATAAATTGGAATATATTCAGAAAATGACGATTTAAAACAGTGTTTACATCCACTCGCGGAATGTTTTTGAAAACAGTAAACCTTATTTTGGTTTAAATAAGTAGAATCTGAATAATGCTGAAGATCACGTACAACAAATCGTTCCAAAGTTTTGTAAGACCGACCCTCTGAAAAAAAATACTGGAAAAAAACTCTGGACGTAAAATAAAAGCTGGAATGTTAATATCAATAACATTTTAATATAATTTCGGCGTAATTCAACTCTCATTTTGAAGCTCACGTAATGAAAGTGCTTTTTAATTAATTGTTACCTGAAAAATTAATTTCTCGGCACATTATTTCATATTGCTCGTTAAACAGTGGCCGATGGATCAAGCATTAATATTGCTTTCAGGGCAGTGTCTTGCGCATGGTTACTCCCACAAGCAATGCAATAACACAGTTAACTAAGGTACCTTGACAAGAAATAATAAAGGTACATGAAAATATCTTGCCATGAAGTATGTATCACAATTACGATTGAGAAAACTCCATAAAGATTATCCTACTGTGAGTGATAATGTGTTATTCTTACAAATTTTTATCTTATCGGACGAGAACAGTGTCATCTTTGAATGAATTCTCGTGCAGTTCATAATATATAGATTGTTCTCCTTGCGAGCTAACATCCCAAAGATGTTCGGGCTCACATGCGGTTCCTCTTCGCCTCGCACGTGTCGCATTACACGCCCTAAATTAGACATTTATGAGCCTTTGGTTAAATTGTCTGGCTGATGGCAAGTTTGCGAAATACAATGTTAACATAACATTTAATAACAGTAATAATAATATCGAAAACTAAATTAACGGCCCATAAACGATGTAGACCACACAGTTGCGATTTGGTTAGAACAGTGTTTATTCAGAAAGCAAACTAATAGCGAAAATGGTCGTATTTAGAGTTACAGTTACACTCGATCGCATATCCATTTGACACAGTTCGATCATTCACAATTTCATCACGAAATACAAGGAGTACACACGAGACGCGCGGCTGCTCACCGCTCGGAGACTAAGTCCCATGGTACGCCACAACGCTAAATTTTGTTAAGCCGTTTCACTTCCTAGCTGCCTAAAGACCGACTGTCCGCTTTCGCGTCTGGATCCGAACTGTTCCCTTTGGTGTCTCGACCACTGACTCTCTCTGCCTCTCTGCCCGTCTCCGACCGCGTTTCCCACGCGCCGAATATCTTCGCTCAACCGACTAGTACAGTTCACTTTCATGAAGCCGTCCATTTGATTGGCTACACCTTATTCTACATTATTTTACAGTTTAACATATTTAAGTAATCAAAGTTTGGCCACTTTCACGTTATAAATAAAGTAACAATAATATCCATAACATAAAAAACGTTAAATTCTTTTACATAAAACCAATACAATTTCTATCCTAGCTTTGAATGTCACGGCCAGTAGCCTTGCACCAATGTGCTTTCTGATAAATAAATAGAGAACAAAAGTAACTATTATGTACTAAACTTTACAATAAATACTCTATTACCTAATGATTTAATAAGGTGTTGTGCTGTCATTGTTCAATGTGTTTTGTGTGGAGGAAATGATGATCTGATGCTTAACTGAAAATGTTGATATTTACAACGTTTCTCATTTTAATGATGCGCTTGTATATGAAATGTCGATCATTAAGATCGACCAAAGCGTACAGATTTTAGCGTTCAGGCCTTTGTTACAAAACTTGTTAATTTCACTTTAATAGTAAATCCTAAACAATTATATATATGATCAATATTCACGTTTTATTGGGATCACCATGAAAATCTATCGATGATGGCAGATTAAAATTATCGTGGCTTCATTCCCTGCACTACTACAGAGTTAATTGACTTCCATAAATGTTTACCTTCATGGCCGACCTTAGGTCCACCATATTTAACACTGCGACGTCTCCTTGGCCACAAAAGCCTTCTAATGGGTTTTCCTATGATGCAGGTTGGCGTCTGTCTCACTCGCACACTACAGCGCTTAGGCCTCGATAGACAATAGACGCCTGTGAGTTTCCCCATCTCGTGGTGAATCTGCGCCCTTTGTAGCATCCGGTCCTGGTCAACAGGGTTTGTTTCACGGTTCCTGAATGCTGACTCTTTTCGGCCATATACTTAAATGAGAGCGAAATGCTCGTTAACTCACATCCTCTGCAGCTATTATTGTACCATATACCGCGACTGATTCACAATAAGCTCAATTCACTTACTTACACCAGGAGTAACATCATTGGATCGCCTCAACATCTGAGTTTTCCGAGTGTTCCTTTAATTCATAAACAGATGAATGGTACAGTTAAGTGTCTCATGTGTTCTCATACCGTCATGTCTGATTTTGTGCCACTTCTTCGTCAACGAAATGTCAAAAGATGAGCCTCAGCAGCATCGTCAGTCATTCGTCATGCAGTTTTGGAAATGGTAGGCCACATGTAGACATTTCTTGAGCTATACTGATTCCGTTTATTCCTGCGTGTTTTTGATTTCATATACCCACCATTCCATTTGGACGTCCAGAGGGCCTTTCTTGCCTCTTGACCGATCTACCACCAATTCACTTCTGCTACATGCCCCGCGGGTATCCATTTCATTTTCCTTATAGTCGTCGTAATATTCTCCACTCCAGAACTCTCATGAATCCTGTTCTTTATAATGACCAATGAATCATGTAAGGTGTCTGCTATTCCCTAATCAGATATAAACGCATTCTGCCTAATACAGGTCGATGGCAGGCAGAATCGGTTGTCGAGTGCCGCGAGCGCTGAGTCAACGTATGTAATAGTAGTCTGGGCGTAGGCCTCTATCAGTGATAATATGGTGGTTGGAAAGGTTGGGCAAAGTATCCCGTGATATGTCTGCTGAGACCTTCCTCACCGCCTCCAGCTTACCCTCTGTAAAACATTTCACCGTATCGTGACAAGTGATATTACTGACGAGTATTCTAAAAAAAAATGGCTCTTTGCACTATGGGACTTAACATCTATGGTCATCAGTCCCCTAGAACTTAGAACTACTTAAACCTAACTAACACCTAAGGACATCACACAACACCCAGCCATCACGAGGCAGAGAAAATCCCTGACCCCGCCGGGAATCGAACCCGGGAACCCGGGCGTGGGAATCGAGGACGCTACCGCACGACCACGAGATGCGGGCGAGTATTCAAAAAGCTTATGGTGGACCGAAAATTCAAAAGAATGGTTCAGATGGCTCTAAGCACTATGGGACTTATCATCTCAGGTCATCAGTCCCCTAGACTTAGAACTACTTAAACTTAACTAACGTACTAGCAGCAGCGTGGTTCCTGACTGAAGCGCTTAGAACCGCTAGGCCACAGCGGCCGGTCCGAAAATTCTCTTTCGCATCAAACGCTCTGGCCACAGTGTGGGTGTCAGGGACGATTGTGTGTGCCAGTTATTGTTACAGCGTTTGACGATATACCAAAGTACTGACTCATGTTGAGATTAACCGTTATTAGGAATATAAGACGAAGGAAGTAGCTGCCTAACATTGTGTCTAACCAAAATGTATCGCTCAAATAGTGTAAAATGTCCTGACAGTGATTTTTGTAAAAATCCCTGTCAATGCTCTTTAACGTTGTTGAGCTGCAGCACTCTGATTAGAAGAGACTTCCAAAACAGCTATGACCGGTTACCACTTACCTATTAGCTGGTGATCAAATAAAAATTAGAGCTCAGGCTGCTACTCGGTAGCAGCTGCGGTAATCAACGAAAATTTATCGGACGAGTTTCAATTTCTCAGTATTGATCGTAGAGTGTTGCTCAGTTTGGAGTGGTTTTTCTCAGTAGAGGTTTATAACTCACGGCCATGAATCAAACAGATAAAACGCACTTATTGTATCACGTCTGGAACCTTTTTCTGGAAGATCTATTCAGTTTACCAGAAGCACCTCCTCTCATTTCAAATTTTGTGTTTACTTCTTTGACAGTTTAACCGATGGGCTTCATTTGCTCTAAACATAAACCTCATTAACTGTTACTATGACTAATTTTTTTGTTTTCTGATTTTCATTTCAGCTTGAAGATTTTCATTATTTTACTACAATCCGTGGAGTGGTTCCACACCATCTTTCCTCCAACGAGAAACTTCAAAGCCGTCCCTCAACCGGTGAAGTGATGGAGACAGCCTTCTTGGACTCTGTAAGGGTTACTCTGCCTCATGTCCTCCCTCATGGTGCAACGATCAACACGGATGTTTACTACGCTTCCCTCAGGAAGCTGAAGAAGCGACTTCGGTGTATTCGTCAGCACAAAAATGTAAATGAATTTCTCCATGAGGACGCCAGGCCTCACACAAGTCTGCCAACCCGAGAGGAGCTCACAAGACTTCACTGCACTGCTCTTCCTCATCCATCCTACAGCCCGGATCTCGAACATTCCAAGTTCCACCTGTTTGGCCTAACGAATCATGCACTTCCCGGTAAACAGTACGTGGATGTAGGGGAAGCTATTGATGCAGCAAGGTGTTGGCTCAGCCGTCAAGCAGTAGAGTGATATAATGCGGACATACAGGCCCTTGCAGTAAGATGGCGTAAGGCCGTCGCATTGAACGGAGATTGTGTTGAAAATAGTGTTTCGTTGCCAAAAGTGTGCGAATAATTTTGTGCATTGAAATTATCAATAAAACCGTCCTATTTTCAGAAAAAAAGTGTTACATTGATTATTGAGCGCCTTTCGCATATACAGGGTGTTACAAAAAGGTACGGCCAAACTTTCAGGAAACATTCCTCACACACAAAGAAAGAAAATATGTTATGTGGACATGTGTCCGGAAACACTTACTTTCCATGTTTGAGCTCATTTTATTACTTCTCTTCAATTCACATTAATCATGGAATGGAAACACACAGCAACAGAACGTACCAGCGTGACTTCAAACACTTTGTTACAGGAAATATTCAAAATGTCCTCCGTTAGCGAGGATACATGCATCCACCCTCCATCGCATGGAATCCCTGATGCGCTGATGCAGCCCTGGAGAATGGCGTATCGTATCACAGCCGTCCACAATACGAGCACGAAGAGTCTCTACATTTGGCACCGGGGGTGTGTAGACAAGAGCTTTCAAATGCCCCCATAAATGAAAGTCAAGAGGGTTGAGGTCAGGAGAGCGTGGAGGCCATGGAATTGGTCCGCCTCTACCAATCCATCGGTCACCAAATCTGTTGTTGAGAAGCGTACGAACACTTCGACTGAAATGTGCAGGAGCTCCATCGTGCATGAACCACATGTTGTGTCGTACTTGTAAAGGCACATGTTCTAGCAGCACAGGTAGAGGATCTCGTATGAAATCATGATAATGTGCACCATTGAGCGTAAGAGGAAGAACATGGGGCCCAAACGTTCACAAAAAATCTGTGTTGATGACGTAATTGCACAATGGCGTGCGGATTCTCGTCAGCCCTCACATGTTGATTGTGAAAATTTACAATTTGATCATGTTGGAATGAAGCCACATCCGTAAAGAGAACATTTGCACTGAAATGAGGATTGACACATTGCTGGATGAACGATTCGCAGAAGTGTACCCGTGGAGGCCAATCAGCTGCTGATAGTGCCTGCACACGCTGTACATGGTACGGAAACAACTGGTTCTCCCGTAGCACTCTCCATACAGTGACGTGGTCAACGTTACCTCGTACAGCAGCAACTTCTCTGACGCTGACATTAGGGTTATCGTCAACTGCACGAAGAATTGCCTCGTCCATTGCAGGTGTCCTCGTCGTTCTAGGTCTTCCCCAGTTGTGAGTCATAGGCTGGAATGTTCCGTGCTCCCTAAGACGCCGATCAATTGCTTCGAACGTCTTCCTGTCGGGACACCTTCGTTCTGGAAATCTGTCTCGATACAAACGTACCGCGCCACGGCTATTGCCCCGTGCTAATCCATACATCAAATGGACATCTGTCAACTCCGCATTTGTAAACATTGCACTGACTGCAAAACCACGTTCGTGATGAACACTAACCTGTTGATGCTACGTACTGATGTGCTTGATGCTAGTACTGTAGAGCAATAGCAAAGAGTCGCATGTCAAGACAAGCACCGAAGTCAACATTACTTTCCTTCAATTGGGCCAACTGGCGGTGAATCGAGGAAGTACAGTACATACTGACGAAACTAAAATGAGCTCTAACATGGAAATTAAGCGTTTCCGGACACATGTCCACATAACATATTTTCTTTATTTGTGTGTGAGGAATGTTTCCTGAAAGTTTGGCCGTACCTTTTTGTAACACCCTGTATATTCAACATAAACACAAAAATTGATTCTACAATATTAACAGAAAACCTAAAGACAGCGATGAAACGGCAGTAAAAAGGATGTAATATAAAATTATCGCTATGGTTGTACGATTTTTATCAAATAAGTAATTAAAAAATGGATGCGAAATTGCTTATAACAACATTAATAAAAGACAAAAGCTCGCTACCAACCTACACGAAACATCGTATGCTACTTCTTGAAATCAGCTTTAAAATGAATACATTTGACATGTTTCAAGCTGTCTCTTTCATGTGCCATGGAATACTCTTTAACGTCACGTATTTTGACACTCGGAAGCATTATCAAAAGCTATAATTTTTTGGAACAATCCAGATTTGACGTTATATCGAACATAAGAACAATATTGAGACCTTCACAGGTGGTGGTCCACAATGGTGTACACCCCTCTAATACACAGTAGCACGTCCTCTTGCATTGATGCATGCCTGTATTCGTCGTGGTATACTATCCACAAGTTTATCAAGGCACTGTTGGTACAGATTGTCCCATTCCTCAACGATGATTGGGCGTAGATCCCTCAGAGGTTTGGTGGATCACGTCGTCCATAAACAGCCCTTTTCAATCCTTCCCAGCCATGTTCGATAGGGTTCATATCTGGAGAACATTCTGGCCACTCTAGTCGAGCCATGTCGTTATCCTGAATGAAGTCATTCACAAGATGTACACGATGGGAGCGCGAATTGTCGTCGATGAAGACGAATGCCTCGCCATTATGCTACAGATAAGGAGGATGGCATTTACGTATCGTACAGCCATTACGGCGCCTTCCATGACCACCAGCGGCGTACGTCGGCCCCACATAACGCCACCCCACAACAGCAGGGAAACTCCATCTTGCTGCACTCGCTGGACAGTGTGTCTAAGCCATTCAGCCTGCCCGCGTTGCCTCCAAACACGTCTCCGACGATTGTCTGGTTGAAGGCATACGCGACACTCATCGGTGAAGAGAATGAGATGCCAATCCTGAGCGGTACATTCGGCGTGTTGTTGGGCCCATCTGTTCCGCGCTGCATGGTGTCGTGGTTGCAAAGTTTGACCTCGCCATGGACGTCGGGAGTGAAGTTGCGCATCATGCAGCCTATTGCGCACAGTTTGAGTTGTAACACGAAGTCCTGTGGCTGCGCGAAGAGCACTATTGAACATGGTGGCGTTGCTGTCAGGGTTCCTCCGAGCCATCATACGTAGGTAGCGGTCATCCACTGCAGTAGTGGCCCTTGGGCGGCCAGAGCGAGGCATGTCATCGACAGTTCCAGTGTCTCTGTATCTCCTCCATGTCCGAACAACATCACTTTCGTTTACTTCGAGGCGCCTGGACACTTCCCTTGTTGAGAATCCTTCCTGGCACAAAGCAACAACGCGGATGCGATCGAACCGAGGTATTTAGCGTCTATCCATTGTTGAACTACAGGTAACATGAGCCGTGTACCTCCTTCCTGGTGGAATGATTGGAATTGATAGGCTGTCAGACCCCCTCCGCCTAATAAGCGCTGCTCATGCATGGTTGTTTACGTCTTTGGGCGAGTTTAACGACTTCTCTGAACAGCCAAAGGGACTGTGTCTGTGATACAATATCCACATTCAACTTCCATCTTCAGGAGTTCTGGCAATCGGGGTGATGCTAACCTTTTTTTGATGTGTGTAGCTTTCCGCAATTTTTTATGATTAATTTGAAATTTAGTTTTATAATCAATCACCAACCACATTCTAAATATGTCAACAAAAGGTTGCACATCGTTAAAGATAAATACTCATTTGTCTTATTTCTGCGTTACAGTGAAGGGATGTTACGATTTTAATGCAACGTCGCAAATGGCATCCGTAAGGCAGAACTCTTGCAGGGCAAGAATGAGGAAGGTTTTGGCTACGCCCTCTTCAGAGGTACCACCCCGAAATTAACCATAACCGATTAAGGGAATCACTTCTGCGCGTTAGTGTTACGCCTCTGTCTCTGACGTAACTCGTATTGATTCGCGCAGATAGAGGCTTCTGTATGTATTTGATAAACGCTTTGTACATACGATATTTGTACCATAAAAGAATCGTACAATAAACTGATATTGGATGACTAATTAGCAGCGTTTGTGATGTAGTTGACATTTAACGTTAATTTCAAATACACACGAAACAAACACAGCATCTGAAGTACTGTGTGTCGCAAACGTTAACATTTGAAAACGCAATAATTCACGGAATAGTGTAGGTAAAGAGGTAAAACTTGACACCTATGCCTGATATTACATTGTGTTTTGTTGAAACCAGAAACGAGTTCAAAATCCGGCTAACAGGTCATGCTGGACTGACGAACCCCTTTTCACACTCCAAGGGTCTGTCAACACCCACATCTGCAGAATTTGGGTGATCGAAATTCCTAGAACCACAGTGGAAACGCCGTTGCATGACGAGAAAGTAACAGTGTTGTATGGATTTAACGCATCAATTGTGATATGATCCTTTTTCTTCCAGGAATCGCATCACCCCGGGCCCGGCTGATGAACATCTGCTGGAATGTACACGTCTTTTGTGCTGGGTGCCTCCCCATATTGCTACACGTGTGAAAGGTCTTTTGCGCACATCGCTTAGTGAGGGCTGTGTGCTGCCGTCCCTTCGTCATGTTTCGACTCGCAGACGTCAGTGTGTGTGATTATTCGTTGTGGGGTTGCCTGAAGTAGCAAGACTGCACGAGAAATTCTCTCCGTACCTACTGATATTCTGTACAGTGCTGCTCACAACATTGTCTCTCGACTACAGGTGTTGTTGAATGACGGCCGACATGTTGAGCATATGTTATAAAGCACGTCGTCTCTGCTAAACATCAATTTTTGGGAAGCTATTGCTTTTGTATCGTGTGAAGCTCCGTCTGCTGGTCATTTTATGGACTTTTTGAGTTGTAATAAAACTCCATATTAATTCAAGGATGTGTCAGTTTTTACCTCTGTACCTATATTAATCGGTGAAATATTGCATTTTCAAATGTTAACGGACTTTTGGGTTACCCCGTACGTTGCACACCATAGCTCTTTACTTGCTCACATTTTTCAACACACGCTAGGCTGTATTCTCTCGTATTTAGCTTATTTGGTGATTTCTTTTTTGCTTTCTTCATAACAAGAAAGCAGAGTGTACGCCAATCGCATGCAGTGATGCAACCACAGTGATGATGGTTAAGCAGGTCTGCTTCGGTATAGGAGTGTGTAACTCAAATGGTGAATCGTAGCGGGTATTGGATTTTTTGTTTTCTATGTGTCCCAGAGAAGGGGTTCCCAAACTTTTTCTGTGGTGGAACATCTTGTTTATTTCGAAGATTAATAAAACGTTACAGAACTGAGAGAAATTAGTTTCACACACCGATTGCTTCCGTTTTATGTCAGAGTTAACAACATAGAAATCATAAAATTAAAAAAATAAAACACGTGTAATCAAAATACCAAGGAGAGAAAAAGCATTTGATTAACAGTTCTTCGCAGAGGGCTTATTCACCTGCACCGGAAGACCATTGCTCCGCAGAACACAATTTGAAATACTTCAAAAATCTGTAGAGTTGTTGCATATGTGTCTACATGTTTCTGGTGTGTTGCATAACGTTCCTCACGAAACGACGTTAGTTAGGTGACGCAGAAAAATGTGGATGGTGTACTTTGGAAGAATACTTACCTTTCAGACCAATGACTGGGATGCTGCAATACTTATGTCGCTTACTATGAAGAGAAAATAATGTTTCAGACAACATTTTCTACAACCATCATTATCTTTCGATCACACAGTGAGACTAAAAATTAATCCATAACGCGAACATTCTATGAATTAAAATCTCGAGAGCACTTTCCTAAGTACTTTGAGACAAAGAGAACGATGACCTGTTGCAATTTTAATTAGATTTAACAATACATTTCAGCACAAGATGGTGCCTAGAACTAATCGTGTTAATTGATTCACACACCAGCTTCTTTAGCGTGATAGTGCACCATTAGTGGCGGCTGTGGTGGCGGTCGGGGTGTACCAACCCATGCATGTATAGGCACTCACTCTGAAAGCCATTGCTTTTGCTCAAACGGACGTGAGCGACCTCTCATAGCAGTCGAGGTGCCTCTCACGAGACTCAGCAACGAAGGGCCGCTTCACATTCGCCTGGTAATCCGAAAAACTCAGTTTCATCATATCCTTTCAATTTATTGACCAGTTCTGTTTCGCTTTCTTAAGAATCGAAATATTTGTTAGTGCGCGTTCAACGGCGAGGTTATCAGCGCCCTTACACATGTTATTGTCCCACGGTGGGGAGACACCCTAAAAAATAACAGTCCAACCGCACTCGCGTTGACCCACACCATAACTCTATTTCACACGCCTTAAAACAGCGGAAAGAGGGTGAAAGGTGCTACACCTGGGGTTAAACAGAAGCAAAAAAAAAAAAAAAAAAAAAAAAAAACAGGGGAGTTAAGAGGAAGGCACAGGGAAATGTGATAGTTTGACCACTAAAAGAAAGAGAACACCAGTGTGAGCCAGCCATATGAAAGAAGTTGGACAAATCACACCACGTTGAAACTTTCACCACTTTCGCTTGAATGTTAATTAAAATGGAGGGCAAATGTGTCAGCAAATCTGCCGCTGCCATCTCGTCTGAAGGTGAAACGAAGTCTAATAAAAGAACCTCATCCCGTCAGCGTGGCTGGAAGGCGATTCACCACGGCAGCCATTTACAACCACTCATCATCCTATCGATGCATGACACTTTACCTCAACAGTGAGGCGATAGAGGGGGGCAAACTGAAGTAACTGAGGATCACGAGACGCCTCCTTGGCTGGTACGTCCGCCCTTTCGTTCCCCGTAATACCCATGTGCCCTGGCACCCAAAAGAATGAGACCTCCTTCCCTAGCCTTTGTAAATGGAGAGGGACGTCCTCGATATCCTGAATTACTTTATCTGCTGGGAGCATAGGGTTTCACAGACTGAAAGACACTTGGGGTGTAAGAACAGACAAGGACTTGAGTAGGCCTGGTGCATCTCATTTGCCTCTGCGCCCTCAATACGGCGTATAATTCGGCGTCGAATACAGTAAGTTTTGGCGGCAACCGGATCTTGAGGACACGACCTGGGAAAAGAACAGAGCAGCCGACGGAATCCTCCCGCTTCAACACATCCGTGAATACAGTTACATAGCTGTGCTCTCATTCAAAACGTCAGTAAACGTCGTATTAAAAACAGAAGCCGGATTGGAATCTCTTCTGTACTGCACTGAATCTAAAATTACTCTGGGCAGTGGGACTTTTGTTACTGATACAAAACGTTCTCCTCTTC
The DNA here is from genome assembly GCF_023864345.2 of Schistocerca serialis cubense. NCBI lineage: Eukaryota > Metazoa > Arthropoda > Insecta > Orthoptera > Acrididae > Schistocerca > Schistocerca serialis. The sequence goes on along the minus strand of NC_064642.1, from coordinate 110,113,321 downwards.
CTTTGCGAATAGGAAACCACGCACGTGCCAAAAGAAGTGTTCTAGAAGCATTTGTGTGTAACAGTTTGGTTATCGACGCCTCTCGCAATCTGCAGTTTGGATGTCCTGTCCGATATTAAAGCTTTTTGCAGTCCTGCTCGACAGTTGTGGGATGGACACCATAAAATATCCATCACTTTCCTCCATTCCTGGCCATGTTTCTTAAACTGTTATCATAAATCCAAAGAAGAAATTACATGTAAGTCTGTAGGCTTTCGTGGCCGTTGTCACTGAAGTTAAAATCTTCTGGGTTTTTAGGCCGCGTAGTGTTTCTTCTAAACTGTCGACGTTTCGACCCCTCTGCTGGGATCTTCCTCAGGATCTTTTCGTGTCCACTACTGCCTCTGCTGGGATCTTCCTCAGGATCTTTTCGTGCTATAACAGTGTTCTAGCAGTAGTGGACACGAAAAGATTCTGAGGAAGATCTCAGCAGAGGGGTCGAAACGTCGAACATTTTAGTAGAAACATGACGCAGCCCAATAACCCAGAAAATTTTAATTTAAAGAAATTACATTTTATTTAGTAATAAACTATCTCACAAAAACTATTTAGGAGAAAGTTTCAATTCAGCGCTCTGTCACCAGCCAGTATCACAAATAATTATCTAGTGCATACCATCGATGGTTGAAGGTGTGTCGACGGTATGACAATGGACATCCTAAGTTCACAGCTCCGCCTCAAGTTACGGTAGCTACACCAAGTGAGCCGGCCACGGTGGCTGAGCGGTTCTTCAGTCCGGAACCGCGGTGCTGCTACGGTCGCAGGTTCGAATCCTACCTCGGGCATGGATGTGTGTGATGTCCTTAGGTTAGTTAGGTGTCAGTAGTTCTAAGTTCTAGTGGGCTGATGAGCTCAGAAGTTAAGTCCCATAGTTCTCAGAGCAATGTGAACCGTATGGTACACCAGGTGACAGCTGGCCATGCAGGTCGATGGCGTGGGGAACTCTATAGCCGACCACAGAGGAGGCATAACGTTGAATGGGCGTACTGACTTAAGGCGGTACAATCCCCATAAATGTTATTGTGACACTGTACTCCTCCCACACGTGCGTTCTTTCATGGATGCTTTCGGCCCTGTTTTCATTTTTATGGATTATAATGTTCGACCACATTGAACTGTGCAGGTGGCGGACCTCTTGGAAAGAGAGTACTGCCAACGAATGGAGTGACCTGACCGTTCCCCCTGACTTACATCCCATTTAGCACGTATGGAATGGCTTGGAGTGACATACTGCAGCACGTCCACGTGCACCAACAACGAAGCAGCAGTTGTCAACGACACTGGTGGAGGAATGGAACGCCCCACCACAACCAACTTTCACCGACCTTGTGGAAGTACGTTGCAGAGCATGTACTGCAGTCCGGTTATGCTGTATATGTTCATATGTGGGCTGGGTATTAATTCCGACAAGGTTACTATGATTCTGATTTATGAATTAAAGGTTCAAACAGAACAGTTCAAGCTGTCACCTTGTAATGGTACTTCAATTTCGTAACCAATACGGCATCTCAACTCAACCTCTCGATACCAGCAATATTATACTGTTTTTCGGTAAAGTAGTTAACATATTTCTGAGACAACATTCGGATTTGATTTCATTAATGTAGAGGTACTTTGATACATCGATATGTTTATGTTGCAATAATATTATTCTTATGTGTATTCTTTCTTTTGTCACTATGATCTTTGATGTGTTTGTAACTCTGATTTTTGGGCGCGTAAGCGATTATTAGTAGTTAGAGAGTCGGACCTTGAGAAGGTCAAGTCTTGGACGTCATGTTGGAAAGAGGCATATTGTAGCCAGTTTATAAAATGTGAACTTTAACAGTGAGGAAGATGTTTTCAAGTATGTTTTGTATTGTGAAGTGATGTTTTGTGTGTTGCGCGATATTGCAACAAAAGCAATAAAAAGAAAGTGTAATTAAAATTCGGAGTGCTGATTATTTTTTACATCCCCATTGTGCTAACTTTCAAAGGTTTAATCTTCAAGAATGGTTTGTGAAACACATCTATAAAACTTTTGAATATAGCAGAATAAAACCTATGCCTCTTTGCATCCGAGCTTGGAATCATCACCACCCAGATTTTCGACGATTGAGCCATGATTTTACAACGAGACCAGCGTGGGAAACACGAAAAGATGAGTGCCTAGTTTATCTATTATTGCATGAAATGACTTTATTAACTGTGCTCTAATGACACCTGCCACATAATAGTTTTGTTGTTGCCCGAAAATGCAGTATTTGGCAGCGTGAGCAACACCACAATCATTATTAAAATTTGACCTTTGTTGTGGTAGGGTTGTTAGAACCTGTGCGTGGCACGTGATGTCGACTTTTTGCTAGGAATGCAGGGTGGCCTCTACACCGAGCTGCTTGCGGAGAATCTGACACGGCAGAACCTCCAAAGTACTGCCCCGTATAAGCCTGAAACTGTTACCGTACAGTCTTGGTGCTAGTACAAACCCCGATGACCGATACGACAATTAAAGAAAATCCTCCGATAGCGTTTTAATTTGCCCTTCAACGAACTCCAATTGAAAAGTCAGCATGTTTAATAAAATATTTCCTCCAATCGAATCAGTTAGCACGTGTGCAGAGTGAGAACTGTGCCATCAGGCTTAAATCTAATAACTGTACTTGAGAGTACTATTTAAGAACGGGCTATTAATAACTCAGGAATAAATTAAATAAATGGTCGTCAGGCAATCTTAAGCTGAAGTAATGACTTCACCAACCAAATTTTAAGAAGGATAATTTAACTGACCATTCTTAGGTAACCATAAAAATAACCAAAGCTGCCTTGGCAAGCTGGTAACAAAGAGAGGAAACCTCCATCCCCCCCCCTCAAGCGAAGGCAATAAAATAAACTACTATACTACGGCCGCTATGTCAATTTAAAATATAACGATATATCAAGGTGATAACGATAACGTCAGATGGTAATGGTATGGGCTGCAAAGAATTAGTCAATTGAAACTATACACAGCCAGTGCAGGGCGGCAAAATAACAGAATGCTTAGGATAACACATCGGTCTCGCTGCCTGGACTAAATACATTTCACAGCAATAAGTTTTGACTGGCATCGCGCTAGGTCGTTGTGCGTGCCCTGAATAATCAGACCATTTATACTGAAGAGCTAAAGATACCGGTAAACCTGCCTCATATCGAGTAGGGCCCGCGAGCACACAGCAGTGCCGCAACAGGACGTGGTATGGACTCGACTAACGTCTGAAATAGTGCTGGAGGGAATTGGCAGCACGAATCCTGTAGGTGTCTCCTTAAATCTGCCGGAATAAGAGTGGGTGGAGATCTTTTCTGAACAGTACGTTAGAAGGCATCCCAGATATGCTCAATCATGTCAATTTCTGGGGAGTTTGGTGGCCGGCGGAAGTTTTTAAACTCAGATGAGTGTTCATGGAGCCACACTGCAGCAATTCTGGATGTGTGGGATGTCTCATTCCCTGCTGGTCCGTCGGAATGTACAGTGGACATGAGTGGGTGGATGCAGGTGATCAGACAGGATGCTTAAGTACGTGTCACCTGTCAATTACTCCAACTTCACACGCCCCGCACCATTACAGAGCCTCCCCCCGGTTAGAATAGTCTGCTGACTTGCAGGATCCTTGGATTCATCAGGTTGTCTCCGTAACCGTACAATTCCATCCGGTTGATACAATTTGAAACGAACAATGTTGGTGTTGACGGGCCCAGGAGAGGCGCAAAGCTTTGTGGCGTGCAGTCATCAAGGATACACGAGTGGGCCTTCGGCTCCGAGAGCTCGCATCGATGATGTTTCGCTGAATCGTTCTCATGCTGACACTTGTGGATGTCCCAGCATTGAAATCTGCAGCAATTTGTGGAAAGGATGCGCTTATGTCCCGTTGAACGATTCTCTTCAGTCGCCGTTGGTCCCGTCCTTGCAGGATCTCTTTCCGGCCGCAGCGATGTCGGAGATTTGATGTTTTACCGGATTCCTGATATTCACGATACACTTGTGAAATGGTCGTACGGGAAAATCCCCACTTCATCGCCACCTCGAAGATGCTCTGCCCCATCGCTCGTGCCCCGTTCCTAACACCAAGTTAAAATTCACCTAATTCTTGATAAACTGCCATTGTAGCAGCAGTAACCAATCTAACAACTGCGCCAGACACTTGTTGTCTTATACAAGCGTTTGCGACCGCAGTGCCGTATTCTGCCTATTTACATATCTCTGTGTTGGAATAAGCATGGCTATACCAGTTTCTTTGACATTTCAGTGTATATGGTGTGAGTGAACCACCTTTCAGAGCGATAACTCAAAGATCACGGCAATAACTTAGATTAAATAGCTAACTACAGTGATACACCACTACTGGATTAACCAAGGATGAATACAACTTATCGATTAGATTCCATACAGAATAACAGCCACAGAAGGCAGAACACTTGTATGAGACCCTTTTAAGTGAACGGGATTGATGACACTCAGTCACAACCAAAATGAAATAACAAACGATCCCCTCGGAGGAACATCAGCTACTGAACATTATGCCAGAGGTTGAAAATACCGCTACAGCTGCAAGGTTCTTTTATTTAGAACCGACCTGCTTCGTGCTCTTATACGCCCATCTTCAGGTGTTGTTACTTTTTGATGTGACCCCGAGTGCCGCGATGGGTGAGTAGAAGACACGGTGCGCTACCAGCGAGCGGAGAGCAGCGGTCGTGTTCAAAATAAAAGAACCTTACAACTGTAGCGGTATTTTCAACCTCTGGCAAAACGTAACAATTTCCAAACACGATTCCACTCCCAGAACATTCCAACCATTCAACAACATAATTCAGAACCGCAGCAAAATGGTTCAAATGGTTCTGAGCACTGTGGGGCTTAACATCCGAGGTCATCAGTTCCATAGACCTTAGATCTACTTAAACCTAACTAACCTAAGGACATCACACACATCAATACCCGAGGCAGGATTCGAACCTGCGACCGCAGCGGTCGCGCGGTTCCAGACAGTAGCATCTAGAACCGCTCGGCCACACCGGCCGGCAAACCGCAGCAATTCTTCCACACTACAAGGTCTGCTCGCTCATAATCTGCCATAGATCAAGTGACTATGCCCCATAAGACTTACTCAGAGAAACAATTGCAGAAAACGGCCAGATCGAGGAAGTCAAAAGCATAAAGCTGTTTTTGCTCCGACGCTCAACCACGAGAACTAAGCGTTAATCAACACCCCGTCGAGACCCCTTTCACACCAACTAACCTCGGGATACAGTCAGTCTTTACCGTAAAACTCTGTAGCAAAGTAAACACCACTATCAACTTTGCCGACAACGATGTAACTTTCTGCAAACACACCTGCAAAAACTCTCAACCAACAGCACCACTCAGCGAAGGATTACAGTGACCTGCACCTCCACTGTGGCCAAGCAACTAATCAAGCAACGGCGGTTAAGTTACACGAACAACGAATCCTTTTACCGACTCCAGGTTACCGAATTGAGACCACGCCTTCTGCTGAATCAAATAGAATTCCAGGGGTACGGCAAACACATTACACCGTTGAGCCCCTAGGCAACGCTGTTATCGTAGTCACCCTCGGCATGCCACCGACAGCCTTCCAGACAGCACTCCCTATCTCGTGACTGCTCAGGCTGTCGGCAGCGCCACTCGTTAGCAGTGCGCGGATTACCGCTGACAGACGTTCTGCGAAACGGAGGAGCTACTCAATCGGTAACAACGGCACGAATCCAGGAGTGCCGGAGGGACAACAAACCTGTACCTGTACCTGTACCCTAATAAGAAGCAACTGCAATGTCCAGGGAGCGACCATGACGCAGAGTAATTATTGTCTTAGAATAAAAGTTTCATTTCTGTTCGTCTCACTATGTATTTCTTTCAGTTACTTTCTGTACTATACTGTAGTAGTTCCTTATATGGTCGGTCTAAGTTTCATCAAACTGTGTTATTCAGCAGCGACAAATCATGCGAACTTTACTTCCGCCTTTAAGTTCCGTCACCAGTGTATAATAATACAGTGGCACAATGTGATATAGGCAGTAAAATGAAATGTTAACAAGCGAAAACTATAGCTATCCTCCACGAAACAGCAGACATTTCACGACAATGTACGTCAGCGTATCATAGAGGAACAGAGGTGAAACAAAGTAAACATAAAATAATTGTATTAACAGAATCTTCCGTCGGTTCTTGGTAGAACAACATTATAATAATAAATGAAAAGCACCAGTTTGCTTTTGTTCTGCAATATTATTTTTATTGCTAACCGGTTTTCGGCTTACAAGGCCATCTTCAGACATTTACTGAGTATTATCATCAAAGAAGTTAAATGTTATCAGACAACATTGGAAGAGAAGTAACACATCTAGAGTGAAGTAGAAACATACAGTGAGTAACATCTTTGCAATGAAATAGTAAAAACTGAACTGTACATAAATAACAATGGAGTTGCCAGGAAAACCTTTAGCACAAAATAGGAGTAGCATGCCTACATAACAGTTTCTATTAATAAAGAAAACTAATAGAATAAGATAAAATTAGTACTAGACAAGACTGCATCAAGAGGAATGAAACATGGAGAGTGATACACAAACAATTAAAAAAGAAGAGACAGTTGTCAATGTAAATACATAATTCACGAGGAACTTAAGCAATATCAATAAGATAAACAGAAATTAGTAAATGCAGGAAAATTGAGGTGTTTGAGGGAATCTACAGTTTGAGAGTGTGGTGGTACTGCATTTTAACATTAACATTATAATCAAAGCAATGGCTGCGTACCAGTTTACATTAAATAAATGAACAAAGTAAAATATGAACAGTATTTGATGAGACAACTACAAGGGGAGTTAAACATGGACAGTAATACAAGTTAAAAGCAAACCCTTAACTATTGAAACTACAGCATATGTGGAATACAAAGACAACTGCAACAAATAAAACAACTTAATGACTACAGGAAAATTTGAATATGTAGGAAGAGAGAGTGTGAGAAGTAATGAACAACAAAGATAATTATATGAAGTTTAGGAGAGGGGAAGTGTTGAGTTGTGTTTGGTCATTTAGGATGAGATCTGGACTGTGAGCAAGATGTTTGTTAATTTCCAGGGCTTCCAGCAGGTTGAGTTTATGGCCTTTGTTTGCTAAGTGAAGTACATGGGACACTGGCTGGTAGTTGTGACCCTCACTCAGTACATGCTCAGCAAATGCAGAGTCTGAATTCTGCAACCTCCAGCTGCGTTCATGTTCAGCCAGCCTAGTTGATGTATCTCTGCCTGACTGACCAATGTAAAATTTGTCACAATCAGAAGAGGTGATTTTGTATACCCCACTTTTGGCTAATAACTGGATCTTGTCTTTGCTATTAAAAACACACTGGGCTGTAGTGTTCCTGACATAGTAGGAAACCCTATACTTGCAGGATTTCAGTGCTTTGGCTACAGCCTGTGATTTTTTTTTTTTTTTTTTTTGTCATCAGTCTACTAACTGGTTTGATGCGGCCCGCCACGAATTCCTTTCCTGTGCTAACCTCTTCATCTCAGAGTAACACTTGCAACCTACGTCCTCAATTATTTGCTTGACGTATTCCAATCTCTGCCTTCCTCTACAGTTTTTTCCCTCTACAGCTCCCTCTAGTACCATGGAAGTCATTCCCTCATGTCTTAGCAGATGTTCTATCATCCTGTCCCTTTTCCTTATCAGTGTTTTCCACATATTCCTTTCCTCTCCGATTCTGCGTAGAACCTCCTCATTCCTTACCTTATCAGTCCACCTAATTTTCAACATTCGTCTATAGCATCACATCTCAAATGCTTCGATTCTCTTCTGTTCCGGTTTTCCCACAGTCCATGTTTCACTACCATACAATGCTGTACTCCAGACGTACATCCTCAGAAATTTCTTCCTCAAATTAAGGCCGGTATTTGATATCAGTAGACTTCTCTTGGCCAGAAATGCCTTTTTTGCCATAGCGAGTCTGCTTTTGATATCCTCCTTGCTCCATCCGTCATTGGTTATTTTACTGCCTAGGTAGCAGAATTCCTTAACTTCATTGACTTCGTGACCATCGATCCTGATGTTAAGTTTCTCGCTGTTCTCATTTCAACTACTTCTCATTACCTTCGTCTTTCTCCGATTTACACGCGTAAAGCTGAAATACTAAACACCTTTTTCCAAAGCTGTTTCACAGAGGAAGACCACACTGCAGTTCCTTCTCTAAATTCTCGCACAAACGAAATAAATGGCTGACATCGAAATAAGTGTCCAAGGAATAGAAAAGCAACTGGAATCACCATATCGAATACCAATTCGATTCTACACAGAGTACGCGAAAGAACTTGCCCCCCCCCCCCCCCTCTTCTAACAGGCGTGTACCGCAAGTCTCTAGAGGAAGAGAAGGTTCCAAATGATTGGAAAAGAGCACAGGTAGTCCCAGTCTTCAAGAAGGGTCGTCGAGCAGATGCGCAAAACTATAGACCTATATCTTTGACGTCGATCTGTTGTAGAATTTTATAACATGTTTTTTGCTCGCTTATCATGTCGTTTCTGAAAAACCAGAATCTACTCTGTAGGAATCTACATGGATTCCACAAACAGCGATAGTGTGAGACCCAACTCACTTTATTTGTTCATGAGACCCAGAAAATAAGAGATACAGGCTCCCTGGTAGATGCTATTTTCCTTGACTTCCCGAAGGCGCTCGATATAGTTCCGCACTGTCGCCTGATAAACGAAGTAAGAGCCTACGGAATATCAGACAAGCTGTGCGTCTGGATTGAAGAGATTTTAGCAAACAGAACACAGCATGTTGTTCTCAGTGGAGAGGCGTCTACAGACGTTAAAGTAACCTCTGGCGTGCCACAGGGGAGTGTTATGGGACCATTGCTTTTCACAATATATATAAATGACCTAGTAGATAGTGTCGGAAGTTCCATGCCGCTTTTCGCAGATGATGCTGTAGTATACAGAGGAGTTGCAGCTATAGAAAATTGTAGCGAAATGCAGGAAGATCTGCAGCGGATAGGCACTTGGTGCAGGGAGTGGCAACTGACCCTTAACATAGACAAAAGTAATGTATTGCGAATAAATAGAAAGAAGGATCCTTTATTGTATGATTATATGATAGCGAAACAAACACTGGTAGCAGTTACTTCCGTAAAATATCTGGGAGTATGCTTGCGGATTGATTTGAAGTGGAATGATCATATAAAATTAATTGTTGGTAAGGCGGGTACCAGGTTGAGATTCATTGGGAGAGTCCTTAGAAAATGTAGTCCATCAACAAAGGAGGTGGCTTACAAAACACTCGTTCGACCTATACTTGAGTATTGCTCATCAGTGTGGGATCCGTACCAGATCGGGTTGACGGAGGAGATAGAGAAGATCCAAAGAAGAGCGGCGCGTTTCGTCACAGGGTTATCTGATAAGCGTGATAGCGTTACGGAGATGTTTAGCAAACTCAAGTGGCAGACTGCAAGAGAGGCGCTCTGCATTGCGGTGTAGCCTGCTGTCCAGGTTTCGAGAGGGTGTGTTTCTGGATGAGGTACCGAATATATTGTTTCCCCCTACTTATACCTCCCGAGGAGATCATGAATGTAAAATTAGAGAGATTCGAGCGCGCACGGAGGCTTTCCGGCAGTCGTTCTTCCCGCGAACCATACGCGACTGGTACAGAAAAGGGAGGTAATGACAGTGGCACGTAAAGTGCCCTCCGCCACACACCGTTGGGTGGCATGCGGAGTATAAATGTAGATGTAGATGTAGGTTAGTTAGGTTTAAGTAGTTCTAAGTCTATGGAACTGATGACCCAAGATGTTAAGTCCCATAGAGCTTAGAGCCATTTGTACACTAATACGGACAGGGATGTGACAGCAGGAGGCAGCTGTCTATCTGCCGCCACCGTGCAAGTATATGAGAAGGTAAAAAAGAAGGTCACCTTAATACAAGTACCACATAAATAGCAATAACTGTAAGTCATTTCCCAAAATACAAAGGCCTCTGGTCCGACGAAGTGCTGTTAGAGTCTTTCGCACACTTGTGCATCCAACCAATCATTTTTTAAGTCATCAGTCATCTGACTGGTTTGAAGCGGCCCACTACGAATTCCTCTCCTTTGTCTCAGAGTAGTACTTGCTCCGTATATTCTCAATTATTTGTTGGGTATAATCTAATTATTGTCTTCCGATATAGTTTATACCCTCTGCACCCATCTAGTGCCGTGCAGGAGTTCCCTTATGTGTTATCAAATGCAATATCATCCTATTCCTTCTTCTTGACAGTTTGTTCCATACGTTCCGCGCTCTGCCGTTTCTAGAAAGAACCTCCTTATATTATCAGGACAGCTAATTTTGAACAGTCTTCTGTAGCACCACAGCTGAAACGCTTCGATTCTCCTCTGTTCCAGTTTTCCCAGTATCCATGTTTCAGTACCATACAATGCTGTGCTCCAAGCGTACATTCTCTGAAATTTCTTCCTCAGATTAAGGCCTGTGCTAGTCTACGTTTTATATCCTCCCTGCTCCGTCCATCATGGATTATTTTGGTGCCTAGATAGCAGAATTCCTTAACCTCATCTACTTCGTGATCACCAATCATGATGTTAACTTTCTCGCTGTTGTCATTTCTGATTTTCCCGTTACTTCCGTCTTTCTTCGATTTATTCTTCATACATATTGTGCACCCACTGAATTCCACTCAACAGATCCTGTAACATTTCTTCAGTCACACCGAGGATACCAATGTCATCAGCAAATATTATCATTGACATCCTTTCATTCAGACTTTAGATCAAACTCTAGAACTTTTCTTTTACTTCTATCACTGTTTCTTCGATGTATAGATTGTACAATTAGGGTAAAAGACTGCATCGCTGTCCTACAGCCTTTTTGATCCGAGCTTTTCTTTCTTCGTCTTCCTATCTCATTGTTCCCTCTTGTGTATATGGTATGAAATCCGTCTGTCTTCAGAGGTTATTCCCATTTTTCTCAGAATTTCCAACATTTTTCACCATCTTATAATGTCGAAAGCTTTTATCTAGGTCGACACCTCCAATGAAAGGGTTTTGACTTTTCTTCTGTCTTGCTTCCATTTTAAGAGCAACATTACCATTGCCTCTCTCGTGCCTTTACCTTTCCTAAAGCCAAACTGATCGTCAACTAGCAGATCCTTTGTTTTCTTTTCCTTTTTTATGTATATAACGTTGTTAGCCACTTGGCTGCTTGAGCTGTTAAACTGACTGTGCGATAGTTCTCGAACCTCTCTGCCTTTTTTACTAATTGGCCTAATAAAGAGCTAAACCACTCACATATTTAATTTCTACCAAAACATATGCAAGGGTACACTGGAATAGGGACGACGGATGCTACAGTAAGTGTCTAAGACCTGACTGCATTCATATATTACTGTTCTTTAGGTCATCTATGGCCATTCGGCAGTAGTGGTCAATAGCCGACTGAACGTCCTCTAAGTCATGTGAGCGAATGACCGCTGACTCAATTTCTTGAAGCAGTAGCGATCCTGTGTGACTGTAATCGTTGTTGTACAAAAATTGTAATCTTCATACATGACGTAGCTTTCAGCATACGTATGCTTGGGTTTCTCATTGTATTCATTTACTGCCCTCTTTCTACAGCTTGTTCAAAGGAGTGACATTCGTGCAACTGTTTATTATTCAGTGTATTTCGTTAAAGATGACATCTTCTTTCTACATCCAGATTCATTTTTTCGACACTGGACAGATGTATTAAGCTAGAGAGAAATACTAGGTCTGCCTGTCGTTTTGAAGAGGTTTGTAGTTCTCGTTTGGTGAGCAGTAATTTTCTATGGGTACTACTCTTGGTGCATATTTCATGGTAGCACACAGCCCTAATTGGCAGTGAGAGATCCGTGTAAAACAGCGAACAGATAATTGGCTGTATATGTGTGCGTAAGCTGCAGGTCTTTTCATGATACTTTTAGTTTGTGTCGGTATTGAGCGCATATGGAGGATACACACTTCGGTCTTAGTCTTAATGCAATATCTTTGTAATATACAACAGACAGGACTTCTCCAACTACAGGGTGGCGCACGAAATGTGTTACCAATTGTTTCTTTCACAGTTTACGACGCACATAAGATATCCCGCTGGGATCTCTACAGCAGTACCAGCAGAGCTTGGAGAAACAAATGAGTTACGAAATGAGACGTGTAATTCACGATACTGCCGCTAGGAGGCTAGTAAGCAGCAATGGCTGACAGTGGAAGACTGACGGCACAGCAATGATCGGCATTTGTGTTACTTTTTCATGAAAAGAAAAGCCTTGTTGTGACTCAGAGGCGTTTTCGACAACAGTTTAACACACGATGGGTCCCTTGCAAGAAGACCGTCCATAGGTTGTACGATAAATTTGTACAGGAAGGAACAGTATTGGAAGCGAAGCGACCTCGGCCTAAGCCTGTTTTTTCGCCGGAGAATATTGATGCTGTACGAGTTGCTGTACAGAGAAGTCCCGGGAAATCGTGTAGAAAGGCAGCAGTGCAACTGGGAATATCCAGACGCTCCGTTCAACGCATTCTTGAAAGTGACCTCCATATGTACCCATACAAGATGACCTGTGCACAGAAGCTCACTGAATAACACAAGCAGCAGAGACAAGTGTTTGCTCAGTGGGCGGAGGATAGGAAAGAAACTCTCAACAACGTTTGGTTTTCAGACGAGGCGCATTTTCATTTAGACGGTGTTGTTAACAAACAAAATGTACACTTTTGGGCCACTGGAAACCCACAAGTGCTTCATGAACGACAACATTATGCTCCGAGGATTACAGCGTGGGCAGCAATTTCCAGTCACGGACTTATTGGACCCTTTTTCTTTGAAGAAACTGTGAACAGCGAGCGTTATTTGAGCATGCTTCGCAATAGCTTCATTCCACAGCTTCTTGCTACTGCCTGCCCTTCAACGCGCAGTGGTTCATGCAAGATGGAGCGAGGCCACATACTGCAAACACTGTGTTGGAGTTTTTACACGAGGATTTCGACGTGCGGATCATTTCACTCAGCTTTCCAGGTCGCTTCAATGACGGATAAAAATCCCCCCCCCCCCCCCCCCCCCCCCGAATAGTCCAGACTTAAATCCATGTGACTCTTTTCTTTGGGGGTACCTAAAGGTAAAAATTTTCCCGAAACGTCCACGTGATTTAATGGAGCTGAGAGGACTTATTCTTCAAGCTTGCAAAAACAAAATGGTAAAACATTTCGTGCGCCACCCTGTATTTAAATGTTAAATCTTGCACAGCGATGTCTGCACATTGTAGAATTGGTTGTTAATTTATGTACATGTTCGATATCGCTGATGCTACCACTCTGCCTTATGGAACACCTGTCTTCTCGTCTTTCCATCTGCATTTTGTGTCATAAGGCCAATCAGCGATAACAGATATCTGCTTTCGAAAGACCCTTCATTCTGCCCTGTAGCATACAAATATAACGGACGACCATTAACCGCAGAGGCACTCCGCGGGCTACCAGAGGTGGCGCTGTATGCGCCTGCACCCGCCCCGCACGCTGCACTTCTCCCCACCTACCCGCCTTCACTGCGACCGCTTGGCTTTCACAGCGCGCAGCTCGCCGCGACGCACTGAAGCGAGAAGTGACAAAGTGATGTACGGTCTCTCACTTCCTCCGCGGGGAGTTTCTGTTGAGGTAAAGAAAAGAAAGGAGCGGGCGCCCAAGTTTTTCTGAAAGTAGCCAACTCGGCGAATCGAACGACACAGCGTCCGCTATCTGTTGCCATAGATGTGTGGACGGAAGCAGATAGTGTCCTAATCCATTACCGTGCTCTTCCAAACTTTTTCCTTCGTATTGGCCTTCGGATGAAAAACGCATACACGGAATTGAAATGGGCAGTATGACCGCAATTACCGACCTTGTACGGTCTAAGGTGTTGCCGATTATGCTGTGGTGTATGGTAAGGTATCGAAGTAGCTCTACATTTGGAAAAATGTAAGTTATTGCGGATGGATCGGAAGAACAAAACTGTAATGTTCGGGTACAACATCAGTAGTGTCCTGCTTGAAAGAGTCAAGTCGATTAAATATCTGGACGTAATGTTGCAAAGCGATATGAAATGGAACGAGCATGAGATAACTGTGGTAGCGAAAATTAATAGTGGACTCTGGTTCATTGGGAAAAGTTTAGGAAAGTGTGGTTCACGTTTAAGGGAGACCGTAAACAGGACGCTGGTACGAGAATGAGCAGCGGAGTGTGCGCTGATATGAAACTTCCTGACAGATTAAAACTGCGTGCCGGACCGAGACTCCAACTCAGGACCTTTGCCTTTCGCGGGCAAGTGCTCTACTAACTGAGCTACCCAAGCACGACCGACGCCCCGTCCTCACAGCCTTACTTCTGCCATTACCTTGTCTCCGACCTTCCAAACTTTACGGAAGCTCTCCTGCTAACCTTGCAGAACTAGCACTCCTGAAAGAAAGGATATTGCGGAGACATGGCTTAGCCACAGCCTGGGGGATGTTTCCAGAATGAGATTTTTCACTCTGCAGTGGAATGTGCGCTGATATGAAACTTACTGACAGATTGAAACTGTGTGCCCGACCGAGACTCGAACTTGCCTTTCGTGGACACGTGATCTTCCAACTGAGGTACGACCTGTTCTTGGGTACTGCTCAAGTGTTTGGGATCCATACCAGGTCGGATTGGAGGAAGACATCGAAGCAATTCAGAGATGGGCTTCTAGATCTGTTACCGGTAGGGTCTAACAACACGTAAGTGACACGGAGATGCTTCAGGAACTCAAAAGGGATTCCCTGGGGGAAGTCGACGTTCTTTTCGAGCAACACTATTGAGAAAATTTATCGAACCGGCATTTGAAGCTGACTGCCGAACGATTCTTCTGTCGCCAAAATACATTGCGCGTGAGGAGCGCTCTACTTGCGAGTGGAACAAGGAAGGGAGTGACTAGTAGTGGCACATGGTACTCTCTGTCATACTCCTTACGGTGGCTTGCGGAGTGTCCATGTTAACGCATATGTAGAAGATATTTGGAAAACAGTATTGTTTAATGTATTTCATGTGTCACCCATCATTTTCACAATTTTGAAAGTCATGTAGCTTTCTTTCTGACGCATGGGAAGTATGGTCCCAGTTCGTACATTACAACTACATCTACATTTATACTCCGCAAGCCACCCAACGGCGTGCGGCGGAGGGCACTTTACGTGTCACTGTCATTACCTCCCTTTCCTGTTCCAGTCGCGTATGGTTCGCGGGAAGAACGACTGTCTGAAAGCCTCCGTGCGCGCTCTAATCTCTTTAATTTTACATTCGTGATCTCCTCGGGAGGTATAAGTAGGTGAAAGCAATATATTCGATACCTCATCCAGAAACGCACCCTCTCGAAACCTGGACAGCCAGCTACACCGCGATGTAGAGCGCCTCTGTTGCAGAGTCTGCCACTTGAGTTTGTTAAACATCTCCGTAACGCTATCACGGTTACCAAATAACCCTGTGACGGAACGCGCCGCTCTTCCTTGGATCTTCTCTATCTCCTCCGCCAACCCGATCTGGTACGGATCCCACACTGATGAGCAATACAACTCCAAGCCTTCAATAGTAGTCCCAGGAAAGATAGAGAAAGGAATATGCATGTCGTGACTGCTGCTGTTTAGAGTCAGAATTTTAGAGAGGAAACGCGGTAATAGAAAACTGTCTTCATTTGATCACACTTCTAAATTGAAGAGGTGGACATATGAGATGACCGAGCGGTTCTAGGCGCTTCAGTCTGGAACCGCGCGACTGATACGGTCGCAGGTTCGAATCCTGCCTCGGGCATGGATGTGTGTGATGTCCTTAGGTTAGTTAGGTTTAAGTAGTTCTAAGTTATAGGGGACTGATGACCTCAGATGTTACGTCCCATAGTGCTCAGAGCCATTTGAACTATTTTTGTCATAAGAGAGTTAACGGGGATTGTGTTACGGAATACATCACAGGCCGATAAACAGTTCCGCTACTATCGCTACAACAAACAATCTCCCATATGTATTGTTGTGTCTTATTGTATTTATGTTTCTGTATATAAATTTTCCCAACATATAACAGGCAACAGCTCGAAATTACGCCTTCTGCTAATACCTTCAGTTCTATTGTATAATTATAAATACGCGCAAACTAATTCTTTTACTTATTTTGCACAATTATAAATTGGCGCAGTACTCTATATGTTAAAACACTTTGTGGGAAATCTTTCAGCTGGCGACTAAAAACCACTGAGTAGGATAGAGATGAACGAACAGTGACTTGTCCTGTGACAATTTGCTTGACCGCTATTTAGGATAGGTAATTAAACCAAGTGAGATACAGAGATTGTAGAGTCCCTTCCAGTAAATAATTCCACAAAACCGGTATCAAGAACCAGTTATATCCATATTCCCCCTAAGTGTATTTTCCTAAAAAATCAAGAAAGTAAAATCAAATGGTCCCAACAAACGTTCTTCTGGCGAACCATTCGCGACTGGAACACGAAGGAAGAAAAATGAAAGTGGTGCGTGAAGTACTCTATTCCATACACCATAAGAAGTTTTGCCGAATACGAAGGACAGGTACAGATGTATGCAACGTGTAGTAAATGGCCTTTCATTGGCTTTACAGTAGATTTAATGTTGGAAATTAAATTACCATTCTCTGTGACTATAAAGAGAAGAAGAGCTGATAAGAGATGCGACGTCAGATGTAAAACGGCAGATAATCATGCAAGGACTTCCACAGAGTACAACACACGTAAAGTGTAGCTAACAAGAAACGACCAAGGCGAAATGAAATTAGAATCCTCACTGTGAAATACATGCACACATTGTGCATGTCAATAAATTACATCTCATACAGGGTGAGGCAGCTATGCAAGGCCATCATAAATTTATGCAGACGGGAAAAAAATCGCAACACCATGAATGAGTTGTGCGGCATAAAAGAATTTGGTAGACGCGTTTCTACATCTGAATGATGATATTACACTACTGGCGATTAACATTGCTACACCAAGAAGAAATTCAGATGATAAACGGGTATTCATTGGACAAATATATTATACTACAATTGACATGTGATTAAATTTTGATGCAATTTGGGAGCATAGATCCTGAGAAATCAGTATCCAGAACAACCACCTCTGGCCGTAATAACGGCCTTGATACGCCTGGGCATTGAGTCAAACAGAGCTTGGATGGCGTGTACAGGTATAGCTGCCCATGCAGCTTCAACACGATACCACAGTTTATCAAGAGTAGTGACTGGTGTATTGTGACGAGCCAGTTGCTCGACCACCATTGACCACAGGTTTTCAATTGGTGAGAGATCTGGGGAATGTGCTGCCCAGGGCAGCAGTCGAACATTTTCTGTATCTAGAAACACGCGTACAGGACCTGCAACATGCGTTCTTACTTTGTCCTGCTGAAATGTAGGGTTTCGCAGGGATCGAATACAGGGTAGAGCCACGGGTCGTAACACATCTGAAATGTAACGTCCACTGTTCAAAGTGCCGTCAATGCGAACAAGAGGTGACCGAAGCGTTTAACCAATGGCACCCCATACCACCATGCCGTGTGATGCTGTAAACTCAACCTGGATTCATCCGAAAAAATGACGTGCACCCAGGTTCGTCGTTGAGTACACCATCGCAGACGCTTCTGTCTGTGATGCAGCGCCAAGGGTAACCGCAGCCATGGTCTCCGAACTGATAGTCAATGCTGCTGCAAACGTCGTCGCACTGTTCGTGCGGATGGTTGTTGTTTTGCTAACGTCCCTATATGTTGACTCAGGGATCGAGACGTGGCTGCACGATCCGTTACAGCCATGCGGATAAGATGACTGTCATCGCGACTGCTAGTGATACGAAGCCGTTTGGATCCAGCACGGCGTTCCGTGTCACCATCCTGAACCCACCGATTCCATATTCTGCTAACAGTCATTCGATCTCGACCATCGCGAGCAGCAATGTTGCGATACGATAAACCGCAATTGTGATAGGCTGTAATCGGGCCTTTATGAAAGTCGGAAACGTGATGGTACGCATTTCTCCTCCTTACGCGAGGCATCACAACAACGTTTCACCAGGCACCGCCGGTCAACTGCTATTTGTGTATGAGAAACCGGTTGGAAAGTTTCCTCATGTCAGCACGTTGTAGGTGTCGCCACCTGCGCCAACCTTGCGTGAATGCTCAGAAAAGCTAATCATTTGCATATCACAGCATCTTCTTCCTCTCGGCAAAATGTCTCGTCTGTAGCACGTCATCTTCGCGGTGTAGCAATTTTAATGGCCAGTAGTGCACCTCTGAAAGATGATATCTATTCGAATTTCATTCCAATCGCCGAAAAGTGGCTCTAGTGACGTCTCTGTAAGGTTGCAAATCAGGTTTGCTTTAAATACAGTCTTTAGCGGTTGTGAGCGTTAGTTTGAGATTGGACGTGGACAAAGACGCCACTACCAACACCTCTCTAAGTCTGAACGAGATCTTGTAACAGACCCACGATACTGCGATACTGCAGAAAAACTTGGCAGAAATGCAGCTACTGTGCACGATCCCTGGCGGCGGTGGTCACGAGACAGTACGGACGCAGGAAGACCAGGCTATGGACGGCCACGTGGCACTGCCAGGAGGGAAGACCATCGTGTTCGGCGTCTGGCTCTGGCGGATCGTACTGGATCTGCAGCAGGAGTTTGAGCAGTAGTTGGAACGACAGTGACACAGTGAACTGTTGCAAATCGGTTAGTTCAAGGACAGCTCCGAGCCAGACGCTGTTTAGCGGGCGTTCCACTGACCCCAACCCACTGTCATTTGCGACGTCAGTGGTGTCAAGCGAGAGGTCACTGGATAGCAGGGTAGAGATCTGTTGTATTTTCTGATGAAAGCCATTTCTGCCTCGGTGCCAGTGATGGACGTATATTGGTTAGGAGGAGAACAACTGTAGGCCTGCAACCAACCTGTCTCCGTGACAGACACACTGGGCCTGTAACTGGAGTTACGGTATGAGATATGGTTTCGTATGACAGTAGAAGCACCCTCGTGGTTATACCAAGGACACTGGCTACAAATCTATAAGTCAGTCTAGTGATCCGACCTGTCGTGCTACCATTCGTGAGCAGCATTCCAGGGGTGTCCTGCATCAGGATAACGATCTCCCACATAACGCTATGGTAACCGAGCATGGTCTACAGAGTGTTGGGCTGCTCCACCACCTGAACTGTCTCCAATCGAGCACACGTGGGATACCATCAAATGACAGCTCCACCACCATCCACAACCATCATTAACCGCCCCTGTATTGACCTACTGAGTGCAACAGGAATGGAACTCTATCGTACCAACTGATATTCGGCACATATACTATGTAATACACGCACATTTGCATGCTTGCATTCAACATTCTAGGGGTGACACAGGTTATAAATGTACCAGCGTTTCACATTTGCAATGGCTTATCTCGTACTTCCATTACTCTGTGAACCTGCAATATCTTAAATATGTTACCTAGAAAAATGTGTTTCCGAAATGTTATTACTCTATACTTAATATTTTTTGATGCTGCAATGTTTCTTTCCGTCAGTGTATATCGAGGTTTAATTTTCGCAGAGCTATAGCGGACAGTAAGGCAGATCTCCAGACGTTTGCAAGTTATTTTTATCGCTTATAGTAGCCGAATTACGACACCGACTTTGCTTTTTGTAACGAAAATATATATCTTTTTCTGCAGTATTTGAAAGAAGCTTCTAAGAGCACTTCAGCGACATATCATGTATGAGTCTTCATCAAATAGTATCATCGATAGTATGAGACAGCGCCGCAAACCACCGTCCCACACCTAGTGGAAGGAGCTCCACAGAATTCTGGCCGGTTGTAGCAGATGTAAGCAAATAAGCAATTCAGACAAGTTTCTTGTCTTTGCTGTTACAGCTGTCACATCAAGTGCTCAAAATATTGACCTTGAGGACTGCTACACGCCGTAACGTGATTCTAGAGAAACAATTGGCCTACTGCACGTTGAATTTCTTCTCGAGTTAAGGGCAGCACAGGCCTGTGTTATGAGGCATTTCATGCCTACAGGAGTCGTCGATGTTTCCTAACAGACCTCTTGTTTTAATTTACGCCACAGATAAAAGTATTTAAGTGTTAAATTAGGTGAGTGTGCAGACCACTTTCCCTTTCGTAAACGACCGTTCGAATGCTCTCCATACGTTCTCCTAAGAGGGTTTGTCATTTCATGTGCGGAATGCCAGGGACATCCGTTATGTTGGTACTTGTATTGGTACTACACTGACTGCCTGAGGTCCAGTGGAATATCTTCCAACAACTGCGGCAGCAGCTTGTTTTATGTACTCGAGATATTTAATTTCCAATCAATGAAACAGAGACTAGTGAAATGGGTCTAGAAAAACAAGCTCCTAACATAGACAAAGAAAGTTGTTTTTATCCACTTCTTTCAGTCAACGTCAGTTCTCAACTGACGGTTAATGCATATTGTGAAGATTGACTTGCCCATTGTTTCTAAAAGACGCTTCTTTCTTAAACAAGATTTTGAATAAAATATGTCGTATACATTTTCAATTTTCGTGGATAACATTCGGAGCAGTGTAACCAATTTTGGAATTCATTGCTATGAAACTGTAGATGCGGCGACTGAGTCTAGTGTTCGCTGAAGACTTCCGAGAAGACTCTTCGTAAGGTTTGTGAAATGGGATATCATAGGTTAAAGGTACGAATCGGTTAACCTTGGAGCAGCATGGTTTGGATACAGGGATCGCTAGGAATAAGCCACTGAGCTCTTTTATTGAACGTTTTATTAGAAAACACACAAATATTAAATTTTTCCTTTGCATTCATTGGTGCTTAAACAACAGTCTCACTGGATGTTCAAAACAAACCCTCCAACGTGTTAACGGGGTTACGGCCTTGAAGCCATTAATAAGTTAACGGCTGAGCAGTTTAAACAACTATTGAAATTAATAAAAAGCTCAACACATCAGTAATTTAATAATGAGACTCAGTACTTTAAATAGCACCTCAAGCGACATTTGGTACTTGTAATTTAAAGACAAAGTTTTTAATAAACACGCACCTCAGTAGAAACTTAGAGTAGTAATATACGGCGTACAGCCGAGTTGAAATGTTGAAATATGTGTGAAATCTTATGGGACTTAACTGCTAAGGTCATGAGTCCCTAAGGTTACACACTACTTAACCTAAATTATCCTAAGGACAAACACACACACCCATGCCCGAGGGAGGACTCGAACCTCCGCCGGGACCAGCCGACAGCCAAGTTTAAAGTTCTACTGTTGAAGCAAGTTTTGGAAGATAATGGATTAAGTATTGACCCAAAGCTTTGATATTAAACGGAATCAATTCAAAAAGACAATGTACAGAATAATAACAATATTTATAAATACAGTCCTTTGCGAAATTGGCACCTGTCGTAGTGCTTTAACATTGATGTACTAATAGTCATTCGGGGGTACATCTTCAGTAAACTGGCGTCTGCTGAGTCACAGATGGCGGAAGTACAACTTTCGACAATCATTTGTGTCGTCCGGCAGTGTTTCCCGGCCCTTGCGAAACTAATTAAATGCTTCACAAATACTAGAGGCCTTCTACAACAGAGAGTGGGTCAAAATTAATTCACATATAATGCAGCAAGCTAATCACACAAGGATAAACACTACCGCCCCATCCGGCACAGCAAATGGCTGCAACCGACAGTGTAATGAAAAACAATTAAACAAATCACGATCACATTGCTCGACAGCTCAACCAACACAAACAGAATACAGTTGAATGCTGATAGATAGGACGCTGGGACACAAGTGAATTTGAGAGTTCAGTAGTGGCTGCAGTGTCCAGCGAACTCACTCTGTTGATCAGACGTCGAGGACAAGATCGAAACTTCGCCTTCAGTGCAGTGTGGCTTCGCACGTCCCCTACCACTGCCCGTTGGCGCAGCGTCAGCCTGCTTCTGTGCTTCGGGTATCTTCCGGACTGCGGTAAATCTAAAAATCCGTCTGCCAGTCGTTCTCGCACGTGGTCACCCGAAGCGCTGGCCTCCTCCCGGCTAGTGTACGTTGCGCTCACTGTTCGACAGGCAAGGCACTGGTACATGATTACGCGCTGCTTCAAACCTCTCCACAAAATCGCAGCCCGCTCCCTCTCGTCCCGAGGAGTACCAGCACCCGCGGAGAAATCGATACTGACCTATCAATATGCATTGTGTGTTGCTATTGCAGAACTATTAGTTATATTTCTTTCATAGTTACTCTTCTTTTATTTTTGTAGTGTTCAGTTCTCCGCGCTTACTGATTCTGGGACTCTTTTTTATATAGTTTGAAAAGACACATCGTAGGTGCTTGGCATGATCCGGATACCCTTCAGCATACAACCGCACCGCTGCTGTATAGGTTTGGCGACATTCGCCACAAACCATATTAACATTATCGACTACCGCATGCATTGTGAACGTCTCAACAATTCTACGAGGAAGTAATCTGATAGCTACACCAGTGGCTAGTGGGTTTCAAAGGTACAGGCAAACACAAGGAACATATATGAATTTCGTGTTTGCTTACATTTGGTATAATAGGGCAGACTTTTGTGGAATCTCTTCTCCTGGCCCCGGGACAGTGTTTTGCTGTGCTTTTATTTTGATATTGTCAGATCAATGCCATACATCTTATGTCCATGAAGTTGCCTTAGGTGCTCCTTTCAAGTATCAAAAGAAAAAAGTGTATAGTTCCTTTAGAAAAAAATAACAATGTAGTTGCGTAATTCGGTGACTTAAAAATGACAAAAAGCACTTCCTAATATCTTCTGTAACTTGGCTAAAACCGCTCATCGATATATTTACTTATTCTAGACTCAGCTGCCTAACCCTGTAGATTGAAAATGAAAATGCGTTCATTATCTCTAATGGATAAAAGTAAACGACCAGTCAAGTACCGGAAGGTTATTTATTGTGGTTTAGTTCGACGTTAGCCTTTATTTACTCTTACAGTTTCAATAGAGTTTTAACTTACATGAAATGTGACGAGAACTGGTTAACTCGTGATTTATGTAACTCGTTTCAATTAATGACACCAATTAACATCATGTCCTTCTGAAGGAGATACTCTTGGCTCTCCAGACTCCTAGGTCCAGTTCAAATAAATAAACTTCCGGCAACTGAAGCTTACCCACAACTGCTGTTAACAGCCACGTTAAAGACTTTGCTTTCTACCAATTGTTCCCTCCACTGCCAAAGAAGCCGAAAAACCAGTGAGTAGTGCGGTACAAGAAAGTATCTAGTTGCCTCCTCCACCACCGACAAGTGTCTCGAAGTTCAACAGCGACACAGTCCTACAGGTTTAGTAAATATTCCTATTTAAGCGATGCTTAAGGCGGGCTACTGCACGCAGCTTTAAAGGCTATTAGAGCGAACAGTGTAGGTTTCGAGAACGTGGTTCTTGAGTGAATACGCTTGTAGGGATGGAACACATGAAAAATTAATTAAAAGAAGGCCAAGGAAGACAGTAATAAATTCACAAGATCCCAACTACACTGAACTGTAATACAATGATAAATACTTATGTCCAAGATAGACTTCTTCACATGCAACTCGTGTACAGTATACCTTTACATTCCTACTATTTGCAACAGACAAAAGAAAATCACAGCAAATTATTATTTAACCCGAAACGAAATAATAAGCAAACAGTTGCATTAAAGATTTTTAGTTTCTTTACCTTCTTGAGAAGGTTATGGAAATTTGTGGTAAGTTCTATGGGACCAAACTGCTCAGGTCATCGGTCCCTAGGCTTGCACACTACTTAATCTAACTTCAACTTACGCTAAGGACAACACACACACACCCATGCCCGACGGGGCAGCTGCGCGAACCGTGGCAAGACGCCTAAGACCGCACGGCTGCCCCGCGCAGCAAAAAGGTTATACCTATCGCATTATTCTCGAATGTCAAAAATAAATAATGCAGTAGATATAACCTACTGAAAAAGGGCAACAAGTCCCCGAAACCAGTAAAACTATTAAATTTCTTTAATGCAACTGTTTGCTTATTGTGTCGTAACATACGACTGCAGTTTCTGGGGTTGGATAAAAAACTAATCCCGAAATCTTATCTTACGAGTGTGAAAGCATTCCAGTTAGTCACTTAAAAACTCTGCATGAAAAATAGATACTGATCTCCACGTGTTCTAAAGACGCCGAAAAGAAAATCAAGTACCTAATATTCATTACGTGAAATACGACTGTAAAATGTCCCACGGAAAGAAATTCTCCATGAACTGAAAGTCCACGTAACGTACAATTAGGAAAATGCAGTGCATATGTGTTAAGCCAGTAACAATCTCTCGGTAATCCAGAACGAAATAGATGAATGTGTCCATTTCACTATCGCGAGACAAAGCGTCCATACTACAAGGAAAGTCGGCACATACAGTCGTCACGGCAGGCGAGAGGTAGAATGCCTTTCTGTGCATGCCATAAAGCCTCCAAATACGAATTCTGCTGTGTAGTGTTCCTACTGGTCGACTCCAATCAAAGTTCGCAAGACCTTTCATGAAATACCTTGCAGTTTCCACGCAGATATATACTGCTCTAGCAGACAGATAAGTGACTACAGATCTTTGAGGCGAAGAAGTGACTATCGTAGCACGCACGAGTACACAGCATGGATGTGCCAAATCAGATGCATGTTTTTTTCCTTCTTGGTTTGTGGACCATTCTTTCTCCCTACGACATGCAGCACAAAATACTATTTCCTCAACACACCGGTCGTAATTAGGTCTTCCACTCCAGTATCTTTCCCTGGGGTTCTCTTCATTTTTAGTCTAGTAATATTCAACAAGTTTCTACTCATTGTTCACTAAACGATTTTTGAATCGTTTTTTCACATCAAAAGAATACGTCTTATAACCATAAATGGCTCTGAGCACTATGGGACGCAAATTCTGAGGTCATTAGTCCCCTAGAACTTAGAACTAGTTAAACCTAACTAACCTAAGGACATTACACACATCCATGCACGAGGCAGGATTCGAACCTGCGATCTTAGCGGTCTGGCGGCTCCACACTGCAGCGCCTAGAACCGCACGGCCACTTCGGCCGGCTTATAACCATAAATCGAAACTGATATTACGAATTGATATAAAACTTCTTATTCCACTTTCAGTCACTTTGGAATCCTTGTTTTGAAAACAGTATTTATTTCACGGAAAGCGCTATTGTCATATGTTGGTCTTTGTGTAAGAGAAAATCTGAACTTGGGATGCACACTATGGAGCTACCGCTGTGCGGTAGTGCCGGCCCGCTAGCCTCACGGCTGAGACAAATCGTGCGAAAACCTTTGGCTTAGCTACTTCGGATTGTAACAATGACCTACATATTGCTTAATTTTTATCCTTTACTCAGTACTTATTGTGGAAAGGCATAGATAACTAAGGGTTCAGTTCCGCATCCTGAGTTTGATTCCAGCCACTCATTCGATTTGTGACCAAAAACTGCCAGTTGTAGCAGCCAAAGAATTTCTGTACAAGGTGTCACTCTCATTCTGCCAATGTCTTTTGTAGAAGAGAGCTGTGAAGTGGACAGACCTTGTCGATGCAGTGGGAAGCAACCCCTAAAGGACGAATCAGCAATTATCAACAACATGAGAACGAAGAAGTTAATTAAAACCTTGGGTGCAAAAGTACTTCGAGCCACTGCTTAGATTTGTGCCTAAAACTTATTAAGTTGATGGCAGAAGAAGTTGCACACAAATGGTTATACGGAATGGAGCAGGAAGCGACATCAAACTTCGTATGTAACTAGATAAAACTGAGCGTGGAGAAAAGGAAAATTGAGTTTAATATCCCATTGACAGCACAGTTATTAGAGACACCACACATAATCTGATAACGAAATGATGCCGAAGTAAATTTGCCATGTCCTTTCATAGGAACATCTCGGAATTTGCTTGGAGAAATTTAGTGAAATCACGGAAACCTAAATTAGGATGGCTGTATTTGAACCATCGTCCTCCTACATTCGAGTCCAAAGTGCTAACAACTGCGCCTCCTCACTCCGTAGCTTCTGCTGGAGTTCTCCCCTAAATATGTCGCGAAATGATAGATAAAATTTTCTTTGACGAACAAGCACCTTACCAAGAGATTTAAAACTTTCACGGCGTACAGATTGTCCCATTAAATTTCGAGAGAACTGCCGGATGTCTGCAATTTGCTGCCACGACATTTAGAAACATGGAGTTCTGGCCGTCTTCAGATATATACCGACGGGAAAGACACTGAGCTCACTTATCTAGACCCCGCTGGAACATACTTGGTGTGTCCAGCTGGCGTTGCACGTGCGCTGTTTTCCTGCAAGTCTGTTCGCTGTAGAAGTACGACAAGCTGAGTCTCTTATTAATCGAACGGCGGTTTCTAGTTCAATTCTGCATGGAATCGCCGGCCGTCGGCCGCCGACATTGGTGGCCGAGCGGTTCTAGGCGCTTCAGTCGGGAACCGCGCTACTGCTACGGTCGCAGGTTCGAATCCTGCTCCGGGCATGGATGTGTGTGATGTCCTTAGGTTAGTTAGGTTTAAGTAGTTCTAAGCTCTAGAGGGTTGATGACCTCAGATGTTAAGTCCCACCTTGCTCAGAACCATTTGAAACATTTTTTGCATGGAATCCCGCCACAGAAAAACTTCGTGCTCTGCCTAACCGGCATCGCTTACCACACGAATACAATCTATCTGATATCGATGAACCCAGCTTTGTCTACGCGGATCGCGCGGGGCAGCATACGGACTTGCATACAAACAACGCATGCGCAACGCCAGCTGGACTCACCACTCATGTCTCGGCGGGGTCTTAAATACATGAGCTCAATGCCTTTCTTTACTGTCAATATTAATGTGAAGTTGGCCAGAAGACTCTGCTCCGAAATATCGCGGCTGCAACTTGCAGCCGTGCGATAGTTCCCCCGAAATATTATGGAACAAGTATATTACCATTTCGTACCGATACGGTCGCTGATCTCGTTACAGGTATTTTGTCTAAAGCAGTAAAATCGTTCATTTGTATTGTAACCGTACTGTCGTACCACTGACCTGTCGATAGTCCGCTCTGTGGGGAAGGTAGAGCGTGTGAGTAGCCGTAAATTAGGTACCGTAGGCTGCGGGCGACATGCAGTCCTGATGCCGTGACTGCAACACGTATTTCTCAAGTTACTTTCATATAATTAAAGATGTTTGCCAGGAAAGCTATGCATTTTATATCAGTGTTCCCGACCGGATATTAATGTTTGTTTAAATGGTGACGGTTTTCGACCTCGTGTGTCGTGTCGAGAGGTCAGTAATCAACCGCTCCGAGACGGTTACGGGAAGATAGTGTGGACTGGGTTGACTGTAATTAAAAGTTCCAAGTGAAAGATACATGTGTGGTGGGACTGTTTGAATATCACGAGTGTTGGTACTTTCTCGTTTCGGATATCGCACACGGACTTAATGAAACATACGCGTCGCCATTCGGTCAAACACACGCTCGTGTAATGAACGAAGGAACTGTTTAGTGCTGAGTGGGAGAACTATGGTTTTTGTCGACTTACAAAGCACCTTCTGAACAGTGACTTGTGTGACTGGATTTGTGATTTCCTGTCAGAGAGGTCACAGTTCGTAGTAACTGACAGAAAGTCATCGAGCACAACAGAAGTGATATCTGGCGGGTAGTGCTGTAGCCCCTTTGCTGTTCCTTATCTATATAAACGATTTTGGAGACAATCTGAGCAGCCGTCTTCGGTTCTTTGCAGATGACGCTGTCGTTTATCGACTAATAAAGTCATCAGAAGATCAAAACAAACTGCCAAACGATTTAGAAAAGATATCAGAATGGTGGGAAATGTGGCAGTTGAGCCTAAATAATGAAAAGTGTGACGTCATCCACATGAGTGCTAAAAGGAACTCGTTAAACTTCGGTTACAGGATAAATCAGTCTAATCTAAAAGCCGTAAATTCAACTAAATACCTAGGTATTACAATTACGAACAACTTAAATTGGAAGGAACATATAGAAAATGTTGTGTGGAAGGCTAATCAAAGACTGCGTTTTACTGGCAGGTCACTTAGAAAATGTAACAGACCTACTAAGGAGACTGACTACACTACGCTTGTCCGTCCTCATTTAAAATACTGCTGTGCGGTGTGGCATCCTTACCAGATAGGACTGACGGACTACATCGAAAAAGTTCAAAGGAAGGCAGCATGTTTTGTATTATCGTGAAATATGTGAGAGAATGTCACAGAAATGATACAAGATTTTGGCTGGAAATCATTAAAAGGAAGGCGTTTTTCATTGCGACGGAATCTTCTCAAGAAACTCCAATCACCAACTTTCTCCTGCGAATGAGAAAATATTTTGTTGACACCAACCTGTATACGGAGGAACGATCACCGCGATAAAATAAGGAAAGTCAGAGCTCGTACGGAAAGATATAGGTGTTCATTCTTTTCGCGCGCTATACGAGATTGGAATAATAGAGAATTGTGAAGGTGGTTCGATGAACCTTCTGCCAGGCACTTGAATGTGATTTGCAGAGTATCCATGTAGATGTAGATGTAGGTGTAGAAATACCGACTACGTCATTTCTGGAATAATTTTAATTCTAAACAGTGCAGTCCAAACCTGTATGTGTGTGTGGAGCAGAATATACCGAGTTCTACCCCACTAAGTTGGCGTCGTTTGTGTGAGTGGCTCCGTACCCTGTCAGATAATACTTAGTAAAGGACAAATAGAAGCAGCCAAGGAGAGAAGAGCAGCCGCCACGGGAAAACCAGGTACATACGTTTAGGCATGCGGTCGTTAATGATCCAGTCCCGTTCCTGCGTTTAGGGAGTATTTGTGCGTATACAACTGTCATCCAGGCTCGTTACATTATCTGTAGGGATCTCAGTTCCTTGTCGGCCATAGAGGTGAGCACTCCGACTGGTGTATCTACGTTTCCGTGCACTGTCTGGTGCGTTTTTGATCCAGCGTGCTTCGCCCGACTGCTACACATTCACGACTTTTTAATTATCTGGTGGCACCCGATGACAGAGATTTAAGCTTCCGAAACCGGTCATGAAATCGAAAAGACAAATTACTCACTACCGCAGCGGATTTTTTTTTTTCTGTTGTAACCTTCCCGTGTATATAAAAATACACTCCTGGAAATGGAAAAAAGAACACATTGACACCGTTGTGTCAGACTCACCATACTTGCTCCGGACACTGCGAGAGGGCTGTACAAGCAATGATCACACGCACGGGACAGCGGACACACCAGGAACCGCGGTGTTGGCCGTCGAATGGCGCTAGCTGCGCAGCATTTGTGCACCGCCGCCGTCAGTGTCAGCCAGTTTGCCGTGGCATACGGAGCTCCATCGCAGTCTTTAACACTGGTAGCATGCCGCGACAGCTTGGACGTGAACCGTGTGTGCAGTTGACGGACTTTGAGCGAGGGCGTATAGTGGGCATGCGGGAGGCCGGGTGGACGTACCGCCGAATTGCTCAACACGTGGGGCGTGAGGTCTCCACAGTACATCGATGTTGTCGCCAGTGGTCGGCGGAAGGTGCACGTGCCCGTCGACCTGGGACCGGACCGCAGCGACGCACGGATGCACGCCAAGACCGTAGGATCCTACGCAGTGCCGTAGGGGACCGCACCGCCACTTCCCAGCAAATTAGGGACACTGTTGCTCCTGGGGTATCGGCGAGGACCATTCGCAACCGTCTCCATGAAGCTGGGCTACGGTCCCGCACACCGTTAGGCCGTCTTCCGCTCACGCCCCAACATCGTGCAGCCCGCCTCCAGTGGTGTCGCGACAGGCGTGAATGGAGGGACGAATGGAGACGTGTCGTCTTCAGCGATGAGAGTCGCTTCTGCCTTGGTGCCAATGATGGTCGTATGCGTGTTTGGCGCCGTGCAGGTGAGCGCCACAATCAGGACTGCATACGACCGAGGCACACAGGGCCAACACCCGGCATCATGGTGTGGGGAGCGATCTCCTACATTGGCCGTACAGCAGTGCTGATCGTCGAGGGGACACTGAATAGTGCACGGTACATCCAAACCGTCATCGAATCCATCGTTCTACCATTCCTAGACCGGCAAGGGAACTTGCTGTTCCAACAGAACAATGCACGTCCGCATGTATCCCGTGCCACCCAACGTGCTCTAGAAGGTGTAAGTCAACTACCCTGGCCGGCAAGATCTCCGGATCTGTCCCCCATTGAGCATGTTTGGGACTGGATGAAGCGTCGTCTCACGCGGTCTGCACGTCCAGCACGATCGCTGGTCCAGCTGAGGCGCCAGGTGGAAATGGCATGGCAAGCCGTTCCACAGGACTACATCCAGCATCTCTACGATCGTCTCCATGGGAGAATAGCAGCCTGCATTGCTGCGAAAGGTGGATATACACTGTACTAGTGCCAACATTGTGCATGCTCTGTTGCCTGTGTCTATGTGCCTGTGGTTCTGTCAGTGTGATCATGTGATGTATCTGACCCCAGGAATGTGTCATTAAAGTTTCCCCTTCCTGGGACAATGAATTCAAGGTGTTCTTATTTCAATTTCCAGGAGTGTATATATAAAATAACGATGTCTAACCTCCCAGTATGTATACAAATTATATAAATTAATGATGTGTAACCTTCCCGTATATATAAATAATATATAAAATAATGAAGTGTAGCCTTCCCGTATTAATAAAAAAATAAAATAATGATGTGTAATCTTTCAGTATAAATAAAAAATATATAACAGTGAAATTTGGATAATTATGTTCTGACGTATGAAAACTGATAAACCTTAACTCGTGAATAACTGATAAATTTTGACGTAAGCAGCACTACGCCATGGCCCTGAATAAACTGAAAAATTCTAACCTCATGACGGTGTCGCCGAATAACGCTGTCTATATATCTGCTCGTAAATGGCACAGCTTAGTGCAATTCTGGGCTATCTTCTAATACTAGATAACATTTGTCTGAGATCTAAATTACTAGAAAAACTGACTTTACTTAGTGACACAGTTACACAGCTGGTCGTCTGATTACTAAAGAGCACATGACTTTGATCTGACCAAAATTCTGGAATATTTAAATTTAGGTAAATGATTGGATCGGGACTGGCAATGACTTACAGGGAAATAATACTTTTATAGTTGACTCGTAAAACCAGTTGTATTCTGAAAATGTTTTACGTTATTGATGAAGATCTACAATCAATTACACGGGAAAATCAAATATATGACAAATCTGGATCAACTGATACTGACGAATCACAAAAGAAAACATTGAAATAAATTCATGTTAACATCTCAGACAAGTGACTTAACTACGCGCATGCCAATAAAAATAATAACACTGGGCAACAAAAAAAGATTTTTTTAAAAAGTCTAGGGTTTTCCCGCTGAATTAGACTAATTTTGATGCCCTGAGTCCGAAAATGACCTTGGTTTTGTTCTATCAGGTCAGGATTTTTTGCTACAGAAATTTTTAAAAATCGATTTTTCGTAAAAAAACAAATTTCTTTGTATCACCTGCTGAGAAACCCCGGAAGATTTTTTCCGTTTTCCTCCAGAAATAAAAGTCAACGTATGTAAATTCATTAAGTTTTTATTTACTCCATCAAATTAAATAAGCATATTTATCATAATATTAGTATAACAATGAGCGTTACGTGACACAAAAGTTCAGAGTTCACGGCATGAATCGGCGTTTCTTCGATTCCCGTTTCTGAGCAGCTGCTGGGTTGTCTCTCTTCAGCATCCAGCAGTAGTCCGCCATCATGACTGCGTCCCACCTCCCCTGGTACCTATCCTCCATTTGGCGCATGTCCTGATGGAACCCTTCTCCCTGCTCGTCGCTCATCGCCCCAAGGTTTTCAGGAAACTTCTCCATGTGTGAGTACAGGAAGTGCATCTTTATACTCATCAAACACCCGAGCTTTTGAAAGGCCTCTATCATGCTGCTGATGAGTCTGGCGTGGTTTGCTGCCTTCGTGTTCCCCAGGAAGTTGTTCACCACCTGCACAAACGATTTCCACGCCGTGCAGTCTAACGTGTTCATGGAGTTTTCGAACTCTGTGTCCTTTATGAGCTGCCGTATCTGTGGCCCGTCGAAAATGCCGGCCTTTAGCTTCTCAATGGTCAGTCGCGGAAAGGCTCGGCACAGGTAGTGGAAGCACCTCCCATCCTTGTCCAGAGTACGCGTGAACTGTTTCATTAACCCAAGCTTCGTGTGTAGCGGTGGGATCAATATCTTCTCCCGGTCAACAAGAGGTTCGTTTATGATGTTTCTCGCACCAGGTACTAACTGCTCTCGTGGCGGCCACACTTTCTTTACATAGTGCTGGGCTCTGTCTCGACTGTCCCACATACATATAAAGCATGGGTATTTCGTGAACCCGGACTGCTGACCAAGTAGAAAGTTCACCATCTTGAAGTCGACGCAGATGATCCATTGGTGCTGCTCATATTGGATTTTGTCGAGCACGTACTTCACTGCTTCATCTTTCTCTACGAGAGTTGTGGAGTGAGCAAGAGGGATTGAGGCGAACTCGTTCCCGTTGTGGAGGAGCACACGCTTCAAAGAGCGCTTGCAGCTGTCAATAAAGAGTCGCCAATCTCTCGGATCGTATGTAGCAGCCCCGAGTTTAACAAGAAGACCGGCGACATCTCGGCAGTACACCAGGTCTTCCTCCTGGCAGAAGTAGCCCATGTAGTCCTCATGCCTTCTACGAAAGAAAGTGATACGCGCGTCCTCGCCAAGTAGATTTTTCTCTTTGAGTCTGGAGGCCAACAGCTCGGATGAAGTCTTCGACAAGCTGAGATCCCGAACAAGATCATTAAGCTCACATTGTGAAAAGAGCTGCCGACCATCTTGTGCTTCATACTCCTCGTCTGCTATATATCCTCCCTCGTCTGCAGTGGTGGCCTCGTCGTCGATGTTAGGAAGCTCTGTGAACGCTGGTACAGGAATTTCTTCGCAGTGAGCAACTGGACGGCGGGCAGATGGAAGGTCGGGGTACTGGAGGCTGTGCCGATTCTTCCGGTTGATGCCAGTAGCATTGATGGCGCAGAAGTAACAATCCGATGCATGGTCCAAGGGCTCCCTCCAAACCATCGGAATCCCAAACTTCAGTGAAGTTTTCGCGCCCTTCGTCCACCGCCGGAGGTATTCCACGCACTTCTTGCAGACCGTGTGCGGTGCCTAGGGCTTATCTTGGTCACCCAGCTTGACTTGAAAGTAAGCCTGGTAGGCGTTCTTCACAAATCCCGTGATGCTCTTCCTGTCCACTGAAAGCGTGTATTCTCCGTAGATGTAGCAGAAAACGTCTGGATTATTCATGCATGAACGTCGCGCAGAAGCCATATCAATCTGAAATAGTAATAGAAATATGCAGTTGACTGTCAGACAATAAAAATTAGAATAAATTTTATACTATAGTAAGAAAAAAAGGCATCTATTGGAATGATTAACTGTTACAATCTTAAAGGCTTCTTTTGTTTTCATATGTCCTGAATAATCCCCTTAAAACCCCTAATATTAGCATATTGAAGCCTATAAAAAGGCTTACATTTCAGGGAAAAATGGTCATGTAGGCCTATGGCTGTATCTCAAAAAGTTGACCTGATAGAGCAAAATCTGATATTCGGACTCAGAACACCAAAATTAGTCTAAATCAGCTGAGAAACCTTAGTTGTTGCCCAGTGTAATCTTTACCTTACAATAGTTGGCTGACTTAATTACACTGTTGATTTTTCATTATATTAACAGTTATTCATTTGTTCATGATCATTTCATTCGGTGGTATCATTTAGCTCTACAGCTGATCACAGTTATTATTCAGTTCCATATAATAAAATTTTACAATTTGTTCTGCACTGTGTCTTTAACAACTACTAACTGCAAACTGCGCTGTACCAGCGACAGACTACGACTACACTGTAGCAGCGAGCTACTGCAACTGCCGCAGAGACTGCTCTCACCTGCGACTCTGTTGCAGCTTTCTTTTGACAGGGGCAAAGATATTTTATGTCTCAGGCAGCGCCTGTGAATTGTCGTTCTAGGAAGTGAACAATACATCGAGATTACATTTGCTCCAGCCGGGTGATGAACCACTTACACTGTATAGTGATGAGTAGTCAGAAAATTTGCAAGTAAGTAGGGTGGTAGATAAAATGCGTTATCAGTTACCTAAATTTGTCAGGTCCTGCTGACTGGAACGACAATTCAAGGGATAAAAAGGAAGGTAGGGTTACTGGAAGATACTGGTGGCGGGGGAATGGGTGGAGGCCCAAAGTTCTGAAAATGTGTCTACTGAGTGTAGCAAAAGTTCTGTTTCAGAACCACAAGATTAGGAGATAGACTTGAAAAAGACGAGGAGAGACAGGTAGAAATGTCAGTGAGAGATCCAGGAGTATTTCGAATGGCTATAACGTAACACCGCCACTGTTTTTCTGGAAGTTAAAGCAGAAACTAGCAGTTCAGTGACAGCAGTTGAAGGCTATAGGCGGGTGCTATGATACGCTTCGCCATTTTCAAGAACGGGGCTGTATGTACATCACAAGGCAGACTAGACCATGCACAGCAACATTGCAACTGTAGTGGCAATACAGAGGCCTTGGAGGGCTGTACAAGCACTTTCTACACCACATGGCAACAGGTTTATTGTTCTGGACACTTCTGAAACAGCACGTCGGCACAAAAAGTGGATCGAAAGCCAACCACCGATTTTATCAAAGGCATCAGCAGTCCTGCAGCGCTTACGAGGACGAGAGAACCACACTAGTTGACCAAGCAGGAAGGTATAGCAGCAAATGCTACAACTGCGAGACTCAACCACCGCACCCTAGTTACTGCCAAGTACCGCTCCTGGAATCTGGTGCTGCTCCAATGATAAGTTGGCTCCTGGTCCATTCCTGCAGTGACTAGACTCGTGCCCTGGATGGCAGCTGAGCGACGCCAGGACAGTACTGCAGCCTACCCTCCCGTGCTTGTCCGAACGCATAGGCGCCACTCGTCGCCACTCGTTAGGTCGAGATCAACTACCGAGGGCTGGCATCTTCCGCAAACAGTTGGGCAGTCTTGAGCGCTAGCGGCTCCGACTGCGACTGGCCGTGTTGCGCTAACTGGGGGGCACGCAGCCGCTTAGGCTCCAGAGTCAGTATTCTTCGGTGCCAACGTCACGGCTCGGCAGCCGTCAGCTCGCCACCAACCTACGTCCTCACCACGTACTGTGACTGCGGTAGTGCCGCCGCCTCCACACACACGCTATGAGTATAGTCGCATGAGTGCAGACTAATTTTTTGACTGGTGATGCTGTTTGTTTAGGCCACCGACGGCCTTCTTCCTTGCCACGACCTACCAAAATGACCCAAACCCACACAGAAGTGGCGCTACAGTCCGGGACAACTACATTTCGTATCGCAAGTAAGATGTTCAACCACTTCATCACTTCAGTAAGCGGAAAGGAAATTTCCGGAAATATTATACAATAAATGGTGAAAGATGAAGTGAGAAAGAAACTCTACTTTGTATCATCTTCAGAATTAACCAGAATAGCTGATAATTAAAACTGTAAGACGTCAATAGGAGACATACAAGAAGCTGTGGAAGACGTAAAAGGCGTATAAATCGGTTGCCTTGCCATACAGACGTTAAAGTAACCTCTGGCGTGCCACAGGGGATGTTATGGGACCATTGCTTTTCACAATATACAGTGGCGGTCAAAATAATAGAGCCACCTGGCAAAGGTTTGGAATAAAGTGCACATTTATTACTTGACATGTTTGAACTATGATGGAAACCATTACAACCGAGTCACATTGTACTATAGTCAGTTATATCGATAACACAACACAAAATAATCAGTAATAATCGATAATATTCAAAAGAATACCAGACCTCAGGGTCAAAAAAACAGAGCCAATTGAAACAAATATATTGTACTTGATCTCAGTCTTATGAAACGTACAGGAACAGTCTTTTTTGCATAGGACTGCATTAGTACTTCGTGGGGTAACCCTTATTTTTGAGGATTGCCCTGCACCTCTTACCCATAGAGTCTACTAAACGCCTGCATTCGTCACTACTGATCGCATACCAGGCTCTCTGGATTTCTTCCCACAGTTTTTCTGACGATGTAGCTTTTGAGCGGTCAATTCTGTTGTCTAAGATCTCCCATAAGTTCTCAATGGGTGATGCGTCAGGGGACTGAGGTGGCCACTCTAATACTTCGATATTGTGCTCTTGAACAAACTGCCTTATGATCCTTGCAGTATGCTTTGGATCGTTATCGTGCTGAAATTTCCATTTCAGCGGCATTTCCTCTTCAGCATAAGGCAGCATCACATGTGCCAAGATGTCTTTGTACATTTCTGCGTTCATTATGCCGTTATTACGGTGTATTGGACCAACGCCGTACCACGAAAAACATCCCCATACCATAACACTTCCGCCACCGTATTTCACAGTTTTTAAAGTGTACTTGGGATTAAATTCCTGGTTTGGTGGGCGGCGCACATAGACTTTTCCGTCTCAGGCAAACCTATTAAACTTGGATTCATCGGACCAAAGGATGTTCCTCCACCAAGTATTAGGTTTTTGTTCATTTCTCCGGGCAAAGGCTAACCTTTTCCGAACATTAGCTTGTGAAACATGTGGCTTCTTTCTTGCAATGCGCCCATTCAATTTTGCAGATCTCAGTCGTCTTTGAATCGTTGAGGTTGATGGTTGAACATCATGTTCGTCGCTAAACAAAATGGCTTTCAGTCGTGGTGTTGACAAAAATGGGTCTTTCTTCTCTTCCCTAGTCATGAGTCTGTCTACGCGAGGAGTAGTTACACGAGGTCGCCCCCTGTTCTCCACCTGCGGCTTTGTTTGTTTTGACTGTCTCATGGCGTTCTGGACTCGTTTTCGCGAAACGTGCAAGACATTGGCTATTTTATTCATGGACATCCCACTTTTGAACATCCGGAACATTACTATACGCTCATCTTCACTGGTATGCTTTGCTCTGCCCATCTAGACGAATGTAAACAAAACCACACGTCAATTTACATACAAAACAACTGCATAAAAATCAATTTAAAGGCACATGTGTAAAGCGGCTCTATTATTTTGACCCAAAAGATTCTTACCTTTATGCCTCTTTTCACACGTCTAGCTCAAACGCTTCCTTTCGGACGACTAAAGATAGCAGCAACGTCTTCCCTGATGTTGTCTACAAGGGACTGACAACACGGCACTCGTGGCGATTTCGCGAACTAATAGATATCCTAGTTCTTAATCTCGTCAATAGAGGTGGCTCTATTATTTCGACCGCCACTGTATATAAATGACCTAGCAGATAGTGTCGGAAGTTCCATGCGGGTTTTCGCCGATAATGCTGTAGTATACAGAGAAGATGCAGCATTAGGAAACTGCAGCGAAATGAAGATCTACAGCGGATAGGCACTTGGTGCAGGGAGTGGCAACTCACCCTTGACATAGACAAATGTAATGTATTGCGAGTACATAGAAAGAAGGATCCTTTTTTATATGATTATCTGATAGCAGAACAAACACTGGTAGCAGTTCCTTCTGTAATATATCTGGGAGTATGCATACGGAACGATTTAATGTGGAATGATCATATAAAATTAACTGCTGGTAAGGCGGGTGCCAGGTTGAGATTCCTTAGAAAATGTAGTCCATCAACAAAGGAGGTGGCTTACTAAACACTCGTTCGATCTATACTTGAGTATTGCTCATCAGTGTGGGATCCGTACCAGGTCGGGTTGGCAGAGGAGATAGAGAAGATCCAAAGAAGAGTGCTGCGTTTCGTCACAGGGTTAATTGGTAAGCGTGATAGCGTTACGGGTATTTTTAAGCAAACTCAAGTGGAAGACTGTGCAAGAGAGGTGCTCTGCATCGCGGTGTAGCTTGCTGTCCAGGTTTCGAGAGGGTGCGTTTCTGGATGAGGTATTGCTTCCCCCTACCTATACCTCCCGAGGAGATCACGAATGTAAAATTAGAGAAATTCGAGCGCGCACGGACGCTTTCCGGCAGTCGTTCTTCCCGCGAACCATACGCGACTGGAACAGGAAAGGGAGGTAATGACGGTAGCACGTAAAGTGCCCTTCGCCACTCACCGTTGGGTGGCTTGCGGAGTATAAATATAGATGTAGATGTAGATTTTTAGCCAAGTACGAGTGCTTACTCCGAATTTTTTATTGTTTTCTCAATATTGGCTGAGGTATTACGTGTGTGTCTTGCATAATACTCGGTGGACTTTCTCATTTCGCTCACACGAGATGAAACCTTCTGCCGCTAGAGGGATCCGAATTGTGCCCTCTAAAATGGCCATGTGCAACGTAAATATGACGTGCATGACAAACAGCGCGCTGTAAGCGAATTTCTAACTGCAGAAAACGTGCCCTCAATTGAAATCCGTAAAAGAACAGAACCTGCGGGCGGTGACGATTCTGACGACAACAGTAATTTAAGGACATTGGGTTGTTCGCGTTCGCAATGAATGAAACGGTGATGCTGTGCTCGAATGAATGAAACGGTGGTAATAATTTAAACTTGTGTGACAGGGCTCGGCGTCGACGACAGCATGCAGCAGAATCAAGACCATGCCGTCAGTGGACAAGGTCATGTTCACAGCGTTAGGTGGGGTGAATTCATGTCTAAAGCCACCACCATAAACTCAGCAAGATGGTGCGAGCTCCTCAGAAAACTGCACGCACGAATTCGAATCGTCCACACACGCAGCTCCCGCTCATCCAGCATGACACAGCAAGAACTCACACGAGCAACAATCCGACATTTGGGTTCACAAACATCAATCGTCCTCGATAAATCCTTTCTTGGCTGCATCCGATTTCCATCTGTTTTCAAAACATAGAGAACACCTTTGAGGACTTCACTTTGATAGTGGTGACGCGTTGAAAACCCAGATGAGGTGGTGTCTCCGTCACGAAAGACAAACACTCTGATTTGTCAGTATCAGAAACGTGGTCTCTCGTTAGGAGAAATGTGTTCATCGCCAGGGTGGCTATGTCGAAAACAAAAATATATAGACATGAAGAACGTGGAAATGTAGCGAATTTTTTTTTTAAAAAAAAAAGCTTCAAGGGTTTCCGGATGAAATATTCGGGGCCACGTTATTCAGCACGCGATCGTATTATCATCACATTGCGAAAGAAGTCACAAGCGAATACATGTGAGTCTATTAGACCTGCGCGCATCCACAAAAGAAAATGTTGTGCATCTGCTGGAACAGCGACGACGTGGCGACAGCGACGGTGTGGTGACTGCGAATTGCTTGAGACATTTTGCATAAGCAGTCCAAGAACAACGATCACGTACATTGCCTGAAGTGATGTTACTGTACGAGAACGCCAGCCAGAATTCTGAGACACTGACCAAAAAACACTATATCAGGCTTGCATTCGGAGGTCATTCTTCACACACCTTGTTCACCTGATCTTGTGCCTTCAGATTTTCACTTTATCCGCTCTCTATCGAAAACTGTCAAGGAACTTCCTTACCTGTCGAAAATGCACTTCGAACAGGCCTCGACGAGGACTTCATCTCAAAACCACGTGATATCTACATTCGCGGAATCGAAAAGTTATCCCAGCGTTGTCACAGGTAAATAGACTACTGGCCATTAAAATTGATACACCACGAAGATGACGTGCTACAGACGAGAAATTTAACCTACAGAAAGAGGGTGCCGTGATATGCAAATGATTAGCTTTTCAGAGCATTCACACAACGTTGGCGCCGGTGGCGATACCTGCAACGTATTGACATGAGAAAAGTTTCCTACCGATTTCTCATACACAATCATCTGTCGACCGGCGTTGCCTGGTGAAGAGTTGTTGTGATGCATCGTGTAAGGAGGAGAAATGCGTGCCATCACGTTTCCGACTTTGATAAAGGCCGGATTGAAGCCAATCGCGATTGCGGTATATCGTATCGCTATATCGCTGCTCGCGTTGAGATCCAATGACTGTTAGCTGAATATGGAATCTGTGGGTTCAGGAGGGTAATACGGAACGCCGTGCTGGATCCCAACGGCCTCGTATCACTATCAGTCGAGATGACAGGCATCTTATCCCTACGGCTGAAAAGGATCGTGCAGCCACGTATCGATCCCTGAGTCAATGGACAGGGACATTTGCAAGGCAACAACCATCTGCACGTACAGTTCGACGACGTTTGCAGCAGCATGGACTATCAGCTGGGGGACCTTGGCTGCGGTTACCCTCGACGCTTCATCACAGACAGGAGCGCCTGCGATGCTCTACTCAACGACGAACGAGGGTGGACGAATGGCAAAACGTCATTTTTTAGGATAAATCCAGGTTCTGTTTACAGCAACATGATGATCGCATCCGTGTTTGGCGACATCGCGGTGAACGCACATTGGAAGCGTGTATTCGCCATCGCCGTATTGGCGTATCATCAGGCGTGATGGTATGGGGTGCCATTGGTTACTCGTCTCGGTCACCTCTTGTTCGCATTGACGGCACTTTTAACAGTGGACGTTACATTTCAGATGTGTTACGGCACGTGACTCTAGCCTTCATTCGATCCCTGCGAAACCCTACATTTCAGGAGGATAATGCTGTGCCGCATGTTGCAGGTCCTGTACGGGCCTTTCTGGATACAGAAAATGTTGTACTGCTGTCCTGGCCAGCGCATTCTCCAGATCTCTCACCAATTGAAAACGTCTGCTCAATGGTGGCCGTGCAACTGGCTCGTCGCAATACGCCAGTCACTACTCTTGATGAACTATGGTATCGTGTTGAAGCTGCATGGGCGGCTGTACCTGTACACGCCATCCAAACTCTGTTTGACCCAATGCCCAGGCGTATCAAGGCCGTTATTACGGCCAGAGGCGGTTGTTCGTGGTACTGATTTCTCAGGATCTATGCACCCAAATTGCGTGAAAATTTAATCATATTTCAATTCCAGTATAATATATTTGTCGAATGAATACCCGTTTATCATCTGCATTTCTTCTTGGTGTAGCAATTTTAATGGCCAATAGTGTATTGCAGGAGAATATATTATTGATGACTAATATCAGTGTTATATGTATGTTTGTATTTATTAAACTTATAGAAAAACGTTACGAACTTGCGCACCAACCCAATACATTCTTTAGAAAGATATTTAGGAATAGGAACAAAGGTACGTTTGGAAATGGAAGTGATATCAGTGCCAGGGTTTGCGGATTACACAGCGTTTGTGGCCACATGTAAATACGAATTAGAAAACAGTACATTTACATTTATACTCCGCAAAGCACCATACGGTGTGCGGTGTTGAGCTCTTACCATACCACTGTCTTCACCGACTCTCCTGTTCCAGTCGCGAAAGGTTCGCGGGAAGAACGACTAAAGGTGATCACTCGCGTGATCTCGATTTTCTTTAATTTTACGTTCACGGTCGATCATTCGTAAAATATATGTGCGAGCAACCAATAGACTGGTTGTGACCTCTAGGAACGTACGCTCTCGGAATTTTGACAATAAACCACACCAAAGAAGAGCGGCGCGTTTCGCCACGGGGTTATTTGGTAAGCGTGATAGCGTTACGGAGATGTTTAGCAAATACGAGTGGCAGACTCTGCAAGAGAGGCGCTCTGCATCGTGGTGTAGCTCGGTATCCAGGTTTCGAGAGGGAGAATTTCTGGATGAGGTATCGAATATATTGCTTCCCCCTACTTATACCTCCCGAGGAGATCACGAATGTAAAATTAGAGAGATTCGAGCGCGCACCGAGGCTTTCCGGCAGTCATTCTTATCGCGAACCATACACGACTGGAACAGGAAAGGGAGGTAATGACAGTGGCACGTAAAGTGCCCTCCGCCACACACGGTTGGGTGGCTTGCGGAGTATAATTGTAGATGTAGATGTTATGCAGAACACCTCTCTTGCAGCGTCTGCGTCTGGAGTTCGCTGAGGATTCGCTAATACTGAACGACCCTATAAATAAAGACGGAGCTCCTCTTTCGATGTTTTCTATTTCCTCTATCAGTCCTATCTGGCAGGCATCCCAGATTGACCATCAGTGTTCAAGTATTGGTCGAACAAAAGTTATGTAATCTTCCTTCTTTGTCGGCGGATTACATTTCCAGAGGACTCTTTGCTTTCGAAGCAGCTTTATAACAGCGCAGTCGAACCACTGCAGGTTATTCCTGTTGTCAGGCAGCATTATACGTCAACATCTACATCCATACTCCGCAAGCCACCTGGCGGTGTGTGGCGGAGGATACCTTGAGTACCTCTATCGGTTCTCCCTTCCGTTCCAGTCTCGTATTGTTCGCGGAAAGAAACATTGTCGGTTTGCCTCTGTGTGGACTCTAATCTCTCTGATTTTATCCTCATGGTCTCTTCGCGAGATATACGTAGGAGGGAGCAATATAATGCTTGACTCCTCGGTGAAGGTATGTTCTCGAAACTTCAGCAATAGCCTGTACCGAGCTACTGAGCCTCTCTCTTGCAGAGTCTTCCACTGCAGTTTATCTGTCATCTCCGTAACGCTTTCGCGATTACTAAATGATCGTGTAACTAAGCGCTCTGCTCTCCGTTGGGTTTCTCTACCTCTTCTATCAACCCTATGTCGTACGGATCCCATACCTGTGAGCAGTAATGAAGCAGTGGGCAAACAAGTGTACTGTAACCTTTTTCCTTTGTTTTCCGACTGCATTTGCTTAGGATTCTTCGAATGTATCTCAGTCTGGCATCTGCTTTACCGACCATTAATTTTGTGTGATCATTCCATTTTAAATTACTCCTAATGCCTACTCCCAGATAATTTATGGAATTAACTGTTTCCAGTTGCTGACCTGCTATATTGTATCTAAATAATAAAGGATCTTTCTTTCTATGTATTCGCAGCACATTACACTTGTCTACATCGAGATTCAATTGCCATTCCCTGCACCATACGTCAATTAGTTGCAGATCCTGCTGCATTTCAGTACAATTTTCCATTGTTACAACCTCTCGATATACTACAGCATCATCCGCAAAAAGCCTCAGTGAACTTCCGATGTTATCCACAAGGTCATTTATATATATTGTGAATAGCAACGGTCCTACGACACTCCCCTGCGGCACACCTGGAATCGCTCTTACTTCGGAAGACTTCTCTCCATAGAGAATGACATGCGGCGTTTTGTCATCTAGGAACCCTTCAACCCAGTCACACAATTGGTCTGATAAACCATATGCTCTTACTTTGTTCTGGGGAACTGTATAAATCGTCTTGCGGAAGTCAGGAAACACGGCATCTACCTGGGGATTCGTGTCTAAGGCCCTCTGAGTCCCTTGGACGAATAGCGCGAGCTGGATTTCACACGATCTTTTTCGAAACCCATGCTTATTCCTACAACGTAGATTTCTAGTCTCCAGAAAAGTCATTATACTCTAACATGATACGTGTTCCAAATTTCTACAACTGATCGACGTTAGAGATATAGGTCTTTAGTTCTGCACATCTGTTCGACGTCCCTTCTTGAAAACGGGAATGACCTGTGCCCTTTTCTAATCTTTTGGAACGCTACGCTCTTCTAGAGACCTACGGTACACCGATGCAAGAAGGGGGGCAAGTTCCTTCGTTTACTCTGTGTAAAATCGAACTGGTATCCCATCAGGTCCAGCGGCCTTTCCTCTTTTGAGCGATTTTAATTGTTTTTCTATCCCTCTGTCATCTATTTCGATATCTACCATTTCTTCATCTGTTATAGAAAAAGACATTTAGTATTTCGGCCTTTAGTCTGTCATCCTCTGTTCAATACCATTT
Organism: Schistocerca serialis cubense; assembly: GCF_023864345.2. Classification (NCBI taxonomy): domain Eukaryota; kingdom Metazoa; phylum Arthropoda; class Insecta; order Orthoptera; family Acrididae; genus Schistocerca; species Schistocerca serialis. The sequence goes on along the minus strand of NC_064642.1, from coordinate 110,069,417 downwards.
TGGTCACAGAGTGTCTGGAAATTTTGTTTTGATCCACCTACCGCTTTGACATAAGACTAAAATTTCTTACGATTTTCTGCCAACTCAGTACATAGAACTTTACTTCCGAATTCGCTGAACGCCTCTCGCATAGCCCTCCTCACACTACATTTCGCTTCGTGTAATTATTTTAGTCTGCAAGGCTTTGGCATTGGTTATGTTTGCTGTGAAGTTCCATTTGCTTCCGTAGCAGTTTTCTAACTCGGTTGTTGTACCACGGTGGCTCTTTTCCATCTCTTACGATCTTGCTTGGCACATACTCATCTAATGCATATTGTACGATGAGGTAAGTATAAAAAAGCAAATGCGGCGTTCGCGAGGAGTAGTAGAAAGAAAAATGACGACTTAGTTAACATTAAACCTAAGCACGAAGCAACTGTGGAAGAAATAATTTCCTGTCAGGAATGCAAGATTAAACAGGATATCTGACGCAAGGATAATTTCAGAATCAAATTAGCTTGCATATCTTCAATAAAAGGCCCTGCTGGTATCAGATAGCGACTTGGAATAAAAAAGAAGTTACTGAAATTCTATGTCTGGTCCACAGTATCGAATAGATGTGAAACTTGGATCCTGCATCACAGGATATCCAGAGAGGCAAGAAAGTTTTGCGTTTCAAATGTAGTACTGCCAAGGGATTTTGAATAGTAAGTGGACAAATAAAGAAGTGCTAAAAGAAGAGATGGGAGAAGAGGTATGTGGGATACTTACCAGGAGAAGGAACATGTTACTTGGACAACGGTTTCGCTGTTCAGGAATAGTCAACCTGGTGGTGAAAGCCGCTAAAGAGCGAATACCTTGTGGAGGTAGACTGGAATACCCAGAGTATAATAGCATCATATAGATCGAAAGATTAGAACGAAAAAGAGAAATATGGGGAGAACCGAAACATATCTTCAAAAACAGATCTGTAAAATCTTATTTTTGGGACAAATGTATTAACTGCATATCCTCCTCTGAGACATCTCACATCTAGGTTTCAGATCCGTGAAGGATGTTACTTTCAGAACTCTTTGCTGTGATAAACGATAAAATACCAATAACAAAACCTGCTGTATAATTCTAAATGTGCACGTCATGTTATTAATGTCTATGGAATGGGTTTATACAACCAGAAAATTGTGTTCTCATGTGTGTCAATAATTTCCGCTGTTGGGAAGTGAAAGGAGAGTATTAGAAGAACTGAAGCAGTGAAGGTGTGTTGTGATTTGTACCTTAACAGCTCAGCCGATAAGAATAATGTCCTTGAATGACGGTACACACTGGTACTTATTATTAAAACGTCAGGATGTTTCAAGTTAAACGTTTACAATCTTTTATTGGTATAATGCTTCAGTCACTTTTATTTTTATTTTAAACACCAATCCACATTTTGATGTTCGTCCCGTCACCTTCAAGTGGATTACGGTATTTTGGTTGATTTTGTTGTTTATTACTAGAGACCGGATTATATGCATTTGCATGTTGCATAGGCATTTGCATATTTTGCTCTTTTTCACCGGCTATTGCATCTTTTACTAAAAACTACTGACGATGTTTACAATATTCTAAAAAATTAGACGGGAGGTCTCTAGCTCGATGAAGTTTTGATGCCTCAAGGATTGACCGTGGCCGGCCGGAGTGGCCGAGCGGTTAAAGGCGCTACGGTCTGGAACCGCACGACCGCTACGGTCGCGGGTTCGAATCCTGCCTCGGGCATGGATGTGTGTGATGTCCTTAGGTTAGTTAGGTTTAAGTAGTTCTAAGTTCTAGGGGACTTATGACCACAGCAGTTGAGTCCCATAGTGCTCAGAGCCATTTGAACCATTTTTTGATTGACCGTGACCTAGAACTACGTGCAATAGCTAACCGAGAGGCCACTGCCTAACGAAATCATTACAGAAGAGGAACAGGAACAGGCAGACAGGGTCAATCCTCCTGTGCTTACGACCCCGGTTATTCCCCTCCTCTGCCACATCGTGCACGTCGACAACAATTAAATTAAGCTACGAAAGCTCTTGTTCGGACGTCCATTGTTTCAATTTAGCTTCCAATTTACTTGTAAAAAGGTGAACGTGTTTACGACGTGTGGTGTGTAATGTGTTTTGTGCGCCATGCCGCTCGAAAAACAAAAGCAAAAAAAAAAAAAAAAAAAGAGAGAGAAAGAAAGTCGTTTCGTGGATAGCTAACCATCCTGGAACATTTACATATAACAGGATTGTTTTATATTGTCGAGTATTCGAGAAAAAACGTTTCGTGCAAAAAGAAGTTTCAAATAGACCAGCATGTCAAGACAAGTCTTCATGCGGCAGGAATGCAGAAAATAGGACCACGATAACAACTTCTGACAATACCAAGTTGCAGTAGCAGAGATTTGTCCAAAGATAACCAGACAAGTCGGTTTAACGAGGATGTGAAGCATTCATTGAAAGCAATGTTCCTCTTCACAAACTTACAAACCCTATCCTCAAAGGCTTCCTTCACAAATACTGCTTAAATTAAAATATACCAGACGAATCAACATTACGTACAAATTACATACCGACAATTTACGCAAATGTTCTGGAAGAAACATGCAATGAACTAAAGGATAGCATTATCTGCAGTTCAGCTGACGAAAGTATAAACACTTGTGGCCGTCACATTCCAAATTGTTGATCCTATTTAGCGGCCTGCAAAGAACTTGAAAAAATAAATCATCCTACGATCGCCGGATTTGTGAATGAGGATAGTAGACAAATATTTCCAGAATATTCCGCAGATGAAAGGATGTTAGTTTTTATTTCAGATGCTGCTCCCTATATGATCAAAGAAGGAAAAGCACTCCGAGTATTTTATCCCAGTCTGATTCATGTGACGTGCTTTGCTCATGGAGTACATCGCCTTGCTAAAGAACTACGTTCCGCGTTTGTGAATGTAAATAAACCGATTTCATCCACAAAGAAAGTGTTTCTAAAGGCTCCTGCTTGCATCAAGAGCTACAAATAAACGCTACCAGATGTAACTTTACCTCCCTAACCAATAGCAGCTCGCTGCGGTACGTGGGTCGAAGCCGTGTTGTTCTACATTGAACATATCGAGGCCATTAGAGGAGTAGTTAACGACAGTGCAGAGGCTTTGGCAATTTGCTAGTGCAAGGAAGCCTTTAATGATTCCGGTATTAAAAAAGACATTTGCTGTGAATAGCACTCATTTTTCCCATGTACCTTCAAGTATTAAAAAGCTTGATGCTCAAGATTTGGCGTTGAATGAATCTATTAAGTTAATAAATAAAATTATTCCAGTGAACTTCTCATTGCCGGAGGTATTCCCAAGAAAACTTAAAGAAACGTTTGAAAACATTTTGAACAATAACCCAGGCTTTGGACCATTGTGCCAAATTGATAGTTTTGTTAATGGTGTGGCTGAACTTTTACCAGAAATAGTAAGTGCCAACATAGCACCCAAATTCAAATGCTGCCCACTTACCTCAGTTGAAGTAGAACGGTCCTTCTCTGCTTATAATGGACAAATGGCTCTGAGCACTATGGGATTTAACATCTGAGGTCATCAGTCCCCTAGAACTCAGAACTACTTAAACCTAACTAACCTAAGGACCTCACACACATCCATGTGCAAGGCAGGATTTGAAACTGCGACCGTAGCGGTCGCGCGGTTCCAGACGGAAGCGCCTAGAACCACTCGGCCACACCGGCCGGCTTTCTGCTTATAAAAATGTTTTGAGTGTTCGAACTTACTACCGACCATTTGGAACAGTACTTGGTCGCTTATGTTTACAATAGTAGAAAAATGTAAAATAAATTGTATATGATGCTTTGGTCCAACAGTATTAATTAAAAGTTAATGCTGCTCAAAAAATTGAAGATTTTATGTTGCTTGTTAAATAAAATATTAAGGAGTTTATGTGCGTGCCCCTCAGCGTGCGATACATCTCGAAGTTTGTCCCGTACATATCGACCGTTTCGCTGCGACTTACTCGCATCGAATCCACTTGTTACCGACAACAATAGCAAAGATGTAACAATTCTTGAAACACGGTATGCGTCCCAATTTTGCAAATTTTTAGAAAATAATCCCAGAAATGCCCCCCTTCCTAACCTCTACCAGAAAGTATTCAGAAAATGATTTCAACGATCTAAATGCACCGATTTTTCGTGTAGCTGGCGCTCTTCCTCGTTATTGACATGCACAGGCTCGACTTTGAGATATAATGCTCGCAGTAACTACAACGTATTTTTATTATTTGATCTTTCACATTTAGACGCTTTCCATGCATTTTTAAGCATTTTTCATGTATATCTGCATGCATTTTTTAAAGGTTTTTATGATGCATATAATCCGGTCTCTATCTGTCACATATGCATATGCTATCAACTATGCAGATAGCACTGCGGCAGGGAGGTTATCTGTTTTATTGGACTGGTGGAGGAACATTAGCGTTATTTGAAGCACTGAGTTATACACATTAGTTATGTACGTCGTAGTTGTAGTTTCCGAAACTCTAGACAAATATAATTACTGTATGCTGCCGTAGCAAGCTTTACTTTCCTGTGGCTGTACAGTTACCATCGCTACAATACGTGCAACTCTTACAGTTCAAAGACGTTCCATGTCGTAGGCAGTCTTTACGACTAGAGTTTCTGCAGACTCAAAGTGATATATTAATTTTATGGGATCAGTTCTACGTGACAGCACAGTAATGGTATGTTAATTAGTAAAATTTAAAAACGAAGAACACTGAAAATCATTAATTTCCATCTCCTGACTTTGTGAAGCTACATTGTTGCATCGTGAACTTAATCTACTTACGAACATTATTTCGTGAAATTATGAAGAGATGTGAGATGCGTAACTATTGTATACGCTGTGTACATTAATGTAGTTGAAAATTTTTAAAGGAATTGAATGAGTTTGATTCGGTTTATTCATTTAACAGTAGCTGCCCAACATTCTTCTTTTGCATGAAAATCTCAACTTCTTCATACAGTGCCATCTTATGGCGTTTCTGTCGTTCGTGTAGTATTTTTAGGTTACTGTTAATATTTCGAATTTAATGTCGTGCGCCCAGGTGAATTAATTGCGATAATTTTGATTATAAGTTCATCTCATTTCGTTGATCGTTTATGTCACACGTGAAAGATGCCGAAGAATGACTGGTGACATGTTGCTCTTATGCTATTGTTATAACGTTCGAGATTTCGAGAAAGCTATGTCATTCACTTCACCCTATTGCTGCTGTGATTTTGTAAGATGTTTACTTGTATGAAAATTAAAATGCTTGCACTGAGAAAAGTGAAACGTCTGTATGAAGTAGAAAATGTGCATTTACAGGAACTAGTTTCATGAGGTAGCAATTGATGCAAAGTGACCAAAAAACACCGAGTAACCAGAATTTCTGACGAAGGTTTTTCATGTAGTTCCTGCACGTGTACATAATTCATAAGAATATTTTAAGCTTACCCATTGAGGATATTTTAGAACCGTGACTGTTAACTGAATTTTCATTATATGAAGATGAACCTGGAAATGTTCGAAAACCGGTTCATGGAATAATAAATAACTATTTAAAAAAGTGGCTGGTGGCAATTTTACGTATTTACATACGTATATTTGTCATTTAAAGATTAAATTTTCTGTATATGGCGAACATATTTCAAAATACATTGTCAATTATCTGCTTGCATTTTCCTGTTACATGGTGGATTAAGTCACAAACGCTTGGAAGGCTAAGGAGTTATAAATTAGATTCTGTCTTCGATTGTAATAGGTATTCTTGACTTCAATAGACATTTCTAACATTATTTACAGTGCTACGTTAGAAAGAGGCTCATTTCTCAGCGGGAAAGCGTCGTAAGGTGATAGAGTTAACTAGTGTGATGAGAAGCAGAAACGAAATCGGGAACATTGCAATGGAGTAAGTAACAAAAGAGTTACAGGATCGAGAGTGTATTCCTATCTAGTTACAAATGTAATGATGTTACCAAAGTTGCAACAGGAAAATAATAAACTGTATTTTAATCTGGAAGGTTCTACAGTGTGAGCATTCTGCGTATCATCGCGAGAATTACGAAAGTATTACGCTTCCACAAAGGCGATCGTTTATAAATGGTAGTCAGCACTAGGATCAACGCGGTAAAAGAAATGCGGACGCTTTGTTCTTTCATAATTAATTTGCTGTAATACTGTTTCATTTCACTGCGTCAAGGGTGCGGAAATGGGCTCCAAAGTTTTGATTTCGTGGAAGAGTGCTAAAGTTTTCAGTCAATAAACCGATGGCCGATAGATCGGAAAGTTAGATAAAACTGAAATTACTTTGTCTGGAGTAGCACAAACTTCTCAGTTCCCACTTAGGCTATGTTAGTTAATAATTTTTCTTCGTTACTGACTTTCGCGTTACAGTAGCCAATTAAGGATAACGTTACATTCACTGATAGCTCTAATTACTCGTGAAGCTGTAGTACAGCTCATTCATTTATCTGTGAATATGATTTTGTAGCTGCTAGGAACTATATGGCCTCTGTTACTTTAGGTTATTGTATTTTCCTATCCGAAGACTGTTATCATGCATATCTCGACGCTAGTCTCTCATGTGTGTACCACTTTGGCTCTGTATAACAATTGCTACCCACATCAATTTCAATCTGGTTACAGTACTCACGTTCTGGTTTCCCTCAGCAATTTTTGATTCCACACGTCTCACAACAACCCCACCTACGCTTCCTAGAAACCTCAGGATACGTTCTGACTACCGATCCCTTGCTTTAATCAAGTTGTAGCATAAATTTATGTGCCTTCCAAAGCGATTCAGTACTTCTTCGTTAGTTAACCTGATTAACCATATAATCTACAGCATTTCTATATAGTTACACATTTCAAAACCTTCTATTCTAGTCTTGTCTGCCATGAGTGGTAATATACCAGTGGTCATAGGTGTTGGAGCAGCACCTTTTTTATGATAGGTAAGACAGAACGAAGTCAAAATTGAAACAAACCTTCAGTTTGATAAAGAAATCAAACAGCATATTCCTGGCACATTGGATCAGGGAACACAGCTGTTGGTTAAAAATTTACAGTAATCAGCAGAAATTTTATTTCTACCCAATTTCGTCTCGGTAAATATGAAATGTCAACTATCTTTAGTGCATTAAAATATTCTAGGGCTTAAAAGTAAAATTAATGAAGTACTTATGTGCATGATGAATTAGAGTCATCAAACCCCATTGATATAATCTGCCTCTCTGAACATCATGTGACCACTGGTAAAGATATGATAAACCCTACATCATTTGACTACTTCTGTAGACAAAAGATGGAGAAAGGAGGAATTACCACATTTGTTAAAAACAGTTTTAAACTTAAGAATATTGACATTAGTAAATTTTGCTTAGAGCAGCACTTAGAAGCATGTGCAACAGAGATAGAATTTCATAATAGATCCTTTATAATAGTAGCCCTATACAGGACACCTTCAGGAAATTTCAACCTGTTCATAAACGGTCTTGAAGATATATTATCTCATCAAAAACCAAAAAACAAAGAACTAGTGGTTGTTGGTGATTTTAATATAGATGTCCTGAAAAACACTGTCAGTGAACAGTTACTGAAACCAGTTCCATTGTCATTCAATTTAATATCTCCTGTAAATTTTCCAACTAGGGTATACAAATGTTCTAAGACTGCCCTTGATAATACATTTATAGACAATTCTAGGCAACTAAGCCACATTACAAAACCAGTAGTAAATGGGCTATCTGACCAAAACTTGCAACACCTAACATTAAATTTTGAAAATTGTCAGGGTAAAACATCTATCAGAACTGAGTACAGGAGGCCAATAAAACAGCCAACAACTGATAAATTTACGAGATTGCTCAAATAAATTAATTGGATGGATGTTTACAGTATCAAAAACTCCAATGGAAAATACAAAACATTCATTAATAAATTTAGCACCTTATTTGAAAATTGTTTTCCCCTGAAGGTAACTCAAATTAAGCAGAAGTCCAATAAGAAACCATGGATCGCACAAGGGATAAAAATATCATGTGAGACAAAAAGGAAACTCTATCTGATACATAGGGACACCTTTGATACTAGCATTATAGCTCATTACAAAAAGTACTGAAAAATTTTGAAGAACGTTATCCAGAAATCTAAACACCTGCATTATGAGAAGAAGATAAATACATCCAGCAATAAAATAAAAACCATATACGGTATAGTTAAGTCAGAGACAGGTAGGGCCAGAAATGAGGAGGAACAAATAGCTCTAAAAATAAATGAAACCCCGGTAACAAACGCATATTGTGTTGCAAACCATTAAAACAAGTATTTTTTGTCTGTTACTGATAGCATGGGGTTGTCAGCTCCACTAAATAATGCAATGGAACGTCTGAGACCAGTGCAAACAAGCAATCTCAGTAAAATGGAATTGACAGTTACTTCACTCAAAGAAGTAGAATCCATCATATAGTCCATGAAATCAAAGAATTCTAGTGTTTATAATAACATATCAACAAAGTTAATAAAATAGTGTTCATATGAGCTTAGTCATATCTTACATTATTTGTGTAGTCCATCACTTCTCACAGGAAAATTCCTGGAGTGGCTTAAATATGCCGAAGTTATACCTCTCCACAAGAAATGGGACAAAGAAATGCCATCAAATTATTGACCGATCTCACTTTTGACAGCTTTTTCAAAAATCTTTGAGAAGGTTATGTTCAAGCGTCTACTTAAGCACCTTAGCGAAAATAACATACTGTCAAAGTCACAGTTTGGGTTTCTTAAGGGTTCTGATGCTGAGAAAGCTATTTACACTTACAGCAAAAATGTCCTTAATTCATTGGATACAAATAAGAGGCAACTGGCATATTCTGTGACCTGTCAAAGGCGTTTGACTGTGTGAATCACAGCATTCTTTTAAGTAAATTAAAATATTATGGCATCACTGGTAGTGCTGCAAAGTGGTTTCAGTCACATCTTACTAATAGAAAACAAAGGGTGTCATTACGTAACACTTCAGCAGTAGGCAATCAGACATCATCTGACTGGAAAGAAATTACATGTGGTGTTCTGCAAGGTTCCTTACTAGGTCCACTACTGTTTCTTGTGTATATTAATGACCTGTCATCTGTTACATTACCAGATGCCAAATTTGTCTTATTTGCAGATGGTACAATCATTGCAATAAATAGTAAATCAAATATAAATTTAGAAAGGGCAGCTAACCAAATTTTTACTGACATTAATCAGTGGTTCATAGCCAGTTCACTGTCGTTAAACTTTGAAAAGACCCACTATATGCAGTTCAGAACTTCCAAGAGATTTACTTCTGGTGTGTGTATAAAATATGATGACATGGAAATAGGAGAAGTTGAGAGTGTAAAATTCTTGGGATTACAACTTGATAAAAAATTCAGCTGGGAGCAACATACTAACGAACTGCTAAAGCGCCTAAGTAAGTCTGTGTTTGCAATGCAAATGATGTCAGACATAGGAGATATAAATATAAAAAAATGCATATATTGCTTATTTTCACTCCATTATGTCATATGGTATCATATTTTGAGCTAACTCCAGAAAAAGAGAAAACATTTTTAGAGTACAGAAGCGTATAATAGGAGTAATGAGTAGTGTAAATCCAACAGCATAATGTCGAAATCTATTCAAAGAATTGGGCATATTAACCACAGATTCTCAGTATATTTATTCCTTAATAAAGTTCGTTGTAAATAATACATCTCTTTTTCCAACTAACTGCTTAGTACACAGTATCAATACCAGGAATAAGAACAATATACATAAAGATTTAAAATCACTTACTCTTGCCCAAAAAGGAGTCCAGTATTCAGCAACGTATATTTTCAATAAGTTACCATCAAACATTAAGAGTTAAGTTTCAGACAAGGCACAATGTAAACATAATTTAAAAGAAGTTTTGGTGGCCAACTTCTTCCATTCCATTCATTAGTTACTCAACAAGAGCAGTAGACCATTTTAAGGAAAATTTATTATACTTTAATTGTTGATATTACTTGGTTGTAATAGCCAAGAAACTAGTAAATGTGTGAATGATGGATTCAAGGAAAGCAGATGTAAGTATTAAACCTGTTAAATATTAGAAGTTTAAGTTTAATTCATGTACATAATTATACTTTTTATTGACTGAGGATGATTAAAATTAATGAAACTCAAGTTTTTCTAATTACATTTTTGTAATGTGTTTATCTGAGATGTTGCACACCCAGAAGGATTTCCTCTTTCATGGGTCTATGGAATGAATAATTAATCTAATCTAATCTAATTTAATCTGTCTTTTGCCCACCCAGTGGCTGAACACCCGTCTTGAGGGACTCCCAGCCAGGAACGCTTTTCTCACTGTTCCTAGATAGCTCTACTTCGGTTATTTTCAGCTATTTTTCTGCTAGTGTTATTAGTATTTTCAGCCATTTTTCCTCAGTCACTACTTCTATTGTGCTTTATCATTTGTTGTTGTTGTTGTGGTCTTCAGTCCTGAGACTGGTTTGATGCAGCTCTCCATGCTACTCTATCCTGTGCAAGCTTTTTCATCTCCCAGTACCTACTGCAACCTACATCCTTCTGAATCTGCTTAGTGTATTCATCTCTTGGTCTCCCTCTACGATTTTTACCCTCCACGCTGCCCTCCAATACTAAATTGGTGATCCCTTGATGCCTCAGAACATGTCCTACGAACCGATCCCTTCTTCTGGTCAAGTTGTGCCACAAACTTCTCTTCTCCCCAATCCTATTCAATACTTCCTCATTAGTTATGTGATCTACCCATCTAATCTTCAGCATTCTTCTGTAGCACCACATTTCGAAAGCTTCTATTCTCTTCTTGTCCAAACTATTTATCGTCCATGTTTCACTTCCATACATGGCTACACTCCATACGAATACTTTCAGAAATGTCTTCCTGACACTTAAATCAATACTGGATGTTAACAAATTTCTCTTCTTCAGAAACGCTTTCCTTGCCATTGCCAGCCTACATTTTATGTCCTCTCTACTTCGACCATCATCAGTTATTTTGCTCCCCAAATAGCAAAACTCCTTTACTACTTTAAGTGCCTCATTTCCTAATCTAATTCCCTCAGCATCACCCGACTTAATTAGACTACATTCCATTATCCTTGTTTTGCTTTTGTTGATGTTCATCTTATATCCTCCTTTCAAGACACTGTCCATTCCATTCAACTGCTCTTCCAAGTCCTTTGCTGTCTCTGACAGAATTACAATGTCATCGGCGAACCTCAAAGTTTTTATTTCTTCTCCATGAATTTTAATACCTACTCCGAATTTTTCTTTTGTTTCCTTTACTGCTTGCTCAATATACAGATTGAACAACATCGGGGAGAGGCTACAACCCTGTCTTACTCCCTTCCCAACCACTGCTTCCCTTTCATGTCCCTCGACTCTTATAACTGCCATCTGCTTTCTGTACAAATTGTAAATAGCCTTTCGCTCCCTGTATTTTACCCCTGCCACCTTTAGAATTTGAAAGAGAGTATTCCAGTCAACGTTGTCAAAAGCTTTCTCTAAGTCTACAAATGCTAGAAACGTAGGTTTGCCTTTCCTTAATCTTTCTTCTAAGATAAGTCGTAAGGTCAGTATTGCCTCATGTGTTCCAGTGTTTCTACGGAATCCAAACTGATCTTCCCCGAGGTTGGCTTCTACTAGTTTTTCCATTCGTCTGTAAAGAATTCGTGTTAGTATTTTGCAGCTGTGACTTATTAAGCTGATAGTTCGGTAATTTTCACATCTGTCAACACCTGCTTTCTTTGGGATTGGAATTATTATATTCTTCTTGAAGTCTGAGGGTATTTCGCCTGTCTCATACATCGTGCTCACCAGATGGTAGAGTTTTGTCAGGACTGGCTCTCCCACGGCCGTCAGTAGTTCCAGTGGAATATTGTCTACTCCGGGGGCCTTGTTTCGACTCAGGTCTTTCAGTGCTCTGTCAAACTCTTCACGCAGTACCATATCTCCCATTTCATCTTCATCTACATCCTCTTCCATTTCCATAATATTGTCCTCAAGTACATCGCCCTTGTATAGACCCTCTATTTACTCCTTCCACCTTTCTGCTTTCCCTTCTTTGCTTAGAACTGGGTTTCCATCTGAGCTCTTGATATTCATACAAGTCGTTCTCTTATCTCCAAAAGTCTCTTTAATTTTCCTGTAGGCGGTATCTATCTTACCTCTAGTGAGATAGGCCTCTACATTCTTACATTTGTCCTCTAGCCATCCCTGCTTAGCCATTTTGCACTTCCTGTCGATCTCATTTTTGAGACGTTTGTATTCCTTTTTGCCTGTTTCACTTACTGCATTTTTATATTTTCTCCTTTCATCAATTAAATTCAATATTTCTTCTGTTACCCAAGGATTTCTGCTAGCCCTCGTCTTTTTACCTACTTGATCCTCTGCTGCCTTCACTACTTCATCCCTCAAAGCTACCCATTCTTCTTCTACTGTATTATTTCCCCCATTCCTGTCAATTGCTCCCTTATGCTCTCCCTGAATCTCTGTACAACCTCTGGTTCTCTTAGTTTATCCAGGTCCCATCTCCTTAAATTCCCACCTTTTTGCAGTTTCTTCAGTTTTAATCTACAGGTCATAACCAATAGATTGTGGTCAGAGTCCACATCTGCCCCTGGAAATGTCTTACAATTTAAAACCTGGTTCCTAAATCTCTGTCTTACCATTATGTAATCTACCTGATACCTTTTAGTATCTCCAGGATTCTTCCAGGTATACAACCTTCTTTCATGATTCTTAAACCAAGTGTTAGTTATGATTATGTTGTGCTCTGTGCAAAATTCTACCAGGCGGCTTCCTCTTTCATTTCTGTCCCCCAATCCATATTCACCTACTATGTTTCTTTCTCTCCCTTTTCCTACACTCGAATTCCAGTCACCCATGACTATTAAATTTTCGTCTCCCTTCACAATCTGAATAATTTCTTTTATTTCATCATACATTTCTTCAATTTCTTCGTCATCTGCAGAGCTAGTTGGCATATAAACTTGTACTACTGTAGTAGGTGTGGGCTTCGTATCTATCTTGGCCACAATAATGCGTTCACTATGCTGTTTGTAGTAGCTTACCCGCATTCCTATTTTCCTATTCATTATTAAACCTACTCCTGCATTACCCCTATTTGATTTTGTGTTTATAACCCTGTAGTCACCTGACCAGAAGTCTTGTTCCTCCTGCCACCGAACTTCACTAATTCCCACTATATCTAACTTCAACCTATCCATTTCCCTTTTTAAATTTTCTAACCTACCTGCCCGATTAAGGGATCTGACATTCCACGCTCCGATCCGTAGAACGCCAGTTTTCTTTCTCCTGATAACGACATCCTCTTGAGTAGTCCCCGCCCGGAGATCCGAATGGGGGACTATTTTACCTCCGGAATATTTTACCCAAGAGGACGCCATCATCATGTTATCATACAGTAAAGCTGCATGCCCTCGGGAAAAATTACGGCTGTAGTTTCCCCTTGCTTTCAGCCGTTCGTAGTACCAGCACAGCAAGGCCGTTTTGGTTATTGTTACAAGGCCAGATCAGTCAATCATCCAGACTGTTGCCCTTGCAACTACTGACAAGGCTGCTGCCCCTCTTCAGGAACCACACGTTTGTCTGGCCTCTCAACAGATACCCCTCCGTTGTGGTTGCACCTACGGTACGGCTATCTGTATCGCTGAGGCACGCAAGCCTCCCCACCAACGGCAAGGTCCATGGTTCATGGAGTGGGCTTTATCATTTAGATAATACATATTCGGTTATTTACAGCCTTACGTTTATTTGTATGTAACAGACATGTTTCACCTGCTCATGATCGGCGTCTGTAGTGGTCTATAATGCAAATAAAGTTATTGAATTATACGTATTTTGATAGGAAACGTACACCTAATTTTACGGATTATAAGACGCACTTTTTTCTGCGAAAAATTGCCTCCAAATCTCAGGTGCATCTTATATTCGAAATTAATATAAAAATGTCCAGTGTTTGATTTAAAATTCCCGTCACTCTTAAAATGGCCATATATTTGATGCCACAGGAAACCTCATTGTTCAGGTCGAGCAAGTAGAGACACCACAATGGGTGGATGTATTTGTCAGCTTGGCAAGCTCCGCAGTGCAGCGGAGCGCATTTTATCTCGTCATTTCACATAATAAAGATGTTTTTGGGTTAAGTAAATTATGTTGTGGTTCATAATTTCAGCGGAAATTGCATGAGGGTAGTGAACCCTTTCGCTCTACACGCTCACAACTCAGTACACCAACACAGGACGCACAGGCCTGCATGTCAATAGCTTTACGTACTGACTATAATGTTCTTAAGGAATAAATCCGCCTCACCGTGATGTGGTATTGCTGAATGGCGTTTACAGTTTCAACAAATAAACCAGGGTCACGACCATCAGTTGATTTGATACTCATTTCACTGGAGCAATAGTACCTCCTGTGACTGAGATTGCAAGGTGGACCAGAGGTTTGGGCACCCTCACATTTTGGACATGTTAGGCTGATGTGGACTGTTTCCTCCAATATACATTACGAGGTTTCCAACTCAGCATGATTTAATAAAATGGTCTCTGTTGTTACATGTTTGTCCTACATGGAGTCGATACAGAAGTCGAGAATGGTTTATATTACTTCTCGTTATGGACAAGAAATATTTATCTACCGTTACGCTTTAAGGAAGTTTGTAGCTATTGTTTCAGTTTTCAAAACTAATGGTTTCCTAAAACATTCGAGAACATACAAAAAAAGATTGTTTTACGTCGACATATCCCTATCATGTGAATTGTCGACCTGTGCTGGAAATAACATCAACTTCAAAAACTATAGAAAAACCTCAGCTACATATGAACAAACACGAAGACATCATCCCACTAGCTGACGTCCCAATACTATTAGGATCCTTGCAGGGAGACTACAGTTAGCTCGTTACTTTACTTTTGGTGTTAATATTTTGTCGCTGCTAGAGAAAACAAGAAAATGATGGTTTTTTCCTACCCTGTTAGGAGTAGAAACCTAACAGTCTCTTTTTTTTTCTTTTTGCGGGGGGAGGGAGGGAGAGTAACATCATGTAGCTGGGAGTGGTATGGCGCTCTGCCAAAAATTAAAAAGGTACTTACTAAAATTTATTTGTCTCAGAAGCATATTAACGTCTACCAAATAAAGGATAAAAAGCCGCTCAAGATGTTTAACAGATGCCACAGTGAAAATAATAATACAATTCATTAAAATACTTAAAGAAATTTTTGAGGTTAGGCCAAACAAAATATTTTTCAATAAAACCATAGCTTTTACGTGTAAACAGAAAAATAACTGACAATATTAATCACAGTTCAAAGACATGAAATAAATACATATGGTCATGATCTAAATATTAATATTGTCGTACTTCGGGCCCTGGATGTTCACTCTACGCTATCGATGAAAATGCGGATGAATCTGAAACTGATCAAGAAGACAAGAGTAAGACAGATTTGTATTACAGATAAAATTAACCTAAAAGAGTTTCGAGATGGAATGAGACCCAAACCCCAGCAATTAACAGAGTGAGGAGTAGCCCCTCCCCCACCCCTCCCACAAACAAAGGACAAAATGAAAGAAACAATCAATTCATCTCTTACTGAACAGGTTACTAAGATCCCTCAATCGAAACATCCCTGGATTTGGAACACTATTCTACTGCTGACCAAAGAGAGGTGCACGCTGAAGAAACATGGCATGAAAACTGCTCAAGGAAGCTAGAAAGTACTTGGTGGCAAAATACAGCGTATCTGCAGAACCGAGAACACAAAAAATCTCATCAGTAATTGTCATGAACTAAACCAGCATCATAAGCGAAATGAAACGCATGGCCTCTTCAAGAAGATAAATTGCATTATTCGAGGGTTCAAATCTTGGATGTGGATGACTTAAGATGTAAATGAATATCATATTTGACAAGAAATTAGTGACAATTAGGTGGGAACAACACTGTAATACACTGTACTGCAAAAGTAAATGCCATCGAGGAAGAGAACATTTGTGTGGAATCAGACAAGGAACCTGACATTCTATTCTGTGCAATAAAAAATTCTATCACATTGCCAGGTATAGATGATATTTTCAGAGAAATGCTGAATGCGATGGGAGAAGAAGGGATGTGTGCTTCATATTTAACATGTAACACGGTGTGAAAACCTTGAGAATTTCCTGAAGACTGAACTACTTCTGTTCTAATCCCTCTTCACGAAAAAGGATCAGTTAGAGACTTCTCCACTTATACGTCTATAGCATTAATATCACATGCTAGCAAAGTCCTCCTGCAAATAATGAATCAACTCCTAAAAAAGTTCCTGCAATCCGAGATTTCAGCAGAACAAGCATGTCTTGAATATGAGATAGATATTCAGAAAGTCTCGAGTATCCTGCCCAGTCCTCCATTTGTTTCCTAAATTATAATAACTGATAGCGTCATGTGGGACAAGTTGTGTCATGGGCTCAATAAATTTGGGAATCCAAACTACCTAGTATCATTACTAAAATATCTTTATAAACAGTCATACTGCAATCATAGAGGTGGATGGTGAATACTGGGACCTCTTAGTGTGACAAATAGAGTCAGACAACATTGTGTGCTGTCAGCACGCTTCTGTAGCATCTGTGCAGAATATAAAATCAGGGAAAAAGCTGAATGGCTGGGATGGTGGGATTTCAACTGGCGGCACGAAAATGTACAGTCTACGCTTTCTAGATGGTACTACTCTCATGGGAGGAAGACCGGACTCCGGTCTCCACAGCGACAACTACTGCTTTAAGTTTCGGTCTAGAGATAAACGTGAAAAAGCCAAACTATCCCAAAGGTTGAGATCCAATTCAGTTTGTAGGATGCTTAAAGGATCTGGAGATAGTGAATTACTATGTATATCTAGAATCTCTGATCAGTGACACAGGAAGGTGCGATAAAGGAATAAAACGAACCGTCCTTGGCCGAGCACCAACGATTATACACACTAAGCTATGGCAGAAGCGGGCAATATCCGAAATAAAGATGTGCCTGGCGGAATCATTGGTGTTCCCTGTGTCTTGTACGGCTGGGAGACCGGGACCATGGAAGCTAGTGACAAGAGCCGAACTGATGCCTTAGACATGCGGTGTTGACGGAAGATGTTACGTGTACCATGGACAGAAAGAGGAACCAATAGAAAAACTTTGCGTCACAAGAAATTTATTTCCAGAGATACTTCCAGTTAATCGGGCACGTTTTGAGAAGCTTGGGATATTATGTACAATAAATACATTGCAAGGCATAATCGAAAGCAGAAGAAGATTACCAGCCTACCTCTCCGCATTACACTAAGAAGAGCTGGAGATCGCTGTGGATGGAGACGTCTAGTCGAAGGTTCAGTTAATAAGGAAATGAATCAAGAAATTAGGTCACGACACTCAGTAATAAGTTAACCAATTCATGATAATGGGCTTGAACTTAGCCAAGGCATCGGTCCCTTCATTCAACTTCAGTTATGAGTTGTAGAACACACACACACACACACACACACACACACACACACACACACACACACTTACACACACACACACACACACACACACAGAGCAACGTTTACAACTACATAGTCACAAGTATTCAATAACAGGAATAAAAAGTAATTCGTATAATACGAAATCACACAATGCCCTTCCAATTTTAAAAGTAGCTCAAAAATGAAGATAATAATTTCTCACATTAAATTTTACAATATCACAAGTTGTTTCAGAGATCAACAACTTTCGAGTTTCAAGATATGGAACTTCTGAATATAGGACACAATCTAAAAGATTAATTTTTTTCTGAGGAAATCCGAAAATAAAACTTTTGTGAGGCAATCAATACTGAAATACATATTCAGTTTGCCTTTAAGTAGTAGGGTTAAAATAACTCGAGCTTATACCGGTACCTTGGAACGTTGGTTGGTCCACAGCGTGGGACTAAGACAATGATTACTCAAAGCTAAATAATGTTGCAGATCATAATCCAAATTTAATGTCTGTAGCAACGCCTTACTCAAAGAACAATCAATACTTTCTACATCTACATGTAGATCCACATCTACATCGATACCTTGCATATCACATTTAAGTCCGTGGCAAGGGGTTCATCGAACCATCTTCACAGTAATTATCTGTTATTCCAATCTCGAACGGTGTGCGGAAAGAACGAACACCTATATCTTTCCAAGTGAGATCTGATTTTCCTTACTGTATTGTTATGATCAGTTCTACCTTTGAATGTCGGCATTAACGAATTATTTTAGAGTTCGGGGGAGAAAGTTGGTGATTGAAATTTCGTGAAAAATTCCTCCACAACCAAAAATGCCGTTGTTTTAATGATGTCCGCCCCAAATCGTATATCATATCCGTGATACTCTCTCCACTATTTTGGGTTAATACAATGTGTTGCTCTTCTTTGAAGATCCTCGCTGTCCTCCGTTAATCCTATCCTTTAGGGACCTCGGATCGTGCAGCAGTACTCCAAAAGAGGACGGAGAAGCGTAGTGTAGGCAGCCTCTTTAGTGGACCAGTTGCATCTTCTAAGTGTTCTGTCAATAAGGAGCAGCCTATGATTCACCTTTCCCACAACGTTTTCTATGTTTTCATTCTAATTTAATTTGTTCGTAATTGTAATTCCTAGGTATTTAGTTGAATTTACGCCCATTAGATCAGACTGATTTATCGTGTAACTGAAGTTTAATGGATTTCTTTTAGCACTCATGTGGATGATCTCACACTTCCCGTTCATTCAGGGCCAATTTCCAATTTTCTCACCATACAGATATATTTTCTAACTGGTTTTGCAGCTTGTTTTGATCTTCTGATGACTTTACTACACGATAAACGACAGCGTCACCTGCAAAGAACCTAAGACGGCTGCTCAGATTGTCTCCTAAATCCTTTTTTACTCGGTGACTTTCCGTCAGTTACTACGGACAGTGACCTCTCTGACAGCAAATCACGAATCCAGTCTAGAACTGAGACGATACTTCAGTTCCATGTAACAAAAATGCCCACAGTTTTTCTCTGTTGTTGCTGGCTGTATGGTAAATACTAGCAATTCAGCATCCCCAAACCAAAGTAACAGTCTCAAGACTAAAACTCGCGACCAGGGGCAGGCAATCATTCTTTAAATATGGTGGACAAGCTTTCCACTGACATACATAGCACAACAAACAGGACCTCGGTGCTCTATGAGTAATGCTATTTACTATGCCAAACAACAGGCATACAATCCTCTTGCGATTGAATCATCTCAGCATGTGACATCTCCCAAACCCATTGGTGGGACGCAAAGACCAGAGAGGTTTGAAGAGCGGCATATATCTTTTCTCACGCACGCACATCTCTGCCTCATTAGAATATTGGACACGGAGTCCACAATTATTTCCACGAATTACGTAAAGATTTTTTTTGTGTAAATTTCCTTTCCTATCAACTGAATTAATGTAGGGTGGATGTATACTGGAATTCTAGCCTTTTTTTCAAAACCACACAAAGAGGAGGTCCAAAGCCATTTCGTTTTTGTTTAAAGTAGTCTTATTCTTCGAAGAAAATAACGCTATTATAATTCTGTAGAGTGTACCATGGTTGTCACTAGCAACTATCTTCACAAAATAATAAAAAGTAAAACAGATTACAATATAAAAATTATATCGAAATTCCTGTTGTTAACTTCATAGCTATAAAGACGGATGCGGATGACGCCGAACCTCCTTGTCCAACTGGCTGCACACAGTGGATTATACTTTGGCAACGTTTACGCAGTCAAATAGAATTTCTCATAGACACAAATTTACGTATTTAATATTGATTGCAATGCCCATCTTTCTTGCAACTTGTACTTATGGGATGACGTTCAGCGCTCTTTAATCAAAAATTAATATCTAGACATATGCAAGTAGTTTCAGTTTAAAATGTGTTTATGATTCAACAAATACTGAGATGGTTATTACTGTTCAGTAAGGATTTATTAATGTAGTACTTGATATTCATTAAGTTTGGTGAACCCTGTCGTTGTATACTAGAATGATAGAATATATTGGTTTAAACATTATGAACGGCCTAGAATTAACCTTCTTCATAGAAATCAGAGTAGCGAGAAGCACCGATCATGCTATACTCATCTGTATCTTTCCACAAGTAATACTCTCTGTGACTTGGAGAGACTGATTGGATGATTCCAGATTTCACAATATCTTTAGATTCATTATCAGTTCCATGCCTGCTTCATATAATACCTTACAACTGGTTGTTTAAATCGATTACGTCTTGAATGAATATTTTCCGTCAATTGCACGCATTAGTGAGTGAAGAGTCATCTATACACACTTACAAAACACATTACAGCTACGGCAATACTTCTAGATAAATGAAGAACTGTAACAGCTATTTATTGGAACGACCGTTTTTCCAACTAGCTGCATATTCAGGTATACGTAATCAATTCCTACAAAATCCAGATTACGGCTAAACGAACTGCCCAACACTCCCAGTATTATTGTTATGTGCACCTGAGAATTCAGCAGTTATAAGTGAAACCGGTCGTTTCAATATCACTTTGATGAACAGGCTAACAATTAATTCATTATGCAGGTATATGATAATTTGAGCACTCCTATTGCTTCTGCCTCCACAACATGACTTCACGGGATTTATATACTACAGATTTTAATAACATAAATAGCTTCAAAACCCGCTATCAATACCTTTTAAATTCAAGTCGTTCTTAAAAGCAACAACTAACAAATAAATATAATATCGAAATCACGATTCGTGTGATTCTCCACCTTTCGATCCAGCTGAGAGCTGGTGAGAGCTGGTGCCGTCTGTTGATACCATCTTCATGGTGGGTCTGGCTGCAGTAACGTTCTTTCGCGAGCCCTATTAGTCTGTTTGGCATGTTTTATTTATTTATCGAGGATGTAATTTTCTCCCGCATTTCTTCTGAATGTTGCGATTTTCATTGCAAGTTCTGTTGCTATTTTCATTCCAAGTTCATCAAAATATGGTTACCTTATGTGAACCTCAATTGACATGTTCATTTGGAACCCACCTGGTAAAATGTTGTAGTGGCTACGAACCAAATAAATATTGTACAAAAAGCAGCTGATGGTCAAACATGAATTTTATTCATTACTTGGCGACTGTTAATAGTTAACTTCCAAAAATCTTCAAATAAATATTGTGTTGGGTCCACAGTCAAGTTAATATTTTTGGAGAAGAACATTTTCCCCCTTTGATTTCTAGATTTACTTAAAATGCAGTACAAACACCTGTAAATCCACACTTACTGCGTGATATCTCTTATTGTAAATTTGTTCAAACACAACAAGAGTCCGGACTATGGTAGAATGTAATGCTGTTTCTCCCTGTGTTTTACGAAATTACGAAATTTCAGGCAGAGCTATATAATTTCCGTTTAAGACACTTTCATAGTTTTTGGCATAACATATACCTATCGAGTTGTGCGGCGTGTCTGGAAATCTCAGGCCCTTTCGACTGTGTGCCGTAAATGCGTGGCAGCCATTGGTTAAAGCGTTACTGAGTTACAAATTGAACCAGTCATGTTACAAAAATACTTTGAAGAAACGACGTGTAGAAATATGGCGGTCACGTGTCACTAACGAGACCAGGAAGGATATCTGGAAGGACATTAACTACTTTCACGATAAGAAAACCAGAGGGACATTACTGACACAGGTTGAAAAAGATCTACGAGAACCGGAAATTTCTCCTAAAAGTATCGAGGAGCGTAATCCGCTTAAGGTTCAAATGGTTCAAATGGCTCTGACTGCTATAGGACTTAACTTCTGAGTTCATCAGTCCCCTAGAACTTAGAACTACTTAAACCTAACTAACCTAAGGACATCACACACATCCATGCCCGAGGCAGGGTTCGAACCTGCGACCGTAGCTGTTGCGCGGTTCCAGACTGTAGAGCCTAGAACCGCTCGGCCACTCCGGCCGGCTCCGCCTAAGGGAAAACTACGAATACAAAATGATTTCCATGTTAAAGCTGAAAACGCGGAGGACGTGGAACCAAGAGAGAAAAGTACAACGCCGGAAACGAAAGCAGAAAAATTGAGTAGCTGGTAAACTCCTGCGAAAGACCGTTCTATAGCCGTGGTCTGAAGTTGGGATATGCAATGATTTGTGTGTAAGAGATGACCGGGTACTAATCAGTGGTAGACTACTAGGAAACTACAGCGCACCTAAGTAAGACATTACTAGTACAACTCACTCTTGTATGTTACTCATGTGTATGACAGCAATACCAGGGCGTATCAAAAGGGGTCATACAGCACACACAAACAAAGGCAGTGTGATTTCTCACAGATTTGTCTGACTGTGAATAGGTTGGCACAAAATGTTAATAAATATCGATTGACAGTCGAGGAAAGACTCGAAGCATCTCGCGAACCGATCATCAAGAACTGCATGCTACTAGGAAAAGTACGAATATTCTTCAGCACTAAACTTACCCATCCCGTGGGTATATTGCAAATCAAATTAGGTAAATGACACCTTGCACAAAGGCGTACAGGCAGACATTCTGTGCTCATACCCGTCCATAAATGAAACAGGAAGAAATTTTAACGCATGGCACAATAAAAGTACCTTCCGCCACCCACGTCTGAGATTCTCAGATTTTGTTGGAGCATTTTTGCAACTGAACTAGAGAAGATATTTACCAATTATTGAGATGAACATTGCAAACCATCCGAATTCAGAAATTAAATTTCATTTAATAACTCGACAGCGCTAGTTTTTGGGGCAGCAAATAGTCTGGGAAATGGCACGCCTATTCTTCCAGAGGCGGAGTGACAGGTGAATAGACAGTGATGCGCGCCGACTCTTAATGAAGAGTGATCTTTGGAAACAGAACTTCACATCCGATTTGTCTGGTTAACGCAGCCTGTCAAAGATATCAGTCAGCGAGACGCGGCGTCAGCGCTCCGCCGGTACCTGACGCGATGGTAACCGGCTGTCGGCTCCAGGCGCCTGCGCTGAACTTTGGGTCGTCGGCAGTCCAGGCCGCGGCCCCGGAAACCTGGCGGTCAGCAAGCAGGAAGTCACGTGACAGCCAATCAGCTAACCGGGTCGCGTACCGACCGTGGGGATGCGCGGAAATGCGTCTCTGAGAAACTTCCCATGTCTTCCGCTAACAGACTGTCAAGAATCGGAGACACCACGTGAGGCCTTCAACGTCATCTACCCAGCCCCAGTCCGCAGGCTGTCGAGACAGAACTCTTCCTTCTTCCGCGAATGTAAGAGTTCGTTTAGCTGTTTGTTTTTTTTTTTTTTTTTTTTTTTAACTAGACTTTCACGAACGTGAATGCCACACTTCCTTAAATACTCTATTCGTAGTTTTAATAGCTGTCGGTGGTGCAAAACCAAGAAATTCTATTTAATGTACGAGTAATGTACGAATACAGTACAGTATGAAAAATTCAGGACTGTATTCGAAGAGGTTAAAAAAATCAGCCAACCAGTTGCAAAATAAAGGTTTAGTAGCCCCTGACTTAAAATATTAAAACCTAGGTCAAAAGGGCTAATAAACCCATGTTTTGGAACTGGATGGCTGATGTTTTAAACCTCTTCAGATTTATACAGTTGCTGATTTGCGGCCATGTTAACATTTTCATTAAGATTATATTTGAGGATTGTTTGGGGTTTACACGTTTTGATATTTTGTACACTGATCTTCGCCCCCCTCCTCCCCCCCCCCCCCCCACCGCCTCCGGCGGCAACAATGGCTACCACCAGGGCATCGACACTCGAAATTAGTCGAGATGACAGAAATGGGTACGTCATCTTTTCTTGAAAAAGCTGTGAGCCAGTTTTTATCGATCATAGTGCTTTGATAATTATGGTGTGCCTGTCTCCCGACTACGTATTATCATATGGATTTTTACCTTGCGTTATTACCAAACACTGGATGAGTATAGTGTAGGTAATTTGTAACACGATTTAAGAGAACACAGTTCTCCGAGTATCTCAGGGTTTATGACGTCATAGCTTGTGACTCCGTGTCGTACAACTATATAATTTTGCAAGTACATTCAAAGGTGTAAGTGGATACTGTCTGAGAAATTAGTTTTGAATACAGTTAGTAGTAAAGAAGTAATAAATTAAGCCGTTAACCTGATGCAACAGTTATACTGCATCAACAGCGAAAATTTAGTAAACAGCAAAGCTTTCTCGTTTCAACAGTTTGTATATGTGTGCATGGGGGATGGGGGTGGGGGTGAATTCAGAGAGAGAAAGTCTCTTAAGAGCTCGTAATTACGCATTAAGTTCGTTGGAGTCTCAAACAATGGATGAATACAATTTGGGTATTTGCGCACGGTGTGTTACGTTTCTTTTCCACCCTCAAATGTTCAAACGTGTGTGTATTCCTAAGGGACCAAACTACTGATGTCGTCGGACCCTAGACTTACACACTACTTCAGCTAACTTAAACTAACTTACGCTAATATCAACACACACGCACACACAAACACACACACACACACACACACACACACACACACACACACACACACACCCATGCCCGAGGGAGGACTCAAAACTCCGGCGGGAGGGGCCGCGTTTTCCACCCTCATCCAACCCCTTTGTGAGGTAGGTGGGTCTTATACCCACAGCGCTTCTTTCTAGATAACAAGCCATATGTGTACCAAGATTGGCTGAAATCGATTTCTTGGTTTAGGAGGATACGACGAAAATTGTCACATACATACAAAGGTGTATACACA
Source organism: Schistocerca serialis cubense (assembly GCF_023864345.2). Classification (NCBI taxonomy): domain Eukaryota; kingdom Metazoa; phylum Arthropoda; class Insecta; order Orthoptera; family Acrididae; genus Schistocerca; species Schistocerca serialis. Next base: position 110,044,563 of record NC_064642.1, on the reverse strand, counting down.
CATCCGCTTCTAAGAAGGTGTGCTGAAAAGTAATGCTTGAGAATTTTTCATGCGAGAACTCTTAAAGTTTTTAAAATAAAATAAAACTTATTAACACTCTACGTCTTAATTCTTCAAGTACACATATTTATTTCTTAACATGTCGCCCTGGCTACTAACACGCTTCTGCCAATGAGAGACCAGTTCCTTGATACAGTCACTGTACAATGTTTGACTTTGCTGGAGGAGCCACAACCTCATTCCTCCTTGCACCACTTAATGACTATCAAACTGAAGTCCTCGAATGCGTCCTTTATGTACTGGAAACAGACAAAAATCTATTGAGGCCAAGTCGCGACGGTATGGAGGATAATCGATGACCAAGGCTTCGGATTGTTGCAGACGTCCCAGCACACATCTGTGGTCTAGCATTGTCATGCTGAAAGAGAAGGTGCTCCGCGCGTGGACGAACTCTTCGAATTCCAAACTTGAGTACAGCACTCAGTTTCTGGCACACCGACATAGTTACTCTACACATCGCCATGTTACACGCTACAATTCGGAGTCATGTAGCTGCGAATCTGTAGACAAGATGAATAAAGATGTGGAATAATAACAGCATTCGTTTTATTTAAAAAATTTGTAAGAGTTTTCACATAAAAATTTCGGAGGCATTACTTTTGACCACGCCATAGCATAATACACAGATGTAATCGTGGCAGATTTGGAAAGTCTGCATAACGTTCTGCCGCCACTGTTCATGGCGCAAAAAGGTCTAGCATGAAGATGTCTCCTACTTTCCCCCTCCCTTCCGTCCCCCTCCCCTCTGCCCCGTCTACCGTTCGGAACTCTTGGCCGCAACTGCTAGAGAAGAACAACTGTAGACCTGCCACAACAGATCAACGTCGGTGGGCAGTGTTCCGTGAGACACAGAGAGGACCCTGCGGTCGCACTACTGGCTGGTGCGGCAGAAGTGGCGGGAGAGGGGAGGGAGGGAGGTTGGGGGAGGGTGCAGGGCCACCGCGAAACTTCCTCCCGCAGTCTGCCAACTTCCGGCGCGAACCGCGGCGCTAACTTGGACGTTCTCTTCCGCGTCTGCCAAAAATAACGCTCTTCGGATGGAGGTCTGCGACAATTTCGAGTGCTGCTGCGACGTGATTCTGTGCTGTGGTCTCGAAACACCACTGTGTAACGGATGTGAAAGTGTCTCTCTTTCCTTGGCAGTCATTAATATTTATGGCAGGATTGTATGTGCAATAGCCGAAATCAGGTACAAGCATAAACCTGCGTACCTCAATATGAAAACCCACCATCCAGTGCCCTGGCTCAGCTATGTTTTGAAGTACGGATGGTTACTGCTATAGGCGATTTGAATATGAATAACTGAGTTTATTCTGCAATTTACATTCACTACTGACTCATGCAATGATTTTGTGGGAACACTGAAGTTGATATTCTTTCCAGAACAAGGAATACAGGATCGTACAGGGTGTTTCAATAGTGTCAAACATGTTTCACATTCCCACAAGAGGCGAAAATTACCAGAAAATTTCATATAATTATAGATCCTGTTGAGATATGGGACATTTTACTTCAGACGACTAACATCTAGTACTCTGTGGTGCAGCCTGGAGCCACTCCAGATTGTATAGTGCATTGTCGCAATGAATTTGTGAGGGAAAGTGCAAAACCCTCTGGAACTCTTGGAGGTGTGGCATCATGGCCATCAGGATCGCTTCATTATCAATGAACGGGCAACGATTTTCGGTGGCTGACTCATAGTTCTAAGATTCTTTTTTAGTAGTCAGTCTTCTTACAGGTTTGATACGGCCCGCCACGAATTTCTCTCCTATGCCAAAATCTGCATCTCATGGTAGCACTTGCAACCGACGTCCTCAATTATTGGCTGGGTGTATTCCAATCTCTGATTTCCTCTGCTGTTTTTACCCTCTAAAACACCCTCTAGACAATGCAAGTTATTCTTTGATGTCTTAACAGATGTCCTGAAGTTCTACCATTGCGTCCCACCTTTTGTCAGTGTTTTCCATTTATTCCTTTCCTCGCCGATTCTCTGCAGAACCTCCTCATTCCTTACCTTATTAGTTCACTTACCTTTCAACAGTAGCACCACATGTCAAATGCTTCGATTCTCTTCTGTTCCGGTTTTTCCACAGCCCATGTCTCATTATGATACAGTGCTGTGCTCTAAACGTACATTTTCACATATTTCTTCATAAAATACTTGATACTAGCATAATTCTCTTGGCCAGGAATGTGCTTCTTGCCATTGCTAGCTTGTTTCTTTTGTCCTCCTTGCTCCGTACTTCACTGGTTACTTTTCTGTCGAAGTAGCACAGTTCTGTAACTTCATTCGCTTCGTATTCACCAGTCCTGATGTTAAAGTTTCTCCTTGTAATCGTTTCTGCTACTTCTCATTACTTTCGTCTTTCTTTGATTTACTATCTGTCCATATTCTGTACTGCTCATTCCATTCAGCAAATCGTGTAATTCTTCTTCACTTTCACTCAGGAGAGCAATTTCATCAGCGAATCGTACAATTGATATCCTTTCACCTTGAATTTTAATTCCACTCTTGAATCTTTCCCCTATCATTCATTCTTCGATGTATAGACTTGAGTAGAGGCGAAAGACTACATCCCTTTCTTACACACTTTTTAATCCGAGATACGTACAAAAAGATTAACAGGTCCTCTATATCACCTGTCAATGCACGACGGGTTACCACCTTAGTTTCTATGGATCGTGCGTCAGTACCACAAGGCTACCTTTCATTGGTGGTAGATTGGGCCAGGACGTCCTATAGCGTAGCCCCCCCCCCCCCCTTCCATTGGACTGAATACTTTAAATTTCTGGTTATGGGGACATGTAAGGCACGATCATACACTCAACCAATCGACAAAGTGCTCCTTCAGAAAGCGAATGAACAACGCATGTGACGCACTCCCAATGGAGTCAGGTGCATTTCAAAGAGTGAGTGGTTTTTTTGCGAATAAGACCAGATGGATATGTCTGGATGAGTGTTAAACACACGTCGTACTGGCTCTCGTGCCTACTTCCGCGTAACGGAAAGGAGAGGACGAGGGGACAGATTGGCTCACACATCAACAGCTCTAAGTTTCGGGACATGTCATGACAGGAAATTCTCCTCTAGTTTCGACCAGTACTACCTGTTGCAGGAAAATGCGACACAATTTTTTAAACATCCTCCCTTTGGTGAAACTCTGAGAACGCCTTGCACAGACCTCTTAGTCAACTAAGATTCACAATGAATATATTCTTTAATGGCTTTTGTCGTTAACACTGTATCAATTTTCCCAAAAATTGGTCAACAGCTTGAATGCAACAAAAATACCTCTATTGAGACGCATGAAATAAACACTATAAAAAAAGAGCCAGATACATTGATATAGATGTGTCAGGATATGGGACAACAACGTACAAGAGCACATTAAATGGGTGGGTAATGTAGTGGACCTTAAGACTGTGTTAATACAATAATTTAATTGCACTTAATTAAATTAAATGTATGTCTTTGTCTTTTTCTATGTCCCAGAGATCTCCGTGATTCCATGGGCTGTGACTAATGCAGTGAAGTTTAATTACACTACCACAGACGTGTTCAAATTATTAGACTAAATACATTTTTTTCAAAAACATTATATTTATTGCACATTTGCATCCACATGCAGATTATATTTGTAGATTCATTACTTTGTACGCATACCTTTGTTCTCAATCAACACTTTTATCCTTTGGCATAGTTTTTATTAACTTTTCACATGACATTTTAATCTCATTGTCATGGTACCAGATTTCCTTTAGCTTCTCCATGAGATCTTGTTTGGTGGTTATTGTAAATTTCTTTTTCCTCTATTTCACAACAGCCCATAAATTTTTAATTGGGTTCATATCAGGGTTATTCCCTGACCAGGGCAACACTTTCAGCTGCTTTTCTTCCAATTACTTGGAGACACTTTTGCTTTTGTGGCAAGGTGCCCCATCATCCATAAAAATGTCATCTTTGCTAGGAAACCACTCATTTATTTGGAGGAAAAGTTCGTTTTCAAGGATTTCTATATATTGTTCTTTCCTCATTGTTCCTTCAACAGTGTGTAATCCGCCAGGACCTTTCACTGACATCACATTCCAGACCGTAACGGAAGTTGGATGCTTCACACATTGCTGCACACACTCAGCTTTGAACTATTCGCCAAGTTTGCGCCGAACGTACTGTTTGTTTCTTCCATTACAGTGAATACAGATTCATCATTGAAGCATACCTGAAGCACGGGTATAAAACTGCAAGTTATAAAAGTTAGGACCAGTAGCGTAGGAGACCTCAGCAGTCCCAAAATTCAAATGTGCATTACTTCAGCATCAATGAAACAACGCAATTTCAAGCCAAAACTGCTAACCTTAGAGATAAGACCCAGTTAATTTACCATATCATTGCAAATATCTTAGCCCAGTCCTCACTTTTCCACTCCTGAAGTTGTTTAGCCCACTGCAATCTTTTGGGTTTCACGGCAGGTGTAATTTTCTGGTTTTTTTCCTTGGTCCTCATGCCTTTACATCACATTCAAACAAACCCCTTCTCACGGTTACAGGTGAAACTTCAACACCCATACCTTTCAGCTGATGGCTCATGTCTGCAGAAATAAGTTTACGGTTCATTCTTGCCATGTTTGTAAGTCTTACCATCGCTCTAGAACTGATTTTTCTTTCACGTCCACATTTTCCTTTCCTGTTTGGCTTGTATCCACCACCTTTCTGCACTGAAAGTTTGATCCTGCTTAGAGTTTTCTGTGATATTCTCATTGTGTCAGCAATTTCTTGTTGTGCATAACGATTTTCAGCAAGAAGTGCTACCACAGCCGAACCTTTCCGAGGTGAAACATCTTTTGTCTTCCTCACTTTCTTCGGAAACTCCACGATTTATTCCTATACCTAAAAACATCCAAGTTCTCAAGCTGTTTAATGTCTTTTTAATGTAGCAGGAAGTAGATAGAATTAATAACAAGCTGAAGTACACCACAGAAAAATGAAACATTACTGTAGACAAATTTCAAAGAATGTACACAGACCACTAACACCAACACTATTTGGAAGGAAAATGACGAATGTTACCCACTGCGAAAAATTCAGTGATCCGTGAGTTGCTTGGAAGGGAAATTTCGTGGCATCATCAAACCATTAAAACAAATCAATTATTACACTTTTCTCCCCTATTTTCACACCAGAAATCTTAAGAGTGTCAAAAATAATCATTTAGTCTAATAATTTGAACACGTCAGTACGCACCTGTATTTGAATTTGACAAAGCAGGTCTTCTCAATCTAATGTACTGTCTACCACATTTTCAGGCTTCCGTACCTCAACCGCTAACAACCAAACCCATGTCTGTCGTACAGTTCAAAATCATTTATCTAACAAGGGAACTTCCCCATCGCACCCCCCTCAGATTTAGTTATAAGTTGGCACAGTGGATAGGCCTTGAAAAACTGAACACACATAAATCGAGAAAATAGGAAGAAGTTGTGTAGAACTATGAAAAAAATAAGCAAAATATACAAACTCAGTAGTCCATGCGGAAGATAGGCAACATCAAGGACAGCGTGCTTCCAGAAGCGCCGTGGTCCCGTGATTAGCGTGAGTAGCTGTCGAGCGGGAGGTTCTTGGTTCCAGTCTTCCTTCCAGTAAAAACTTTAATTATTTATTTTTAGACAATTATTATCTGTTCGTCCGTCCGTCCGATGCGAGGTAACTGTGCCGTAGTATGGGGACGCTACACCTAAACAAACATAGAAACACACGACGTCAGTCGACTACAGCGGACGGAAGAGAGAGTATTCCTGGTAACGAGGCTCCCTGGCTGGCAGTTGACTGTTCGCTGCTTTGGACCGACAGATAATAAATTTTCGGAAAATAAAAAAATTAAACTTTTCACTCGAGGGAAGACTTAAACCAAGGACCTCTCGTTTCGCAGCTGCTCACTCTAACCACGGGACCACGGCGCTCATGGGAGCATACTCTCCTTGATGTTGCCTATCTTCCGCATGAAGTACTCAGTTTGTATATTTCGCTTATTTTTTTCATAGTTGCACACAACTTCTTCCTTTTTTCTCGATTGATCTGTGTTCAGTTTTTCAAGGCCTATCCACTGTGCCAACTTATAACCAAATCTGAGAGGAGTGCGATGGGGAGGTTCCCTTGTAAGGAACGGGTGGACTTATTGGCGGTATTGTGAATGTAAGCTTCTAAGTTAATGCGACCAAAAGACACGGCCATTTCTGTCACGTGTTTTGATACTCGAGAACCCATTCATTAAAACCTGTAAGGTACTTCAGCTTGACGTAGAATACTGAAATTTGGCAAGAAGAATGGTTTCATAGTACAAAAAAAAATTATATATATATATATATATTGGTAGTGACCGGGCCAAGTTTCTCACGAAATGAGCATCAAACATAAAAACTACAAAGAACGAAACTTCTCTAGCTTGAAGGGGGAAACCAGTTGGGTTGGCCCACTAGATGGCGCTGCCATAGGTCAAACGGATATCAACTGCGCTTTTTTAAATAGGAATCCACACTTTTATTACATATTTGTGTAGTACTTAAAGAAATATGAATGTTTTACCTGGACCACTTTTTTCGCTTTGTGATTGATGGCTCTGTAATAGTCACAAACGTATAAGTACGTGGTATCACGTAACAATCCGCCAGTGCGGACGGTATCTGCTTCGTGATACATTACTCGTGTTAAAATGGACCGTTTACCAATTGCGGAAAAGGTCGATATCGTGTGATCAAAATACCAAACGGGCGTGTGCTATGTACGCTGCTCGGTATCCTGGACGACATCATCCAAGTGTCCGGACCGTTCGCCGGATAGTTACGTTATTTAAGGATACAGAAGTGTTCAGCCACATATGAAACGTCAACCACGACCTGCAACAAATGATGATGCCCAAGTACTTGTTTTAGCTGCTGCCGCGGCTAGTCCGCACATCAATAGCAGAGAAGTGGCGTGAGAATCGAGAATCTGAAAAAACTCTGTGTTGAGAATGCTACATCAACATCGATCGCACTCGTACCATATTTCTATGCACCAGGAATTGAATGGCGACGACTTTGAACGTCGTGTACAGTTCTGCCACTGGGCACAAGAGAAATTATGGAACGATGACAGATTTGTTTGTACGCGTTCCATTTAGCGACGAAGCATCATTCACCAACAGCGGTAACGTAAACCGGCATAATTTGCACTACTGGGCAACGGAAAATCCACGATGGCTACGACAAGTGGAACATCAGCGACCTTGTAGAGTTAATGTATGGTGCGGCATTATGGGAGGAAGGATAATTGGCCCCCATTTTATCGATGGCAATCTAAATGGTGCAATGTATGCTGATTTCCTACGTAATGTTCTTCCGATGTTACTACAAGATGTTTCACTGCATGACAGAATGACGATGTACCTCCAACATGATGGATGTCCGGCACATAGTTCGCGTGTGGTTGAAGCGGTATTGAATAGCATATTTCATGACAGGTGGATAGGTGATCGAAGCACCATACCAAGGCCCGCACGTACACCGGATCTGACGTCCCCGGATTTCTTTCTGTGGGGAAAGTTGAAGGATATTTGCTATCGTGATCCACCGACAACGCCTGACAACATGCGTCAGCGCATTGTCAATGCATGTGCGAACATTTCGGAAGGCGAACTACTCTCTGTTGAGAGGAACTTCATTACACGTATTGCCAGTTGCACTGAGGTTGACGGACACCATTTTGAGTATTTATTGCATTAATGTGGTATTTAAAGGTAGTCATGCTGTAACAGCATGCGTTCTCAGAAATGATACGTTCACAAAGTTTCATGTATCATATTGGAACAACCGAAATAAAATATTCAAACGTACCTACGTTCTGTATTTTAATTAAGAAACCTCTTACCAAATGTTCGTCTAAAATTGTGAGCCATATGTTTGTGAGTATTACAGCGTCATTTATCACAAAGCGAAAAAAGTGGTCCAGGTAAAACATTCATATTTCTTTACGTACTACACGAATATGTAATAAAAATGGGGGTTCCTATTTTAAAAAACGCCGTTGATATCCGTTTGACCTACGGCGGCGCCATCTAGCGGGCCACCCATAGCGCCATCTGGTTTCCCCCTTCAAGCTAGAGAAGTTTCGTTCTTTGTAGTTTTTTCGTTTGACATTTTATGGGATATGATATCTTACTGGTACCAGTGTTGATAACAGGAACAAATTTTCTAGACCCTCGATCCATTGAGTGTTTGTACTATATAAATAAATAATTACTTTTGTACGGAAACCTCAGTGGACGTGTCCTACCCGCACCTGGCCCGTCTTTTGTACATTAAGTCAATTTTGTAATCGAATCAGCTTACATCTACATCTGCATCTAGGCCACAAGCCGCAGTGTTGGAGTTCCACTCGTAAGAGGGAGAAATGACTGTCTATATTTGTCCATATGAGCCGTAGTACCTCCTATCTCGTCTCCGCGCTCTCAAGAAATGGACGTTGGCACAGAAAAGTCGTTTTCTAGTCAGCATCAAATGCCTGTTCTGTAAGTTTCGTCAACAGTTTTCCGCGATAATAACGTCGCCTTCTCTCTAGGAATTCCCATTTGAGTTCAAAAGCATCTCTATAACACTCGTTGTTGACAGACTTGAGCTTTAAAAAGTCTAGCAGCACGCCCCTGAATCGTTTCGATGGCTTCCTTCGATCCCATCTGGTAAGGATCCCAAACACTCGCACAATGGTCAATAAAGTATCTCAAGATTTCTATACAAGATATCCTTCACAAGTGAGCTACATATTTCCTAAAAATTCTCCCAATGAACCGAGGTCGATCGTTCGCATTCGCTACCACCATCCTTACATCCTCTTTCCATTTCATATTTCCCTGCAGTGTTACACCTCGGTAAAGCTGATTTCATCGACGTGATTGCAGCAAACAACACACCACCATATCGTTTCCGAACATTACAGGATTGTTTTTCCTACTCATCTGAATTAACTTAGTACTGAGATTCTTACGCACCGGTTGTCAAACACATGAAATATTTTTCACGATATGTTTTGGGACAACATAATTCCATTCTCAAGTACTTAAAACTTGTATGCCATTATGCACTGCCAAAGTAAAAAGCCAGTAGAAAATATCCATTGTCAAACATGAAAATTTTCTTGGTGCATCTCACGCTGGGCATCAGACTCCCACAAGGTTTTCTTCACAACTTAAATTCATCTACACTTTAGAGGAAGCCGCCATTCATCCCACTAAATAGGAATTCTGCCTAAGACAACCCAAGAACAATAAGACCACATGTCAAGAACAAATTCAAGAGCAGAGAGTACGTACCCTGCGCTACCGGAGGAAATCGGGGGCACAAATGAGCACCTGAGTCAATTGTATGGTCACGTTTCCTTCTACGAATTACATAATCAAATTCGGTGAAAGTGAAATTGAGAGTTTATGCTCGTTACATATTTTTAAAGTCATCTCAAGCATAAAGTGTAATCGTGAACCTTCTAACAGCACAGTCACATATTACTCTACGATATTTTATTATTTTTGTGTTTATATCTTGGCTACTTCCGAGGAGAGTACATTGCTTACCAACGCTGGAAGAAGGCTTCACATTTCCTTGTTAAAAAAGACCCAGTTGCTGATGCCATGATCTTTTCAGTAAGCCTCTACTCCATGCGTAGTAGAGGCTGGCGATTTCTCCTCTGAAGGTATTTTGCTGCGGAGCCACTACAAGACCATGTTGTATAACTGAGTGTGAAGCATTCAACTCCACGTACGTCGAAGTAAGAATGGGGCACCACTGCTCTGTTCGATCAGCGAGCATCATAAAAAAATTAGTTGCATTTACACTCCTTATTTTGCTTTCCAATCACATGCATCTCTCCCACCACGGAGCTTCAGCACGGAGAGGTCGACCACTGAATGAAACATGGGTAACAACGAATACCAACCTTTTGTGTATCCAGATGCATTCTAAAAGACAAGAATGTTACATTTCTGCTGTGTTCTCTTTTATTCAAGTAAATAACTCGAAATTCTTACTGTTCACTTCGGCAATGGCTGGGAGTCCACCCCTCCTTGTACAGTTTTTTTTTTTTTAGGAAGTGTGGAGCTGAGTTTGATAAAGTGTTGTTGAGGGGCCTCACTTGTCATGGTCACACCGTCTAGGACTCTGGTGGCCCCGAGGTCGTTACGAGCAGCCGTTTACTGCCGCCATCTTGGCTGCCCTTTTCCTGTACTGACTTTCACTGTTCAGCACACGACTGTTAGAGTTTGGAATGTTGTCACTGTCGCTCTTTTTCCTCAGCTGCTCACAATTCGTCAGATCTCACTTAGCGACTTGTGTTGATAAGTTATGTATTTGTGTGAGTTTTGTACTTCGAATTTGAAAGCTGCGTGAATTGTGGAATGTTATTGCGCTTTTTCCAGCATCTTCCGAGTAATTTGTTACCACCACACAGTGTTAGCGAGGTTCTGTAATTTCATCTGAGGTTCTAGAGAGCTTTGAGCTCTGATCTTGTACGTGTTTTTGTACTCATTTAAACAGGAGCAATCAGAGACAAGGTTATCGTCGCCGAAGTCCAGCGCAAAGTATGGTAGGACTGCTATTATTCTTTACCCACATAAATGATCAGACGGACAGAGTGAGTAGCAATTTATTGCTGTCTGTTGATGATGCTGATGATAAGGGAAGGCGTCGTCGTTTAATGACTATAAGAGGGCAGAAGATGGCTTAGACCTAGTATCTAGTTGTTATGATGAATGGTAGATGGCTCTAAATGTTAACGAAAATGAGTAGGAAAAACAGTCCTGCAATGTTCGAATACAGTCTATTAAATACATAGGCATAATACTACTGAACCTTATGAAGTCGAACGAGCATGAAGTACTGTGGTAGGGAAGGTGAATCGAACGGTCGACTTCCGTTCATTGGTAAAATTTTAGGAAAGTGTAGTTCATCTGCAAAGGAGAATGAGTATAGGGTACTAGTGTGACACATTCTTGAGTACTGATTGAGTGTTTGGGAATCCGCCTCGTCAGAAGCAGTTCAGAGGCGGGCTGCTAGATTTATTACCGGTAGGTTCCATCAACACAAAGTATACAAAAATGCTTCGGGAATTCAAATGGGTATTCCTGGAGGGAGAGCGACATTCTTTTCGGGGAATACTACTGAGAAAATTCAGAAAACTGGCACAAGCTGACTGCATAACGATCCTTCTACCAGCGAAAATTTCACGTAAGGGCTACGAAATTAAGGCTCATACGGAGACATATACACAGTCGTTTTTCCCTCGCTCTAATTGCGAGTGGAACAGGGAAGGACATAGATAGTAGTGGTACAAGGTAACCTCCGTAACGTACCATACGGTAACTTGCAGAATATGTTTGTAGATGCACTAAATGACGTAGAACTTTTCTACGTCATTTAGTGAGATTCATGTACGTGTACTTGAGCTATTAATTATCTCCTGTATTCAGATTTAATTTGAATTTCAGTACTAATAATTAGTCAACAATTTTTCTTGGTTCAGTGATACTCTAAACATAAATATAGCCAGGATTTCTGCATTAATGATTTATTTGTCTTATTGTGACTGTGTTCGGCTACGATTCAAAGACTAAACCTTCTGTTCGTTTAAACGCAGAGTTGTTTAATTGATCCATGACGAGCATTGCACTCGCTCATCTGGCACGCTACTGACGATTTCATGAGTAAATCCGGATACCACTTTGTGCGAGGAAAAAAAATACGGTTACATTTCAACCTGCGGCTTCGGACACCCAAAGAGTACAAGGAAAGTACAGTGTAACCTCGGGAGTTGCGTACTTGAGATTCTGCTGATGGAGCTCTCATTCAGTAAACCAAGCAACCAAAAATAGATAAACCTCAAGATGTACTAACAGGTCCACTGTCAGAAGATTCCGTGGAGCAAATAATTGTAGGAACGTATATAAATGGTGCAATTTAATGTGATATTCCAGGCAAGAATATACTTCAAAATACGCTGATTTGAAATGTGCAGTACGACGACAATTTGGAAACCGCATGGGATAAAGCTACAGTAATAGATGTGCGGGCAAACTTCTGTAGAGCACATCACCACACAAGAGGACGTTAGTGTGAATACATCTATTCACACATTGAACAGCATTTAGTAACCCACAGTACTTACAATTTTAGTCCTCGGTTTTCAACACTTTCATTTGATGTATTAGGAAGCAACACCCAAGAAGCAATACAAAAGGGATGGCTTTCGCTACACTGTTATTCCCCAGCGTTAAAGCAGTCAATCGCACAATCAGGTGGAATGCGAATAAGTGGTGACCTTGCTGGTAGGCAGCCCACATTACTATCGTGTAAGACGTATGAGCTAATGCCCTAGGAGCTTGTGTCGGTAGCGTGTTACGTACTTAACGAAGCTCGGGAATGGAAAATGTTCTATGTGGAATTTTTCACAAAATGTGTTTTCAGTGCTATTGTGTTCTCGGTACATTTTTTCGCAGCCCTAGATTTGATCCAGGTGCCGAACCAGGGAGAAACAGTTTTGAACAAGCGTTAGTAGATGGCGCATAATCTTTGTGTTATCTTAGTTAAGCAGTGCTTCCTTCTGGTATTCCAAAATTTGTTAGTTACGTTGGGTACAGTTGTACTAAATAAAAACGTACAGCTACATTTTTTTAATTTGTATTATTATAAATAAAACGTACTGCCTGTCTAATAATGGCATTTGGAACAAAAATTTTATTGCCACGTAGACGTAGTCAGCTTCCTGGTATGGCCCTTAGGAAGTTCTTAATTGATTATTTATTTTCAAAATTGTCTCATTATATTTTATGGAGATGCAGTGACCACCATAACTCTGTAGTATCAGAAGACCTACATTTTTGATTGCATGTCAGTGATCTAGAAACGGAGGTACATAGCTCTTTTTCACTCTCCTCACAAATGTGAGATGTGTGCTTAGAACGTTTTCCACAGTTCCAGGGCATGCAAAAGAAAATACAAGATGTGAAAAGTTGGCTTCGTTGGGTTTGCTGTATCTCTTTAGAGCCATTGAACTATGGACGGTACATGACGCTGGTATGGAGATTACTAGAGATGTGATGAGCTACAGATTCCTGTTGATTTTATAACTATTTTGACGACAAGAGCACTGATATACTTGCTGCAGTAAGGCATGTGTTAGTTAATTATGTGGTGAACTGCAAAAAACCTTTAAAGTGTAGGCAAATTTGTGAGAGTAGAAAATTGACACGGGGTCACTGTTCTTTTGTTCAGTGTATCCTAAACAAATCGGCCAAGTACGGGGAAAGATTTTTGTTTTAGCCGGTGCTAAAACATTCTTCACAACTAATATTTAAGTGTGTTATAGGGAACAACCTACAGGGCATGACAATATTTCTAGTACTCCCTGTGATGTTGGAAGGCTTGTTACTCGCATTGAAGGCTCCAGAAGCAACGTTTCAAAGGATGACTGGAGCATCAGCCACTTCTTAGCCATCTCCTGGCTGAAAAAGTGGCTAACATGCACCGGTACGTTGAGAAGAACAACGGCGACCCCACAAGAATATTTGTCTGAGAAAGGTAGGTCTGTCCAATTCTCTTTGTTTGTTTTCCAGGATGATATGACTTTAGTTTCGGATGTAACAAAGAAAAGGCAGTTTTACTACATTCAGCTGCGCAATTTTGGAACCGTTGACGAAGCTACATGCAAATCAGAGAAAGGTTTGGATCACAGTGTAACAAAGGGAAGAGTCGGCGCAGTCGATCAACTGGGAGGGGCGTATCCCATTACAAGGGAAACGAAATCGTGGTCATTAGTCGTATTCAGTGCTCAAATGGATATAGCAGGAGACAATTCTTGATCCGTTTCTCATGCTAATGAAGTAAATCCGAAAAAGATGAGAAGGCTTTCCTTTAAAGACTTAGCATTTTCCGTTGTGAAAGAGCTATAAAAATGTCGGCGTAAGATGATGCCTGACAGCTAACAGCACTGTTTCCACCTTTCAGCTGAAAAGAGCAAACAGCTGCAGGAAAAAGCAGTAGCCGACGATAGAGTGATGAGGCGTTGCCGTAGAGACGTTTATAAAATCGCATTATGTGATTCGTTGAGGTAGCCACGCAAAGCTGCTGCGCCCAGCCCACTGTATCAGTCAGGGATCAATTCAAGCTGACTTGCTTGAGACGTACAAATGACAATGGGTCGAAAGACTTGAGGAGGCTGCCTCTAAGAAATGATGATGGATTTGATGTGGACCAGCATAAAACACTTCTACTATAATAAGGAGTGACTCATACCACAGATTTGTTTGCACGGGTAATTTGAAAGCTACGCGTACATACGAGATGTGTCAACAAGTTCTCGAAAGTGCGCCAGAAAATTAACTGCATCGTTACAAAGAAATTGATGACGACTGATACTGCATTAATGTAGAAAACTTGTGTCATTTTATGTTGCAATGAAACAGTGCTTTTTAGCTGTGTGTGCACTGGAAAAGCGTTGGGCTGGATTAACACAAGTCTGATGTGACAGCAGAGTGATGTAATTAAACTCTATTTCATTATGGTGTAATTTAACAGCAATTTGGCTCCTATCACGTAAGTTTGTTTTACAATTGTTTAACTGCACTAGAATTAAAATGTAATTTAGCGTATACATGTTTACCTTGCCAACATAAAGACAGCCATTACGGCGGCGCGGTTCTTTCCGTCCCTTTACGACGAACCTGCACCTACCTGTGAACATTGTCTCAGCAGATCATCAGTAAGAAAGCCGGCGTAAACCTATTGTACTTCGACGTGAACCATGCTCCAATTAAAGTCCCTATCTACCTTTCGGGACAATGTTTTCACAGGAAATGAAAGATTGGAAATTTAGTCCTTAATTAATATATTCTGAAACTTAGGTGAACAGGTATCACTGCCACGCCCGTGCTAGTCTTAACACAGTCACTCAGAATCCCTTCCAGTCACGTTAGCAACTTTATGGTGTTGCATTTCCCGGAAACGTAATAGCTACAAAAATACGGATTGTTTTTGATTGAGAATGCTCGCCAAATTTTAAGTCTGTCGGTACCAAACGCTGTCACAGTTTTTAGCCACCGACCTGTTCAATACGCCACGCGGAATGACTGTCTTTTCTCGTCGCAAAATTCACTTAAAAATTCCGAGATTTCTACACACACATCGGAATAATTACCACTCTTCCGATGTATGAAACACTGCTAGATCCGGCAACTTATCATATCCATCGGAACTACTACGTCTCTATCATGGCTAGGCTTCCACTCCTCACTAGAATACTCAAAGTCTTTTCTACCTGCAAAGAAAAGGCGCGCGAAGAATATTGCTTTACCATTGGGCAGTTTACTCAACAGCCAATAGCAAAACAACACTCTCCCGCGCCAGTCCGCGCTTTTCATCAATAACCAATCGCGAAATAGTAAACCTCACGACTGCACTTTTTACCGACGTAATTATCTAATATACTGAAGTTTTGTTTATGCATAAAGTTATTTACTATTGTTATTTGTACCTGAATTAACTTTCCCTTTACCATAAACTTACTTTAAAAATCTATTCTACAAAAATCCTCTTTGTTCATATCCATACTTCTTCGAAATCTTACCACACTAAATCCTACTACATAACTCGTTAAACAATTATCTTCTTATTAACATTAATCCACACTCACGCATCATTCATACTGCTAAAACACATTTATAACATTTTACATACACAAAAAGACATAATAACAGCTTATGAAAAACATTCTATCGCTTTACTGCATTCAACTGGGCACAATCGAAACTAAATCAGTCCCCTATCCAATACTGTCCTCTATCGGCTGATACATAAACTAAATACGCATCCAGTCACTTGTCACCATCTGTCACTTTCCAGCTCTGAGACACATCTCCCACTTAAGCGCCTCCAAGACAGGATCGTTATATGGCGCTACGCCTCACCGTACCTTACATGTGTACAGAGGTCACTAAGCATTTGCTCATGTGCCGAAAAATGGCGCGCCCTCTCTAAAATTGAATGATTTAAGCTGCTCATGCTATGGAAGATCTCAGAAAGCACGAATGTTGTTCCATATTTAATTCCATTTGGAGTAAAAACTTGTGGCAATGTAGGGAGCTGTGAGCTACCACACAGCTCTACCAGCCCAAAACCAGTACCAGTATGGAGTGAGTTACAGCCACTTGCCAAATACTCGACAGAGGTCCCAGTACAAGGTCTTCTACTGAACCGCATTGAAGTTTGGTGTCAGCTAGAGTCACTCGCCAGCTGCTCAAATGAGAACGATGTGGTCCGCCTGACCGCACAGGAGATTGTTGCGAGGCACCACTGAGGTGCACGCATGTTGCGGTATATGTGACCACAACAGAGTTCAGCTTGAGCTACAGCACATGCCGGCTGTTGGACTGAGGTGTTAGTAAG
Source organism: Schistocerca serialis cubense (assembly GCF_023864345.2). Taxonomy (NCBI): domain Eukaryota; kingdom Metazoa; phylum Arthropoda; class Insecta; order Orthoptera; family Acrididae; genus Schistocerca; species Schistocerca serialis. The sequence goes on along the minus strand of NC_064642.1, from coordinate 110,028,046 downwards.
AGGTAATCTGCCAAATCTCAATGGGGTTCAGTGTTATCTTACAGCCACCTGCGAGCTCCTTGACTGAGTTGCCATTGTGGCACGGTCCATTCGACCACAAAGGAGTTTGGTGTGATTTACAGCCGCTTGCCAACTGCGAGACTGAAATGGCAGTAGGATACGGCCCGCCCGAATGCACCGCATATTGACGCGAGCTACAGCCGCTTGTCAGCTTCTAGACATAGCTACCAGTACGGCGCAGACCAGCAGACCATAGCTGAGCCATTCTCGGGCTCATTTCGAATTCCTTTGGTAGCTTTGCTTAATTACGGTTTCTTTGGTGTCCTTGAAGGTCGCGACTTTTCGGAATCGTGAGAGGCATTTTAGCAAGCTCACAACTCCCGCAATGGTCGTCTGCTGGGGGTTGCCTTTTGACAGCGTCTCGTAGGGGGTTGCGACTTGTACTTGGAACCACGCTGGCTGGCACACTGTGTTTTTGAAGCTTGGTGTTGACCTCGCAGACCTTATCTTCGTTTCTTGGGAGTCGCAGATTCTCCCTGCCTGTGAGGTGATGGCCCACATTCTGGTGTGATCCCTGTGGCCGTAGTTGGTGGCCACATACACTGTCGATTCTGGTCTGCTGTAGTAACAATAGTGAGCACCCTGTCTTGTGTGTGTTAAGTGTTAGCTCTGATTCGCGAGGTAACCACTTTGCACTCACTTCTGTGTGTCAACTGATTGCCATAAACTGATTCTAGTCTATCGCTGAATGTGTTTTCTGATTTAAAATTTTAGTGTCTGCTGTTTCTTGAGATTGAATACCTTTTATATCCTTTTTTAATTTTAGTACTTTTTTAATTTTTTAGTTCTTTTCTAATTTTAGTTTTAATTTTAGTTCCTTTTTTTTAAATTTCAGTTCCTACGATCCGAAAGGGGCTCAGTTGCATGCTCTCATGAATCTCTTCTATTTTGTACCACCATACTATATATCATTTACTTGTGTTTGTAAATTTAACTTGTATTCACTGAGTATGTTTTGGAATCTTTACTGAATTGACCAATTGTCTGAGTTGTCGACCGATCTAGGCACTACAGTCTGGAACCGAGCGACCGCTACGGTCGCAGGTTCGAATGCTGCCTCGGGCATGGATGTGTTTGATGTCCTTAGGTTTGTTAGGTTTAATTAGTTCTAAGTTCTAGGCGACTGATGACCTCAGAAGTTAAGTCGCATAGTGCTCAGAGCCATTTGAACCATTTTTTTGTCGACCGATACCGAGTTGGTTACTGATTTGCTTAATTTTTGTGCTCTAGGCCCTTCACTTGCCTGAGATTTTGTTGCTCATCAAATTAGCCTGACAACTTCTCAACACTCCTTTTGGGATTTAAAAGTCACATAGTCCATTACCGTAGTCTTCCCAGTCTGATTCACAGCCGTGTACATTATCTTAAATTTTAAGTCTTTTATGTTGCAGATGTGTACATTATTTTAAATTTGTTACCTTTTATGTTACAGATGTGTACATAATTTGAATTTTCTATCTACCACTTATGTTGTAACAATCTTCCCCGTGTCTGTGTGTGTGTGTGTGTGTGTGTGTGTTGCAGAGTATGACAGTGACAGTCTTTGTGACATATTTGTATTACTTGGCATCTGACCTGGCAACGGTGAGGGGATAGACCAGATAATGAGACAATGTAGTAAATGAGTTTTCGTATTAAGGCAGCAAAAAATTGGTGATAGCTGAAGCTAGCTCTACAAATATTAGGTTGGCGAAAGCAAGAACAGCATTTCTGAAAAAGAGAGATTTGTTAACATCTAATATAAATTTTAGTGTTGGGAAGACTATATGAAGACATGTGCCGGTAGCCTTGTACTGAAGTGAAATATGGATGATAAGCTGTACAAACACGGAATGAAGTGAACCTTATAAAATGTGGTGTTACCGAGGAATACTGCAGATGGATTGAATGAACGACAAATAAGGAGGTGCTGAATCGAATTTCGGATAAAAGGTATTTACGTCAAAACATGACTAAGTGAAGGGAGAAGCTGAAGTTGACAGAACACGTCCTGAGGCACCAAAAATTCGTCTTTTGGGCAATGAAAGGGAGCATGGGCTGTGAAAACTGTAGAGGAATTGCAACGCATGATTACAGTAAGCAAGTACAGTTATAAGGGGATGAAGTTTATTCAGGATAAATTGGCATGGAAAGGGACAGCAAACCAGTCTACAGACTGAAAATGGGGTAGTAATTGAATCGATGATTACATTTCGTACATCTAAAGATATTGGCAACTTCCACATCGTAGTGACTTATCGTCAATATCATGCGCATGTGACGAAATACAACTAAACAAAAGTGAAGCGAATAACAAGTTGCCTTGGTACAAATTGTGATTTTTATTTCAATGCTAGACAAATTTCGAGCCTTTGGCGTTGATCTTCACGTACTTGATCTGTCAGTTTCATGTAGTGACTACATGATTTTTAAGCACAGGAATGGTGGGCGTATTTACACTACTGGCCATTAAAATTGCTACACCAAGAAGAAATGCAGATGAGAAACGGGTACTCATTGGACAAATACATTATACTAGAACTGACACGTGATTACATTATCGCTCAATTTGGGTGCATAGATATTGAGAAATCAGTATCCACCTCTGGCCGTAATAACGGCCTTGATACGCCTGGGCATTGAGTCAAACAGAGCTTGGATGGCGTGTATAGGTACAGCTCCCCATGCAACTTCAACACGTTACCACTGCATCAAGAGTAGTGACTGGTGTATTGTGACGAGCCAGTTGCTAGGCCACCGTTGACCAGACGTTTTTAATTTGTGAGAGATCTGGACAATGTGCTGGCCAGGGCAGCAGTCGAACATTTTCTGCATCCAGAAAGGCCCGTACAGGACCTGCAACATGCGGCCGTGCATTATCCTGCCAAATTGTAGGCTTTCGTAGGGATCGAATGAAGGGTAGTGCCACGGATCGTAACACATCTGAAATGTAACGCCCACTGTTCAAAGTGGGGTAAATGTGAACAAGAGATGACCGAGACGTATAACCAATGGCACCCCATACCATCACGCCGGGTGATACGCCAGTATGGCGATGACGATTACACGCTTCCAATGTTCGTTCACCGCGATGTCGCCAAACACGGAGGCGACCATCATGATGCTGTAAACAGAACCTAGATTCATCCGAAAAAATGACGTTTTGCCATTCGTGCACCCAGGTTCGTCGTTGAGTGCACCATCGCAGGCGCTCCTGTCTGTGATGCAGCTTCAAGGGTAACCGCAGCCATGGTCTCGAGCTGATAGTCCATGTTGCTGCAAACGTCGTCGAACTGATCGTGCAGATGGTTGTTGTCTTGCAAATGTCCCCCATCTGTTGACTCAGTAATCGAGACGTGGCTGCACGATCCGTTACAGCCATGCGGATAAGATCCCTGTCATCTCGACTGCTAGTGACACGAGGCCGTTGGGACCCAGCACGACGTTCCGTGTTACCCTCCTGAACCCACCGATTCGATATTTTGCTAACAGTCATTAGATCTCAACCAACGCGAGCAGCAATGTCGCGATAGTCTGCAATCCGACCTTTATCAAAGTCGGAAACGTGATGGTACGCATTTCTCCTCCTTACACGAGGAATCACAACAACGTTTCATTAGGACACGCCGGTCAACTGCTGTTTGTGTATGAGAAATCGGTTGGAAACTTTCCTCGTGTCAGCACGTTGTAGGCGTCGCCACCGGCGCCAACATTATGTGAGTGCTCTGGAAAGGTAATCATATGCATATCACAGCATCTTCTTCCTGACAGTTAAATTTAGTGTCTGTAGGACGTAGTCTTCGTGGTGTAGCAATTTTAATGGCTTGTAGTGTATTTACAAATACACACTTCCGTTCTACAGCACCTTTGTAAACACGATTGTTTAAATTGTGTTGATAATTGTTCTGTAGGATGAAAAGTAGTTTTATGTATGCAGAGTGTTAAAAGAAATGTGTCGAGTGCTTCGAGAGGTGGTAGTACTCACCGCAACAAGAAAAGAAGTCGAATAAATATGAACTAAAAAATGTACACCTTAAGAGCTACAAGTGTTTGTCCATCTTCGGTACTGTGAAACACGTATCTTCTACTGCAAGCTCTTTGTTTTCCATATTTCAGAAGGACGTATTACGTACCAAGACAAGGAAAATCACCAGTAAAGATAGGCTCCAAAATGCGTACCTTGACTGATATGAGCACATGTTCGATAGAAGAGATCTGCTTCACAATAGAGATGATAAACAAGTTATCTTAGCTCTTAATATGTGCCCTTTAGAGCGTATGTTAACAAGACTTGTTTTTCTTTGCTTTCGTCCATACTACCACCTCCCAAAATATGGAAGCAAAGAGCTTGCAATGGATGAGATGTGTTTCACTGCAGCAAAGATAGCGTATAGCTATAAAGGAATGCATTTTAGAACCCATGTTTATTGTATTTTTTTGTAGTTGTCATTGGTGCAATAAGCTCTCAAAGGAATTGACGCTTTTTTAACACATAGTACGTATATTGTTACTGAATTGTGCTTACAAGTGTGTGTCTGTTATGAATAGAAATTGTAGGCTGTATGTGTGTAAGTTCAGAATCTCCTATTAACCCCTTGGATCGATTTCAACGAATTCTGCACAGAATCAGCAGGCCCAGTATCAGCACTGTGGGGTTTTTGAATCTCTTAGCTCCAACAGTAGCGGAAATACGGACAAAAACGTGTTTTTTCTGGGTTTTGGCACATAGACTGCCCTGCGTGAAAGACTTTTTGTGAGGGAATAACACAGGCTTGCGGAACTATCCTCTTTTGCAGCGCAACCTAAATGCAAAAGAGAAGAAGCAGTCTTCCATGATCCGATATGTATGCTGTCCTACGTAACAGGCGTGTCATGTCGCAGTTTAATCTGCCTATTTTATCAACCCACTCACCAATTCGACCTGTATGTATGGGCAAATAAATGATTTTTAAGCGCCTGATGCACTGCCTACTGCGTTTCACAAGCATGTTACGGAAGTAGTGTAGTGGTGGCCAACTCCTTCTATTCCATCTATGAGTTTCTCAACAACTGCAGTAGACCATTTTAATGAAAATTTATTATACTTTAATATTTGACAATACTTGGTTGTAACAGCCAAGTAACTACCTACTGTGTGAATGATGAATGTATGGAAAGCAGATGTAAGTCTTAAGTCTGTAAATAGTGGACCAACAGTAGCGGAAATACGGACAAAAACGTGTTTTTCCTGGGTTTTGGCACATAGACTGCCCTGCGTGAAAGACTTTTTGTGAGGGAATAATACAGGCTTGCGGAACTACCCTCTTTTGCAGCGCAACCTAAATGCAAAAGAGAAGAAGCAGTCTTCCATGATCCGATATGTATGCTGTCCTACGTAACAGGCGTGTCATGTCGCAGTTTAATCTGCCTATTTTATCAACCCACTTACCAATTCGACCTGTATGTATGGGCAAATAAATGATTTTTAAGCGCCTGATGCACTGCCTACTGCGTTTCACAAGCATGTTACGGAAGTAGTGTAGTGGTGGCCAACTCCTTCTATTCCATCTATGAGTTTCTCAACAACTGCAGTAGACCATTTTAATGAAAATTTATTATACTTTAATATTTGACAATACTTGGTTGTAACAGCCAAGTAACTACCTACTGTGTGAATGATGAATGCACGGTAGTGGTCGAAACCGGTCACCTTGATAAATAAATCGTGATCAAGACTGTTTTTAATAGCAAATATTTATAAGACATTAATCACTGCCTTTCCCATAATGTAATCCTACTTTATTGAACTGTATTGCAGGGGCTCCACATGTCAATCAGCATGGCTGGGGACAGATTGAGATGGATAGAGGAGGGGGAGGGCACAGTGTTAGGGGGCAGGAAATGGACAGAGAGAGGAGAAGTGGGGGGGATACATGGGGCAGGTGGAAGATGTGGAGAGGTGATGGGCAGTTGGAAAGGAAGAGGGGAAGACGGCGGTGATAAGTGAGAGGGGTAGGAGTGTATGGTCAGATGGGGGAGAAAGATGTGTTCACTGAGGAGATGAACGAAATGGCCAAAGATAAGGGACAGAGGGAGTGGGTAGGAGGATGGGTTCAAATGAGTCGGAGCGCTATGGGACTTGACTTCTGAGGTCATCAGTCCCCTAGGACTTAGAACTACTTAAACCTAACTAACCTAAGGACATCACACATATGCATGCCCGAGGCAGGATTCGATCCTGCGACCGTAGCAGTCACGCGGTTTAGGACTGTAACGCCTAGAACCGATCGGCCACCTCGGTCGGCTAGGAGGAATGGGTTGGCAGACATATGGAGGAGAGGTGGAGGAGAAGGTGTGTCCAATATATGTGTTGAAAGCACGTGGAGGTAAAACTGCAGGGAAAGCCGCTTATGTACAGAAGGTATCGTAACCTAAATTCGAAAAATGATGTAGACTGATCAAGCACTTGAAGATAACCCCAACGTCTCGAAATGCATCGTAGCTTGAAATAAATCACTATATGTGACAGAAGGAGGTTACTTTTTATTTTACGAAAATAATAGAGCCACTGACTGCCATGGATAAAGTTAGACTAACGTGAGGTGCATATTTTGAATCAGGGCTGAGAATATTCCTCAGCCAACACACACACTTCCGTACACATACATAGACACATACGCACACACATAAAGCCAGTTGGCAGGCTTCGTCAATGTATGGCATGTCAGGCGGCGGCGGAGCGCTGGCGGCGTTGTTTCCACAGCAGAGGCGGGTCCGTGTGTGCGCGTCCCGGCCGGCGCACAATCGGTCATCGGCGCCGCATTACGCGCGGGCTAATGGGATTTCGCAACTGACGTTGCGGCCGCATCGGTGGCACCCCGTGCAGCACACGGACAGACAGCGAGTTCGCCGTTCGATCGCCATGACGTCCTGTCCTGAGCCTTCCCTCAGCTGTCCGACTACGGTGATCGATACTCGGTCCATCCTGTCGCTGTCACAACCATACAGACAGTAAGAAAACACCAGATGAAAATCGACCTCAGGTTCCATCTCCTATCGCCGTACTTACTACTCCTACCGCAGCAACTGTCTTTTACGTAAGAACAGTGGAATGAATTACGTCACTACCACGTTGATGACCAATTTTTACGTTAGCAAATACTTTTTTTTCTATTCTTATATCTCTTGAATCCATTGGTGGACTTACGTTTAACAGTTATGATAGCTTGATGAATCTGAGGCGTACCGCAGTACACCGATCCTGCCTTGGAGGAGGTTAAGACGGAGATGTGTCTCAGAGCTGGATAGTGACAGATGGTGACGCGAGACTGGACGTGCACGTAGTTTATGTATCAGCCTATAGAGGACAATATTGGATAGGGGGACTGTGATTTTACTTTCGATTGTGCCCACTAGAGTGCCCTAAAGTGATAGAATGTTTTTCATAAGCTCTTATTAAGTCTTTTTGTGTATGTAAAATGTTATAAATGTGTTTTAGTGGTATGAATGATGCGTGAGTGTGGATTAATGTTAATATGAAGATAATTGTTTAACGGGTTATGTAGTAGGATTTAGTGTGGTAACATTTCGAAGAAGTATGGATATGAACAAAGAGGATTTTTGTAGAATAGATTTTTAAAGTAAGTTTATGGTAAAGGGAAAGTTAATTCAGGTACAAATAACAATAGTAAATAACTTTATGCATAAACAAAACTTCAGTATATTAGATAATTACGTCGGTAAAAAGTGCAGTCGTTAGGTTTACTATTTTGCGATTGATTATTGATGAAAAGCGCGGACTGGCGCGGGAGAGTGTTGTTTTGCTATTGGCTGTTGAGTAAACTGCCCAATGGTAAAGCAATATTCTTCGCGCGCCTTTCTCTGCTGATAGAGAAGACTTAGAGTATTCTGGAGAGGAGTCGGAGCCTAGCCATGAAACAGTTCGGACGTGTATAGTAGTAGTTCCGATGGAAACGATAAGTTGCCGGATCTAAGAGTGTTTCATACAACAAAAGTGTGGTAAAGTGACGACATAATTATTCCTATGGGTGTGTAGAAAGTTCGGAATTTTTAAGAGAATTTTGTGACGAGGGAAGGCATATATTCCGCGTGGCGTAATGAGCAGGTCGGTGGCTAAAAACTGTGACTGCATTTGGTACCGACAGACTTAATATTTGGCGAGCATTCTCAATCAAAAACAATCAGTATTTTTGTAGCTATTACCTTTTCGGGAAATGCAACACCATAAACATGCTAACGTGAATGAAAGGGATTCTGAATGACTGTGTTAAGACTAGCACGGGCTTGGCAGTAATACTTGTTCATCTAAGTTTCAGAATATATTAATTGAGGACAAAATTTCCAATCTTTCAATTGAGGCCTGGGTCACATCGAAGTACAGTAGGTTTCACTCGGCTTTCCTTCTGATGATCTGCTTAGACAATGTTTACAGGTAGGTGCAGGTACGTCGTAATGGGACGGAAAGAACTGCGCCGCCGCAAATCGTCATTAAATGTTGTTGTGCACGAATTCATACAAAACGGTAAGGAGAAGTCGACTACGGAGTGGTGCGGGATATGGTGTCGCAGGGAAACTGGACAGAAGCAAAAATGATTAGCAAACAAGTTAACGCACTAAACAGAAGATTTACTCTACTTTTGTTTTTCCAGCCAACGAAGATCATAACAAATATTGCAGCAAGAAACATAGTCCAATTATTTACATTTAAATGAGATGAGGAAGAGGGTCTCTGAACTAAGACACGAACGATGGTGTCGGAGATTTGATAGGAGCCATCTTCACAGCGTCATGTATAAAGAGGTTCCAGGTATGAGTGGCTCATCAGGCTATCTCCAGCTATCCCATATGGTGGCAGCAGGGGGCGCGCTGCTAGTCCAGAGTCCTGGGTGTGCAGCACTGGGTCCACCAGATCCTACAAAACCGCTGACGGGGTCTGACAGAAACCTGTAATTCCGTTGGCTATTTTGATGCCAGCTAGGTGGTGTTGGCCGGTCGTGGTGGCCGAGCAGTTCTAGGCGCTTCAGAGCCATTTGAACCATTTTTTTTGGGTGGTGTAGATACATGGTGACACAGATGTAGTATCTTGTTAAGAAGTGACACGTCGAAACCTAAGTCCCATAGTGCTCAGAGCCATTTGACCCTTTTTTTTTTGGGTGGTGGTGATACGTGATGACACAGATGTAGTATCTTGTTAAAAAGTGACACGTCGAAAGCTCGCTTAATACCCAACTTGGTAACTTGACACTAGTTCTACATCTACATCTACATCCGTAACCCGCAAGCCACCTGGCGGTGTGTGGCGGAGGGTACCTTGAGTACCTCTATCGGTTCTCCCTTTTATTCCAGTCTCGTATTGTTCGTGGAAAGAAAGATTGTCGGTATGCCTCTGTGTGGGCTCTAATCTCTCTGATTTTATCCTCATGGTCCCTTCGCGAGATATACGTACGAGGGAGCAATATACAGCTTGACTCCTCGGTGAGGGTATGTTCTCGAAACTTCACCGAAAAGCCAGTACCCAGCTACTGAGCGTCTCTCTTTCAGAGTCTTCCACTCGAGTTTATCTATCATCTCCGTAACGCTTTGGCGATTACTTAATGATCCTGTAACGAAGCGAACTGTTCTCTTTTGGATCTTCTCTATCTCTTCTATCAACCCTATCCGGTACGGATCCCACACCGGTGAGCAGTACTCAAGCAGTGGGCAAACAAGTGTACTGTAACCTACTTCCTTTGTTTTCGGACTGCATTTCCTCAGTATTCTTCGAATGAATCTCTGTCTGGCATCTGCTTTACCTATGATTAATTTCATATGGTCATTCCATTTTAAATCACTCCTAATGCTTACTCTCAGATAATTTATGGAATTAACTGCTTCCAGTTGCTGACCTGCTATATTTTCTACGTATTCGCAACACATTACGCTTGTCTACATTGAGATTCAATTGCCATTCCCTGCACCATGTGTCAACTCGTTGTAGATCCTCCTGCATTTCAGTACAACGGTGGCTCTTTTCCATCACTTACGATCTTGCTTGTGATGTGTTACATTTTCAGTATGTTTATGGTTGTAATGACGTTTCATTAATCTACAACTGTTAAAAGTCCATCGATTGTGTTGAAAACTATTGTGAATAAATTCCTATTGACTGAACAAAATTATTATTTATTCAACAGATATTAGAAAAATCTCCATCGAAATAGCAGCATATGCGAAGACTGGTGAAGAAAAATTGTATTTTTTATTATATCTGCATTTTTTGTTGAAGTTTTAAATTTATACTGAGACAATAGAATCACATACATTTCGAACTGCACCACTACTGCGGCGTGGCGGGGTCGGTCTGTCGTTCTTTCGTCTCCGTTCTCTCTCTCTCAGTAATTTTCATCGAATATTTCACCTACCTCTATATTCCTTCGTTCCGACGTCCCTTCGCTTTTCAGTAGTAGATACAAGCTAGGCAGTGTAAAGCAGCGTTAATGAACCCACTACCTAATACCAACCACACAGAGGGCGCGTAACTCAAGTTGCAAATCAGTTCCTGGAAGTTCATTCTCACACATTTCGGGCGTTAGCAGAATGCAGTTTAATTGCAGTAAGCATTTGAAAATTCTATTAACGTATTTTTATTCATAAGGAAGCACATGAGCCGGCCGGAGTGGCCGAGCGGTTTTAGGCGCTACAGTCTGGAACCGCGCGACCGCTACGGTCGCAGGTTCGAATCCTGCCTCGGGCATGGATGTGTGTGATGTCCTTTGGATAGTCAGGTTTAAGTAGTTCTAAGTTCTAGGGGACTGATGACTTCAGATGTTAAGTCCCATAGTACTCAGAGCCTTTTTTTTTTAAGCACATGAAATGGCTATCAAGTCCGTATTTAATAATGCAAATGCTCTATCATTCCAAGTTCACAGTTTATCCAACATATTTCACACGTAAAAGAAGCCATAATTCGTGCAATTAATTTAGCACTCTAACAGTCACTGACACACCATTATTAGCGATGAACATTCGGTCGTTTCAGTGGTCTTCTATGTTAGAAGTGCTCGCCAAATTATACCATCAAGAACACGGAATATAGCATGCGGAATTGTCTCTACGACCAAAAGATCGCACGCTTATAAAACTTCAACTAGTCAGTTCCGAAACATCACACTTTCCTTTAAATGTTCGTAACATAAGCCGTTTTAGTCACGACACGTCCTGAAAACAATGAACATTTTACTTACTAGTTTCAAGGATACATCTAGCATGGTGTTACCCCGAAGCAGGTTAGAGAGCGACTCTCTCGATGCTCATCTCCTCTCTATCTATCTATCTTTCTGCGAGAACCACTTAATTCTGATTGGCTGCTGATCTGAATGACCAATTAGAATGATCCTTCCAAATCATTCTCGCGACAAAACTCGCCTTAGCCAACCACTATCAGATAGTCATTGACGTCATTAAATTTTAACGCTATATTTACTAGAAATTTATGTAGATGTCCCATCTTCCCGTTTTCCAAGCTATTTATCTGTTATCGAGAAGCACCCCAAAAACTTGGGTACCGAAACCAATCTCAGGATTCAAAGATGATTATGCACTAAAAACGGCTGTAATTTTTACGATTTATTCCTAAGGTCCCGATCTCGAACAGCCTTGAAAGTTTTCTTGATATCCTTATCCGTTCCCGAGATACTAAGGTTTAATGTTATAGTACTTGTACAGCTAAAATAGGCACGTAATATCCGATGTGGAGGAAATCTTGGTTTATAAAGTGACGTAGTTTGCGGAAATATGTTGCTAAGTGTCTCATAAGTCAACAGAAGGGTTCAGGAACGCCATGTTTTAGTAGTGAAACATATGCGAAATTTTTGTGCGCGTGAAATACGGTATCAGGTGTAAAATTAGTTTTACGTTATTTCAGTTGAACATCAGTAAGCTATCAGAATTTTACTGACTCAACAAGACCTCTTAATACGAGTGGCACCTCTTGCTCTAACAGGGAAAAGAAGTGAGCCAGCAGATAAATGTTCCTATTAGACCACAGATAACGCTGAAGTGCTCCTTTTCATTACAATGGGGCAAAAGCTGCTTCATTCTACCTTTCTCAGCACCTTTAAAAATATTCCCAAAACTTTTGGCATGTGAACGTATCAGCTCTTTTACACTCAGAGAGAAGAAGATAGTGCCAGTGGGAAGGGGCGGAAGAGTAATAAATATGGAAGGCTGAGGTGATCGTGGTGTGGAATGAGTGAAGGCGATAATGGCTGTGTGAGAGAAAGAGAGGGACACAGTGGCATTGGAACATAGTTGAAAGTGACAGAACAGTGCTAGGATAAGAGTGTAGGAGGCAGTGCCAGTGAGAAAGGAATAAAGAGAAGGAGGAAGTGGAAGTGAGTGAGCGCCAGCTATAATGAGATACAGAGTCTATGAGAATGACAACGCGGAAGGGAGAGATAATGAGAAGAGACGGCAGCAGTGGAAAGCCAGCTACGGACAGACTGGACCTTATCTATGGCGTCAGCAAAGAGACCTGGATTAGTGATAGTGAAGTCATCATAGCGACTGTGGTTACGAAACTTAACAAATCAGTCAGTACGGCTAGGGGAGTGTATCTGCTAGAAATAGCACATAAGTGGTTGTGACAAGACAATGATTTGCAATCATTTAGTTCCAGTGTAATGGACATAGAGGAATTATGAGCAAATCTTAAACAGATGGTAAATCCTGCTCTGTGTCTAGTAAGTGGATTAATGACTGGAAAGACCCACTGGTTTAGGAACGAAATTCGGAGAATGCTGAGGAAGTAAAGGCTGTTGCACTTTGGGTTCAAAAGCGAACTCGCAAATGACGACAGGCAAAAGTTATTAGAGATTCGTGCGTCTGTGAAAAGATCTATGGGTGAAGCATACCTTAGCAAAACCTCTGGCCGAGGATGAAAATTCTGGTCCCATGTAAAATCGCTAAGCGGGTGAAAGACTTCCATCATTCATTGACCAGTCTGGTGTGGCAGTTGAAGATAGCAAAACGAATATAAAAGTTTTAGATTCTGAGTTTAAGAAATCGTTCACGCTGAAAAATCGTACGAACATGTCATCCTTTGACCATCGCCAGAGTCTCGTATCGACGATATAGTAATAAGCACCCCTGCAGTGGAGAAACAACTGAAATAGTTGAAAAACAAGTCGCCATGTTCGGATGAAATCTCAGTTCGTTTTTAGAAAGAGTACTCTATGGAAATGGTCCCTTACTTTGCTTGTATTTATGGCTAATACCTCGCCCAGATGAAAGTCCCAAGCAACTGCAGAATTAACATGTATTTCCAGTATATGAAAAGGTAAAAGAACGTAACCAGAAAATTACAGAACAATATCCTTAACATCGGTTTCCTGCTGAATTCTAGAACATGTATGGAATTCCAATATAATAAATTTACTGAAGACCGAAAAGGTTAAGCTTTTTCCGCTTATCAGCACGGATTTAGAGAGCATCGTTCTTGTGAATCTTAGCCTGCCCTTTTCTCTCATGGTGTACTGCAAATTATGGATGAAGCGCAAGAGGTTGATTCCATATTTCTAGATTTCCGAAAGGCATTTGACATGGTACCCCACTACAGAGTGGTAACGAAGCTACGTGCATACGGAACAGGCTCCCAGGTATATAGGTAACAGGACTGAGTATGTTGTCCTCGACGGATAATGTTTATCAGAGACAAGAGTATCATCAGGAGTGAACCAGGGAAGTGTGATAGGATTGCTGTTATTTTGTGTATACATAAATGATCTCTTGGACTGGGCGAACAGCAATCTGCGGTTGTTCGCTGTGGTCTATTGGAAGATACCGTCGTTGAGTGACTGTAGAGGAATAAAACTTGACTTAGAAAAACATTATAGCTGGTGTAATGATCGCCAGATGGGTCAAAATGTATAAAAATGTAAGTTAATGGGGATGAGTATGAAAAACAAATCCGTAATGTTCGTATATAGCATTAGTAGTGTCTGCTTGACGTTATCACGTCATTTAAATATCTGGGCGTAACGTTACAAAGCGATATGAAGTGGAACGAGCATGTGAGAAGCTGCATCTACATTTATACTCTGCTAGCCACCAAGCGGTGTTTGGCGGATGGCACAATTCGCGTCAAAATCATATCCCCCACCCCTCTGTTCCACTCGCTCGCGGATCGCGCGAGACAAAGACGACTGTCTGAACGCCTCGGTACGAGCTCGTATTTCCCTTATCTTTGAATGGTGATCATTGTGCGATTTGAAAGTTGGTGGTAATAATATATGCTCTACATTCTCCGTGAAGATCGGATTTCGGAATTTAGTGAGCAGTCCCTTGTGTTTAGCGCGCCGTCTATCTCCAAGTGTGTCCCACTTCAAACTTTCTATGAGATTCGTAACGCTCTCACGATGGCTAAATGTACCAGTGACGAATCTTGCTCCTCTTCTTTGGACCTTCTCAATCTTTTGGATCAGACCCAACTGGTAAGGGTCCCATACAGACGCACAATACTCCAATAGTGGACGAACTAACGTATTGTAAGCAATTTCCTTTGCTGAAGAACTGCATCGCTTGAGGATTCTACCAATAAAAAGTAATCTAGAGTTCGCCTTACCCGTTACTTGTGTAATCTGATCATTCCATTTGCGATCATTTCGAATAGTCACAGCCAAATACTTGACGGACGTTACCGCTTCCAAAGACTGGGATTTATTTTGTACTCATACATTAATGGGGATTTTCGCCTTGTTATAGGCAGTAGATTACACTTACTAATATTGAGAGATAACTGCAAGTCATTACACCACGCATTTATTATTTGCCAATCCTCATTGATCTGTTCGTAACTTTCGTGTGAGAATTGTGGTAGCGGAGGCGAATGGTCGCTTTATCGGGAGAGTTTTAGGTAAATGTGGTTATTCTGCAAAGGACACTACATGTACGCTACTAGTGTGACTTATTCTTGAGGAATGCTCGAGTATTTGGGGTCAGCACCACGTCGGATCAAAAGAAGGCAATCGAAGCAGTTCAGAGACGGCTGCTATATTTGTTACCGGTAAGTTTGGACAACATGCAAGTGTTACGGAAATGGTTTGGGAACTCAAATGGGAATCCTGGAGGGAAGGCGACGTTCTTTCCCAGGAAAATTTAGAGAACCGGCATTTGAAGCTGACTACGGTACGATACTACTGCTGCCAAAATACATTTTGCGTAATTACCACAAGGATAAGATACGAGAAATTAGGGCTCATACGAAGACATGGAGACAGTCTTTCTGTCTCGCTCTATCTGCGAGCGGGACAGAAAAGGAAAAACCTACTTGTAGTGGAGGCTACCCTCTGACCCGCATGATACGTTGGCTTATGGAGTAGTATGTGGATGTAGATGTAAATGTAGAGTAGAATGAATGAGACAGCAGCAGTAAGTGAGAGTAAGACGCAGATACTGATATTGAGGGGATACAGTAGTAGCAGTACAATAGAACGAAGGAGACTGTGACTGGGAGACAGGAGAGAGCAACAGTTAGAGGGAACAAAGAGAGATAACGAGAATGAGATGCGCTGAACGAGTGAGTGATAATGGGAACGGGGGAGGGGATGTGGTCAATGGGTGTGTGACACACTGATGAGATAGTTGGGGTGAGCTAGCTACAGTTGAGGGGGGCTTGAGGAATGAGATGTGAACAAAATATTGAAAAGAATGCGAATATGTTCGCATTGCCAAATATTTTGGGAAAATTTTGAAAGATATTGAGGAAGGTAGAAGGACAGCTGATACCTCACTTCTCGCTCAGTCTTTCAATCAGGAGCATGTTAGCCTCTTTTGTTCACCGGTACGAGCATTTTTCCGCTGGTAATGTTTTGGCGTATCAGTGTCCGTCCCAGTTGGAAACGGTGGCAAATTCATATAGGTGTTGTGTACAGATATGTAGCTCAGTTAGAAAATTATAATGAAAGGCTAGGTGGCTTCCAAATTAGCAACACATACCACGGACTGTCAGTTGACGCTGTGACATAAACAAATGTAAGGTATCATACATAATTAGGTGACAAGCGCCGCTATTGCCTAACAATGTCAATAAGCGGTCATATCTAATAAGTTCAAATGGTTCAAATGGCTCTGAGCGTTATGGGACATAACTTCTGAGGTCATCAGTCCCCTAGAACTTAGAACTACTTAAACCTAACTAACCTACGGATATCACACACATCCATGCCCGAGGTAGGATTCGAACCTGCGACAGTAGCGGTCGCGCGGTTCCAGACTGTAGCGCCTAGAACCGCAGGCCACCCCTGCCGGCATCTAATAAGTACTTGGAAGCATGTGTAAACAGCATTTTAATGTTAAACGACCACATAATCGCAATTTCAGAAAGTCTGACTACTGTAAAAAAAATTTCAGGGAGTTTACTTCATTCACAAAGGAGATATCTTACACATTGCGCTCTTTCGATCGATACCTGACTGTTACTCGTCGGCATGGGTCGCGTATCAGGTAGAACTGGCAAAGTATGTGAGATCCAAAGAAGAGCAGCACGTTTCGTCACAGATTCATTGAAAAAGATTATCTACCTCCAGTGACAGACGGAACAAGACAGCCGTTGTGCGTCACAAGGGGAAGTTAACTGGTAAAATTCCGAAAGCGTCTGTTCCTATTAGCCAACCAACATATTGCATTCTTCTTGTGACAAGCCGCTTGTAAAGAAACAGGAACCGTCTTACTGTTTTTCTAGCTGACATGCCTGTGACAAATTGTCTGTTGACTTCTGTCCCGCGTCCTTGGGTCGACGTTTCTTTGATGAATTTTCTGACGTTTCAGCAGTATGTCATTGTGCAAGCTTCTCCCACCAGTGGTGTTGGTGAACTGGAGTCGAGTTTGCAGCCTCAGATTATATATATATGGCCGCCAAGATCTTTTCGCTGGTCAGATCCGCTGTGCTTTCTTCTTGCTACCTGCGCCCGTCATTCGCTGCAACACGAGAATCCTGGAACCGTTCATCATGTGGCTTTATTCTTTAATGTTAAAGCTTTTGCTACGTTTGTGTATTTCTGTAGCTTGTCTGAACAAGTGGGTGTGACAGCTGTTCTCTACAGCAAGAACTTTCGTATCGGCGAATTTTACTAAATGGTCGGTCTCACACAGCACGTGTTCCGCCATGAACGAGTTCCCAACCTGTGGCGACCTGCAATTCCGCTTATGTTCTGTGATTCTGGTGTTGATTGATAGTCCTGTAATTCCAACTTAGACTTTTCCACATGTGCATGTTGCGCGACTTATTCCCGGCATTGCAAGTGGGTCCCTTCTCTCCTTTGCCATACCGAGAGACTCTTTTGAACTTCGCCGTCGGTTTATAAATAGTATTTAAGCCGCGTTTGCACAATCGATTCAGTCTATCACTCGGGGAATGTATGGCAGAAAGGTCGTACCAAACATCTGCTTTTTTCGATTTGTCACCTCGTCGATTATTTGAACCTGTGGTACTTCTTATGTAACTGGTGCAGCAACCATTGCTCTTCAGAACCCTTCCTAGATGTTTCGTCTCGCACCTGTATGCTTCGGTTAACATACTCGGCTGCCACTTGTTCCGAGCTTTTTAATCATGCTCTTTTCTGGCTTGGTGGAAATATGATGCATGCATGTCTCACCACGAGCTATTTCACGTGAAATGGCGATTCACGGCACTGCTGATTCTCGCCCAACCTGGAGCTGGGGCCACTACTGGGATGTCGTTCCCACCACGGAAGAGTGCTTCGGGGCTTCTACATTGCTCAAACTATGTTTCAAACCGCTTGGGACTTAAGTAATGTGAGATGATTAACAAGAATGAGCAACCGTTAGCGCAACAACAGAAACAAATACATAAGTCTTTTTGAAATAAATTATGGACTTCCTAACAGTCATCATGATCGATGAAGAAACGCTAGCTGTGAGATATGGCGTTTGATCATCGCATGTTCGTACATCGTAAACCATACTAGTGTAATCCTTATTAAGAACGGTCGCTGTAATTGCGTCTTGAATGTTCTCTCTTGTATATACTTGGTGTACTAGAAAGTACATTATTCTTAGATTATTCGTAGTTGATTGTAGTCGGCATGTGAACCAAAGGTGTTCCACATTCGTGTTTGTGGTTCACAGTGCATACTCAGTGAGAAAAGCTGCCTGCTTAGTAAAGATGGTACTCCACTGTCCGAACACCGTAGCTTTCGACCCACATTGCGAAACAGTGGTGCTGGAGCCGCTATTATTTCTTATTTGTGTAAATAATATCTCGTTTAGTATTACACGTCATCCTAAAAATATATTTGTTTGCTGGTGTCGCCAGCTTGGTATTGAACGATACTGCGTGCAATATCGACACAGTTCAAGACATAAGATCACGGCTTGTGGAATATAGATTTATGCTAAATACCGGTAAGATTTGATTTCTGCAGTTTGTAACACACGATTCAACAAAAACTGACATTTTATTTAAACGGAATTGGCATATGATCAGTGAGACTGAATGAGACTGACCATTGAATTCCTACGCGATCAGATAGATAACCTGTCGTCGGAAATCCATGTTCAGGAACTCGTTTAAAAACTATATGGTGCTTTATTTACCGTTCGAACAGTGTCTCAAATAAGTGTCAGTTCAACATGGAAAGTAGTCTACTTTGTTGCAGATATTCATTCGCTTATGACATATGGTACTATTTTTTGAGGTGTCTTTGATTCTAAAAGGGTTTTTTTAACTAAGAAATGGGCGATTTGAGCGATATGTGGAGTAAGTTCACGAATATTTTGTCGGGCCCTGCTGAGCAGTCTGGTAATTCTGACACTGACCTGTCAATATGTATTTCCTTTCATGTCGTTTGTTGTCAACAGAATCAGCTTATTCCCCTAGAGTTAGCGGCTTTCTTGTAGTTAAAAATAGGCAGAAATCCAATCTGCATTTGGAACGCATCTCATTGACTCTTGTGCAGAAAGGTGTGCAGTATTCTGCTGCATTTATTTTCGATAAGCTGCCACGTGAATTCAAGAATCTTAGCAGTAATCTACGCACTTTCAAGTGTAAACTGAAGAGTTTCCTCATGGCACACCCCTTCAACTAAGCCGGGGAACTCCTAGGAAAATCGGAAGGACGACGGTTCAATCCCGCGTCCGGCCATCCTGATTTAGGTTTTCCGTGATTTCCCTAAATCACTCCAGGAAAATGCAGGGATGGTTCCTCTGAAAGGGCACGGCTGTCTTCCTTCCCCATCCTTCCCTAATCCGATGAGACCGATGACCACGCTGTCTGGTCTCCTTCCCCAAATAACCAACCAACCAACCTAGGAAAATGAAAATATTAAGTTAGTTTTTGTGTTACATTGTTGATAACGTTTATTTAAATTTATGTTTATTTAAATTTTGTCATCTGAAAAAGATACATATTCGTTCCATTCTATTTATTATTACTCTTCTGCTATATTTTCATTTACTGATTCATTTCATAACGATGGAGACCTGTTCCTCAATTTGGTCCTAAAGAAAATGACATATAAAACAGAAAAAGTTGAGAAGTAGCATGTTTGGTCGTTAAGTTCAAATTTCTCATTTTATAGAAAACAGCCAGTTTGGGAAGCCTGTCGAAACATAAACATTTCAAAGCTTCTCTCTCTCTCGTGGAGTGTTATGTAATGTAAAATGCTTAAAGCTTGTCAGCTGAATTACAGTTTCATACACATAAAAATGTTTTAACAAAACGTTAATAAATATTAAGGGACAACAACAGAAAATGAAAATTAATAATTCCTTTGATTACAATTTAGAACACAAAACTGCGCTCTTGCGATTCCCTTCGATGTGAAAAGAAGAGGAAAAAAATTGTATCGAATAATGATAATATCTTCATCATGTACGTAAAATTAGAGAGAAATGAGCGAAGACTGAGACTTATCAACAATCGTTCTTAAAGCGTAGTACACGTGACTGGAAAATGGAATGGGGAATATAACGGTGGTACTTAACAGTACACTTGCCACACGGCGGAATATGAATTGTGAGTATAGATGTAGATCTATTTTAACCCAGTTTGTTAAGGACTTCCAGAAGATGTTGGCATAGAAAACTTCAGCAGTACCGTGTCACGAGCACAAACATTAATTGCGCCTCTCGTTTAATGTATGCTAATGGGAGAATAGTAGCCGCAACAGTAGATACTTCTGAAGATTGATACGACGACAGCTGTTATTGCTTTAGCTCACCGTGAGATTTAAGAACCGTCGGCTGAGGTATTGGCCACAATATGCAAGAGGGAGAGAGAGAGAGAGAGAGAGAGAGGGAGAGAGAGAGAGAAATTCCCAATAAATTCCACACATGCCGTCGGAGACAGATTAAAGTGACAAAATATGTTCGTGACCTCAACGAAAGGTTTCGTTGCTGAAATTCATTTTAACTTCTAATTAACTCCAAAATTTTCCCTAAACGATTCTATTAGGATCCCTTATGTCTTCCTGGTACAATAGTGAAGTCGTGATAAGTATATAGCAACCACACTTTTGACATCCATACATGATACTAGTGAAGGAAGAAACTCAAACGGCGGATACGGACGGCTGTACCAAAAATGGCTCTGAGCACTATGGGACTTAACTTCTGAGGTCATCAGTCCCCTAGAAATTAGAACTGCTTAAACCTAACTAAACTAAGGACATCACACACAGCCATGCCCGAGGCAGGATTCGAACCTGCGACCGTAGCAGTCACGCGGTTTAGGACTGTAACGCCTAGAACCACTCGGCCACCCCGCCCGGCACAGCTGTTCCCTTGTCAGTTATTAAGCACAACTCAGGGCGATACTCCAACGTAAACACTGCTGTGGAATTACTGTTTCCACTTTTCACCGTTTGGATAGTATAATTTCTCTTCTTCTTTATCAATGCTTCACTTAAACTGAACTTTGCACCGAAAGATACCAAAGCACAAATCGGCCGGTCCCGACGGTTTGCAGGTGGAAGTTTATATCAAGTTCTGGCACTTACTCAGTGGCACGCTTTGAGAAAACTCGCAAAGAAATTCTGGGAGGTACAGTTACTCTGCTGAGTTTTAAGGACGCTATAGCCGTGCTAATGCAAAAGAAGATCAAATAACTGCATCACGAATATGAAAGATCCGTCCGAGCCAGTGTTAATGTGGAAAATTTATAACAAACGAGGGCCGAACTCCATATCTCAGCGGTACAGATACTGACATACAGAGGATAAATAATCTTAAAACAGTATACTGGTAGCCAAGATCGCAGAAATACTTTTTATTCCATGATTACCGGTTTCGGCGAAACTAAAGCCGCCATCATCGGATCTTAGGACACATACAGGTTACAACATCAAGGCAAACAATGGTGATATTAATAGTTGCCTATAACACGCAGGCCTTACGTCTCTTGGACGCCTATGAGCTACTTACGACAATTGTCACCCTACAGGATAAATAATCGTTTACCTATGATTATCATGGAAAGTCCTGTAGATATACAATTTGATTTTGTGACTTATTTTAAGTGTCCAATTAATGTTTTCCTTTATGATGAAACTAACTGTGCCCGCCGTGTTACCCGAGGTTAAACAGTTATTTATGAAGAAATGTTAATGCCGAAAATCGCCTCCACTCGTATGCGCCGTACATTAATATCTTTTGGAGGTATTGAGGCACAAGCAAACCGCGCAACATCGAGATAACAGAAGACCACCAAATTTTGAGTCGCTGGGAGGAGCTGAGAAAATGCATGTCGCTCACAATTCCCTCGTTTACTTACGGGAGAAAAACTGATTTCCACACTAAACTTAAAGCATTAATTTGACAGTTAACTTTCGTCGACCCTATTTTAGTCATGTTACGTATCCAACAGCAGTCACGTTGTCCATCCCACCGAAATCGTTTCTTTCTCAGGACTAAAAGAACCTGTGTGTTAATTCAGGGTATAGGCTAAAGTTACTCCAAGTCCGTCCAGCCGCCTCAGCGTGAAGGAGTAACAAACATATTAAACTGACGAAAAAAGAAAACAATCAATTTTTAGTTCGGTGTAGCACAATTTTTATAATATTTGAATGGAGAACAATGTCATTTGCCGTCACCTATGTGCCTGTTACAAGCGGACACACTCGCAAATCAATCAAATCGAGCCTCGCTAAGAGCCTCCCACGTTGTACATGTAAAGGCACGGCGTCTCTCTGTTGTACAACTTTTAAATGACACCGTCATTGTGAGTCTTCTAGGGCTATGTCTCCGCAGTCGTTATCAGGAGTTGGAATCACTAACTGCCGGGACTGGCACGGTGCTCTGATTACATATATGTAACGGCGCGTCTGTAAGCTTCCAGAGAGGGCCGGATTGCTACTTGCGCGGAAAGCAGGTTGTGGAGCTTTTATTGGCTCCGTCTCGCAGTAGACTCGAGTGACGTCATACGTTGCGAGGGGCGCGCGCCTCGTGTGAAACTTCCCCTCTCGTGTCCCTACAAACGTCAAACCTATTTTCTAAGCCCAGCTCTTGTCTTTATTAAAATTGTTGCTATTTACTCCAATTTCGCTCGCTTCTTTAATAAAATCCCAGTGTTTGAGTCAAAATCTTGTCTTACCAAACTGTACTTTATGGCCGTTTTCTAGTCAATGTTTAGCCATGGCCGACTGTTAAAGTGTAACTTTGTTTGATATGTTATGAAAGCATTGCAAAACGCTCGGTAACAGTGCGAATAGTTTGAGCAATGCAAATGCTGCCACATTCATAGGGGACACTTTACACGGTAGGAATTCGAAGTCCTGTGTTGTCTTCAACGGGGCTAGAGTACTGGTCCGCCTATGTCTCTTCAGCATGCGCCGCGTCTTGTTAATTGTTACTCCACAGTATGGAAGGAATGCAGCTGGTTTGGCGTCTTCCGTCATTCAAGAGGCACCTTTCATCGCTGGCACTCGAAAGGTTAGTAATTTCGCCCTTGCTGTAACCATTTTCTGTGAACAGGTGCTTGACATGTTGAAACTCTTTTCCTTGCGGTACTAAGGTATTCAGTACCGCTTTCTTGCGTACACGGTGGTGAAAACTGTTGGCGTTTGATTACTGGTCAGTATGCATAGATTTCCTGTACGCTGAATGAGCAAGCCGGCCTGCTGCCTCCTATTCAACTGTAACATCGAAGAACCGAAGTTTGCCGTCCCTCTCCAACACGATAATAAATTTAATGTTGGGATGGACTCCGTTCATGAGGTCGACGAACCACTGCAGTGTATTTTCACCATGAGACCTTATCAAGGACGTTTACAACCTCGCAGAGTTCAGAGCTTACTCCTCAAAGTGCTCCAGGAAGAAGTTCGCGATGGCCGGACACAGAGGGGATCCCATGGTTGTGGCATTCTTCATCTTATAATATTCCTTACGGTACAGAAAGAAAGCTGTCGTTAAGGCATGACGAAAGAACCTGACTACCTTAGGTGGAAGCTCTGGGCCAAAAGATCCAGCACTTCTTCTACCTGCTATCTCGTAAGAAGTTACACAACTTCCAGAGTAAACATCATGCCATTTTGGCTTATCTTTATTTTCTTGAGAGTTTCAGTGAATGATTGCTAGTTAACAACATAATGTTCGCAGTGTCCCAGGTTGGATGGTAATAACCATACCAGATGTCTTGCCAGTCTGTAGGTGAGTGAACTGATGAACAAAATATGTGGTTCAGAGGAACATTTTCCTTATGTATCTTCGGCAGTACGTAAAGCCTGGGGAAGTCTGGTGGCAAGTGGCATTAATTACGCTCGCGTATTTTATTCCAAATGATGAGGCTTGTAAATCGAGAAGATTTTATTGATCCACCTTTAAATCGTCGCATGAACGTCAAACAGGGTAAAGGCCACTAAGTTTGCGAGGTGCCGGGGTGGAGAAAATAATTTTTCTGTAAAAAACAGTAAGGAATTAATTAACAATATTCAATCTATAAGTTGTACACCTGACACTAGACTGGTGTCCTTTGACATCGTCAGCCTTTACACAAATGTTCCGGTTGATGAAACCATAGACCTTGTAAAAGAGAATCTTCTTAAACACAAAAAATTTAGTGAAACTCAGATTGCGGAACTCATTGGTTTGCTTAAGGTCATTTTAAAATACAACTACTTCACATTTAACGGGAAAATGCATGTTCAGCCAGATGGTCTAGCAATGGGTAGCCCCCTCGCCGGTATTCTAGCAGAGGTTTTCATTAACGCCCTGGAAACAACGTTCTTCAATTCAAGTTCAGAATTACGCCACAAAATCCGCTATTATGCACGGTATGTTGATGACATTTTCATTGCTTTTGATGGCACTGATCATGAGTTAGAGCAGCTCTTTGACACTTTCAACTGTTTACATGAAAAAATTTCCTTCACTAAAGAACTTCAAAACGATAAACGTGAACTTAATTTTCTCGATTTAACAATTTCTATAGAAGATAATTCCTTCCATTTTAATATCTTCCGCAAGGAAACATATTCAGATAATGTCATTCCTGCTGACTCAACCCATCCAAAAGCTCATAAATTGGCATTTTTTCATTCCGCCATTCACCGAATGGTAACCACTCCTTTATCACCTACGGATCAAAAAAAGGAATTAAATGTCATCAAAGCGAGTGCGGTTAATAATAGGTATAACCAGAATATGATCGATTACCTGCTCAATAAGAAAATCTCCCAAAAATGTTCGACTTTGAGAAATAATCTCCCCACGGATACCACAGAAACTAAAACATTTGTTTCCATCCCTTTCCTGGGTAACTTATCGTATAGGATTAAACGTCTTCTAAATAAAAAATATAACTGTAACGTCTCCTTTTCTACAGATAACAGTTTAAAAAGAAATCTTATACAGTCAGTAGAGATTGCCAGCGATTGGTTTTCTAATTCAGGTATTTACAAGCTAACCTGTAATAACTGCCCCTCATATTATATTGGTCAAACCGGCAGAGCTGTGAAAACACGATATAAAGAACATCTTCTAGGTAAAAAAGGAACGAATATTCGCCACTCTACCTTTGCTGAACACCTCTTGATAACCGGCCATACGCCTAAACAGTTAGAAGACACGGTTATCCTACATAGACAGGTCAAAGGACGGAGACTAGATCTGTGGGAAGAGCTATTTATTTTTAAACATCTAGAGCTCAAAGACGGCAATATACTGAATGATCAGTTGAACCTTGCCTGTAAACAATTTTTCGAAGGCTTTAAACCCGTACTGTTTAATGTATAACATTAATGCTAGTAACCTCAGTAGTCTATTTCCTCAGGAAGCTATAATGCACTTTCAAATCTTTCAATTTACTACCGTTTATATAATGTGTTCTTCTCACGATGTATGGCTGCCACTACAGCGACCCTCATGTAATTTTCTCTTATTCTATATTACGTAGTAACTGGATTGTGGACCAGGTCTCGTAATTTTCTTAAAAGCCATTACTGATTGTTCTTGATGTTTTGACTTATATACGTTCTATGTGCTTCACTAATATGGTAATATAACTTTTATATTCTGGCTATATAGACCACTGCATGTAACTCACGGCGGAAGCGCCACCTGTCTTTTTGATGTATGTATCTACGTTATTGTTCCTATACCTCCCACAATGTCATAACGGGAGTGTTAAATGCTTGCCATTTTATTTATTATCACTCTATTTAAGAACGCATTTAATATTGATGTTTCAAATGTTACTTCAGTACGCCTATCCGCACATAGTTCGCGACATGAGCGCCACCTGCCCTGGCCGCTGTGCTACTACGCTGGCCGATTTTACTCAGTCGCTTATGCGCCCTCCAACTTCCATGTACCTATTTTATTTGTCTGACAAACCCTGTTTTCACGGCTATATTTTATATGATTAATGTAACTATGCAGATGTTTGCCTAAACGATAAGGACATATCACTTCATGTTGTTATAATACTGTAAGTACCAGGAATCTTTCTCACATCTTGTAATACAATATTTTCCTAATATATGTTAAACTTTATTCTTGACTCATGTTCCATACCTTAATATGTATTACGATGTTCATTGTCCCCAGGCCGTCTTCTGAAGAAGATAGATTTATATCTATTGAAGCCTAGGTAAAGATTACTTTATCCTTTGCAACTGGTCGGCTGCTCTTAGTCTGATAACTAATATAAGGACATCACACACAGCCAGGCCACATCCACGATTCGAACCTGCGACCGTAGCGGTCGCGCGGTTCCAGACTGAAGCGCCTAGAACCGTTCGGCCACATCGGCCGGCCGGCAGATGTTGGTTTATTAGTTCGCCTCTTGTTGAAAGGACAGGGACGAGGTGTGCTCAGCTTCATGAAGCCAATTGCGAAGCTGCTCGAAAGCGAAGGATAAGCTGAGAATGACTTTCTAAGTGATGTGCTGACTACGTGCACCTCCAGGCCGTTTCCGACTGACGCTTTTTTTTTTTGGTCATCAGTCTACTGACTGGTTTGATGCGGCCCGCTACGAATTCCTTTCCTGTGCTAACCTTTTCATCTCAGAGTAGCACTTGCAACCTACGTCTTCAATTATTTGCTGGCTGTATTCCAACCTCTGCCTTCCTCTACATTTTTCGCCATCTACGACTCCCTATAGAACCGTGGAAGTCATTCTCTGATGTCTTAACAGATGTCCTATCATCCTGTCCTTTCTCTGTGTCAGTGTTTTCCACATGTTCCTTTCCTCTCTGATTCTGCGCAGAACCTCCTCATTCCTTACCTTATCAGTCCACTTAATTTTCAACATTCGTCCATAGCACTACATCTCAAATGCTTCGATTCTCTTCTATTCCTGTTTCCCCACAATCCATGTTTCATTACCATACAATGCTGTGCTCCAAACGTTCATTCTCAGAAATTTCTTCCTCAAATTAAGGCCTATGTTTGGTACTACTAGACTTGTCTTGGCCATGAACGCTCTTTTTGCCAGTGCTAGTATTCTTTTGATGTCCTCCTTACTCCGTCCGTCATTGGCTACTTTCCTGCCTAGTCATCTACTTCGTGACCATCACCTTACGTTTCTCGCTGTTCTCATTTCCACTACTTCTCATTACCTTCGTCTTTCTTCTTTACTCTCAATCCATACTCCATAGTCATTATTCATTCCATTCGGCAGATCCTGCAATTCTTCTTCAGTCTCACTCAGTATAGCAACGTCATCAGCGAATCGTATCATTGATATCCTTTCACCTTGAATTTTAATTCCACTCCCGAATATTTCTTTTATTTCCGTCATTGCTTCCTCGACATACAGACTGAACAGTAGGGGCGAAAGATTACATCACTGTTTTACACTGTTTATAATCAGGGCACTTCGTTCTTGGTCGTTCACTCTTATTATTTCCTCTTGGCTCTTGCACTTAATGTATATTACCCATATCCCCCTGTACCTTATCCCTATTTGTCTCAGAATTATAAACATCTTGCACCATTTTACATCGTCGAACGTTTTTTTCAGGTCAACAAATCCTATGAGCATGTCCTGATTTTTCTTTATTCTTGCTTCCATTAACAATCACAATGTCCGAATTGCGTCTCTGGTGCCTTCAACTATCCTAAAGCCAAACTGATCGTCGTGTAACACGTCCTCAATTTTTTTTTCAATTCTTATGTACTTATCCTTGTCAGCAACCTGGCTTCGTGAGCTATTAAGCTAATCATGGGACAATTGTCGCACTTGTCTGCTCTTTCATTCTTCAGAATTGTGTGGGTAATATTTTTCTGAATGTCAGATAGTATGTCGCCACTCATACACTCTACACACCAGTGCGAGTAGTTTCCTTGCCACTTCCTCCAATGATTTTAGAAATTCTGATGGAATGTTATCCATCGATTGTGCCTCATTTTATCTGAAGTACTCCAGAACCCCCCCATGAATTGGTGGGGAGGCTTGCGTGCCTCAGCGATACAGATGGCCGTACCGTAGGTGCAACCTCCACGGAGGGGTATCTGTTGAGAGGCCAGACAAACGTGTGGTTCCTGAAGAGGGGCATCAGCCTTTTCAGTAGTTGCAGGGGCAACAGTATGGATGATTGACTGATCTGGCCTTGTAACGTTAACCAAAACGGCCTTGCTGTGCTGGTACTGCGAACGGCTGAAAGCAAGGGGAAACTACAGCCGTAATTTTTCCCGAGGGCATGCAGCTTTACCGAATGATTAAATGATGATGACGTCCACTTGGGTAAAATATTCCGGAGGTACAATAGTCCCCCATTCGGGTCTCCGGGCGGGGACTACTCAAGAGGACGTCGTTATCAGCAGAAAGAAAACTGGCGTTCTACGGATCGGAGCGTGGAACGTCGGATCCTTTATTTGGGCAGGTATTTTAGAAAATTTAAAAAGGGAAATGGATAGGTTAAAGTTAGATATAGTGGGAATTAGTGAAGTTCGGTGGCAGGAGGAACAAGACTTTTGGTCAGGTGAATACAGGGTTATAAATACAAAATAAAATAGGGGTAATGCAGGAGTAGGTTTAATAATGAATAAAAAAATAGGAGTGCGGGTAAGCTACTACAAACATCATAGTGAACGCATTATTGTGGCCAAGATAGACACAAAGCCTACGCCTACTACAGTAGTACAAGTTTATATACCAACTAGCTCTGCAGATGATGAAGAAATAGATGAAATGTATGATGAGATAAAAGAAATTATTGAGGTAGTGAAGGGAGACGAAAATTTAATAGTCAGTAAAAAAAGGGAGAGAAGGAAACATAGTAGGAGAATATGGATTGGGGGGAAGAAATGAAAGAGGAAGCCGTCTGGTAGAATTTTGCACAGAATATAACTTAATCATAGCTAACACTTGGTTCAAGAATCATAAAAGAAGGTTGTATACGTGGAAGAATCCCGGAGATACTAAAAGGTATCAGATTGAGATTGAGTTAATAATTAAATCACTAAGGACCAAGAACTCTCATGGATATGACGGGGTATCTAACAGAATACTGAAGTATTGTTCCACGTATGTTAGCTCAGTACTTAGCCATATCTGTAACTTTTCCTTTAGGAGTGGTCGGTTTCCTGACCGATTAAAGTACTCGGTAGTGAAGCCACTTTATAAAAAGGAAGACAGGGATAATGTTGACAATTATAGACCTATTTCTATGCCATCGGTGTTTGCTAAAGTTATCGAGAGGGTTGTATATACAAGGTTACTGCAGCATTTAAATTCACATAATTTGCTGTCAAATGTACAGTTTGGTTTTAGAAATGGCTTAACAACTGAAAATGCAATAGTCTCTTTTCTCTGTGAGGTTTTGGACGGATTAAATAAAAGGTTGCGAACGTTAGGTGTTTTCTTTGATTTAACGAAGGCTTTTGACTGTGTTGACCACAAAATATTACTGCAGAAGTTGGAACATTATGGAGTAAGGGGAGTAGCTTACAATTGGTTCGCCTCCTACTTTAAGAACAGAAAGCAGAAGGTAATCCTCCGCAATATTGAGAGTGGTAATGATGTTCAGTCCCAATGGGGCACTGTTAAATGGGGCGTTCCCCAAGTGTCGGTGCTGGGGCCACTGCTGTTCCTTATTTATGTAAATGATATGCCTTCTAGTATTACAGGTGATTCAAAAATATTTCTGTTTGCTGATGACACCACCTTGGTAGTGAAGGATCTTGTGTGTAATATTGAAACATTATCAAATAATGTAGTTCATGATATAAGTTCGTGGCTTGTGGAAAATAATTTGATGCTAAATCACAGTAAGACTCAGTTTTTACAGTTTCTAACCCACAATTCAACAAGAACTGACATTTTAATCAGACAGAATGGGCATGTTATAAGCGAGACGGAACAGTTCAAGTTCCTAGGCGTACGGATAGATAGTAAGCTGTTGTGGAAAGCCCATGTTCAGGATATTGTTCAGAAACTAAATGCCGCTTTATTTACCATTAGAACAGTATCTGAAATAAGTGACATTTCAACACGAAAAGTAGTATACTACGCATATTTTCATACGCTTATGTCATATGGTATTATTTTTTGGGGTAATTCTTCTGATTCAAAATGGGTATTTTTGGCTCAAAAACGGGCTGTTCGAGCTATGTATGGTGTAAGTTCGAAAACCTCTTGTCGACCCCTATTCAATAGTCTGGGAATTTTGACATTGCCCTCACAGTATGTATTTTCTTTAATGTCGTTTGTTGTTAGCAATATTAGCTTATTCCCAAGAGTTAGCAGCTTTCACTCAGTTAATACTAGGCAGAAATCAAATCCGCATGTGGAATGCACTTCCTTGACTCTTGTGCAGAAAGGAGTGCGGTATTCTGCTGCATCCATTTTCAATAAGCTACCACAAGAACTCAAAAATCTTAGCAGTAGCCCAAACACTTTTAAGTCTAAACTGAAGAGTTTCCTCATGGCTCACTCCTTCTATTCTGTCGAGGAGCTCCTGGAAGAGATAAAAAATTAAGCAAATTCCAGTGTTACATTCTTGATTTTCTTTATTTAAACTAACGACTTGTTTCATTTTATCTGTTTCTACAATCGTGTTATAATTTCATGTATTGACTCGTTCCATGACCATGGAGACTTCTCCTAAATGTGGTCCCACGGAACAACAAATAAATAAATAAATAAATAAAATAGATTATATAATGGTAAGACAGAGATTTAGGAACCAGGTCTTAAATTGTAAGACATTTCCAGGGGCAGATGTGGACTCTGATCACAATCTATTTGTTATGAACTGTAGATTAAAACTGAAGAAACTACAAAAAGGTGCTAATTTAAGGAGATGGGACCTGGATAAACTGACTAAACCAGAGGTTGCAGAGAGTTTCATGGAGAGCATAAGGGAACAGTTGACAGGAATGGGGGAAAGAAATACAGTAGAAGAAGAATGGGTAGCTTTGAGGAATGAAATAGTGAAGGCAGCAGACGATCAAGTAGGTAAAAAGACGAGGGCTTATAGAAATCTTTGGGTAACAGAAGAAATATTGAATTTAATTGATGAAAGGAGAAAATATAAAAATGCAGTAAATGAAGCAGGCAAAAAGGAATACAAACGTCTCAAAAATGAGATCGACAGGAAGTGCAAAATGGCTAAGCAGGTATGGCTAGAAGACAAATGTAAGGATGTAAAGGCTTATCTCACGAGGGGCAAGATAGATACTGCCTACAGGAAAATTAAAGAGACCTTTGGAGAGAAGAGAACCACTTGTATGAATATCAAGAGCTCAGATGGAAACCCAATTCTAAGCAAAGAGGGGAAGGCAGAAAGGTGGAAGGAGTATATAGAGGGTTTATACACGGGCGATGTCCTTGAGGACAATATTATGGAAATGGAAGAGGATGTAGATGAAGACGAAATGGGAGATAAGATACTGCGTGAAGAGTTTGACAGAGCACTGACAGACCTGAGTCGAAACAAGGCCCTGGGAGTAGACAACATTCCATTAGAACTACTGACAGCCTTGGGAGAGCCAGTCATGCCAAAACTCTACCATCTGGTGAGCAAGATGTATGAGACAGGCGAAATACCCTCAGACTTCAAGAAGAATATAATAATTCCAATCCCAAAGAAAGCAGGTGTTGACAGATGTGAAAGTTACCGAACTATCAGTTTAATAAGCCACAGCTGCAAAATACTAACGCGAATTCTTCACAGACGAATGGAAAAACTAGTAGAAGCGGACCTCGGGGAGGATCAGTTTGAATTCCGTAGAATTGTTGGAACACGTGAGGCAATACTAACCTTACGACTTATCTTAGAAGAAAAATTAAGAAAAGGCAAACCTACGTGTCTAGCATTTGTAGACTGAGAGAAAGTTTTTGACAATGTTAACTGGAATACTCTCTTTCAAATTCTGAAGGTGGCAGGGGTAAAATACAGGGAGCGAAAGGTTATTTACAATTTGTACAGAAACCAGATGACAGTTATAAGAGTGGAGGGGCATGAAAGGGAAGCAGTGGTTGGGAAGGGAGTGAGGCAGGGTTGCAGCCTCTCCCCGATGTTATTCAATCTGTATATTGAGCAAGCAGTAAAGGAAACAAAAGAAAAATTCGGAGTAGGTATTAAAATTCATAGAGAAGAAATAAAAACTTTGAGGTTCACCGATGACATTGTAATTCTGTCAGAGACAGCAAAGGACTTGGAAGAGCAGTTGAACGGAATGGACAGTGACTTGAAAGGAGGATATAAGATGAACATTAACAAAAGCAAAACGAGGATAATGGAATGTAGTCAAATTAAATCGGGTGATGCTGAGGGAATTAGATTAGGAAATGAGACACTTAAAGTAGTAAAGGAGTTTTGCTATTTAGGGACTAAAATAACTGATGATGGTCGAAGTAGAGAGGATATAAAATGTAGACTGGCGATGAGAAGGAAAGCGTTTCTGAAGAAGAGAAATTTGTTATCATCGAGTATAGATTTAGGAGATGGAAGTCATTTCTGAAAGTATTTGTATGGAGTGTAGCCATGTATGGAAGTGAAACATGGATGATAAATAGTTTGGACAAGAAGAGAATAGAAGCTTTCGAAATGTGGTGCTACAGAAGAATGCTGAAGATTAAATGGGTAGATCACATAACCATTGAGGAGGTTTTGAATAGAATTGGGGAGAAGAGGAGTTGGTGGCACAACTTGACAAAAAGGAGGGACTGGTTGGTAGGACATGTTTTGAGGCATCAAGGGATCACCAATTTAGCATTGGAGGGCAGCGCGTAGGGTAAAAATCGCAGAGGGAGACCAAGAGATGAGTACACTGGGCAGATTCAGAAGGATGTATGCTGCAGTAGGTACTGGGAGATGAAGCAGCTTGCACAGTATAGAGTAGCATGGAGAGCTGCATCAAACCAGTCTCAGGACTGAAGACCACAACAGCAACAACTCCAGAACCAACTTAAATTCTGATTCTAATACAGGATCCCCTATCTCTTTTAAATCGACTCCTGTTTCTTTTATCACATCACACAAAAATCTTTTCCCACATAGGGGCCTTCAGTGTACTATTTCCACCTATCCGCTCTTTCCTCTGCACGTAGCAGAGGAGTTTCCGCTTTACTCTTAATGTTACCTACCGTTGCTTTTAATTTCTTTTCCGATTCTTTCACATTTTTCATGCTGGTTTTTCGTCTTACCTTCCCTGCACTTCCTATTTATTTCATTCTTTAGCGACTTTTAATTCTGTATTCCTGTAATTCCCTGAACTATATTTATTCTTTCTTTCATCGATCAACTGAATTAGTTCTTTCTTTAACCATGTTTTCTTCCCAGCTACCTTCTTTGGACCTATATTTCTCTCTCCCACTTTTGTTATTGCCCTTTTTCGGAGATGTCCATTCCTCTTCAACTGTACTGCCTTAGAAAACTTCCGGAGTATCTCGTCATTCCATAGTACTTCTTACCTCACTTCAATGCCTGTTAATTCTTCCTGCCTAATCTCTTAAACCTCGGCCTATTATTCATCACTACTAACTTGTTATCTTAGTCTACATCTTCTCCTGGGTACGCCTTACAATGCAGTATCTGTTTGCGGAATCTCTGTCTGACCATGATGTACTGTAACTGAAATCTTCCCGTTTCACACGCCTTTTCCAGGTATACCTATTCCTCCTATGCTTCTTGAACAGAGTATTCGCTACTACTAGCTGAAATTCATTACAGAACTCGATTAGCCTTTATCCTCTCTCATTTCTTGTCCACGGGGCATATTCTCCTGCAACCTTTTCTTCCACTCCTCTCCCTACCACTGGATTCCAGTCACCCATGACTATCAGATTTTCACCTCGCTTTACGTACTGCATAATCCTTTCAGTATCGTCATGCACTTTCTCTATCTCTTCAGCCTCAGCTCGCGACGTAGACATGTATATCCCAACTGTCGATGTCCGTATCGGTGCTGGTTTGCTGTCGATTCTGATAAGAACAACACAGTCACTGAACTATTCGCAGTAACAAATTCTCTGCCCTACCTTCCTACTCAAAACGAATCCTACTCCCATTATACCATTTTCTGCTGCTGTTGATATTAACCTATACTCATCTGACCAGAAATTTTGTCTTCTTTTCATTTCACTTCACTGACCCCTACTATATCTAGACTGAGCCTTTGCATTTCCCTCTTCAACTTTTCTAGCTTCCCTATCAAGTTAAAGCCTCTTACAATATGCGTTCCGACTCATAGATCGTTGTCCTTCCGTTGGTTATTCAATTTATTTTCTCATGGTCACCTTCCCTTTGGCAGTCTCTTCCCGGAGATCCGAATGGGGGGACTACTCCGGAATTTTTTGCCAATGGAGAGATGGTCATAATACTTTTCCAATTGCAGGCCACATGTCCTGTGTATATACGTTATGTGTCTTTAATGCACTGGTTTACACTACCTTCTGCATCCTCATGCCATTGATCATTGCTGATCGTTCCGACCTGAAAGACAGTTTCCAACCCCAAGGACAAGAGAGTCCCCTAAACATCTGTCCCCACCTCCGCTCTCTTTGACAAGGCTGGTGGCAGGATGAGGGTGACTTCTTACGACGGAAGTCTTCGACTGTCAATGTTGATTAATAATAAAAAATTAAATTGCGTTCAAACAAAGTTTTTGCCGAAACACCAGAGAATATACACAAGACGAACCGTAGGAGATTTAATGGGCAGAATAAAAGTGTACTAATACGTAACCTGCCCACGCCCAGAGATCACAAAGCGAAATATTTCGCGTTTATGAACGGCTTACATGCCAGCAGAGATAAGTAGAGGCTGAAGTTCTGAGGTAGCGTATGTATCTCTGACTGGAAGAGAGTGGTGCATTCGAGTAAAGGTTTATCCTAATGACCACAGCTTGTCCCAGACAGAGATCATTGCTTGAGCGGCTGCAAAACTTTTTGTATACAGTAGATGTAGTGTTTCTCTTGAGGATCTGCTAAATGTCGATCACTTTAGGATAAGGAAAAGTACAAGAACCAGTGAGACAGTTCTGTGGTTGCGCATGACAGTGGAGGAAAGACTTGAGAGAGGAAATTTCATAGGATTTGTTGACTTAGAGAGACGTTTCAACGACATAAATTTTGGAAGATGTAAACTATCAGGAAAATAGCTACAAGGCATGTGAAGGAAGGGGTAAGACACACTGAAGCGAACCATGCAACGAAACATCATCGATATGGGCTTTAGGAGCCGAAGGCCCACTTGTGTACCTTTGATGACTGCACGACACAAAGCTTTACGCCTCGTCTGGTCGCGTCAACACCGACACTGGACTGTTGATGACTGGAAACATGTTGTCTGGTCAGACGAGTCACATTTCAAATTGTATCTAGCGGGTGAACGTGTATGGTTATGGAGACAGCTTCATGAATGCACGGACCCTGCATGTCAGCAGGGGACTGTTCAAGCCGGTGGAGGCTCTTTAATGGTGTGGGGCGAGTGCAGTTTGAGTGATATGCGACCCATGATAGGTGACACGTGCTAAGCATTTTGTCTGGTCACCTGCATTCATTCATGTCCACTGTGTATTCCGAATGACTTGGGCAATACAGGAGGACAATGCGACACCACACACGTTCAGAATTGCTTCTGAGCGGCCCCAAGAACACTCTTCTGAGTTTAAACACTTCCGCTGGCTACCAGACTCCCCAGGCATGAACATTATTGAGCATATCAGGGATGCCTTGCAATACGCTGTTCCGAAGTAATCCCCACCCCTCGTAATCTTACGGATTCATGGACAGCGCTGCAGGATTCATGGTACCAGTTCCCTCCAGCACTACTTCAGACATTAGCCGAGTCAATTCCACGTCGTCCTGCGGCACTTCTGCGTACTCGTGGGGGCCCTACACGATATTAGGTAGGTGTAACAGTTTCTTTTGCTCTTCAGTGGACAACACTCCACCTCCAACGATTCGATTCCCTTCTTTTCCGGGCTTTGTACACTTCCATACAGTGCTGTGTTTCAGACGTACGTTCTCAGGAATGTATTCCTAAAAATAAAGCCAATGTTTGAAACTAGTTGTCAGCTTCTTATACCCTCCTTCATTCTCCATCATTCACAGCTCAAAATTACTAAAGAGTTTCCATGCGAGCCTCTTCATGCGACTTTTATTTGAAGAAAGCTCATGTCAGTATCTGTGGAACGTCAGTTTACTGAGCAGTTAGCAAGTTTTCTCCGGTACAAAAAAATTGAGCAGCTGAGTGCGTTCATATCAGCCACATTTTACATATCTTACAGTAAACGTATCTACTAACTGTACGATTCAAATGCACTTGTGCAAGGTTCATTACGTTTTGCTACTATCTGAGTCCCATATGTATGTTTGCAATTTCTCAGTGCCATATTCTACTGCACTTGTCCGTTAACATCCTGGAACAACAAAACGAATGAATAGGTGAGAATGTGTGTGTGTGTTTTTGTGATTACGAATCCTATGTGCACAACCGTGGGAGTAGAGAAGTGTGCTGCTGTGACAGTATGGCTAACATTAGTAGATGCTTGGTAGTTAGCAAAGATGTTTCTGTTTGCCTTTGTCTAACATTTTGTGTAGGTTGGCAGAGTACAATAGGCTTGCTCTCTAGCCATGTCCGTTGCAGGGATAAAGCCCGGTTTCATTAAGAGAGCTCTTCACTGTCCCCTAGATGTTTGATAAGATCGGTTACTCGCAAGTGCTTCTCCTCGATTGTTTAGTTACCGTTGAATTTGTACAATTTTTTAGGCTAGCTTCATCTAGCGCTTTTCTTTTATAGCTTATAGCATTTTAGCGCGTGTGGTGAATTTTTTTCAGTACCACGTGCGTTACATACTGTGAAACTTAGGTGACAGTGGGCTAAGTTAAGGTGCGTCGAAATAGGTAACGACTCAGTTCAATCATTTTCCCGTTTTCATGACCGCGAGTGCATTATACGTTACAACAGAGATTTTGCCACTGACTATCGATCTGTTTTATTCTGTATCTTGTATTGTTCGGTACTTGTCTTTTTCATTACCACCACGTGTTAGTATTCACGCTTAATGGCCTTCTGCTCTCATATCTTGTTATCTTTTCGATGGATTCAGAGCAGTTCCAATCCGTTTATCCTGAAATACCTATTCGTTCGATACTTATATCTGTGCGTTATCATCAACTACTCGTGTTCTGGTTTAAGATCTTTTTGTGCTATAACTCCATCTCATACAGTGTCTTTACATTAAATGATTTTAGGTTTTAGAAACAGTTTTTGTATTTCAAGGGTAATTTTGCGTATTCATTTCGTGAGTAAATCAAGAGAGAGCACTTCCTTGCTAGCCAGACGTGGTCCTGTTGAGGAACATTTTTTCTTTTCTTTTCTCCGCTATGTAAATCTGAAACGTCCCCTTTGAACAATTATACATGACTGTCCTTAAACTAACACACAATATTTTTAGCGCAACGCAATCTGTCTTTCAATAACCCCTACAAAAGAATGGCCCTGACTAACATTAACCTATACCTTTCACAAATCACTTACCTCACAAAAATCTTCGTTACTCGAGCTACAGCAATACAGCGAGCGCCACTACTGCCAGCTAAATAAAAGATTCAAACTACCGAAGGCACTAACTACTGATAGGCATAGTTAGCAAATGAACGATTTTGATAGAGAACAAACAATGTATTTACCTTAATAGTCATAATATATATAGCAGTTCATGACAAATTACAAAACTCCGCCATCTCTCTCCCCACATCCACCACTGCTGGCGGCTCACCTCCAACTGCGCAACGCTACGCGGTGTTCGCATCCAGCTACCCAACACTACAATGGCAGACAACAATGCAAACTAGCCAGAAACTGCACGCCGCACAGCCAGTGATTCTCGTACAGAGCGCTACGTGGCGTTACCAATAAAAAAACCTGAACAGCCTACTTACATAGCCCCATGCTCCTCACAAAAAATTTTACAAATTATTTTGGGCAGTGGCCAATACAGATTTGAAAAAAATTTTCATAATTACAATAACAAAGAAATCAAATGCACACACTTATCGATACAATGTTGGTCAAAAGCTAAAATTTTCTCACAGTCCATAAAGACAGTCCTGATCGTTCATCACAGTAAAATAGCAGTGTTTTTCTCAAAGTCTGAGCAGTAACAGAAAATGCACACGGAAGTAGTGGATTTCCATGCAGTATTGAAGAAGTAGTGTTGTCCTTCCAACTGAAAGACAGTGCTGACTCTTGACATGCAGACAGGTAATGGCCACAACAGAGCAAACCCACAGCAGAGTCAGTCGAAGTTTTGAAGAATACTGGTTGGTAGGTCATCACAGAGCAGACCCACTGTAGTCCTGGTAGAGAGTATAGTATTGGTGGGCGACCAGATGTGCAGACCCACTGCAGTTCTTGTAGAAATAATGGTATTGTTGGGCCATCAAAGATGCAGTCACACTGTATTCCTTGTAGAAATAATGGTATTGGTGGGTCATCAAAAGTGCAGACCCACTGTAGTCCTTGTAGAGATGGCTAGCAACCATCCATTGCGACTGTGCAGGTGCACAATCACCATAGAAGAGTCTTGCGGACGATATAGCAAGTCCATGAACCACCACTTGCGCACTCACAATTTTTTTTTTTTTTTTGAAATGTCCTTAGAATCAGCAATGCTGTTATCCAGTCCCTTGCTGAATTATTAACACACGTGCAAACACTATCAGTCCCTACTTCTCACATATTGTCCATATACTATGACCAACAGAAATGTGTGCAGTGAAATGTAACTTACAAGTTACTTAATTTGATAAACTGGTGTCAATTACAAATTTATAACATAAGAATACAATAACAAAGGTACAAAATGCATCATTAAATAACATAACAATACAGATAACATTTGTGGTAATGCAGGCTTTACAAAAGAATCGAAATAACATATACATCAGTGTTACAGGAATTATGACATAAGTTAATATATAAAATGTCAGAATAACTTTCGAATCATCAACTTCACACATAAGCATTAAAACAAAACAGAATAAATAATGTCTAAACATCTTTACAACGGAAATAACATATTATCAGAAAAATTCTAAAACATAAATCTTATTAGCTAAACACATACACGCAGGAAAAACACAGCTATACAAGAGTACACAAACACATAGGGGGATAACACAGGGGGAAAGGACAGGCTTTGTTTTCAGTGTAACATTTGGTAATGCAGTATTTTGCAAACAAAACCCTTTTTTTCTTGGAGATCTCCCTTCGTTCATCATTATTCCTAAAAAGTCCTATTTATACCTCTTTTCTGTATTCTAACCATATTTCTTTCAAAATAATTATGGCTCATTGTACAATACTCATTTTGGCCCAAATCGTTTTCATATAACTTCTCAATGCATTTCTTCCAATTTATCACAACTCGTTCTCACATATAGCCTACCCCATCTTAAGCTAACTTAAATCTACTGAGCTCAGATGCTAAACTAAGGGACGAGGCAATGCAGCAGCACAAAACAGTTAACACAAACAGTAATGACAAAATATTCAATTTGGCAGAGCAAGCATCAATATTACAACTAATATAAGGCAATGAGCAGCAAACAAGAAAAATAAATCAGTAGTAAAACGGCTTAACAAAGTAATGTAAAGTGAAATTTAGTAGCACTATGCCTGGCAAACAGCAGCAGCAAATGCAATAACTTATATCTAAACATGACAAAGTTCAAGCAGAAAAAATAGTAAACTAAAGACAACAACGCAGATACGGGAAATGTATATTCACATCTCAATATCTATGTCATTAAAGTGGTGCACCACAACTTATTCTACAAAATAAATTACCAAGTACTTAAAAAGAAAATTATGGATGCAGTTCCTGTGAAGGTAAATGTCTTTTTTGTGCTCCCTCATTTTTTTTGAAAAAAATTATTATTTACTCGATCTGTAGACAGAAAATATTTATATTAGTACATCTATAAAATTTTATTTTAACCAATGCTGCAGTGCAGCTAGAAACTAGATATTAAACAAAATAGACAAAGCAAGGCATGAAACGTCATTCACTAGCCATATGGCATTTCATAATGCAGTAAACAATCTTTCAACTAGCAAGACAATAGACATGAAATGTTACTCATCATTTCATTTCAGTAAATATCTTAAATTAAGAACTCTACAGTGTAATCATGTTTTCAAGTTTGAGGGTGTCGTATTTACGATGCTTTCTACAAAGGAATGTCAACAGCGAGGATAATGGCCTCTTTTTTTGTTTTTCTGCACCCGTGCCTCTGAAAGGCACACACTAATGACTTTCTTCCAGGCGATTGTCGTGCAGCTGGGTGCCCACGACGCATTACGTGCAGGTGGTCACTTAACTTTCTCACCGAAATATTTGCGACACCAGTTTCCGCTACAGTGACAGTCGCATATAAAAATATTTCACAGGTCAACAATTTGCGTTACAAATTTGTAGAAACAAAATCCTATTGATATAACAGTGTCCAAAAAATTTTCGTTGGCATTGTAATACATTCACGCATTTACATACATTTCATAACTCTTAAAGTACGGATCTTGGTTTCCAACAACATTTTTCACAAACCAGAGTGCCTAACCACTACTCATTGTTCCTTACCTTATTCGTCGACACTTCTTCAATATTTCATCATAACAGATACGTAGCATAATCAAATAACTCATATAGCATCAGCTTATTGATCATAAACATACCGCAACAGCATAATACACATAGTCATCGTAATAATAACATCATAACACCTCAGTCAACTCTCAAAATCGTCGTAGCTTCCTCCAATAATTTCAAAACCTAAAAAAAATTCTCTGCTCATGTCAAAAGTGTCATCTGCCTCAAACGTACTTTAAAAATGATAATCTCATACCAAATACGTAATTTTAAGCTCTCATATTATCACAATGATTCCGAAAAAATATGAACAGTTCACAAAGTACAGACAAAATACAATTTCACAAGTGTGAAGTTATCCAACTGTGTAATTACGTAAACATCTGTCACTGATGTAGTAAACAAATGTTTACCTCTCAGTTAAATGATCAGATAGCTGTGTAATTTGCGTGTTAGAGAAATATGATACCGATGTGTAAAGTTGTATAAGCAAATACCATATCAGCTAGGGCTCCTTGTGCTTGTCA
The DNA here is from genome assembly GCF_023864345.2 of Schistocerca serialis cubense. NCBI lineage: Eukaryota > Metazoa > Arthropoda > Insecta > Orthoptera > Acrididae > Schistocerca > Schistocerca serialis. The sequence continues at coordinate 109,986,941 of NC_064642.1, read as the reverse complement.
AACACATGGTACACAAAGTAAGCGTATACCCCCCTGAGGATTAATGTAATTATATCCTCAGGTGTTACAGATTACAGCAATGGAATGAAATGCATCAAGGAAAACTTTCTTTGTAATTCAAAAATTTTAAAAAATAAATGTTTTAAGTACAAAATTAATCACTGAAATGCGTGTCCTGTAGCACTAAACTGTGCGGCTTGTTGTAAGATAATCTCTGTGGAAGTGTCGTAGTTATCGTCCTCCGAAAGCTAAGTTCCGCAAAAATCAATGTACTTACCTCATGATAAACAAAAGTGAAATGCTTTGCGTATAGATATCTTAGTTATTACGCTTACTGCCGTGATGAAGAAAGTACTGTGCTGTAACGTAGTGTTGTGCTACAGAAAAGGCTTTCTCATTGTAGCTATACCACAAAAGTTACTACTAAAACATATTTTACTTTCCAGAATAATGCACAAGAACGTGCAGATATAAAACAGAAACACCGCAAAAGCAACATTGTAAATTGTCACTCATTAGTAGCGTCGTGATAAAACCATGTAGTTGTCACATAAACTAACCACTGTGTCGTCTGGTATCTCACAGAAAGTACTTTAAATCGAAAATGTATTTTCAAGTAAACCAAAATATTGCATTAAAATCTCATTAGCAGTATTGGTAAATGTTCTAAGTATGTGAGCCTTATAGTCGTTACGTAATCGTGCAACAAACAAGCAAGAATGTACACACACAATAACACTGTGATGTCTGTTCACTATAACAATGCATTCGTAATTTTTGTTTAAATAAGTTCTCTTGGTTCTTGACTGGATATTTAACTTCAAACATTGTTGCATGTTAAGAGTTTCTCAGAGTGACAAATTGTACTAGTAGCGTGAAGTGAAAAGTTTTATGGCAAAGACTAAGTTAAAAAACGGATTATCTTTCAATAAACGGTTTTACATGTGAAATGTGGTGTAAACCTTTACTCTTCCTAGTACGCAGAGTTTCAACTTCAACGCAATTATCATGTGGTATACGTCGGATTCTGTAAGGTCCATTGTAAACTAGAAAGAATTTGTGACTCAAGTGTTTCTTCTTATGTGACAATGAATGAGCTTTAATGAGAACTTTCTGACCAATATATAATTTCTTTGCATTTGCTTTGTCGTGTAGTTTTCTCCTTTTGTCTGCTGCAGATTTTATATTTTTAATAGCTAAATCAATTATGTCTTTGTGTCGAAGTTTACGTGTATTCGGAAAACGTACAAGCTCTCTGATTGTGTTCGGTGGTTCTTCATTCTTTAGTACAAGAGTAGGTGGTAAAGCAGTGGAGTCAGGAGGCATTTCATTCAGCACATTTTGAAATAAGTGTAAATATCTGTCCCATTGCTGATGCTTTCTGCGACAATAAAGTCTGCAAAGCTTATTGATTTCTTTCATAATCCTTTCAGACGGGTTACAATGTGGTGAGTACAATGAAATAAAAACTGGTTTGATTTTATGATTCCGAAGCATGCATGACCAAACAGCAGATCTGAATTGTGGTCCGTTATCTGAAATGACTTTAGCAACGTGGCCAACTTCAGGTAAGAAATTTTTAACAAAGGCGTTGGATACAGACCGTCCAGTGGCTTTACGTAACGGAGTGAAAGAAACAAATTTTGAAGTAAGTTCAACAGCGACTAGAATGTACGAAAATCCATTCGATGTTCTGACAAGTGGTCCCAAGAGATCAACAGCAACAAATTCTTTTAATTTAGAAGGAATGATAGGAAATAATGGAGCACGATGTGACATAGTAGATGGTTTCGCCTTTTGACAAAGTTTACAAATAGACAAGACTCTTCGAATTCTCTTTTCCATATTGATAAAATAACAAGTCGTTCGAAGAATATGATAAACATTTTCGTGGGTCAAAATGTGCATAGCTGAAATGAATGTACCAAATGAGCTTATTAACAAAATCGTCAGGAATGCAAAGTACCCATAGCTTGTCATCAACAGTGCAGCGTTTGAAGAGTATGTTGTTTCTAACCAGATAATAATGCCGAATCTGTGTGTGTGTCTTTTCATGCCATTTGCTCTTGATGTCTTTCCAAATCGGATCTTCATCTTGTTCATGAGCAATGTCCTTTAAAGATGTAGTGACAAAGTTTTCAAAGGCGACTTTCTGAATGTAAAGAATACTGAAATTTTTCTCGAGGTTGCCTTCTGTGTTACTTTTCTCAAGCCCAGCCGGTGCGCGTGACAGTGCGTCCGCAACAATGTTCTCCTTGCCGGGAATGTAGTCTACTGTGAAGTGGAATTCTTGCAGAAACAATGCCCAACGTTTTAACCTGTTATGATTTAATTTTGAAGACCTAAGAAATTGTAATGCACGATGATCACTGTATACTTTTATGTGCTTACCAGAAAGAAAGAAACGGAACTTGTTAAACGCCCAAACGATAGCTAAAGCTTCTAATTCAGTAACGGAATAATTTTTTTTCGGATTTTGTTAGCACTCGGCTAGCAAAAGCAATGGTTTTCAGAACAGTAGTGTCATTTTCTATGGCTTCTTGAAATAAGTGGGCACCAAGACCGACTTTAGAAGAATCCGTGCTAAGGCAGAAATCTTGTGACCGATCTGGATGAGCTAGTATTGGCGCGTTAAGGAGAGATTCCAACTGTGTTTGTTCGTCTCAGTTCCAAATAGTATTTTTTCCAGTGAGAGAACAAAGTTTTGGTGTAATAAGAATTTGCATATTCAGAAAACGACGGTAAAAATTTACGAGACCTAGAAAACTGCGGACTTGTTATTTTGTGGATGGAACTGGAATGGCTCTGATTGCTTCTAACTTTTCAGGATCCGGCTGAATGTCTCCAGAAGAAATAATATGTCCCAAAAACCCCACCTTTGACCTACCGAATTCAGACTTTTCCAAGTTAACTGTAATTCCAGATTATGCAAAAATACGTAACAAACTGTTGAGGGTGCGATTATGTTGTTCCCATGAGGCTTCTGCTATTAGAATATCGTCCACATATAAGGTGATGTTTTAAGAACTCAGGTAATATGGAATTTAGCCCGCGAATGAATGCTGCCGAAGAAATGTTCAAACCAAAAGGAAGTTTCCGAAGCTGATAACAAACGCCGAAACAAAGGAAAGCGGGGTATTTTCTACATTCTGGGTGAAGTTCGATCTGATAAAAGCTGGATCTGAGATCAATGGAAGACAACACTTTTTCACCATTAAAGTTTTGAAGAAGTTCTTCCAACGTTTGCGGCCTGTCTGTTTCAGGAATAATGATAGTGTTGATTTGTCTTGAATCTAAGACAAGCCTGATCGATCCATTTTTCTTCTCAATAACATGTAATGGATTGTTGTATGAGCTTACTGCAGGCTCACTAATACCCTCGTCAAGCATAGACTGTATTTCTGTTCTAACATGGCCCCTATAATGCACCGGAATTACGTATGGTCTAACACAAAATTTAGTATGCTCACGAACACGAAATTGGTATTGAAATCCCTTGATTGTTCCTGTTTTGTGAGTAAAACCTGTGGAATGTGCTTGTAAAATCACGAAAAGGTCCTGCCTATCACTGTCATTACAATTCTCAATTGTTTGAATTTTATTCTGAATTAACTTATTAGTATCAAATATGTCGTCGATATCATCCCTGTCAGTACTTGCAGAGTGATTGTTAGTGTCTAGTTACGTAGAAAATTCCAAACTGTTGTCTAACAGAAGGTAAAGCCGATTAATTTCCTAGTCATGGTTTGAGAGCCAATCTTCAAATTTCAAAGCTATTGACTTACCTTCTTTCTCTAAACTTATTTCAGCATCGTGAAAGTTTAAGATTACTTTGTATTCATTGAAAAAGTCTACTCCCTATATAATTTCCGTCGACAATAATGGAACAATAAGAAAGTTCATAGAGAAACTGTGGCTTTGACAAAAGAATTCTAAGTTGGGTTGTTGGCGTACATCTACACTTTCTCCAAAAATTGCACCTTGTAATTTAATCTTACGTAACGGAAGTGTGGGGCAATCGTTCGATTTGTTGCATTAATTGTAATAACAAATCACTGGTGTCTCAAACATGTTCCTCAGTGCTTTTCGGCAGTGAATTTGCAGCGGCAACATTCACATTTTGACAAGCGGAAAATGTGTCTTGACTCATTTGAGAAAACGGTGAGAACCCAAAACCTGAGTCTACAGTCTTTGCAATATTGTGTTCTGTCATTCCTGATTCCTGAGGCGAGCTGTTGCCGACAGATCGATCGATAATGTTTCCCTGTTCACTACCTGTTCCACTGTCTACACCATTATCTGACGCCCCCTCCATTTCCCTATGCACAGTTACCAAACGACTACATTGAATGTCTGTTAATTCATTACACAGCGGTGCTGGCAAGCTACGCTCGTCGTCACTATTGTTTCTCAGTTTACTTTGGAGCGTAGTGTTACGTCTTTCACACACCATTATTGTCACAATATTTCACATGACAACACAGAAAAACACAATTTGAAGAGCAAAAATAAGAGAACACATTAACATAACACTGAAAATAATATGTAGTTAATTGCAGCTGTGAAATACTTGGTGCAAATTTACATCCGTGCCACACCTGTTTTACTGTACAACAATGAAAGACTGCAACTACGAAGGAGAATCTCTCAACAATTACGCGCTAGCAATAAACAAAATCTACACTAATTACACAAACTACAAGAAAAAATCAGAAGATTCCAGTGAGGTATCCTCGGCTAAAGGTCGACATATGAAACGTCCCCTTTGAACAATTATACATGACTGTCCTTAAACTGATACACAATATTTTTAGCGCAACGCAATCTGACTTTCAATACCCCTACAAAAGAATGGCCCTGACTAACATTAACCTATACCTTTCACAAATCACTTCCTCACAAAAATCTTCGTTACTCAAGCTACAGCAATACAGAGAGCGCCACTACTGCCAGCTAAATAAAAGATTGAAACTACCGAAGGCACTAACTACTGACATGCATAGTTAGCAAATGAAAGATTTAGATAGAGAACAAACAATGTATTTACCTTAATAGTCATAATATATATGTCAGCTCATGATTTTCCAGTCTTACAAATTTCAAAACTCCGCCATCTCTCTTCTCACATCCACCACTGCTGGCGGCTCACCTCCAACTGCGCAACGCTACGCGCTGTTCGCATCCAGCTGCCCAACACTACAATGGCAGACAACAATGCAAACTAGCCAGAAACTGCACGCCGCACAGCCAATGATTCTCGTACAGAGCGCTACGTGGCGTTACCAATAAAAAAACCTAAACAGCCTACTTAAAAATCTTATCAACTGCGTGTGGATTTAAATGTGTATGTGTGTGTGTGTGTGTGTGTGTGTGTGTGTGTGTGTGATTGTACCTGTCCCATAAACCGAGAATTTAGTAGCCGACTCAGTATCAAGGTTTAAGATTTATGATGAATGGAACTTAATATACAGTATACCAGACACCAGCATTCGTCACATTTTGTTACATATTGAAATAAGCATCAAATAGTTATATGACAGATATTTAATTCCTTAAACGTCTGTGACAGCTATAGCTTTCTGAAGATGGGTGCTAAGTTTCTGAAATTCCTTTTATGAAACTGGCTGCTAACTACTTAGATACACATAACTACGGTTTTTGGTGATGTGTAAAATACTAAACATTCTACTATTATCAAAAAGTGTTTTAATTAATACGACAAACTCAATAAATGCCCATGCGAACAAATTCCCGTGAAGTACACGAACTAGCAATATCAGCAGCGATCACACTGTTTCTGTATCTACTGTTGTGACCATCTGTGTCTAAGATAGCAATCTTTTAGTTGCATAATTCCTTCAATATATTTTTCTCCGTTTTGGTATTATCACTAATATTATTTATGCAACTCGCATTACATTCGTCTTTCTTTGGTATAGTCTCAACCCAAAGTTTATGCTTTTTGTTTTGTTCAGTCTCAACTAAACTGTCCTGATTACACAGATCGTTCCAATCAAAATGTCCTATAATTCTTTATCACATTCTCTAATGATGGTAATGCTCTTAACGAATCTAACCATTGATATTATTTCTCCTTGACTCTGAATCATACATTTCTTTCCGTCACTGCTGATTCGATGTACGTACTGGAGAGCCGGGGAAAAAGACTTCATCCCTGCCTTATGGCTCTTACAGTAGGGTCACAAAAGTCATGGAAAACCTCCAAATATCATGTCGGACCTTATTTTGCCCGGTTTAGTGCAGCAGCTCGATGTGGCTACGACTCAACAAGTCATTGGAAGTCCCCTGCAGAAATATTGAGTCATGCTGCGTCTATAGCCGTACATAATTTCAAAAGTGTTGCCAGCGAAGGATTTTGTACACAAACAGGCCTCTCGGTTATGTCCCACAAATGTTGAATGGGATTCATGTACAGAGATCTGCGCGATCCAAAACAATCACTAGAATTTTCCAGAATGTTCGTCAAACCGATCGCAAACAATTGAGGTCCAGTGACATGACGCATTGTCATCCAAAAATTCCATCATTGTTTGGGAACATGAAGTTCATTCGTGGCTGCAAACGGCCGCCGGCCGCTCTGGCCGAGCGGTTCTGGGCACTTCAGTCTGGAACCACGCTGCTGCTACGGTCGCAGGCTCGAATCCTGTCTCGGGCATAGATGTGTGTGATCTCCTTAGGTTGGTTAGGTTTAGGTAGTTCTAAGTCTAGGGGACTGATGACCTCAGATGTTAAGTCTCATAGTACTTAGAGACATTTTTTTTCAAATGGCCACCAAGAAGCCGAATATTAACATTTCCAGTCAATGATCGGTGAAGTAGAACCAGGGAATCCTGCACAGTCCATGTAAGCACAGCCCACACCCACCACCAGCTTGTATAAGTCCTTGTTGACAACTTGAGCCCGATGAAGTAAGACTTATCTGATCAGGCCACGGTTCCCACTGGTCTAGCGTGCAACCGATATGATCACGATGCCAGAAAGACGCTGCAGGCGATGTCGTGTCGTTATCAAAGGTCCTCGCCTCAGTCGTCTGCTGGCATAGCCCGTTTACACAAATTTCGTCACACTGTCCTATCGGATACGCCTGTCGCCGGTCCCACATAAATTTCTGCGGTTGTCACGCAGCGTTGTTTGTCTGTTAGCACCGACATTCCTACGCAAACGCCGCTGCTCTCGGTCGTTAAATGACCGCCATTCGCCACTACTTTGTCCGTGGTGAGAGGCGATGCCTGAAATCTTATATTACCGGCACGCTCTTTCTACTGTGGCTTTCAGAATACTGAATTTCCTAACAATTTCCGAAATGGAATGCCCCATGCGTCTAGCTCCAATTGCCATTCCGCATTCAAAGTCTGTCAAATCCCGTTGCGCGGCCATAATCACGTCGGGAGCCTTTTCACATGAATCACAAGACTATAAACGAAAGCTCTGTCCATGCACTGCTCTTTTATACATAGTGTATGCGATATTACCGCCTTCTGTATATTTTCATACCGTTATCCCATGACTCTTGTGATCTCAGTGTATAACCGCAGCACTTCTCTGTCATCTGTTCTCATTATTCTTTATTAGTTGTACAGAGTGGATATTTATTCGTCTTTCCCTATACTTTGCACCAATGTTTCTGAGAATTTCGGTCATCTTGCAAAATTGTACGTTTCCGAGCTTCTTTTTTTCCAGTCGTTAAACCCTATCAAGTCATCAGATTATTTTCAGTCGTTAAATCTTACCACATCATTAGATACAGCACTAGTCGGGATAGGAGGAGAAGGTAATCGACCGGGTCTGCATCTGCATTTATATGACCACTCTGCTATTCACACTTAAGTGCCTGGGAGAGGCACTTTTATCACATCAGAAACCCCAGCATTTTCCTTAAAGAATTAGGGAGCCAAAGAGTAGTTAATTTGGATAGGCGGACTTTGTCTTGTTCCACCGTGTGCTAACGTTGCCCGAATGCGCTTGGTGACGGAATAGAACTCTACAATTTTAGGATATAAGTAAAATATATATATATCTCTCGCTCAGCTGTAAAGATAAACGAACACCAGTTCTGTTAACAACGTTCTCCCAAATTCTGCTTGTACGAAGTTGGGCTTTCGGTCATCGCTGTAGTAAAGGGTAAATATCACGTAATAACTGACGTGCAACAAGAAACGACGAGCATACAGCCTGATTCTGAAATTCGAGAAATTGTGTAGTAAGCAAGAAGCCCACCCATATTATAATGAGAAGGCGATTATTTACAGCTCCTAGAATTTGTTTAAATCATGCCTTGCACATAGCTATGCTGTCACTTTTTTTAAACGATCGGTTTCGGCCAAATCGGACCATTCTCAGGTATAACATGAAGTCATCAATTTTATTAATGATAGGACATTTTAAACTCACAGGGCTATTATCTGATCGAGCAGACCACTTTTGTGCTCACTGAGGTCCTATCAGTATCAATAAAGTAGCAATATGCAGTGACTGGGCAAACACACTACGTTCAATAATTCTGGCTCGACTAAATGTAACAATAAAGGTTGATTGCATAGTGATGCCTTGATGCCCAAATAAATCATTGATGCACGGCTTTAAATCAGCAGAATAGTTTTGTTAAATACATGTTTAGTTAAGACCTAGATTTCAAACGGGTTTAAAAATCAAATCGATTAACAGAATGAAGTGAGGCACTGTAGTCCGAGGGATAATGGTATAGCTTAATGCTCTGGTTTAAATTCGGTTTTGAAACGTCCCCTTAGAAAAATTATACATGACTGTGCTTAAACGTACACACAGTATTTTTAGCGCAACGCAATTTGACTTTAATAATCCCTACAAAATAATGGCCCTGACTAACAATAACCTATACCTTTCACAAATCACTTACCTCACAAAAATCTTCGTTACTCGAACTACTGCAGTACAGCGAGCGCAATTACTGCCAGCTAAATAAAAGATTCAAACTACTGAAGGCACTAACTACTGATAGGCATAGGCAGCAAATGAAAGATTTTGATAGAGAACAAAGAATGTATTTACCTTAATCGGCATAATATATATAGCAGTTCATGAAATCAATTCTTACAGATGTACTGTTTCTGATCGACACACCTCCAGATTATCCACTCTCAAAACTCCGCCATCTCACTTCCCCACATCCACCACTGCTGGCGGCTCACCTCTAACTGCGCAACGGTACGCGCTGTTAACATCCAGCTGCCCAACACTACAATGGCAGACAACAATGCAAACTAGCCACAGACTGCATACAGCATAGCCAGTGATTTTCATACAGAGCGCTACGTGGCGTTACCAATGAGAAAACCTAAACAGCCTACTTACAGTTTGTAAATTTATTACAAGCAAAATAATAAGAAACACGAACGAAAAGGTGACCATACAATTACAAATAGCTTTAGCGCAGTTACTTAAATAAGTCGATCGACAGCGCAGAGCTAAGAAAGAAACACGACAAACGAATGTTCCAAACGCTAAGTGATCACCCGGTTGGCAACATATACAGGACAACTTGAGTTATTTCGGATGTTTGCAGAACTTCGGCTAAAACTTATTAAAAGATCACGTTAACTCAGATACTGCCAAGAGTTCCACTTCTAATTCGTGTAATACTATAATGTCCCTACCCGGTCTTTGTCTGTAACACAACTACCACGAACAGCTTTAACACACGCGGCTCGACGCCCGCCCAGTATCAACAAGTTTACCCACTGAGATCACACAAACGAAGGATCACGAGAGCCCTCCACTCGCTTACTATAGAACTCTGTCACATGACCAGCCATTCAAGTCAAATTTACTGCTTTCCCTGTAGAACCTTATCGAAATAAAGCACTTTACATTATTTTGTATGCACAGGTCATATCTAATAAATATATTCTTAAATCTGTTTACATTTAGATCTTGTCCCATATCTAAACATCTATGTGTTATCTTTTTAATATATTAATTGCATTTGTTTGGATAGGAAATCTGAGATCCTAGTCAAGTGCTTGTCGGTATTCTACTCACCGTTACTGCGCTACGTGACCCAAAATACGATATTTAATTTTTGAAAGCTTAACAAATTCTAATTAGATAAATTTTTAGAGCGCGATCCATGCTGCAGTTTCAACAAGCTAAAGCAAACGTGAATGTGTGCATGTTTTATCGCATTTAAATCAAATATCATAAACAATTTGCTTAACAATTTCGTTTCATGCATATCTGAGAACCAAGCTTGCTCACCATGTAAATCAACTCATAACCTATCCTTTGCATCCAGGGCTTCCGCCTACTTCAAAGAGGTCCTTATAATTTCTAAAGCTCATATCTAGGCAGTTTTGACTATTTTTCTGAATATATCCGATGCCATAGATTTGACAGAAAGTTAAAGTATAGGTGTGCGACAGTTTCTTTTTTTCCATAGTAATGACAGTGGCTTCTGAAAAGCTAGCGTGTCGCAAAATAATGGTCATAGGATGTTCATGGACCGATTTATTAATCATTACGCGTTTCAGGTTCTACCCATCTTCAGATGACCTGGTGTCAAACGTAACGGAAAAGTTTTTACAATCTTGCAAATTTATGCAACTGTGAAGAGGACCTATGTTAATACGTGACGAAACACCAAAGACTTTTAAAACAAAATACATTCCATTTAATACACATTGATTATTCAACTTTGACAAAAAGTCAATTGAAGTCGAGATACACATTAAGATTACTAGTCCACTCAGCAAATAACCTGATGACCTAACATGTGTGCTGCTTACAATGGAATGTTGTGGGTGGCAGGTAGTCCCACATGCTGTTGACGCTAGATGGCGTATGTGCTGTGGTGCTGCCTTAAATATCTGATACAAAATTCCAAGTGGTATTAACATCACGATATGTTGATAAATTTTAATTTTGACGGTCTAATTTCAACTGAATGAAATACAGTTCTCGTGCCATACGGTTTCGACCTTATTTTTTGCAACACAACTTCAGTGGCCTGAGGTTGTGCATACTTTTGTTAATATTATTTGATTTACATTTTTCTACGATGTGTATATAGCTTACAAACTGCTCTGGTAGTTGACTTTTCTATGATGTAGTAATAATTTAAAATTCTACTTACAGGTTCCGTGGATGTTGTCCTACATGTTGTGGTTTTGGTCGATTTATGGCACTGTTCTTCTCCTTATAAGTGCCATTTGAATTTTTTTTTTTTGTTTTTTTAGACTTCGCAGCACTAGGAAGTGAACACGAGTTTTGATGCTATATTTGTGTCACAGACTGTCGAATGTTATTCACAAAAATCTAAAGTTATTGCCAACTATTGAGAGTAATTTTGTGATATCTGTGATCTCTCTGTGTTTTTTTTTAATGTGAAATGGTACTTGCTTTGATGTGATTAAGTGATGGTATTAGTACATTTATTTTTATATATATATATATATATATATATATATATATATATATATATATATATATATATATATATATGTGTGTGTGTGTGTGTGTGTGTGTGTGTGTGTAGCATGTGTCAAACGATATTTGTTTCGGTAAATACAAACCAAATAGCACAAGGAAAAATATCTACATATTCCAGATGCCGTGCAAAAAGTAAAGAAACCCGTATGGCACGAAAATTGTGTTTCATTCAGTTGTAAGTGGACGATGCAAAAGTAAGATCTATCAATACTCCGTAATATTACACGCAACTGAGGACGACAGGGCTACAAGAACTGGAGATGGTATTAATGTTAACTATTATCAAGCATATGTAGTTTTTTCTTACACTGTAATGTTAATGCCAACCTTAGGCAAAGACAAATTTAAAAGACATACAGGGCTTTTGTCATACATTAGAGAGCTTGTTGATGCTGGATGGCATAGGTGCTGTTACAGTAGCGTCATTGCATTTACGCCATCCAGTGTCAATATTACGTGAAACTATCTAGCAGACACATCACTCGGTTGTAAGCACCGCACATGCTGGGTTGTGAAGCTATCTGTTGAGTCGAACAGAAAAATCTATGTGTCTTTCGACATTAATTGACATTCTTGTCGAAGTTGTATATTCATTCTGTCCTAAATGGTGCTTATTTTGTCTTAAATGTCTCTCTTGTTCAGTCATGTTTTAGCATAGATCCTCTATTAAGACACTTGTGCAAATTTTCAAGATAGTGAACAGATTTTAAATCCATTTTCATCACTTTCGGTAGCCAGGCCACCTTGGCGTTCACCACCATCTCGCCGGACGTGTTAGCCGCAGGTTTTCCCCACTGCTGAACTCAGTCCGCGGAGCAGCTGAGGCATCGACCAAACTTCTGCGTCGTGCAGTCTCATCTTGCCTGGCCGTGTTACCCACCCACTATGTTACTGCACTTGGCCTTCCACGCCGTTATCGGGAACACCAGGTGACATTACAATAACGAGTACAGTAGTGACTGAGGAAAACGCCCCCCATTGTGAACGATTTCAAGACAGTTACGCATGTAATATCAAGTTGTGGTCTAGGGGTAGCGTCTTTGATTCGTAATGAAAAGCGTATTCGGTTCCGGGTTCGATCCCCCCAATGCCTAATTTTTGATTAATAATCAGCATTGGCGGCCGAAGACTTCCGGCATAAGAAGTCAGCCTCATTCTGCCAACGGCCTTGTCAAAGAGGGCGGAGGAGCGGATAGAAGTTCAGGGCACTCTCTTGTCCTAGGGGTGGGAAATTGCCCCTAAAGGCGGAAGAATCAGCAATGATCAACGAAATGAGGATGCAGAAGGCAGTGGAAACCACTGCATTAAAGACACGTAACGTGTATCCACAGGACGTGTGGCCTGTAATTGAAGAAGTGTCATGAAGACCTCTCCATTGGCAAAAGATTCCGGAATAGTCCCCCATTCGGAACTCGGGGAGGGTACTGCCAAGGGGGAGGTTACCATGAGAAAAAGATTGAATAGTCAACGAAAGGATAACGTTCTAATCAGAATCGACAGCAAACCAACACCGACAAAGATAGTTCAGGTATACATGCCAACGTTGCAAGGTGAAGATGAACAGACAGAGAAAGTGTATGAGGATATTGAAAGGGTAATGCAGTATGTAAAGGGGGACGAAAATCTAATAGTCATGGGCGACTGGAATGCAGTTGTAGGGGAAGGAGTAGAAGAAAAGGTTACAGGAGAATATGGGCTTGGGACAAGGAATGAAAGAGGAGAATGACTAAATGAGTTCTGTAACAAGTTTCAGCTAGTAATAGCGAATACACTGTTCAAGAATCACAAGAGAAAGAGGTATACTTGGAAAAGGCCGGAAGATAGAGGAAGATTTCAATTAGATTACATCATGGTCAGACAGAGATTCCGAAATCAGATATTGGATTGTAAGGCGTACCCAGGAGCAGATACAGACTCAGATCACAATATAGTAGTGATGAAGAATAGGCTGAAGTTCAAGACATTAGTCAGGAAGAATCAATAGGCAAAGAAGTGGGATACGGAAGTACTAAAGAATGACGAGATACGTTTGAAGTTCTCTAACGCTATAGATACAGCAATAAGGAATAGTGCAGTAGGCAGTACAGTTGAAGAGGAATGGACATCTCTAAAACGGGCCATCACAGAAGTTGGGAAGGAAAACATAGGTACAAAGAAGGTAGCTGCGAAGAAACCATGGGTAACAGAAGAAATACTTCAGTTGATTGATGAAAGGAGGAAGTACAAACATGTTCCGGGAAAATCAGGAATACAGAAATACAACTCGCTGAGGACTGAAATAAATAGGAAGTGCAGGGAAGCTAAGACGAAATGGCTGCAGGAAAAATGTGAAGACATCGAAAAAGATATGATTGTCGGAGGGACAGACTCAGCATACAGGAAAGTCAAAACAACCTTTGGTGACATTAAAACCAACGGTGGTAACATTAAGAGTGCAACGGGAATTCCACTGTTAAATGCAGAGGAGAGAGAGCAGATAGGTGGAAAGAATACATTGAAAGCCTCTATGAGGGTGAAGATTTGTCTGATGTGATAGAAGAAGAAGCAGGAGTCGATTTAGAAGAGATAGGGGATCCAGTATTAGAATCGGAATTTGAAAGAGCTTTGAAGAACTTACGGTCAAATAAGGCAGAAGGGATAGAAAACATTCCATCAGAATTTCTAAAATCATTGGGGGAAGTGGCAACAAAACGTCTATTCACGTTGGTGTGTAGAATATATGAGTCTGGCGCTAGGTGACGATCAGTTTGGCTTTAGGAAAAGTAAAGGGACGAGAGAGGCAATTCTGACGTTACGGCTAATAATGGAAGCAAGGCTAAAGAAAAATCAAGACACTTTCGTAGGATTTGTAGACCTGGAAAAAGCGTTCGACAATATAAAATGGTGCAAGCTGTTCGAGATTCTGAAAAAAGTATGGGTAAGCTATAGGGAGAGACGGTTCATATACAATATGTACAACAACCAAGAGGGAATAATAAGAGTGGAGGATCAGGAACGAAGTGCTCGTATTAAGAGGTATGTAAAACAAGGCTGTGGCTTTTCGCCCCTACTCTTCAATTTGTACATCGAGGAAGCAATGATGGAAATAAAAGAAAGGTTCAGGAGTGGAATTAAAATACAAGGTGAAAGTATATCAATGATACGATTCGCTGATGACATTGCTATCCTGAGTGAAAGTGAAGAAGAATTAAATGATCTGCTGAACGGAATGAACAGTCTAATGAGTACACGGTATGGTTTGAGAGTAAATCGGAGAAAGACGAAGGTGATGTGAAGTAGTAGAAATGAGAACAGCGAGAAACTTAACATCAGGATTGATGGTCACGAAGTCAATTAAGTTAAGGAATTCTGCTACCTAGGCAGTAAAATAACCAATGACGGACGGAGCAAGGAGGACATCAAAAGCACACCCGCTATGGCAAAAAAGGCATTTCTGGCCAAGAGAAGTCTACTAATATCAAATACCGGCCTTAATTTGAGGAAGAAATTTCTGAGGATGTACGTGTGGAGTACAGCATTGTATGGTAGTGTAACATGGACTGTGGGAAAACCGGAACAGAAGAGAATCGAAGCATTTGAGATGTGGTGCTATAGACGAATGTTGAAAATTTGGTGGACTGATAAGGTAAGGAATGAGAAGGTTCTGCGCAGAATCGGAGAGGAAAGGAATATGTGGAAAACACTGATAAAGAGAAGGGATAGGATGATAGGACATCTGCTAAGACATGAGGGAATGACTTCCATGGTACTAGAGGGAGCTGTAGAGGGCAAAAACTGTAGAGAAAGACAGAGATTGGAATACGGCAAGCAAATAAATGAGAACGTAGGTTGCAAGTTCTACTCTCAGATGAAGAGGTTAGCACAGGAAAGGAATTCGTGGCGGGCCGCATCAAACCAGTCAGTTGACTGATGAAAAAAAAAAAAAAAAAAAAAAAAAAAAAAAAAAAAAAAAAAAGGAGCGATAATCCGACCGAAGTAACCTAGCTCCCAAGTGCAATGACATTGAGGACGACTAGTATGTAGCTCTCTGCTGCTCGCCTCTATACAGCTCTCAGCATACCACCCAACTCGTCTGTTTTATCACAACATTACACCTGAGCATGGTCCATGTTTGACCGAAACTGACTGTTTAATAAAGTGGTAGTTCAGCTGTGTGCCATGAAACATCAAAAGCTCTTCCATCTTATGAACTAAATTAAGTGCAAATACAAGGAGCGGTTACAAGATTTCCGCACAGTCCATAATCAGTGTGCACTCAGCCAAAATCGCCATGAGCATTGAAGCAAGCACCCCACCAACATACCAGGTTGACACACCAAAGAACAACTGTCGTTTTCGACGGACATTTTACCCTATACACATTCTTCATTGTCTGATGGCTGTCAAGAAGTGTTTGTCCTTCGGCAGCCAAGAAATAAATAACAGCTCCTTGGTCTTCATTGCATGCTTTTAGTAATAACTTCGTCATTGTTCACGCATCCGTATTTACCGTACGTACGTAGGAAAGACTCTAATGCCACACTAATACCTAGCATACATGTCAGTCTTATTTTCCGCATCGCGCTACTTTGTATACACGCTGCACCAACGTACTAAGGCGGAAACATTTTCAGCGCCCCTTGTATGTCCAATTAATTATTTGTAAATTACAAATGTGAGCTACATTTGTTGTTATACTTTAAAAAACCAACTGCATCAACTGTGCAGTTTACCTGCACTGGAGAAACAAAATCGCACCGCCACGACAAAATTGTAACACATGAATAATGCGCGGGAACTTAAACTGCCTGGTAACCTCTGATTTAACCAGTCGCTTAAGTACAGCACTGCAGCTTGGCCGCGTGTCCTGGACGCCGTTTCTTTGGAAGCATAGTTCTGTGCCAGGGGAAAAATTAAGAGAGGCCGAAAGGCAAAAGGGAATGGAAGAGAAATAGCTGAAGGAATGAGAAGAAGAACTTAACTGATTGAAGGGCATTAAAATGGGCAGCAGAAGGATATGTAGTAAATGAAATCAAGAGGAAATTCAGACAGAATGATAAGCAATACATTCGTAGGACCTACAACTCCGTGACCAAATAGAGCTTGTTTCTTTTTTTCAACTACTAGATGGAGCCCCCCGCCCCCCTCTTGTCATGCAAAGTGAGCGAACGCAGCCAAAGTCTTAAGCGCATATTTTGTGATGTCTGTTGCGTTTGTTACGGCTTTGCGCTGGTTGATAGTGAAACAATAAATAGGAGTTTCGTTATTTTTGCAAGTAAGATGATTTTTTTCTGATCTTCTGATTTGTAACACAGAACAAAATGTGTTCCTTTTGCCCCATGGTAACGTTGTGTTGATGTGATCTCAGTAAAGGCATAAACAGGTTAAGCAGTGATAAGGATACAACAATAGATGAGATTTAGAGTGAATGTGTGTGTGTGGAGGGGGGGGGGTTGAGGGGGGGGGGAGGCGGAGAGGGTTAAAGATGGGTAGCACTTACGGTATATACGCCTCTTGGTATATTTTACATAAAAAAATCCGAAAGAGGGTGATGGCTGTCCAGCGGTGATTGTCCTTCGGCAGCCAAGAAGTTTTTCCATTCTTCTGTAAATAATTCCTGCTAGTATTTTGCAGCAATGACATATTAATGTGATGGGTGAGTAATATTCAGACCTATCCCGTGCAAGCCTCTTCATCTCCGAATAACTATTACAACCTACAACCTTCTGAATCTGCTTACTGTATTCATCTTCTGGTCTCCCTCCGCGATCTTTACTTTCCACACAAACCTCAGTGCTAAATAGGTGATCCCTTTATGTCTCAGAATGTACCCTATCAACCTGTCCCTTTTGTTAGTCAGGTTGTGCCACAATTTTCTTCCCTCCCCAATTCTATTCAGTACATCTACTCATTAAATTCCAGCATTCTTCTGAAGCACCACATTTAAAAAGTTCCTATTCTCTTTTTGTCAAAACTGTTTATCGTCCAAGTTTCACTTCAATACATGGCTCCACCCCACACAAATATATTCATAGAAGACTTGCTGACACCTCTATATTCGATGTTAACTAATTCCTCTTCTTCATAAACGCTTTTCTTGCCATTGCCAGTCTAGATTTTGTATCCTCTCTACTTAGGCTATCATCAGTTATTTTGCTGCCCAAACAGCAGAATCCATCTACATTTAGTGCCTCGTTTCCTAGCCTAATTCCCTCCGCACCACCTGATCCTTGTTTTGATTGTATTGGTTTTCATCTTATATCCTCCTTTGAAGACACTGTCCATTACGTTCAGATGTTCTTCCAAGATATTTGGTGTCTCTGTTAGTACTTCAATGTCACTGGAAAACCGCAATAATAGTATTTCTTATCCTACTCCAGATTTTTCTTTTGTTTGCTTTACGTCTTGCTCAACTTACAGACTGAATAACAACGGAGATAGGCTACAACCGTGCCTCAATCTTTTCTCAACCACTGCTTCCCTTTAATGCCCCTCGATTTTTGTAACTCCACTTGGTTTCTGTACAAGTTGCAAATAGTCTTTCGCTCCCTGTATTTTACCCCTGATACCTTCAGAATTTCAAAGGGAATATTGCAGTTGACATTTTCAAAGCTGTTCTCTAAGTCTACAAACGCTAAAAACATAGGTTTGCCTTTCCTTAACCTATCTTTTAAGACAAGTCGTAAGGTCAGTACTGCATTTCTCTGGAATCCAAACTGATCTTCCCCGAGGTCGGTCTCTACCAGTTTTTCCATTCTTCTGTAAATAATTCGTGTTAATATTTTGCAACCCTCACTTATTAAAGTGATAGGTGAGTAATATTCAGACCTGCCAGCACGCGTTCAGATATAAGAGTGGAAAGACGCGACTGCAAGGTTCTGCTTTGATATCTGCTGCTCCTAGTTCCACGTGGAGACAAGTGTTCACCTGACTCGGCGTGACAAGCAGGGCGCCGCTTCAGGGGTTTAACAATGGCGTCGCGATATGATGGGATACCGCACACACGGCCGACACAACAGCTCATATAGGGTGACGCGGTGCTCGCTACTGCTCCTGCCGAGGTAGCGAGAGATCGGCAGCGGGGTGACATCCGCCCAACCGGATAACGCACGCCCAGCACGCCACCCTCGTGATACGTGCATGATATTACCTTTCGAAAAGCTTTAATAAATTCGTTCATGTCACTCGGCCAGTGTAAATCCGAAAAAAAATCATTTTGGGTATTAGGACATGTCGCAATATTGTATTGTTTTGTGATGAGGCACAGTAACCATAAAAGTGATTTTTGCAGTCTTAAAATAAGTACTTGATGAATAAGTGAAGCGTAAGAGACCTCAGGGTAATAGTGTCGCCCTCAGCAATAGTTTCTCATAGCCTCGAATTCAGCATCAGCTGCGAACAGGGCTCGGTATTAAGTCGTTTGGTACTGACAACCTGGAAAGGGAACACAGGAATGTAAATATTGTATTACGTATAACGTTAAAAAGGGCATTGTGGTTGACGTCGTCGAATGAAAACTCTCGATTTACATGTTTTGTCGGACATTTTAATTACAATCCCGTCTTGGAAAGATATTTGTAGAGTTCTTGTGGACACTAGTATATTCCTTTCTCAGAAATTTATTTGCAATCCCAAATTTTCCCTTGCCTTTCTTTTTCATGATTTTTACGAAAATGTTAATAAACACAATATATTGAGTACTATTTCGGTTTATTTGCAGCATACATAACGTGAAAAATGAAAATTAAAAAGAAAAGTTGTTGCTCCCGGAGACATTCGATCGTACGATCCTCGAATTAACGCTCTCCACTCTTTCCGTCGCACCAGCCGCTGCTTGACAACTACTCTTATGTGACATTCCTAGCTCATTCCATGTCACCAAAGCTTTTTTTTCTCTTTAAAGTTGGCCATCTGCTGCTCTCACTTCTGCCATTTTAATTTTTAACTAAGTCCTCCATATACAATGAATTTGGACGAAACCGTTAATGACAGGTCCGGTCCATTTGTCAGCTTTAAGGTTCAGGTGCGCTCGGACCTCAATGGCTGTAGGAATATCTCCTCTGTAAAAGTGTTCTAAAATGGTCCTGACGGACACATCTTCCTTAATATGGCGAATACTCCTTCCGTAATGAAGAACAGAAACAAATCTTGTGCTGCAAAAGCGGCCTGAAAGACATTGGCAATAAAGGGGGTGACTATGGGTTTCTTGCCTTCACGGTAGGTATGTAACAGGTGTTGTAGAGTGGTAGCAGTTCTTCGAAAAAGGAAATTGGGAGACACATTAGTAGGCATCGACAGTGATGGCACCTTATGATAGTCAAGGATGTTGCCCATTATGATGTTCATAGCACTTTGATAGTGTCGCATATTTCTCAGGAAATATTTCCAGCAAACAGTCACGATCCACGTAAAATTTATTTCAGTTTTAACAGTTTGGACTTAGCTGCAGAAGTGCACAAGTATTGTTCTTATCCTGGGTAGTGTCGTTAGCGTAAGCTGACAAGGGTGAAATTATGCTTTTATAGAAACAAAGAAGTTGCGCAAACGTGGGTCTTGCCGTATGAAAGGTAATCGCGAATGTGTGGTTTCGAGCTGACACTGACTTCAGTATGAAATGATACGCTAGTTAGTACCAATGTACGAGAAATCTGAACTTCTCATTTAAGTCCACATGTGATCGGTCCTTAGTTGGATAGGTGCGCGACACGTCAACGAAACACCTTGCTGCTTGTGTAAGACGATGTCCAAGGTGAATAAGTAGAGAAGTGGCTGTACATTGATCTAAATGGTCTGGATTTTTCTTTCTGGGGATATCGCAAAAGTGTGGTGTATAGAACGCCCATTAACACGGTTGAAGAATTATAGCGGAGAACATTACAGTCGTATCATGTGAGCGAGGTGATGGCAGGTGTTTGAAACAATACGTAACTAACTGCTCATGCGAGTGCGTTATACTAACCAAATACGAGGTCGACTCGTGGAAGACATCCCTTAACTGATATAAGTGTACACTAAATTGTTACACGTTGAGGGCCGAAGCTGTCTCGTATTTTTTGTTAAGGTAAGCCAAAGGGTTAAATCTGAGCCCAATTAATGGTGACTTAATCGAAAAGTTTACATGTGAAACACATTTGGATTTGAAAGATCCATATTTCATATCTCTATTATCTTTCCTGTCAGTTTCTGCTTTTAACTACTATAGTTGTCATCTCAGGTACATAGCAATGATCTGGCACTCTTGAAGGATGCATAATCACCAGATACGCCCACGACCGCCAAACCAACTATTACTGAATTTCATCTGTATGTATTATTAAATTTACTGAAAACAACGGTAAGTGCACAAATAACAGGTGTTCCTAAATACGCTACAAATACCTGTGTAGATGAGTCGCTGTGCGAATGCGAGTAGTATAACCTTCGTATTATCGCCTGATTTTGACTATTCAACAAAGTCGCGTTCATCTAAACCACAAGCCTTTAAAACTGCAACATCAGAAAAAACAGCAATTAACGAAATATTTATTGTTGTACGTGTGGTGTATAATAAGAGGAATACATTATTAATGTTTTACGCAGTGTTTCCTTACATGTCAACAGATGCCTTGTCAACATGTCCCTTCTTCATGTTATTGTTTTTCCGTATACTCGTTTCATCGCTGATTCAACAGAATCCCCCTCATTCCTTCCCTTATCAGTCCACCTAATTTTCAACCTTCTTCTGTAGCACCGCATCTCAAAGGCATCGATCCTCTTCTGTTCTGGTTTTCCCACAGTCCGTGTCTCACTGTAATACAAAGCTGTGCTTCAGACGTACAATCTGAGAAACTTCTTCCTCAAATAAAGACATATGTTTAATGTCAGAAGACATTTCTTGGGCAGGGACGCTCTTTCTACCAGTGCTAGTCTGCTTTTTGTGTCCTCCTTGCTCCGTCCGTTCATGGGTTACTTTGATGTCTAAGTAGCATAATTCCTTAACAACATCTACCTTATAATAAATCAGACGTTAGCTTATTTGCTGTTCTCGTTTCTGCTAATTGTCAAGAAATCCAGTAATTCATCTTCACTTTCACTGAGGACAGCAATGTCATCAGCAAAACTTGTCAGTCGTATATTTTCACCCTGAATTTTTATCCCGCTCTGAAGCCTTTTTTTTTACTCCGTCATTGCTTCTTCGATGTACACATTGAACAGTAGGGGCGGAAGACTTCATACCTGTCTCACAGCCAGCCACCGAGGCCAAGCGGTTCTAGGCGCTTCAGTCCGGAACCGTGCGACTGCTACGGTCGCAGGTTCGAATCCTGCCTCGGGCATGGATGTGTGTGATGTCCTGACGTTAGTTAGGTTTAAGTAGTTCTAAGTTCTAGGGGCCGATGACCTCAGATGTTAACTCCCAACATGCTCAGAACCATTTGAACCATTTGAACCTGTCTCAAACTATTTTTAATTCCAGCACCTCGTTTTGGTCTTACATTTTTATCGTTTCCTCTTGGTTCGTGTACATAGCGTATATTAACCACGGTTCTCCGTAGCTTACCCTTATTTTTCTCAGGATTTCTAAGATCTTGCACCATTTTACATTATCAAATGCTTTCTCCTTGTCGACAAACCCTATAATCGTGTCGTTATAGTTCTTCAGTCTTGCTTCCGTTAGCAGCCGCAACATCAGAAATGCCTCTCTGATGCCTTTACCTCTACTAAAGCCAAACTGATCGTCATACAACGGATCCTCAATCTTATTTTCCATTCCTCTCTGTATTACTCTTGTCAGCAAATTGGGGCATGAGCTCTTTACTTGTTTCTATAATAACTCTTGGGAATTATGTGCAAGATGTTTTACAGAAAGTCTGGAGGTTTATGATAAATAGCCGTTTTGTTGCCATTTCCCCCGATCATTTTGGAAATTGTGTTGTAAAGTTATCTATCCTTTCACCGGCCGGGGTGGCCGAGCGGTTGTAGGCGCTACAGTCTGGAACAGCGAGACCGCTATGGTCGCAGGTTCGAATCCTGCCTGGGGCATGGATGTGTGTGATGTCCTTAGGTTAGTTAGGTTTACGTAGTTCTAAGTTCTAGGGGACTGATGACCTCAGAAGTTAAGTCCCATAGTGCTCTGAGCCATTATCTATCCCTTTTCCCTTATTTGATAGCTTAAATTCTGATTTTAGTACTGGAAACCGATCTCTTCCCTGTCAACTCCTGTTTCTTCTTCTGTCACGTCATCGGACAAGTTCTCCCCCTTCCTTGCCTTCAGTGCACTCTTACTGTCTACCTGCTATCTCCTCTGCATTCAAAAGTGGAGATCCCACCGCACTGTTAATATTACAATCTTTGCTTTTACTTACCGAAGGTTGCTTTGACTTTTCTATACGCTGAGTCACTTCACGTTTTTCATCTAGCCATTACGCCTTATCTTCCCCAAACTTCCTATTTGTTTTTTTCTTAAGTGACTTGTATTTCTGTATTCATGAGTTTCTCTGTACATTTTTCTACTATCCTCATTCGTCGATCAGCTGAAGTGTTTCTTCTGTGATCCATGGTTTCTTCGTTGTTTCATTCATTGTACCTATGTGCTTCTTTCCAGCATCTATGACTGCCGATTTTACAGTTGTACACACCTCTTCTGCTGAACTTCCAACTGATCTATTCATTATCTCAGTATCTACACCATTACAGAACTTCTCATGGTGACCTCCCCCTTGTCCATCCTTTCCTGTAGATCTGGATGCGGTACTCCTTTGCCAATGTAGAGATGCCATTATCTTTTTCAACTGCAGGCCACATGTCTTCTGTATTCACCCTGTGTGTCCTTAACGCAGTGGTACAATTGCCTTCTGCATTTTCAGGCAGTTGATCATTGCTGAATCTTCCGCCGTCTGGGGCAGTTTTGCGCTCCAAGGACAAGAGAAGATATGGAACTCCTGCCCGCTCCTCCACCTTCTTCGAGAGTTTGGAAGGGTGGAGGATCGAAATTTACTACATAGAGCTGCCACCCCTGGCATAAACAACTGCTTTAATCCAGGTAGACATTAATGATCGAGATTTAGTAACAGGTATGAGTATGTCATCCCATGCTGCTTCAACTCAACGCCACAGCTCAACAGTCGTAGCTACTGCCGAATGATGTCAAGTTGTTTTCAACGGCTGAAAGAAGTGGTCCTAATACGCGAGAAATGCTGCTGTCCAAATTACCGGTTCTGCTAGCCAGAAGAGATGACGTCGTGAACGTAGTGGTATCCCAAGCTTATCGCACGAGGCGCCCGACCCACTTGACGATGACGAATGCCGTATGTAATGTTAGCTCTGTTCTGAACCTCTACACATGGACACGCCCATATTGATTCTGTATGAAGTGGTGCCACTCGCCCAAATGGCGACCTGTTGCCAATTCTGCGTCCTGTGTTGTTGTTAAGCACACCACTGCCGGAATTTGTCTCTCTGCTGCCAGGTCGAGGAAGTTCGCAGCAATAGTCGATGTTCAAATAGTTCAAATGGCTCTGAGCACTATGGGACTTAACTTCTGAGGTCATCAGTCCCCCTAGAACTTAGAACTACTTAAACCTAACTAACCTAAGGACATCGCACACATCCATGGCCCAGGCAGGATTCGAGCCTACGACCGTAGCGCTCGCGGGGTTCCATACTGCAGCGCCGAGAACCGTTTGGCAACCCCGGCCGGCAAATGTCGATGTGTTAATAGTCAATGGCAGACTAGACATCGTCGCTCTGTCGGAGTGCATACTGCCATGCTGCTAACGAACTCATTTGACAACTCATAGTAGGTGACGTGGCTACACAGCTGAGTGAAGGTTATTTTTATACTCTCAGGCGCTAGTCCAGTGGAGCTGTTGTGATCTGTCATTGCTCTGAGTATAGCTGTCCTGAAGATTTTGGATCCATACTCGCAGGACAGTCAGCGGTTTCTGAGCAGCATGAGTTACAATATCACAGATCGAGTATAGTCTGTCGGTAAACTGAAGAGCGAGAGAGCGAGTCCCGACTCTGTCAACCCAGCGACGTCACAGGGCGCTTCTACAGGCAGTTTCAGAACGTAGTACCGGCCCTGCCGCGGCGCACGCTTCAAATCTGTGGCGAAGCCGTGTACAGATACGACTCGGCTGCGTTTATTTTTAGACAAATGCATTACGACCGTAAGGAATACAAAAAAACGATAGCTTCTTCCGAAACACAAGATTATAGAATAAATAATATTAACATAAGAACGGAAGTCAGGATTCTACTACAAACATAGAACCAAATGCCTGTTCATGTGAATGTGTGTTCCTATATTGCTGTTCGTTAAACGAACCCAATATAATGCAATCAGTCTGTAGAATTTAAGGCTCGTTCTTATTTTGTTCAAAATGGTTCAAATGGTCTGAGCACTATGGGACTTAACTTCTGAGGTCATCACTTGCCTAGAACTTAGAACTACTTAAACGTAACTAATCTAAGGACAGCACACACATCCATGCCCCAGGTAGGATTCGAACCTGCGACCGCTGCGGTCGCGCGGTTCCAGACTGTAGCGTCTAGAACCGCTCGGCCATCCCGGCTGGCTCTTATTTTGTGTTTCTACTAAAAGGTACAAGTTTTCTTTGAAGGACTGCATTGAAACTTAACAATTTTTGGAACACAGAGAATGTTTAAAAAGTAAGCAGAAATTATAATTTTGTGTGTTGAATTAGTCCGATTTGCATTACTTTTTTGTCACTGTCTTCGTAAACAGGCCTCAAAAGTATTTGTTCAATGTTATGCATATTAGGTATTTACTCTGTTGTCAGCTGTCAGAAAAGTTACATGTATTTTGGTAATATCCACGATTATTTGTTTTGTATAAAAATAAATTACAGAATCTGTATTAAATTTTGTTATAAGAATGGAATAAAGTGTATGAAATTTTTAGAAATGGTAAATATTGCTTTTGGTGGGCCTTTTATGAGTAAACCAAGGGCAGACAAGTGGTATAAACATTTCAAAGCAGGCCGTAAAGGACAGCGGTTTTACAAGCATGAATGAGATTAAAAATGCACAGTTAAGAGACCTGTAAACTATCCCGAAGAAACAGTTCCTAAAGTGTTTCGAGAATTGGAAAAAGCATTGGCATAAGTGTATAGTATGCAATGGGGAATATTTTGACGAGGATAATATTGCTGTAGATTAACAAATAAAGTTCTTGTGAACGCACCTCGTATGTCAAGCGTGTTGCTTAGAAGTCCAGAATCGGTGTACGTGTTTCGAAGGAAATTGCAGCAGTGTTTAGAATAGCTATTGCGCACATATTTTAAGCAATATGTCTTAGAATCAGGTGAGTCGTGACCGAGATAGAGGTTTAGTGTTCCATAAGCACCAGAGATTTTACGCGATTTGGAAACTGTCTATAACGATGGGTTTCCTCCCAAAATTATTAGTTTTCCTTCGTGGCAATTCCAGTAAACCACGCGGCTTATTTTTCCATTCCTTACTTATGCGTCCTATTAGGTGAGGCTGACGTTTGCATAAATTGCAGCCCTTTGATTGGGACTGCTAATATTAGCCAACAGTTCTTTTTGGGTCGCCTCTTTAATACACGCTGTAATAACATTACAGGCGATCGAACGCTCGTTACTCCCCAAATACCTCCTCTTCTTCGTATTCTTCACATTTTGTTGCAACGCTAGACGATTATCTATCACTTCCGGATATCGAAGTACATCAGTAAGTGTACAAAGTTAACCGGCAACTAAGATCCCACAAACAGAAACGACGTATATCACTGCACGCCGATCTACACTGCTAGACAGATAACGGGCAACAGATTTTGGGTGCCCCTGTAGGCCGGTGGCAGCGTTCTTCCGGGAAAGGCCGATTCCCCCACCAAAAGCGCTGCTCGCTCTTGAGTTTACAGACAGACTATAACCGCAGTCTCGACAGGCCATTGTCGAATCTCGACTAGCAAGTAGACGTTTTCCTTTCTTACTCCAGGTACAACACGATCTTCTCAAATGTGATTTCTGAATGAAAAATCCTCAGCTTAATTTTCGCTTGTGTATGCGTGTTAGATCCTTTACTCCGACATGCTTTATGCATTCAAGCTAAAATAGCAATCATTTGCGTACCCACTCACGTATTACTCTTCATTCCACCATTGTTGCAAGCCACCATCAAGGCGCTGCAACTGCAAGGGCCAGCAGTGTAGCATGGATGCCACCGGCGCATCATAGAGCTCAGACATGACAGGCTAACTGGCTAGCACCGGTACCGCTGGCGCAGTGTAGCGAGGAAGTCAAACAGGCAACACGCATTACATGGATTCGGGACAAACGGCAGATCGTTGGCGCGTCACGCGGCCGGCCTGGAGAGATCTTGCACGGGCGGGGAGGGAGCCACCAGCAGCAAGTGGATAGCGTGCGAGCCGCTGCGTGCGGACAATGGCGGCGGCGCCTACCGGAGGGCCGCGCCGACAATGGGCGCGCCGGGTAGCAGTAGGAGCAGGAGTAGGAGTAGCCTACGCACCCTGCCGGCCCCAGCCCTCACCCCACAGCCACCACTCCCAGAAACCCTCCAACGGCGGGAGGATCGCTTACCCCACTGCTCGGCGCGCAGCGCAGCGTGGTCTGACGCGCTTTCTGCCTCCCTTGCCTCTCAAGAGCTCAAGCGAGAGCAAGGAGGCGCAAAAACGAGTCACGTGTTGCTCCCTGCCGGTAGATCGACCGACTGCCCGAGCGCTTTGGGGAGGGGGAGCAACGGGAGAGAATATCGCCGTATTGGCGCTTTAGCAACCAGTCAGCCGACGCCCGGCTTCTACTCAGGGCAGAATGGAACCGCCCAACGGTCGTCGACAACTTACAGATGTTAGTACAGTATTTTCATTTCATTTGTCGCCTATTCCTGGAACGTCCCCTTACAAAAATTTATTAATTACTGTGCTGGAAAACCTTTTACGTCATTTGATTTTCAAACAGCTGAGCAAAACTGAACGTACTCGGACATTTCTCTCTTTACTTATTCTGATCAACACTAAGCTGACACACTATATTTTCAGCGCAACGCCATCTGACTTTCAATACTCCCTACAAAAGAATGGCCCTGACTAACAATAACCTATACCTTTCATGAATCACTTACCTCACAAAAATATTCGTTACTCGAACTACTGCAGTACAGCGAGCGCCAATACTGTCAGCTAAATAAAAGAATCTAACTGCTGAACGCACTAACTGCTGATAGGCACAATTAGCAAATGAAAGATTTTAATAGAGAACAAACTATGTATTTACCTTAATAATATTTAAAAGTCATCATATATATATATATATATATATATATATATATATATATATATCAGTTCATGATATACAGTATTACAAATTAACTCTTTCTGATGGACACATGTCCAGATCGTCCGTTCTCAAAATTCTGCCACCTCTCTGCCCACATCCACCACTGCTGGCGGCTCACCTCCAACTGTGCAACGCTACACGCTGTTCACATCCAACTGCCCAACACTACGAGGTGCATTCAAGTTCTAAGGCCTCCGATTTTTTTTCTAATTAACTACTCACCCGAAATCGATGAAACTGGCGTTACTTCTCCACGTAATCGCCCTGCACACTTACACATTTTTCACAACGCTGACGCCATGATTCCATGGCAGCGGCGAAGGCTTCTTTAGGAGTTTGTTTTGACTACTGGAAAATCGCTGAGGCAATAGCAGCACGGCTGGTGAATGTGCAGCCACGAAGAGTGTCTTTCATTGTTGGAAAAAGCCAAAAGTCACTAGCAGCCAGGTCAGGTGAGTAGGGAGCATGACGAATCACTTCAAAGTTGTTATCACGAAGAAACTGTTGCTTAACGTTAGCTCGATGTGCTGGTGCGTTGTCTTGGTGAAACAGCACACACGCAGCCCTTCCCGGACGTTTTTGTTGCACTTCAGGAAGGAATTTGCGTAGGATGCACCTGTTACTGTAGTGCCCTTTGGAACGCAATGGGTAAGGATTACACCCTCGCTGTCCCAGAACATGGTTACCATCATTTTTTCAGCACTGGCGGTTACCCGAAATTTTTTTGGTGGCTGTGGATCTGTTTGCTTCCTTTGAGCTGACTGGCGCTTTGTTTCTGGATTGAAAAATGGCATCCATGTCTCATCCATTGTCACAACCGACGAAAAGAAAGTCCCATTCATGCTGTCATTGCGCGTCAACATTGCTTGGCAACATGCCACACGGGCAGCCATGTGGTCGTCCGTCAGCATTCGTGGCACCCACCTGGATGACACTTTTCGCATTCTCAGGTCATCATGCAGGATTGTGTGCACAGAACCCACAGAAATGCCAACTCTGGAGGCGATCTGTTCAACAGTCATTCGGTGATCCCCCAAAACAATTCTCTCCACTTTCTCGATCATGTCGTCAGACCGGCTTGTGCAAGCCCGAGGATGTTTCGGTTTGTTGTCACACGATGTTCTGCCTTCATTAAACTGTCGCACCCACGAACGCACTTTCGACACATCTATAACTCCATCACCACGTCTCCTTCAACTGTCAATGAATTTCAATTGGCCTCACACCACGCAAAGTCAGAAAACGAATGATTGCACGCTGTTCAAGTAACGAAAACGTCGCCATTTTAAGTATTTAAAACAGTTCTCATTCTCGCCACTGGCGGTAAAATTCCATCTCCATACGGTGCTGCCATCTCTGGGACGTATTTACAATGAACGCGGCCTCATTTTAAAACAATGCGCATGTTTCTATCTCTTTCCAGTCTGGAGAAAAAAAATCGGAGGCCTTAGAACTTGAATGCACCTCGTACAATATTCCAACAATGCAAACCAGCCACAGACTTCACACAGCACAGCCAGTGATTTTCATATAGAGCGCTATGTGGCGTTACCAACATAAAAACCTAAACAGCCTACTTAAATAGCCCCCATGCTCCCCACAAAAAATTTTACAAATTGTTTTGGGCAGTGGCCAATAATGTTTTGATAAAATTTTTCATAATTACAACACCAAAGATATCAAATGCACACACTTATTGATGCAATGTTAGTCAAAAGCAAAAATTGTTCTCGTAAAGACGGTCCTGATCATTCATCACAATTGTAATTACAGTTTTATTTTTTTCTCAAAGTCTTAGCAGTAAAAGAAAATGCACACGGAAGTAGCGGATTTCCATGCAGTCTTGAAGAAGACCGTGCTGTCTCTTGACATGCAGACAGGTAATGGGCCACAACAGAGCAAACCCACAGCAGAGTCAGTCGAAGGTTTGAAGAATATGGGTAGGTAGGTCATCACATAGCAGACACACTGTAGTCCTGGTAGAGAGTATAGTACTGGTGGGCCATCAAAGAGCGCTACGTTGCGTTATGAATATAGAAACCTAAACAGCCAACTTACATTACGTCTTGAGATGTTGGGCAAACAACCATCTTTCACAAGCATATTTACAGAAATACTACACAGAGAATAACAAGGCTACTAGAATTAAAGTAGATGCCAATTTAAATTTATGTGTTACGATACTAAAAGTACTACTAACATATCATGAACACTAGGACCAACATTTTTGATTCGTTGCCTTAACATTATTTTTGGTGTAGCCGTAAGCATGCGGGTACGGTTCTCAATGCATGCATTAAATATTGTATTTTTATGAAATTTTTTAATCAATAGATCACGTAATGCAGTTACATAGTTTCCACGAAAGTGTTACTGGGTTTCTGATGGATTATCCTTTATTAGTCTCGTCGTACGCTCTTCTTGCTAAATCATTAACAAAGCACGAGCAAACAGAACTTGGTTATCATCTTCAGCTCTCGATTCTCACACTTACAGCGTGACTGGGCCGACCGCAGCCTGTCAAGCTTGACGAGGACCGAGTGTGCAGTAGGGATGTCGGTTGCCGCTGAAACAACCGGTTTTTGTTTATTCCGGTTTGTTTCGTCTCCACTTTAACCTGACTGTTAAAACCGCTCAAAATAAGCGGTTCCTGGGATATCTGAATTTTGATTTTTTATTGCTGTTTTTTCCAGTGATAAATGCAGACTTCGAATAAAGGTCGAAAAATTCTAATGTAGGTGAACCAGTAAGAGATCTGGGTCGATACTTTCTTGGGGGTGTGTTAGAAATCGATTTTTATGTCTCTAACAAAGATAGCTGATATGAAAGGTGCAACAATGGTGAGAGCAAAAGGTCACAAACTGATAAACATCCTGCTTCGTCGCTTTTGAATCGTATCAATTTTTCAGAGTGAAACCACCACATAACTGAGGGTCCAGTTATTATCCTAAGTTTATAGCACGTCAATAAAATTATGGATATAGCAAGAAAATTTACCTTCTGTTCCAAGGGGCGTTTTCTCCCTATATGATTCCACAAGTCTGTTGTACGATAATTTTTAAAGCCAAGGGTGAAGTTTACTTCATTGCTACCACTCTGCAATGTTCAAGAACGACACCGCAAAACTACTATATAAGCCATGTCGGGACAGTGTCGCACACTGCACGTGCATGCCGTAGCACCTAACAGGCCACGCCACACGGGAACCAGTACATAATTGTCTCGACAGTGCTGTACATGCTTATGCTTATTCTCTTATTATTCTCTTCGTTGTACGTTTCGGTCGGTGTTGTTATTACAATAGCACTGATCACTTTTCACACATTCTGTAATAACCCAATATTTCAGAGTATTGGAAATTTTACGAATATGTATTAACAGTACTCGTTTTTAAAAAAGTTTTATTTAAAAACCAAAAATTTTAGCACCACTGGTATGGAAAATCGATATGCCATTTTTTACCTGGTTAACAGTAACAAATAAAAAGAACCTATTATAATCGAGACCAAACAAATGCCGAAAAGTACCGGTTATTCAGAACTAAAATACAAGTATCGATTTCAGTTGGCAAGGGTTTTTCATCTCTAGTGTCCTGGCCGTGCGGGCCAAGGCTCGTTCCTTTCCAGAAGCACCGGCTACATCGCGACATTTCATTTAGTATTGCAGTCTGGCATTTTTTGGTCCTTTACTTACAATTCTATTTATTTCGGCAGGAATTTGATGTCAACGCTGTTACCTTTCACTATTTGTTCGTGGTATGAGGGACATTCACAGGTGCAGCAACAGTTTGACAAAAGACAGGCAATGTAGCGAACTACTGTCACACGGCTTGAGAGCTTCTGTGAAGTTTGGAAGGTAGGAGGCGAGCTACTGGCAGAATTGAAGCTGAAGCTGTGAAGACGGTTCGTGAGTCGTTGTTTGGTAGCTCAGATGGTAGAGCAATTTCCTACGAAAGGCAAAGGTCCCTAGTTCGAGTCTTGGTCCTGCACACAGTTTTAATCTGCCAGGAAGTTTAACAGAAAAGTGGAGAAAGCTTTGGTATGCAGGTTTTTCATTGCTCTGATTGTGTGTGCACACAGAATTTCTAATTTCGACAGAACGAAGCTGCCATCTTCAGATCCACAGAGTACATGCTGTAAAATCATGCTGCGTGAAGCACCACACGTTTGTTTTCGTACCACTGAAACGGACTCATAATAAGAAGAGAGTAAGACACTAAAAAATATAACTGTGTCATCGTAGCAAGACAGAATGACAGAAGTGTGACACATCAGAAAGAGACCCGTGTTTCTGGGTTAGCTGTCCGCTACATACTGCTTGTAGGAATGCTGTTCGGACTGTGCGATGCAGGATTTGCGTTTTTAGTAGCATTAGTTTCATGACTTGGTTGGCTCTGAGCACTATGGGACTTAACTTCTGAGGTCATCAGTCCCCTAGAACTTAGAACTACTTAAACCTAACTAACCTAAGGACATCACAATCATACATGCCCGAGGCAGGATTCGAACCTGAACCTGCGACCGTAGCGTCCGCGCGGTTCCAGACCGCAGCGCCTAGAACCGCTCGGCCACTCTGGCCGGCCTCATGTCTTGGAGTTAGGCGATGTACTGGTACGGGGACGTAGTGTTGAAACACAAGCTCACTGTGCATTGCAGTTGCAGGCAGTCAATATAAGTCTGGACCAGTCGAGTCGAGCAGGTCGAAACTCATAAAGCTGTTTTATTAAAACAGCTACAGTACTGAGGCTGCTCATTACGAGTATCGATGCATTAAAGGAATACTGAGAAGTGCCCCTTCCACACAGGTTGAAGAACATCATTCGGAATTTAGAATTAACTGCAAATTTTGGAATTACTCCTAAGAGAAGCGACGGCAAATTGCGCCACATGTCGTTGAAGAAGTTACTGTTGCCATGGCCGAAAATGCCGGCCGCAACTCGCGATCGTCAAGCAGTGCACGAGGTCTGTCACATCTGAACATTCCATGTTCCACCTTTCTGAAAGCGCTACGAGCAATTGTAGAATAGTATTCCTACTAACTTCTAGGTGGCTGTGAACGCAGATGATCGTCGCATTGAAGGCATTACCTGGAACGCAAATGTGTTAAGCAATTAACAAACGGTGCCCTCTCATGTGGAAATTAAAATGTGTTTCTTTGAACGGTTTATTCATTACTTATCTTCCGTATGTCCTTAGTAACGTTTCCACAAGGATGCTCTCATTTTCAAGGCACCCTCTCAAGTAACGAAAGTTATATTACACTCCTGGAAATTGAAATAAGAACACCGTGAATTCATTGTCCCAGGAAGGGGAAACTTTATTGACACATTCCTGGGGTCAGATATATCACATGATCACACTGACAGAACCACAGGCACATAGACACAGGCAACAGAGCATGCACAATGTCGGCACTAGTACAGTGTATATCCAACTTTCGCAGCAATGCCGGCTGCTATTCTCCCATGGAGACGATGGTAGAGATGCTGGATGTAGTCCTGTGGAACGGCTTGCCATGCCATTTCCACCTGGCGCCTCAGTTGGACCGGCGTTCGTGCTGGACGTGCAGACCGCGTGAGACGACGCTTCATCCAGTCCCAAACATGCTCAATGGGGGACAGATCCGGAGATCTTGCTGGCCAGGGTAGTTGACTTACACCTTCTAGAGCACGTTGGGTGGCACGGGATACATGCGGACGTGCATTGTCCTGTTGGAACAGCAAGTTCCCTTGCCGGTCTAGGAATGGTAGAACGATGGGTTCGATGACGGTTTGGATGTACCGTGCACTATTCAGTGTCCCCTCGACGATCACCAGTGGTGTACGGCCAGTGTAGGAGATCGCTCCCCACACCATGATGCCGGGTGTTGGCCCTGTGTGCCTCGGTCGTATGCAGTCCTGATTGTGGCGCTCACCTGCACGGCGCCAAACACGCATACGACCATCATTGGCACCAAGGCAGAAGCGACTCTCGTCGCTGAAGACGACACGTCTCCATTCGTCCCTCCATTCACGCCTGTCGCGACACCACTGAGGCGGGCTGCACGATGTTGGGGCGTGAGCGGAAGACGGCCTAACGGTGTGCGGGACCGTAGCCCAACTTCATGGAGACGGTTGCGATTGGTCCTCGCCGATACCCCAGGAGCAACAGTGTCCCTAATTTGCTGGGAAGTGGCGGTGCGGTCCCCTACGGCACTGCGTAGGATCCTACGGTCTTGGCGTGCATCCGTGCGTCGCTGCGGTCCGGTCCCAGGTCGACGGGCACGTCCACCTTCCGCCGACCACTGGCGACAACATCGATGTACTGTGGAGACCTCACGCCCCACGTGTTGAGCAATTCGGCGGTACGTCCACCCGGCCTCCCGCATGCCCACTATACGCCCTCGCTCAAAGTCCGTCAACTGCACATACGGTTCACGTCCACGCTGTCGCGGCATGCTACCAGTGTTAAAGACTGCGATGGAGCTCCGTATGCCACGGCAAACTGGCTGACACTGACGGCGGCGGTGCACAAATGCTGCGCAGCTAGCGCCATTCGACGGCCAACACCGCGGTTCCTGGTGTGTCCGCTGTGCCGTGCGTGTGATCATTGCTTGTACAGCCCTCTCGCAGTGTCCGGAGCAAGTATGGTGGGTCTGACACACCGGTGTCAATGTGTTCTTTTTTCCATTTCCAGGAGTGTATAATCATCCTATATTCTCAAACTTTTATGTTTAATAACCACCAAATGTCTACTGCATCGGCATTAGTGGCGCAGACACCTGCCTGAGATGTACTCACGGTGAGGTTAATAATTGTTGGCTGAGCTTCACTCGTCAGCCGAAATTGAAGAAGCGTATTTAAAGTACGGCGTAGCAGAATACAGGACATGAAAGGCCGAACGAGTGTACAGAGGAAACATTAGAATCAGACGTCATTCTAGGAATAAGAAACTGAATGCCTGGGTCGTTCAAGCGGCAGTGAACGTTGTGTGGATCTCAACAAAGAGTTCTTTGCGTATTAGAATTTGTAGATTCGGGCGGGAAAGCAGATTTATCAGAAATTACCCGTCAGCATACGTGCGCAAAGGAAGTAGTCTAATACATTTCGTAGTGTACTGATGGCGCAACTGTTGCATTATTATCATAATGATGTCACAAGCTTCTCTGATTATCACTTCTTGAAGGCAAACGATCTTCTTCCATTCGAATAATTTTCGCTTTAAATGTGTCGCGCTCCAAGGTTATGCAGTTTTTGATATCTTTACATGTTAAGCCTACGAAGCACTAATATCAGGATGACACAAAACTGCGTAGTAGCAGTAATCCAGCTGTGGACGGAGACTGCTTTTGGCAAAGTCCATTCCAAGAGCAATGCGTCGACTTTACGCAAGAGCCGTCTGCTCTGATTCTTTTCGGCGAATGAAACGCGAAATTATTTCTGCACAGCGAGGGAAGTGTGCCGGGCTTTCGGGTGATGAGAATGAGAAAGAAGGTGAGGGACGGGGGAAGGGGTGAGAAAGCGCAGGAGATTGTAACGCGGTAATGAGGAAGTAGCTTCGCAGACGGGTTTGGGACGCTGTGCTATGCGCATAACGAGGTACAGGTGGCCGCTAATGATGTCGCCAGCTAATTACATGGAACTGGCCACACGGCGGGTGGAAACGTGACTCAACTGTTCCAAGAAGTGGGCGTGCATCCTCCTCTGCGCTTGTGCGTCGCCCGTCGCACACGAATCACGGGAAAGGGTGGCCATCAAGGAGAATGACGCAGAACGGGAATTAAGCTTCTACCAGTAGCACCGCTTCCCAGCTGGACTGCATTCAAACATACTGAAGGCAGACCGTTTCGCCAGATGCAGTAGTTTGCCTGATGTGTAACTTGCTTCACACTGGTAGTGGAGGAAGGACAGCGGCGACTTAACACTAAAACAGTCGTGCTTCAGGTGTGCAGTAAAAAGAAGACTTTGAATTCGAGTGCGAAGGCTCGTTTAAGTGTTCCATTCAAACAGATGAGCGAAGGTCTAGTGGAGTCTAGTGGAGCCCTGGCTGCAACGATACACCCTGGCAGGGCCGGCGCAAGACCAAGTGCCGCCCCTTGCGAGCTGCTAAATTGCCGCCCCCCCCCCCCCCCCCCCCCGTTCGTTTTTTTTTTTTTTTTTCACAAAACGTTTGTGGAGTTTTATTTAAACAAATCTGTATGAAATGACAGCAATCAATCGCAATTTTTTTTACGAAACGCAATGAAAGTGCTTCTGACCAATCTTGACTCCCACGGCCAACTACTTTCGTTTTAGAGAGCGCAACAATACCTATTGCCTGGAAAGGCGAAGTGGTAAGGCGGCAGTGCCAGGAACTAGGTCACATGAGGAGGTACAGCGAGGCTACGGTTAAACTAGCGCCGAAGAAGAAGAAGAAGCAAGAAGCTCATAATAAGTATGTGACCGATGATATGGATAAATGTATTACCAGGCTGCTATTTCTATTGCGTTACGAACTATAGAAAGAAATACGAACTTTGCGAAAACTGCACAACTTTTGTCAAACAGAAATGAGCTTCAAAGCTAGCAAGGAAACCTTTAGAAGCAATGTTCTGTCTATGGATTTTCGTTTTAGGTGGTGTCAAAATTAACATTTTGTTTTGTGCGGACGAGAGGACATTGTTGCTAAAAGACCATATATTCTCAGAGTTTCATCAGAATCAAAGCGACCAGTAGTTTACTAAGATGAAACGTAGATTCACACGCATCATACAGTAAATAAATGTTGGCAAAGGATAGTGTGGGAGTAGATTTGTCAAACAAATGTGCCGGTCAGAGTTTAATTGTTGTACATGCAGGCGGAGACAGGTGTTTCATGGCTCAAAAACGAAAACGCACGACCATCACTCAGAAACGGATAGCAAAAATTTTCAAAAATAAGTCGAAACCCAGCTTATGCCAGGCTTATTGGCAATGCCTTTGTCCCTTGTAATTACTCGCAGCGTATATACCCATTCGGAATACTTCTAGCCATTGTAGGTGTTGGATATGTTTGACTGTAGTAATGGCCAACCATTTTTTTCCATAATGCTTGAAGAATAAAACACTCGGAAACTGCCGTTGAAGGGCTTAGCAAATTTGCTTCAGGCTTCACATGTAACCGCAGTATCGAATATTACATTCAAATTTCCAAATTAGATTTCGTCTTCTGCAAAATTAGTTGTGAATAAACAAACGGTGCGTAACAGGCTGCCAGCGCTCCACTCATAAGAATACGCCAGACTGCTTCCCCCTCTCTGTTCCTCCGGCGTAAACAAGACAGTGCTGCCACAGCGGCGAGGAGGAAATTAGTACTCCTCCAAATGGTTCAAATGGCTCTGAGCACTATGGGACTCAATATCTGTGGTCATCAGTCCCCTAGAACTTAGAACTACTTAAACCTAACTAACCTAAGGACATCACACACATCCATGCCCGAGGCAGGATTCGAACCTGCGACCGTAGCAGTCCCGCCGTTCCGGACTGAGCGCCTGAACCGCTAGACCACCGCGGCCGGCAGTACTCCTCCCTCCCCTTGTTCAACAGGGGTGGTCGGCAGGTAGTCGAGGCGCCATGCCACAGTTCCCGAAGCCGCTCCCTCCGAGGTCTGGTTTCGAATCCCCTCTTGGGCATGAATGTTGAGTTTGTCCTAAAAAAGATTTAAAAAGGGTGGGGGAGGGCGGCAGATTTGCCGCCCCTCGGAAAGTGCCGCGCCGTGCGACTGCTCGTTTCCCACGTGCCTTGCGCCGGCCCTGCGACCTCCTGTCAGTGACATGAGTCAGATGTAAGAGGCAAATGAAAGTTTTATGGCATGGCGATGCAACAGTCTTCTAGTCTGTTACGTACCTGCCAATTCATGAAGAAAAGCACTTTTACTGCTACTTTCAGAAATCTGTAATATCCTGTCCGTCTAGATCTGACGATGGTAACATTGGTTACCGAAACCGTTATTGAGAATATAGGTTATTATTATCCATCTAAGCGGAGAAATTTTTCTTCCTCATGCGTTATGACAGATCGTCCCTTGCGGCTCAAAATGGGTCAACTAAACCATTTAAGATCGCTCTGTAATTGGTTTACCCGCGTTAGTATCACAGTAAATATGGCGATACGAAATTCAGTTTTCTTTAAATAGATGGAAGTGAAGTTGTAAATACATACAACCACAGTAAGGCATCCTTGAGAATTCCGCCTATCTTACATGTTACACAGAGATATTTCATATTCATTAAGAGTATGAATTTTTTCCTATTTTTGGGGTGAAAATTAGTGCCGTATAATTTTTGGTGCTACAGAACTGTTTAATGCGCCGTTTGTTTTCTCTGTATCTTTCAAATATGTGGTAAGAACAACTTGTCCCCGTTTGGAATGGTGAAAGACCATTGAAATTAGAAAAGAGTGCGCAGAGCTGGGCGCGCTTCAATAAAACAACTTGTACTTTTCTTGTTCTCAAACACATTCGGTATTACCCCTCGACCCTAACCGCCAAATTTACAAAAAAAGTCTTCTGATTGCTCATTAAACCCTCCGCCATTATACTGTATAAAAAAAAAGTCTTAGTTTAGAAAATAGGTAGCGTAAGGTTAAGGACAAGTGCATCCTACAAGTGTTTAAAGTGTTAAAAGCTTATATGCAAGAATTGTCGAATTGATAACAGTATGACTTATAAACGAGTCAGATGACTGATATCATCTTGAACAGCGATTAGTTTCTACATGATTTCACTTACTACTCTACAATAAAAGTTTTCCAATAATGAAAGACACACTTTACATCCCTCCTCCTAAGGTAAAGAAAAGAGCCGTATTCTCTGGTCAATAGAATATTTCAGGCTGTAGAAGGAATGTTCAAACATTTCCGTAAGGAAACGTATTCAGATAATGTCATCCCTGCTGACTCAACTCATCCAAAAGCTCATAAACTGGCGATTTCTCATTCTGCCATTCACCGTATGGTAGCTACTCCTTTATCACCTGCCGATCAACAAAAGAAATTGAATGTCATCAAAGCGATTGCGGCTAATAATGGCTACAATCAGAATATGATTGATTATTTGTTCAGT
Organism: Schistocerca serialis cubense; assembly: GCF_023864345.2. NCBI lineage: Eukaryota > Metazoa > Arthropoda > Insecta > Orthoptera > Acrididae > Schistocerca > Schistocerca serialis. Next base: position 109,948,102 of record NC_064642.1, on the reverse strand, counting down.
ACGAAAACTTTCTAAAACTGTTCGACTTTGAGCAACAACCTCCCGACTGATAGCAAAGAAGCTAAAAAATTTATTACCATTCCTTTCTTGGGTAATATATCGTATAGGATAAACGTCTTCTAAGGAAAAAATATAACTGTAACGTCTCCCTCTCTACAGATAACGGTTTAAAAAGAAATCTTGTACATTCAATAGAGATTGCCAGCGATTGGTTTTCTAATTCAGGTGTTTACAAACTAACCTGTAATAACTGTCCTTCATATTATATTGGTCAAACAGGCAGAGCTGTGAAAACAAGATATAAAGAACACCTATTAGGTAAAAAAGCAGCGAATATACACAGCTCTACTTTTGATGGACACCTCTTGATAGCCGGCCATACGCCTAAACAATTAGAAGACACTGTTACCCTACACAGAGAAGCCAAAGGGCGTAGACTAGATCTGTGGTAAGAGCTACAAATTATTAAACATCTAGAGCTCAAGGACGGTAATATACTGAACGACCAGTTGAACCTTGCTTGTAGACAATTTTTCGAAGGCTTTAAACCTGTACTGTTTATGGTATAACATTAATGCTGGTAACCTTAGTGGTCTATTTTATCAGGAAGCTATGATGCACTTTGAAGCTCACGATGGTTTTCTCACGATGTATGGCTGCCACTACATCGGCCTTATGTGATTTTGTCTGGCTCTAAAACGATGGTTCCCTGCGAATGTGTATTAACTGGATTGTGGACCAGGGTTCGTAATTCTGTCTTAAGAGTAATTATTGTCAATTTTAAAGTTCTGACATATATACCGTTTGTGGGTTTCACTAATATAGTAATGTAAGTTTTATATTTTGGCTGTATATGCCACTGTGCGTAACTCTCTCGGCGTAAGCGCCACCTGCCTTTTTTATGTATAACTACATTAATTGTACCAAGGCTCCCATACTGTTATAACGGGAGTGTTAAACGCTTTCCTTCTTTTTATTGTTACTTTATCTAAAGACATTATTAATACTGATAATTTACACGTCGCTTTTGTACGCCAATTGGCACATGGTTCGCGCCATGAGCGCCACCTGCCCCGGTCGCAGAGTAACTACGCTGGCCGATTACACTCAGTCGGTTGTGAGCTCTGCAAGATCCATGTACTAATTTATATTTACGTGACAAACCCTATTTCTAGGGCTATATTTTAGTTTTGACAAGTGGATCTATGCCGACATTTGTAAAAACGGCGATGGTACATTAGTCCTTACTAATGAAAAATTTCAAGTACCAGTCGTCGTTCTCATATTTCTGTAATGCAAGAGCTCTGTAATTTATGTTAAAATCTATTCTTGACTTAAGTTTCATACCTTTCTAATGTAATCTATGAAGTTCATTGTCCTTAGGCCACCTTCTGAAGAAGACAAATTTAAATTTGTTGAAACCTAGGTAAAGAATTCTTTATCCATTGCAACTGGTCGGCTGTTTATAATTTTATTACGTGGAACCTTTGCTGTTGTGCAACTATGTTTAAAATACTGTGTTATTCATTAACATCTTAGCCGACTTGAATACACACACGTTGCTTCTCGCGGGAATGTCCCAAAAGCGACAACCAGGATCAAACGAAGAAATGTAAACAGTTGAAGCTCGATAGTAGGTTAAGTGAGGACTCAACTTTCATGTCCAAGATCGGTGGGCGACGAACTTTGTAAGCCTCGCAAGCAGCACCTCACACTCCAACCGCGCATGTACGCTGCCAGTGACCCCGGCCAATGTACCAACGACGGAGCCTTCCTTGCTGCTCCACGCCAACCGACCGACTGCCCAGGCCCGGAAACGGTGAAAGGACCAAATGCACGTCGACCGATGAGACGACCAACCGAACGACCAGCCAACAGTCGTCCCGCTCCAATCTCCCCCAGTCGGACAGTTCATGTGTGTCGCCAGCGGTCGGCGAGCACTGTCTGTCGGCGCCTCACCGGCGCTCCGTCCCCGACTTCACTGCTGCTGCGTCCAGATTGCACTGCTGGCCCGTCTCAACTGGCAGGCAGACACAAGATGACCTGGAATTGCTATTGGTCGCTCCAGTGGGTACGACAGTGCACTTATCAATACGCGCTGCTGCTGCTGCTCGCAGGCAACTAAGGCAGGAAGTTAGTGACGCCAGTAAATGGAATAAGAAAACGAGGCAGCAGGACAGTAATAGAAGATGACAAACCATAAATGACATGAACACGAGCCATGCACGGCTCAAAGTGGACAAATGTAATAAGTAAGACAACTGAGCAACCCTTTGTGATATCAACCATCTACAAAACTACTATCATCTTTTGCTATCTGACAGACCCATCACAAATACACAATAGCATGTCACTACTGTACAACCATGAAACCAAACTTCATCATGACAATAATACACTCCCTTGTAGCATCCCCCTGCTGTCCAATACTGCAGTTCACTTGACAGTATTCACCACAACTTACGTAGAACGACTTAACCAATCTAGGTGGCCGGCCGCTGTAGCCGAGCGGTTCTAGGCGCTTCAGTACAGAACCGCGCTGCTGCTACGGTCGCAGGTTCAAATCCTGCCTCGGGCATGGATGTGTGTGATGTCCTTAGGTTAGGAAGGTTTAAGTTGTTCAAAGATTAGGGGACGGATGACCTCAGATGTTAAGTCCCGTAGTGCTTAGATCCATTTGAATTATTGGAACATTTCTAGGCACACTGTAAACTAATTGGCCAAATACTCTCAATGCCTACCTCTAACAGACAAGATTTAAAAAGCACATGCCTCTTTGTGTTAGGTACCAGTTTGCTAAAACCTTTCTTCTTTTCTGGCTTTGAGCTACCGTCTTCTCCAGGCCACTATCAAGAAGACATCGTGTCCTACCCAGTTCCATGATGGCCACATACACCTGCTTGGGCCCCATGCAAATCTTGGCAGACGGCTGCTGTATCAGACTGCTCGGTTCAGCAGTGGCGCTCTCCTCTCCGCGCTGTTGTGCCCGGTCTCCACCAACGAATTCCACATTGTAACTGGCTGACACTGAGGCAACACCTTGGCCAGCCACACCTAATATGAAGAGCAAAGTCAGTGAGCCTTCCAGGACCGGCACCGAACCTACCATACAGCAGACCTCGGCGCTGGCACAAGCTGAAGTGGCCATCTGTGCACCCACATGCTGACTTCTTTGTCCACCGGACTGCGACCTCAGCAACTGCTTGGACCAGACACGCAGTAACAAACAAGGGCAAGAGGCACGCCACAACAGGCACGGAGCCACCCCATACACTGTCCACCGACGCAACTGTAGATTCCATCCAACCGTCTTCCCCTCACACTGCCACGCCCGCAATCTAACAGGAAAAGCGGGAGTGATCTGTACAGTAGTGTCCGCCATGGCAGGTGGCAAGAGCGGCATGCCACGAAATTTCAGTTTTATGACGCAATGGGGACCATGGGAGCACATTGCGGCATGCCACCAAGTTTAAGTTCCACGACATAAACGAGACCACAGCCTAACAACGAGCCCCTCGACCTTCCTGTAAAGTCGCCTCTTACACACTTCACTGTTGGCACCATGTATGACGTTAGGTAGCGTTCTCCAGGCGTTGACAGACCCAATCTCTTCCATCGGATGATACCTTTCCAGTCATCCATTATCCAGTGGCGTTTTTCCTAACGCCACCCTGCCTGTCACTTTGCAGTGATTAGTGCAAGGGGAGATGCTTAACCAATTTACCCCATTTTCCGTACTGAGTCGTGTGCCTCCAGTCGTGCAATAATTTACAGCAACCCTCCGCAAAGCTGGAAACTCCCTGTCCGCCAGTTCACAAGGTCTGCTGGTCTTGGTTTAGTTGTGATTATTACCTCATGTTTCCACTCCACAGTCACATCAGCCCCGCTGGGCAACGTTTGACGGGCTGAACACTCCGAAACAGTTTTGTTACTTAAGTAACATCTTGCCACGGTCTGCTGTCTCTTTGGTTTGAACGCTTATGGTCTTTCATTCTCCGTCCAAAGAAGTGTGCCGCTTATTCGTGGGCACAGTGACGCTGGAGATCAGCTTGTCGTAGAGTGTCAGGTTACCACTGGTGCGGGTGCGTGTTTTCGATAGTTTGCTACATGTATCTGTACAGTCGGCCGTTATGTGTGTATGTCAAGAAATTAGAGTGCCTGCGGATGTCAGTTGTGGCATCGAGGGCAGGCTCCACCTATGCGAGTGGTGGGCATATCTTACTCGTGCCCTATCAGCGCAGAGAAGTGCATTTGCACGGATCAGGCATCGCCCTGGAATATACATAAGAGATGAATTCTTACCAGCACTGTTGCATGTTCTCAGCACTGTGACAAGCTAGTCATGGGAGTCGTGGCCGTACTTTCTGGCTCCCTTAGTCTGTCGCCACAATGCCTTTAACGTTACAGTCTGAGGAAACTGTAGCCAAAAAGCTATAAGAAATACTTCTGTGTCGATGGACTAGTTCTTAGAGCCCTGCTTATTGATTGTGTATTTATGTGAAACCTCAGACAGGGTCATTAAGTACTTAAGTAACTTGCAGTGTTATAAGTAGCCTTTCCACTGATTTCACGCGATATTCTACAGCATCCCTCCGCAATACTTCAAGATCCCTTTCCGCTCAGCACAAGAGGTCTGCGTGGTCTTTGTTTAGCATGCGTCCTTTTAGTTTGTTACATAGGTAACACTCCTGACCGACCCATACTGCTATTACTGTTCCTCTACTGACAACGCAGCATTCCTCGCCTACTTTTACTGGCGAGTCCCCTCTGGCGATATCCAATGGTAACTTCCGCGTTACATACCAGTGTCCGGACCGTTTTGATCAGATAGTGTAAACTTCTATCCTTACAATTCTTAACAAGGCTTGTTTTTAACGGGAGGACAGTCCTGTCTTCTTTAACAAACTATCTAAGTTATTACTACTGCCATAAACACATACAGTAGTTGCACAGTCTTCCTTCTGGTCTAGCTGTTGCCTCGTTATATATTTACGAGGACGTGGCACCTTGTTCTGCGGCACTGCACAGTTTTATCAGCTCCGTTCCATCTCAGGCGAGTGTGCTTCATACGTATCTTTTGGTTCACATGCTTCGAGCTCATAAAAGTTTCATGGCGGCTGTCGTTGCGAGAAACGAAAACTACAAACTGGAGAGGGATATCAGAAATTCTTTCCAATTTATTGTTTTGTGTCACTGTAATTATTACAAAATGCATTAATAATGTTCGATTGACAAGAAATGTTTATAATTTTTTTCTACATTATGAGTACCAACATCGCGAATGGATAGTTCGATGAAAACAGGAAAAATGAATTTGGAAAGCGCGAGGTTATTGTCAGTTCATTTTTGGTAAATGTCTACGAAAGAGATTTGAGAAACGAGCTTCTGGAAATACGTGATGTGCTGCTAATTGATTTCCGTCGCCACGAGACACTTGTTGTGCCACCCTGGAACGACTGCATAATGCGATTAGAAGCAAAGCCGCGAGGGTAGCCCCATGGTCTGAGGCGTCTTGTCACGGTCCAAGCGGGTCCCCCCGTCGGAGGTTTGAGTCCTCCCTCGGGCGTGGGTGTGTGTGTCGTTCCTAGCGTCACTTAGTTTATGTTAGATCAAGTAGTGTGTAGGCTTAGGGACCGATGACCTTAGCAGTTTGGTCCTATAAGACCTTACCACAAATTTCCAATTTTCCATTAGAAGCAAACGACAAGGACAGCTTTTGGAAGGTTTCCGTTACCTGAGATTCTGTCGGTAGTTTTCAGATTGTACTGTAACACGTAAGTGGACCGAACATCGCTCATCGGGTTTCCAAATACTATTAATTAAAGGCTGCTTACGAAACAATAACGTCCCTTCCCGCAGGTATTCACACGATGAAGATTTGAGGACTGGTGCCTAATTTTACTTAAGCTGTGGCACAGATACTTTTTGTGGTGGCCTTCCCAGATATTACGCTAATACACTACAACAGACCCGGAAAATGCAACTCTAGGGCCGGAAGTACACACGAGATAAGATTTTGAGTCACTATTAAAATGCCAAGTCGTGCATTTTTTGAATGAACATAATTAATATTGTTCTCATTTCAGTGTTTAATAGGCGGTTACTGTCGTTAATTAGGACCATGTTGCTCACAACGATCTGCTGTATTGTCAGCACCTCCTATTACTTAGGAAAAATTTTCCGGAGCACCAAGTCTTTACTTTCTCCAAGCAGTCACAGAGCGCTACGAAAGGAGACCATTTAATAACGAGTGCCCTTTCACTCCTTCTGAGTCCACGACATGCATTGAGTGTCAACTGGAAAACGGGGAGGCGTTGCATCTTTGCTAAAGCAAGAATGCGGTTATCTCTTCTGAGACAGTAAAGGAATTGCTTCCGAGTCAGCCAGTCGGAACGCTAGGCGGTAGCTTTTCTTGTTTTAGCCACTCGCGTCGCAGGTCGCAGCACATAAAAATCAATCTACTCGTATACCTGGTGTTGAAATTTCGGCATGTTTGTCCTATGTAGAACATGTAACATTCCTGGCATGATATTTTGTATATTACGGAGTCTGAATATGGCCCACGATTACAGTTTATGTTACGTACTGATTTTTGTTGTAATTTATTAGATATAGAGCACTCAAATTTTACTTTGTGAATTTTGAAGGTATTAACGATCTTTTATGTTATATTGGCGAAATATTGTACGTTGGATACATATTTGTTTTCATCTTTAGCTTCCTTGGTGTGGTTTGTGCTAGTTTTTTCTTTGCTTTGTCTATTGTTGGATCATCCATGAAAACGGTGTAACTATAGGCAACTGCAGTCCTATTTCCCTATGTTTACTGGCTATTTCTTGGTTCAAAGGCATTTAAATTGCCCAGTAGGCTGCTTGTTTAGGAATGTCTTAGTGGTACGATGTTGCAGGGATTATAATGTTGGTCATTATATTCTTGTTGTCTTTTGCTACTGCCTTTATCCCGCATTGTGCACAGGGTCGGCAGGGTTAAGTACGTATTTGGAATGGTTAATTTGAAGGGGTGGCAGGATGCCCTTCCTGCCGCCAACCCATATCCTGGGACGGAATGAGTGCACCCCAGCTGTCTGCATCGAGCGTAAATCATGAAATAGTGTGAATGTGTTTCAAATGTCTGCGAGTCGTGTAAGTGAGGCGGGACGTGGGGACCAGCCGGTATTCACCTAGTAGGATGTGGAAAACTGCCTAAAAACCACATCCAGGTTGGCCGGCACACTGGTCGTCGTCGTTAATCCGCCGGGCGGATTCGATCCGGGGGCCGGCGCGCCTACCCGAGTCCAGGAAGCAGCGCGTTTAGCGCTCTCCGCTACCCTGGCGGGGTAATGTTGCTCACTGTATGTCTCTTATAAATTTGAATGTACTTATATTGTTCTGTCTTATGATATTTAAGTCTACGTAACTGATGCTTTCCCCTTATTCATGTTCCACTATAAACGTAATTTTCTGGAAACGACTACTGAAGCAGTTCTGAATGTTCGCAATGTCTTTGGTACCAATTTGTACTACCAGTATTGCCACATCTAGATATCGCCGTAAAATTGAATTTTCATTACGCAGGGATCTTGGCTGCTACGTTTGTTCCAGAAGATTTATGAATATGTTAGGTATACCAATGCTAGGCAATGTGGCTGCTTAGAAATGTTGCCGTTAAAAGAAAAGGAGTTGTTGCTTACCATTACCTGCAGGAGCTCAATCAATTCAACGATATCCGTTTATACAAGTTCCTTATGCTTCATAAGGTTCTTCTAGATAATTGGTCCTGCTTCTTGTGTAGATATATTTGAGTAAAATATTTCAATGAAGTGGTAAAACTGAGCCTCTTGAGAGTGTTACGTCGCTTTACGTTCTTCAGCTGCTACCGTACTGTTTTAATGGTATACGTTTTTTAGGTCTGTATGATTTTTCAACAACATTTTATTCAAATTCTGGGAGAGGTCCCATGCTGAGCTGTTTATAGTTTTTCCTGACGGTCTTAATTTCCTTCTTTCTGTATTTCTCCCTGTGCTCTTAAATATGGTGACTATGGGTTCAGTATATGAGGTTTTCTTTTCATTTTCTGTCGAGAAGACAGGTGTGTTCTTTACGTGCTCCAAAAATTTTACTTTGGAATTTTTTGTTGCACGTTTTCTTATTTGCCAAATATTATCGGCATCAAAAAATTCACGTTCTTCGTCTCTGCACTCTCTGTATTTCATCATGACTTGTGTATTGTCAATGTATTCTTTCGTAATGAGCACTATCACAATATCATAATAAACTATTATAAATAGTACAGATTTTAAATTACAGATCAGAAACTGCATTTCGTGTTTAATAACGTGAATTTCTAATCATGTAATGAATAAGACGTTGGAAGTAGCGGTGGCATTACGAAATAAACATAGATTTGGAAGTACCAACGTACTTAGTTCTATTTTTTTATATTTATTAGCAACAAAGTTTCCTAAAGTGGCGTTTATCGTAATTCATTACCTCAATGGGTAAAGACTGAATCGCTTCAGAACTATCTTGTTGTCCCTCTTTCTCTCTAGCTGTGCGATTGATAAGTCCCATTTTTCTTAGGAACGGCTATCAAGTTGAAATTTATGCCAGACACTGAGGTCAGTGGTTCCTTATCGGTGAAAATAGTTTGACGTACTAAGTCAATGAAATCGTAATCTACGGCCACATATGCCACGTATTTGGATATTCGGAAACACAGTCATCAAAATTTATACGTGATGTATCCGTACAGTTAAGCATTGTGGACTAGCAGGAAGGCGCGTGTCTTGAGAACGAGAGGTGGCCGGATGATTCTCTGTCGGACCACGGATATCTCAGTCATCGTTGTAATCCAGCCTTTACCTCTCAATGATGTGAGGAGCCAACAACAACTACACGTGCTTCTGATTCTACATTAAGTTGTAGGTCCGCTTTTCCCAGTTGGATTCCTGCGGTATGTTAGGGACACGGAAGTCGTCAAGGTGGCGTCCGATAAAGTGACTGATACCAGGCAATTGCGTCCAGTAGTAAGACTTGCTCCAGACTACTGAGCTACACGAAATTATTATTGTCTGTACACATAATTAAGTTTGTTGGGAATCCACAAAATGCGAGGCCGACTCCCACTTCTGGGATCTTTATTTCCCTTTCTTTCTTTTTTTTTTTTTTTGTATATTCCTAAAGACAGAGATTTATGAATTTTACTCACGGCAAAACGAGAGTTTTAGTACTCGTCAGCCATCGTGCTTGCACTTATTTGGGACCATTCGACTTACAGATTACGTCTCGACAGTATCCAAAATTTCCTAAATGCTGAAGCTATTCACGTGTGACGATAGTGAATTCTTTGCAAATATTCCGGTTTGCGAACGAATAATTCCCTTCAGGCGAACAAGTCTAAACACATAAACATTTCCTTGGATATCGGCGTGTGATCTGGACTTACAATTTTGACTGGATCGCAGTTGAGGAACTTTAACTTAAAACCTACTCCAAATGAACCTTGATTTATTTTCTGAGATTATTTTGAAGTTTTGGGCGATGCTTACGTGAAGTACTGCTGAGCTATGGCGTAAGATCTCCTGATATGGTATTTTGAGTAATAAACAATCATTGGCCTGTTACAGTGATAAAGAAAGGTAAATAAATCCAAATGCAGTGAGCTGTGAACATTATTTTTCACCGGAAATTACAGCCTTCAAATTTTTCAACTTAGTGACTAGTATTTAATAGTAACAGCGACAAATACGTTTGATTGGCCCCTAGCCTTAGCGTAGTTAAATTACAAAAAAAGAAAAGAAATCATAATTCGTGCAGGTGCACGCGGGACTCACGAGATACATGCAGCGAAATAGTGCCTTGGGAACAACGATTTGTTCCCCACAACAAATTAGCAGCAATTTTGCAAATAAATTCGTACGGTCGAGGTTGTTAGCTTACTTTTAGAACTATCCTAGTAGTGTTACCAAACTTGTCTCGTTAGAAATTAATAAGATGCACTACGAAGACATGAAGAATTAATGCAGCTTTAATTCACCCTTGAAGTAGAGGCAACAAGAAAGAAAGTTCAGATAGCACTTTACTTGTATTGCGATCTCTAAATCGCATTCACAGTTATAGATCAAAGGGTATAACCACTTGACCGCTGACCACTTCTGAAACTAACTGACGGCATGAAGATACGAGTAAACAGCTCTTCCAGCGACGCACGCCGAGAACCTTTGCACTTTCACCGCACAGCGCAGCGCGCCGGCATTTCACACAGCCCTCTTTCGCCCCCACGTGCACTACCAGTTGTTACCGTGCCGTGTTCCAGCTGTCAGACCAGGAGCCGCTCTCCCCACTGCGAATGAATTGCTCTGCTCTAATTTGCAGCCGGCCTGTCCATCTGCCAGATGTAAACCTGGGCGCAATTCCACGCGGGGATTTTTTCACTTGTGAACTGCATGCTTTCATTCCTAATTCATGAGTCGAATCACGTCACATCCAGAATACGTGGTGCCTTTACCATGTCGTTTCGTCAAAGGCAGACTTCCGTATACATAGAAAAATGTTCCCCGATTCCTAAAATACCTGTTACGTAGCTGTTCATGAAGTAACAGTCATTGTTAACAGGAATTACGTTACGGTAACGCATGCTTTCTCGGCGATGTCTTCTCTGGTTATCTGGTGACAAGAGACGCACCGCTAGGCTGATAACCTGGGAATATTTTATAAAGAAATTGCTGTGAAACTTATTTTCGTACGCTGATATAACTAACTGCTTGGATTAGTGCTTCCGGGATTTTTTTACCACGTCACATTTACGTGCCGTCTCAAATTTCCGACGGTTTTATCCGTCGTCACCGTCAGGAGTTATTTATTGACCGTGTGGCATTTTATTTAGTTGGCTGAATAATGTCTTGAAGAAGTCACGAAGTCACGTTCAAACGTGTTATGCAATCTATTCTCCATTTACCATGTTGTTGTGGTCTTCAGTCGAGAGACTGGTTTCATGCAGCTCTCCACGCACCTCTATCCTGTGCAAGCTTCTTCATCTCCCATTACCTACTGCAACCTACATCCTTCTGAATCTGCCCAGTGTACTCATCTCTTGGTCTCCCTCTACGATTTTTACCCTCCACGCTGCCCTCCAATGCTAAATTGGTGATCCCTTGTTGCCTCAGAACATGTTCTACGAACCGATCCCTTCTTTTCGTAAACTTGTGCCACAATTTCTCTTCTCCCCAATTCTATTCAATACCTCCTCATTAGTTACGTGGTCTACCCATATAACTTTCAGCATTCTTCTGTAGCACCACATTTCGAAAGCTTATATTCTCTTCTTGTCTAAATTTATCGTCCTCGTTTCGCTTCCATACATGGCTACACTCCACACAAATACTTTCAGAAACGACTTCCTGGCACTTAAATCTATACTCGATGTTAACGTATGTCTCTTCTTCAGAAACACTTTCCTTACCATTGTCCGTCTACATTTTATATCCTCTCTACTTCTACCGTCATCAGTTATTTTGCTCCTCAAATAGCAAAACTCATTTACTACTTTAAGCGTCTCTTTTCCTAATATAATTCCAGCAGCATCACCCGATTTAATTCGACTACCTTCCATTATCTTAGTTTTGCTTTTGTTGATGTTCATCTTATATCCTTCTTTCAAGACAATGTCCATTCCGTCACCTGCTCTTCCAGGTCCTTTGTTGGCTCTGTCAGAATTACAATGTCATAGGTGAACCTCAAAGTTTTTACTTCTTCTCCATGGATTTTAATTCCTACTCCGAATTTTTCTTTTGTTTCCTTTACTGCTTGCTCAATACACAGATTGAATAACATCTGGAATAGGCTACAATCCTGTCTCACTCCCTTCACACCACTCTAAACATTCTGCGTTGTGTCTGTTTGTTCTATATCGTGTCTCCCTACCACTTTCGCGCAACGACGCTCTGAGCGTGATTTTTAGGGAATTGACTAGTTTGAACCTGGGATCTGTTGCTGGTAAGGAGACGCCAGACCACGCATGACATGTAGAGTTCAGAAGAGTTCAGTGAGACTAGCGATGATATAACCAAATACTTAATGATTTCAGCGTCAGCTCCACTGCACTCCCTGTAAAAGAATCTTAATACTAACTAAATTTACTGGAAGGGGTTCAAGGCTTTCCTATTTTTAGTTAGCTGGTAAAATAACGTCGAAAAGCAGTTAAGTTTACCATTGGAAATTTTATTCTACTCACAAAGCATTGTTTATAAATTGCACTATTGATAAAAGGAAATGTTTTAATACAGGATGGTAAAAACCAACTGCGTTCAACAAAAATGTGAACGAATTTCCCTGAATGGGTTTCCAAGTTCTACAATGGATCGAAGGATGACCTATGCCATATCACATCTATAATCTAGGTTTAAATTAAGTTTCACAAAAGAGAAAATTATCAAAATGGTCTACAGTGACTCTCAATTATCTTTAATTACTTATCTAACTTGTTGTAAATTAGAGTGGCTGATGTTGCTTCTCAATAACTATATAACAGAAAAATCATCGCGTTTCAGATTTTTACTTCAAGTGGCAAATGTGAACACCATGAGCTTTAATTGACGATCGACACTAGTATTACGCAAAAAGGGGGTGTAACAGATGAGACTTCTGCAGTTCTGAGTGAAGCCTTATGCGCTCAAAAATGCGGCATCGCGTGCGTTCATTACCTTGTCGGTGTTCGTCAGGGGGCGGAGGACAGCACAGCTCCGCTAACCTCGCTGTCTCGGAAGGAACTCTTCTCCTCACTTCTCCTTACTACAATTTTCCGAAGTTGGTTTAAAAAAAAATATCTGGCTATGTTTTCATCTGACCAATCAGGGTCTCAATTCTAACCTTAAGCTCCGCCTACAAAAATTCTGTCTATCCAATGAGAAACGTTATACTTTTCGTGGTGGGGCAATGTTTTTAAAGTTTGCAACGTAACAGAGACGCGAAAAAGTCTCACGCTAAAACTTGCAGCTGGTGTGGTCCTTTAGTGTTATCGTAACATCTGTACTGTTCTTTTGGAGGGCTCTATCTTTTAGCATGGGCTGGGGGGTGGTCCTAACGTAACAGACACGAAAAAGTCTCACGCTAATACTTGCGGGTGGTGTGGTCCTAGCTGTTAGCTGGCGACGTGGGTGTCCGTCCGTCCCTTATCGTAGGGCCTTCCAGCCTAACACGGTTCTGCTCTCGGAGCTGCTCTCGGAGCTGCGTCTATCCCACAGTGGGAAGGTATGACATGCATTTAGGCATTCTTGTGTTAGTCTGTGGTATTCCATTTGCTCACTCGTTACTCGTATTACTTTGGTTAATTTAATGTCACGATTTATCGGAGCTATGTGACATACTACTGGATTTGCTTATCATGTCAGGGTTTTCATGGAAGGTGTTGGATTTTCCTGACACCTTACACCACTGTGTCCCTTTCATGCCCCTCGACTCTTACAACTGCCATCTGGTTTCTTTATAAATTGTGAATAGCCTTTTGCTCCCTGTATTTTACCCCTGCCACGTTCAGTATTTGAAAGAGAGTATTCCAGTTAACATTGTCAAAAGCAAAAGCTTTCTCTAAGTCTACAAATGCTAGAGACGCAGGTTTGCCTTTCCTTAATCTATTTTCTAAGATAAGTCGTAGGGTCAGTATTGACTCACGTGTTCCAACATTTCTACGGAATCCAAACTGATCTTCCCCGAGGTCGGCTTCTACCAGTTTTTCCATTCGTCTGTAGGGAATTCGTGTTAGTATTTTGCACCGTGGCTTATGAAAGTGATAGTTGGGTAATTTTTACATCTGTCAACATCTGCTTTCCTTGGGATTGGAATTACTTGAAGTCTGAGGGTATTTCGTCTGTCTCGTACATCTTGCTCACCAGATTGTAGAATTTTGCCAGGACTGGCTTTCCCAAGGTTGTCGTACTTGTAATGGAATGTTGTCTACTACCGGGGCTTTGTTTCGACTTAGGTCTTTCAGTGCTTTGTCAAACTCTTCACGCAGTATCATATCTCTTATTTCATCTTAATCTACATTCTCTTCCATTTCTATAATATTATCCTCAAGAACATCACCCTTGTACAGACCCTCTATATACTCCTTCCACGTTTCTGCTTTCCCTTCTTTGCTTAAAACTGGGTTTCTATCTGAGCTCTTGATATTCATGCAAGTGATTCTCTTTTCTCCAATGGTCTCTTTAATTTTCCTGTAGGCAGCGTCTATCTTACCCCTAGTGATGTGCGCCTCTACATCCTTACATTTGTCCTCTAGCCATCCCTGCTTAGCCATTTTGCACTTCCCATCGATTTCATTTTTGAGACGTTTGTATTCCTTTTTTCCTGCTTCATTTACTGGATTTTTGTACTTTCTTCATTCATCAGTTAAATTCAATATATCTTCTGTTACCCAAGGATTTCTATGAGCCCTCGTCTTTTTACCTACTTGATCCTCTGCTGCCTTCACTATTTCATCTCTAAAAACTACCCATTATTCATCTTGTTTATGAAATGTTTCTGCAGTTGCAAATAGGAACAACCATCAGTTGTATGACATCAATGAAAATTTGTGCCGGGCCGGGATTCGAACCTGAATGTTCCGCTTTACGACAGTGGTTGCCCATTCACTTTGGCTATGCGTGCACCACTAGCATCCACACTCAAACTTCTATATGTCACCGTTGTTTACGCTTTACAACACGTAAATGTGCACAGGTTATGTTATTTCAGTACATGGGAGGACATTTGAATCCAATGTGTCCGCCTTGTATCGGCGAAAAAATAATATACTGCATTGCCTGTGTACTTAAGAAGAACGATGCAGTGACCCTTCGGACATGCATGAATTTCCAAAGGAATAGACTCTGCGGCGACCACTGTAGTTATGAGGCACATGAAGCGCATCGTTCTTATTTACAACACAGGCACCGAAACATCTTATAAATGTTTTGTTGTCCGCAGCTCGTGGTCGTGCGGTAGCGTTTCTCGCTTCCCGTGCCCTGGTTCCCGGGTTCGATTCCCGGCGGGGTCAGGGATTTTCTCTGCCTCGTGATGACTGGGTGTTATGTGCTGTCCTTAGGTTAGTTAGGTTTAAGTAGTTCTAAGTTCAAGGGGATTCGGCACCCTGATAGCGGAAATGGCACCACACTCTCTGCATCCCCCGGTTTCTGTAGGACGCATTTCACCGGCACTCACCCACATCAGAGAGTTCTTGATTGACTTCAGCTACTTACGGTCAGAACTTCCGACGACACGGAAGCTCAGCACACAAGACTATTATCGCCTCTATCAACAGCGGCAACATGTAAATACGGTCGCCCACAGACATCCTGAAGTTGTCTGGAACACGGTGTGGCGAGCGGTATACACGCCTTTTCTACCTACGACGGTGCGTTCATTGTGGTACGTGGTTGTGAATGGGAAGTTCGCTACTCGTCAGAGGCTACATTCCATACATCTGACGGACGATCCCTTGTGCCCGACATGCTCAGTCGTTGACTCGGATGCACACCGTCTGACGTGTGCCGCGACCAGCGAGTGCTGGCTACTGACGCAGCGCATGCTGGCGTTACTCTTGCTGCGATTGCCGGAGTCTATCTCCCCTGATGAAGTATTGCGCCCCGAGGGCGTATACTTTCCATCAACCAGAACGAACGCCGTTAACTGGCTAAAAGGCATGGCCGTTTACTACACATTTTGCGATGCTCCCAAAGGCACACTCGACTTTTGGTCCTTATTGATGACGACACATGCAGCTTTCAGCCGTCACCCGAAGTACAGAACTCGTTTCGCAAATTATTTAGGTTCATTATTTGCGGATCCTCCTGCTCACTGTGGCGTTCCGGGTATGAGACGCTGAAAATGAAGACGAATCCTGGAGCATATTGATCCTCTATGGACGGAATTTGGGGGAAACCCTCCCAACAGACGAGAAGACGACTCGGATGCTCGGCTACGGCAGTTGTAGGATCTTTCTTTGTAATGAAACAAAAATAAATCTATAAATACAATACAAACTGAAAATTTAAAAAAAATTAAAAATGTTGTAATGCCGGACCCTAGTTTCTTGAACAAACCTACGACTATATATTATGAAAGAGGAATCTTTTCCCGTGCATCTACCGACTAGGATTCTGTCATCAAAGCCGTTGAGGTCATAATGTGCAACCAAAGCTTTATTGACAGTGACTGCAGCCTTAGTTGTGTTTGTAACAGATGCTTACTAGTGAAAGACTTTAGATCATCGTACGCTACCTTTGGTGAACAGACTCGTGAAGGTAAAATCTTAGAAGAAACTGATTTCAGA
The DNA here is from genome assembly GCF_023864345.2 of Schistocerca serialis cubense. Lineage (NCBI taxonomy): Eukaryota > Metazoa > Arthropoda > Insecta > Orthoptera > Acrididae > Schistocerca > Schistocerca serialis. The sequence continues at coordinate 109,931,794 of NC_064642.1, read as the reverse complement.
TTATCTACACCGTCAGCATGAAAATTCTTTTCCATCAGTAACGATGCTGAGTGTCAATGGACGAAGTTCAAGAGTTTTGTGCAATATGCTTTAGACCGGTATATGTCGACCAAAGTTGTAAAGGCTGGAAAAGGCTCAACGTGGTTCGACAGCCACGTTAGGAATCTGCTACGAAAGCAAAGATAGCTTCACTCAAATTTTAAATGCAGCCAAAGCCTCGCAGAAAAACTAAAAGTCAACGAAGCCAAAGTTAGCACAAAGAAAGTCATGCACTGTACGCAGCCTTTAAGAAATTCGAAATAAAATTCATAAGAATATTTACTCTTATGATAAATTAGTAAACTGAGCCAAGTATTATGTCCAGGCACTCTGTGACCACAATGGCAGGCATGGAGGATGACGCAGAAGAAGCGGAAAAACTGTGTTTTTCCAAAATTCGCCGTGGTACCGCCTTTATATGTCACACGAACGACAAAATGGCTGATATCGAAATAAGTGACCTTGCGATAGGAAAGAATTGAAATCGCCTGACAAAGGAAAGGCTGCTGTATCTGACGATATACTAGTACGGTTCTACATACAGTTTTGGAAAGAACTCACCCCTTTCCTAGCGGCCGTGTACCATAGGTCCCTGGAGGAGCAAAGTGTTGATTCTAAATAAGCTCAGGTCATTCCCATTTTGAAGAAGAATCGTCGAAGAGACGCACAAAATTGTAGGGCCTATACCTGGAATTCTGGAATATGCTTTATGTTCGCGTATTATTAGACCTCTGGAGATCGAAAATTTCGTCGGTAGCAATCAACATAGGTCGACAAAACAACCTTTTGAAACCCAGCTCTCTTTGTTCGTTCGCAGACAAACAGTGCTCACGTCGACGCGGTGTTCTTTAACTTCCGGAAGTATGTCATTGGATCGAAGAGTTTCCAACATACGGAACACTCTCAACGGAGAGATGTCTTATTTGAAATTCACTCCTGGTGTACCACAGTGATACAGGCCCATTACAACGTGTATAAAAATGACATAGTAGACAACTTCAGTAGTTCCATGGGGTTTTTGCGGACGATAGTGTTGTATACAGAGAAGTCATACCACAAGAAAATTGTAGTGAAATGCAGGAAGACCTGTAGAGGATCGGCGCTTCCTACAAGGAATGGTCACTGAGCCACAACATAAGCCAATGCAATGTTTTGGGCATAAATAGAGAGAAAGGCCCATTGCTGTGTTATTACACGATTGCAGAACAATCACAGGTAGCAGCTACTTCCGTGAGATATTTAGGAGTGTGTGTGCGTAGTTATTTGTAGTGTAAATACCATGAAAAAACCAATCGTAGGAAAGAGAGATGCAGAGACTGAGATTCATTGCAAGATTTTTCGGGAAATGTCATCCGTCAGCAAAGGAAGTAGCTTAAAAACCATTCGTTCGATCAATACTTGAATACTGATAATCAGTATAGTATGCGTTCAAGGTACGCTTGATGGAGGAAATAGACAAAGATCCAAACAAGAGCAATATGTTTCGTTACAGGATATTTATTAAGCACGAAAGCATCACGGAGATGATCAATCAAGTCCAGCGGCAGATGCTGTCGGAGAGGCCATCCGCTTGGCAATGTGGATTACTGTAAAAATTCCGAGAGTGCATGTTTCTAGAAAATTGAACAAATATTTTTCCTTTAACCTACGTATATCTCGAGAAAAGGCCATGAAGATAAAATTAGAAAAATTCAAGCTCACACGGAGGCTTACCGGCAATCGTTCTTCCCGCGAACCATTCACGGCTGTAACGAGAATTGGGGATGTGACAGTGGTACAAAAAATTACCCTTTGTCTGACACCCCAAAGTGAATTGCAGTAATACTAAGGGGGGGGGGGGGGGGGAGTTCCGGCCTGGGGCTGGCCTGAGGTAGGCAGCCCGGATGGTGTCTTCCCTCAAACGCATCAACTCACCAGTAGCAATGCCTGCTCGGCACGCTCCGCTAGGCGCTTCGACCGGGTAAGTCTCATTCAAGGTCACCCTACGCGTAGCGCGTAACACGCTAACAGCGCATATAAGTGAATTATTAAAAGAGAAAAACCACGAGAAAGATAAGGAAATTTTATTGTCTATAATAGAACTTACAATCGCCAGTAATCATTATTTTACGATTATTGTTCCCTACTTTGGCAAAAATAAACAGGTACTGGTCTGCATTGAGCTTCTTCCTTCTTGTTATAGACAGAGTAACCGGCTTGTCTGGCACCAAAGTCCCATAGGGAACCTTAACAAGGAGTCCTGTACTCTCAGCTATACTCCATGTCTTCCAAGCCAAGGTGTTTGCATCAGGGAATGCTATAAGGCCACCATAATCTGCAATAATACCAGATATCTGCCGATGCCGTTTTCTCCAAACAGCACCAGAAACAAGCCTTCCAGAGTAGTCTATTCGTTACAATTCAGTTACATGACTGATGATCGTAATGACTCCATTATGAATGCAATCACGGAGTGCTTCGACAGCCATTTAAGATAAGTAAAGATGCTCTGCTGACACTGTGGGAAGCTTAAATTTTCCACTGTACTACGTTTCAGGCACATCCGGTTATGACGATCTGGTCCTCGTCAATATAGGCAGGCGCTTTCTTTTCCCGCTTCTCCATTCAGTCGTCTTTCATCTCGCGCATTAAATTAAAGGTAATTGCGCTCCTCATAAAAACTGATGTTATAAACCTCGAAGTGCTTTCCAGGCAGTGTCTTACGCTGGAAAACGGACGCCCTTTGTAACCTCCCCAAAGATGGTAAACAGCGTCTCCCGTTAATAGCAGGACGACTAGTCCGCCTTCTGTCAGTAACCCTTGCTAAGAACTACCAGCAGCGTCAGAAAGATCTATCATTTTTTGGAGTTTCTACACCTCTCACTATTTCTCTTTAGACCAGATTTGGGACTAGCTTGAGCCTACCAACTGGACAGAGGTAGCGAAGAGGGACACGGAAGAGAGTGCTTTGAAGGCAGACAAGATGTACCAGAATGTGCTACAAAGATTTTTTATGCGAAAACTCTTAAAGGTTTCTTAATAAGACAAACTTTATTAACATTCAACAACTTCAATTTTCATGTCTACGTATTTATTTCTCAACGTTGTCGGCCTAGGGACGAATATATTTCTCCCAACGAGAGACCAGTTTGCTGATACTGTCACTGTGGAAGGTTTGACTTGTTGACGGAGTCAGACCTCACCTCTACTTGCACCGCTTCATCGCTATCTAAGTAAAGTTCTAGAAGGCATCCCTTTAGTTTTGAAAGCAGATGAAATTCGGGTGGCTCCAATAGGAACTGTACGGAGGATGATTGATGACACTGTACCCAAGGCGTCGGATTGTTGCATATGTAGCCCTCGTGTGTGGTCTGGCATTGTAATGCTGAGGGAGAGGACGCCCCTTATGTGGACGGACTCTTCGAATTCGAACTCGATTGCAGCACACTGCTTCTCGCGCACCGACATAGTTACGTAACACACCGCCGTATTTGACTCTACAATTAATAATGAATAATAAGGATGTAGAATGTTAATAACCTTTGTTTTATTTAAAAACCTTTAAGAGTTTTTTCACCGTGCACTCGTACAATAGAAATGAGGACCTGCATTGAACACATGTGAACACCGACAGACAAACAACAAGATATTACAAAAAGACGAAGTAGAGAAAGATAAGAAGTTAAGTAAGCAATATGGGAGAGAGGCGAATAGATTCGCATGAAAGCCTAACACATCGTGTGGTTTGTGGCTGACATACATCGACAGAGGAAGAAGAAAGCCAGAAAACGCGAAATGCCGAAGTTAGTGACATGAGCACAGCACCACTACCGTGTCTTGAAAACATAGATATGCTGACGAAACCAGAGTAAGAGCGACATTTAAAAAATAATACCAGAAAATTACAGGAAAAAAGTAATATTTTCAACAATGGAGATACAAATTTGTGTCTTATGAAACGCCTTTAGCAGATACTCCATATGTGGAGAAATAAGAGATTTAATTATCAAAGGTGATTCATATAGCTCTGCCTCTTTCAGTCTTGTGTTAATCTTTTCATTTCTCGTAAATGTTGCACATTGTTGTCGTGGTCTTAAGTCGAAAGACAGGTTTCATGTTGCTCTCAATGCTATTCTATCCTGTGCAAGAAGCCCCCCCCCCACTCCCCCCCCGCCCGCCACCAAACCGCCTAACAAACTCAATTCCCTCATTCCCTCCAGTACTAAACTGGTGATCCTTTAATGTCTCATAATGTGTCCTGTCAACTGCTTCCTTCTTGTACTCAGGTTGTGCTACAAATTTCTTTTCTCCCGAGTTCTACTCAGTACCTCCTCATTAATTACGTGAACTACCCATATAATCTTCATCATTCTTCTCAAAAGCTTCCGTTCTCTTCTGTTCCAAATTGCTTATCGTCGCCGTTTCACTTCCATACGTGGGTAAACTCCATACAAAAACTTTCAGAAAATACTCCTTAACATGTAAATCTACATTCTGTGTTAACAATTTCTCTTTTTCAGAAACGCTTTTATTGTCACTGCCAGTCTACATTTTATATCCTCCCTACTTCGTCTATCAATAGTTATTTTGCTACTCATATAGTAAAACTCATCTACCACTTTGTGTCTCGTTTCCCAAACTAATTTCCTCAGCGTCACCTGATTTAATTCGATTACACTCCGTTATCGTTCTTTTGCTTTTGTTGTTGTTCATATTATATCCTCCTTTCAAGACACTGTCCAATCCGCTCAACTGTTCTCACAAGTCCTTTGCTGTCCCTGGCAGTGTTGTATTGTCACTGGCAAACCTCAAAGTTTATATTTCTTCTCCCAGATCTTTAATTCCTACTCCAAATTTTCTCTGGTCTCCTTATACAGATTGAATACTATCGGCGATGGGCTGGAACCCTGTCTCACTCCTTTCCCAATCACTGCTTCTCTTCCATGCCCCTCGACTCTTATAACTGACGTCTGTTTTCTGTACAACTATAAACAGCCTTTCGTTCCTTGTATTTTACCTCCGTTACCTTGAGAATTTCAAAGTGTTCTCCATTCAACAACGTCAAAAGTTTTCTCTAAGTCACATTAAAACTGTCAAACTTGAAGTAAATTGTCAAAATTACTTTAAATAAATACGGAACACTTGATAATAGAGAAAGGCAGGACACAATGACCAGACAGAAATGGAATATGTGAGCACGACCACCCAAAGACGCAACTGTATCTACGTCAAGAAAACCTAGACACTGTACAAAAGAATAGCACTAGCACCAAAATAGGCCGATAGCGTAGTATTAACAAACCTATCCTCGCCGATAACTGGAATTAATATTTATGCAAAGTGTCATAGCTTGACAATGGAGGTATAGCGTGATCCTAGGTGCCCAGTTTGCCAATCAAACAAAAAGAAAACAGAATGAAAATGTACGTTCTGATTTAGTTTTAGGCAGCAGATCAAATGTATAGTGCCAAGAAACAAATAAAAAGTGTTCGGTACATGACCACTGCCAGTAACTGTAGTTAGTAAATGACAAGGAGAACACACGGGAATCAGATTTTTGTAACTTTTTTTATATTCATCGCACGTGAAGTTCGGAACTCAAATACCAATCGGCCAAGCAGTGAAACTCTCAAAAATTCTGAGGAAAATCGACTTTGAAGTTTTCCGAATACCACTAACACTCCAAGGCAGTGTGGCTCTGTGTTTAAGATGCTGACGTGCCACTTAGGCAGTCTGCCCTCGATTTCAGGCTGTGCTAAATTTTAAACAAAGGTGCCTGTTCCCCGAGAATTTATGTGAAACATAAAATACATAAAAATTTTGATGAATTAATTTGTACTTTTTTAACCGAAACCATCTTTATTAAGGACCTTTTGCTATGAAAACTGGATTTTTAGGTGTGGTATGTTACTATGAATGAGACCACAGCTCTTTTTCATGAAAATAATAATTAGATGTATGTTACTAGCATAAGGTTGATGAAATGTATGGGCAAATGACGTAGATATGCGGATCGAACGGGAAGAAAAGAAAAGGAAAAAAATAACGACCAAAACAAGACACGCAATAGTCATACGGCGATTACCGATCCGGAGCACTACTGGTTTTTGCCCTCTTTATGTATTCTAAGTTTCACGGAAATGCTTGTAGAATATGCGTCTTTGTTTAAAAATTTGCAGAAGTGTTTGCCAGCATCCCTATGTTGATGGTGAGTATTTAACAAGAGAGCTGTGCTGACTCAAAAAATAGATCTTACTTTGAGGTATTAAAGACGCTCGGAAATTTGGAAGTCGATTTTCTCGAGAATTTTTGGTAGTTACTGCTTTGGGTTATTGATATTTGAGACCTGAACTTCACGTACCATGAATACAAAAAATTACAAAAATTCCACAAACCTATGAAATTCTGGTGAGTATGTAGGACAATGTGTTGGCGTGTGAAATCTTAGGGAAGGAGTCGTATTCCTATGTGTCAACGTCATGGTAGTTCTCCATTCTGGTGAACAACGATGGGCGGTACTCGTTTTAGCTGCGCGGTGTTACAAAGATGGTGGCGCAGTGGGCATCGCAGCGCAGGCTAAGGATGAATAGCCCTACCTGGACAACGGACGGGCATGAATCTTCCACCACGCGGCGCACCACGGCGGCGAGATCCCATCTCACGGCTACCGCGGTGCAGTGGCGGTCTGTGCGGGAGATAATTTGCAACATCTGATCGCGTGAGAAAGCAATTTAAGTGACTTATGGGAGCGAGATGGACGCGATACAGCGGCGCCGAAAGAAGACCCCGGCGCGCCGTGGTAATAAAGCGGTACAATCTGGCCAGCTCTCACTGGGTGGGGGCGAAGCGGTGCCGGGGTGCGTGGTCTGTAAATCGTGTGCTGCCGCCTCCGCAGCCAGCGGAAGCAGCTCTGGCACTGTGCTATGAGGGACCTACCTGACGTCGGAGAAGTTGCGGCGTCGCTGACCCCCAGCGCCTCCAAAAGGCTGCACTCTTTCCGTGTTTAGCTGACTTGTGCAGTCAACTACTTAAGGTCGCTTTCAGACTCTATTCGCACTGGACGTCAACGAAGCTGAAAAAGACGTCGCTGTCAAATGGTAGGGTGTTCACACAATATGGAACATAAACATAACGGCGTTTCATTAAGCACAGCTCCGAACGGTGAAAGAGAGGTTATGAGAAACCATGCGTGACAGAAAAAGTCGCAACTGGCCAATAAAGTTGCTACACCAAGAAGAAATGCAGATGATAAACGGGTATTCATTGGACAAATGTATTATACTAGAACTGACATGTGATTACATTTTCACGCAATTTGGGTGCGTAGATCCTGAGAAATCAATACCCAGAACAACCACCTATGGTCGTAATAACGGGCTTCATACGCCTGGGCATTGAGTCAAACAGAGCTTGGATGGCACGTACAGGTACAGCTGCCCACGCAGCTTCAACACGATACCACAGTTCATCAAGAGTAGTGACTGGCGTGTTGTAACGAGCCTGTTGCTCGGCCACCATTGACCAGACGTTTTCAATTTTGAGAGATCTGGAGAATGTGCTGGTCAGGGCAGCAGTCGAACATTTTTTGTATCCAGAAAGGCCCGTACACGACCTGCATCATGCAGTCGTGCATTATCCTGCTGTAATGTATGGTTTCGCAGGGATCGAATGAAGGGTAGAGCCACGGGTCGTAACTCATCTGAAATGTAACGTCCACTGTTCAAAGTGCCGTCAATGCGAACAAGAGGTGACCGAGACGTGTAACCAATGGCACCCCATACCGTCACGCCGGGTGACGAATACACACTTCCAATGTGCGTTCACCGCGATGTCAGCAAACACGGATGCGACCATCATGGTGCTGTAAACAGAATCTGGATTCATCCGAAAAAAATGACGTTTTGCCATTCGTGCACCCAGGTTCGTCGTTGAGTACGCCATCGCAGGCGCTCCAGTCTGTGATGCAGCGTCATGGGTAACTTCAGCCATGGTCTCCGAGCTGATAGTCCATGCTGCTGCAAACGTTATCGAACTGTTCGTGCAGATGGTTGTTGTCTTGCAAACGTCCCCATCTGTTGACTCAGGGATCAAATGTGGCTGCACGATCCGTTACATCCGTGCGGGTAACATGCCTATCATCTCGACTGCTAGTGATACGAGGCCGTTGGGACCCAGCACGGCGTTCCGTATTACCCTCCTGAATCCACCGATTCCATATTCTGCTAACAGTCAATGCATCTCGACCAACACGAGCAGCAATGTCACTATACGATAAACTGCAATCGCTATAGGCTACAATCCGACCTTTATCAAAGTCGGAAACGTGATGGTACTCATTTCTCCTCCTTACACGAGGCATCACAATAACGTTTCACCAGGCAACGCCGGTCAACTGCTGTTTGTGTATGAGAAATCGGTTGGGAACTTTCCCCATTTCAGCACGTTGTAGGTGTCGCTACCGGGCCAGCCTTGTTTGAATGCTCTGAAAATCTAATCTTTTGCATATCACAGCATCTTCTTCCTGTCGGTTAAATTTCACATCTGTAGCACGTCATTTTCGTGGCGTAGCAGTTTTAATGGTCAGTAGTGTAGTATCAGAATTAAGCATGTGGCAGTGATAAAGTTTATATTACCAAAGAAAAATTCATGATAGTTGTTCTTTACAAAGTCTGTACAGTATTCCACGTTTCTTAAAACACCATGTCGCGACCCACTGGTGTGTCGCTCAAACATGTCAGATGTGCAACGGGATTTTTTATGTCTTCTAACCATCCGCAGATAAAATGTCTGGAACACAAAAAAATTATCGCCAAATCGGTTCTTGGAGTCAAAAATGCGTAAATCTTTTATCTCATAGTCGTTCCACAGTAAAACAACACATTTTATATATTTCATGTTTTAGCTTTTTTGCCTCTAGTAAAAAGTCACATGCAGGAGTGTTGCGAAAGTTTGTAATGCAGGTTGGTCTATCCCAAAGGCAAAAAGTTCGAGAAACGCGGAGTTAAGCTACTTAGAAGTGAAACGATAATAAAATGAGTGTCCCAACATTTCAAAACATCATGATGTTTACCAGAGAAAATACACATACAAATACATCAGATAGTACAATGGTGGGTAGGTAAGTCTGTTAGATTTCCATGAAAGACTGGAACGTTTTTGTTGCTCCTACATGGCTGACAAGCTTGATTATTCCAAGGATCATATAAAGAACTTCAACGATGTTTATCGTACAGTTCATTGTCAACAGGTGTTTGAGTTTGTCAGTGCGTCTACTGCGATTGAAAGTAGGAAAAACCGAGTTTCGAGCTGTTATTAAAAATTTTCATTTGCAGGGTTGGAGTGTTGCACAAATCAAAACAGAACTGAGTGAAGTTCACGTGGACTCTTCATCGTCACTGAAGACTATTTAGCTTTGGATTAATGAACTTTCAGGTGGTCGAACATTCACCGAAGGCGAAGCGTGATCCGGCCGTCCAAGGTCACTACCAAAGAAACCATTCACAAAATTCAACATATGGTAACACAAAACCACAGAATGAAAGTTCATGACATTGCTGAGAGGGTAACATCTCAACTAAGCAAGTGCCTGTTATCTTCCGTGTTTCGTGGAGAACTGTCTATGATGAAGTTGTGTGCGAATTGTGTGCCGCGATAGCTCACAGTCCACCGAAAGGGTATGAGGCATACCAATTCAAAGCAATATCTGGAGATATTTAAACGCAATCCACAAGAATTTTTGCCCCTATTGGAGACTGTTGATGAAAACTGGCTGTGTCGTTACACATCAAAGTCAAAACGGAACAATGGACAAAAGCTGATGAAAGTGCACCGAAGAAGGCGGAGACCATTTTGGGATTACCACGGAATAATCCTCACAGATTACCTGAGGAAAAGCAGAACCATAACTGGTCTCTATTATCCTTAATTGTACGATCACTTGAAATTTACGTTGGCTGAAAAAACTCCAAGGTAGTGGCAAGAGTGCATAAATTTGGCAAAATTCATTCGTCATCCACCTTATTCACCAGATTTAGTCACAAGTGACTCCTTCCTGTCCCTACCTTGAAACTTTGGCATGCTGGGAAGAAATTTTCATCAAATGAGGACGAGATAATTATGATCAATGAGTATCCTGAAGAGTCTGAGACAACGTATTTTTCCAGTGTGATGAGAAAGCTGGAGGAACGATGGACCAACAAAGGAGACTATGTCGAGAAGGAAGGTAAGCTGTTTACGAAACAAACATTTTTCCTTGCTTTTTTTACCAAGCTTATCAAACCACCCTCGTATTTAGAAGGCTATATTAATAGCATTTTTTAATTTTATACGTCCAATTTCACTTTCTTTCTAAGTACCACGTACCATTCATTCAGAAACTTCCGACTCTTATTTTATTCCTGGCGTGTAAGCGTCTTCAGCGCAGTAACTACGGTGGCAGCTTAAACTAGCAACTGCAAACAACGGATGTACACTCGACCAGTTGTGCACAGGCATTGTCAAGTACTGGACATCCGACCGCTGTGTTTCAACTTTTCTTATCACAAATCACAATGGAGAAATATCTGTAAATCTGTGTTGAAGGTATTCTCGTGAGTGTTTCCGAACAGAGAAAAGCGTGTGCTAAGTTTGTCCGCAAAGTTTGACTCCCGAACAAAAACAAGGAATGGACGTGAGCAGAGAACTGATTGAAACACAAGCAACTTTTTTCTCGAAAAAGTAACACCCCCTGACTGTACCTACGACGAAACGACAGAGTGCAGTATTTCACACGAAGCATTAATGCTATTATGACATAAGCGACATTCAAGTGGCAGTGACGCGCAAGTTGAACAACATCCGACAAGGAGGTTTTTATACAGTTTTACTGGTTTTTGTGAACGTTTTGCGCAATGTACTCGAGTGGGAGGACTATGTAGAACAACAAAGGGTTAAAATCCTGAAGTTAACTTTTCTCTATTTTCACTAATTTAGTCTCCAAATATTAGCCGGCCGGAGTGGCCGTGCGGTTCTAGGCGCTACAGTCTGGAACCGAGCGACCGCTATGGTCGCAGGTTCGAATCCTGCCTCGGGCATGGATGTGTGTGATGTCCTTAGGTTAGTTAGGTTTAACTAGTTCTAAGTTCTAGGCGACTGATGACCTTCAAAGTTAAGTCGCATAGTGCTCAGAGGCATTTGAACCAATCCAAATATTATGGACCGCTGTCTGTCCACCGCACGGACTCCCTTATGGAGATCATAGTAACAGATATCATAGGCGTAAAAAAGCTACTGAAAGAGTTACAAATAAATAACTCACATGGCCTGGATGGAATCCACATTCGCCGCACAGAGAGTACGTCATTGGCTCTCTACCTGCCTGCACTTATTACGAATCTCTCGCCCAGCGCCAAGTTCCAAACCACTGCAAAATAGCGCAGGTCTCATCCGTATATAAGAACGGTAATAGATTGAACCGGCAAAATAACAGACTAATATCCTCAACATCTAATGAGTACACAATACCGATTAAGAGTAGGCCGGGAAAAGACAAGGGTAATGAGATGTAGTTGGAATAGCGAGAAACTTAATATCAATGTTGAGCATCACAAAGAAGACGAAGTTAAGGGATTTTGATAAATTTGAAGTAAAATTACACATGACAGACGAAGTAAGGAGGACGTAAAAAGCAGACCAGCACAGGCAAAGAGGGCATTCCTGGCTAAGAGAAATCTATTGGTTTCAAACAAAGGTCTTAATTTGAGCAAAGAAATTTTGCGAATGTGTGTTTGGAGCACAGCATTGTGTGTTGCGTGTCACAGGCAGTGGGAAAAGCTGAAAAGCAGAAAATCGAAATGTTTGAGATGTGGTACTATAGGAAGTGGTTGAAAATTGGTTGGACTGTAAGGCAAGGAATGATGACGTTCTCTATAGAGTCGGTGAAGAAAGGAACGTATGCAAAACACTGACGCGAAGAAGAACGGGTTGACTGGACATGTGTTAAGACATTAGGCAACAATCTTCATGGTACTAAAGGGAGCTGTAGTAGGTAAAAGTTGTAAAGGTAGCCGGAGATTGCAATGTATCCAGCAAATAATTAAGGCCATATAGCACAAATGCAAGTCGCGGGTGTTAACGTGGGAAAAGGAATTCGCGGTGGGCCGCATAAAACGAATCAGAAGTCTGAAGACTAAAAATAAAAATGCTTATTATCAGTTTGCTGCAGAATTCTGTAACATTTTCTGTGTTAGAATATAATACACTTCCTTTCGAAGGGAAAGATTATGCCCATAAATCACTTCGGATTTAGAAAGCACCGCTAGTGAGAAATAAATTTGTCCGTTTCTCACATGATATACAGCGGACCATGGATGAAGGGCAGCAGGCAGATTCCTTATTACTAATTTGTGGACCGTATCAGACCCGGTGCCCCACTGCAGACTGTAAACGAAGGTCCTAGCGTACGGATTCGATTCCCAGATATGATATGTGAGTCGCATGAAGACTTCTTGCGTAACAGAAAGATCCGTACCGAAAGATTGGAAAGTCACACAGGCCACACCAATATTCAAGAAAGGTAGTAGGCGTTATCCACTAAATTGCAGGGCCACATCGTTAACGTAGATATAAAGCATGATTTTGGAAAATACATTGTGTCGGAACATTACGATTTGCCTCGAGGAAAACGGTCTATTAACACAAGTCAACACCGATTTAGAAAACATCGTTCTTGTGAAACACAACTAACTCTTTATTCGCAAGAAGTGCTGAGCGCTATTGCAAAGGAATTTTTGGTTGATTCCGTATTTCTGGATTTCCGTAAGTCTTTTGACACTGTACCACACAAGCGGCTTGCAGTGAAATTGCGTGCTTATGGAATGTCGTCTCATTTATGTGACTGGATTTGTGATATCCTGTCAGAGAGGTCATAGTTCGAAGTAATTGACGGAAAGTCATCGAGAAAACTAGAAGTGAAATATGGCGTTCCCCAAAGTAGTCTTATAGACCCTTGGCTGTTCCTTATCTATACAAACGATTTGGGAGGCAATCTAAGCAGCCGTCTTAGGTTGTTTTCAGGTGACGCTGTCATTTATCGACTAATAAAGTCATCAGAGGATAAAAAAAATCCAAAACGATTTAGAAAAGACATCCGAATGGTGTGAAAATTGGCAGTTGACTCTAAATAACGAAAAGTGTTAGGCCATCCACATGAGTACTAAAAGGCATTCGTTAAGCTTCGGTTGCACGATAAATCAGACTAATCTAAAAGCCGTAAATTCAACTAAATACCTAGGTATTACAATTACGAACAACTTAAATTGGAAGGAGCACATAGAAAATGTTGTGGGGAAGGACACTTATTGGCAGGACACTTAGAAAATGTAACAGGTCTACTAAGGAGACTACCAACAATACGCTTGTCAGCCCTCTTTAGAATACTACTGCTCTGTGTGGGATCCTTACCAAATAGAATTGACGGAGTACATCGAAAAGTCCAAAGAAGGGCAGTACGTTTTGTATTATCGCGAAATATGGGAGAGAGTGTTACTGATATGATACAGGATTTGGGCTGGACATCATGAAAACAAAGGCGTTTTTCGTTGCGACGGAATCTTCTCACAAAATTCCAATCACCAACTGTCACCTCCGAATTCAAAACTATTTTGTTGACACTGACCTGCTTAGGAAGAAACGATCACCACGATAAAATTAGGGAGATCATAAATCATACGGAAAGATATAGGTGTTCGTCTTCCCGCGCGCTATAGGAGATTGGAATAATAGAGAACTGTGAAGGTGGTTTGATGAACCCTCTTCCAGGTACTTAAATGTTATTTGCAGAGTTTCCATGCAGATGTAGACGTAGATGGAGATGTAGAACCCAGCACGTTGCCCTTGGCACCCGACGGCGAATGTTCTTCAGAGACAAGAGTATCGACAGGAGTGCCCCAGGGAAATGTGATAGGATCGCTGTTATGTTGTGTATACATAAATGATGCAACGGGCAGAGTAAGCACGAGTCAGCGGCTGTTTGGTGATGACGCTGTGCTGTACGGGAAGTTATAGTCGTCGAGTGACTGTAAGATACATGATGAATAAGACAAAATTTCTAGTGCTGCTCCAAAAGCAGAAAAAAGTAGGCTAACGCAATTGCATAGGAATTGCTTGACAAAGTCGCCTCGATCAAATATCGAGACGTAACGTTGTAAAACTATGTGAAATGGAACGAGCATGGATTAGCAGTATTTGGAAACGCGAATAGTCGACATCGGGTTACTGGGAGAATCTTGGGAATGTATAACTCATGCATGAGAGAGACGGCGTGTAGAATACCTGTGTGACTCACTCTTGAGTATTTTTCGACTGTTTGGGATCCCCACCAAGACAGGTTAAAGGAAGACAGAAGCAATTCAGAGGCGAGCCGCTAGATTTGTTACCGGTAGGCTCCATCAACAAGCGAGTATTACGGAGATGCTTCCAAGGAGGAAAAATAAACACTAATGAGAAAGTTTAGCGAACCGGCATTTCAAGCTGACAGCAGAACGATTATACTGTCGTCAATGTGCACTTCGTGTAAGGATCAAGAAGGCAAGAGAAATTTGGGCTCGTACTGAGATATACATGTAGTCGTTTCTCTCTCGCTCTGTTTGCAAATGGAAGAGCAAAGGAAACGACGAGTAGTGGCAGAAGGTACCCTCTTCCATGCACCATGTGGACTTCGGAGTGTGTATGTGGGTGCAGATACATAACATGAAAAAGATGTGTCTTTCTCCTTCAATAGGGCAGACTACTTCACTATTTTCGGTGATTGTTTACTGAAATATCTTTTCGTATTTACGAAGAGTTTAGGCTTTTTCTTTGTCCAGGTGTTGTAAAACCTAAATCATTTTCCGGTTTCATTTATAAAACGAGAGAGATGGAAAAAGTAAGTAAAGTGTTTAATATTCCAAAAGTAATCGCCATAACACTTAGTGGATTAATCTCGCTTTGTACTACCCCATCGCGTATGTCATTAGGTACCTAACCTGTCTCGGTATATAGATCTCCAATCGGGACTGTAAACGCTAAATTATAGCCCTATATACTTCAAAAAGGTGGTGGAATAGTAACACATCACTGTAGTTAAATTTTGTGAGCAGGTGAGTAACGTATGTAATGAAAGTCTAAGTTACTATAAGTTCTATTGTTTATTATAAATCCTCTCACAAAACGAGTGCGGTAGTTCTTCTGACGTACAACACGAACCTGTCTGATAACATCCTATTCAATGACAAATTTTCACAAAACGGATAACCAAGTTCGGCAGAGATCCAAGACAAAGAACCGATAGGTAGGTTATTACAGTATTAATACAATGATCCGTTATCGCGATCTGACGACAGTGATTGCCAAAATTTGAGTTCTTAAAATTATGCATTCTCGAAGGATGACTTCCATCTGCTGGTTAGCACTCTCACATTTACGGAGTACATTGCGAGCTATACACGCCAAAGCCGATTTCAGATCTTACCACTTCCTTTAACAGCGACCGGTGGTGCTCTGTCAAATGACGCCTGTGAATCTCGAAAAGCTACCTAATACAAACTTTACATCATAATCCAGTTAGAGCTGCAAAGTGAAATGAACACTTCTCACATCGAATTATGCGAACAGAATTCGTAGTGATTCTTTCACTAGCAGTGGGCGGATTGTCACCTTAGTTGCTTCTGTCTTCCCTCATAACATTTGCCGGCCGGTGTGGCCGTGCGGTTCTAGGCACTTCAGTCTGGAACCGCGTGACCGCTACGGTCGCAGGTTCGAATCCTGCCTCGGGCATGGATGTGTGTGGTGTCCTTAGGTTAGTTAGGTTTAAGTAGTTCTAAGTTCTGCGGGACTGGTGACCTCAGATGTTAAGTCCCATAGTGCTCAGAGCCATTTGAACCTCATAACATTCGCCCCTTCTTCCAGAGCCGATCCTCACCTCTCACGGGCAGTCACCCAGTGACAGGTGTCAATTCTCAAGGAGCGTCGTCCCACTTCTCCATAATTTACCAAGACTACTACACTTGATCAGGCTGATGAATGAAATTATCGCATTTCCGCGTCCAGAGGGCTAAAGGTAAAGAAAGGAATGTGTTTTGGGTCCGTCCTGTCGGTATCTCAGCGGAAAACATTGGCATTGTTCTATCCTAACACCCTCCTAAGATCCCTATCTGCTTTATCCCAAGCTACAGGTATTTTTGGGACGAGACAGTTGTAGTCTCATATTTATAGAACCCTCACACCTCACCTGCTGGGTTTTGCAGAGAGCATAGGACCATAATACCTGTGACTTTCTCAGAGCCTGCATAGTGTCCACAGGAATACTGCTCTCCTTTCAGCAGGCTGGCGCCTTCTGCTTTGCATACTCCGCCCAAGGTTCATTGTTGCCCGCCTTGTGGGGCCTTTATTCTACTTTACAGCGACCTCATCACAGGAAAGCACTTTAGGAGCGTGGCAATGGCGGTTATCACGGGCAGGACTCCAAAGACTCCACTACAGGTGCCTTGACGGCTGCAGCATTACCTGCTGTCTACATCATGACGACTCGTGATGGGTCTCCCTTCATACTGTCCAGTACACACAACAGGCTTCGGCGTAAATTGTCTTACCTGAACTATCACTTTTTAGATCCTGCGTTAAGTTAATGGTTCTCTTCGGCCCGTTTTGATCTGATGGATGTCGGTGAAGTTGCCAGCCCAGCCCAGCCAAACGTAATTCTCCAGAAGTTAAACGCCTACACGTATTTCCTGTATTGGCAATCACTGTCGGATAATCTTTAACAAAAATAAAGGCATACGCTATACATCGATAATGTGAGCCTCGACGAAACTATCAGATGGTCAGTATACCTATGGAAAAACGTTTGTGATTGCCTGCTGAGCCATGATTGACCCTGGTATTCATCTATTCATCTGAAGCAAATGAAAGGATATAAACGTCTTTCTTCAAGGCTCCAAAGATACAGAAATGACATGCGGAGAGATCGGAACTGCACGATGTGTAAGGGCATCCCAAGAAGGGTCCACAAATTGCCTGTGTTGTTCCGACTACACCGCTGAAGTTACGCTCAGAAGACCTCACACATCCTCTCTACAGTCACGCGATTACTGTATATTTGCAGCCCTGAAGAAAGACAATAGCGGCTATCGATTTGCTTCTGCCGAAGAGGTACGCACCTGTCTCAAGTAAGGCTCTGTAGGCAACTGCAAACAGTTTTACATTACAGAAATGACTTTCTTGTCTCACAGCGGGTGTAAATGTCTTAACGGGTACGATGATTTTTTTTTTTCAAAGAGTGCATTGTTAACATAATTTTTTTCTGGCCGTCTTGATTTAATTTTATTGCCCTATGCATATGATGTCTTTAGCAGAAGATCAGTCATTGGAGAAATACCCAAGCCCTCATGGAATCCGTCCGGAAATCTTCTCCTGTGCCAACCCCCTCATCTCGGAATAGCACTTGCAATCTATATGCTCAATTAGATGCTGGATGTATTCCAATCTCTCTCTTCCTCTACAATTTGTACCCTCTACAGCTTCCTCCAGTACCACGGAATTTATTCCCTGATGTATTAACAGATGTCCTACCTGAAGGGAGATTTCAGAGCACAAAGGTTGTTGGAGTGGTAGGCGCAAGCCCAATTGAGGATACAAAACGAATTTAGAACTTATTTTTAAAGTCACAGCACGCTGGTGACAACATGTATAAATTTCATTAGAGGAATTTATTATAATCGGCACTTACACGAAGATTGTGCCCTCAAAAAATACACCGAAAAATATGGCAAAATGTTGGATAGATGGTTCAAAGAATGTCAACCAAACTTACAGTAAATTTCTCCGCCAAGATCTTTTACAAATCAAGCACTCGCTCAAATTAACTGCAGCAAAATAATCAATAAGCAGTTTAATTACAAGATGCAACCATAAGGGCTAACATTCACTAATATCCTTCAAATATATTAATAAGGAAGAGACATTTATCAGAAGAATTTAGATCAGCTTAGTAAGTCACCGGGTATAATTTAATTTTCTCCAAGAACAATTCCTTTAGAATTTTGTCTCATTCCAATTCGGCCTGAAGGATCGAAAAAAAACATTTAATAATTTCTAACACAGTATCTTTACAATTATTAAAAATGAATAATAAAGTAACACTAATTAAGCCTGCCCGGTCGGCCGTGCAGTCTAACGCACAGCTTTCCGGGCGGGAAGGAGCGCCTGGTCCCCGGCACGAGTCCGCCCGGCGGGTTTGTGTCGAGGTCCGGAGAAACGGCCAGTCTGTGGATGGTTTTTAGGCGGTTTTCCATCTGCTTCGGGGAATGCGGGCTGGTTTCCCTTATTCCGCCTCAGTTACACTATGTCGGCGATGCTGCGCAAACAAGTTCTCCACGTACGTGTACACCACCATTACTCTACCACGCAAATATAGCGGTTACACTGGCCTGGGGTGAGACGTTCTCTGGAGGGGTCTGCCGGGGCCGAACCGCACAATAACCCTGGGTTCGGTGTGGGGCGGCGGAGGGGTGGACTGCGGTAGTCGTCGTGGGGTTGTGGACCACTGCGGCTGCGGCGGGGACGGAGCCTCTCCCTCGCTTCTAGATATAACTACCCACGTCGTGTTGTGCCGACTCCACTGTAGCTTGAATGGATTTTTAAGTTTGTTGTATATGCCCGACTTCTAATTTCACCACACAAGTCTCCAGGGTTGAGCAGTTATTGCCCGATGACGACACGCAATACAGTTTGTTAAAGCGGAATTCGCCGTTATTAATTATGTTTTTAGATTTAATTTTATTACTCGTACAAAGACTCAACGTTCCTTTGTTTAACATCGTGTCGTCAAAATAGGTATGAAATGCTAATGTCTTTGCAATACATAATGGCGACTATTGAGCTAAAGTTCGTACCTATTTTGCCATTTTAGAGAAGAGAAACCTTAAGCGCTTCTGCTTCTATAGTCTCAGTATCAAATGTTCACTAGTTTCAATTTACTTCCTATCTCAGTTGAGTATTTAACACAAATTATATATCAATGTCATTTCAGAGATATTACGTCGGTTCCACACTAACGGAATAACACGTAATTGTCATTTAACATCACTTTTATTAATAATCCTTCTTTTATGACGTAAATGTTAATGAATGATCACTCTCTAGGAGGAAAGAGGGGTTGATCCTCATCATGATATAATAGCTTTTAATGAGCCCGCAATCGTTAATGAAATAAAAAGTCAGGTTCAAGGATGATACGCGGACAACTGTCGTTACGTCAGATTTCACGTATCTGTCAAAACTAATCCTGTCGCTCACAATTCAAATTAACTCTGACGTTAACCACTTTTGTCGGAAAATCGAATCGTAACTATTATGTGAGAGTTTATTATAGTCCCCGAATTAATTCCTTTCAGATACGCGCACGACCGAACAGCAGCACGGAACACAAGCGACTTGTTTTAACAACCGAACAACGCAGTGAAGTTACATTACGACAATGTCCGCCCAATGAACATCTCTTTGACTTTGTCTTCTCTACTCTGCTTAATTAAATCATTCCTAATTACAATTTATTCAGGTATTTAACGAAAACATCTAACAAAAACTAAAATAAATTTATCCCAACGTAAAAGGTCCGTTATACAAACCCCCCAAATGCTGCTGGCTTGAATTCACTTTAAAGGCAGGAACATTTTACCTCAAAACTAGAACGGTTTCTTACTGCCCACTTATAACTTATTTATTTTGGAACATGTTAATGGTGATAGGTGTTTGAAGGATTAGGGAACTGTGAGGACCAAGCGTCTTAGGTTTTTGTTTTTAGCACAATAGTGCACAAAATGTATATGATACAATATTCTTTTTTACATGATTTGTACAAAGTTAATTTTTCTTTTACTGATTATGTTAGCATGACTTAATTATTCCAGTTAATCTCTATCCTTAAACAATTTCAAATTGTTCCAAAACAAAGTACATTACAATATCATTTCATTTTAGTAACGACAATTACTGAATAAGTCAGTCTATGATAATTCTTAATAATTTCAGTACAATTTTCTTTTCTGAATTCTGTAGAGTTGCTCGTAGTCTCGTGCGAAGTCATCTCGTCTTCTTCGGATATCTGCCATCATGCAGTCAGCTGTGTGGTTGCGCATCAATAATTGCGCGACTCGACTACCAATTGTCTTTATTCCGTGCCGACCGCCTCTTCTTATGGCTTGCGGACCAGCGATTATTGCAACACCAGATTTCAATGATACTCCAGTCGTCGCCTCTTCTTATGACTTGCGAAAGAAATGTCTATTTTGTTTTTTCGTAACGGCTGACCGCCTCTTCTTATGGTTTGCGGACCAGCAAGTGTTACAACAGTAACTATTGCATGATTATTATGCCGTCGCCTCTTCTTATATCAAGCAAACGACTTGTCTATCATGCACCTCGTCGGTTTTGTACCATCTGATGTCCTTGATATCCAGTCGCCTCTTCATATAGCATGCGAAATGGCTGAAATCCAGAATGACTGTTGCATGAGTACTCGTTCGTCGCCTCTTCTTATAACGTGCGAACGACATTACTTTCATGCTGGTACTAGTTCCAGGTTGAATTAGGCATGGTTTTCTAATGTTGTCTGAAGCCTTCTACAACTATTCTACATAATTTCGACCCCTCAGGTTGTTTAGGCAGCGCCGCCACGAAGACTCGCCCCATCGGGTTATTTAAGCAGCGACGCCTCGACGTCAGACTGCCGTCTCGATGACTCTCGAGCACAGTTGATCAGTTACATCCGGATATCACGGTACATAAAATAAAAACACAACGATCACAACACATCTTGTAGCACTACTGTTCTTATAGTTATTCATTTATGTTTGCTCCACTTATACCTTCATATTGTTTGCACTATAAATCGTTTGTTTTATTTAAGACATAACTACAGTTATGACTTGGACTGTATCAAGATTCTCTCTATTTTCAGTTCCCGACACAATCGTTGCACCTCGTTTTTTTTCTCTCTTTATTATCTGACTTTATTAATGGATCAACCCTCTCAAGAGAAATTACTGACGTTTTACTACCAGACAATTGTCTTCACGTTAATTATATAAATACTATCTCAGTTCTCATTATGTTATTTCACAAATGCAAGCCTCTTTATATTAACTTTACATATGGAGGCATAATTTTTCTTAAAACTAAAGAAAACTATACTAACAATATGAACATTTAACAAAGAAATATACTTAAATCTATTTCTACTCATTTTTATTCTTAATATGACTAAACGATTACTAAAAATTCTGTGTTCATTGTCTCTTTGTTATTCATAATATTTTTTAATGTCTTTATGAGGGAACAACCCTTTAGGTAGCCCCCCATTTTTTACTTCCCCTAATAGATAGCTACCAGGATGTGGAATATACAGTATCTGGTAAGGTCCACTGTATATATGTTGCCATTTTTTATTCAGTCTTTTAGAAGATGAGGACGTAACATGTCTTCTTAAAAGTACCCTCTCATTAATCTTATAAGTAACTGTTTTTACGAGATTCTTGTCGTATTTCCTATTTCTCATTAAGGATGCATTTTGCAACTTCTGATGAACCTTGTCCAATAATTGACTTTGGTTTATTTTTCGTTCCTCCAGCCTGGGTAAATGTTTAATCCATTCATCTGAAGCTTCCTCGCCTAACAATACTTCCGATGGAATACTTTTGGTTGATGAATGAGGAAGTTCGTTATGAATTTTCTCAAATGTAGATAAATATTCTATCCATTTATAATGATTCTTATCTATGTATGTTCTTATGTACCTATTAAAATCTCTAAATAATCTTTCGACTGGAGATGCCTCTGCATGATAGCGGGAAATAAATATATGTTTAATACTTAGTTCGTCCATTTATTCCTTCCATTTATTACTGGTATAATAAGAAGCATTATCGGTTAATAAAGCAGTAGGTTTACCTATTTTAGGGATATAATCCTTTAATAATTTAGTTGACATAGGTCCTGCATTTGTTGATCTTAAGGAGTACATTTTCACATACTTAGAAAACACGGCATAAAATGCAATCACATATTTAAATCAACCTTTAGCTGTGGGTAATGAACCAATTACATCACACGATATTAATTCTAGTGGTTTTGACGGTATGATAGGTTGTAACCATAATTTATTACTATACGTAGTAGGTTTCACTTTCTGACTGAGTGGACGTTTTCTTAGTATCTCAGATA
Source organism: Schistocerca serialis cubense (assembly GCF_023864345.2). NCBI lineage: Eukaryota > Metazoa > Arthropoda > Insecta > Orthoptera > Acrididae > Schistocerca > Schistocerca serialis. The sequence goes on along the minus strand of NC_064642.1, from coordinate 109,909,540 downwards.
ATTTCCTTTTCATATTTGGTATAAAACAGTGTCGCTTTAATTTCTCGGTACATTTGTTTGCACTAAAATGCCCCCATGAAAAGTGCGTATACCATGCAAATGCATTTACTGAATCCTTAGGTATACACACTCTCCATTTATTTTCTCCCACTATTGCTCTACGATACAATATTCCTTCATGGATCTTATAATTACGTGTATGTGGGTCGTCTACATTACTCTGCCTTTATTAATGGATCAACCCTCTCAAGAGAAATTACTGACGTTTTACTACCAGACAATTGTCTTCACGTTAATTATATAAATACTGTCTCAGTTCTCATTATGTTATTTTACAAATGCAAGCCTCTTTATTTAAGACATAACTACAGCATTGTGAAGCCTAATGCAGGATTGGCTCAGGTGAGTTTTAACATAGGGGGGTTATGTAGGGATTTTACTAAAGAGGATCAGGTAGTGATTGTGGGTGGGGCTGGTAATAGTATTGATAGGGATGGGGAGTATGACATAGATGGTGACTTGGAAAAGATAGCCACTCAGACTGGCAACACGAATGTGCATTTCGTGGAACTGTTTCAGCGACACGATCGGCCTCATCTTAATACAGCCGTCAGGCGTAATAACATGAGACTTGGGGGTGCGCTGATGACAGAAGGCATGAGTCACATTTCAGTGGTGTCGGTGGAGTCTATCAGTAGGACGGGTTTCACTAGACATGGCCTGCACCTCAACAGGTATGGGAAGGGGAGGTTGGCAAAACTTATAGGTGACAGCATAGGTGGGGGTGGTGGGATCACTCATGGGAAAATTCCGGTATTTGTGGGTGTTAGAGCTGTACCTTTTTTAGATTGAAGTCAGCTGATAGGTATTCCTGCTTAAGGGAAGTCTCTCTAACAAAGAAACCACTTTCTACAAAGCTTGGGTATCCGATTAATGAGGGAATTAGTATATTTCATCAAAATATACAAGGTATTAGAGATAAAGTTAGTGAACTGCTTATAGATGTTGACTCTGAAATTATTGGTATATCTGAACACTTCTTAAATAAGGAGATAATTCAGAGGCTTCCTTTACCAGGATACAGGTTGGCTGGCAGCTTTTCTAGGAGCTCTTTGCGGTGTGGGGGAGTAGCCATGTATGTGAAAAACGGTATCCCATTTGAGTCAATTGATGTTTCAAAGTACTGCACTGAAAAGGTGTTTGAATGTTGTGCAGGTGTGGTTAAATTTAGTGGAGCTAAACTTCTTACTGTTGTTATTTATAGATCCCCAGACTCCGATTTCACAACATTTTTGCTAAAGCTAGAGGAGGTTCTTGGTTCACTTTATGGGAAATACAAAAAGTTAGTTATATGTGGTGACTTCAATATTAATTGTATAAGTGATTGTGCAAGGAAAAGGATGCTGGTAGACCTCCTTAATTCATATAATCTTATGCAAACCGTATTCTTTCCAACGAGAGTGCAAGGGAACAGTAGAACAACCATAGACAATATTTTTGTTCATTCGTCATTATTAGAAGGGCATTCTGTTAGCAAAAAGGTGAATGGCCTTTCAGATCATGATGCACAAATTTTAAGACTAAAAGATTTTTGTGCTGCAACACATGTTAAATATAGTTACCAACTTTTTAGGAAAGCTGATCCAGTTGCTGTACAGACTTTTGTAAACCTTATCAAGAAACAAGAGTGGCAAGATGTTTATAGTGCTGATACTGTAGACGATAAATATAATGCTTTCCTCAAGACTTTTCTCGTGCTCTTTGAAAGTTGCTTTCCATTAGAACGTTCAAAACAGGGTACTAGCACAAACAGGCAGCCTCGGCGGCTGACTAAAGGGATAAGAACATCTTGTAGAACAAAGTGGCAATTATATCAAAACGTTAGAAACAGTCAAAATCTAAATGCAGCAGCCCCTTACAAACAGTATTGTAAGGTGCTTAAAAAAGTTATTAGGAAGGCAAAAAGTATGTGGTATGCAGATAGAATAACTAAGTCTCAGGATAAAATTAAAACCATATGGTCAGTCGTAAAGGAAGTGGCTGGTCTGCAGAGACAGGTCGAGAATATAGAATCAGTGCTTAGTGGGGATGTCCGTGTTACTGATAAGTTGCATATATGTACAGTACTTAATAATCACTTTCTGAATATAGCAGGTGAACTAAATAGAAACCTAGTCCCAACAGGGAATCATATAGCGCTCTTAGAAAAAAGTGTTCCGAGACTATTACCTGAAATGCTCCTCCATGATACTGACAAGAGGGAGATCGAGTTAATAATTAAATCACTAAAGACCAAGAACTCTCATGGATATGACGGGGTATCTAGCAGAATACTGAAGTATTGTTCCACGTATGTTAGCTCAGTACTTAGCCATATCTGTAACTTTTCCTTTAGGAGTGGTCGGTTTCCTGACCGATTAAAGTACTCGGTAGTGAAGCCACTTTATAAAAAGGGAGACAGGGATAATGTTGACAATTATAGACCTATTTCTGTGCCATCGGTGTTTGCTAAAGTTATCGAGAGGGTTGTATATACAAGGTTACTGCAGCATTGAAATTCACATAATTTGCTGTCAAATGTACAGTTTGGTTTTAGAAATGGCTTAACAACTGAAAATGCTATAGTCTCTTTTCTCTGTGAGGTTTTGGACGGATTAAATAAAAGGTTGCGAACGTTAGGTGTTTTCTTTGATTTAACGAAGGCTTTTGACTGTGTTGACCACAAAATATTACTGCAGAAGTTGGAACATTATGGAGTAAGGGGAGTAGCTTACAATTGGTTCGCCTCCTACTTTAAGAACAGAAAGCAGAAGGTAATCCTCCGCAATATTGAGAGTGGTAATGATGTTCAGTCCCAATGGGGCACTGTTAAATGGGGCGTTCCCCAAGGGTCGGTGCTGGGGCCACTGCTGTTTCTTATTTATGTAAATGATATGCCTTCTAGTATTACAGGTGATTCAAAAATATTTCTGTTTGCTGATGACACCACCTTGGTAGTGAAGGATCTTGTGTGTAATATTGAAATATTATCAAATAATGTAGTTCATGATATAAGTTCATGGCTTGTGGAAAATAATTTGATGCTAAATCACAGTAAGACTCAGTTTTTACAGTTTCTAACCCACAATTCAATAAGAACTGACATTTTAATCAGACAGAATGGGCATGTTATAAGCGAGACGGAACAGCTCAAGTTCCTAGGCGTACGGATAGATAGTAAGCTGTTGCGGAAAGCCCATGTTCAGGATCTTGTTCAGAAACTAAATGCCGCTTTATTTACCATTAGAACAGTATCTGAAATAAGTGACATTTCAACACGAAAAGTAGTATACTTCGCATATTTTCATACGCTTATATCATATGGTATTATTTCTTGGGGTAATACTTCTGATTCAAAAAGGGTATTTTTGGCTCAAAAACGGGCTGTTCGAGCTATGTATGGTGTAAGTTCGAAAACCTCTTGTCGACCCCTATTCAATAGTCTGGGAATTTTGACATTGCCCTCACAGTATGTATTTTCTTTGATGTCGTTTATTGTTAGCAATATTAGCTTATTCCCAAGAGTTAGCAGCTTTCACTCAGTTAATACTAGGCAGAAATCAAATCTGCATGTGGAATGCACTTCCTTGACTCTTGTGCAGAAAGGAGTGCAGTATTCTGCTGCATCCATTTTCAATAAGCTACCACAAGAACTCAAAAATCTTAGCAGTAGCCCAAACACTTTTAAGTCTAAACGAAGAGTTTCCTCATGGCTCACTCCTTCTATTCTGTCGAGGAGCTCCTGGAAGAGCTAAAAAATTAAGCAATTTCCAGTGTTACATTCATGATTTTCTTTATTTAAACTAACGACTTGTCACCTGAATATGTTTATTATATTTCATTTTATCTGTTCCTACAATCGTGTTATAATTTCATGTATTGACTCGTTCCATGACCATGGAGACTTCTCCTAAATGTGGTCCCACGGAACAACAAATAAATAAATAAATAAATAAATAAATATGAATCAAATTGTTGATACGCAGACATATTTTTACACATAATATCTACTTCTTTTTGGAATCGCACTGCTTGAGTTTTCATCACTCGAAAACTTCTCTCTGGTTCTACTATTTGATTTTCATCATCCATTCCCTGCGGTAACCTTGACAATGCATCAGCGATGATATTTTCTTTACCCTTAATGTACTGTATCTATATTTGGTAATCCTGCAAAATGAAAGCCCCTCTCATCAACCGCGTATGTAGAATATTACATACCATAAGAAAAGTCAATGCCTTGTGATCGCAGTAAACCACAATCTTTAGACCATAAACAACATATCTAAATTTCTTAAGTGCCCAGACCACAGCTAATATTTCCCATTTGGTCGTTGTATAGTCCCTTTCACAATTGGATAGAGTTCGACTTGCAAACGATATAACATTGATATCTTTATGTCTCCAGGTTCTTTGATCTGAAACAATATAGAACCGACCCTAATCGCCGAGCCTCCGTCACGATGCAAAATTCTTTGTTCATATCAGTGTGGCTTAAGAAATCAGAATCCAATAAGGATTCCCTTATTTTGTCAAATTCTTTACTGCACTCCTTATCCCATTTCCATGGTGCATTTTTCCTTAGTAGTCCTAAAAGTGAATCATTATTTAAGAAATTATTAGGTAAAAATTGTCTGAAGATAGATGCTAGCCCTAAATAGGCTTTAAGCTGTTTCTTCGGCTGTGGATAAGGACAATGTCTAATAGCACCCAGTTTCTTAGGGTCAGGAACTACTCCTTCAGGAGATATTATATGCCCTAAGACTTTAATTTTATCTCTACCAAATTTAGACTTATCTGAGTTTACTGTCACACCATATTCATGAAATCTCGCTAACAATTTACTCAGCACATCCATATGTTCTTCCCACGTGGATGTTGATATCAAAAGATCATCCACGTACATTGTTATTTTCTCTAACAAATCATACCCTAACACCATGTCCAATGCCATCATAAAAACACTACCACTTACGCTTAATCCGAACGGCATTACTCTAAACTGGTAACTCTTTCCTGCAAAAATATAAGCAGTATACATTCTAGAATTCTCAGCTAATTTTACCTGCCAGTATGAGGATCTCAAATATAAAGATGTCAGGTACTTCATACCATGGAAGCCTTGTAAGATTTCTTCAATATTTTCAGGTCTGGTGTGAACAGGCTTTATTATTTTGTTAATGACCCTAGCGTCTAAAAGAAGACGAATGCTCCCATTTGGCTGCCCCACAACAACTAGCGGACTACTATATGGCAAATTTGAGGGTTCTATTACACCCCATTCTAACATTTTCCGGATTTCCTTGGCCACTTTCTCCTTTCTCGCCCAGGGAACCAAATACGAGGCTTTGCAAAATGTTTTAAGTGGATAGATATCCATTTCATATGCGTAACTCTTAATAATGCCAGGTTTCTGGTCGAACACACTTGAACTGATGCTTAACAATTCCGATAATTCGTTTCTTTGTTCTTGAGTTAAATATTCACATTCTGATACTTTACTTTGTATCAGCTGTTGTATTCCTAGCGCTCTATTCACACTTAAGGAGCTTATTTGTTCCTCTACCGCTAACGGCAGTACAAAAGCATTAGCCATCTTAATCTTAATTCTATCACAGAATTTGTTCAGTAATTCGCATTTGTTAACCAACTTTAATTCTAACGTGTGCATGTTATTATTTAGGCAACACACAACTTTAGCGAGGTCGAGTTTTATTTCTCGCATAAAATCCCAGCCCCAGATACATGGATAGGACAATTTAGGCGCTATCAGGAAGGTGCTATTAAGTCTTTCCCCCTGAGCTATAATCTCTACCTGCACTTCTACCTTCATGGGTACAGAATGTGTCCCTAATGCTCCCAATAACACACAGTTAGATACTGGAAGAACTGGTAATTGTTGTTTATTATTTAAAAATTTAAACAAGCCAATACTCATCACGCTAAATGACGCGCCGGTATCTAACAGAATACTAATAACCTCATTAAGAATCTTAACATTTACCAAAGGTTGTACCAACTCTTTAGGTTCATCATTCCATTTCCCTGGATTCTCTAATAACTCTTCCTTGATATCTATCCGATCATTATATCTTAACAAGTAAACCTTCAGATCTTTGTTTCCTTCCTCTTCCTCGCCAGCTGCACTTGGAAGGCGAAGAGCAGCTGGCTCTAGTTTGTTGGATCGTTGTTTTGGTGACTGCTAACTTCGTCCAACACTGCTACCCGCACGTCAGAATTATTGTTTCTCCATTCATCATTACCGTTAATCGAACAATCTACTGACGGTACTGGTACATATTGTCCCGCAGCGCTTATTACATTAGTGGGAGCTGCCCACTGAATATTGTGCCCGTTATTCCACGGCACCCACCTATCCTGTGTTGTGAATTGCTGTCCCGATCGATCGTCATATTTTCTCTTCCACGAGCCATTATCAACATTGTTATTCCCATTTTGAATCTGACCATTATATTTCTTATTTCCATTATCCATAATCCTATTACTACGATCGTTATTCTCCCGTTGGTTATTGGATTTATCGGGTCTATATCCATAAGGGTTACCATTGTTATGATCATTATTATAATAGCACTGATTACGGTTATAATATGCCCATTACTGTTCCCGTTCGACTTCCTCGGAGTATTCCATCCTTCACAACAATTATGTTGAGAATTACAACCGTTCAGTACATATGATTTATATCCCATGCTCTTTGCATCTTCCTGAATCACATCTAACGAGTCGATTACGGACAAAAACTGTTCGATATCATCATCGTCTACATTTATTAATTTCTCTCTTAAATGAATTGGTAGTTTACCCTTTAGTATTCGGATAACTTCCCTCTGACTTATTGGATTGTCTAAATATCGAGTTTTATTGATATATTTCTCAAAGTATTTACGGAGAGTTACTTTCTTTACGTTATAATATTCGGGACTAGATATTTGATTACGCAGTCTATTTTAACAGCCCTGTGACCAATACTTAGACACAAATAACCTCTCAAGCTCTTTACATGAATGAGTCTTCAGCTACTTCCGATGCCCTAAGCGATACCTCACCAGTGGTTTTGGAAATAATAAATTGTAATTTATCACGTTCTTCCCACGTTCTGGGAAATGCGTTATGCAAGTTTTTATAAATACCATAAGATGACCTGAATTCTTATCATTAGTAAATGTTTGGAACTGTCTCGCTCTAAAGATATTGTGTTCTACTTTCATAGATGTAACATATCCCCTGAGATCAAACTCATGATCATCTCTATATGACTCATCAATATTATTAGAACTATGATTATAACACTCGTCTCTATTTCTCTTTTTTACTGGAGAATCTTTAATAGAGCTGTGTTCAGAATACCTATTATACGTTCTAGGTTGTGCTGACCCATCCTCTATAAGTGACATTCGTCTATCAACCTGTTCCTGCCATCGAGGTAATTCAGCGATTACTTTATCTTTAATAGCTGTAAATTCAGCCTTCAGTTGTTCCAAGTCGTCACCGCTGTCGCCTTACGCTGTGTTTTGTTTTGCCTGTTGGCACGCAGACTCGATAACTTCGTGCATTTGCACTTTAACTTCCCCAGCTGTATTATCTAACCGAGCAGAAAACTCATTTTCAATTTTACTTGATTGCTTACTAAGGTATTCGTCAATATACTCTTGTCACTTTATCTGTAGATTTTCTGTTCGCTCGGCTATTTGATTGACCTGTTCGACTACCTTCGACTCATCTACATGCATTTCCTTGACTTCACTCTCTAAAGTGGTTACAGAATCCTGTAAAATATCGCTTCTCTCCTCAGATGCTTTTAGTCCTATAGTTAACTGTTCTAATTTTGAAACAAAAAATTCATCCCTTTGCTTGATTCTACCCTCTAAGTCATGAATAGCTTTCGTAAGGATATTTTTATTAGCTTCAAGAATATCCTCCTTGAATTTCTGTTCTCTGAGCTCACACTGTTTATTAGCTTCCTGTTCTCTAAGATCCCGTTGTCTATTAGCTTCAAGGATATCTTCTTTGAATTTTTGATCTGAATCTTTCGACTGTACCAGAAAGTCAAATAACATCTCTAGGCTTATATTACCGCGTGACCTATTGAATTTCCCACTCGGTTCAATAGATTCCTCCGTTCTTCCGACGGTCTCCACCACATGACTGCCTGATGCTTCGTGCTTATCTACTGGGTTAGGTTCGGTCATCATTGTCCCATTTACTTCTAACAAATAATCAACTGCATCATTATCTAAATTCTCAACATGATTATCATTATCAGTACTTTTTCCTTCCATCATTGCAGTATCAATATTTGCTCATGTTCTAGACCTGTACATATAAACTTTCTTAGGCATAATAATCACACTTGGAATCTCCTAACCATACCTATTAACATATCGTCTATAGCACCAGAAAAATAATACACTACAATAGAAAATACAAAGTTCCGAACGTGCCTCATTTATCCACAACTAATATTAGTTATTTTAAAACATAATGTGTACAATCCAATATTTACTTCAACCAGTGATTCCAGGCAAATCCGGATTTCACACTGTGTCAATGATGTCCTTTATCTCCGCTGTACGCTCTCTTGCGTAACATGGGTTTGTACCTCAGTCGATCTGTCTCTCGTAGTTGTCGATCCGAAGTCGTGCTTTCCGGTATTAATCCTCGTGTACCACGCGCGTAATCGTGTACATGAAACAGACAGTTCAATCCAGACAATTAATTGTTCACAGTCAATTAATACTAATAATCACACTTCACACTGCAATAGTCAATTTTATGTAATTGTATTTACCTTTTCGTGCCCCACGTTGGAAACGCGCCATCTATAACTGCCCACGTCGTGTTGTGCCAACTCCACTGTAGCTTGAATGGATTTTTAAGCTTGATTTATATGCCCGACTTCTAATTTCACCACACAAGTCTCCGGGGTTGAGCAGTTATTGGCCGATGACGACACGCAGTACAGTTTGTTAAAGCGGAGTTCGCCGTTATTAATTATGTTTTTAGATTTAATTTTATTACTCGTACAGAGACTCAACGTTCCTTTGTTTAACATCGCGCCGTCAAAATAAGTATGAAATGCTAATGTCTTTGCAATACGTAATGGCGACTATTGAGCTAAAGTTCGTACCTATTTTGCCATTTTAGAGAAGAGAAACCTTAAGCGCTTCTGCTTCTATAGTCTCAGTATCAAATGTTCACTAATTTCAATTTACTTCCTATCTCAGTTCAGTATTTAACACAAATTATGTATCAATGTCATTTCAGAGATATTACGTCGGTTCCACACTAACGGAATAACACGTAATTGTCATTTAACATCACTTTTACTAATAATACTTCTTTTATGACGTAAATGTTAATGAATGATCACTCTCTAGGTGGAAAGAGGGATTGATCCTAATCATGATATAATAGCTTTTAATGAGCCCGCAATCGTTAATGAAATAAAAAGTCAGGTTCAAGGACGATACGCGGACAACTGTCGTTACGTCCGATTTCACGTATCTGTCAAAACTAATCCTGTCGCTCACAATTCAAATTAACTCTGACGTTAACCCCTTTTGTCGGAACATCGAATCGTAACTATTATGTGACAGTTTATTCTAGTCCCCGAATTAATTCCTTTCAGATACGCGCACGACCGAACAGCAGCACGGAACACAAGCGACTTGTTTTAACAACCGAACAACGCAGTGACGTTACATTACGACAATGTCCGCCCAATGAACATCTCTTTGACTTTGTCTTCTCTACTCTGCTTAATTAAATCATTCCTAATTACAATTTATTCAGCTATTTAACGAAAACATCTAACAAAAACTAAAATAAATTTATCCCAACGTAAAAGGTCCGTTATATAGGTCCCCGGTTAACATACAATACAATATAACACAATACTAATAAAACGCTAAAGATTTTATGTTGGTATATGCCTTGCAGTGCGCCTTCCAATAGCAAAGAGGTCTTCACTACTACTCTTGTGGCAACGACACCAGCTACAGTATCAGACACTCAGGCCAAATTGGATGTTCTCCATAACACAAAAAATAGATATTAATTACAAGCCAATGAGATGACACTGTTAAACCGTTCCAGTTAAGGAAGGGAAGGCAATAATGTTATTCCCTGATATCTAGTATGGAATGCAACATCAGCTCCTTAACAGTAACAGTCAGCTTACTGGACTGCATGACCATGCAGGCGAGGCTACTTTGAACCTCTAAGCCAGCAACCACTCATGTTGTAAAGAAAGGGTGACTAAGTTCATAAATAAAAGCTAGTGGTCCTAAAAATCTAAATACGTAGTGCATTTATCTGCAACTTAGTGCAACGAAGGAAGGACTGCACAATAGGATTCGTAATGTGGCACTGAGAGCTTTAAATTTCAAGAGGAATAAAATTTGATATACACTATTGATGTGACTGATTAAGTTTCTTGAAACACTTTCAATTAATATTTGCCTCTTCTGAAATTTTCACTGCGTATTTCTTCTTCCAGTAATTTTCGGGTTTGCAGCCGGATCCCATCAACATTCTGACGCGATATTTCAGCCCAGAGACTTCCGGCCATCCTCAGGTGAGTAGACGAAGTACTGAACAGACGTGATGCAGTCATGGTATTTACAATGAATTCCGCGCATACGAATCGTACTGACGGTATACGGTGCATTCGTTAGGAGGTGACATGCACGAGGCATGAAATACAATAAACATTACTTCTCGCTGTGTCAGTGATAACACGTTATTCTATGTTACTACTAAGAAATGAGTGAGTATCTTGGAAGAGCGTATACATCTTTACCAGAACATTCAATTTTTCAGTTTTTAAAGTTCTAAACTTGATTCACTCTTCCAACACCTTTTCTGTTAGACATTACAATTATCGTAAAACTATAATAATCTGAATTCCTTCGAATAGATTGATTTATAATGTGAATAAGGGATACTGTGATACAGTGGTGTGGATCACAACGGTTTGAAGATGACAATGACGTCCAGACTTCGGAGAACCTCTGTGGAGAGTGATTGAAGAAGTGAAACGTTACGAAAATTGCTTGAAAGCTAACATGTGGAAAAGTGAAGTACGTTATCAGGAAAATAAATGGCCAATCTGTATTTTCATCATATGGCCAAACGATCCTTACGTTTGGAATATGCCGTGTGCCTGCGGCGTTTTATTGTAGTATCTGGACGTCTCGTAAGTGTTGGAGAACGAGTGTCCTGGTATGACTGAGGGACTACTTCATTGGCAGTATGCAGTATAACAAGATATCGGCCCTGGATGAGACTATCATTGAGGTAGTAACAAAAGGTCACCCACAGGGCGACGGGTGTAGACCAGTTTTCTGGGACACAAACACAACTGAACATCCTGTAGCAAAGGAGAACTATCTAAGTCATAGTCTCTTAAGTGGGCGAAGTACGAGATAGGTCAGTAGTATTAATGGGAGAAACAATCACAATGGCGAAACAGCATTAAATACAATTACGTGGTTTAAGTAAATAAAATGTAGTACCAGTTACGTCCAATTACGTGTTCTTTAAAACAATGAGGTATTCTTTTCAGTCATCATTTGACTCGTTCGATGCAGCTAGTTACGAATTTCACTCTTGTGGCAACCCCTTCATCTCAGAACAGCACGTTCACGCTATATTCTTAATTATTTGCTGGTATTTCATTCTTAGTATTTCGTTTCAGTTTTTACCGTCTACAGCTCCATCTAGTACCACTGACGCTAATCCCGGACCTCTTAACACACATCCTATCAGACTTCCATTCCTATTGACATGCTTTCTCATTGCAAGATTAACAACTATGTTTAAATTAATCACTGTAATATTTAAATAACTGCTACTTCGGATAGTACAGTTCTAGAATCTCTTATGACACAACTAAATAAAGGTCCCTGATGTCAGAGGGATAATTAGACACGTAAGCGAAGGAATGTTAACCGAACGAGGTGGTTCAGTGGTTGGACAGTGGAGTAATACTCGGTGGGATGACTCTTCAAATTAGGGCTGTTGATAAAATATCGATAACTTTTCCAAAACATATCGCTACATATCAGTGACATCTTTTACACTCTATTTATCGATATATCTATATCAAAACGGTAATATCGAGTGCAGATATTTTTTTATTATATTTTTCATAATTTTCGGAAAATACCGGGTGATCAAACAGTCAGTATAAATTTGAAAACCGAATAAATCACGGAATAATGTAGATAGAGAGGTACAAATTGACACACGCGCTTGGAATGACATGGGGTTTTATTAGAACCAAAAAAATACAAAAGTTCAAAAAATGTCCGACAGATGGCGCTTCACCTGATCAGAATAGCAATAATTAACATAACAAAGTAAGACAAAGCAAAGATGATGTTCTTTACAGGAGATGCACAATATGTCCACCATCATTCCTCAACAATAGCTGTAGTCGAGGAATAATGTTGTGAACAGCACTGTAAAGCATGTCCGGAGTTACGGTGAGGCATTGGAGTCTAATGTTGTCTTCCAGCATCCGTAGAGATGTCGGTCGATCACAATACACTTGCGACAGCAGGTAACCACAAAGCCGATAATCGCACGGACTGAGGTCTGGAGACCTGGGAAGCCAAGCATGACGAAAGTGGTGGCTGAGCGCACGATAATCACCAAACGACGCACGCAAGAGATCTTTCACGCGTCTAGCAATATGGGGCGGAGCGCCATCCTGCATAAACATCGTACGTTCCAGCAGGTATTTATCAGCCAGCCTGGGAATGATGCGATTCTGTAACATATCGGCGTACCTCTCACGCGTCACGGTAGCAGTTACAAAACCAGAATCACGCATTTACTCGAAGAAAAAAGGCCCGATAACGGTAGATGTGGTAAATTATAACGGTACTTTGCGGGCAGGCATCATATTAATTAAAATCGGGGATAAGTAGATTTTATTTTGGAAGAATTAAAAAGGGAATAGTAATACGGAACTTTAATAACTGGACAGTATTACTTGGTTGGTTGGTTTGGGGAAGGAGACCAGACAGCGTGGTCATCGGTCTCATCGGATTAGGGAAGGATGGGGAAGGAAGTCGGCCGTGCCCTTTCAGAGGAACCATCCCGGCATTTGCCTGGAGTGATTTAGGAAAATCACGGAAAACCTAAATCAGGATGGCCGGACCCGGGATTGAACCGTCGTCCTTCCGAATGCGAGTCCAGTGTCTAACCACTGCGCCACCTCGCTCGGTGACAGTATTACTAAGAAGCAATATAATGAAGAGTAATAAAAAGCGAAGTAGCAAAGACCAAACGGGACAGAAAGATACAGGGGCACGTTTGTTTTGTAATACATATAAAAGAACATGTAACACATTATAGAGCTCTCTACCTTCAGTTATCGCGATCGGGCTAGTCGATGAAAAAGCGGTACGCGACTGCGAAATTCGTTAAGGAGATTATTTAAAGACTCTTCAAGCACGTTTAAAACACATTACGCTTGACGAAGTGATCAGAGACGTTTATTGTCAGGTGAAGTGAAAGTGAATCCGACAACATAATTCGAACTTTGTGTTAGATGGGAAAAATACTCTTGGGAAACTATTATGGATGTGGAACCCACGAAACTTGTACGAAACGGAAAGCTATAGTTTACGTAATTCTGCATTTTATAAAATGGTGAAGCCCGTGTGCGCGGAACATTAATAGAATCTTATACTTGGACGGTAGCGGGGGTAACTGATACAAACAACGCGCCAGCATAAAAAATAGTTCGCTTATTAGCTACCAGATGTTAATTAACGGGGACCTAAAATACTAAAAGAGAAGGATAGGATCATCACCTCGAATCCCGATTCACATTTCATATTTAATTAGTGAAAAGAGAAGTGTTAATAAACAAACTACATTTCAATTTTATCCACGTTTTTGGCTTCATTACGTAGTCTTGACTATATGATAAACAATATCTGTGGAAGTTGTATGCAACGTATCGTCATGATATTTAGCCAACCAATTTTGTGGGACACCAAAAATGTAAAAGCATGAGATTGTTCTTACAACGGATGTATAATGTGTGAGTGCGACGAACTATATTGAGATACTGAACATCCATTACGTACTTGCATCTTTATCGGCGAAAATGGTCCTTGGCGGTACATCAGCATAGAGTTCGAATAGAATCGCTGGAACATTGCAAACCATTCAGATTAATCGAACATCTAAATACGCATAATGCTGGTACCACCAGGATGTGTTCTTTCTCCTCACCCCCGTGGCAGTAATTGAATTAAGAGTCGGCCGGGAAATACATTTAAATCAATTGACGACCATTGAGCTATCGTCACGTATTTTCAAACGTCCACTGCCATGTATGAAGGCGAGTGACACCACGAGTGTTAACGTCGATCGAGCGGTGTCGTCGTGATCGTATTGAATGACATTGAGCGGTTACAAAATACAACCCATACCGTGACTTTCTTGTCGTGCAATGGAGTTTCCACGACAGTTCTAGGATTTTCGGTAGCCCAAATTTAGCAGTTGTGGGCGTTGACAGACCCTCGGAGCGTGAAATGAGCTTCGTCGGTTCACAACACGTTACTCAACCAATCGTCATCTTACACCATCTTTTGAAACGCCCACGCCGCAAATGCCCTCCGCTTCACTAAATCGCCAGGTAACAGTTCATGATGCTGATGGATTTTGTACGGATAGTAACGGAGGGTACGCCTAAGTGCCAACCAAACAGTAGTGTATGGAATGCCGGTGCGACGTGCGACTGCACGAGCGCTGACTTCTCCGTGCATAGACGAACCCGCTACAGTCTCCATTTCTTCCTGAACTGTCTCAGCAGCATTACGCCTTGTGCTCGGTCGGCCACTACGGGGTCTATCGTCTAAACAACCCGTTGCTTCGAACTTCGAAATCATTCTTGCCACAGCGGCATTTAACAACGGATCTTTACCCGTTCGAATCCCCTTCCAATGGCGATAGGATCGTAACGCTGGAATATCACATTCCCCATTCTGATAAAACAGCTTCACTAAAAGCGCCTTTTCAGGTAACATCAACATGCGCTAACTGCTGGCGCATTTGATTCTCTCTCTTTTTTTCTTTATTATTATTTTAATCACCTCATAAAAGGTGGGCTGTCAGCAGCATATTACGCTGCTCTTCAGCTGTGAGTGGTGCAATAACATGACATATAGGTGGCACAGATAATACAATAAAAACGGCGGGAAAAACTGTAGATACGAAAAACAATAAACATGAAGCCGTTCACGCTGGACAAGAGAAAACACTAACACTTGTTGACACGGCGCACATAACACGGATGACTGCGACGGCACACGTGAACAGTGGTGACGTGACGGCGAAAGAACACTAAACACAAAAGGAAGGCACACACACGAGACACTGATGGCGATGATCTCCGGTGCGCGAATGTTCACTGAGCGTGTACGAGTCCGGGGACCTGCCAAGAGAGGAGGAGGGGGGGAGAGGGAGGGGGAGAGCAGAGATACCACGGGCAGGGGAGATAGGGGGAAGGGAGGAAGGGGGAGGGGAAGCCCAGGGGAAGAGAAGAAGGGAGGGAGGGTGCCTAAAGGAAAGGACACAGAAAGTCGGGGGGAGGATCAAAGTTGATAGGAGGGGTAGATGGAGGGGAGGAGGACATCATCAGGGAAGGGGAGCTGGCGGAAGCCACCTTGGGAGAGGGTAAGGAGGGTGGAGAGAGATGGAGACCGGGTGGGATGTGGGAATACAGGCGTGGCAGCGGGTGGGGGTGGGAGAGGATGGTCGAGAAAAGTGGGTGAGGAGGATCGAGTTTGCAGGAGGTGTACAGGATCCGTATCCTTTCAAGAAAAAGGAGGAGGTGGGGGAACGGAATGAGGTCGTACAGGATCCACATTGGGGAGGGGAGACGGATGCGATAGGCGAGGCAGAGAGCATGGCGTTCAAGGATTTGAAGGGATTTATAAAAGGGGGGGGGCGGAGATCCAGGTTGGATGAGCGTAACAAAGGATAGGGCAGATGAGGGATTTATAGGTGTGGAGGATGGTGGAGGGGTCCAGACCCTCACGCACGGCAAGAAAGGAGCTTGAGGAGACGGAGTCGGGAGCGTGACTTGGCTTGGATTGTCCAGAGATGGGGGGTCCAGGAGAGGCGACGGTCGAGGGTGACGCCAAGGTACTTGAGGGTGGGGGTGAGGGCGATAGGACGGCCATAGATGGTGAGATAGAAATCAAGGAGGCAGAAGGAAGGGGTGGTTATGGCTACAATGATCGCCTGGGTTTTGGAGGGATTGACCTTGAGCAACCACTGGTTGTACCAAGCGCTGAACCAGTCAAGATGGGATTGGAGAAGGTGTTGGGAACGCTGCAGGGTGGGGGCGAGGGCAAGGAAGGCAGTGTCATCGGCAAACTAGAGAAGGTGCACGGGTGGTGACGGCAGCAGCATGTCCACCGTATACAAAAGGTACAGAAGGGGGCAGAGGACGGAGCCTTGGGGCACGCTGGCGGAGGGAAAAAAGGTGTAGGAATCCGTGTTATGGATGGTGAGGTAGGAAGGACGGTGGGAGAGAAAGGAGCTGATCAGACAGACATAGTTAATGGGAAGGGCGAAGGTTTGGAGCTTGAAGAGGAGACTGGAATGCCATACACGGTCATAGGCACGTTCAAGGTCAAGGGAGAGGAAGATTGCGAAGCGACAGGAATTAAGCTGCTTGGAAAGGAGATGAGTGAGGTGAAGGAGAAGGTCATCGGAAGAGAAGGACGGCCGAAAGCAACACTGGGTAATGGGAAGGAGGCGGTGCTGGCGGAGATGTTGGTGGATGAGTCGGGTGAGGATAGATTCCAGGACCTTGCTGAAGACTGAGGTAAGGCTGATGGGACAGTAGGAGGAGATGGCGGATGGCGGTTTACCAGTTTAAGGAACATCAGAATATGGGAGGTTTTCCACAGGTCGGGGTAGTAACCGGTGGACAGGACTACATTGTAGAGCCTGGCCAGGGTGGAGAGGAAAGAGGCAGGAGCTTCACGAAGGTGACGGTAGGTGACACGATCGTGACCAGGAGCAGTGTTACGTTTTAAGCAGAGTGTAGCAATGAGATCCTGTGTAGTGATAGGGGCATTCAGTTCCGTGTGTGCAATGTTGTTCAAGTATTGGAAACCAGGTGTGAGGGGAGGGACCGAGGTGTCAGTTCGATCATGGACATCTGGGAAGAGGGAGTAATCGAACTGGGGATCATCGGGGATGGAAAAGACATCGGAGAGGTAGGAGGCAAAGTGATTGGCCTTATTAAGGGTGTCAGGGGAGGGGTGATCATCATGGAGAAGAGGATAGTAGGGGGAGAGTTTAGTTCTGGTAAGGCGACGGAAGGCTGACCAGAACTTCGACGAGTTTATAGGTAGGGTAACAGTTAAACAGGTGCATGTCTGTCTCCAGTCCCACCGTTTCTTAGCTGTGAGCAAATTACGAATGTATCGCTGGAGTTACCGGTGGCGTCGTAGTGTGTCCGGGTCACGCGTGTGGAGAAAGGCACGGTAGAGACAACAGGATTCACGGAGGAGGAGGACAGCCTGTGGGGTAATGTAGGATGGTGGGGGTGGATGGCGACAGCAGGGACGTGGGCCTCCACGGCCTCGGACAAGGTCTGCTGGAGAAAGGAGGCGGCATGGGTTACATTGTCAGGATGGTGGTAGGTGAAGGGGTGGCTATCGACCTGGGTGGAGAGGGTATCCCAGTAGGCATTCCAGTTGGCATGGAAATAGTCGTGGACATACCTTGTGGGAGGGTAATTATGAGGGTAGGGGCGGGGGCGACGACCGTCTGAAGTGGTGAGGAGGACAGGGAGATGGTCGCTACCAATAGGCTCCAGGACATCCACCGTTATGCTGCCAAGGATGTTAGGGGAGGAAAGGATAACATAGGGAGTGGAGTTGGATTCAGGATGGGTGTGTTGGGGAATGGGGATGAGGTCGCCTTGAAGGGAGGAGAGGAACCGATGCCACCGCCGTAACTGGGCAGCGGAACAACTATGGTTGTTGAGGTCCGTGGCGATCACGTAGGAGCAGAAGGTACAGTCAACATGGGAGAGGAAGTCGAAGGGAATAGGGGCGTGAGGGTGGACATAGCTGGTGGCACAGGTGACGGTAAGGCCGAGGAAGAAGAGACTAAGGATCAGGTGTTCGGTGCGGTCGGGAAGGAGAGGTTGGAGCAGAACAGGGATCTGGCGGTGGTGACCAATGGCAACTCCTCCACGCGCAATCGCGGTGAAAGAGGTAGGGCGAAGTGTGGACAGTGTGGTTGGGTTGGAGGAAGGTTTCATTGAGAAGGAAGGCATCCACACAGCGGGTGGCAAGGGTGTGCAAGAACAGGTTCTTGTTGGCGGGAAGGGAGCGGATGTTGTTGAAAAGGATATGGTGCTGTCGCGCCATGACAGGGATTTAGACGAGGGTGTCAAGTTGGGAGAAGGTGAAATGGGCCTGGTTGTTGGAGTAGGTGGCGTACATTTTTAGGTGGAAAACGGAATGGGTGGCGAGGGATATCTGTTGGTGGGTGTGGCGGCGCTGAAAAGGGTGAACATTCTGAAGGACGATGGTGAGGAATCTGCTGATGTCCTCAGCAGTAGGGGGTGGGCGAAGGGAATTGTTGGGAGGGGTGGGGCGTCCAGAGGGCGGACAGGAATGGTGAGTTCAGGAGTGGTAGGACGGGGTTGGGCCTTACATTTCTGGGAGTAAGTGGGATGAGGGAGGTAACAGGTATTACAGGAGGGGGGGGGGGACTGGAGATTGGGGCACTGCCATAAGAAGTGGGCTTGCCTACAGTGCGGGCAGGTGGGGGCCTCGCGGCACTCACATGTCGGGTGTTGTTGAAAAGGATACGGTGATGTCGCGCCATGACAGGAATTTAGACGAGGGTGTCAAGTCGGGAGAAGGTGAAATGGGCCTGGTTGTTGGAGTAGGTGGCGTACATTTTTAGGTGGAAAACGGAATGAGTGGCGAGGGATATCTGTTGGAGGGTGTGGCGGCGCTGAAAAGGGTGAACATTCTGAAGGACGATGGTGAGGAATCTGCTGATGTCCTCAGCAGTAGGGGGAGGGCGAAGGGAATTGTCGGGAGGGGTGGGGTGTCCAGAGGGCGGACAGGAACGGTGAGTTCAGGAGTGGTAGGACGGGGTCGGGCCTTACATTTCTGGGAGTAAGTAGGATGAGGGAGGTAACAGGTATTACAGGAGGGGAGGGGGGACTGGAGATTGGGGCACTGCCATAAGAAGTGGGCTTGCCTAGTAGGTGGCGTACATTTTTAGGTGGAAAACGGAATGAGTGGCGAGGGATATCTGTTGGAGGGTGTGGCGGCGCTGAAAAGGGTGAACATTCTGAAGGACGATGGTGAGGAATCTGCTGATGTCCTCAGCAGTAGGGGGAGGGCGAAGGGAATTGTCAGGAGGGGTGGGGTGTCCAGAGGGCGGACAGGAACGGTGAGTTCAGGAGTGGTAGGACGGGGTCGGGCCTTACATTTCTGGGAGTAAGTAGGATGAGGGAGGTAACAGGTATTACAGGAGGGGAGGGGGGACTGGAGATTGGGGCACTGCCATAAGAAGTGGGCTTGCCTACAGTGCGGGCAGGTGAGGGCCTCGCAGCACTCACATGTCTGGTGTGCATTATACTGCAAGCACCTCTGGCAGCGGAGGGATTGAGGAGGGGAACGGGAAGGGTCAACTTGGTAGCGTTGGTGAAAAAGAAGGGCACCCTCCTTCAGGTAACGGTCTATGGAGGGGGCGTGTTCAGAAAAGACCTGCATAAGGTCGGTGGGGCTGGCTGAGTTGTGGATGTGGCGAACCGCACACACCTCCAGATTGGGCTGTGCCTTGAGCTCCGCCAACACCTCCTCTTCCGTGATCGTCAGACTGAGCCGAGTGATCATGGCGGTGAGGATCAGCGGGAGATGCGGGGGTTGGGGTTGGCGGGAGCGAGGCGGGGAAGGGCAGGGATGAGGGAGGCATTAGGGCCAAAGCGGGTGACAGGGATGGAAGAAAGGAGATCTGTGTGAAGGGTAGGGCTGGTGGAGGAGATGAGGACCGAATCATGGAGAGGAGTGAGGAGGAAGATGCGGGCAAAGGAAGAGGGTAAGGTTCTGGGCCTCAAGAAGGGAAGGATCAGGACGGGAGAGGAGGTAGCAGTAGGAGGATGGGGAGGAGGAGGAGGAGGGGGCAGGGACAGGCGGCGAGACATCCGTGGCATCCTGGACAGGGGAAGGGGGATGAGGCGGAGCCCTTTTAGATGCAGTGGAGGCAGGGGTGGCACTGGGGCATTTGATGGCGGTGGAGGAGGTGTGGGGGACAGGTGCAACTGGAAGGTGGCGTGGAAGGCAGGTCCCAGTGCTGGAGTCGGCGCCGGAGATGGAGGGGGCAATGGCGACGGCGATGATGAAGACGATGAAGAGGGCAAAGGGGAAAGTTGAGCATGGGCCATTGCCCTCTGGGCCACCACACTAGTGGGGGCCACAGAAACGGAAGGAGCAGGGGGGGGGGGGGGAGTGGAGGGAAGGGATCAGAGGAGGCGAGGCAGGGAGGAGCTGGGGATGGAGTAACAAAAAGTGAGGGAGATGGGAGAGTACGGAGTGAGGGGATGGATTGAGGGGGGGGATTGGGCACACCACGTGATAGTGGTGGTGGCGGCGGAGGGAGATGTGTATAATATGGCAGTGGTGGTGGCTGTAGTGGTGGTGGTGGGGGTTGACATGGTGATAAGGGGAAAAGCACAGGACAGGACAAAGAAGTAAACGAGGGATGGACAAGGCGACGAGAAACACAGAGTAAAAGGAACGGAGAAACGATGAAGGAGACTGGGCCGAAGCCCCAGTCTGATGCTGCTGGCGAGGGAGGCGACCTGGCTGGCCGACCGGTGGGGACGCTGCTGCTGCTGCTGCTGCTGCTGCTGAAGGCTGGCTGGGACCGCTGCTGGCTGCTGGCTGCTGCCTGCTGGCTGGACTGCTGCAGGGTAGCTGGCACTTGCAATAGACCTTTGTTTTTTTTTGGTCATCAGTCATATGACTGGTTTGATGCGGCCCGGCACGAATTCCTTTCCTGTGCTAACCGCTTCATCTCAGAGTAGTACTTGAGCAATTGCAACCTACGTCCTGAATTATTTGCTTGACGTATTCCAAACTCTGTCTTCCTATACAGTTTTTGCCCTCTACAGCTCCCTCTAGTACCATGGAAGTCATTCCCTCATGGCTTAGCAGATGTCCTATCATCCTGTCCCTTCTCCTTATCAGTGTTTTCCACATATTCCTTTCCTCTCCGATTCTGTGTAGAACCTCCTCATTCCTTGCCTTATCAGTCCACCTAATTTTCAACATTCGTCTATAGCACCACATCTCAAATGCTTCGATTCTCTTCTGTTCCAGTTTTCCCACAATCCATGTTTCACTACCATGCAATGCTGTAATCCAGACGTACATCCTCAGAAATTTCTTCCTCAAATTAAGGCCGGTATTTGATATTAGTAGACTTCTCTTGGCAAGAAATGCCTTTTTTGCCATAGCGAGTCTGCTTATGATGTCCTCCTTGCTCTGTCCATCATTGGTTATTTTACTGCCTTGGTAACAGAATTCCTTAACTTCATTGACTTCGTCACCATCAATCCTGACGAAACGTTTCTCGCTGTTCTCATTTCTACTACTTCTCATTACCTTCGTCTTTCTCCGATTTACTCTCAAACCATACTGTGTACTCATTGGACTGTTCATTCCGTTCAGCAGATCATTTAATTCTTCTTCACTTTCACTCAGGATAGCAATGTCATCAGCGAATCGTATCATTGATATCCTTTCGCCTTGTATCTTCATTCCACTCCTCAACCTTTCTTTTATTTCCATCATTAATTCCTCGATGTACAGATTGAAGAGTAGGGGCGAAAGGCTACAGCCCTATCTTACACCCTTCTTAATACGAGCACTTCGTTCTTGATCGTCCACTCATATTATTCCCTCTTGGTTGTTATACATATTGTATATGACCCGTCTCTCCCTATACCTTACCCCTACTTTTTTCAGAATCTCGAACAGCTTGCACCATTTTATATTGTCGAACGCTTTTTCTAGTTCGACAAATCCTATAAAAGTGTCTTGATTTTTCTTTAGCCTTGCTTCCATTATTAGCCGTAATGTCAGAATTGCCTCTCTCCCCTTTACTTTTCCTAAAGCCAAACTGATCGTCACCTAGCGCATTATCAATTTTCTTTTCCATTCTTCTGTATATTATTCTTGTAAGCAGCTTCGATGCATGAGCTGTTAAGCTATTGTGCGATAATTCTCGCACTTGTCAGTTCTTGCCGTCTTCGGAATTGTGTGGATGATGCTTTTCCGAAAGTCAGATGGTATATCGCCAGACTCATATATTCTACACACCAACGTCAATAGTCGTTTTGTTGCCACTTCCCCCAATGATTTTGGAAATTCTGATGGAATGATATTCATCCTTTCTGCCTTATTTCACCGTAAGTCCTCCAAAGCTCTTTTAAATTCCGATAGTAATACTGGATCCGCTATCTCTTCTAAATCGACTCCTGTTTCTTCTTCTATCACATCAGACAAATCTTCACCCCCATAGAGGCTTTCAATGTATTCTTTCCACCTATCAGCTCTCTCCTCTGCATTTAACAGTGGAATTCCCGCTGCACTCTTAATGTTACCACCGTTGGTTTTAATGTCACCAAAGGTTGTTTTGACTTTCGTGTATGCTTAGTCTGTCCATCCGACAATCATATCTTTTTCGATGTCTTTACATTTTTCCTGCAGCCATTTCGTCTTAGCTTCCCTGCACTTCCTATTTATTTCATTCCTCAGCGACTTGTGTTTCTGTATTCCTGATTTTCCCGAAACTGTTTGTACTTCCTCCTTTCATCAACCAACTGAAGTATTTCTTCTGTTACCCATGGTTTCTTTGCAGCTACCTTTTTGTACCTATTTTTTCCTTCCCAACTTCTGTGATGGCCCTTTTTAGAGATGTCCATTCCTCTTCAACTGTACTGCCTACTGCGCTGTTCCTTATTTCTGTATCTATAGCGCTTGAGAACTTCAAACGTATCTCGTAATTCCTTAGTGCTTCCGTATCCCACTTCTTTGCGTATTCATTCTTCCTGACTTATGTCTTCAAATTCAGCCTACTCTTCATCACTACTATATTGTGATCTGAGTCTATATCTTCTCCTGGGTACGCCTTACAATCCCGTATCTGATTTCGGAATCTCTGTCTGACCATGATGTAATCTAATTGAAATCTTCCCGTATCTCCCGGCCTTTTCCAAGTATACCTCCTCCTCTTGTGATTCTTGAACAGGGTATTCGCTATTACTAGCTGAAACTTGTTACAGAACTCAATTAGTCTTTCTCCTCTTTCATTCCTTGTCCCAAGCCCGTATTCTCCTGTAACCTTTTCTTCTACTCCTTCCCCTACAACTGCATTCCAGTCGCCCATGACTATTAGGTTTTCGTCCCCCTTTACATACTGCATTACCCTTTCAATATCCTCATACACTTTCTCTATCTGTTCATCTTCAGCTTGCGACGTCGGCGTGTATACCTGAACTATCGTTGTCGGTGTTGGTCTGCTGTCGATTCTGATTAGAACAACCCGGTCACTGAACTGTTCACAGTAACACACCCTCTGCCATACCTTCCTATTCATAACGAACCCTACACCTGTTGTACCATTTTCTGCTGCTGTTGATATTACCCGATACTCATCTGACCAGAAATCCTTGTCTTCCTTCCACTTCACTTCACTGACCCTACTATATCTAGATTGAGCCTTTGCATTTCCCTTTTCAGATTTTCTTGTTTCCCTACCACGTTCATGCTTCTGACATTCCATGCCTCGACTCGTAGAACGTTATCCTTTCGTTGATTATTCAATCTTTTTCTCATGGTAACCTCCCCCTTGGCAGTCCCCTCCCGGAGATCCGAATGGGGGACTATTCCGGAATTTTTGTCAATGGAGAGATCATCATGACACTTCTTCAGATACAGGGCACATGTCCCGTGGATACACGTTACGTGTCTTTAATGCAGTGGTTTCCATTGCCTTCTGCATCATGTCGTTGATCATTGTTGATTCTTCCTCCTTTAGGGGCACTTTCCCACCGGAAGCAGCTACTAGGGTAGCAGAGTACGTGTGGCGTGCACACGGGGGTTTTTTAGGTTAGAGGGACCCCCCCTTGGGCGAAACGATAAAATACCTGACGGCTTACCAGAGAGGACATTATCATCGTTGATAAAGAACGTCCGTCCTCAGAGACCAAAAACAGGAAAAGTTAACGTAATATTGGTAAACTGCAGGAGTATCCAGGGCAAGGTTCCTGAACTAGTATCTCTTATTGAAGGAAATAGTGCGCATATAGTATTAGGAACGGAAAGTTGGTTAAAACCGGAAGTGAACAGTAACGAAATCCTTGACACAGAATGGAATATATACCGCAAGGATAGGATAAACGCCAATGGTGGAGGAGTATTTATAGCAGTAAAGAATTCAATAATATCCAGTGAAGTTATTAGCGAATGCGAATGTGAAATAATCTGGGTTAAGTTAAGTATCAAAGGTGGGTCAGATATGATAGTCGGATGCTTCTATAGACCACCTGCATCAGCAACCGTAGTAGTTGAGCGCCTCAGAGAGAACCTGCAGAACGTCGTGAAGAAGTTTCGTGATCATACTATTGTAATAGGGGGAGACTTCAATCTACCTGGTATAGAATGGGATAGTCACACAATCAGAACTGGAGCCAGGGACAGAGACTCTTGTGACATTATCCTGACTGCCTTGTCCGAGAATTACTTCGAGCAGATAGTTAGAGAACCAACTCGTGAAGCTAACGTTTTAGACCTCATAGCAACAAATAGACCGGAACTTTTCGACTCCGTGAATGTAGAAGAGGGTATCAGTGATCATAAGTCAGTGGTTGCATCAATGACTACAAGTGTAATAAGAAATGCCAAGAAAGGAAGGAAAATATATTTGCTTAACAAGAGTGATAGGGCACAAATCGCAGAATATCTGAGTGACCACCATCAAACGTTCATTTCTGAGGAAGAGGATGTGGAACAAAAATGGAAAAAATTCAGAAACATCGTCCAGTACGCCTTAGATAAGTTCGTACCGACTAAGGTCCAAAGCGAGGGGAAAGATCCACCGTGGTATAACAATCATGTACGAAAGGTACTACGGAAACAAAGAAAGCTTCATCATAGGTTTAAGAGTAGTCGAATCATAGCTGATAAGGAAAAGCTGAACGAAGCGAAAAAGAGCGTAAAGAGAGCAATGAGAGAAGCATTCAACGAATTCGAACATAAAACATTGGCAAACAATGGAGGACGACCGAAGAAAGGCAGAAATACTGAATTCAGTGTTCCGAAACTGTTTCACTGCGGAAAATCGTAACACGGTCCCTGACTTCAGCCGTCGCACGGACGCCAAAATGGAAAATATTGAAATAAACGATATCGGAATTGAAAAACAACTGCTATCACTTAGTAGCGGAAAAGCATCCGGACCAGACGATATACCCTTAAGATTCTACAGTGATTATGCTAAAGAACTTGCCCCCTTTCTATCAGCAATTTATCGTAGATCGCTGGAAGAACGTAAAGTACCTAGCGACTGGAAGAAAGCGCAGGTCGTTCCCATTTTCAAGAAGGGTCATAAATCAGATGCGAATAATTATAGGCCTATTTCGCTTACGTCAATCTGTTGTAGAATAATGGAACATGTTTTGTGTTCTCGTATTATGACGTTCTTAGATAATACAAATCTCCTTCATCATAACCAACATGGATTCCGCAAACAGAGATCATGTGAAACTCAGCTCGCCCTATTTGCCCAAGAAATTCACAGTGCCGTAGACACTGGCGAGCAGATTGATGCCGTATTCCTGGACTTCAGGAAGGCGTTTGATACGGTTCCGCACTTACGTTTAGTGAAAAAAATACGAGCTTACGGAATATCGGACCAGGTTTGTGATTGGATTCAGGATTTCCTAGAAGAAAGAACACAACATGTCATTCTTAACGGTTCAAAATCTGCAGATGTAGAGGTAATTTCGGGAGTACCGCAGGGAAGCGTGATAGGACCTTTATTGTTTACAATATACATAAATGACTTAGTTGATAACATCGGTAGCTCCGTGAGGCTATTTGCAGATGACACGGTTGTCTACAAGAAAGTAGCAACATCAGAAGACTCGTACGTACTCCAGGAGGACCTGCAGAGGATTAATGCATGGTGCGACAGCTGGCAGCTTTCCCTAAACGTAGATAAATGTAATATAATGCGCATACATAGGGGCAGAAATCCATTCCAGTACGATTATGCCATAGGTGGTAAATCATTGGAAGCGGTAACGACCGTAAAATACTTAGGAGTTACTATCCGGAGCGATCTGAAGTGGAATGATCACATAAAACAAATAGTGGGAAAAGCAGGCGCCAGGTTGAGATTCATAGGAAGAATTCTAAGAAAATGTGACTCATCGACGAAAGAAGTAGCTTACAAAACGCTTGTTCGTCCGATTCTTGAGTATTGCTCATCAGTATGGGACCCTTACCAGGTTGGATTAATAGAAGAGATAGACATGATCCAGCGAAAAGCAGCGCGATTCGTCATGGGGACATTTAGTCAGCGCGAGAGCGTTACGGAGATGCTGAACAAGCTCCAGTGGCGGACACTTCAAGAAAGGCGTTACGCAATACGGAGAGGTTTATTATCGAAATTACGAGAGAGCACATTCCGGGAAGAGATGGGCAACATATTACTACCGCCCACATATATCTCGCGTAATGATCACAACGGAAAGATCCGAGAAATTAGAGCAAATACGGAGACTTACAAGCAGTCGTTCTTCCCACGCACAATTCGTGAATGGAACAGGGAAGGGGGGATCAGATAGTGGTACAATAAGTACCCTCCGCCACACACCGTAAGGTGGCTCGCGGAGTATAGATGTAGATGTAGATGTAGGACAAGAGAGTGCCCTGAACCTCTATCTGCTCCTCCGCCATCTTTAACAAGGCCATTGGCAGAATGAGGCTGACCTCTTATGCCGGAAGTCTTCGGCCGCCAATGCTGATTATTTATCAAAATTTAGGCAGTGGCGGGGATCGAACCCGGGACCGAAGAATCAAATACGCTACCCCTAGACCACGGGTACCAACCTATCCCTTCGATCAGAACCGGAAAGGCACAATCGAAGGGCGGTATCCTTCCAAATTACCGCCGGAGATCTGACTCTCTCTCTCATTACAGCTCCTTTTGTACACGATTGTCATGCGCAGTCACTGTCGTTTTGCTGTCCAGCGCCATCTGTCGGACATTTCGTAAACTTTTTTTTTGTTCTAATAAAGCATATCATTCCAAGCATGTGTGTCAATTTTTACCTCTCTATCTACATTATTCTGTGGTTTATTAAGTTTTCAAATTTAGACAGACTTTTTGACCACCCGGCGTTTGAAGTGGTTCTTTTGAAATTGTATTAGAACATATTTTTACTCTCGCTGTGTGAAGGAATCTTACTACTTGTATCACGCCCAATCTTTCGGTTTGACAGTGTGAAGCAAGTATATGTGGCACAAAATAAGAACACCAACTGCAGAGTGTGTGACTGGAATAACAAGGTTTCCGATGTGAAGAAACAGCACACCAGCTGCGTTAAAAAACAGTTTTTATCGTAACTAGTGTGCAGTTTCTTCACATCGACATTCTTCAAAAACATTTCTTGAAAACGACGAAGAAAAATCTAAATAACAAGCCTGGTCGCTGCGGTGGGCAGAGACGTGTGAGGGGAAATGCTGACGTAACCGGTGCTCGGCGCTACCAACAGGAATTGCAAAGTATAGCCTCACCACGCAGTTTTGACAGTACAACTACTAGGTCGCTGGCGTTTGCACTAATTAAACACTTGGAATTAGACACGAAGTGTTCCGGACACGTGAAAAAACCGAACGATGGACCCGTTAGACACCTTATATTGTGCCACTTACATGCAGTTGCTAGCAATTCTTGCTCTAAGGGGGATAAGCAGAGTGCTAGTTTGTTGATTTAAATAATATCTAATAATAAATCAATACTTAAACATACAGCTCTAAAACCATCAATATATTTACAATGTGCAGCCGACATTTTATTTTGGATACAAGCTATAGACGTGCGATAATGATATTTTTTAAATGTCGATTTATAGGATTCCCGATATTGTCAAAAATATCAACAGAGCTGTTTCAAATACACACCAGATATCAGTTTTTAGTTGTTTCCCCAAATCTGTAAGTCACACGCTGGGATTGTTTGAATGAAATGGACACAGGTGTTACTCCCACTAGTTGAGATAGTGTTCTTAACGACGCCAATGGGACAATACATACTATAATTCCTGAATGAGATTTTCACTCTGCAGCGGAGTGTGCGCTGATATGAAACTTCCTGGCAGATTAAAACTGTGTGCCCGACTGAGACTCGAATTCGGGACCTTTGCCTTTCGCGAGCAAGTGCTCTACCATCTGAGCTACCGAAGCACGACTCACGCCCGGTACTGACAGTCTCGGTCGGGCACACAGTTTTAATCTGCCAGGAAGTTTCATATCAGCGCACACTCCGCTGCAGAGTGAAAATCTCATTCTGGAAACATCCCCCAGGCTGTGGCTAAGCCATGCCTCCGCAATACCCTTTGTTTCAGGAGTGCTATTTCTGCAAGGTTCGCAGGAGAGCTTCTGTAAAGTTTGGAAGGTAGGAGACGAGATACTGGCAGAAGTAAAGCTGTGAGTACCGGCCGTGAGTCGTGCTTCGGTAGCTCAGATGGTAAAGGCAAAGGTCCCGAGTTCGAGTCTCGGTCGGGCACACAGTTTTAATCTGCCAGGAAGTTTCACTATAATCCCTTCTTAATTCCATGTATGTACGTGTTCTATCGAATCATTGCCGAGAATCTTGGCGCCTGGGGGCTTTAGAATAACTATCCCTTTTAAGGTTTTACAAACAACTATACCGCCGCTAGAGACGACACTAGTACACACTCTGGGCTGGTAGGTGTTCTGTATTTTATAGCTTAATTGCAGTCCCGTGTTCGGTTCTCGGTACCGAAGAATGAGTGGTTCGTTAATTTTACAGTTCCATTGGTATAATTAATATTGTAGTTTATACGAATACACCCGTACTGTAAATAAAACTCTTGAGAAATGAAAAAGTCAAGTTTCTACGTCCACTAACTCTTAACGAAACATCAATATATGACTTAAGCACATTTGTTTATATTATCACTTAAACATTACGTGTTTACATTATTACAATACAAAACAGATTCTACCATACTGTACGTACAGAACAGTACTGAAGCATTACAACAGTGGCTTGATGTGGCACCCAACAACATTGTTAGACATATTGTCCCTACGGAGCGTGTTTTGGTGCACACTCTCCACTCCACCCGGTATCTCTTCAGTTTTTAGTGCAGCGACGAGAACTCGTGCCAGCAGAACTTCCTGTCTCTGCAGGAGTTGAACTTCACATACGACCCGACAACTAGTCCATAAGAGACGTAGTACACGTCGTCCTGTCTGCTCCTTCCGTGGCCGAAGTCGCTTCTGCGATGGAATTCTGACCTGTGGGGGGGGGGGGGGGGGGGGGGGGCGGGAGCCGGTTGAAGTCCTCGTGCCCGGCAAGGGGAGGAGAGGTTTTGGCCTAAAGTTTCTGATGACTAGACTTTGCGCCAACGTCCTGATTTAGCCACCAACCCTCCCCCCCCCCCCCCTTCACAATGCGTCATAATGTGAGGACATGTGACACTGTTGACGGGTATCCGCCCGTCGGATGAGAACGTAAAGGTTGGCGGCCCCATTGGTGCTATTCGCGAGAAGTAGGCTATGTGCGGGCACTGGGTTTTAGCCTCATCCTTCTCTAATCATCATCATCATCACTGTCATACAACACAGCCATTACACTGCACACACAAACACACAAAATACATACATGTAATATTACTAGTAGTGTGTAATGGAGTATGTTGAAAATAAACAATCAGACATGGGCGCGTCTCGCATCCCAATTGAAGCCGTCGTAGAACGGAAACGGGAAGTATCATGACATGGGCTTCTATTCAGAATATTATGTACTCTCTCCCCTCTACAAATCCTAGAGGTTTGTAACGAGAATTTCCAAATATCCTGTATAGGACCGCCGTTCCACACCATGTCCAGCGATGCCTAAGGTGTACAAGACAACATCCGTTGACTGAATGCCGCCTGAAGAAATTGGAGGACGTCTGCAATGTGGTGTGGATGCGGTCCATCCTGCGTGAACCAGTCGTTTCAGAGCAATCGGCAGTGTCTGTCGCGCAGGCAATAAAAATTCATGTTCCAGAACTTGTCGGCATTTGTCTTCTGTGACAGATTCTTCAATAAAAATTGGTCCAATAATGCGTTGTCTACAGGCTGCGCAACATACAGTGACTTCGTGGGGGAAGTGTAGCAGCAGCTTGGACGTGAGCGTTCGCAGTACCGCTCTTACAATGATAGCGCTTCCATTCTCAGATGTAAACTGAGGCGTCAGTGAGTGAGTTATAGAATTTTCAGAGGTACAACACAACAGTATCACAAGGAGAATCATTTACGGCATACAATTAATCCACAGTGGACAAAAACTTCCTAACAAGTACTTTGCGTCACCCTGTACTTGTACAGCAGCTGATACTAGGGTTGGCGGTTGTCGTTCAAACAGCCGGTTTCTGGTTGTAACGGTTCTTCTTAACGCTAGTTTAATCTAACCGTAAAAACTGGTCGGAATAACCAGTTTCTGAAAAATACTGATTGTCTGTTTCTTATTCCAATTACTCTTGTAATAAACATAGAAATCGAACAAAGATCGAAAATTTTTCACTCCCTCAGTTTCAAAATAGATATAATAAAAATATTAAATGATAGGAAAATAAAATAAAAATTAATCCCTCCACCGTTCACTGCTTTTCTCGAAAACTGACAAGCATTTGAATACTATAAAAATCATCGGTATTCTCCTAGTGATACTAATTCTTTGAATGACTGCTAAAATCATTTTATAATCGAAAATCACGGTACTAGTTGGGCTAAAGAGTGAAAAATGAGGTTGGAGGACTCTATTTTTCGTGTTAATTTGTCCGTTTTCAAGGGTTGCAAGCAAGTAAAGGCGTATTATGTAGACACAGGCAGCAGACCAGTTACTTTATTTTTCTCGTAAACTCTGAATGAAATGGTAAGTTTTAAGTCAATCAGCAAGACTGCCTCCGTTGTAGCCTGTAGCTTTGTTTTTCACAAAGATATGAGCAGAGGTACGACTTCTTCAAAAGTCGAGCGCTTAGTGCAGGTACTCGGGGTAATGGAACACATCCAAGTGTTGACGTTGACAGAGGACAAATGTAAACATAAGCAGAACCCACACCCATCATTCCGTCAACCATCGTCAGTTGAAGAGTTGTGTAAGTAGAATCTACAGGAACAAATAGAAGGTAGAAATGCTACTCATCTATGGGGAATGTAAGTTAGCAGAACAGTAATTGCAATACTGTTTCCTTATGTACAGGTACATTTAGTACAGTAGTTTAGTTCTTTTAAATACTGTTGTGTAGATTAGGCTTACAGTAAAGGCTGTCCTTCCTACAAACTGTATCGACATAACGTTTCTTTTACTGTTGTTGTTGAAGGTAGGCGAAATGCTATGCAGGCAGCAGAACCGTACAGAGAGCGATATCCTGACAAGAACACACCTTCCCGACGGATGTTTTATCGTCTTGTGGCGACGCTTCAGGAAACTGGAAGTTTCAACCCACGACAACGCAATCGTCGTAGCACTCACACAGACGAAGCTGGCGAAGTTACTGTTCTCGCTTCCGTTGCTATGAATCCACATGTGAGCACACGACGGCTTGAACACGACACTGGCATTCCTAAAACCAGTGTACATCGTATTCTTACACGTCACCGGTTCCATCCTTGCCATGTACACCTATATCAAGGACTGCACGGGAATGATTTCCAGAATCGTGTACAGTTCTGTCAGTGGGCAGAGCAGCAAATCCTCGCCTACCCGAACTTCTTCTCCAATGTTATATTCACCGATGTTTGTTCTTTCTCAAAGGACAGATAGATACAAGGAACTTGTATTATTATGTATTATTGGTCCAGCGACTGGTGTGGGACGCTTGGTACTACAATTATTGGCCCCTATTTAATCAATGGTAGTCTAAACGGCACAGCGTATGCCAACTTCCTCAGACGAATTCTTCCTCCTCTTCTGGACGAAGTGCAGCTAAGAACCAGAATGCTTATGTGGTATCAAAACGATGGATGTCCAGCACATAATGCCTTGAGTGCATGTCATGTTCTGAACCGAAGGTATCCTGCCAGATGGATTGATCGAGGAGGAACAGTTACTGGGCCTGCTAGGTCTCCTGATTTAAATCGTCTGGACTTTATTCTTTGGGGATGCATTAAAGACGTTGTCTATCGCGAGATTCCAACAACTCCAGAGAACATGCAGGAACGTATCGTGCTTGCTTGTAATTCTATTCAGCAGGCAACGCTGGAAGCATTAAATAATTCTTTCATTCAACTAGTGCCCCAGTGTATCGGTTCCAAGGTCACCACTTAGAGTACCTTTGAATGTTCTACTCCTGACCAATGGTATGGCGGAGTCAAAGTTAATTTTGTGTTATGTTTTTACTTGGTTTTCATTTGTTTACTTACAACTCCAGCAAGTGGACGAGTTTGTAATCCCGGGCTCAAAGTCATTGTTGTGTTATGTAATCAATAACATTGTGTTTCAGTGAATGGTACACCATGACACATTTTTGAACAGTACTTTCGGAGAAGAAATGAATTACAGAATAAAAATACAGGGAGCCATTTAAAAAAGTCATATCGCTGTTTATATCTTTGTAATAAACAAAGCTACAACGAAGGCAATACTGCTACTTATGTCCCCCTAACGGGCAAAGAACATTAGCTTGATGCATTTTGTAATTTGCGTCTGGACAAATAGTTATTTAGGGTAGTCCAGATAAATGGGACACCCTGTATAGCCGAATTGCCTCCACTTGGCCCATTCGATTTCCTTAAACAAAATAAATTTATGAAACCTAAAATTATATACACCAAATTCAAATTTATAAAGAAATGGCATATACACGCTATGTGATCACAAGTATTCGGACAGCCCCAAAAACATACGTTTTTCGTATTAGGTGCATTGTGCTGCCACCTACTAACAGGTACTCCATATCAGCCACCTCAGTAGTCGTTAGACATCGTGAGAGAGCAGACAGGACCGCTCCACAGAACTCACGGACTTCGAACGTGGTCAGGTGATTGGGTGTCACTTGTGTCATACGTCTGTACACTCCTAAAGATCTCTAGGTCCACTGTTTCCGATGTGACAGTGAGGTGGTAACGTGAAGGGACACGTACAGCACAAAAGCGTATAGGTCGACTTCGTCTGTTGACTGACAGAGGCCACCGACAGTTCAAGAGGATTGTAATGTGTAATAGGCCGACATCTATGCAGACCATCACACAGGAATTCCAAACTGCATCCGGATCCACTGCAAGTACCTATCCAAACCATCACACAAGAATTCCAAACTGCATCAGGATCCACTGCAAGTACTGTGACAGGTGGGAGGTGAGAAAACTTGGATTTCATGGTCGAGCGGCTGCTCATAAGCCACAAATCACGCCGGTACATGCTAAGCGACGCCTCGCTTGGTGTAAGGAGCGTAAACATTGGACGAGTGAACAGTGGAAAAACGTTGTGTGGAGTGACGAATCACGGTACACAATGTGGCGATCCGATGTCAGGGTGTGGATATGGCACGGTCAACTTCATCTGCTAGCGTGTGTAGCGCCAACAGCAAAATTCGGAGGTTATGGTGTGGTCGTGTTTT
Organism: Schistocerca serialis cubense; assembly: GCF_023864345.2. Classification (NCBI taxonomy): domain Eukaryota; kingdom Metazoa; phylum Arthropoda; class Insecta; order Orthoptera; family Acrididae; genus Schistocerca; species Schistocerca serialis. Next base: position 109,875,540 of record NC_064642.1, on the reverse strand, counting down.
TCGAGGAGAAGGGCTTGCACTTCCTGCTGCACTATCTCAGCACAGGCCCACATTGATTTTTTAGGCACCTTCTTGCTTCGCACTGTTGACGAGCAATTCGGGGATGGCGATTGTATCTTTCAACACGATCGATCACCTGTTCAAAAGGCACGGGCTATGGGGCAGTGGTTACACGACAATAACGTACCTGAAATGGATTGGCCTGCACATAGTCCTGACCTGATTCAAATGGTTCAAATGGCTCTAAGCACTATGGGAATCAACATCTGAGGTCATCAGTTCCTTAGACTTAGAACTACTTAAACCTAACTAATCTAAAGACATCACACACATCCATGCCCGTGGCAGGATTCGTTCCTGCGACCGTAGCAGCATCACGAATCCGGACTGATGCTTCTAGCTCTGCCTCGTGATGACTGGGTGTTGTGTGATGTCCTTAGGTTAGTTAGGTTTAAGTACTTCTAAGTTCTAGGGGACTGATGACCACAGATGTAAAGTCCCATAGTGCTTAGAGCCATTTGAAGCTCCTAGAACCACTCGCCCACAGAGGCCGGCGACCTGAATCCTATAGAACACCTTTGGGGTGTTTTGGAACGTCGAATTCGTGCCAGGCCTCGCCGACCGACATCGATACCTCCTTAGTGCAGCACTCCGTGAAGAATGGCCTGCCATTCCGCAAGAAACCTTCCAGCACCTGATTGAACGTGTGCGTGATGGAGTGGAAGCTGTCACCAAGGCTAAGGGTAGGCCAACACCATAATGCATTCCAGCATTGCTGATGGAGGGGGTCACGAACTTGTAAGTCTTTTTCAGCCAGATGTCTGGATACTTTTGATCATCTAGTGTACTTCCTATTTACGGTCTAACATTTTCTCAATAAGTGTACCTTTGCCAGTATTAGTGTCGCCAAACAAATGTAAATAGGGTTTACGTACATCCTCCGATTGAAAGGAAGCGTTATGTAGCATTCAATAACCACCGCTGGGTATCGACACCAGGTGAAAACCGCTACTCTCGTCGCCGCCAAATAAATAAGCGAACAGTCTGCGCGACCGGTGCTCCTGAAGGAGCCGCAAATTATCTTCCTCGGCGTCTTTGTTCGAGGAAATAATACATTCTTCTTTATCTGCACCGCGTCGCGCCCATTTGGGAATTTCGCATTTCCCCGAGTAATATTTAATCAGGGGGGAATACATTTTTTTCCCCACACCGCATTCGCATTCGCGGCGGCCGGCGGCCCCTGGCCCCCCGCGGCGTCCCGCTATCTTGTTTCCGTTACCTCGCGGCCCGCACCGGGGCCCGGGCCCTTGAAATTGCGGCAGGGGAATGTAATTTCCGGGCGCGTGCGGCGCCGGCAGTGCGGGCCAGCGACTAATGCCCGCACGAGCCGCCTGCCTCCTGGCGCGCTCCCTCCCCCCGCCCCCGCGCTGCGACCTACCCGACGGCCGCGAAATTTTCCGCGCGGATGCCCGGAGATCTGGAAAGAATTACGGCAGATATGTCGGCGACCGCTTTGTTTGCTAAGTACTACGCCGCCCGGAACAGGGGGGCACGCCAGGTTGTTACGTAGCTGTACTTGCCACAGAGCTGCGCGCAACGCTATTGCAAGCGAATGTTCCTACCTCGGAACGTGTGCGTATGTTACGACTACAATCAAATTCTTGCAACAAACAGTATTACACTGATGTGACAAACGTTATGGGATAGTGGTATGCACATACATACCTGGCGATACAAACTATAATACCGCAGGGCGCAAGCGAAGCTGTCATTTATACTTCATCTGAAAGTGTGTCCGACGTGATTATGGTTCAAATGGCTCTATGCACTACGGGACTTAAAATCTGAGGGCATCAGTCCCCTACACCTAGAACTACTTAAACCTAACTAACCTAAGGACATCACACACATCCATGTCCGAGGCAGGATTCGAACCTGCGACGTGATTATGGCCTCACGACGATAATTAACAGACACGGAATGGTAGTTGGAACCACTCCATCTCAGAAATCGTTAGAGAATTGAGTATTCCGAGATCCACAGTGTCAACACTGGACAGACAATACCACATTTCGTGCATTACCTCTCACCACTGAGAACGCAGTGGCCGATGGCCTTCAATAACGACCGAGATCAGCGGCGGTGCCGTAGTGTTTTCAGTGCTAAAAACCACCAACACTGCATGAAATAAGCGCAGAAATCAGAATGGGCGATCGTAAACGACATCCTTCTCTGTATTACTTTTCCTCAACAGAAGTAATGGATACCAGAAATATTTTTGGCATTTTTGACAGCTCAGTATTATCTCAGCTGTGTTTCTGAAATATTTCATATAATTTTATACACAATGTTATATTTCAAGCGAAAAACTATGAAACTGAATTACTTTGTTTTCTTTGTTACAATCGATACGTACCAGCTGTGAATGTACAGTTAAAATGATTTTTTGGAGACATTTTAAATTACGAAATATTTGGCACACTTAAAATTTCTATTATAAATTACGCCATCTGGTGCTGTTTATTGTTCTTATTTCTGGATTCATTTACAAATCAATAGAAATTCATCTGTCAAACCTTTGGAAAACTGTTACTACCGCATAGTGAGGAAACAGTAGTGGGCATGCCTCTAATGTGATCGGACGTGTTTTTGTATTTTGGAAGAACAGTGAAATTTCGGCTTTGTTAATGTGACAATTAAAAAGACAGTGTGATACAGTAAAATGTGACGCAAATAAACATTCTTCAGATTTATTTAGATCGATTTGAACGCGAGAACCTAAAATGTGAAAATTTCAGCTTCAAGGAACAAGGTTGTGGAAACAACGAAACAAACGTGCCAAATTTAAACAGACGCAAAATACCCAAGACTGGCGATCTTTTACAGAAGCTCGAAATTTAGCGCGGACTTCAGTGCGAGATGCTTGTAACAGTTTCCACAACGAAACTTTGTCTCGAAAGATGCCAGAAAATCCAAAGAGGTTCTGGTCGTATATGAAGTATGTTTGCGGCAAGAAACGATCAATGCCTTCTCACCGGGATAGCAATGGAGATACTATCGATGAAAAATCCTAAGAAAATCCAAAGAGGTTCTGGTCGTATGTGAAGTATGTTAGCGGCAACAAACGATCAGTGCTTTCTCACCTGCATAGCAATGGAGATACTATCGATGATAGTGGTGCCAAAGCAGAGTGACTAAACACAGCCTTCCGAAATGCCTTCACAAAAGAAGACGAAGCAAATATTCCAGAATTAGATTCGAGAACAGCTGTGAACACGAGTAACGTAGAAGTAAATACCCTCGGAGTAGTGAAGCAACTTAAATCAATAAAAGCAAGTCTTCTGGTCCAGACTGCATACCAGTTAGGTTCCTTTCGGAGTATGCTGATGCATTAGCTCCGTACTTAACAATCATATACAACCGTTTGCTCGACAATAGATTCGTACCCAAAGACTGGAAAGTCTCACTGGTTATAACAATATTCAAGAAAGATAGTAGGAGTATGTAACGAAACATGTATTGTGTTCAAACATTATGAATTGCCTCGAAGGAAACTGTCTCTTGACACACAGTCAACATGGGTTTAGAAAACATCGTTCCTGTGAAACACAGCTAACTCTTTATTCACATGAAGTGTTGAGTGCTATTGACAAGGGATTTCAGATCAATTCCATATTTCTGGATTTCCGGGAGGTTTTTGCCACTGTAGCACACAAGCGACTTCTAGCGAAATTGCGTGCTTATGGAATATGGGCTCAGTTAGGTGACTGGATTTGTGATTTCCTGTCATGGAGGTCACAGTTCGTAGTAATTGACGGAAAGTCATCGAGTAAAATATAAGTGATTTATGGCGTTCCCCAAGGGAGTGTTATAGGCTCTTTGCTGTTCCTTATCTATATAAACGATTTGGGAGACAAGCTGAGCAGCCGTCTTAGATTGTTGCAGATGACGCTGTCATTTATCGACTGATAAAGCCATCAGATGGTAAAAAAATTGCAAAACTTTTTAGAAAACGATTTAGAAAAGATATCTGAATGGTGTGGAAATTGGTAGTTGACCCTAAATAACGAAAAGTGTGCGGTCATCCACATGAGTGGTAAAAGGAATCCGTTAAACTTCAGTTACACGATAAATCAGTCAATCCTACAGGCCAAAATTCAACTAAATACCTAGGAGTTACAATTACGAACAACTTAAATTAGAAGGAACACATAGAAAATGTTGTGGGGAAATCTAACCAAAGACTGTGTTATATTGGCAGGACACATAGAAAATGTAACAGAATTGTTAAGGAGACTGCCTACACTACGCTTGTCCGTCCTCCTTTAGAATACTGCTGTGCGATGTGGGATCCTTACCAGATAGGACTGACGGAGTACATCGAAAAACTTCAAAGAAGGGCAGCACGTTTTGTAGTATTTAGAAATATGAGAGAGATTGTCACAGAAATGATATAGGCTTTGGGCAGGACGTCATTAAAAGAAAGGCGTTTTTCGTTGCGACGGAATCTTCTCACGAAATTTCAATCACCAAGTTTCTCCTCAGAATGCGAAAATATTTTGTTGACATCGACCTACATAGGAGGAACGATCACCTCGATAAAATAAGGGAAATCAGAGCTCGTACGGAAAGATATAGGTGTTTGTTCTTTCCGCACGCTATACGAGATTGAAATAATAGAGAATTCGGAAGGTCGTTCGATGCACCCTCTGCCAGGCACTTAAATGTGATTTGCAGAGTATCTCTGTAGATGTGGATGTAGAAGAATCAGACCCCTATACATGAACTGGAGCCAACTACGAGAGAAAAGATACGTAAAAAGTTTATTGTAAATCTTACTCCTCTCGAGTTTTCTGAAATGACTTTACCATCGACGACAGTAGTGACAACAAAGGAGGGAGGGGTGGAGTACAACGCATGACGAAGGTATTCTTTATGACAGTGCGGCCATATCCGACGTTAAATGGTGGCCTATAGCAGCAGACGAGTGAGTAGAGTGCCTTTGGTAACAGCGTGACATCGCCTGCAGTGCCTCTCTTGGCATTGTGACCATACCGGTTGGACCTAAAAACACTGGCAAACCATGACCTCAGCAGATGAACCCCGACTTCAGTTGGTTCGAGTGTGGCGCTGTGACGCCATGTACCCAAGTTGTGACTCTATAATGGTGTGGGCTGTGTTCACATGGAATGGAGTGGCTTTTCTGTTCCAACTGAACAGATCACTGACAGGAAATGATTATGATCGGCTTCTTGAAGACCATTTGCAGCCATTCATGGACTTTTATCTTACCCAAAAACGATATAGTTTTTATGGACGACAGTGTTCTGTATTATCGGGCCACAGTCGTTCCTGATTGGAGAACGTTCTGGGCGGTTCGAGCGAATGTTTTGGCCACGCAGAACACCCGACACGAATTCCATCGACAGTTTATAGCACATAATCGAGGGGTCAGTTCGTGTACAAAATCCTTCACCGGCAACAGTTTCGCAATTATGGATGGCTATTAGAGACTCAATATTTCTGCAAGGGAATTCCAACCACATGTTAAGTCCATGCCACATAGAGATCCTGCACTAGGCCGGGCAAAAGGGATTCCGATACGGTGGTAGGAGTTATCTTATGGCTTCTGTCACTTCAGTGTAAGTCCACCGCCATCGCGAGCATGAACACCACCTGGTTGCGCTGTGAGCTAGCGACGTGCTAACGAAAGTATGAGGGGCGTTCACGATGTAACGCAACACTTTGTTTTTGAAACCACTGCTCATTCAGCACTCAATACACCATATTATTCCCCACTCTTTTGTTTACAAAACCATATTTTTAAACATAATATCCGTTCAATGTGACAGCCTTACACCTTAATGCGAGGTTTTATATCCGTCCATGGTATCACTCCACTGTCCGAGTTCGGAGCCAATGTCTCGCTCAATCAATAACGTCCCCATCAACCACGTACTGGATCCCGTGGTGTGCATCCTTCATTGGGCGAAACATGGAAATGGAAGGCAGAACGCACCAGACACAGACTTTTGAGTGCTCCAACTGATGGACCAGTGTGTGAGCACTATAAACAGAGACGCCCAGTTGATCACCGAATTCTTTGATCGTGACCCATCGATCATTTCCAATGAGAGGGTCCGCACTTTCCAATACTGCAGGAGTCGCATCTGTGTGCTGTCGACGGTCACGCGTATGATAGGACAGGTTTGCGCGACTCTGTTGCATTGGTGACAGACGACTCCCCCAACGACTCATGGTGCTTTTGTTCACTGTCAGTCCTCGAAGATATTCTGCAAGCGCCTATGACTATCTGAGATGATTTTCCGCTAAAGGAAACTCGAATAACAGCTCGCTGCTTGAAACGCACCTCTGTTACAGACCCACGTTCGAGAGTACGTATAGCGCCGCTACCAATCGGAACTTATGATATTATAGCGGATGAAGCGAAAATGGTCCACGATGTCCCACAAAAAATTTTGCATTTTTTAAAGCCAAACTGACCGAGAAAAAAAATGTTCCGTTTCTTCTTATACGCCCGTCGTACGCTGCTCTGCAAATCTGTGTGTATTAGTATGTGAATAACTGTCTTAAAACAGATTATTTTAACTTTTGTTCTAAAATATTCTCTGTAATTTTCTGAACAAGAAAAAGTTTAATTCGAGGAAATTGTACCCAGGTAGCCCTAGGTTAGAAGAACTTAAGATTGGCTTACACATGACGAAGTCCCAATGTTATGCAGAAAGGTCTGTTAAAAACAGAAGATAATTTGATATTTTCTGTAACGGAAGTTGTGAAGCATATTTATAGGAGTCATAATGACACAAGATTATTTGAGAAGTGTTTACATGGTGGGACTAAAAATACAAATGAGAGTTTTCACAACCCCAAATGAGAACGGATCCCAAAAACTGTTCTAATAGAACTGAAAACTTTGAAAATAGGCGTTCGAGCTTCTCTGATATGTTTCAACGTTGTATCAATGTTTAAGGTTATCGAACTGATGGGAGTGCCTGCTGAACTAAGTACGCAAAGAGCTTTAATTGTCATTGATCGCAGGAGACTCTTCGAGGCAGAGAAATCAGTGAGGAGATGAGAACTGTCTTGATTGCGATGTTGAAACTACTGCTTTATATAATTTTTTTTATCAATGATGGGCGTTTCGCCTAGTTCAAGGAATCTTCAAATTTCCCGATAAAAAGCAAGACTAAGAAGTATGAAAAAGGAAATGGAGAAATAACAACACCGAAAAAAAATTATAATTGACCTGGGATGCTTCAGTATTATACGGTTAGACAGCCAAAGAGATTTTAAATTTAAATTTATCCTCACGAAATTCCAGTTTTTTGATGTTCTATTACACATTGATTGAAAACTGTTAAGGACATAAGAATGAATTCTTCAATACTGTCTTAAAACATACGTAACCAAAACTTAGTTTATTCTTATGACTCAGATCTGAGAAACAAATACATTTTAGAGAAAAACGCTGAGTTAACTAGTGAGATTTTTGATCATCACCATTACAAAATTTTTTAACCATAATTTATTACGGCAACGTCTTTTTAAAAGGCTACTTTAAAGATAATAGTGCAAAATCTTCCATAAAAATGGCAGGTTTCTACCTTACCTTAATTTCGAAAGAAACTCGAGTATGGTGTACCAAAATAATTACCGTCCTTTATTTCACTTCAACACAAAATACAACTCAGAAAAACGTGTAACACGGAAATCTGTGGTTCACACATCAAAATGTTCCTAAAAGACCTGATAAAAGATGGTAAGCGCTACGTGGGCTTAGACTAAGGTGACAAAAGTAATGGGTAGCCATACGCACATATACAGATGGCGGTAGTATCGCAAACACAACGTATAAAAGGCCAGTGCATTCGCCTAGCTCTCGTTTGTACTCAAGTGATTCATGTGAAGCCTTTACCGAAGTGATTATGGCTGTACGACGGCAGTTAACAGACTTCGAACGCGAAATGGTAGTTGGAGCTAGATGCATGGGACGTTCCATTTCGAAAATCGCTACGGTGTTCTGTATTCCAAGACACACAGTGTCATGATTGTGCCGAGAATATATTTCACGCATTATTTCTCACCACGAGCAAAACACAATGGCTGTTCACTGCCAACAGACAAGCAACACTGATTGAAATAACCTCATAAATCAGTGTGGGAGCTACAAGGAACGTATTCGTTAAGGCAGCACCGATAAATTTTGCGTTAATGTGCTATGGCAACAGACGACCGAGGCGACTGGATTTGTTAACAGCGGGACATCGCCTGCAGCGCGTCTCCTGAGCTCGTCGCCCTATCGGTTGAACTCTGGACCACTGGAAAATCTTGGCCAGGTCAGATGAGTCCCGCCTGTAGTTGGTAAGAGTTGATGGCAGGGTTAAAGTGTTTAAAGTGTTGCGCAGGCCCCACGAAGCCATGGACCCAAGTAAACACTGAGTAAGTTGGTGGCGGCTCCATAATGCTATGGGCATGAAATTGACTCGGTCCTCTGGTTCAAATGAACCAATCATTGACCGGAAATGTTTGTGTTCGACTACTTCGAGAACATTTGCAACCATTGACCGACGGAATTTTTATGAATGTCAATGTGCCATGTCACTGGGCCACAACTGTTCGTGACTGGTTTGAAAAACTTTCTGAACAGTTCGAGCGAATTATTCGACCACCTAGATCGGCCGAAATGAATCCCATCGAACACTTACGGGACATAATCGAGAGGTCAGTTCGTGCACAAAATCCTGGACAAGCACCACTTTCGCTGTTATAGATGGTTATAGAGGCAGTATTTCTGAGGGGACTTCCAGCCACTTGTAGAGTCATGCCACGTCGAGCTGTTGGCAAAAGGATTTCCTACGCCATTTGAGGAGGTTTCCCATGGCTTTTGTCACCACAGTGCAAACTCTTATTTTCTCGGCTACACTATCTACAAAACCGACAACTTTTTCAAGTATACCTCATGTCTTCACAAATCAGAGATAGATAAAGCAACATTAACTATTAGGTGGAAATGGGTGAAAGCGTGGCACTGTGTTGCCAGAGATCTGCAGTAGTGCAGAGAAAGTTGGAAGTCAATGGTTTGAGGACTGAGTGACTATAGCGCCAAATGGGGCTGACCCGGAAACACGAGATATATGAAGGAACGGGAAAAGACTGTGTATGTTAATCACCGAAAAATTACGGTGGAATGTTTGTTGATGAAGTTTGGTTTGTGAGGCGCACAACTGTACATTTTTTTTTTCAAAATCCAGTCTAGTTACTGCCACAAATGATGATGTGATGATGAAACGACGAGAACAACACAAACACCCAGTCCCCGGGCAGAGGAAATCCCCAACCCGGCAGGGAATCGAACCAGGGACCCCGTGATCAAGAGGCAGCAACGCTAGCCACTAGACCACGAGCTGCGGACGCGGTGTACTCTGATATGGTTCTTCATTACAGCATGCCCGGGAGAGAACAAGTGGATGACTTCACACGAGAGGAAGACCTGTCTGGAAACGGGAAGAAGGACGAAGTGTGACGAGCGAAGCCCAGGAGTTTGGCACTGCGCACAGCATTGTTGGCGCGCACGAGGTGCATTTCGAACCACAGATACTGCTGCCCGAAGGGCTAAGAGCTGGCTGATCACAGTCAACCACAGTAGCAACAGACATGAAGGAACGCTGTCAAACAGCAACATTTAACAAGAGACCAAGAATTATAATATTACGGTCCACAGTGGACCTGCAACTGCGTGACAGTGGTCTCTTCGACCGAGAAGCAGTACGTTGTGTTCGGTTCACATCTGCACATAAGCAGCATCGTTTGAAATAGTGCACAGGGATTGGACCAGGAGTGGCCTGCTAGTCTGGGATGAGAGCAGATTCAGTGACCCTCATACAACGAAATACTGTATGTGAAGACTTAATGCTCGCAGGAACACTGTAGAACATTATAGATTATGGTGGGGGAGTCTTAATGTGCTGATCTCCAAATCTTTGAATACGGTACCGTCATAGATCAACGATACTGTGATGCTATACTTCCTCCTTTTCGGGGGTACACTCGTCCTTGACTTTATTCTTATGGATAACAATGTGCAATCGCTTCGAGCAGTGCAGGTTTAGTAGCTCTTGGAACGAGAGGCTATTAGGGGAATGGACTGCCCTGCCCCAGACTTGAGTTCGTCGAGCGCGTGTGGGATTAGTTGGTGAGGCGTACTGCAGGACGTCGACATGTACAATGTCTCTCCAGCAGTCGTCCACCGCGCTGGTGAAGGAATGGAACCACCTACCACAAAGCCTTCTTACCTAACTTGTGCCCGGCATGGAAGCACATTGCAGATCATGCACTGCTGCCCTTTTTTTTCTTTTTTCTTAAGTAAAATAAAAATAAAAAAACGCGGTTCCTTCGCTTTAGGATTCAACAACGCGACAACTTTTTTTTGGTAACAGGAAGGCAGGGTAAACAAACAACCTTTATTTGTACAATTGTGCTGTCCTAGGGGAAAGTATCGAAACAGCAAAAACAATTTGGAAACCATAAAATATAAAATCAACGTAAAGGCCGCCCTTTTTTTTCTTTTTTGTGACATGAATAGAGTAAATGACAATCCTAGTCACGGGCGGAAGTGAAAATAAAGTTATCATCTGCATCACAATCCCTGCAGCACACGGTGTCGCATCATAAATCTGGCAGCAAGCCATATAATCTTGACCATCTCTGCCAATGTGGGCGGCATGTATTTCTCCTGCGTCGACCATTCGAAGGACCATTATCTGGGGCGGTTTCGGTGTTTACCATCGTGTTTTTTTTTTTGTTTTGTTTTTACGTGAACATAATCCAGTCATAACTGGCGCCAACAGGTAGGGGCCAGTTTTCTTCCCAGTGTGCCATGTGCCAATTTAATTGAACCGCACAGTACTGTCTCTAGTCGCTCTGCTGCAGGAGTCTTCTCAGTTCTGGGACACCCCAGCTGTCGGGCGGATTGTGAAAAACACTGCCTAAAAAATTGGAAAAGTAATTCCTGTATTTCGTATGACTCCGTATGAGCTCGTGTTGTTCTTGTAAATATATCTAATAATCCATCACGGACTTAATATCGTACGAATACAAATATTTCGTCGCATGTCCAGCGATCCAATTGACCGTATACGTCTTTTGCTTGGGAAAAAAGGTCTTGTCCGGTAGAAAGAGTACATCCGATGTGATTTCCCTCGCTGCGCCACACACTAAACCATGTTCGTCCGTTGCTAACAGTCCACAGTTTGTGCAAAGAGGAGAATCGACCATATGAATTGTATGTAATCGACTCCTGGTCACAAGTTTACGGTTTATAAGAATATACCACATCGATCTCGCTGCTGTTGACAGTAATGGAGTATGCACTGCACACCAAATGTGGTTCCACGTTCTCGACGGATATTTGAATTCCATTATGTTGCGGCCATGTTGATCCATCAGGCACCTATAGATCTCCCGAGTCGTGGGTATTCTCGTCTTTCAGACGAACATAACTATAATCAACAATAAATGAGGCAATGTGTGCAAGAGAAGGCGAAATATTGCCCACCGCAATAGGGGGTTCGTACGAAGGCGGAACAAGTACTTCTATCAGAGCTGACGTTATTGTGAGCTTACATTGTTGCCAATTTCGTATCATCGCTCGCATGTAAAGCGCCAGAGCTTTGTTTCGCACATTTGTGAGGTTGAGGCCACTGTTCCGGAACTGTACCGTTAACGTGTCATATTTGATCTTAAATAACATCATAGTACTAACATAGTAACCAAAGGCAGCCATGAGGCGGTCTGCAATACCCTTCGGTATTGGTAGGATCTGCGCTAAATGGGGCAGTCGTGACGCTATGTGCACGTTAGTGTATGCCACATGTTGGATCATGTCAAAGGCTCTCAGTTAGTTGTTGCGTATCGTCAGACGAACATTCTGCAGAAGCCGCCGATAACTCGCCGCCGCTGACCGCCGTAGTGAACGGGTAAATGTGATCCCAAGACATCTCAGCGATTCCACCGTCTGAAACGGTCCCGGTATGTCTTCCAGACCCCGTCCAATGTGCATAATTTTGGATTTCGTCATGTTAACGACACTGCCTGCCGCCGTCCCGTAAGAGTCTAGACGTTCAACAGCCTGACGCACTTCATGTCCTGATCTGACGAGAAGGATCAGGTCGTCCGCATATGCGCGACAAACGAAAGAGTTCTCATTAAGCGCTATCCCAGTAAGTGAGCGCCTCATAACACACATCAGCGGCTCAAGTGCTATCGCAAACATCATCATGGAGAGTGGGCACCCTTGTCGGACTGAGCTGTTAATAGGAATCGAGCCCGCTTCCCGACCATTTACAATCACCTTCGATGTAGCCCCTCGTATGAGCCTCATAACGATGGAGATGAAGACAGGTGGAATCGCCATTCGGCTCATGACTAACGACAAGAAGTCATGGTGTATCCTGTCGAACGCACGATCGAAGTCCACAGATATTATCGCTACTCGCATTTTACACGTTTCCGCAAGGGCGATAAGGTCACGGTATTCACTTAACGCCGAGGAGGTGTTGCTTCGCACCCCGAGGCAAGCCTGATCAGGGGATGTTGTCCTGGATATCGTCAGCTTGAGACGAGACGCTAGTAGTCGTGCAAAGATTTTATAGTCGGTGTTTAGCATAGTGAGAGGCCGATATTGATTAACACTGCGACTCCCCGCCATCTTCGGGATGGGAAGAAGAAAGCCCGTCACAAAATCCGACGGTAGGCGCATGTCCGGACGCATCGCCTCATTGTACATCGACACCAACTGTGGCATCATCATGTCCACGAATTCTCGATAAAACTCTAGCGTAATCCTATCTGGCCCCGGTGATTTATGGGCCGCTCCTTTTGTGAGTGCCACCTTTATATCGTCTTCTGTGAGCGGCTCCATAAGCGCTGCCTTATCCGTCTCTGTCAGTGTCGTTTGCAGATGTTGCAGTATCTCTTCCCCCACCCGACGGTCTGTCGGTGTACCGGCATAGAGATGGCGGAAATGGTCTAAAAATTCTTTTGCAATGTCCTGTTGTGTTGTCAGTTGACGGCCACCTAAACCGTGGAGCACTGTTACCAATGCCCGGCGGTAACGTTTGTGTTCCCACGACACATGGTGCATCGAGGTAAGTTCCCCAGTGATGGTGTCGAGACATCTTGCCCGTATTGGGATACCACCCAGTCGTCGTCGCGTGATCGATAGGATTTGTGCCTTGACACGATGAACTTCCACATGATGTTCTGCAGACGTCACCTGGAATGACAGCTCACGAAGTATGGTGTAATAGTAATCAAGAGTGTCTCTTTGCCATCTCGTCCTATCCTGACCATACTGTATTAGAGCTCTTCTTATTGCCGGCTTAGAACACTCTAGCCACCATTGAAGCACGGAGGTATATGTTGGTAGACGGCGTTGACATGTGGTCCATACCGCCTCGACTCTCTGACGACATTCGGGGTCCGCCAAAAGTGACGAATTGAGCTTCCATATCCCGCGGCTTCTCCACACACTCTGCCTAGGGAGTGATATGGTACAAATGTAAGCCAGATGATCAGTAAATGCTGCAGGCCATCGTTCCGCGTCGACCACCTTATCCTGTAGGCCAACCGAAACATATATTCGATCGAGTCTGCTCGCCGAGTGACTGGTAAAAAAAGCATATCCCTCACGGTTCCTATGCATCAAGTCCCAGGTGTCGCTTAACTCCAGATCCCGGCATAGCACATGCAATTCATGACAGGTATTGTAATGTGGAGTCTGGTCTTTTTGGGCTAAAACACAATTGAAGTCACCACCTATAATGAAATGATCGAATCTGCCGGTAAATAAGGGCACAATCTCTTCCGAATAATATCTCGCACGCGCCCGTCTGTTGTCTGTGCTGGAAGGGGCATAAACACTAAGAATGCGAATTCCATTAACAGTTATCGCCAGTCCTCGTGCTGAAGGTAGATAAGCCAGGTCGCGAACCGGAATCCCGTACCGGGCCAATATCGCCGTTCCACTGTCGTTGTTCGAGTGCGGCGAGGTGTAGGAGATGTAGCCATGTACTTACTGGAACTCAGGAATGTAAATTTCCTGCACCATCAGTATATCCACATCCGACGCGTATATCATGTCACTAAACAACTGCTGTTTCACAGGCGATCTAATGGTATTTACATTCACTGTCCCTATTCTGTATGCCTGGGGTCGAGAAGCTGTCATCTCCACATGATGTTAAACTGCCATAGTTTCACCGTATCGATAGTCCCTTTTGCACATCCGCAGAGGGTCGCCCGACGGACGTGTCCCTGCGGCATTAGGTGTCTTGAGATGCGGACGGATGCAAGTCCCCACAAATAGAATGGTCCGCATCGGTGATTTCGTCGTCCTGCTCATACCAGCTGATATTATTGGGGTGATCCAAATTTTTCAGTGCGGCATTGATGTGTGACACCTGTTGTTCTTTCGCAGCATTAGACTCCACCGCAGAAGGGGTATCAGGCCCCTGAGCGAATGCGTCGTCTGAACGACATGACGTCTTTTCACCGTCCGAAGTCATATGGTCTGCGACATCCGAAGCTTGTGGTTCCAAGTCAGACAGGTCCATAAGGTTAGACTCATCTGGGCTCCCAAGAAGAGAAGGGAGCGGCTCCGCAGAGTTTAGTCGGCGCTTCTTGCGGCGCTTTGGCGAGCGTTGTTTGCGGGCCCTAACCTCGTCCTTTGGTGTTGACGAATCTTGTATCTCCTGCTGTCTCGCCACCGCCACAGCACCCTGGGGCCGTTCCACTTCAGCTTCCATGCCTACTGGGATGCTGTCATCCTCTTTCTGCACCGCCTGTAGTGTCTGAGATTGGAGGTTGGTCGTAGAAATTCCTTCTTCAGTGGGGTCCGAAGGCTCCTCAATCAACTGCGGCGTCGGTTCGATAGGGTGTTCCGACCTCGGCGTCACCTCCCCGCGAAGCGGCGTCACGTAAGTCATCGGCAGTGACGTCGGTGTAGTCGGATTCTGGAAGTCTCCGCTGGGAATTTGCACGAGTCTCCTCTGCATACACGCAGATCGCAGATGCCCTTCACCACCACACCCGGAGCATGTCCGGGGCTGTCCATCATAGATGACAATAGCTCTACAGCCGCCGATGTTTATGTACGATGGCACATGTTTCGTAAGGGCAATTCGCACCTGTCGGACACCATTGAACACTGGATACGTGCTAAAACTTGCCCAACGTTCGGCCGTATGACTAATAACTCTGCCATATGGCTGGAGTGATTCAGTGACCAATGATTCGGGTACCTCGAAAGGCAGCTCGAAGACTCGAATCGTACACACTCCCAGGCCCGAATGAGCGACTAAAATTTTGCCAATATGACCATCGGAGTGTCGGAACTGGAATCCTCGTTTGGCGGCTTCAGTGATCCTATCGCATGCTGCGTCGTCAATCATCTTTACGTAAAGAGTGCTGCTCACGATTGATAAATGAATTCCAATAATCTTCGTGTAATTGAGACGCACTTCGTCCCTCAAGAAACGTTCGATTTCGAAAGCCTTCGGTCTTGCATACTCGTTACAGAACGTGAACTGTATCGTGGTTTTTCGGAAATTGTGTGCCATTGCGTTCGATTCAAACAGTAACACACGCGAGTAACGACGGCGTAAACACCGCTGCTTCCGGGAACGTTCGCAGCCGGGACGTAAACAAGTCCGAGCTGCTCCGCGGCTAAAGGCGGACTGCGCGTACGTCTTTCAGTTACCAGCTATACTTTACTACAGTAGTTATTTCTATGTATGGTGCAAGCTTCATCGAATTGTGTTACTTGGCAGTGGCACATGAGAAAGTCAGTATCGTTTCAATTTTGCACATCATGGTACATATGGGAAGCGTCAGTTTACCAATGATAAGGGGGTGTGGTCTAGGGGTAGCGTCTACGGTCCCGGGTTCGATCCCCGCCACTGCCTAAATTTTGATAAATAATCAGCATCGGCGGCCGAAAACTTCCGGCATTAGAAGTCAGCCTCATTCTGCCAACGGCCTTGTCAAAGAGGGAGGAGGAGCGGATAGAGGTTCAGGGCACTCTCTTGTCGTAGGGGTGGGAAATTGCCCCTAAAGGCAGAAGAATCAGAAATGATCACCGGCATGAGGATGCAGAAGGCAATGAAAACCACTGCATTAAAGACACGTAACGTGTATCCACAGGACATGTGGCCTGTATTTGAAGAAGTGTCATGATGATCTCTCCATTGACAAAAGATTCCGGAATAGTCCCCTATTCGGATCTCCGAGAGGGAAATGCAAAGGCTCAATCTAGATATAGTAGTGGTCAGTGAAGTGAAGTGGAAGGAAGACAAGGATTTCTCGTCAGATGAGTATCGGGTAATATCAAAAGCAGCAGAAAATGGTATAACAGGTGTAGGATTCGTTATGAATAGGAAGGTATGGCAGAGGGTGTGTTACTGTGAACAGTTGAGTGACCGGGTTGTTCTAATCAGAATCGATAGCAAACCAACACCGACAACGACAGTTCAGGTATACATGCCGACGTCGCAAGCTGAAGATGAACAGATACAGAAAGTGAATGAGGATATTGAAAGGGTAATGCAGTATGTAGAGGGGGACGAAAATCTAATAGTCATGGGCGGCCGGAATGCAGTTGTAGGGGAAGGAGTAGAAGAAAAGGTTACAGGAGAATATGGGCTTGGGACAAGGAATGAAAGAGGAGAAAGAATAATTGAGTTCTGTAGCAAGTTTCAGCTAGTAATAGCGAATACCCTGTTCAAGAATCACAAGAGGAGGAGCTATACTTGGAAAACGCCGGGAGATACGGGAAGATTTCAATTAGATTACATCATGGTCAGACAGAGATTCCGAAATCAGATACTGGATTTTAAGGCGTACCCAGGAGCAGATATAGACTCAGATCACAATATAGTAGTGATGAAGAGTAGGCTGAAGTTCAAGACATTGGTCAGGAAGAATCAATACGCAAAGAAGTTGGATACGGAAGTACTAAGGAATGACGAGATACGTATGAATTTCTCTAACGCTATAGATACAGCAATAAGGAATAGTGCAGTAGGCAGTACAGTTGAAGAGGAATGGACATCTCTAAAAAGGGCCATCACAGAAGTTGGGAAGGAAAACATAGGTACAAAGAAGGTAGCTGCGAAGAAACCATGGGTAACAGAAGAAATACTTCAGTTGATTGATGAAAGGAGGAAGTACAAACATGTTCCGGGCAAATCAGGGATACAGAAATACAAGTCGCTGAGGAATGAAATAAATAGGAAGTGCAGGAAATCTAAGACGATATGGCTGCCGGAAAAATGTGTAGACATCGAAAAAGATATGATTGTCGGAAGGACAGACTCAGCATACAGGAAAGTCAAAACAACCTTTGGTGACATTAAAAGCAACGGTGGCAACATTAAGAGCTCAACGGGAATTCCACTGTTAAATGCAGAGGAGAGAGCAGATAGGTGGAAAGAACACATTGAGAGCCTCTATGAGGGTGAAGATTTGTCTGATGTGATAGAAGAAAAAACAGGAGTCGATCTAGAAGAGATAGGGGATCCAGTATTAGAATCGGAATTTAAAAGAGCTTTGGAGGACTTACTGTCAAATAAGGCAGAAGGGATAGATAACATTCCATCAGAATTTCTAAAATCATTGGGGGAAGTGGCAACAAAACGACTATTCACGTTGGTGTGTAGAATATATGAGTCTGGCGATATACCATCTGACTTTCGGAAAAGCATCATGCACACAATTCCGAAGACGGCATGAGCTGACAAGTGCGAGAATTATCGCACAATCAGCTTAACAGCTCATGCATCGAAGCTGCTTACAAGAATAATATACAGAAGAATGGAAAAGAAAATTGAGAATGCGCTAGGTGACGATCAGTTTGGCTTTAGGAAAAGTAAAGGGACGAGAGAGGCAATGCTGACGTTACGGCTAATAATGGAAGCAAGGCTAAAGAAAAATCAAGACACTTTCATAGGATTTGTCGACCTGAGAAAAGCGTTCGACAATATAAAATGGTGAAAGCTGTTCGAGATTCTGGAAAAAGTAGGGGTAAGCTATAGAGGAGACGGGTCATATACAATATGTGCAACAACCAAGAGGGAATAATAAGAGTGGACGATCAAGAACAAAGTGCTCGTATTAAGAAGGGTGTAAGACAAGGCTGTAGCCTTTCGTCCCTACTCTTCAATGTGTACATCGAGGAAGCAATGATGGAAATAAAAGAAAGGTTCAGGAATGGAATTAAAATACAAGGTGAAAGGATATCAATGATACGATTCGCTGATGACGTTGCTATCCTGAGTCAAAGTGAAGAAGAATTAAATGATCTGCTGAACGGAATGAACAGTTTAATGAGTACACAGTATGGTTTGAGAGTAAATCGGAGAAAGACGAAGGTAATGAGAAGTAGTAGAAATGAGAACAGCGAGAAACTTAACATCAGGATTGATGGTCACTAAGTCAATGAAGTTAAGGAATTCTGCTACCCAAGCAGTAAAATAACCAATGACGGACGGAGCAAGGAGGACATCAAAAGCAGACTGGCTATGGCAAAAAAGGCATTTCTGGCCAAGAGAAGTCTACTAATATCAAATACCGGCCATAATTTGAGGAAGAAATTTTTGAGGATGTACGTCTGGAGTACAGCATTGTATGGTAGTGAAATATGGACTGTGGGAAAACCGGAACAGAAGAGAATCGAAGCATTTGAGATGTGGTGCTATAGACGAATGTTGAAAATTAGGTGGACTGATAAGGTAAGGAATGAGGAGGTTCTATGCAGAATCTGAGAGGAAAGGAATATGTGGAAAACACTGATAAGGAGAAGGGACAGGATGATAGGACATCTGCTAAGACATGAGGGAATGACTTCCATGGTACTAGAGGGAGCTGTAGAGGGCAAAAACTGTAGAGGAAGACAGAGATTGGAATAGGTCAAGCAAATAATTGAAGACGTAGGTTGCAAGTGCTGCTCTGAGATGAAGAGGTTTGCACAGGAAAGGAAATCGTGGTGGGCCGCATCAAACCAGTTAGTAGACTGATGACCAAAAAAAAAAAAACTAGGGGTGCAAATGGCGAAATGCACTGACATGAGCGATTTTGACAAAGGGCAGACTGTTACCGGCAACGTCGAGAAGTGGCATGTCTGAAACGGTGGGGTCTTAGAGTGCTACCGTCTTGAGCATCAATGGAATTGGTAGAAGGGCGACGAAACCGCACGTAGGCGACAAATCCTTTGGTGTCCATACCTCATTACAGCACGTAGAAATCGGAGACTTGCCCGCTCTGTAGAGCTGCAAAGACGGCGCCCTGTGTCGTATCTGACGACATACTGTGATGGTGCAGGCGCAAGTGTTCCAGAGCAGAATTATAAGCGCACATTTAACTACACGGAGTCCACAGCAGACGACCACTACTTTTCCCCTCTTGAGCGAAGGACATCGTCAGTTATGAATGCTGTGGGCACGGGATAACCGAGGTGAGAGAAAACGTCGTGCCCGGTCGGATGAATAAAATTTCTTTCTATTCAAGGTCAACAGTTGTTGCCCGATACGCCGTCATCAAGACCGAAGTCCGCTTCAAACATCGACCGCGCCGCGGACAAAGGCAGGTGGGTGCAAGTCTCATGGCAACTAAATTAGTCTGATGTGAACCCGATGGAGCACATGTTGGAACCTATCTGTGTCTACATCTACAAGATTACTCCGCAATCCACAATGGAATGCCTGGCGAATGGTTCGTCGAAGCACCTTCGAGCTATTTCTCTATAGTTCCACTCTCTCGCAACTCTGAGAGGTAAGTTGCTGATTGAAATTTGTCGACAGGACCCCACCGCAACGAAAAACGCTATTGTTTTAACGATTGCCACCCCAGTTCACTTATCATATGCATCGCACTCTCTCCCATCTCGCGATAATACACTACAATATGCCCTTCTCTGGATTTTTTCGATGTCATCCATCAAACATACCTGTTGCGGAACCAACGGCGCACAGCAGTACACCTGAAGAGGGCGGACAACCGTAGGGCAAGCAGTCTCTTTACTAGACCTGTTGCGTTTTCAAAGTGTTCCGCTAATAATTCGCAGCCTTTAGTTTGCCTTTCACCACAACACATCCGTGTCATCATTCAAGTTTAAGTTAATCGTAACTAAAATTACCTGGCAGATTAAAACTGTGTGCCAGACCGACACTCGAACTCGGGAACCTCCCGTTTCGCGGGCAAATGCTCTACCGTCTGAGTTACCCAAGTACGATTCACGCCCCGTCATCACAGCTTTACTTCTCCCAGTACCTTATATCCTACGTTACAAACTTCACGGAAGCTCTCCTGCGATACTTGCAGAACCAGCACTCTTGAAAGAAAGGATATTGCGGGGACATGATTCAGTCACAGCACAGCACGCTCCGCTGCAGAGTGAAAGTCTCATTCTGGAAACATCCCCCAGGCTGTTGCTAAGCCATGCCTCCACAATATCCATTCTGCCAGGAATGCTATTTCTGCAAGTTACGCAGAAGAGCTTCTTTGAAGTTTGGAAGGTAAGAGACTAAGTACTGCGAGAAGTTAAACTGTGAGCGTGGTTCTTGCGTCGTGCTTAGGTAGCTCAGACGGTAGAGCACTTGCCCGCGAAAGGCAAAGTTCCCGAGTTCGAGTCTCGGTCCAGCACACAGCTTTAATCTGCCCGAAACTTTCATATCACCGCACACTCCGCTGCAGAGTCAAAGTCTCATTCTGGAAACATACACCAGTCTGTGGCTAAGCCATTTCTCCGCAATATCCTGTCATCCAGTAGTGCTAGTTCTTCAACGTTCGCAGGAGAGCTTCTGTGAAGTCTGGACGATAGCAGAGGAGGTACTGGCGGAATTAAAGCTGCGAGCGTGGGCCGTGAGTCGCGCTTGGGTAGCACAGATGGTTGAACACTTGCCCGCGAAAGGCAAAGGTCTCGAGTACGAGTCTCGGTCCGGCACACAGTTTTAGTCTCTCTATCTCTGTGCAAACTCCTATGCACAGAAAAAATCGCATTCGGATTACTAGTAAGTGTAAACCCTTAGCAATTACACTCCTGGAAATGGAAAAAAGAACACATTGACACCGGTGTGTCAGACCCACCATACTTGCTCCGGACACTGCGAGAGGGCTGTACAAGCAATGATCACACGCACGGCACAGCGGACACACCAGGAACCGCGGTGTTGGTCGTCGAATGGCGCTAGCTGCGCAGCATTTGTGCACCGCCGCCGTCAGTGTCAGCCAGTTTGCCGTGGCATACGGAGCTCCATCGCAGTCTCTAACACTGGTAGCATGCCGCGACAGCGTGGACGTGAACCGTATGTGCAGTTGACGGACTTTGAGCGAGGGCGTATAGTGGGCATGCGGGAGGCCGGGTGGACGTACCGCCGAATTGCTCAACACGTGGGGCGTGAGGTCTCCACAGTACATCGATGTTGTCGCCAGTGGTCGGCGGAAGGTGCACGTGCCCGTCGACCTGGGACCGGACCGCAGCGACGCACGGATGCACGCCAAGACCGTAGAATCCTACGCAGTGCCGTAGGGGACCGCACCGCCACTTCCCAGCAAATTTGTTGCTCCTGGGGTATCGGCGAGGACCATTCGCAACCGTCTCCATGAAGCTGGGCTACGGTCCCGCACACCGTTAGGCCGTCTTCCGCTCACGCCCCAACATCGTGCAGCCCGCCTCCAGTGGTGTCGCGACAGGCGTGAATGGAGGGACGAATGGAGACGTGTCGTCTTCAGCGATGAGAGTCGCTTCTGCCTTGGTGCCAATGATGGTCGTATGCGTGTTTGGCACCGTGCAGGTGAGCGCCACAATCAGGACTGCATACGACCGAGGCACACAGGGCCAACACCCGGCATCATGGTGTGGGTAACGATCTCCTACACTGGCCGTACACCACTGGTGATCGTCGAGGGGACACTGAATAGTGCACGGTACATCCAAACCGTCATCGAACCCATCGTTCTACCATTCCTAGACCGGCAAGGGAACTTGCTGTTCCAACAGGACAATGCACATCCGCATGTATCCCGTGCCACCCAACGTGCTGTAGAAGGTAACTACCCTGGCCAGCAAGATCTCCGGATCTGTCCCCCATTGAGCATGTTTGGGACTGGATGAAGCGTCGTCTCACGCGGTCTGCACGTCCAGCACGAACGCTGGTCCAACTGAGGCGCCAGGTGGAAATGGCATGGCAAGCCGTTCCACAGGACTACATCCAGCATCTCTACGATCGTCTCCATGGGAGAATAGCAGCCTGCATTGCTGCGAAAGGTGGATATACACTGTACTAGTGCCGACATTGTGCATGCTCTGTTGCCTGTGTCTACGTGCCTGTGGTTCTGTCAGTGTGATCATGTGATGTATCTGACCTCAGGAATGTGTCAATAAAGTTTCCCCTTCCTGGGACAATGAGTTCACGGTGTTCTTATTTCAATTTCCAGGAGTGTAGTTGAATTTACAGCCTTTATACTTGTGTGATTTATAATGTAAACGAAATTTAGCGAATTCCTTTTTCTAACAATGTGTATGTCTACACACTTTCCGTTATTTATAGGCAATTACAAATTTTCGCACCAAACAAACATCACTTAGCAATTTGTTTTGATCATATGTTGACGTAAAAAAACGGTAAAGGTCGGCATCGTCTGCAATGAATCTAAGAGGGCTGCTCAGATTGTGTCCTAAATCGTTTATACAGATTAGGTATAGCAGAGGCCTTTGGGAACAGCAGATATTACATCTGTTTTACTCGATCACTTTCTGTCAGTTACTAGGAACTGCGACCTTTCTGACAGGTAATCACGAAACCAGTCCCACAATTGAGACGATACTCCATAGACACCCAATATGATTAGACTCTACTTCTGAGGAACGGTGTTAAAAGGCTTCTATAAATCTAATAGCATGAGATCAATTTCACAAGCCCTGTCGATGTTCCTCATTACTTCGTAAGAAGGAAAAGCTAGTTATACTTCAGAAGAATGATATTTTCTGAACCCGTGCTGGCTCTTTTCATATAAAGCACAGTTTCCCGTAGTTGTAATTATAGGGTCATAATGGCTCGAGAGAGACGTCTGGATTTCGTAGAATGTCCTGAAACATAACTGCTAACTGAAGTCGAACAGTTATTACTACACATTGTAAACGTATAGCGTTGAGATGAGAAAACAAGATTTTAATTCAATTTACAGGGATTCGGTGGGTCAGGTGTAATATCCTAACGTTTATTCATTCCTCGCATGTTTCTCTGGAAAATTCTTGTACAACTTTCTGTGGAGGAACGAATCACTATTACAAGAATAACACACTACAACAAAAGTATCTAACTATTTCAAGGAATGCCATACTGCAATAAAACGCCTATGCCACAAGTAAACCTCTAAACTTACAACAGAAACTTTATATTATACGTTTCAAACTTTTCAGTTCCACAGGAGCCTGTTGAAACGATAACATGCAAAGCAGTGCGCTTTCTTCTCATCAGCAGTGAAAGAAATGTTATCCCAAGGCCTATTGTTATTCTATCGAGAGATCACTGAGTAAATGCACGTATATTTTGAAAGAAGGACACCATTTTGTTTATGTTTCATAAGTTTTCTGATTGGTTGATGCAGCCCACCACAACTTTCACACACGTGACGACCTCTTCCTGTCAGAGAAACGTCACGTGACGTCCTCTTTTATTTGTGGAATGTATTCCACTCTCTATCTTCACCCATAAATTTTGCCCTCGGGAAGTTATTCTTTAATCGCTTAACAAATTCCTGTCATCGTATCAGCATTTATAGTGTATTTCTTTTCTGGTTGTGGGTACGGAAGCCGTCTTTCTTCCTTATTAGTCCACTTCCCTCTCAGCATCCTTCTATAACACTAGATCCCAAAGCCTTCGATTTTCTTCTTCTCAGTGCTTATTCTATCTTTGATATTAGTAGACTTCTGTTAGGGAAGAGTGACCTCTTTGTTGTTTTAGTCTCACTTCACCCATCGTGTTTTTTCTGTATTCCAACGTAGCAAAATTCCTTCACCTTACCTAGGACTTGGTCCCCAAATTTTGTATGAAGTTTATCGCTGCTCCTCGTTACTTTCGTTTTTCTTTCATGCACATTTAGTCCATAATCTGTGTTCATTAGACTGCGTACTCCATTCGACAGGTTTTGCCATTCTTCTTGTCTTAAACTAAGGACAATAATATAGTCAATGAGTCTTATAATTGATTGCATTACACCCTGAATTTGGGTGCCACTCTAGAACAGCTCTTTCCTTTTCATAATTGCTTCTTCAGTACACAGTTTGAACAATACGGAAGGAAGACTGTTTGCTTATATTTTGCCTTTTGTAATACGAGTACTTCTCCTATTCTGCTCTATTCTTATTATTTCTTCTTAGATTTTATACGAACGGTATATTCCTCATCATTCCATATGACGAATATTGGTTTTACTATGAATTTCACATTTCTTGTACCATTTTAGATGTCGGAAGTTTCTTCTGGGTCGACATGTACAATGAAAGTGACTCGTTATTTCTTAACTCTGGCCTCCAACATCAATTGTATCGTTAGAAGTACGTCGATATTTTTTAACTCTGGCCTCCATTATTAAATGCATGGTCAGAACCGCTAGTATGGTATCTTAACCTCTTCCAAAACCAAACAGGTCGTCATCTTATAGGCCCTCTATTCCCTTTCCCGTTCTTCTGTATTTTGTTGTTATCAGCCGCACTACTGATCATAAATACCTTGAGAGCATATGTTCAGAGATTGCAAGATTCATGATTCTGAAATGTTTGCACGAAGTTTGCGAACTCACAACACAAATTATGCTCTTCGTCTATTTATGGGCTAAGAATATTTTTTGTGAACACACAGAAAATCTTTGGATGTAGTAAAGCGAACCCGATAGAGTTAAACAATCTTCTTTACTTTAGTATCAATAATGGAGGAAATAATTCTGATTTGAAGGTACAGTAGCTGAGTTTCTACACGAGCCAGTGAATTTAATATATACAAGAAAGATTTTCTACTACTTCCAGTTTTAAGAATTCTTTTATGCATCTCTAGTTACTAGGTCATTTTGTGATGGAAATACTTGGGGCTTGCATGAATTTTGGACAAACTTTATTCATTTATTAGATCATCCCCTATCATCCTCTCGCTATGGGCAGCATAAGGAGCGAGCTCACAAACATTTTAGGTAGGATCCAGTGTCGTCATGTTTAGGAAAGCTCTGTGGCAGTCACAGCTTTACACATAGTTGCTAAATAGGTAACAGCAGACTTTTACTTTACCTGTTCTCCAAAACATCCATCAAGAAACGGAACAATACAGAGTGAGAAACAAAAAAGAAAACGCAAGACGACATGCAGCTGCATACAATTGCAAATACATAGACACAATAACTATTACTTTCAGAAAACATGACATAGAAACAGTGTATCAGTTCAACAGTTCTACTCAAAAATGCTATCTGGAAGCAAACGAAAATAAACTGATGTATAGGCTGGCCAAAAGCTACTACGCATAGAAACATTAACATGATTTTATTTGTGATAATTATGGATGCAAACTCCAGAGTGCAATGGTATATTGTTTTCAGATAATTACTGATACAGACAGAACAGTACCAATTAGTACAAAGAGATCCATCGAAGTGTTTTCGAGAGATAGTTAAATCAGCCTGGTGTTGCCGTTTGGGGTGGTATCATATGTCGTGGAGTAATTGGGCCTTCGTTATTTGGCGGAACTGTAACCGGAGAGAACTACCTCGATATGTTGACAACATATACCATTCCAGGCTACAAATAAACTACGATGACTTTAGCTCAATTTATTTTAAAATGATGAAGCCTCATAGCTTTACGCAACTGCTGTTGCCAACTACGTTCATGAGGTATTTGGTGGATGGTTATTGGACGACTACGGGCAGTGGAAATGTCACCCATATCTCCTGACATGGCTTCATTCTTTTAGGATTATGTTAAAGATAAGGTGAGTTTTACAAAACCGCACACAATTGAGGACTCGAAAGAAGCTTATTGATACCGCTTTTAAAGACACTGATTCGAATTAAAAAAGTGTTGACAAGTCTGACTGTTGTATCGTCTACAATGGAAAACGATTCGAGAAACAATGTTATAAATAATCCTGTAGCCTCAATAAATTGTTCAGTTATGTCAGAATTCCAATCGTTTGTATAATATTCAATTAGGTTGCGATGGCTAATGAATTTTTGCCCACCTGTATACCAGAAATCAGGAATCTACCAACTAAAACGTAATTTATGTCATGAAAGGTACAAAGATAAAATCAGCAGAACATTTGACACCAGATACAAAGCACAGGATATAGCAATCAGTTTTTGCTATATACTTTATTTATGTCATATTCCCGTAATGACCACACTAGATGCTTTATAAACAAAAGCGAAACGCATCTGGTGAAAAATACTCCAACTACAGTTAGTATATGACGGGAAAACTAACAATAATTATGTTATTAATTCCTCTGATTACCATGTATACTACAACAGCTATAGTACTACACGTAATACAAATGACGCTACTCAATAAAGGCGTCAGGCCAGTGCGACCTGCTCGACACGCCTCTACACAGAGACTCATTGTCGCGCATAATACCCCCAATACTCGCTGCACGCTTTTACACGCCAAACCAGGCCCATTGTTCAGCCAGAAACAAAGAGCGATGCTCTTCCACATTCACAAAACAAATCAGAAAACTTATCGCATACCCACAAACACAGAGATATATCTGTCAGTAAACTGACACAAAACTGGGACATCTGAGTCACAATATATCTCACACAATGTATGAATTACAATTTGTATTTCCCATCTTAAGCATACTGCTTTTTTAGGAAGGTTTACGTGAGATGCACTTTGATTATTTCCAAAGCGTCATCGGTGGCCGTACTTTAAATGCAATACACAAAAGACGATTCTACATTTTGCTGTTTATAGACCTAAAGTTTGTTTATAAATTTTGTGTAGGGTCTACTTACGGAGTTTATTGCTCTTTTTTGTATGTTCTGAGTCAACATGTTTTTCTCCCGTTATTAGCAGACGCTTCAACGGAGGAAACTGGGCTACACATTCACCGTTCGCGATTCTCCGGTTTTTAGGAACCCGTCTTTTTACTTTCTTGCACCTACATTTTTTTCCTCTTCATTTTTACAAAACATCAGAAAACTCACAGAGTTTTTACCGTGGGTCCACCAATTTTTACTACCTGAAATGTGTTTTCCTGTGTTTAAGTACACTTTCGAATTCATGTATGTGTATGTGTGTGTGTGTGTGTGTGTGTGTGTGTGCGAGAGAGAGAGAGTAAGTGGGAGACAGAAAATAAACTAGAGACGAGTAGCATGGGTTTGCGAGAGATTGTGATTGGTGGTTAGAGCCTGGATATAGGTGGAGGGGGGGGGGGGGGGGGACAGTGGACATGGGGACGGGTATTGCGAGGCAGTGCGGGTGGTCGATGCTAAATGATCATAGGGAGGATGAGATGGGGTGAGGTGGAGTGAAACGTCTGTAGGTAATATTACGCACAATGTTCTATTAA
The DNA here is from genome assembly GCF_023864345.2 of Schistocerca serialis cubense. Classification (NCBI taxonomy): domain Eukaryota; kingdom Metazoa; phylum Arthropoda; class Insecta; order Orthoptera; family Acrididae; genus Schistocerca; species Schistocerca serialis. The sequence goes on along the minus strand of NC_064642.1, from coordinate 109,847,899 downwards.
TTTCGAAAGTATGTGGTTTGCTAGTTTGGCTTAATTATGCGTATTGTATTTAACAATGACGATGCTATTGCCGTGGAAACAAACATATGGTAAGCAGTGTATTGGGGTGACTTACATCGGCAGCATGTTCTGTGTAAATCTTGAGCTGGGAAATCCACTCCCCTTTGCGTTACGTTCCTCATCTATCACAATTACACTTGTGATGTTTGCAAAATTACAAAATTACAGACTAAAAGTGCACTGGTGGAAAAACATCGCAAAACCATGCAGGAGTTGTGCGACATAGACGAATGTTGGTAGGCGTGTTTCTACATCTGAAAGATGATGTCTGTTCACATTTCTCCACTCTGAGGATGCAACTCTGGTTGGCTTTAAGTACGTGCTGTAAGAGTCGTGACCATTAGTTGACTTTGAGAATGGACGTGGTGAGCTGATTTTATCCAAAAACGCGACAAGCGCCATTACCAACACCTCACTGAGTTTGAACGAGTTCGAGCAATAAGGCTGCAGAAAACTGAACGTTTCTTCTGCGATACTGTAGGAAGACTTGACAGAAATGCAGCCACTGTAAATGATTGGTGGCAGAGGTGGTTATGAGAGTGGACGGTCGTAAGAAGACTAAACTCCGGATCGTAACGTGGAAATAACGAGAGGGAGGACAAGCTGGTGCATCGTACTGCATCTGCAGTGGCAGTTTTAGCAGCACTTGACCCCACAGTGACACAACAAACGCTTGGAAATTGGTTACTTCGAGGACAGCTCCGAGCCTGACTCCCTGTATCGTGACCCAAAACCACCGCCGTTTACGACCGCATGGGGTCAAGCGAGAGTCCATTGGAGGACACCGTGGAGGTCTGTCGTGTTTTGTGATGACAGTTGATTCTGTCTCGGTGCCAGTGATGGCCGTGTATTGGTTAGAAGGAAGCCAGCTGAAGACCTGCACCCAACCTGTCTACGTGCCAGACACATGACCATAAACCTCAGGTGCGATTTCGTATGACAGCATGAGCACTCTCGTGGTTATCCCACGCACGTCGACTGAAAATCTGTACATAAACGTGGTGATTCGATCTGCTGTGCTACCGGTCATACACAGCATTCCAGAAAGTGTTTTCCAACAGGATAACGTTCGTCCACATACTGGTGTTACAACCCAGCGTGATCTACAGATTATCGACATGGTGCCTTTTCCTGCTCGATCGCCAGATCTGTCTTCGATTAAGCACATATGGGACATCATTGGACGGCAGCTCCAGCGTCAACCATAAACATCATTAACTGTCCCTATATTGACCGACCAAGTGCAACAGGCGTGGAACTCCATTCCCCGAACTGACATCCGGCACCTGTAAAACACATTCATGCACGTTTGCATGCTTCCATTCAACAACCTGGCTGTTACGCCGACTACAAATCTACCAGCATTTCCCATTAGCAATGGCATGTCTCGTCATGTAAATGTGTTATAGCGTAAGTGTGCTAACTATACAAATGTGTTCCTAAAATTTCATTAGTCTACATTAATTAATTTTTGGTATTATGATTTTTTTTTCCTTCAGTATATTTACAATCGTGTCATAAGTACTTTTTACTTTCTTTCCAAGTCGTCTTCAGACTGTATGTAGGGATGTTGAGCTAACTATGAAACTCTATGCATATAGACCACATCAAAAATCTTTGATAACCATTTTGAACTGTTCCTTCTCTATCCGTGTTACCTGTTTCTACAAGCAACAGCAAAGGTCCCTTTAATTTATTCCTCCTGACAAGAGATTTCTTGTGTTTCTTTTATTTCCTACTCCTTAATTTCCCACTCCTTAATTCCCTATTTAAGTTCAGTTACCTGCCATGCTCAGTCCTTTAATATCATGAGGTAACTTGCTCTCTTTTTATTTCTTACTCAGTGGTAAAGTCTCAAACTATGGAACAATAGGTCTGAAGTTCGTTCTCGATTCCTAACTGTTGCTGTTCACCTCTTTTAACCTCTAGCAGAGTTTGGTTATGTGCTAATTGCGTATCTGAACCTTGGTTAGGAATCCTCGTTAAATGATAAGTCAGCTGAATGGATGGAGGAAGGTAACAGCTAACAAAAGGACCATGCGTAGATATTATAGATATTACTGTTGCGTTCAAACCAACCTTATGGCTGATGACAGATTTATCTGAACAGATTGCCTTGTTGGACTGTTTAATATTGTAGCCTAATCTGAAGGAGCTTGTATCATCTCTGTCAGATCTCAACAAGCTGGTAGTAATGGGTATTCCCATTTGCGAATACTTTCTGACTGTTAACATTTTTAAGATTGGCATGATCAAAGAAACCTCGCGAAAACCTCTTTTGGAACTCAAGGACTGGAACTGTTTTTAAAACTGTCAGTAAAGTATCGCACAAAAATCGAAATTATGATGCCTCTGTATTTGTCTGCGCCTCTGTGTGTGTGTGTGTGTGTGTGTGTGTGTGTGTGTGTAGTTCAAGGTGGCGTGGAAGTATTATTGTGGCTCAATGACATACCGCTACCATCAAGCTACCGAAGGCGTCACCCAGATCCCTCAAGTTAATATTTTCTAAATATTAAATATGTTAATTACACTTGTAGCTGTTACAAGTGTTACTGATGTGTTTACAGTTTCGAGTATTTTTCATTGTCAAGCAACTGTGAGCCTAGGTTGTTGTAGTCTGCAGTCCAGAGACTGGTTTGACACTGTGCTCGATGCTAGTCTATCTGGCGAGATCATCTTCGTTACTGTGTACCTGCTGCAACCTCCTCCCAACTGAACACTCTTGCTGTAGTCAAGTGTCCACCTCCCTCTACAATACACTACACCCCTCTATCCCCGTCTCAGGAGTATGTATTTCATGATGCTTCAAGATGTGTCGTATCAAACGAGCACACTATTTATTTATGTTGTGCCACGTTTGCCTCTAGCCAGACCAGTAATAGAAATCTAATATATATCTTAATCCACTTTTAAATGATGTTATTCACATTTTATGTGCTACAGTATATTTTCCGAGGTTACAACAATTACTCCACAAAATTAAAGCTTCTTCTTTTCTTTTTCAAATGTGGAAATATGTTTGAAGGGACGACTTGGTCAAGTACGTAGGAATAAACATTGTACTGAAGTATGAAAGCGTTGAAATCAAGAAAATCTTGTCAATAATGTATTTAATCATCTATGCTTCCCATTGTTATTCTGATACACAGTAACAATTCGTAAGCGAAACCAAATTAGTAGAAATCTTATCAAAAATCTGTTGAAAGTTAAACACTTGTTGAAACGGAAGCTACCCGCAACTAGCACAAGTTTCCATTTTCAAGGGAATTGTTAAAACATTAAGGAAACTGATTTCAGTTACAAATCAACTGTATATTCCAAAGATTTTTGATGTAATACGCAGCTCTTAAATTTGGAGAATTCGAAATATCTACAGAGCCTCATGTCTGAAAAAAAGAAAAAAAACTGTAAAATTTGGTGAAAACTGCTTAAGGCGGTCGCTAGTACGTATGCTTTCATCTCCATCTTAAATCAGTCACTAGGCTGAAGTGTTATGCTGGACGAAATACCAGTCGTTGTTACAGCTGTGGGTTCTTAAATTTGCTCCTGGACGAGGCCAAGTTGATACTACATGACACACGGAGCACTAGACCACTTTATCATAACTTTAAGAAGATGAAATACTCAACTTTGGAACAATCAAGAGCCACAGCAATTTCATGTGTATCTGTTACTGTCACTGAACACTAACGTATTACTCGACACAGTGCAAAGTAATAGTCTCTTCTTTCAAAGTACAATTGACTATAAACTTTGCTTCTTCGGCGATGGTTGCAGACTGGGTTGAGCGACACTCCGGTCTACAGTAAGTCATCTTTCTGCAGCTGTCGCGTATGGACCTCTTGACGCCGTGTCTACGCCGGGATCTCTCATTCGTCGTTGCGTCTGGCTATGACTGGTTCCATTGCGAGGTACCACCCTTGCCATGGAACCTTGTTCTCCTGACGACACAACATTTCTCCCCCCCCCCCCCCCCCCAAACATCCGCACCGTCGGGTGATGACAGCGGGTGGGAGGCCTGAATGCGGACGTAGGTGAGGAGACAGGGAGTGAATGGCAGATCCCTTCGCGCACCCCGGTATCTACCTTTCAGGTGAGTGGGTACACCGGCCGATAAATAGGCCACGTGGTACACTCCTGCCTCAAGTGAAGCAGATGCTATGGTCGGGGCGGCAACAAGTGACTCTCCTGAGATGGCTTGATGGTTTTCCGCGGACATCAGTTCAGGCTTTCAGGACGGGTGCCGACATCAATCTGCACGACGTCGATCTCCATGAGCACCACTCTGGGCGGCACCGGTGGTGACTGGCGGAGAGATGGAGATGACTGCTCTTGTGAATTCCAGCGGCGTGCTGGGCCTGTGGGCAAACGTTTTGCGCCAAAATCACTGACATAATAATGCCGCAGCTGGTTCTAGTGTCACGATGGAGCCCGGAGAAGTCTTGAACGATATAAAAAGAACATCCAGAAGCTTCTGTGTCGAACCGTGCTGCTAACACTTACCAAAAACTCCACAGGTGACCTCATATTGCGTCTTTGTCTGACCCAGCGGAAAGATTTCTTTCCGTGGTGGCAGCAGAAGATGCAACAGTTATGGTGATGACGACTATGTAATAATTCGGGTGGGCGACTTACCGTCGCTTGGTAAAGAGCGATAGGAGGAAAGAAAAATCTTCAAGACTTGCTCCCGTATGTAGAAGGAATAGCGTTTCTCCATATGAACGTTCGAACGAACCATTATGTTTCATCGTTAGTCTGCGTGAAAAGGTGCCCTAGTTACATTATGTGTAATGTAAGCTACATAAAACTGTTGAAAATCGGCTGCCGAGAATTGTGGTGCATTGCCTGTGACGAAGACCTCAGGAAGATCTTCAAGACATAAAATAGAAGACAAAATCAATGCCGTAGTAGCAGGAGTGGACACAACAAAAGGAAATTTGCTGCTTGTCTAGTAGCAAAATCCATGACGTGTCCCTGAATGAACCATCAGAATCAATATTCGGACGAACGTGGCCACTGAGAAAGGCGTTGAGGTGGAGCTGAATGAAGTTCCGCTCAGACATGCAACAATAGGTCATTTGCTCAGTCTGGGCGTCCATGCCCTGCCAGTTACAGTGACAGTGGAGAGTTGGTTTTTGCAAGCTACACCCCACTGACCTTCATGCAACAAAAACAATACTTCCCGCTGGAGGGAGTGAGAAATCAGAACCCATGCATCGTCATTTTCTGTATGCAACAGCAGACCACCTGTCTGTGCTTGACTACGTGAAAAATGGGGACACCCACTGGGTCACGAATTTCTTTCAAAACTTCGTGGTCATTCATGGGCCGGAAGCAGTTGCTGAAACAACATGCTGAAATTCGGGAGAAAAATTTTGAAGACTTTCGAAAGCTCGAGTATCGATCCCCAGACGAATCCAACGCCGTGTCATAGGCTGTCAGTAACTGAGACAACAATCCAACATTCTGATGTAGTTAGTTGGCTTGTACAACAATTCATAGTGATAAGTAGACAACTCAGAGCCCAACGTAACAATTATTAGGTTGTCAGTGGTGGGACGGGCTTGGACGTATTGAACGAGGCCATTAAAGGCCAATGACCTACAATCAAGTAGAACTTCCAAACCTACATGGCTACTCTGCAAATCACACTTAAATGCCGATGAGGGTTCATCGAACCACCTTCACAATAATTCTCTGGTATTCCAACCTTGAACAGAGCGCAGAAAAAAAACAACAGCTATATCTTTCCGGGCGAGCTCTGATTTCTCTTATTTTATTGTGATGATCGTTTTCCTTAAGTAGGTCAGAGACAGCGAAATATTTTCGCGTTCGGAGAAGAAAGTTGGTGATTGAGGGTTCTTGAAAAGATCCCGCCACAACTAGAAGCACTTCTTAATGATGTCCAAACCAAAACCTGTATCACGTCCATGACACTCTCACTCTCCTATTTCTTAATAAAACAAAATGTGCTGCCTTTTTTTAACTATCTCGATGTACTCCTTAATCCTATCTCGTTAGGATTCCACACCGCGGAGCAGTACTCCAAAGGCGGACGGAGAAGTGCGGTGTAGGCTGTATCCTTAGTAGAAATGTTACATCTTATAGGTGTTCTGGCAATAAAACGCAGTCTCTCGTTCGCCTTCCCCACAATATTTTCTAAGATGCTCTACGTTGCTCGTAATTATGATTCCTAGGTATTTAGTTTGCGGCCTTTAGATTTGATTGATTTATCGTGCAACCGAATGAAACGTCCCCTTTGAAAAATTTAAAAATGTCTGTGCTGGTAAATTTCTACGTTATTTGATGCAAAGACAGTTGAGTAAAATTGAACGTACTCAGACATTCTCTATTTATTAATTCTGATCATCACTTAACTGACACACAATATATTTCGCGCAACGCAGTCTGACTTTCAATAATCTCTACAAAAGAATAGCCCTGACTAACAATAACCTGTACCTTTCATGAATCACTTACCTCACAAAAATCTTCTTTACACGAACTACTGCAATACAGCGAGCGCCAACACTGCCAGCTAACTATTGATAGGCATAGTTAGCAAATGAAAGATTTTGATAGAGAACAAACAATGTACTTACCTTAATAATATTCAAAAGTCAACAAGTCATTATATATATATATATATATATATATATATATATATATATATATATATCAGTTCATGATATGCAGTATTACAAATTTACTCTTTCTAATTGACACACGTCCATATCGTCCGCTCTCAAAACTCTGGCATCTCTCTCCCCACCTCCACCACTGCTGGCGGCTCACCTCCAACTGCCCACCACTACACAAGCAAATATTCCAACAATGAGTCCAACCGGCCACAGACTGAACACAGCACAGTAAGTGATTTCATACAGAGTGCTACGAGGTGTTACCAACATAAAAACCTAAACAGCCTACTTACACGAACTTTAACGGATTCCTTTAAACTCTGATGTGAATGACCTCAGACATTTCATTATTTACGGTCAACTGTCAATTTTCGCACCACAGAGATATCTTCTCTAAATTGTTTTGAATTTGTTTTGGTCTTCTGATGACTTTACTAGACGATAAGCGACAGCATCAAATTCTAACAGTCTAGGAAGGCTGCTCACATTGTTTCCTAAATCGATTGTATGGATAAGGAACAGCAGATGGCCTATAACAGTACCTTGGGGAACGCCAGAAATCACTTCTATTGTACTCGATGATTTTCCGTCAGTTACTAAGAACTGTGTCCTCTCTGAAAGGAAATCACGAATCCAGACGACGTTCCATAAGCGCGCAATTGGATTACAAGCCGCATGCGAGGTATGGTGCCAAAGGCTTCTGGAAATCTAGAAAAACGGAATCAATTTGAGCTCCCTTGTCGATAGCACTCAACACTTCGTTGAACTAGTAGCGTTTCACAAGAATGATTTTCCTAAATCTGTGTTGACTGTGTGTCAATAGGCTGTCCTCTTCGAGGTTTTCAATAATGATCTAACACAATGTATGTTCCAAGATTCTGCTCCATATTAACGTTAATGATGTGGACCTGTAACTTAGTACATTACTCCTGTTGCCCTTACTGACTATTGGCGTGACCTGTGCTACTTTCCAGTTTTTGGGAACGAATCTTTTGTCGAGAAAGCGGTTGTATACCGTTGTTAAGTACAAAACTATTACATCAGCGTACTCTGAAAGGAATCTAATCGGTATACAATTGATTCAAAGCTTCGTTGTGGAAAGTTTCGTTGTGGAAACTATTATAAGCATCTAGCATTAAACTCCAGGCTGAATTTCGAGCTTTCGTAAAAGCTCGCCAATCTTGGTGATTTTGCGTTCGTTTAAATTTGACATGCTATTTTAGTTGTTTCTTGCAACATTTTTATGGCCTTTTTTTTGTACCATGGAAAATCAGCTCCGTCGTTGGTGGTTGGGTTGGGTTGAATTGGGGGGAAGAGACCAAACGGCGAGATCATCGGTCTCATCGGATTAGGGAAGGATCGGGAAGAAATTCGGCCGTGCCCTATCAAATAAACCATCTCGGCATTTGCCTAGAGCGATTGAGGGAAATCACGGAAAACCTAAATCAGGATGGCTGGACGTGGGATTGAAGCGTCGCCCTCCCGAATGCGAGGCCAGAGTGCTAGCCACTGCGCCACCTCGCTCAGTCCGTCGTTCGTTAATTTATTTGTTATAAATCTCTCAATTGCTGTCGATAATGTTTCCCTGAATTCAAGCTCATCTGTTGCACACTTAAATTGTTAATTTCGAAGGAGTGCAGATTGTCTCTCAGGAAGGCGACAAGTGAATTTTTATCTGTTTTCTAGGATAGGTGTATTATTCGTTTATTTTTGATGGATTTGGGAGTTACGATACTTAGTCTCGCTATGTCAGCCCAGTGTTCACTAATCCCTATATCCGTTTTGATGATCGTGGTTAGCTCAGTATTATTTGTTGCTAAGAGATCAAGCGTGTTTTCACAGAAGTTTACTATTCGAGTGGTTTAGCAAATTTTCGGATTATTTTTTATGCATACCTCCAGATTTAACCACTTCGCTAACATATCTAGAGTAAATTGAAATCAGCACTAATTACGATTGTATAAGTTAGGTACGTGTCTCGAATTACACTCAAGTTTCCTTTGAACATTTCAGCAATTGTATCGTCTGAGTTGGGAGGTCTGCAAAGGGATCCAATTATTATTTTATTTCAGATGCCAGGAATGACCTCTACCTATAGTAGCTCATACAAACTGTCAACTTCAGTTTCGCTACGAGAAAAATTATTTCCAACTGCAACAAACACGCCACTGCCAACAGTATTTGGCCTATCGTCTCTGAACACCGCTAGGTTCTTCACAAAAATTTCAAATGATCTTATCTCCGGCGTTAGCCAGCTGTCAGCGCCACATCAGTGCTTTATATTGGCGCTTGGAGCTCTGGTACTTTCCCAACACAGATACTACAATTTACATTATTGTGCCGATGGTCCCTAGATCTACATTCTTCCTGTGTTCGGCCTGCACCCTTTCAGACTGAAGTCCTTTCTGTGTTTCCCTGAGACCCCCTAACCTAAAAATCCGCCCATTCCACGTCACATAATCCCGCTACCCATGTATCCGCCATCTGCGTGTAATGGACTCCTGACCTCTTTAATGGAACCGGAAACCCCACCACCCCAAGGCGCAAGTGAAGGAACCTGCAGCCTACATGGTCGGAGAACCGTCTGATTCAGACCCTCCACTCGGTTCTGTACCACAGGTCCATAATCGGTCCTGTCAACTATGCTGCAAATGGTGAGCTGTGTTTTCATCTCACCAGCAAGACTAGCAGCCCTTACCACTTCACATAGCCATTCGAAACCGGAGAGAACCTCTTCCAATGCAAAGCGATACACATCAGTGGTACCGATATGAGCCACCATCTGCAGGTGACTGCACGCTGTGCTCTTCATGGCATCTGCAAGGACCTATTCCACGTCTGGAATGACTTCATCCACTATGCACAGGGTGTGCGTACTGGCTCTCTTCCCCTCGGCGGCAGCAATGTCCATAAGGGCCCCAATAACACACCTAACATCGGAGCCTCCATTTGTACAAGTGTTGCAGAACTTTGTTAACACCATAGAGTATGGTGAACACTTCTCTTCCATACTGACTATAAATACACCGTGATTTGTAAAGCCATTTCGAGGCAAAAGCAATGTGCCTATCAGATGAACCAATTCTTTGGGAGAGCCCAGCTCAATTTCCGCAAGACTGTTCATCCACATCTGACACAGCAGGCTTAGCTGAATCTACATCTACATCTACATCTACATAGACACTCCGCAAACCACCATACGGTGGGTTGCGGAGGGACCTGTACTACTACTAGTCATTTTCTTTCCAGTTCTACTCGCACATAGAGCGAGAGAATAACGACTATCTTTATGCCATGATCCTACTGCGCAATGTATGTTGGCGGCAGTAGAATCGTTTGGCAGTCAGCCTCAAATGCTGGTTCTCTAAATTTTCTTAAGAGAGTTTCTCGAAAATACCGTCGCTTGGAATTCCCGAAGTGCCTCTGTAGCACTTAAGCGTTGTTCAAACCTACCGGTAAGAAATCTAGCCGCTCACCTCTGAATTGCTTCGATGTCTTCCTCGACTCTGACCTACTACGAATCCCAAACACTTGAGCAGTACTCAAGAACAGGTCGCACCACTGTCATACATATGGTGTCCTTTACAGGTGAGCCACTCTTTCCTAAAATTCTCCCAATAAATCGAAGTCGACCATTAGCCTTCCCAACCAGCGTACTCACGTTCTCATTCCATTTCATATTACTTTGCAGTATTACACCTGGCTTGACTGTGTCAAGCAGGACACTAGTAATAATGTATCCCAACATCACAAGTTTGTTCCTCGTACTCATCCCCATTAACTTACATTTTTCCGAATTTAGAGCTTTCTGCCATTCGGACAACAACGACGTAATACGCGTCCTGTGGCGTACTTTAATTGCTAAAATGAGAGCTGAACTACACAAAGGGAATACCCATCCGACACAACTGGTTCAATGGAGCAGCAATTTGCACAGCGTTTGCGACGACTTTAACGTAATATATCATGTAAACCCGTGACACCTAGGAGCTCCCTCATATTACGACGCACCGGGATATATTTAATAACAGACAAGTGTGGATTGGCACAATGAGTACCCTGGACATTTATACCATGTCATAAATGTTGAGGTTCTTCGTTGAAAAAGGAGCGCTTTTCCTTGTTGCACTTTAAACCAGCTGCAGAAAAAACTTGGAACAACAGCTGCAGAAAGAACTTGGAACAAATAGCCTAAATTTGACAAATTTTCACCAGACGTATGACGTGTGAGAACGATAACGTACAAATAGTTTGTTTTTGGATGGAATTTTGCTGTTAATTGTTCTAGGAGCCAAAGCACTTCCAAACGGTGGTCTTTGAAACTGGAATAATCCAGAGTTCATGTTGATCACAAAATATTTCTTGGATTGCTCGTCCAGTGCTTACTGCAAGCATGCCTCACATAAATCAACCTTAGAAAAGAGTCTGCGCTATCCCAGTCTGTTCGTGGGAAGGAATACAGAACGTTTCGTGGCTTTACTGATGCTTTACAACCAGCACACAGACTCAAATCTCCTCATGGATCTTTGAGAAGGTCCGAGGATGATGCCCACTTTCCTTTGTCTCTCCATCATTGCAGTTCCTGAGAAACCAGCCTATATATTGCAAAGAGGAAATGCCTTGTCGGAAAATCTGACAGTTGCGCTTTGTCTTTAACAGTAATGTGCGCTTTAAAATCTTTGGTCTTTCCTAAACCTGGTTCAGACAGTTCACTGTACTTATGCCACAAGTCAGAATCATTAGTGTCAGGGATGGAAACATTGATGTGTAAAACACTCTGTAGTATGCACAGTCTAAATTAAAAAGGTTTGCACTGCTCGTAGAACTGAGTACAAAAAATGTAACACACTCTGTAATGTGACGAAACGTTCCTGGTAAACTGAGGATAACAAGTGCTGGTAACTCATGTTCATTATCTGCAGACGAAACAGGAGAAGGTAGGAGGGAAGCGGATGCACCTGTGTCTAACTGAAATTTAATTCTTGTGAGCCACTTTCAATTCGACGAAAGGTTTGTCCTTCTGTCTGTATATTACCGCAGAAGATTTTCCCGAGGCGGAACTGTGAGCCTTCACTTGTGCCATCTCTAATGGCGCTGCCGACACAACATCTACATCTAAATCTACATACATACTCCCCAATCCACCATACGGTGCATGGCGGAGGGTACCTAGTACCACAACTAGCATCTTCTCACGCTGCTCCACTCCCAAACAGAACGAGGGAAAAATGACTGCCTATATGCCTCCGTACGAGCCCTAATCTCTCTTATCTTATCATTGTGGTCTTTCCGCGAAATGTAAGTTGGCGGCAGTAAAATTGTACTGCAGTCAGCCTCAAATGCTGGTTCTTTCCTCCAGAGACTCCCACCCGAGTTCCTGAAGCATCTCCGTAACACTCGCGTGATGATCAAACCTACCAGTAACAAATCTAGCAGCCCGCCTCTGAATTGCTTCCATGTCCTCTCTCAATCCGACCTGATAGATATCCCAAACGCTCCAGCAGTACTCAATAATAGGTCGTATTAGTGTTTTATAAGCAGTCTCCTTTACAGATGAACCACATCCTCCCAAAATTCTACCAATAAATTGAAGACGACTATCCGCCTTCCCCACAACTGCCATAACATACTTGTCCCACTTCATACCGCTCTGCAATGTTACGCCTAAATATTTAATCGACGTGACTGTGTCAAGCGCTACACTACTAATGGAGTATTCAAACATTACGGTATTCTTTTTCATATTCAACTGCATTAATTTACATTTATCTATATCTAGAGTTAGCTGCTATTCTTTACACCAGTCACAAATCCTGTCCAAGTCATCTTGTATCCTCCTACAGTCACTCAACGACGACACCTTCCCGTACACCAAAGCATCATCAGTAAACAGCGCACATTGCTATACACCCTATCTAAAAGATCATTTCCATAGATAGAAAACAACAGCGGACCTACGACACTTCTCTGGGGCATTCCAGATGATGCCCTCACCTCCGATGAACACTCACCATCGAGGACAACGTACTGGTTTCTATTACTTAAAACATGAACTTACTGAAAGCGTCGCTGAAGCCGTATGCCAGACCTCCGCTTGCACTGACTGCCTTCTAAATACAACGTTTGAATGCGACCTCGCCTATACTTTTTAGTCATCACTCTTCTCACTGGTTTTCTACAGCCCTCCACGAATTCCTCCCCTGTGCGGATCTCTTCATCTCAGAGTTATTTACTGTATGTATTCCCATCTTGGCCTTTCTCTGCAGATTTTACCTTCTAATGCTCCCTCTAGTACCATGGAAGTTAAGGCGTGATGAAACTTCCTGGCAGATTAAGACTGTGTGCCAGATTGAGACTCCAACTCGGGACCTTTGCCTTTCATGAGCATGTGCTCCACCCACTAAGCTACCCAAGCACAACTCACGGCCCGTCCTCACAGCTCCAATTCTACCAGTACGTCGTCTCCTACCTTCATATCAGTGCACATTCCGCAGCGAGTGGAAATCTCATTCTGGAAACCCCCCCCCACCAGGCTGTGGCTAAGCCATGTCTCCACAATACCCTTTCTTCCAGATTTGCTAGTTCTGCAAGGGTCGCAGAAGTGTTTCTGTGAAGTTTGGAAGGCAGGAGACGAGGTACTGTCAGAATTGAAGGTGTGAGGAAGGCTCGTGAGTCGTGCTGGGATTGCTCAGTTCCCGGCAAGGTAGCTCAGGGTGTTCGGTCAGAGGGTTAGTTGCCATCTGTAATATAGAAACTGAGTTAATGGATCAACACTGAACCTGAACAGTTGCCATGGGACGTCCGCCCCGAACAAATAGAACGAACGATAACGAACAAAACGAGATCAACAAAAAAAGAGAAAAAAGTTGGTGGATCACTTGCCTGCGAAAGGCAAATGTTCCAAATTTGAGTCTCGGTCCGGCTTATATTTTTAATCTGGCAGAAAATTTCATATCTGCGCACAATCCACTACAGAGAGAACTCATTCTGAAAATAATACTTGATGTCTTAACAAATGACCTACCATGCTCTTCCTTCTTCTTGTCATTGTTTTCGGTATATTCCTTTCCTCGCCGATCCTGCGGAGAACTCCCTCGTTTCTTATCTTATCAGTCAACGTAATTTTCAACGTTCTTCTCTAGCATCACATCTCAAATGCTTCGGTTATCTTTTATTCCAGTTTTCCCACTGTTCATGATACACGCCATACACTGCTGTGCTCCAAACGGACATTTCCAGAAATTTCTTTCTCAAATTAAGGCCTATATTTGATACTAGTAGACCTCTCTGGGGCAAAAATGGCAGTTTTGTCAGTGCTAGTCTGCTTTTTATGTCCAACCTGCTCCGTCTTATTTTACTGCCTAGATAGCAGAATTCCTTGAATTCGTCTGCTTTGTGACCATCAATCCTCATGTTAAGTTTCTCGCTGATCTCATTTTTGCTGATTCTCATTACATTCGTCTTTTCCGATTTACTCTCAGTCCATATTCTGGACCCATTACGCTGCCCATTCCTTCAACAGATTCTGTTATTTGTACATCACTTTCACTGAAGATTGAAATGTCATTAGCAACTCTAATCTTTGGTACTCTTTCATCCTGAATTTCAGTTGCAGTCTGGACCCTTTCTTTTATGTCCGTCATTGCTTCTGCATTGTATGGATTAAACAGTAGAGGCGGAAGACTACATTCCTGTCTCACTCCCTTTTCAATCCGAGCACTTCGTTCTAAGTCTTCCGCTCTTATTGTTCCCTCTTGCTTCTTGAGCAATTGTATAATACCCATCTTCCCTCTAGCTTACCCCTGTTTTCCTGAGAATCTCTAACAGCTTGTACCATTTTAAGGCTTTTTCTAGGTCGACAAATCATATAAAAGTATGTTGATTTTTCTTGAGTCTTGCTTCCGCAACGTCCGGACTGCCTGTCTGGCGCCCTTAACCTTTTCTAAAGCCAAACTGATCGTCATGTAACATATCCTCAATTTTCTTTTCCATTCTTCTGTATATTATTCTTGACAGCAGCTTGGATGCATGAGCTGTTAAGGTGCTTGTGCGATAATTCTCGAACTTTTCGACTCTTGGTACTTTCGGAATTGTGTGGATGATTTTTTGTTTGTTTTGTTTTCTGAAAGTCAGATGGTCTAGTGCCAGGCTCATAGATTCTGCACACCAACGTGAATATTCATTTGTTGTCGCTTCCCTCCAGATTCTGGAAATTCTCATGGATTGCTATCTATCCCTCCTGCCTTATTTGATTTTAAGTCCCCCAAAGCTCTTTTAAACATTAGATCCCCTATCTCTTCTTTATCGAGTACTGTTTCTTATTCTATCATGTCATGAGACAAGAATTCCCTCTGGTAGAGGCCTTCAGTGCACTCTTTCCCTCTGCATTTAACAGCGGAATTCCTATTGCAGTCGTTATGTTACCACCTTTACTTTTAGTTTCAAAAGAAGGATGTTTTGACTTCCCTCTATTCTGAGTCAGTCTTTCCGACAATCATTTCTTTTTCAATTTCTTCACACTTTTCATGCATCCATTTTACCTTAGCTTCCCTGCATTTTCTGTTTATTTCATTCCTGCGTTATTTGTACTTCTGTATTCCTGAATTTCTCTGAACAGTTTTTTACTTCCTTCTTTCACTGATAAACTGACTTATTTATTCTGTTGCCCTTGGTTTCTTAGCAATTACCTTCTTTGTACCTTGCCTACCACACTTCAAACATTGTGTATCATAACAAGAACAACCTCTTCTGTGATGATTTAAAGAAGCACTGAGAACAACACTTCCTCACTCCACTCTGTAATACACCTCGTGTACTATGTGACTGTAAATGTTTACCTTTAAGTATGCTGTTAATCTCAGCCCTGTTTTTATTCACTTTAACATTAGAATGAACTTTAAACTGTGTGTCTTCTAACAAAAGATACATACCGAGCCTCAAATTCAACTTCAGTTGTGTCGACAACGCTTTGAGATATCACAACCGACACATGTGTTTTCAGTCCACGATCTGGCAGTTTCGTAAAATCAGCATGCTTCTGAGACATTTTGCGTGATTGCTTCCCGTAAGGTAACATCGTTACAGCTCATTCCACAAGAACACTTAAACCTATAATGTCTTGTTAGCCCCTTAAGTTTGGCAATCCACTGTTTTGTGGTTTGTGCAGTTGGAAGAATTTAAACCTCGCTGCTGCGACGTGAACTTGAGCATCAAAGCACTCTTCTAGCACTGGAACAAACTCGTCGTAACTAACATCTTCTAGAAGAGAATCTGGGCACACTTTTAAACAAAGGCGCTACATATCAACTTCGACCGTTGAGAGAGAGAGAAAAGCCTTATTGTGTAGTTACCTTCCGTCTGCGCGCGATATTCTCACCAATCCTGTGTGTTATTGTTACACGGGCGAAACTTCAAAGCAGCAACCGACCGTGTTGCTGCTTGTTGTGATAGCCACGGAGTCATCTGTTGGCTGCTGAGCAGCAATCGTTCAAAACGCCGCGCCCGAAACTGAACAGCTTAGTTTAGAAACATCTCCCTTGGTAGCTGAGGCACGGTTAAACGCCTTACACACGTAAGAAAAAGAATACACTATTAGTAGTTTGGTCACTGACTAGTCTAATTCCACAAATAACCGCAAGGAATACCTGAGTTGACTATGCACAGGAGCAACATGCACAAATATGCACCGACTTTGTTAGCAGGCAATTTAAATTCAGTGCAAGAAACCAGGCTCGTCGACATTTGTTAGTCCTGACGAAATGACGTTGGTTCGCACAGTTCCTAAATTTACATGTGGAGGAGCTCGCGTCGGTACTACAACACACAAAAAATATTAGACAACATTATCATAACTGGAACAAGATGAAATACTTATCTCTGTATCAATCCTTAGCAACAAAAATGTCATGTGAATTTGACTGGCGACTCCAAAGAGTGCTGAGTGCACAACGACCATACGATAAATAAAATTAGTAGGAAGGTCAGCATTGGCCGTAATTTTGATGATTTATTAACAGCAAAATCGATTTTAGATCACATAATGACCATCTTCAGTGCTGGAAGTTAAATATTCCACATAGCGATCAGTAGTAAGAAACAAAAGACCACAAATACACCTGAGTGTAAACAAACAGTTGGTAAGAACAGCCGGCCGCGGTGGACGAGCGGTTCTAGGCGCTCAGTCCGGAGCCGCGCGACTGCTACGGTAGCAGGTTCGAATCCTGCCTCGGGCATGGATGTGTGTGCTGTCCTTAGGTTAGTTAGGTTTAAGTAGTTCTAAGTTCTAGGGGACTGATGACCACAGATGTTAAGTCCCATGGTGCTCAGAACCATTTGAACCATTTTGGTAAGAACATACCTTTAGCGTACAAATTAAAGCTGGTAGGACTAGTGTCTAGTTATTAGCAGTAACAGATGCTATGAAACGATCACAATAAGTGAAGCCGCTATTTACATTCACCTACACAGCAGACCTCGGTGTGACAGGGTCTTGAAACGCCCTCTATGGGACACATGTCCCGTGAAGACTTAACGTTACTTTATTTCGCAAGATATCACCACAAAGTACCAAATATGCACTTGCAAATCATTGATTAACTATTTCAAATTTAAAATTGTACATTAAAAACGCATAGCAAAAAGGAAGGGGGGAAATGCACATCTTGCCAACATACACTGGCGTGTTGTTTTCAAAACAGCTTAAAAAACATGCAACAATAAAATTCAACAGGTAAATTATAAAGTGTCAGATTACAGGGCTAATAACAAGAAAAAATATACAAATAACATACATCAAATATAACAGCATTTGTTATAGCACAGTAACCGCCATCTGGCGTGGGAAGTCAGAGGTGCAAAGTTCTTAATTTACGTAAAATATTACGTTGAAACCAAGAAGTCAAATACATAAATAGTGGTGATTGTACAATATGCCACGATTTAACAGGTGAAAATGTCATGAAACACAAAATTCTTTATAAAAATTTTTAGGGTGCAGACAAACAATTTTTATAGTATTTAACGACATGATGAGACACACATCTCTTCGTCCCCTTTGGACATGTTAACACATTATAAGGCTTAATTACAAGAAACCATTATAATTATGAAAAGCAGACTGATATAAAAACACATTGTGGATGCAGATATCGTTTAGCGCACTCATAAGTAAGAACTACTGTTACAAATTGCAAAGAATTAGTAATATATTTTCTAGAGACACAAGTGTACGAAATACGCTAGGCTAGTAGAAACCTCCACTACCAACAACACCTATTATATAGAAAAAAATTCCTCATGTGATACAAACAGCACTTGGGTATAAGGAAACAGTGTAAGCTTAGTCCCAAAAAATACATCTCGCTCTGGTTATACACTTTTGCACAACCACTGGGTCAGAACCCATCACACACACATTTGCAATTGAGACAACAGAAATGAAAACTGTCAAGCAAACGGTTTTGAATATTCATAAGGAGATTATTTTATTACATGTCTTATAGCATCAATGGAACCCCGTATAACATAAAAGCTGATTTTGAAAATACCCATACATCCAAAGTAGGCCATAAAAATTAATCTAAAATGCAAGGTGTGGATAGGTAGTAATAGAAATCGTATATCCAGAAAAACCGTCATAACTTAGGAAAGGTAGCAGTACAAATTATTACCAAAATATACATCGTACTATAGACAAATTAGAACGAGTTATACAAATTTTTCCACAATTACTTACTAAAGCAACTAACATTTAGTGACAAACTACCAACATGAAATAATCACATGAAAGTTATGAGGATTTAAATTTCTTATCTATTGGGAGAAGATATAAAATTTTCATAAACGAACACTTAATATGTAGTGTGCATGGATTTTGTTATAGGCCTATTATGACCGTGAGTTATGTCACCTGACAATCAGCTGTCAGAGGTTATTACAAAACCGGTGCTAAAAGTACAAGCCAATTAACAATCTGTATAAAGAACCTCAATAATGGCTGTACATTAAAATATGTTGGCTAGTGAAAAGTGTTGGTAATGCGGTTCAGCCATCTGATTCACAGGTATTACCTTGTAGGTAAGAACAATGTTAATATAATAAAAATGTTGCAACGCAGTTATGAGATACGTACACACGGGTTGTGTAAGAACCCTTATTACAACACATTAATTAAAACTCATTGAAACGGCAAAGGAATTGCTAAGTTACAGGAAAAATAATTACATATAAGTGAATTTGTCAATGTCACTGAACACTTACGTATAGTTTGTTGCAGCACAAGATAATAATCATTTCTCTCAAATTACAATAGGGTGAAAACTTTGCTACATGGTTCTGTCTAATACAATTCTCGGTCTGCTGGCTGTAGCGAGGCGATGCTATTGTCTTCCGCGATGATGTCAGACTTGGCTGTGTGGCAGTCGGCTCTGCAGTTAGTAAGTACTGTATTCTGCAGCCGTGACGTATGGATCTCTTCAGGGCATGTCTACGCCATTTCTTGTTCTTTGTCGAGTCTGGCAGCTACTGTACCTCCTTCTTGTTCCATTGCTAGGAACCAACCTTCCCATGGAATCTCCTTCTCTGGGCGACACCGAAATACCTACCAAAACATCATGTGTTCCTAAATACACTATCCTCTAGGTACAATACCTGTAGCTATTCGATCAACCCTTCTAATCCTCAGCATTCTCCTGTAGCAACACGTTTCAGAAGCTTCTCTTCTCTTCTTCTCTGTCATGTTTATAGTTAGGGGTTCACTTCTGTATTAACCTACACTTCGGACCAAGACTTCCTGACATATGAATTTTTATTAAACGTAACAATTCTTCTCTTCGTCAGAAATTGTTTATTTATACTACCAGCCAACAGATTGTAATATCCACGACTATATTTTATTCAAAATAATATTCACGACAGCATTGTATATGGAATGTGATTGAACTTTAATCCTACTCTCGTAATACTAATAAAAATGACTCCATCGTTAGTAAAAATAAAAAACAATTATCGCCAACGAGATAATTTAATATTTTGTGCAAAACTGTATCTCAGACAATACCCAAGTAAAAAGATAATTAAATTCTGAATCTTTTGTTATCTATGATTTTGCTGGAAAGTGCTTCTTGTTCGAACTGCTGTACTCGTAGGATGTGATTGATGTCTCGACTTTTCGACAGAGGTCTGTAAAAACTGTACAAAAACTTTGTATTGTGCTAGCCTATATTTGAAAATAGAAGTTACATGTAATTCAAATACATCTTTTTTGTTTTGAGTTTTATTTCATTGTAATTCTCATCATATATAAATGTTAAGTTTTATGCTCATCTATCAGAGAGCGCAGCCATTAGCGCTATTCATCTGCAGCGCAGTTTACTGGAAAATGGTGAAAATTAATGTGTTTTGTAACATTGATAAATATTTTCAAATGTTAACGCATACAGTGAAGGTGAGAAAAGATTCAATCTATGTTATTTATTACAAGTAAAGCACAGCCTGAACCAGAAACGATAAGTGACTGTCTTATGTTAGCCGCCATCAAAGTGAAATGTTGCAGCGGCAGTTTTAAATTGATTTTCTATACAGACTTAAATGTTGTTAGTTATAATTACAGTTGTGTACTAGTGGCCGAGGACCAACACTGAGGTAATTAATTACAGTTAGTCTGTCAATACATCGAACTTCTGTGAATGCAAACAGCATCTTACGTGATATAAATTCTTACCTGCTGTTGTATGACGCCTGGTCGTTTCCTAACAACTTCTGTGAAATATTTTGACAAGAAAATACATTAGTGTTGTGTACGTTTGGCATCGTGTGACAAAAATGTTCATTTTTCTTAAAGGAAAGTGTTACCACCTCAAGATAAAAGTAACATTAATTTTGATAAACGATCTGCAACTAGCAAAGAGTAACAGCACTGAAATTACTAAAAATCATTAATTTTGTTTAGTTTAGATTACTTATCATAAGTTTAGCTTGTTTGTTGGTTATAAATGATTACTTTTGTGAATGAACTTAGTGACATTTACACTGTTTAACAGACAACATTACTACACGTTTCCCGGGTGGAGGTTTCTTTAAAAAAATAACGTTCATTAGCCAGGCAAAGCAGTGTTTAAATAAAATCTCATGTTACATTAATAATAAGTAACTAATTTTATTGTGATCCTGCGGAACTTGTACAACACAACACACGCACAGTTACACCACACAGTTACACCACCCGTCACAATATTTACACTCTGCAGATATCTGCTTGCCCCTATAATCGCCTACGTTCTGCCCTGCGCTGAATTCTCACCATGGGGAATCTCACATATTGTGGATGATGAAGACGAACCATCACGTTTCCAGAGGGATGCTCTTGGTAGCTAAAATGTGCTAGCTTCTGTTGACAACATTAACGGTGCACTTCAATCCTTTTTGCAACATGTGCATCTGGCATATGATCCTGAAACTGACGAACAAACTGATGCTTAAACACGTAAATTCTTCATTTGTTAGGTACTTCTAAGTTCTAAATATAGAACACATTTGGTACACAACATGGCAAGTACAGCTAAAGGGCTTATTTCAATAGTGATACATGCCCATTTTTGTTCATTCTGAGATACAGGGTCCTAAAGTTAAATGAGCGCTGAAAAATCTGTAGTTAAGATACCAGAAATATTCAAGCATATGGCTTTTTCCAAGAGATGAACCTTTCTTTCTGTTTGTTTCGACCATTAATATCAGAAGCATCATAGACAGAAAAGTGGAGGTAATGGACTTGTACCACTATTGATATAATCCCATCAGTTATTGCCCAAACAATCAAACTCATCTCTACGTTTCGACCAATCTTGAATTTCACAAAACGTATTCTATTACCTAGGACACTTTTTTTTGTACGACTTACGCGAGTCGATATTACCTGTGTCTTTACATATACATTCTATTCTTCTACTGTAATATGAGTGGCACTGCTTCAGTCTCCACAAGATAAACTCCTGCAATAAGACCAGTGTACTCGATTTTGTTCAGCAGTCTACTTGATTCCAATATCTTTAACGTCTTCTGCATTGTGGATTTGTATTACGTGGTATAGCAGAGAGTTGTCTTCACACTCCTGTAGTATGAAACAAGTAATTGCCGGTGTCTGTATATAGAAGAATAGCACAACAGTTCCTATACAACGAATATCAATCCACCAGTTTTCCTTCTCCACATCACGTTTCGGCTGCAGAATGAGCATCTACTCTATTTTACGCAAGAAAAATACTAGCGTAACATATTTTTAAGTATCTAGATAGAGGTCATTTTATGCTAAACGTGGGCTTTTATGTCAACAGCTTTACATCACTGGCAGTTAACTGATTTCATCCTCTTGGTGTTATCGATAACTAATGAATTAAAGAGTCTCTTTTGAACAGAAGACAGCCTTACATAGTAAAATTACTTGCTTCAACATCCTTAAAGTGGATGTTGACCCAAGCACAAAAAAGGCTACATGCTGTAACAGTTTTCTCACTCAGCGTGTTTCTTCTACATTGTTAGCTATCATTTAATTTCGGGGACGAAGATTCTGAAGAAAGAACACACGGTGCCGCCGTTATTTGTCACACGTGCTGCAGTAAAATATACGTTTAAGCTCGCACGGGCTCTGCCTGCAGTGGATGGAACTTTTTCATCACATACGTGATTAGTAGTCTGAGAGTCGCTATGTTTTTACTCATGTATATTTATAGCGGAATTTGAATTTTTGAAACAGCCGGCGGCTGCTCGTAATCCATTTCGCTCGAAGAATTCAATTAGGCTTTCGTTATTGTCATTAACGCTTGGAAATAGGCAGTTACCGCAGCACCATAATACTCGCTTCACAAGAAGTTCCTCATAGCACGGAATGGCTTGTTAAAGCGATCGTCGGTGTACTCTGCAAATAGCAAAATCTAAATATCTACATTCCGTATAAGACATATGTTTCCAAAAATAAAGTAAATAATTCGATCAATATGAGTTTCAGTTGCGTTGTACGAAACCGTTGTTCAGAACGAAACTTCTTCTGTAGTATGGTAGTCAATTTTTAATAAATAATTTATCATGTCAAAGACCGCTTAAATATATATAAAACAGGCGCCATCTTCAGATGTGACAAAATCTGTCACAAAACTTCGTACAACAAAAGCAGTTGGCGCCTCGAACGTCATGAAGTTAACTATAATACTTCGGTGGACATACTTCCCTTTCTTACAGGGCCTATACTGAAACGCATTTCATGATGTCTTGAAGATGTCCTTTAATACATATCCAAAAGCTGCGGGCACCAAGCATAAAAGAAAAGTTTCAAGTTTGAACCCCGACGACAAGAACTACACAGCAGGCTACCATCGTGTATTAATACAAATAAAACAGTTTCTGTGTCACTTATGGACTAACCATTCAGTCGTGTATTAAGCCTTGTCTTTTAAACTCACCTTGAGTGGGTGAGTATTTTAGACTGACTTCTAATACACAGAAAGAAGCTATTACTCTATGATCTGGTGTGATGGAGAATTTAAATTAGGTTTATGCTGCTTCCGCAACAGCGCGTTTCGTAGTAGCTGCAACACACGTCTTTACGTGCAATGCTGTGGAAATTCTAAGAAAGACAGTGGTAATTAAGTTCTCTGGCTTATGAAGACCATGGAATAGAACTAAATGAGACACGTTTCTACGATGTAATTCTAAATATACGATTGAGCACATGAAGGTCGCAGTGACAAAACTACACACAGAGCGTAGTGGGTAACGCACCGTCTTTAAACGCCAAAAGTACTGGAAGAGCGTTATAATGAACGAACTGTTTCTACAGATGGATTTACCACTCACGGAAAAAAATATAAGGTTCAACATGGCTAAAACCAGCAGCTGTCGGTGTTTACAATATGTTCACAACACGTTAACTCGTAGACCACTTGCACTATCTTCCTGCAACAAGCACTACGTTCTCATTTACATTACTTTTAGGATTTTACTATCACTAGGCACTGTACCGTTTATAACTTTGTAGCGTAAAAGCTACACTTACGTCTGCTTCTCAAAGTTTGTATATTTGCTGCAAATATGCGGCCTTGCCTTCAATTTCAGTCTGTGAAAACCGCATATCGATAATGTGTGTGTGTGTGTATGTGTGTGTGTGTGTGTGTGAGAGAGAGAGAGAGAGAGAGAGAGAGAGAGAGAGAGAGCGAGAAGGAGGGAGAAGAAGAGTGGTACGGAAGTTGTGAACATTCATGGATAGGTCGAGCGCCATTCTCAGTGGCGCGTGAGAGCTTAACCTGGTTTGAGCCCAGATCCTGGTGATTCTTGACGCTTATAAGAGAATTGGAGTGACAGACTGAAATACGGCGGCTCGTTTTTTTCGCGCGATGCCCTCCGGTCTCTTGTGGACTGGTGGTTCTAGAAGCTGCGCATCTCGTTTTCCCAACTCGTCCTACTTCGGTCACCCTCTGGGTGGTCCAGACAATGCTGACCCGACTCTATTAGCTTTGTTGGCAGTCGCTGGTTTCATTCCTAAAGACAGTGGGGAGGGGGGGGGGGACAGCTATTGAAATTCCAACAACTACACTGCTGGCCACCGTAAATGCAATACCCTGAAGGAAGCATCCGAATCAAGCGAAATTTACACCATGGGTTTGCAGCGATGAGATATGCAACTGATTAGAATTTCATCGCAGACGCACATCACGCGCGCCTGTGGCGCCACCTCATAGCGCCATATAAGGCTTGGCGATTTCGACGAGTGTACGTTCGGCACGTGTGTTTACCTTGTGGTTGTTTCACAAGACGATCAGTTATGCCTCGTAGACAACAGCGAACATCGTTTGATCAAGTATCCTAGTTTGACAGAGGAAGGATAGTGGCTTACCGAGATTGTGGATTATCATACAGAGAAATCGCTAGTCGTGTTGGACGAAACCAAACAACTGTAATGCGGATATGTGACCGTTGGATGCAGGAGGGTACGACGGACCGACGTGGTCGATCGCATTCACCTCGGTGCACCACTGCACGTGCTGATAGGCAAATTGTGCGCATGGCAGTGACGGATCGCTCAGTGACATCCCGAACCATAGCACAGCACATTGCGTCTGTAACGCATCATCCAGTGTCTGCGCGTACCATTCGACGCCGTTTACAGCAGAGTGGTCTGTCCGCAAGACGTCCATTGCTTCGTCTACCATTGACGCAGAACCACAGACGTCTCCGTCGCCAATGGTGTGATGACAGACGGATGTGGACGGCAGAATGGAATGACGTTGTCTTTACTGACGAGGCACGCTTCTGTCTGCAGCACCACGATGGTCGGATTCGAGTGTGGAGACACCGTGGAGAGAGGATGCTGGACAGGTGCATTATGCACCGCCACACTGGTCTTGCACCGGGTATTATGGTATGGGGCGGTATTGGATATTACTCTCGCACGCCTCTAGTACGCATTGCCGGTACTTTAAATAGTCGGCGCTACATATCCGAGGTGCTGGATCCAGTTGTCCTTCCTTATCTTCAGGGCTCGGCCACAGCCATATTTCAACAGGATAATGCGCGACCACACGTGGCACGCATTGTCCAAAGGTTCTTCGTCAATAACCAGATTGAAGTGCTTCCCTGGCCGGCTCGTTTTCCGGATCTTTCGCCGATAGAAAACATGTGGTCCATGGTTGCTCAACGAGTGACCCAGATTACATCCCCAGCTGCCACACCAGATGATCTTTGGCAACGTGTGGAAGCTGCTTGGCTGCTGTACCCCAGGAGCACATCCAACGTCTCTTTGACTCAATGCCGAGACGTGTGGCAGCGGTGATCTCCAACAATGGCGGCTACTCTGGCTACTGATTCTGGCAGGAACCACATGTCACACACGTCTGTAAACGTAATCATTTGATACTTGGTCAACATGTTATCTACAAAATAAATTTTGTTGTGCTACCTCTTGTCTTTCTTGGTGTTGCATTTACGGTGGCCAGCAGTGTATATTCGAAATCATGTGGCTCGAATATCGAGATAACGTTCATCGAACACACAGATTTTATTCGGGCAACCATGCGGAAAACATAGAGTACACAATCTGTCTCTAGTAAATTCATTGAAATGAATATTCACCTAAAAGTATGAAACAAAGCAAAATCAGTTTCATTTACACGTTCTTTTTGCTTTTGATATTTACTGTAAATGTCGGCCGCTGTGGCCGTGCGCTTCTAGGCGCTTCAGCCTAGAACCGCGTGACCGCTACGGTCGGAGGTTCGAATCCTGCCTCGGGCATGGATATGTGTGATGTCCTTCGCTTGGTTAGGTTTAAGTAGTTCTAAGTTCTAGGGGACTGATGACCTCAGAAGTTAAGTCCCATAGTGCTCAGAGCCATTTGAACCATTTACTGTAAATAACATAAGAATAAAGTACCATATTTGAATTACTTCATCGCTCACTGACGTTTCAGCGCTGTTGGTATCTCAGTCACCATCTTTACTATTTTTCCCGTACATTATACTAAACTTTCTCCTACTTTCTCTTCACATCACACAAATAAGAATATAAAGGACAAATATGTAAAATGCATCAACTTTTGCTAAGAGAACAATTTCTTTTCTTGAAGAGCACGGAATGCAGAATTTAAAGGAGGCTAAAGAAAGTAAATATGTAGGACGTTACCTGTGTGGTACCACTAAGCACTGGGTCTGAACGCTTATACTGTCGCTTGTCGCTTACAACCTAACCACAGGTTGTAAACATCGTCATTAAAATTCTTAGAATTATTTCCTGTAAATCACCCACTAACGAAACTACACGCACTACCATAATTATATAATACTACATGCTTTCACAGCAGCTATATCTACTACTAATTAACACTGCATTTACTACCACAAACCACTACACTACACCTCTGCGCTACAACCATTTACACAATGCTGAAGGTTTAAAAGAAATTTGACACACATTGTTCTATCAGTCAGGTTTGAAAGAACTACATGAAGGGCGTCCTAACTACCACATCCATCACGACGGTTGTGCATGTAGGGCGTCATATTTGTTCTTGATCATGCGAAATAACTTACAGTCTGAAAGCAAAATAAAACACGTACCAGCCGGCCGCGGTGGCCAAGCGGTTCTAGGTGCTTCAGTCCTGAACCGCGAGACTGCTACGGTCGCAGTTTCAAATCCTGCCTCGGGAATGGATGTGTGTGATGTCCTTAGGTTAGTTAGGTTTACGTAGTTCTAAGTTCTAGGGGACTGATGAGCTCAGATGTTAAGTCCCATAGAGCCCAGAGCCATTTGAAACACGTACCAAACAAATGTCGTTTGGCTACCAGGATGATTACTCTAGTTGTAGCTTAGTACGTTACGAAGATCTGTTTTAAACTGCACTCTGTATTCGTTATCCAGTAATTCCCTTTATCTTCTCAAGATCTGTTCAAATACGTATCTCACAGTACTATTCACGTGAACAGAACGTTATCGAAAAGTAACAGAAATTGGCGTTCACTACCTTGTATTAGCACGCAGTGCAGGTACCCGGGGTAACGTAAGTGATCCTCTTGCTGGAGTTCACAGTAAAAAAAAAAAAAAAGTAAAACACCAGGGTAATTCACATCTCTGGTTAAGTGGTGGTGTGGTGGTGGTGGTGTATACCGGGCACTCAACAGCGAGGTCATCAACATCTGTACTTACCCGATGGGAGACGAATGTAGTTTTGTTTTGTGAAAAGTATGCAACAGATGGTAAAATACAAAATGACATCGGATGCCACCATAGGGCAACCTCTCCCTCATACACACCAACACTTTCGCACGGAACACCAAAAGATGTATGCCTAAGAGCAGTTAGTGATTAAAATGCCCAGTCTGTAGCTCCACAACATCTAAAACACTCTGAGCCAAAGAAACTGGTACACCTGCCTAATTTCGTGTAGGGCCCCCGTGAGAAGCGCATCAACACGACATGGCATGGACTCGACTAATGTCTGAAGTAGCGCTGGAGGAACAAACATCATGAATCCTCCATAATTGTCCATAAATCCGCAAGAGTACGAGGGAGATCTCTTCTGAAGAGCACGTTCCAAACCATTCCAGATATGCTCAATAATGTTCATGTCCGGGGAGTTTGGTGGCCAGCGGAAGTGTTTAAACTCAGAACAGTGTTCCTGGAGCCACTCTGCAGCAATTCTTGGCGTTTGGGGTGTCGCGTTGTCCTGCTGAAACTGCCCAAGTACGTCGGAATGCACAATGGATATGAATGCATGCAGGTGATCAGAAAGGATGCTTAAGTACGTGTAACCTGTCATAGTGTATCTAGACGTATCACGGGTCCCATATCACTCCAACTGCATACGCCCCTCACAATTACAGAGCCTCCACCAGCTTCAACAGTCTCCTGCTGACATGCAGGGTCCATGGATTCATGGGGTTATCTCTTTACCTGTACACGTCCATCTGCTCGATCAATTTGAAACGAAAATCGTCCGACTAGGTAACATGTTTCCAGTCATCTATAATTCAATGTCGATGTTGATGGGCCCATGCGAGGCGGAAAGCTTTTTGTGGTGCAGTCATCAAGGGTACACGAGTGGACCTTCGGCTCCGGAAGCCCATATCGATGATGTTTCGTTGAATGGTTCGCACACTGACACTTGTTGATGGCTCAGCATTCAAATCTACAACAATCTGCGGAAGAATTGCACTTCTGTCGCTTTGAACGATTCTCTTCAGTATTCGTTGGTCCCGTTCTTGCAGCATCTTTTCCGGCAGCAAAGGTGTCGGAGATTTGATGTTTTACCTGTTTCCTAACATTCAGGGTACAGTCGTGAAATGGTCGTACGAGAAAATCTCTACTTCGCTGCTACCTCGAATGTATCCCATCGCCGTGCGCCAAGTATAACACCACGTTCAAACACACTTAACTCTTGATAACCTAACATTGAAACAGCAGTAACCGATCTAACAACTGCAGCAGAGACTTCTTGTCTTATATAGGCGTTGCCGACCGCAGCGCTGTATTCTGCTTGTTTGAATATCTCTGTATTTGAATACACATGCCTATACCAGTTTCTTTGGAGCTTCAGTGCAGTTTAACAGAGGAGAGTGTCAGGTTCAGTGATTGGAAAATTGAGAATGAGGGAATCACCCTTGAAACACATTAAAATATTTTGCCTAAGGTAACACTGAGCAGACCAGATATAACACAGAATCTTAAAATATTGAAGATTTATGAGTCATTGTCTCTTAAAATAGAGGACAAGCCGGAAATTTTCATGTCCCTTCACATTACGGCGAAGAAATATCCCCTCCTCACAAGGGAACTTCCCCATCGCACCCCCCTCAGATTTTGTTATAAGTTGGCACAGTGGATAGGCCTTGAAAAACTGGACACAGATCAAACGAGAAAACAGGAATAAGTTGTGTGGAACTACGAAAAAAATAAGCAAAATATACAAACTGTGTAGTCCATGAGCAACATAAGCAATATTAAGGATATTGTGAGCGCAGGAGCGCCGTGGTCCCGTGGTTAGCGCGAACAGCTCCGGAGTGAGAGGTCATTGGTTCACGTCTTCCATCGAGTGAAAATTTTACTTTCTTTATTCTCGCAAAGTTATGATCCGTCCGTTCGTTCATTGACGTCTCTGTTCACTGTAATAAGTTTAGTGTCTGTGTTTTGCCACCGCACCGCAAAACCGTGCGATTAGTAGACGAAATGACGTGCCTCTACAATGGGCAGCGAAAACATTTGCTCGCAAGGTCATAGGTCCACCCATTCCTCCACAAGACAACACGTCTGATATATTCTATACGACACTGGTGACGGCATGTGCGTCACCTGACAGGAATATGTTGTCGACCCATCTAACTTGTACACTTGGCGAATGGGTAAAAAGATTCTTCTACCTTGCCGATTTAGGTTTTCTTGTGGATGTGATAATCACTCCCAAAAAAGTGATGAAAACATAAGAGTTTGTCACAAGAACTGCAACAAATGAATGCAACAGCTTCACAGTCGCACAGTTTCCCTGTGCTCTGTCAAAACTTATGTTTTTAACGTTTTCAAATTTTTCTTTGTGTAGACCGTCAAATCCTGCATGTGTCCAAGCAAACCTGAACATGTCCTGGAATTTTGGAGAGCGAAGTTGGTTATGTTTGAGTGCCTTAACTTTGATAATAGTCTGAAAATAAAAAACTTTTCACTCGAGGGAGGCTTGAACCAAAGACCTTTCGTTTTGTAGCCGCTCACGCTAACCACGGGACCACGGCGCTTCAAAATTTGGAGTGGCCTTGATGCTGCCTATCTTTCGCATGGACTACTCAGTTTGTATATTTTGCTCATTTTTTTCATAGTTCCACACAACTTTTTCCTGTTTTCTCGATTGATCTGTGTTCAATTTTTCAAGGCCTATCCACTGTGCCAACTTGTAATTAAATCTGAGGGGGGTGCGATGGGGAGGTTCCCTTGTCAGTCCAGTTCTGTTGCAAAATCACCCTGCTCATCTCTAAGAGCCTTTCTTTAATTTCTGATGTGAAATGTTTTGGAACCCACCTCGCTAACACTTTCTTGGACATCAGTACGTTTTGAATAATGTGATGGGCTTATCCGACAGTAATGTTCATCGTCGCTGGACTAGCAGTCACCGCAATATGCTCGTTTTCTCGTATCAACCCATCAACCCTCGTAATGTTATTGTCTTCCGTGACTGCAAAAACAGAGCGTCCTGGACGCAACGAATCTTTTAACACTTGTTTGAACATAACGTGTGAACGTATCTGTCCACTCCTACACTTACACTCGAAACAAGTTTCACAGAATTACGCTGTCGTCCGACGGTGAATTTCGATTCGTTTAAACTCTTCAGCTAACAGAAATCAAATGACACTCCGCAGCTTCACGTTGGTGCCAATCTGCAATGGCACTGCCAACCCCCGGGCGAGAGGCAGGCGTGCTAATCACATATGATTGTAGTTCTAGGACACCACTAAAAATACCAAAGAAGCACAAACATTGTCGAAGTAGTTTTACACATCATTTCCGGTTATTTACTGAATGGGCATTTCAATAACTAATTTGAACAGCCAACCGTGGTTAGGCAATACCTATTGAAACTCAACAGTTCGTTATTTTCACGGAATTCCTGAGCGTATTAAAGGCCTCATGCTATTGCTATTAGTTAATTCACACCTTTGCTTAACAGGTGCGTAAACACTATTCTCTTTGAGAACGGTCTGAGTAATGTATGGACTCGGAATCTGCACATAGTTGAATCTCAGCATGCGTACTCGATTTATGACAGATACAGTGTCTCTAAGAAGTTTGTACTACGACGCCAATGCACTCGCGCTCGCTACCCAATTGTCTCGCCATCCAAGACAGCTACTCCACCTATGGCTAGTAGCTGGACTCTTTCTCATATCCAGTTGATTTATATACCAATACCGTAAATCTCTAATTTACCTTTTAGGTCTCTTCCTTTTGTTATACTAGATTTTTTAGTTCCGCAGAAAAATTATGTTTGAAAAAAACTGAAGGCTATTGCTGATACACTTGTTGACTGTTTTTTCACATAATCGTCATCCATTCAAAGCATGTGGTGAGCCCCAGCATTAACTTCTTTACTCCCTCCTCGAAGAACTCTCTCGGAGCTTCTTCCCCCACTTCAGAATCTCTTTCTGTACCTGCTCGTCGATGGAAAATTTAATTCCATTCATGTTTGCCTTTAGAGGGGAGGGGGTGAAAGTATGATAATGTGAAGGCGAGTCAGGGGAATACGGCGCGTGTTTCAAAACACCTCCCCAACTCTATCCAAGAGCACCTTGATGGCTAAAGCCGTCGGCACACGGACCGTGCATCCGAACGTTGAGCGTTGAGCGTGCCGAGTTTCTGACGTCATAGCATGGAATAGCACGTTCGGGAGTCTTTCCGAACGTGCAGCGCAATATCTGGCATGTCAGATGTTCTGAGCGTGCGTCTGATCGTTGACCAATGAGATGGCACAGCGCCAACTACGTCACACGCACGCCGTCTCCCTTCAGTACAGAGTTGTGAGGCGCCATATTGGCGTTCATTTCAAGCCTATATGTATTTATGCCGTTTCTGAGCACCAGCAAATTGAGAATCACTGGAAAACCCTTTGTTAATTGTGTGATTCGTTCCAATAAAATTATGAGAAACATCATACTCGTGGCAAAAGAATTATTGTAACCTGCGTATTATGAGAGTAGGCTATTTGAAGGCAGCGACACGCTGAAGATCCACCAAAAACGCATTGTTCTTGGTACAATTTGTTATAATTAAATTTCAATTAGTAACATGATTATCTACCATTAGCGGTTTTAGCAAGTGGTAATACAAATTGATTAAATAGACATGCCCAGTTTAAGGTTTAGCTTGTCCCGACCGGTTGGCCGTGCGGTCAAACGCCAGGCTTTCCGGGCGGGAGGGAGCGCCTGGTTCCCGGCACGAATCCGACCGTCGGATTTGTGTCGAGGTCCGGTGAACCGGTCAGTCTGTGGATGTTTTTTGCAGGTACGGTAGCTCAGAGTGTTCGGTCAGAGAGCTGGCTGGCCTTTGTAATAAAAACTGAGTGAAACGATGAACAACGAACTTGGGCGGATGTCATGTGACGTCCACAACGATCAACAACGAACAGAAATAAAAATAAAATGGCCTAATGGGTAGCGTCTCTGTCCATGAAGAACTTTTTGTTGGGGCGGTGATTCGCGTCTTAAGAGTTATAGATTTTTTTTCCAAACATTCGCGTTTATTAGGTTCTGATACTTTATTATTAGTTTAATATAAGTATATGCTATAATATTTGATGTTATGTAAATATAAGTTCACCTTTTTTGAGGGGTGACTTTGATCGATTGGCTTAATCTACAGGACAGCTTGCGCTACTTGTATAAAGTTATTTTGCTCCTTTTTCTTTTACGCTTCGTAATTTACATGTTGCAAAAATTCTGCTACTGGGTAGGAACAGTGATCAAGTAAGCCTAACCTTGGAGTTTTACTAAAATGTGGGAATGATGAAATAATGTTTATCGTATGCAGAGAAGTGTGGTGTCACCGCCAGACACCACACTTGCTAGGTGGTAGCCTTTAAATCGGCCGCGGTCCGGTAGTATACGTCGGACCCGCGTGTCGCCACTATCAGTGATTGCAGACCGAGCGCCGCCACACGACAGGTCTAGAGAGACTTCCTAGCACTCGCCCCAGTTGTACAGCCGACTTTGCTGGCGATGGTTCACTGACAAAATACGCTCTCATTTGCCGAGACGATAGTTAGCATAGCCTTCAGCTACGTCATTTGCTACGACCTAGCAAGGCGCCATTACGTTACTATTGACGCTGTAAAACATGTACCGTCAAGAGCGATGTTCACCAATTATGGATCAAAGTTAAGTATTCCAGCAGCTACGTACGTTTTTTGTTAGCCTCATTTCCTTGACCTGTTCCAGACCTCACGCCAGCCTGCGTGAGCTAAAAAGCGTGCCTTTGGGCTTCCTCTCATAGTGGGTTGGCTGTCTTGCCAATCCACGACAAGAAGTATTCCAAATTTGTACCGCGCTGTTTGTAATGGAACTTTTGTACGCCTGTGTCCTTATTGATTGGACATGGTACTTCCCTTTTCGTGGACGATGGAGGAAATGTGCGTTCTAATAGAGCTAGCGTGGGAATTTTAAGCCCGCCGGTTGAGTAAACATTGTGATTTACAAACTAGAAGTATCCCTTAACTGCCGCTGGAGTGCGTTGCGATCGCGTATACCACGTTGGGACCCACGTACCGTACGCACAAGTCGATCCGTTCCTGAGCGTTCAGCAGCACGTTGAACTTGGCACGCTCAACGTTAACGTTCGAGAGCACGGTCCGTGTACCGACGGCTTTAGGCTGTGTGTGGACGGGCGTTGTATTGCAACTAGCTCACTCTTTCCTCAGTACTCTCTCCTTTTGCTTTGAATACTGAGCTATTTTTTTTTCTTTTATATTAGGGTCTCGTTGTGCGTTGGCGGTCTTCCCCTGAGGTAGAAATTCGACCAGAATGATGCATTTTCCGTCCCAAAACACTGATGACATGATTTTTTTTTACCCGAAATCGTGATTTTGAATAATTTTTTGCATGGATAATTGTGACGGCACTGGGACGACTATCATTTTGTCTCAGGCGTGCAATGAACCCACGTTTCATAACCAGTCACAACAGAGCTCAGCAGATCCTCACTTCCAATTCAAGTCGCTCAAAACACTCGAGGCCCCATTTACCCGACATTTCTTGAGTTGCTCTGTCAGGTGTTTTACGACCCACTTTGCGCATAGTTTCCTGTATCCCAAAGTTTATATTAGCGTTTCGCGTGAAAGAGCTCTGGAGAGTTATGGAAACAGGGTAGAACTCTCATACAGCTGTCTTGGAGAACAGTTTTCTCAACTTTTGGCACCAACTCGTTAGTCAAAGAAAGGCGGTCTTGCACTCCTCTGTTCGTCATGAACATTTATTCGATCTGCACTAAACTCCCTAAATCAGTTAGGTACATTCGTTATGTTCATAACGCCATCGCCCTAAACCGAAATTTCGTTAGGCATTATTTGTTGCGCAAATAAGTGTCGGATCACAGCACGTGTCTCGCGCTTGGCGGGATTTCTTACCGACATCTGCCACACATATGTACAGTACAACATGAGATTACATGCTACTGTGTGCCTATGTTGATCCCTCTGGTCAGGGTGCGATAGAACTCTATAGGCTAGCATTTTTTTTCTGGCAATTTTACTTTTAGATGTATTTTTTCTAAGAATCAAAGTTTGTAAGTAAGAATTAATATTTAACGAATAGTAATACGAGTTGAAGTGGCATAAAACTAACAAGTCAGTGATATCATATCACGAAATCTGTCGTTCTTTCACAACCGAAATTTTGACATTGCAAATTATGTAACTGTATCTCACAGGAAAGTGGTTATTGATTGGCGCTATATAATTACGATAGATTTTAAGCTACATTCAGTAATTTATGAACATAAATTACTTTTTGAGTAAAATTAAAGACAGTAAGCCAATGAATGACATAAAGAATTTTTTCAGTTACTACGTAATTGTTCGCTAATGATGTGATATTGTTGTTGTTTTCATTATTAGTAATTGATTTTCAAGAGTTGCTACTTTACTGAACGGTATTTGTTCACTACGATTTAGCGATATTAAACCACGTCAAGACAATTTTAACAGTTTTGTGCTGTTTTCGCCTTGCAACAAGACCAAGCATTCTTACATAAGTTTCCAAGTGTTAACAACAGATCGTAATTTTTGATAAGATAGTTTCGTTTACGTAATGAGCTGCCGACTCTTAATTTTCATTGATTCTTTGAATAAATTTATAACACCTTCTATATTTAACTGACTTTTGTAATTCAATCCAGCCCAATTTTATATTCATTTACTTTAACCGAATTTTCCTTCTAGTTGTTATTGCCGCAAGAATTGAGCATTGGCGATTCGTTTAAACTGCACCAACATTTCACGGACTTCATTTATTCTTCGGAGTAGATGCGTTTCCCGCACAACAGTGTATACGTTTAAGCCCTAATTAACCGAAAGTGTATGAGGTGGTTATAAGGGGATGCCCCACTACCACTCAGCGTTGCCAATACCCAAAAAACTAAAAATTCCGGCCTATTATTGTCACAGTAGACTTACTTTCTGAACATGTCTCAAACAGAAAATAATTACTGAGTCGTGAATAATCGTTACAATTAATTCACTTCTTATCATATACACTTACAGCAAGAACTGCGTGAGGGTAAAATCTGTAACCTTGCATTCACACGCACCATCGGCTGAAAGTGGTTGACTGAGTGACCACTTTGGACTTGTCTTGTTCGCTGTCAGCTGCAGCAAGTGGATGAGCTACGTTACCCTGGCTGGTTATGTGAGCTGTGCGCTACTACAGGTGAGTTAACATCAAGTCAGTATCATAATTTGAAAAACGTTACATTTACGTGAAATATTCAGTCTGATATATTTTTGAGCAGGTCTTAATCAGAGTGAGTGGAGTATCGGATAAAAAATTTATGGGGGGCTATTCAGAGAAGACGTACTGCCGTTAATATCTTCGTTTCGAACGAAATTGCACTGATGGAAAAAAAATCGCTACACCGAAAAGTAACTAATGTAAAGAAATTTTGGTAATACATTTGTATGAGTGACATATTTAACTGCTTAACATTGCAAGATAGCAAGCTAATGTAAGAGTGAAATACTGCTTCATTAATAACCGTGCAGCCGCCAAAATGTCTAATACAAGCATAAAAATGCCAGTTCTTTGCGTTGAACACGTGCTGGATGTCAGTTTGGGGGATGGAGTTCGACACCTGTTGCACTTGGTCGGTCAGTACAGGGTCGCTTAATGCGGTTTGTGGATGACGCTGGAGTTGTCGGCCGATGATGTCCCAAATGTGCTTAAATGAAGGCAGATCAGGTGATCGAGCAGGACAAGGCAGCATGTCGAAACTAAGTAGAATATGTTGTATTACAACAGCGGTATGTGAGTGAACGTTACCACGTTGGAGAACGTCTCCTGGAATGTGTAACACCATAATTAATACTGTAAATATTTTGTACTGATTAATTCTGTTCAGGGCCAGGTATGTAATTTTCACTGTGTAATGTGTGATGTCTTTGACCTATTGTAATGAAGCGGAAAGTTGTGTAACATGTTTTCTCTTTACTATTTAAATTATTTCTATTAATTGGTGGCAAATGTAATATAAATATGTGGCTTTTGTGTTGACATGTTAAATTAAAAATTATGACTTTTTAAAAAAGTTTTTGTTTACTACTATGTACAAGCTGGTTCACACCTAGGGACTTGCATTGTATAAAATGAAAAGCAACAGTATTTTCCATTTGCAACGGAAGTGAGCAGGCGCGCGCCAAAAAGTGGTCGGCGTGGGCTAAAAGGTGTATGTGGCGCTCAGTCTGGGCGCCAAGTGAGAGAGCCCAGTCAGTCGGCTGCTATCTTCTAGACAGTCTGGTCTCAGCAGCAAGTGAGTGAACAGTGCAAGTGCTGAGTGAGGCATCCAGTACCTGGATTAACATGGAAACGTCTCGGATGTGTGTACGACTATGAAAATGGTGCTCTATTATTGGAAAAGGCTCTAAAGTTGTTAATTTTGTCGCTAACAAGAAAGTAATAGAGCAAATTACATCCAGAGGAAAGACCAGGTAGCCATCATGTAGTCGCCACCAATAACGCGCCACCACTTGAGCAAAATCAAAGGGGTCAGATTTCTGCCAAAGTATGAACCAGTAGATTTAAGTGTCGTTTAATTGCAATAATAAGGCAAATTATGTTAAACTGTGTGTCCGACCCTTGAATTGCTTCCTCTCGTCATACCTCTTAGGATCCATACCATATAATTACTAACATACGAGTATCCCGTATATGAAAAAGTTTAAAAATAAGAGATTGTTGATGTTGCATAATTCTGAATGCAACAAGATATATAGAAAAGCTGTGGGTTTCACTGTAATCAAGGGAGGTAGTTAGTATTGCATCTATGAAAAATGTTTGATTTGTTTTAAAACAAAGTATTTGTGCTTCAAAGATCAAATGCATTTAATTTTGTCAGTGAAAATTACTAGTTGTGCTAATGACAAACGGAAGCGTGTTATTTTGAGGTTAGTTAGAGTAAAATGCATTTAAATTCATACTTAAGAACCTGTATAAAATATCACCGGTATTAACTGCTTTAAAACTCCTGCAAGGTGAGTGAAATTTGTGAAAGAGTAACACCTAAATTTGCATCGTACAAATCGTCTCAGAAAAGTGTGTTTGGTTTCCTTTAGTGTAATGGTCAGTTGAGAATCCTTACTTCAGTGTTGCTTAATATGAAGAAACATTCTTGAACAATGAATTTACTAACTGAATTATGAAGCATTTCTAGCATTTTGTGTTTTTTGTGTAGTAAAAATTGGAAAGACAGTTAGAGGGCCCCCACCTAAGTCTTTGCCTATGAAAGATAAAGTTACTGTAATTGCTTTTGTTTCTAAAAATAGAAATAAGATTGCTTCATGCGGAGTCTAAAAATCCTATTGCAAGTGTGTTATAATTATCTTTGTACTACATGAAAAGTAACTACTGAAACAGGACTATGTACATGCCGAATTTTGCTTTAGTAGTGTCTTTCACAACATTTGATGATGAGGTAACTTGTATATGACAAAGTATTACTGTTGAGAAGAGATAAAGAGTCAATTGTTCCTGTGAGAGCTTGCACATACTATTTGTAACTACTGGTATTCACTGTATCACTTATCTGATTATAGTTTAGTTTCACTGCACTTCTATGGGAAAGAAGTAATGGTAGCATTCCTTTACCAAAATTCAGTACAGATTCTTTAAAAGTAATGTACATATTACTGTGCCTAATTAAAGTGCTGACCATTTTCTTTTAATTTAGGTAAACTTGGTTACTTACGATATTTTCCAAATTTCAATCTTTAGCTTTCTGGTTTCTACTGTTATATTAAATTCAGGTTCCATAATCCAAACCCATTAGGTAACTCACTGTCATTTTACTCAAATCCTCCCAGAGGGTAACATTTGCTGCATCGTATTACCATATTTGGTAATATGCATCATGCCGGTATAACAAACAGCGCAGTATAGTGTTGTATTTGGCTTTTCCCACTACAATACCATCTGTTGGGCAGTAAGTGTTATAAATGCTGTTTATGAATGGCAGCTCAGAAGGTGTAACCATCAGACTGACCTACAAATTTGTAGTCAGGTTGCGTGGGACAACCACTAGGGTGTGTTTCACTGCTGTGAAACAAAATTGGACCATAGACCATAGCTCCAGGTATACGAGGTGCGACAATAAAGTAATGATACTGATTTTCTTTGGCAGATGTGGCATCCCTGCAGGCTTGCATAGGCAAAATATCTATGACCTTGGTCTATAAGCTGCTTCTAGTCCAAGTGGCTCATCGATGCAGCTGCTCAGTCGTGAGTTGTACTGTAGTAAGTTAACCCATGTTTGTGTCTCTTGTCACAGAAATGGAACCGCATAATATTGCGCAACGGTATGTCATTTCTTTTTGCGTTAAATTGCATGAAAACGCGACGACAACTTACAGTAAGCTTCAAAAGGCTGTTGGAGAGGATGTTATGTCAAAAGCTCAAGTTTTTCGTCGGCAAAAATGTTTAGTGAAGGAAGAACGAGTGTTGAAGATAAAGACCACTGTGGACGACCATCAACCTCACAGACGGATGTCAACTTGGCCAGGGTGTGTGAACTCGTACGATCTGAGCGAAGGTTATCAGTGAAAATGATTGTAGAAGAACTGAATATCAATCTAGAAACGGTACGTCACATAATAACTGAACATCTTGGTATGAGAACGATTTATGCAAAAATGGTCCCCAAAAATCTCACACCAAAACAGTTAGAAACGCAGAAGAATGTGGTAGCCGATCTGTTAGAGCAAGCGGACGTCAATCAAGAATTGTTGAGCCGTGTTATCACTGGTGATGAAATTTGGTTTTTTCAGTACGATCCAGAGACAAAACGCCAAAGTTCGCAATGCTGCTCAGAGGGATTACCCAGACCAAAAATGTCAAAGTCAAAAGTGAAATGCATGCTTGTGTGCTTCTTTGATTGCAAAGGAATTGTTCATAAAGAGTGGGTGCCTCCTGGACAAACAATTAATCAATATTACTACAAAAAAATTTTAGAAAGACTTCGTAAAAAGAGTTCTTCGTGTCCGTGCCAACATTGCGGATTCTGCACCACGATAATGCTCCATCCCATACTGCTCTGTCAGCATAGGAATTTTTAACCTCAAACCAGATTTCAGCACTACCACAGCCACCGTATTCACCAGATATCGCTCTGTGCGACTTTTTTTCTATTTCCAAGAGTCAAAATGGCGGTCAAGGGACACCATTTTCAAACGACACAAGATGTCCAAAGAACTGTGACGAGGGTCTTGGAGGATATTACAGAAGATGAGTTCCAGAAATGTTGCCATCAATGGCAGAAGTGCTGGAAAAAGTGTGTGCAATCAGAAGGAAACTACTTTGAAGGAGACAACACTAAACTTGATTAAAACTGTAAGCAACATTTCTTTTTTTCACATCAGTCTCATTACTTTATTGTCGCACCTCGTATGTCCAGTGTGTCTAGCATGCAGACAGGCTTGTTGCGGGTCGCAGCTGGCCTACTTCTAAGAAACACATGGCCATCACTAGCTTCGTGGCAGAGCCAGCTTTCGTCAGGAACACACAACAGACCTCCCACGAGCTCTGGCTTGACACCACATAAGTCGCAAACAGCGTTGGTTTTGGGTCAGTGGAATGGACGCTACAGGGTGTCTGGCTAGGAGCTATCCATGATTTGGAACACTTTGTTGGTAAATGTGGTGTCATGCTGCTGCTCTAATTGCTTCTGCGGATGCATTATGTTGCACCAGACATATACCCAGAACACAATGGTCCTCCCTCTCGGTAGTGTTACGTGGCTGTCCGGAACCCGGTCGTCTTGCGACCCAACATACGAGGGTGGTTTGAAAAGTTCTCGGAATCACCACGAGAGGTCAGCGCTAGCTGTTCACGTGATATTCATTGGAGTGTTGCCTGTAAACACGTGCCACGTCAGTATTCTTGGAAGGTGACGTTGTTCTGTTGTTGTTTCAGCGTAGTGCTTTGCGAAGATGTTAAAGAATCGAGATTCGAGCAGTGATTAAGTACATCGTAAAGAAAGGAATGAAAGCAAAGGACATTCATGCCGATTACGAGAATACACTGGAGGACTAAGCTCCTTCTTATTCAACTGTTGCCAAGTGGACAGATGAATTTAAATTTCGTCAGGAGAGCTTAGATGATGATCCGTGTAGCGCTCGGTTAAGATGTCACTACTCTAGAAATCATTGCAAAACCGCACCAAATGCTCATGAAGGATCGCCGACTGAAACTGCTCACGCTTGTCAGAAGTCATCTGAAAGGGTATATAACATTTTAATGGAAGAATTAGAAATGAAAAAATTATCCTCAAGGCGGTTGCCGCGACTCTTGACGTTGGATCAAAAATGTAAGAGAATGGACATATCGGAACAATGTTTGGCCCGTTTTAGGAGAAACGAACAAGATTACCTGCGCTGGTTTGTGACCACAGACGAAAATTGGATGCATTACTTTACCACAGAGACAAAACAACAGTTAAAGCAGTAGAAACATACTGATTTTCCGACACCAAAGAAAGCAAAGACAATTTCTTCGGCGGGAAAGGTCACGACATCAGTGTTCTGGGATGCGAAGGGGATTCTATTTGTAGATTATCTTCCCACTGGGCACACAATTACTGGAGAGTACTGTCCTAACCTCCTGGATAAATTGCAACAAAAGATACCCGAAAAAAAGGCCAGGTTTAGCAGTGAAGAAAGTCATTTTC
Organism: Schistocerca serialis cubense; assembly: GCF_023864345.2. Taxonomy (NCBI): domain Eukaryota; kingdom Metazoa; phylum Arthropoda; class Insecta; order Orthoptera; family Acrididae; genus Schistocerca; species Schistocerca serialis. The sequence continues at coordinate 109,806,761 of NC_064642.1, read as the reverse complement.
CATCAGGACAATGCGCGCCCGCACACATGTGCCGTCGCCGTGGCAAAATTACGCAAAATAAGGTATGAATTGTGTCCACACCCGCCGTATTCACTTGATATGGCTCCGTCAGACTTCCATCTCTTCCCAAAACAAAAATTTCTTGGTGGACGAAGATTCACTTCAAACGAAAATTGATAGCCGGAGACGACAACTATTTTTGCTGGCCTTGCGGAAACTCATTTTCGAGATGGGATCAAAGCAGTGGAGCATCGTTAGACCAAGAGCGTTAATCTAGAAGGAGACTACATTGAAAAATAAAAAAAAAGGTTTTGTGGTGTATGTACTTTTTTCTGTTCCCGTTCCGAGAACTTTTCAAACCACCCTCGTACTCGTGATCACCGCTGCGAGCAATAATGTACAAAGGCTACATTTCTGCCAAGTCTCTCTGCAGTGTAGCAGAGGGAACACCCAGCTTCTCGTGGCCCTATTAAATCACCTCTTTAAAACTTTGTGAGGTGTTGATGATGGCTCATTGCCGCCTTAAAGGCATTCTTGACTAACGTCGACTCACCACGTACAATCTCAAAGTAACTAACGCTCACAAGCATTACGGCGTGCATTTAAAGCAAACCTGATTTGCAACCGAGCGAGGTGGCACAGTTGTTAGCACACTGGGCTCGCATTCAGGAGGACGACGGTTCAATCCCGCGTCCGGCCATCCTGATTTAGGTTTTCCGTGATTTCCCTAAATCGCTCCAGGCAAATGCCAGGATAGTTCCTTTGGAAGGGAACGGCCGACTTCCTTCCTCGTCCTTTCCTAATCCGATGAGACCGATGACCTCGCTGTTTGGTCTCTTCTCCCAAGGAACCCAACCCCAACCTCTGATTTGTATCCCCATAGTGGCGCTCCTAGCACCACCCTTATGCGACTGGTGCGAAATCTGGATGCAGATAATCTTTCTTAGGCAGATACAAGCCCTTCAGATTTCGTTTATGTCTCACACAGCGTCTTCTTGGTGTTGTGATTTTTTTTTCAGTCAGTATACTACAAAGGAAAAAATGCTCACGAGAGTCCTCCTGGTACGTAAACAACATTTGCCTCATAATTTTTTTTTCTGGAACGAAAATTATTTGGAGTGATCAAGACAAATGGGGCTCCCACATAGGTAACCATTAGACGACGGTAGCTGGGCAGAATTCATTCACCTAACACTGGTTCCGGTCGACTAGAGCGATTAAGCAAGTATCTCCAAATAATAATTGAGCCGTGCACGGCTCGTGTTCATGCCGTTTGTTGCTTGTCATCTTCTCGTTGCGGTACTGCCGCCTCGTTTTCTTATTCAATTTACTGGCGTCACTAAGTTCCTGTCTTACCTGCCCCGTGAGTGGCATCAGCGGCGTTTATCAATAAGGGCACTGTCGTAATATCTTTGAAGTGGCCGCCGGAATTTCCGCGTTGTGGTGTGTCGGGAGTTCAGTCGGGACTTACGTCGGGACGGAGCGCCAGTGAGGCGCCGACAGGTATTACTTGCCGACCGCTGGAGACCCACATGTCCAAAATGGCTCCGAGCACTATGGGACTTAATATCCTATGTCATCAGTCCTCTAGAACTTAGAACTACTTACACCTAACTAACCTAAGGACATCACACACGCTCATGCACGAGGCAGGATTCGAACCTGCGACCGTAGCGGTCGCGCGGTTCCAGACTGAAGCGCCTAGAACTGCTCGGCCACTCGGGCCTGCGGCACACAAGTACTGTCCGACGGAAGGAGATTGGAGCGGGAACGACCGCTGGTTGGTCGTTCGGTCGGTCGTCTCAACGGGCGACGTGTATTTGGTCTTTTGACCGTTCCTGGGCCTCGTCAGTTGGTCATCTTGTCGGACGTAGGACGGTTCCTTTCTTGTGCAGAGATGACGGGTGGCCTATGGGCAAGTGTTACCTCTGCATGGTTGGGTCCGAGCCAGTGTGCTCGGGTCGCCGTGTCTCCGAGTTCCGAACGGACATCGAGTTGAGTCGGGTTGGAGCTGCAGTGAGCTAAGTAGCCCGACCGTTGACGCCACTTGAATGGGCACGACCTTGGTTGGTCGTTCGGTCGGTCGTCTCATCGGAACAACACCACTGTTCGGTTGTTTGTGATTGTCTTTTGTCGCAAGTACTGTGCCAGGCCTTCAGCCGTGTATTAATTTTGTCTGTTCTATGTTCAGCTGAACCTTATGTGAAGTACTTTAAGATTAGGCCTTCAGCCGTGTATTATTTAAAATTCTTGTTTGCTCTCTATTTAGGCCTTTAGACGCGTTTGTTTTAAAATTTGTGGCTTTCAGCCGTAATGTGTAAATTCCTGTCTGTAAGGTTTCTCTTTAATTATCTTGGATTCTTAAAATGGCCTCCAGCCACACTGTGTAAGTGCTTTTCTTAAGGTTGGTCTTTAATTATTTTGAATAATTGTTTGGGCCTTCAGCAGTCAAGATATTTGAAGTTTTCTTAAGATGGATTTCTATTGTTCTGTCTAAATGTTTGTCTTGAAAGGTTGCCATTTATTACGTTGAAATATTATGGGACTTTCAGCCGAGGAATTAATTTAAATTGTCCTTAATATGGCTTTCAGCGGAAATTGGTAAATGTTTACGTTCAAAGAATTTGCTTTGCTGATCTGAAATATTATTTAGGCCTTTAGCCGAGAAGATATTTTAATTTTACTTAAGTATGGCCTTCACCCGTTTCTCTAAATCCTTGTGTTATTAAAAGGAATTATTTAAACCTTATTACTGAGAAGTTACTTGGGCCCTCAGCCGTGAATTGATCCATGTTGTTTAAAGAGAAAACTGTGCACTGTGTTTTCGAGTAGTAAAGTTCTGTGTTCTTGTGTAACTGACAGTAACTGATCTTGGCCCCTTTCCACAACCTTATCCGATCTGTCCTGCGCAACTAGATTTCAATAATGGTGATTGCGATCGTAGTCTGCCGAAACTAATCGTGAATAAACAAATTCTACGCGACTGGTACTGCTTTATAGTTATGAATAAATGATTCTTGCTGGGCCGTTATGCTTGGTAGGAGACCACACGACAATTGGATTACTGTAATTTTTAGGGTTCCGTACCTCAGCCGGTAAAAACAGAGCCGTTAGAGGAACACTTTGTTGTCTGTCCGCCTGTCTGTCTGTCTGTATTTTCGAAACCCGTTTTTCAGAAAAGAGTATTCATATCAAGTTGAAATTTATGTCACGTGTTAAGGTCTGTGGTATCTTGGCGATGTAAAAACGGGAAGCCTCCAAGTGAGTTCAATCAAATGATACGGCCGTTTATGTCACATATTTTGGTACTCGGAAACCTACTCACCAAAACTTATAGGATACTTCCCGTCAGTCTAGAATCATGAAATTTGCCAAAGAGGAAGGTTCCACACTACAAACACAGAAGAAATCCGAGAATTATTAATTTGTAATTATATCAGTGGAAAAACGTTTTTCGTCATTTGTTGTCAGACAATCTGTCTGTCAATCAGTCTGTTAAGTCTTCTTTTCCTCAGGAACGGATAGCTGTATCAAGTCGACATCTGTGTCACATATTAAAGTCTACGGTACCTTAGCGATGTAGAAGAATGAAGCTTTTAAGTCGATGGAATCAAAAGATACAGCCATTTGTGTCATGTGTTTTGCTTCTCGCAAACTCATTCATCAAGAGTTGCTGGGCACTGCCCCTTGACGTAGAATCATGAAATTTGGTAGGTGAAAAGGTTTCACAGTACAAGTAAAGGACAAGTTCAGAAAACTGTTAATTTGTAATCATATCTCTCGGAAAAATATTCTTTCTCAGTTATTGTCCTATTTTGAACATAAAATATCGTCGATAGTCTTGCAATCATAAAGAGCGATATCTTGCCAGAATCAGCGTTGATAACAGCCAAAAGCTGTAAAGATTCTCGTTTCCTGAAGTTGACGAATTTTCTATATTCATAATTAACTCTGCACAAAATCCTAAGTGAGTGAAACCTACTCACACCTAGACAACTTTTTATATTTATGGTACATGAGATTCAGAACTTTATTACCAATCTCACGAAGCTGAGTAGGTAGATACAACTGTAAAATAAAAAAATAAATAAAAAAATAAAAAAAATCGTGAGTTAATCGGGTTTGAAGGTTTTCCAAGCATCTTTAACACTCTAAAGTTAAATAGTCTTTTTTTCTGTCGGCAGCATGGCACTGCGGTAGAGTACTTGCCCATCACGTGGGCGGCCTGGGTTCCGATCCCAGCCTCGGTAAATTTTTAAGCAATGGTGCATATTCTACGTGCATTTCCGTGGAGAGTAAAATACATGAAGATGGAAAAAATATTTTTGATGCTTTAATGCTGAAACAAATTTTATTGCAAATCTCTTACAAAATATCCGTAATCAAGAATCTATATTTTCAACAAAAACTGGACATCCGTGTGTGATACACAACTGCAAATAAGAAGACGGGCATTTTATAAAAGTGATAATCAGAAATGTATTAATTAACATATATTTGATGAAGTTCATATTTAAACTGAACTGAAAGAAGAAAAAGGAAAAAATAATGGACGTAACGAGACAAGAACCGGCGCTGTCTACTATTTTCCATCTTTATGCATTTTACGCTTCACCAAAATGCTCTTAGAACGTGTACTTTTGTTTAAAAATTTGGATTGCCAGGGATGCAAAGCTAGGCCACCCTCTTGGGGGACGAGCTCTAATGGAAAAATCGAGCTTGTTTTAGTCCACTAAGAACACCAGGAAAACTTCAAAACTTCGGAGTCGATTTTCTCGAGAGTCTTTGAGAAATACATTTACTTGCTTCGTGAGATTGATGTTTGAGTTCTGAAAATCTACATCTACTCTACATGGTTACTCTGCAATTCACACTTAGGTGCCTGGCAGAGGGTTAATCGAACCATTTTCATGCTACTTCTCTACCTTTCCACTCTCGAATGGCGCATGGGAAAAAGAAACACCTTAATCTTTTCCGTTCGAGCTCTGATTTCTCTTATTTTATTATGATGTTCATTTCTCCCTACGTAGGTGGGTGTCAACGAAATATTTTCGCATTTGGAAGAGAAAGTTGGTGATTGAAATTTTGTAAATAGATCTTGCCGCAAAGAAAACCGCCTTTGTTTCAGTGACTGCCATCCCAACTCATGTTATCATATCAGTGACACTCTCACCCCAACTGCGCGATAACACGAAACGAGCTGCCCTTCTTTGCACTTTTCCGATGTCCTCCGTCAATACTACTTGGTAAGGATCCCACCACGCGCAGCAATATTCCAGCAGAGGACGGACAAGTGTGGTGTAGGCTGTCTCCTTAGTGGGTCTGTCGCATCTTCTAAGTGTTCTGCCAACAAAGCGCAGTCTTTGTTTCGCCTTCCCCATCTATGTGGGCTTTCCAATTTAAGTTGCTCGAAATTGTAATTCCTAGGTATTTAGTCGAATTGACAGCCCTTAGAGTGTGCGATTTATCGTATACCCCAAATTTATCGGATTTCCTTTCGTACCATGTGGATGACCTCACACTTTTCTTTGTTTAGTGCCAATTGCCACTTTTCCCACCATACACAATTTCTCTCTAGATCATTTTGTAATTGGAATTGATCGCCTGATTTTTTACTAGACGGTAAACTACAACGTCATCTGCAGACAATCTAAGGGGGCTCCTAAGATTATTACCTAGATCATTTATGTAAATCAGGAACAGCAGGGGGCCTATGACACAACCTTGCGGGACGCCAGATATCACGTCTTTTCTACTCGATGATTTACCGTCTGTCACTACGAACTGTGACCTCTCTGAGAGGAAAACACGAATTCAGTCACACAACTGAGACAAATATAAGAAACTGTCCGATTCCGTTATTCTTGCTAGATTTCATCACATGCTTTCGACAGGATCGTCACTCCTTCCCGAGTGCATTTACCACTGAACTACAGACTTCTCACAGCTTCTAAGGACCAAGAAAATTATTAAAAGCTGCTATCAGATTAATCACCGGATACATTTATACTAACACTTCATGTACGTTTGAATACTAAGCGGGAATCACTTTTTATAATCGCTACTGAAGTTTTTTTTTTTTAAGATACTGCTGTACCATTCTTTCATCTGTTTTGTATGTGCCCAGTACCTCTGAGTAACAATTCTTGGATTTACACTGTTTCTTTGTGTTACAGTATCGTGTAGAAAGTATTTAAGTAACTTTTTTACACAAGAACTGTGAAGTTTGCCTCGGTTAAATCTTCTCGTTGAACTGCTGATTGACTACTGGGTTCTTGCATTCGTGTTGAGACCATTTACAGACTTTCACTGAAACGTTTTGTTGCTAAGCTAATTGCCTGATGTGTTTATGAATGCCCGTTAAGTACTCAAATAACGAACGAACTGGACAGCTTTAGTGCTGTGGACTAAGACGTCACCATTGGCATCGTAAAGGCATTTGACAAGAGTAGGGAAAGAAACTGGTCGCACCATTTTCGAAATATCCATATAGGCATTTTTTTATTGGTTTGCTAACACAATACAAAACCTTAATGTAGCCAACAGAATAGGAACTGAAGTACTTCCTCCTCAATGTGAGGCTAATCACTTCGCACCGTCAAAATATTCCACAGACAGTACGCAGACGCAATAGGACGTGGTGGCACAGTTGCCACGAAAGAAATCGGTATATTTGTTTTATAAATTTAACTTGCTGTGTCAATGGTACGTCATAAAGTAAAGCAATATACCTTTTTTGACGGAGACGAGCAAAATGGGAACTAGTTATTTGTTTTAAGAACTGTCTTCGTTGATAACGTTAGAGATGTATCTTGGAAAACGTTTTCCCAGCGATGTTGATTCGGTACATTCAGAAATTTAACGCTGTGAGTAGAACAAGTATTACGGTTTACTGAGAAAACAACTTCTCTACAAAGCGCCATTTCCCGCCAGCTTATTTCAACTGAAAGCAAAACCTCGCATGCCCTTTTAAAAAACCAATGGTCGCTGCCCAACACGCAGAACTAAGGATGATCTTTGCCATGATCACAGATTCTGCAGCCTTTAGAATTACAATTTTTCACAAATTAGGGCATTACAGTTTACTGGTTCTCTCCCTCCCCCCCCCCCCTCTCTCTCTCTCTCTCTCTCTCTCTCTCTCTCTCTATATATATATATATATATATATATATATATATATATATATAAGCGTGTGTAGCTCTGTATACACGAACGGTAAAAAACACTGTTGTAATTTTATATAACATAGTTTATGCCAAGGCAGAAACTAAAACGTTTTGATGCTCCTGTCCAAGATACGGATGTGTAAACACTCTCTGTAAATGTTCAATCAAGGATCTATTCATCTAGGAAGAACTTCTTCCGGCTTTTAGCTCGACATAACGAAGATATACGGCAGGAATTTCCTATGCTCTTTATAAAAGAAAATTTTAGAATAAAAAAACTGCAGGAAACGCTACATTGATGAAATGGAGAATTTTAGATGCCTCAATCAATCTATCGCCAAGACAGATCGCGCACGCCCTTGGAAACGATGGACTATCAAAAATCGTAATATTCTATGAAGGCATAACAAATTATCACATTTTAATCCTTCTAAAATGAGGGGTTATACCATTTGTTATTACATTTGAGGGTGAGACAAAGGAACGTGATAAATCACCAATAAAGAAGATTACGATAAAATGGAGGTAATCGTGAGAGATAGAGGGATTACTAAAGGTTCATACCGTTGCAGCAGCCATAACAAAGAGCTTATATGTAGCTGATTTGGAAACTTCTACATGTGTGAGTGTAATAAATTGTGAAACACCGGACGATGTGATCTTTACGTTCTCTGCGCTTTCAATGAGACATAAGAAAGTGACAGCTGCGCTCCATTCCCGCAGCAGTGGACAAGAAGACCACTCGGCGATTAGATTTTCGTAGTTTTCTTTTTGATATTTGTGGTACGAGGAGTCCGGCACTCAAATACCATCTGCTCAAAGTAGCTCGATGTGAGACGCCCGATAAACCCGTTGGGCAGAACGGGTAATAGGATTGTGAAAAGGGCCAAGGGTTGAAGTCAGTTTCTGCTTCTAATTGTCATTTATTGTAATTTAGCAGCTCTTTCCCGGCTGAAGGCCTCCAACAAGAAATCTTAACAAGATAAAAATCCAATTAAGATAGCAATAAAATAATTCAAAAAACAACATACGCAAAGTGCAATACAAACGACTGAGGATCACAATTAATTTCCAAAATTTTAGAATATATTACCATAGACCTTTGAAGGCAGAAGGCCAACAAGAAATCATAAAAAAATCAAAAATTCAATTAAGATAGCATTAAAATAATTTAAAACCGAAAAGGGAACATATACGAGGTGCAACACAAATGGCTGAGGGCCATAATTCAATTTCAGAACTTCAGAATGTATTACCATAGACCTTTAAAGGCAGAAGGCCGCAGTGTTTAAGCTTGAAAGATAAAATTAAAAATTAATTTTGCAAAATTTTAAGGAACAAAACAATAACCACTAGCCTAAAATTTAAAATAGCTGACAACAGATAATTAAACACTGGTGGCACTCAGAAGGCCTCCAGGCAGGTTGGTCTTCTCTCGTTCACTTAGGTGAGACAGGTGGTGAGCCCAACTATACTTGATCCGTCGGAACCCAACCAGGGGAAGCCACAGACTGACCGACACAATGACTTGCTTCCCGTCAATCAGTATATGAGAACCAAAACCAGCAATGTTACAAATGCGATAATCCCAATGGAATATGTATTAGCTGTCAAAATTACGCACCATGTTGGACGGCGACAACAGGTGAGGAAAGGAAGCTGCCTGAAATTACGTTAGTGGCCGGGGCAGGTTACCAGAACACTAACGGCCACAAGACAGAAATTTCCACTGGTGCTCTCAAATCGTAGTCGACCAAAATAGTTAGTTGCACCTCATGGCGGCCAAATCTCAGCAGTAGAGCCACTCGGTGTTGCTCACTGGAAAACCTCCCCAACAGCAAACCACCGAAGCGAATCACCACAGCATGAATGGATGTGACTTGGGTACTTGAAACCACTACTCAACCTTGACGTCCTGGATCCGTGAACCACAAAGCTCATAGCGATCGCACAGCTCCACACACGGTCCGACACTGCGCAGGGACTACCAGCGTCCCCAGGCGACTGCACCGCGTGGAGAACTTCCCTCGTCCTCCACTACCGACAGAGTGAGTAACAGTTGGTCCGTCCGCAACTGCTGCTCCATCGCGACTGCACTGCTGGTGCGTCTCAAACTCACTTCCAGACACACGACGGCGGAAATACTGGCTCGGACCCAACCATGCAGAGGAAACACGCCCACTGGCTAAACGACATCCCTGCACCAGGAAAGGACCGAGCCATGTTCCCCAAGATGATAATTGAAGGGGCCTGGAAGCGCTCGGAGAACCAGTCACAGGTCGGCCGATGAGACGGTCGACCTCTCAGAGGCAGTACGTCGGCCACATTTAAAATAACTTGTCGAGGAACTAAGGCCAACTACACACACAAGCCGACAAACTCTTGCACGAAGACCTGCACGAACGCAATAGTAACTAAGCACACACGAAAACAAAACGGAAGTCGATGCACATACACACAGCTGACTCATGAACGATCGGCGAGCCAAAACGCGTCGTCTGTTTGGACGTGGCCCGGCCCCAGTGATGCAAAGCGGCAGTGGTCGCGCGAGCCATGTCGATGCAGGCCCCCGCTGCCACTCCAACCCAACTGCACAGGTGCCACTTTGCAACTTCCTGATTGGCAGGTCCGGACTGCCCTCCAGACGCGTTCCAACTGACTAGTCTATTCGAACTAGCGACCCGAACCCCTTATCCGAACTGCGACCAACTAACTTACAACAGACAACGAGCGGGAAGTAATAGCAGTCAAGCAAAGATATTGGGGGAGGGGATATATCGATACACGCTACTAATGCCGCTCATGGTCAGGCAAAGCAGCAACTCAGTGACAGTAGTAATTTAAATTAACATAGTGAGGCGGAAGTATGTTAAAAACATGGTGTAAAATACACGATGGCGGGAACACGAGCCACGCATGGCTCACGATGCAACTCTGAATCATTCTCGATAGAATGGACTTTGAATTTTTATGAGCGTCTTCAATGCCCTAAAGGTTTCTCAACGGGCAGCATGACACTGTGGTAGACTGTTCGCCTGCTGCATAAGTGTTTGAGGTCGGATGCCGGCTGCAGTGTGTCCCAAGAGCATTTCCGTTAAGTGTAAAACACATAAAGAAGAAAATAAGTTTAATTTATATATTTTCAATGGAAACAATCTTTGTGAACAATCTCTCGTAAAATCGGTAAACAAGAAATTATATTAACAATGAAAACGAGATTTTTCAGTGCCATATGTAATTAGAAATAAGGCGATGTTCATTTTTCATAAAATTAACAAGTTATAACACTGCAACAGCGTATTTACGTAGCTTATACTATGAAGAACCAAGTTTGGTTTATTACGTAGTATGTCCCCAACAGAACAAATAAACCTGTCACGGAAAAGCCACGTATAACACTCCTGTCTGCTACTACTACTGCACCATAACCTCAATGCTAGAAACAGGTTGTGACATAAAACTATTTTGTAAAAGCAATTATGGTACAAAGCAGCAGAGCAGTGTTACCCTCTGGGAGGAATTTTGTTAAGTTGACCTTGTTGTATCTAACAGAGGTGGCTTATCGGAAATGAAAGTCAGAATTACGTAAATGTTTGAACAGTAATAAACAAAATTTTGCCTAGCTATACTGTTTCTAGAATAAGGGAAACGGTCGCCAGCCTAATTAGGCAAGAGAAAGATTAACGTTCTCGTTTGTGAAAGTAGGTATAAGTAACTATAGTGGACAAACACAACATAGACTTAGCCACACGCGAGTGCAATGAACTCTGACACACATATGTTTTAAGATTGAAGCTAACAACTGGAGCAGCATGAACTATTTGCTAATTATAACATATGCCGAAACGCACTATTACTTTCAGGGCTTACACAAAGTGAATGGTCTTTATAACATTACTCTTAATATGCACTTCTAATACACAAGAGAGACAAACACTTAGCAATCATGAGTGTATAACGTTTCACAACAGCAGCTTTCTTACTTTTGCTACATCGAAACACAATGTTAACAAAATTGCAAGAAACTGGCTCACCTTTTAGAATTTACTACAGATATCAAAGTGATCATTAGTTAAGCAAAACTTTAGAAACCTCAGTCTTAAGAACTTTTAATTTTGAAGTTAGCAACAGCACTTTAAATAGCAGTTTTAATAGGAAAATTATTTGAGCAAATAACATTTACTTTAACTCACTCTATTGCCACATTAACCTTAACTTTCCTGTTACTAAGTTCAAGAGGCATTAATTAGCAAAACTCTAGGCTCTAATTTCTTTTAGTAAGGACACTCGGATATCACTTTAGCTCAAACGGAGAGGAACCTGAGAGGTGTTATGATGAGGAGAAAAATCAAGGTAGGTACATAAATTCAGATACAAATTACCTTATATTTCAGCACATTAGCACATCCATTAAGCTGATCCTTCACTGTACATCATTATAGTATTACGTTGCAATGATTGCGCAATGTGGTGGTAACTGCATGTTGGTAGGTGGAATTGCAGGCAGAATTGCTGGACTCTGTCATTTCTTGGTGGCGATGATAGATACAAATTCCAGAGTAGTTCCAGCTATTTATCCATCCATCCGAGGCCTTAGAAAGAAGCAGGAAAAGGCTCTCTCGGAATCAGCACAATATGCATCCTTTACATGGCGGTGCATGGACTCGTAGCTCATCTCCGACTGGTGGCTCGTCCCCGACTGACTATCAGTTCCACCTTTTCCACCTAGGCCAACCACAATTTGCGCGCGCTACACAGTTCCGTTCCCGAGGGGAACCACTACACCTCTTATACACAAAATTACTAAGATTCCTAAGTGAGTATCAGCAGTTTACATAACAGCAAACAAACGCATTGGATAACACGGAACATTTGCACATATTAACATGTCTACAAAAAATTATTCACACAAAATTATAATTATATACAGTAAGTTTTGTTCCCTCCAAATGGGACAAACCATTTAAACGAGAGATATGCCACACAGCATACAATCAAATCATGACACCAAAGTTTTAACAAAGAAAGGAGTATACAGTTTTGTGTTACCCATTCAAACAAACACATTTACAGAAGCACAGCAATGTAACATTAAATGAAACAAAAGCAAAATAAATCAGCATAGCATTAGAGCTATGGCCGGCCGGTGTGGCCGTGCGGTTAAAGGCGCTTCAGTCTGGAACCGCGTGACCGCTACGGTCGCAGGTTCGAATCCTGCCTCGGGCATGGATGTGTGTGATGTCCTTAGGTTAGTTAGGTTTAATTAGTTCTAAGTTCTAGGCGACTGATGACCTCAGAAGTTAAGTCGCATAGTGCTCAGAGCCATTTGAACCATTAGAGCTATGGTGTTACAAAGTGTCTGTTTACATATATTTGCTGAATATTGTATTTAAATAAAATAGGTGTTCGAAGCAATGGTTGAGAAGGGAGTCAGTGTTACGGCGTATCCCTGATAATATTCAGTCTGCTCATTGAGAAAACAGTAAAGGAAAGCAAAGAAAAATTTGGAGTATGAATTGAAGTTGAGGGAGAAGAAATAAAAACTTGGACATCTAAGACGATCATCTACAAAAGCAAAACGGCGATAATGGAATGTAGTCGAACAAAATACGGCAATAGTGAGTGAACCAGTTTAGGAAACAAGGCACTTAAAGTATAGATGGGCTTTGTTATTTGGACAGCAAAACAAATTATGATGACCGAAGAACAAGGGATATAAAATGTAGACTGGCAATGGAAACCAAAGTAATTCTGAATAAGAGAAATTTTTTACCACTGAACGTTGATTTAAGTTTCGGAAGTCTTTCCCGAAAATATTTGTATGGGGTGTAGCCATGTATAGAAGTGAAACGTGGGCGATAAAGAGTTGAGACAAGAGGAAAATAGCAGATTTTGAAATGTGGTGCTACAGAAGACTGCTGAAGATTAGACAGGTAGATCACGTAGCTGATGAGGAGGTACTGAATAGAACTGGAGAGAAAATAAATTTGTGACACAACCCGATTAGAATGAGAGATCGGGTGACAGGACACATTATGAGACATCAAGGGATCACCTGTTTAGTATTAAGAGGGAAGTGTGGCGAAAAGAATCGTAGAGGGCGACAAAGAGATGAATACAGTAAGCAGATTCGGAACGATGTAGGTTGCAGTAGTTATTCGGAGATGAAGAGGCTTGCACACAACAGAGTAGCACGGAATACTGAATCAAGCCAGTCTTTGGACTAAAGACTACACAACATTAACTGGTATGCGAACTGAAAAAAAAAGAAATAGATGATACAAGGTTCGAACCCAGTGATTACCAGTCTCCAGCACTACTGAATTTTCCCCATCTTTAAGTGTTTTACGTTTCAAGGAAATTCTCGTAGACATAAACCTTTTTTTTAAAAAAAAGCTTGTGTATGCTGGGGATCGAACCCACTCACCCACATATGGCTGATGAGTATTTTACCACAATGCCACGGTTCCCCGCCGACCTTAATTTAGGACATTAAAGACACTCCAGAACTTTTTAAAAATACAAAGAACTGCTTTGCATATTGTTCCTTGAGCTCTGAACCTCACTTACCACAAATATAAAATATTACAAAAACCCGATTGCCTTGTGGGCTGCTTGCGATGTGCACAAATACGGCGAAATCAAGAACACTTAGCCAAAGCTAAGCAAATTTCGTAACCAGCTGAAATAGCGAAAATATCTGTTTCTGTTAACATCTCAGATGAAATGAACAAAATAACAATCATTTTGTCTTCGTGAAACGCTCTTTTCACTAGACACAAAACCAGTGATCTGTATCACAGGTATTCAGATACAGGAATTGCATTTTGTCTATTATTGTGTATTCGAAGTTACAAGTGTGGCGTCGTGCGTCGTTTTGGGGTGCTAGCAGACTAATACACAGCTCCGAATGACGTCATCGAGGCGTCTGGCCTACCTGATGCGCGTACATTATTTTGATTGTGTACTTTAAAGTTTTCTTCTCTAAAATATTAAATTGTGCGCTTAATGTATTATACATGTTTCACCAACGTGTTTTGTTGGCACACCAGAGATGATTACCCGCTCTACACATTTTCTGTGTATATACTGGGCCAGTTTTAATATATGAAAAAGCAGTCTCCATGTAGCATTAAAGCAGGTGCGGCAATATTAGAGATTTTAGTAGCGGCGCTAATTCAAGCAGTTGCTTTGTAACACCATGTTGTAAATGACGATGTAGGAGCAGTTACTCTTTTTCAGCTTTTTGTCGGTAGAATTGAAATTATTTTTGATTTCAAGAGGTGTAGGAAGACTGACATTGACGGTTTATTGGAAACAATTGATGTCGAGTTTATAATTTTGAAGTTTGTTAAAGCCACTATATTTTAAAAAAGTATAAGTAGACGAATGTCCAGACTCCACACCAAGAATACAGTCTGATCAAAACGATCAACACACTTATTTCTGGACATTAATATGGAGTGTGTCCACCCATCCTCTATATGACGGCTGGAAAAAAACTCAGGACAATATCGATAAGACATTTGAATGAGTGAGGATGAATGTCAGCCCATTTTTCCTCAAGGGAAACAGGTCTGGAAAGAGGTCGACACTGTAACTTGTCTCCAGGGAGTTCCATTCGTTTCATTTCGGGACTCTGTTAATATCCACAAATCACTACCTCACCAATTGTGCTTTATGATAGGATTAGCTGTCATGGTGATATAAACGATCAACATTTCTGAACTGTTCCTCTGCTGTTCATAGCACACACTACTGTTAAAGGGCTCCATATGCTTCCATATTTTGAGTTTTCTTCGTTGCAGAAAGGGGATCACACAGCTACAGAACACTTTTTCCCAAAAAACTGCTCCACAACGTAATTAATAACCTACTATTCAAATTAGACTACCAAATCAATTAATAGCGATGCATGGAAGTGGAAATGTGACAGAAAAATACAACAGTGATCGCCAATGTAATAAGAAGTTTTCCATTTTAGTGCCACACTGCGTATGTGTACTGCTTTCCTGTAAGATGGGTCCGCTGGTGGAGGGTGGGAGGTTGAGGACTACAAGACAGTCATAAAACTGTTCCTTGCTGAAAGGCAGTTTCCGGCAAGGTTCACTCTGAACTGATGTGTGGTGTCACCGAAGGTGTCTTACGTTCCGATAAGAGCTTTATTGACTGCATCCGGCGACATTCAACAGACTGTAAACAGCGATTGTGAGAAGCACCGTAACACCTGCTTTCTAAAAGGACCGATATCTGCAAAGGAACGGGGAAACAACAGGCTCTCAGAGCGAGAACAGTACGTTAGAGCCTAAGGATGACAGCAGTGATTCATGTTAACATTTTATAAGGGAGCAAGGAACAGTTTTATGACTCCCTTGCAGTCCTCACCCTCCCACTCCCAACCAGCGGACCCAGCTTACAGGAAAACACCACACGTACACAGTACGGCAACGGAATGGAAAATTTCTTATTACATTCGCAATCGTTGGTATATTTTTCACTTACATACCTACTTATAGGGGAAAGAGTAGAAGAAAAGGTTACAGGAGAATATGGGCCTGGGACAAGGAATGAGAGATGAGAAAGACTGAGTTCTGTAATAAATTCCATCAAGTAATAGCGATTACTCTATTCAAGAATGACAAGGGAGGGAGATATAATGGAAAAAGAGCTGATGATACGGGAAGACTTCAGTTAGATTACATCTTGCTAGACAGAGGTTCCGAAATCATATGCTAGATTGCAAGGCCTACCCAGGGGCAGATACAGACTCAGATCACAATTTAGTAGTGATGAAGAGTAGGCTGAAGTTTAAGAGACTAGCCAGGAAGAATCAATACGCAAAGAAGTGGGGTACGCAAGTACTAAGGAATGGTGAGACATGCGTTTAGTTCTCTAAGGCTGTAGATAAAGCAATAAGAATTAGCTCAGTAGGCAGTATAATTGAAGAGAGGTAGACATCTCAATATGGGGCAGTCACAGAAGCTGGAAATAAAAACATAGGTTCTAAGAAGGTAACTGCGAAGAAGCCATAAGTAACAGAAGAAGTACTGCAATTAGTCGATGAAAGAAGGAAGTACAAAACCGTTCAGAGAAATTCAGGACTACAGAAATACAATTCGCTGAGGAATGAAATAAATAGGAAATACAGGGAAGCTAAGCCTAAATGGATGCATGAAAAATGTGAAGAAATCGAAAAAGAAATGACTGTCGAAAGGACAGACACAGCATATGGAAAAGTCAAAACAACTTTCGGTGATATGAAAAGCCCGAGTGATAATATTAAGAGGGAAACGGGAATTCGACTGTCAAATGCAGTGGAGAGAGCGGATAGTTGGAAAGAGCACATTGAAGGCCTCTGTTAGCGGGAATATTTGTTTGATGTGATAGAAGAAGAAACAGGAGGCGATTTAGAAGAGAGTTTTGGAGGGCTTCAGGTCAAATAAGACACACGGAATAGGTAACAATCCATTAGAATGTCTAAAATCATTGGGGGAAGTGGCAACAAAATGACAGTTTACGTTGGTGGGTAGAATGTGTGGATGCGCGACATGACATCTGACTTTCGGAAAAATATCTTTCACATAATTCCGAAGGCTGCAAGAGCTGACAATTGCGAGAATTATCGCACAATCTGCATAACAGCTCATGCAACCAAGTTGCTTACAAGACCAATATACAGGAGAATGAAAAAGGAAATCGGAGATGTGTTAGATGACGTTCAGTTTGGCTTTAGGTAAGGTAATGGCACAAGCGAGACGCAATTATGAAGTTGCGGTTGGTATTGTTAGAGAAACGAAGAAAAATGAAGACATGTTCATAGGAAAAAGCGTTCGACAATGTAAAATGGTGCAAGATGTTCGAAATTCTGAGAAAAACAGGGGTAAGCTATAGGGAAAGGCGGATAATATATAATATGTACAAGAGCCAAGAGGGACTAATAAAAGCGGACGTCCGAAGACGAACTGCTCAGATTAAAAAGTGTGTAAGACAGGAATGTGGACTTTCGCCCTTAGTGTTCAATCTGTATATTGAAGAAACAATGATGGAAATAAGTTCAGGAGTTGGATTAAAATTCAACGTGAAAGGGTATAAATGATACGATTCGCTGCTGACATTGCGACCCTGAGTGAAAGTGAAAAAGAATTACATGATCTACAGAATGTAATAAACGGCCTAATAAGTACACGGTATGGAGTGAGAGTAAATCGAAGAATGAAGAAAGTAATGAGAAGTAACAGAAATGAGAACTGCGAGCAACTTGACAGTACGATTGACGGTCACTTAACGCATAAAGTTAAGGAATTCTGATACCTAGGCAGCAATATAACTAATTACGGGCAGAGCAATGAGGACATCAGTAGCAGACTAGCACTGGCAATACGATCATTCCTGTCCAAGAGAAGTGTACTATTAAACACAGGCCTTAATTTGAGGAATACGTTTCTGAGAACGTGCTTCTGGAGCACAGCATTGCATGCTAGTGAAACATTTATCCAAAGGGCTCGAAGCACTATGGGACATTACAACTGAGTTCATCAGTCCCCTAGACTTAGAACTACTTAAACCTAACTAATTAAGGACATCACACACATCCATGCCCGAGGCAGGATTCGAACCTGCGACTGCAGCAGCAGTGCGGTTTCGGACTGAAAAGTCTAGAACCGCTCGGCCACAGCGGCCGACAGTGAAACATTTACTGTGGAAAAACAGGAACAGAGGAGAATCGAAGCATTTGAGGTGTTGTGTTACAGACGAGTGTTGAAAATTAAGTGGACTGATAAGGCAAGGAATGAGGAGGTTCTATGCAGAATCGGGAAGGAAAGGAATATGTGGAAAACACTGACAAGTAGAAGGCACAGGATGATACGTCCTCTGTTAAGAAATCAGGGAATGACTTCCACTGTAGTAGAGGGAGCAATTGAGGATAAAAACTGCAAAGAAAGACAGAAGTTGCAATACATCCACCAAAGAATTGAGGACATAGGTTTCAAGTGCTATTGTGAGATGAAGAGGTTGGCACAGGAGAGGAATTCGTGCCGGGCCTCATAAAACTAATCAGAAGACTGCTGACTCAAAAAACAAAAACAACAGAATACAAAAAAGGGAGCCCTGGATTCGTTCACAAAATCACTTTTTATAGGGGGGGGGGGGGGGGGGTGAAGATTTGTCACTTCATAATACTGGCGGAAATATAAAACCTCTCTCACTGTGGTACAGAATATTTGTTTTCTGCCCCACTCTAAGAGAGAAATGTGTATTCGTGGTTAATCACAGCCGATTGTTATCGAGAAGCGAGATTGTAGCTATTTTATACAAATATCATTGGTTGGAGCTAAGGTCTTTATTGATTGGCAAATGAGAGTCGGTGCTAGTGGTACCAGCAAAATTTTGAGAAGGACAGAACATAAACATTTCATCTTGGACATCAGAGGAAGAGATGTGTCTCCTTACACCTACAGATATGGAGGACTTGGCCCTACAGCTGACCATTGATGCTGGGGCTGAACTTAACAACTCACAGCTATCATTGCTGCCATCATCTGCACCGGAGTTTTAGTACGATGGTAAGCATGAACCGCATTTCTGCACATTGAACTTTATTAGTTTCCAGTCGGTAGCAGTGTCTTAACGTTTCACATGATGTAATGGGGACCAATCTCTTCACTGTAGAGCAATCTGTTCACGGTATAGGTCACTGTTTTCAGGGTAAATGCACAGCCATAGTCTGAAATAAGAATTTGGTGACCCTCGCCTACAGCTTTTTCTGATGTCAGTAATCGCCTTGTAACTAATCAAATTAAGGTTTTTGCCACCCAGGGGCTAAAATTTTTTGGACTGTTGTCATTTTCTGATAAGCTGTGACAGAAAATTTAAAATATTTAACCGTCTATTTCTTACATAGCGAGAGCAGGAAATAACACGAATGTATTATAATATCAATAAACTTCGCGCACCAAAAATAATATTCTGTTAGGTTATGAGATGAGAGTTCTGATATGATAGAGATGGTGATGCTTTCTCGATTGCGAAAGATTCCGCACTAGTCCCTCATTCTGATCACTGGGAGGGGCTGTCAAGGGGAAAGTGAACGTCAGAAAAAGATTGAATAACCAACGAAAGGATAATGTTCTACTAGTCGGGCAGTGGAATGCCAGAAGTCTGAACCTGGCAGAGAAGCTAGGAAATCTGAGAAAGGAAATGATAACTCTTTGTCTAGATACAGCGGAGGTCAGTGAAGTCAAATGGAAATAAATATTTCTGGTAAAATGAATGTAGGGCAATATCACCAGCAGCATAAAACGGTATACAGGAAATAGGATTCGTTGTGAAGTGATAGGGTTGCTCTCATTAGAATTATCAGCAAACCAAAATCAAAAAGTGTTAAGGTCTACATACCTACGTCGCAAGCAGGAGATGAAGTGATAGAGAAAGTATATGAGGATACTAAACGCATAATTCCGCACTTATGGCACATAAAAATCTAACGCTCATGGGGGATGGCAATACGGTTGTGGGGGAATGAGGAGAAGAAATGGTTACGGGAGTTTATGGGGTTGATACTTGGAACGAGAGAGGAGAAAGACTGAGTTCCGCAATAAATTTCAGCTAATAACAGCGAATACTCTCTACAACAATCACTAGATGAGGAGGTATAGTTGCAAAAGGCCGGGAAAGACGGAAAGGTTTCGTTAGATTATATCATGGTCAGGAAAGCATCCAGAAGTCAGATATTGGATTGTAAGGCGTACGCACGAGCAGATCTCAATTTAGAAGTAGTGAAGAGTAGACTAAAGTTTCAGAGACTAGTCAGGAAGACTCAGTGCGCAAGAGAATTATGTAACGGAAGTACTACGGAATGAAGAAATACGCTCGAAGTTCTCTGAAGCTCTGTATGCTATAATAAGGAATAGCTTAATTGTCATTTCAGTTGGAGAGGAATGGACATCTCTGATAAGGGCAATCACAGAAATTAGAAAGAAAAACGTTGGTATAAAGAAGGTAACTGCGAAGAAAACATTGGTGGCAGAAGAAATACTACAGATAATCGATGGAAGGAGGAAATACAAAAATGTTCAGGGAAATTCGGGAATACACAAATACAGGTCTGTTAATAATGAACTAAACTGGAAGCGCAGGGACGCAAAGGCAAAATTGCTGCACGAAAAATGTAAAAAATTCTCAAAAGAAGTGATAGCCGCAAGGACTGGCTCAGCGTATGGAAAAGTAGAAACAGCCCTCGGTGGAATTAAAAACAAGGGTGTTTAGATTAAGATGATGAAGGCCCATACTTGTTGACAGAGCGTAGGGTAACGATGCGGGAGACCTGCACCGCTGTACTAGACAAGGTCCTAGAGGAGGTGGTTTGCCATTGCCTTCCTCTGACCGCAATGGGGATGAATGATGATGATGAAGACGACACAGCAACACCCACTCATCTCGATATAGGTGAAAATTCCCGACCCCTCCGGGAAACGAACCCGAGACCCCGTGCTCGGGAAACGAGAACGCTACCGCGAGACCACGAGCGTCGGTGTTAAATTAAGAGGACAACGGAAATTTGAATGTTAAATGCAGAGAAGAGAGCTGGGAGGTGAAAAGAGCACACTGAAGGCATCTACGAAGGCGAAGATTTGCCTGATGATGTGATAGAAGAAGAAACAGAAGTCGGTACAAGTATTATATAAGAGACAGGGGACTAGTATTAGAATTAGAATTTATGTGTGGTTTGAACTACTTGAGATTAAATAAAGCGGAAGGGATTGGTAACATTACGTTAGCATTTGTAAAGTCATTGGGGAAGTGGCAACAAAACGACTGTTCGTGTTGGTGTGGAGAATGTATGACTCTGGCAATATAATTTGACTTTCGGAGAAACATCATCCACACAATTCCGGAGACGGCAACAGCCTAGAAGTGCGAGTATTATAGGACCATCAACTGCACAGCTGATGCAGAAAAGAATGACACATAGAAGAATGGAAAAGAAAACCGAGGATGTGTTGGGTAACCATTCTTTTTGCTTTAGGAAACGAAAAGACACCAGAGGCAATTCTGACGTTGCGGCTGATAATGGAAGCAAGTCTGCAGTAAAATCAAAGCACGTTCATAGATTTTGTCAACCTGAAAAAAGCGTTCCACAAAGTCAAATGCTGCAAGATGTAGGAAATTCTGAGAAAAAAGGTAACGTAAAGGGAAAGATAGGCAATATGCATTATGTACAAGAGCCAAGAAGAAACAGCAAGAGTTTAAGGCCAAGAACGAAGAACTCGTATTAAAAAATGTTGTAAGACAATGATATAGTTCTCGCCCTACCCTTCAATGTGTACATCGAAGGAGCAATAACAAAAATAAAAGAATGGTTCAAGATCGGAATTTGAATTCGAAGTGAAAGGACATCAATGACAACACTCACTGATGACATTGCTATTCTCAGTGAAAGGGACGAATAATTACTGTATTCGCTAAGTGAAGTGAACAATCTAATGAGTACAGAATATGGATTAAGAGAAGAAAGGCGAAAGTAATGAGCAGCAGCAGAAATGAGAACAGCGAGAAACTTAACATCATGTTTCGTGATCACAAAGTGCGTCAATTTAACGAGTTCTGCTACATAGGAATGAAAGTAGCCCATGACGGAAGGAGAAAGGATGACATCAAAATCAGACTAGTAATGGCAAAACTGGCATTCCTGATCAAGAGAAGTCTCCTAGTATTAAACATTGGCCTTAATTTGAGGAAAAAAATTTCTGAGAATGTACGTTTGGAACAAAGCTGTGTATGGTAGCGAAACATGGACTATGGGAAAATCTGAAAATAAGAGAATCGATAATAAAAAGAGCCAGGGTGATAGGACATCTATTAAGTCGTCAGGGATAACTTTCACGGTGCTCGAGGGAGCTGTAGACGGTAAAAACTGTAGAAGAAGACAGGGATTGTAATACACCCAGCAAATGATTGAAGACGTAGGTTGCAAGTTATACTCTGAGATGAAGAGTTTGGCACAGCGGAGGAACTCGTAGAGGATCGCATTAGAAAAAGAAAAAAAATGTTTGTACATTGTGCAACACTAGCGTGGAACTGTAGACTTATAAACGTTGTGTTGATTACTTTCAGTTGCAGGGAATCGCACACGTCGACCAAGGAAAGCATTTTTGTAAAAATGATTAAGTTCATACGTCAAAGACTAAATGAGCTAAAAGCACTTTCAAAGAGTAAAAATTTTTACCCAGTTCCCCTAATGTTCTACAAATCACTAAGTATCCTGTGCTTGTTTCTTGAATCATCGCTCTCCTGACTAGTTTGATGCAGCCTGCCACAAATTCCCCTCTTGTGCAAACGCCTTCATCACACAATAGCACTTGCAACCTACGTACTAAATTATTTGTTGGATTTCTTCCAATCTCTGCCTTCCCCTACAGTTTCTGCCCTCTAAAGCTCCCTATAGTGCCATGGTGGCTATTCCTTCACGTCGTAACACATGTTCTACAGTCTTACCACCCTTCTTGTCAATGTTTTCCATATCTTCCTCTTTTCACCGATTTTGGGGAGAACCTCATTCCTCATCTTACCGATCCAACTAATTTTCAACACTCTTCTATAGCACCACATTTCAGATCCTTCGATTCTCTTCTGTTCCTGTTTTCCTACAGCCCATGATTCACAACCATACAATGTTGCGCTCCAAACATACATTCTCAGAAATTTCTTCGTCAAAATAAAGTCTATGGTTGATACGAGTGGACTTATCCTGACCATGAAAACCTCTTTGCCTGTGGTAGTCTGCCCTTTATGTCGTCCTTGCGTCCCAGGCAGCGTAATTTATTAATTTCGTTTACCTCGTGATCACCAATTTTGATTTCAAATATCCTCCGGGAATTCAGCCAGGTAACACTTTCAGGCGGTCGCTGAAAGTGTTACCTGGCTGAATTCCCGGAAGTTATTTGAAAGTTGTATACGCCAGGAGAAACTCAGGTCTCATCAATTTTGATGTTAAGTTTCTCGCTACTCTCATCACTGGTTCTTCTCATGACTTTGGTCTTTTTCCGGTTTACTCTCAGTCCATCTTCTGCACTCATTAGACCACTCCATTCAACAGATTTGTTCTTTTTCACTTTCACTGTGGATAGCGATGTCATCAGTAAATCTTAATATTCTTTCACCTTTTTTTTTTTTCTTTAATCCCACTCTTTTCTATCCGTCATTGCTTCTTCGATGTTCGGATTTAACAGCAGTGGCGAAAGGCTGCGTCCCTGTTTTATGCCTTTTTTTAAACCACTTCGTTCTTTTTCATCCTGTCTTACTCTTCTCTAGTGGTTATTGTACATCTTTCCTTTTCGCTGACTAATATTTTTCTCAGATTTTCGAACATCTTCCCACTTTACATTGTCAAACGCTTTTCCTAGGTCTACAAATCCTAAGAGCATGTCTTTATTTCCGCCAGTCTTGCTTCCCTTTCGAAACGCAACGTCAGATCTGTCTGTGCGGTGACTTTCCCTTCCCAAAAGCCAAACTTATCGTGATCTATCTGAGCCGTGGCGGCTTATTTCACTTTTCCACTACCGATACTTCTAACTGGCCTCTTACCAGGTAGTGCGTATTACACCCTTATGCGGTTATCGCTGCCCAGGCTGGGCTCTAAGGGTGGCCGCTACAGCGGCGTCGGGAGGCGCCTTCGAACATCGTAGTGCTGTCAGTTTATGTGTAGTCTTCGCGTAGTGGGGAGCGGGGACCAACGGCACTGCTTGGGGCAACGGACACGCGGCGCAGATTGGTACGACGTCTTTTCCGGGGCGTAGTTCACTCTTCTTCACCAGGACTGGCCAGAAGGCAAAACCTATGCTGGTTGTACAGCTCTGTGTGCTGAGTTCTCTCTCTCTGCAAGCTGTTTGAGCTGATGTTTCGCGTGTATATTGAGTCGTAATGCACGCATTTGTTATTTGACTCTATGTAGTTTCTAGGACGTAATGTGTATGCCCTGATTGGCGGGAATGCTATTTCAAAGCTACAGCGTTTCCCTTGTGGTGTACTAAATTTGGTGCTTTGTATCATATCTGGTAGTAATGGCGGTTTGTGTTGCTGTGTAGTGTGCCCAGCTTTCACGCATAATGATATCAGGGGCCTATGAATTATCTAGTTCTTTTTTTAATTTCGTTTTTCGTTTTTAAATTGTTTTATGCGAGAGAACAAACTGTTTTTTAATTTTAATATTCGTTTTAACTGTGTCTTAGATGCTGGTGTGCTTTCTGGTATTATTATTATCCAACCCTTTAAGTTTAGTATGTACCTCCAGCTAAAGGTAAGACCTTAGCGAGATGTTATTTATATTCCTTCCTGGAAGAATTCACAGCTCCCTTTGAGTAGTTCTCTTTTACACATAACATTTTTGCGATGCTTATTTCCTAGGGCGTATGAACTTATTAGAAATGTTCTATAAGCGCAGTCGTGGTTAAACAATTTCAGTTGTAGTGTGATACAATGAGACACTTATGATCGATGTTTGTCGACAGCACGAACTAAATTGCTGGGAGAGCGGTCCGTGTCGGCAGATTTTTGCTGAGTGGGCCGTGTGGACACCTCTCAAGCATTTCCGAGCACGGCTTGCTTTTTTTTTTTTTTTTTTGCAGTCGTGTGTCCTGACTATCTGTGGTCACGGTGAGTACCTTATGTTATCTGACTTGCACTGTAAACGAAGTTTTGGTGTCTATCGAGAGCCGTTTACCTACTTAGTTGGCTTCACACAGGAATTTTCGCTTTAACATTATTGTTGCTTTTAATACAATTTGTAATTTCGTTCTAAATTTTATTTTAAGTTAATCGATGTAAGCCCTTTGGGTAAGCAATAAAGGTGAACTTTTACGTCTTGTTAACCAGCTAACATTTATCTTTTGGGGGTCTGTTTCATGTCTTGGTTTTGAGCTTATTTGTCATTGCTTGGTTTTAATTATTTTGCTGGTTTATTTAATTTTAAAACATTAAATTTTTTAAGGTCAGTGTTGTTAAAGTCTTATCATCTAGCATCTTGTTTAAGGCCATCCAAAGGAAATTATTGTAATTCAGTAACTGGGTTGTTAATTATTTTGAACTCTTTTCAAGTGTGTAAATTTAACGTGCCAAATTTTTCTACTCCTTTTTCTTAAAGGTGAGCTGTTGTTACCTTGAAAAATAGATGTTTGCCGTCAAATTAATAAATGACGTTAGTTAAAGGGGCCTAGTCTTTCCATGGCATTTTCTTGATCCTGGTAAGTCCCGGTCACAAAATCCTACTTCTTTTTTCATTCTCCTGTAGATAATTCTTATCAAGAACTTCGGTGCACGGGATGTTTAGCTGATTGTGTGATAGGTCTCCCACTTATCTGCCCTTGCCATCTTCGGAATTGTCTGGATGATATTTTTCTGAAAATCTGATAGTATCACACTAGCCCATTTATTCTACGCACCAACTTGAAAAGTCCTTTCGTTGCCACTTCTCACAACGATTTTAACATTTCCAATGGAATTTTATCTATCCTTTATGCATTATTTCACCCAAAGTCTTCCAGAGCAGTTTTCAATTTCGACTCCAATACTAGATCCCCTACGTCTTCCACAACGACTCCAATTTCTTCTTCTAGCAAGTCTTCACTAAACGCGGTAGGGAGGTGATATTGATTGGTAAGGTGCTGAAGCATTGTAAGAAATTCAAATTTAGGGGACCCACTTCATGTAAACAAAAAGAATCTCAGAAGCGTAACACAGACCTCACACGTTTATAGTACTGTTGTTCAAATGTGTGTGAAATCTTATGGGACTTAACTGCTAAGGTCATCAGTCCCTAAGCTTACACACTACTTAACCTAAATGATCCTAAGGACAACACACACACCCATGCGCGAGGGAGGACTCGAACCTACGCCGGGACCAGCCGCACCAGTCCATGACTGTAGCGCCCTAGACCACTCGGCTAATCCCGCGCGGCGTTTATAGTACTACTTTATCAAGAGATACTGAAGGCAAAACTCACCAAAGAACAACACAGCAATTTAAAAAAACTTCCATTTTAAGTAACACTCTCAGCCATGTCATTTTAATTAAAGTAAAGGAACTACTGACAGAATTTAAATAACAAAACATCACAACAGCAGCTGTTAACAATATTACTGTTATGACTTACTGGAAGCAACTGGTTGCAGAATTTAATGGAAGGATATAATGAACCAAGTACTATCTGGCCACCAGGTTATCTGCCGTCGTATTTAAACGAATAATGAATGCAGTAAGTAAAAGGGCAAATGTTCACCAAGTTCAGTACCAGCACTTACAGAAAGCAGTTAAAGGGAGACTTTAAAATGATGATAGTAACAATAACAATAAATGGAGTAAGTAAAGGACCAACTGCTCACCAGATTTTGTATAATCATTTACGGGAGACAACTGGTGGTAGAATTTACAATAATAGTCAACGAAATAAGCAAAAGAGCAGCTTCCCACGCAAATGAGTAGTATCATTTACTGAGAGTGACTGGCCACAGAATTAAAAATAATAACAATCCAATGATTCTTTTTAAAAAGTGACAACCAGACATCCATTTTAAACGAAGAAAGCTCCGGTGAAAACGTAATTTAGTATAATACAGGCAAACAGAGACGTAAATCTTATTCAGAGTATACACTTACCCAAAGTGTCGGAGCAGATATTTGTACCAGTACCGCTCCAGTACGGCCTTTTTTGCCTAATGAAAAACAGTACACCTCTTCGTTTGGAGATTAGCAAATAACATAAGAGTGGAATACTCGGGTTATGGAGGAATCAAGACCAGAATACGAGTCTGGCTTAGGATCTCCAGGCTAAAATGCCCACCAGCCTCACTAGATTCTTACTTCACTTCCCCCAACGCTGCTTGCGGATAAGAAAGGCTGTAGCAGCTTGTGATCCCTCTCTTTCAGTAGAGGCTAAACTAGTTACACAGTGGCCCTAGTTCTGGTATTCGTGAATACGCATAATGAATAGCAGAATTACTAGATACCTTTCATGTAACATACGAGACACAAATCAAAACAAAATTACCAGCTATACATACACACAACAGATCATTTGGAGTTAGTTGTCCACACAAGCTACAACAGTACGTAAGACATAACAGTCGTGAGTTAAATTACACGAGACATTGCCATTTTGGACAGGACCCACACTTAATACGACTCGGCCTACCAGCTCCTCTGAAGGCGTAAGGTTGACACCAAACCTTATAAACTAAACTCCTCCCGCACAGGCCATGAAGGTCCAAAGTTACTGACTGGCTGCCGTGTCATCCTCTCCCCACAGGCGTCACTGGATGCGGGTATGGAGGGGCATATAGTCAGCACACCGCTGTCCCGGCCGTATGACAGTTTCCGATACCGGAGCCGCTACCTCTCAATCAAACAGCTCCTCAGTTTGCCTCACAAAAGCTGAGTGCACCCAGCTTGCCAACAGCGCTCGACAGACTGGATGGTCACCCATCCACGTGCTAGCCCAGCCCGACAGTGCTTAACATCGATGATCTGAAGGGAACCAGTGTTACCACTGCGACAAGGCCGTTGGCAAACCTTATAGGTCTTGTAATTAAGGTTTTCCCTGAGACATTTAAGAAGAAATGAATTGAAATTTGTGCTACTGCCGGGACTCAAACCCGGGGCTTCTTCCTTACTGGGCAGAAATGCTAACCATTACACAATCGCAGCACTATGGTCAACACTGCTGCACGAACTACCCAAATTTAGTGTCCTCCCCAACACAAACTTCGATGCACGTCTTCAGCTTATTTTCCCCCTTAGTAATTCATTTCCACTGCTTCCACCAATATCACAGATAACGATGAGACTTAAACGTCTCAGTGAAAACTTTAATTACGAGGTCTATAAGATCACCTATGGTACAGGACTTTGCTATTACGCCCAATGCTGGGGTGCTATTCCAGTGCCGGAGAGCCCTGGCAATAGTAACAATGTACGTGGAAAACAAGCTGATGACATGAATCAACGTTTGTGTTGGGGAGGGCACTCGGCTTGCGTAGTTCATGCAGCAATGCTGACCATAATGTTGCGGTGGTGTAATGGTTAGTGTTTCGGCCTAGTAAGCAAGAAGACCCGCGTTCGAGTCCTGGCCGTGTCGCAAAATTTCAATTCATTTCTTATCCTTCCATCATTGTCGCTAATATCAAACAATAAGTAGGAAAGCATTTGATTGGCGCCCTGACATAACTATACACTGACTTCAGTATGCTCTGACAAATTTATGGGCAACCAGGGTCGGCGAACATATAGATGGGCAGATCGCCTTACGGTACAACTCTCATAAAACGAAATGCTCACTGTAGTTTCTGAGGATTGTCGTGAGAATCAAAAGCAGTCTCAGAATGCTAGCAAGCGGGTTCATCCGCAACGATATTAGCTGACCACACGGCAACAGCGACCACATCAGGTCAGCACGGACTCGCGTTTTGAAGCGGAACAGCTCCCACGCCTTGCGCCACGCTAACGACAAACACGCTGCTCTTCTTCTGTAGTTGGATGGGGAAGAAGGGAATGGGAAGGAAGAAAAATTAGCAGCTGTATAGGAACTTTATGTGAAATCAGCGGTGGAGAGTGAAAAAATGTGTGCCAGACCAGGACTTGAACCCCGGATCTCTTGCTTCCTAGACAGTAGCGTTAGCCACTGTGCCACCGGGACAGAGCGTTTACGGCAAATGCAGCACGCTCCCTGACTGACCCACACTCCCACCTGGCGCTAGCTACCCGTGCGTATCTTCGGCGCTTGTTAATGGCGGATTACCGCTCATGGTCCAACGTAAATACAGCCACACTGAAGGTCGTGGATTCATTGCACATCAAGGCGAAAGAGCAGACACCGTGCATTCATGTAACACTGGTCTTCCTTGTGGCTCTTGCCTGTCCATTAACTTACTGAGTTCGCTGAACACTGTGACTGCCCTTAAATACCTTACTCGTTCCACTGTCCCAATCAGCTGTGTTGCCAACGTCAGGCACCAATCGATGTAGTGCGAAAAGGAAAGATACCCTGCTCAGCATAATCAGTGAAGTCTTCCCCTTAATAGAGGCTTTCAATTGACTCCCTCCGCCTATCTGCTCTCTCCTCAGCATTTAACAACCGAACTCTCATTGTATTCTTAATGTTAATGCTCTTACTTTTAATTTCACCGAAGATTGTTTTGACTTTTCTATGCACTGATTCGAACCTTTTGATGATCATATCTTTATCCATTGCTTGAAATTTTTCCAGCAGTCATTGGCTTCCCTACGCTATTTCCTGTCTATTTCATTCCTAAGAAGTTCACATTGCTGTATACCTGTATTACCCTGATCGATTTCATACTTCCTCTTTTTGTCGATCAGTTGTAGCATTTCTTGTTACCCAAGGTTTGTACTTATGTTTCTCTGCCCAGTATCCGTGGTTGCCATTTTTAGGTGTCCACTCCTTTTCGGCTGAAATGCTTACTTTGCTACTCCTTATCACAGTTTCCAAATCCTTAGCGAAATTCAAATTCGTCTCATCGTTTGTCTGTACTTCAGTGTCCCACTTCCTTCCAAATTGATTCTTCTGGTAGATTCTCTTAAACTTCAGTCTACTATTTATCATTACTAAACTGTCATCTGAGTTTATATCTGCTTCTGTGTGCGGTTTACAATCCAATATTTGATTTAGGAATCTTGAACTACACATTTTCTCCAGTAGCCTACGTTCTTCATCAGGGTTCAAGATATCTCCTTACCAAGTTCTAACCGAAATTGTACTGAATGCTTTCTCAGAAAATTATTTTGAGCAATTAGTTCATGACCCCTCTCGAAGCGTACATGGTTGCGAAAGAGTACTTTACATCTTAGCAACAAATAATAGGGAGCATCATGACGATACAGCGATTAGCGACCACAAGGCAGTTTCTGCTAGGCTGAATACCGCGACACTCACAATAACCAAAAATAAACGCAAAGTGCACCTATTTTTTAAAAAAAGGCTGATATAAATGCTCTTAACGCTTTTTTAAGAGACAGTCTCCACTCCTTCCGATCCGATCACGTAAGCGTAAAAAATGTGTAGTATGACTTCAGAGAGATAGTATCGACGGCAGTTTTGAAATATATATCATGTAAATTAATAAGTAATGGTACTGATCCCCGATGGTACACAAAACGAGTCAGATTGCTGTTTCAGAAGCATGCGAAATTTGAAATCCCCTAGATTGGCAGTGTTTTGCATTAAGTTCGAAATATAGTGCATGCTTAAATGCCAGATGCTTTCAATAATTTCCACAACGAAACTCTGCCTCGGAATCTGGCATAAAACCCAAAGATATTCTGTTTATACATAAAGCACGTCAGTTGCAAGACGCAATCAATATCTTCAATTCGCGATAACAACGGTGACGTCACTGATGACAGTGTCACTAAAGCAGAGTTATTAAACACGGTTTTCCGAAACCTCTTCACCTAAGAAGACGAAGTAAATATTCCTCAGTTCCAATCAAGAGCAACTGAGAAGATTAGAAACATAGAAGTAGATGTCCTCGGTGTAGCAAAGCGGCTTAAATCGCCTAATAAAAGCAGGCCTCCGGTCCAGGTTGTATACCAGTCAGGTTCCTTTCAGAGTATGCTGATACAACAGCCCAATATTTAGCAGTTATATACAACCGCTCGCTCATAGAAAGATCAGTACTTAAAGAATGGAAAATTGCTCAAGATATAAAAAGGGATATAGGAGTAATCCGCTGAATTACAGTCCCGTATCACTAACGTCGATTTGCAGTATGGTCATGGAACATATACTGTGTTCGAACATTATGACGTACCTCGAAGAAAACGATTTTTTGACACATAGTCAGCACTGATTCAGAAAATATCGTTCTTGTAAAACACAACTAGCTCTTTATTTTCATGAAGAAATGAGTGCTATCCACAGAGGATGTCACATTGATTGATATTTTTAGATTTCCAGAAGGCTTTCGACACCGTTCCTCACAAGCGTCTTCTAACCAAACTGCGTGCCTACGGAATATCGTCTCAGTTGCGCGACTGGATTCGTAATTTCCTGTCAGACAGGTCACAGTTGTAGTAATAGACGGAAAGTCATCGAATAGAACAGAAGTAAGATCCGCTGTCCGCTGTTCCCTAAGGAAGTGCTATAAGCCCTCTATTGTTCCTGATCTATATTAACGACATAGGAGACAAATTGAGCAGCCGTCTTAGATTTTTTGCAGAGGATGCTGTCATTTACCGTCTTGTGAAGTTATCAGATGACGAAAACGAATTGCAAAATGATTTAGATAAGACGTCTGTATGTTGCGAATAGTGGAAATTGACGCTGAGTAAGGAAAATTGTGAAGTTATTCACATGACGACTAAAAGAAATCCACTAAATTTCGATTAAGCGATAAGTCACACAAATCTGAATGCTGGAATTTCAACCTAAATTGGAACGATCACATGGATAATGTTGTGGGTAGGAAAACCAAAGCCTGCGATTCATTAGCAGAACACTTAGAAGGTGAAACACGTCTACCAAAGGGTGGTATAAACCACTCTTGTCTTCCCTATCCTGGAGTATTGCTGTGCGGTTTGCGATCCGTATCAAGTGGGACTGACGTATGACATCGAAAAAGTACAAAGAACGACAGCTCGTTTTGTATTATCGCAAAATAAGAGAGACAGTGCCACAGACATGATACTTGAATTGGAGTGGCAACCATTAAAACAAAGGCGTTTTTCGTTGCGACGGGATCTTCTTATGAAAATTCAATCACCAGTTTTCTCCTCCGATTGCGAAAACATTCTGTTGACATTCACCTACATAGGGAGAAATGATCACGATAAAATAAGAGAAACCAGGGCTCCCTCTGAAAAATATATATACTCGATTTTCTCGCTCGCCGTTCGAGAGTTGAACGGTAGAGAGACAGCTTGAAGGTGGTTTATTGTACCCTCTGCCAGGCACTTTATTATGAATAACAGAGTAATCACGTAGATGTAGATGGAGATGTAGAAATCGGTTCATCGGTTTAGTAATAATAAATTTAAAAACTACGCGTGATGCTCCAGTTTTGCATGCGTGTCAGTGTTTATTATGTCATATATTCTGAACAGTGTGTAGAACAATGATTGAATGTGAACACTGACTGCAAAACGTATCGCAAATATTGTTAGTAGTAAAGAAGTAATAAAGTAAAACGTCATACCTTATGCAAGAAAGAACAGCGAAAATGTACTAAGTAATCAACTGTTTTTCTTTCATCATTTAGTGTGTGTGTGTGTAAGGGGTGGCGGAGGGGGGGGGGGGGGTATATAAGGGACAAAAATGGTTTCAGTTACGAGTAAAGTTTGCAGCCAGTCACTAAGTGCTCTCGATCTCTACTACTGGATGAATAAAATCTGGGTATTTGCATGTCGTGGCCTACTCGTTTTTTTCACCCCAGCCCTTATCCCTCTGATAGGTACGTGCTGCTTATCGACACCGCTATTCTCTCCAAACAGTAAGTGATATGTGTTCCCCATTTGGTTGAAATCGTTTCAGTGGTTTCGAAGAAGATATGCAACATACCTACATACATTTTCATAATATGTACGAATATCTTTCTTCCGTTCCAAGGTTTGATTAAATATTGCCTATACGGTGCCCGTTGCTGCACTTGAGTTACAAGGGAAAGCCCTTAAAAATCAGTGTTGTAGTTTTGTAGAATAGCGTGTTCAGACAGACAAACAGACAAGAAAGTTTTAGCAATACTTTGAGTCACGGTAACTCTTTCCGTGATCCGATTTTGTTGCACTAAAGCCTTAACGGCACTCCAAGCCATTCCCAAGGAACCTGCGAGAGCCCCATGAGAATTCGCCTAGTAGTTTTGCAGATTAGCTGGTTCAAAGACAGACAGGTTCGACGGTTTCACAGATTTATTATTAGCATAGAACGTCCTTAGATGTGAGACATTTCTATGCATCATAATCATATGAACATTGAAATGAAATGATCGTATGAGGGGGAGTTCGGCCCCCGTATTGCAAGTCCCTTTTAGTTGACGCCACTTCGGCGACTTGTGAGTCAATGATGATGAAATGATGATGAAGGACACCCAACACCCAGTTATTCGAGGCAGAGAAAATCCCTGACCCTGCCGGGAATCGAACCCGGGACCCCGTGCGCGGGAAGCAAGAACGCTACCGCAAGAGCACGAGCTGCAGACATATGAGCATTGTAGTGCATAAATGACCACGAACGATAGTGCACAACATATCGAGAGAAGTGACAGTTCTTAACAGTGTGATTGTGTATGCCAGACCAGCTCCGAACATGCACAATCATCACGACTAGACCTTGATGGCCAAACATTGATGTGTGGAGAAGTTACATGTACAAACTGTAAAATCAAGCTCTCAGACTGTACCGCGCTTCAGCTAACTGGTCTTTTACGTGCCAGCAAACATTGACTTTATCGTACTTTCTCATTTGTCATGGCGGACAAATAAACAGAACGTTTTGTGTGATGAAAAGAGTGTTTTGCCCAAGCCAGCGATGTGTGTTTGTCCTTTCAACATTGTATTTTTTTAATTTGTACTTTCAACATGGTATCTTCACAGACAATATATATATTTTAAATTTAATCCTTCAAAATTTTATTTTAAGGGAAAATATAATTTTAATGCAGTATGTGTACTTTACTGACAGTATATTCTCAGCGACTGGTCTGTTGGTCAATTTTAACTTAGAACTTAACTGCTCTTGTGAACATAATGGTAAAACTATAATGGTAAAACTTTTAAGTACCCATTAGATGTGTTCAGTTTCATAAACATTCATAAACTTGTGGTGCTTTTTAGCTTTTGTATATGTAGTTCTGACTTGAAAAACATTGCATGCCTTGTGGAGCTATTTAATTATATGGGGTAATGTAGTGTAACTAAGACACTACTTGCATAAAATATTTACCAAATTGAACATAACTATGTCATATAGCGACATGTGCCGAGGTACACTGGATCTTTATCATGTTTCAAATGATTACGTTATGTCTTCATGTGACTTTCTGTTTTGGTTGAAAATTTTGTTTCAGATGTCGATTTATTTAAGTGTATTCTGTTGTTAACTGTTTTTATCATGATTGAAACTCTGTGTGATTTGTCATTGTAACATAGAAAGACTGAATGTTTATTAAGTATTCGTTTCCTCTATGAGAAGTGTCACAGACTTATGATTAATAAGCCATCAACATATGGCTGACAATTACAAGTCAATGCCTTTTCCCACAATTTTTCCTATGATGAAGTAAGTCTCAGTTGAATTTGGTGAGCCGGTGATCCTTACTTACATGCAAGCAAATAAAAGATTACGCTGACACCGGCTAATACGTACAATTGTGTGGAGGATTATGGTTAAGTATGAGGGTGAAATTTAAAAAAAACATGTGGTCTTAGCACTGAGCGTCTTCAACCAGTGTCTTACAGGGGTCATTCGAAGGTGCTCTGCTATATACTGGCCACACATAGTGTCCAGGAGAGGTGCATTAATGCTGCTGCCCTGGCTGTACCTGTGAGCAGCTACCAGTGTCTTGGCTGTCTCTGGATGGGAGGTCAGGGCGTACTTCAGCATGGCTACTGTTATCCGTTGTGGAGTGGGCATGCATTCTGAGATCTTTGAAGGCACCTCAGTAAAGCAGTGTACCACTATACCAGTGTTCTGGCTAGGCAGGCGACTTCTGCAGACTACCAGGTCGGCATTATGCGTGGCACCACACTGCTGAAGTTGCAGTTTACAACCACCGACATACACCTTAGACACTGCTGAGCTGGACGAGTCAGTAATTTCTGACCCCGTGCACCGATCAACTGCCTTCGGTTAACGACACTGGGAAGCTATTTGCGCTGTATGAATGCTGAAAATAAATATGTTTACAGCCAAAGCTGTATCACTCACACTGCCAGACATTTGCCGGGAGCACACTCACACGCACTGAGCTTGGTCTCTTGCGCCCATAGAGACAACAGCTTTCTGGATCTCCACAATTTGTCATTCTGGGTTTCGTTGTTTAAATTATAACATAATTTTCTTTTGTGGTAATCTGTATTGCTCAAGTCTAGTTGTATGGTGACGTTAGAGTGGGTGTATCATAACTGATAAGTGGAAATGTAGTACAGGATCAACAGTATCCAGAAACCACAATATAATGCGGAATCTACGACTAAACATCACGTATAGCGGAACCATTAGTATGAAAGGCGGTGTAGGGTGTTGTTCAGCAGAGAAGCAGTAACATCAAAATGATTCTGCCAGGAGTCCCCATTTACTTCAAATGTGGAATACGTATTGGATATTACCTGAGTAACAAAACCATCAGGGCCATTTCAGCCCTTGGAAAGATGCCCAAGTCGACTGTTGGTGATGTGACTGGGAAACGGAAATTCGAAGGAACAACTATAGTTAAACCAAGAGCAGCCAGAACCACTGACAGAGAGCAGCGGCCACTGTTGATGGTGGTTGTGAAAAAATTGCATATGATCAGCGGAAGCAATCACTTATAAGTTCTAAACTGCTACTATCAGTCGATGTAGTACAATGAGTGCTTTTAGGAAGTTAAGAAGGAAGAGGTACAATGGTCAAGCACCCGTTCACAGGCCACAAACATCTATAGTCAGTGCTAAGCATGCTTGAGGTAGTGTAAGAACTGACGCTGCTGGACAGTTGTTCAGCTTTTATATAGACCGAGAGGTACAAATATATGTGACATATCTGAAATACCTAGGTTTGCATGAAATGAAAATGAATTTATTGAAAGATTATTAATCACTTACGTTATAGATGAGCTGGAGAACATAAGAGAGAGTGAATTTAATTGAAGAAAGAAGCAAAAACAAAAATGCGGCAAATGAAGCAGGCGATATGGAATACAAATATCTAAAAAAATGAGACACATAGAAAGTACAAAATGGCTAAGCAGGAGTGTCTAGAGGAAAAATGTAAGGATTTAGTAGCATATTTAACTAAGGGAAAGATTGATAAACTCACAGGAAACTTAAAAAGGACTTTGCGAAAAAGAGAAGCAGCTTTACAAATATAAAGACCTCAGGAAATGGTACACTGTACTATTGCAAGGTTTCGCAGCGATAGAAATGAATGATAATCCTCTGGGTTACTGTTGCGTCAGGTGGCAGGCCTCAGCCACACTGTGTTTAAAAAATCGGGACATAACAACAATGTACCATGGACATTACTGTCGGTGCAGTGGCTTGCGTGTCTCTGTGATACAGATAACCGTACAACAGGTGCAAACACGACGCAGGGGTGTCTGTTGAGAGACCAGAGAAACGTGTGGTTGCAGAACAAGGGCAGCAGCATTTTCAGCAGTTGCAAGGGCAACAGTCTGGATGACTGACTGATATGGCCATGAAGCGTCTACAGAAACAGCCTTGCTGCGCTTGCACTGCGAACGGCTGAAGACAAGGGGAAACTTCAATCTTAATTTGCTTGAGGGCATGCAGCTCTGCTACATGGCTAAATCATTACGGCATCTTCTTGGGTAATATATTCCGGATTTAAAATAGTCCCCCATTCGTATCTCCGGTCGGGGACTTCTCAAGAGGGCGTCACCATAAGCAAAAACGAAACTGGCGTTCTACGGAAAGCAGCATGGAATGTTAGATCCCTTAATCGCTCAAGTAGGTCAGAAAATTTAAAAAGGCCAATGGATAGGTTGAAGTTAGATATAATAAGAATTAATGAGGTTCGGTGGAAGGAGGAACAGGATTTCTGGTCAGGTGAATACATGGTTATAAATACGAATTCAAGTAGGGGTAACGCAGGGGTTGACTTAACAATGAATAAGAAAACAGGAATGCAGGTAAATTACTATGAGCACCATACCAAAAGTCCTGTCTCAGACAAGAAAGTCACGAATCCCACACATACCACAGTAGTCAAGTCTATATACAACTAGCTCCTCAGATGTTGAAAAAATTGAAGAAATGTATGATTGGATGAAAGAAATTATTCAGACAGTTAAGAGAGACGAAAATTTAGCTGTCATGCGGAACTGGAATTCGATACGTAAGGGAACGAAAAATGATAGGTGAATATGGACTGGGGGAAAGGAATGAAAGAAGACCGCCCGGTTGAATTTTGCCAGAGCATAATTAATTAATCATAGGTTACACGTGGTTTAAGAACCATGAAAGAAGGTTGTATACGTGGGTGAGACCTGGAGACGCTGGAAGGTTTCAGATTGATCATATAATTATAAGACGGAGATATCGGAACCAGATTTTAAATTGCAACAAATTTCCAGAAGCAAATGTGAACTTTGGCCCACTTTATTGGCTATGAACTGTAGACGGAAACCAAAGAAACTGCAAAAAGTTATGAAATTAAGGATATGGGATTTGGATAAGTAAAAAGAGGCAGAGGTTATTGGGAGTTTCAGAGGGAGCATTAGGCAAAGGTTGACTAGAGCAGAGGAAAAGAATACAGTAGAAGAAGAATGGGTAGCTTTGAGAGATGAAATAATGAAAGCTGCAGAGGATCACATAGGTAAGAAGACAAGCCCTAGTAGAAAACCTTCGATAAAAAATAAGATACTGAATTTAATTGATGGAAGGGGAAAATAAAAAAAATTGCGGCAAATGAAGCAGGTGAAATACTAACGCCTAAGTAAAAGAGATTGACAGGAAATGCAAAACTGCTTAGTAGAATTGGCTAAGAGAAAAATGTTTGGAGTTAGAAGCACGCGCGTTTCACTGGGGGGAAGATAGATACCACCCACTGGAAAATTAAAGAGGCCTTTGGAGAAATGAAAAGCAACTTTATGAATATCAAGAACTCAGACGGAAAACCAGTCCTAAGCAAAGAGGGAAAAGCTGAAAGGTGGAATGAGTATATAGAGCGTCTATACAAAGAAGACAACCTTGAAAGTAGTATTATAGTAATGAAAGAGGACGCAGATGAACATGAGATGGAAGATATGGTACTGCAAGAACTTGACAGAGCACTGAAAGATCTGTGTCGAAACAAGGCCCCAGGAGTAGACGACATTCCGTCAGAACGACTGATAGCCCTGGGAGAGCCACCGATGACAAAACTCTTCCATCTGGTGTTCCAGACGTGAGTGACAGGCGCAATACCTTCAGACCTCAAGAAGAATTTAATAATCCAAATTCCAATGGAAGCAGGTGCCGACAGGTGCGAAAATTACCTATCTATCAGTTTAATAAGTCTTGGTTTCAAAATACGAATACAAACTCTTTACAGAAGAATGACAAAACTGGTGGAGACTAACGCTAGAGAAGATCACTTTGGATTCCGGAGAAATGTGGGAACACGCGAGGTTACTGACCATACGACTTTTCTTAGAAGATAGGTTAACGAAAGGAAAACCTACGTTTATAACATTCGCAGAATTACAGGATGTTCTTGACGGTGAGGAATGGAAAACTCCTCTTTAAATTCTGAAGATATAAAGGATAAAATACAGGGAGCGAAACGCTATTTACAGCTTTTACAGAAACCAGGCGGCAGTTATGAGACTCGAAGGTCATGATAAGGAAGCTGTGGTCGAGAAGGGAGTGAGACAGGGTTGCGGTCTGCCTCTGATTTTATTCAATGTGTACACTGAGCGAGCAGTAAAGGGAACAAAAGAAAAAAATTGGAGTAGGAATTAAAGTGCAGGGACAATAAATAAAAGCTTTGAGGCTTTCCGATGATACTGTAATTTTGTCAGAGACATCTAAGGACTTGAAAGATCAGTTCAACGGAACGGACAGTGTCTTGAAAGGTGGATGTAAGATGACCATCAACAAAAGCCAAACAAAGCTAACAGAATGTAGTAGAATTAAATCAGGTGATGCTGAAGGTATTAGGTTAGGAAATCATTCACTTAAAGCAGTAGAAATGTTGTGTTATTTGGGCAGCAAAATAACTGATGGTGGCCGAAGTAGAGGAGGAATAAAATGTGGACTAGCAATGGGAAGGAAAACGTTTCTGAAGAAGAGAAATCTGTTAAATTCGAATAATGATTCGTGTGTTAGGAAATATCTTCTGAGAGTATTTGGAGTGTAGCCGTGTATGCAAGCGAAATATGGACATTAAACAGATTAGACAAGAAGGGAATGGAAGCTTTTGAAATGTGATACTACAGAAGAATGCTGAAGGTCAGTTGAACAGATCACGTAACTAGTGAGAATATAATAGAATTGGGGAGGGAAGAAATTTATGGTACAACTTGACTATAAAGAAGGGACCAGTTGATGGGACACATTGTAAGACAGGAATGAATCACCAATGTAGTACTGGAGGGAAGTGTGGGGAATAAAATCGTAGAGGGAGACTAACGATGAATACAGTAAGCAGATTCAGAAGGATGTAGGTTGCACTTGTTGTCCAGAGATGAGGCTGCTTGCGTAGGGTAGAGTAGCGTAGAGAGCCGCATCAAACCAGTCTTCGGACTAAGGACCACAACAACCACAACAACAACCAGCATCCGCCCATCCAACCGTAGTTGTCTGTCACAGAAGTGCAGTGTTCCGAAGTCCTTACTGCATCGAGCGAAAGCCATCTCGGACGCCGAGAAATGCCACGAGAATATGCCACCTACTTAGTATTTCGCAAAAAATGGCTTCAATAAAAGTTGGATTCCAAGGGCTGCACAAGCAGAACACCTGGGAGGACGCTCAGGTTTTTACCTTTCTGTGGCCCAATGATAGGGAGATTAGCTTGCTCCTGAAGAGACACACAAAATTTATTTTTTCAGACCCGCAGCAAAAATGCTGCAGTTCCTGAGGCCCGTGACAGATGAGATAAGGCTCAGGATTTCCGGTATAGACAGGAAGATTCAAAGAATGCCGTTTTCGATGTAGCGTAAAAATTGAAAACATTTACCATTGCAATCGGTATTGCAAAATCGTATACAACCATTGGTAGAAATACTCGATAATTTTGTAATAACAGTTAAGTTTACAGATTTCAGAAGACACTAGTGCCTTCCCTTGAACTATCTGCGGGAGAGTATGCCATGAGATTTCTCTCCACATCTACCTACGATACAAGTAACCAAGTAAAAAAACTATGAAGATCTCCATCTTATTTCAGATCTCATTACTCTTATTGAACTCTGTCTAAAACTCTGGGTGCTAACTTTGTTACGGTATCTTCGGACGATAGAATGCCCTAGGTCTATCCGTAGCATCGCTGACAGCGAAACGTGAATGGGCGGCCGATTGCTCCGCGGAGACCTGTGGCAGTCCCTGGTGACCCGGCGCGGCGCACCGGCAGCTGGGACCCGTGTTCAGCGCCGAGTCACTGTCAATATTTACCGCGGCGGCAAACATGGCGCCCTCAGCCAGCCGCATCCCCTTACCGCACACAGGCGGGCACTCAGCCGGCGGCGACCGCCCCGCCAGCGCGACGCGACGTGTTTGTTACTTAAAAAACACACTCCT
Source organism: Schistocerca serialis cubense (assembly GCF_023864345.2). NCBI lineage: Eukaryota > Metazoa > Arthropoda > Insecta > Orthoptera > Acrididae > Schistocerca > Schistocerca serialis. Next base: position 109,766,154 of record NC_064642.1, on the reverse strand, counting down.
CGCCCGCCCTTCCTCCGCCGGAGCGGTGGTAGCGTAAGCGGCTAACCCCCGCTCGACGCGCTGCCGCCACACGCCGCGGGCAACGCCGGCGCTGGCCGCGTAAACGGCTTTGCTGGCGATCGCTGCGCCGTCCCGCCTGTCGATACGGGATTATACGGCGTTACTAGACGCGTTATCCCGTGAGGTGGGCGCTGAAGTGAATTGCTGTTGCACATGCCGTAACCAGCATAGCCACACACAACTACTCAGCGCTGTAGCCCATATACTTGATGGTACTGAGAAATATTTTCCTGACAAAGGTTTCGCTGAACTATCCTGTGATTCTTACCAGTATTTAAAAAAAAACTGATCCTTTTAGAAACATTCAATGAGCAGCATGCTCAAATAAACTAATGCAAAATACTTTACCGATTAAAGAAAATAATGCCCCAAGGAAAGTAAATTTTAGCAACTGAGGAGAAACTATGATTCGATTCCCACAGGGTTCAATTTTCGGTCCAGTTCAATTCAGTGTTAATTTGAATGACTCTACCCTTAACGAACGTCACATTTAATACTTTTCGTAAATGATACAAGCGTTGTAACTAATCTAGTAAGAGATAAAATAACATACGATATAATTACGATGGATAAAGTAATGTACTTACAACGTGATTAAAAGAAATTTTAGGTGATTCAGAAAAGACGTATTAAAAAGGCGAAATTTTGTTTGATTGAATTTTGTTTGATTAAAACCTACAGGTAACAAAGTCACTAGTTTCTTGTGCATTCAAGACCGTCCATAAAAAAAACAATAAAAAAAGCAGATACCACACTGAGATTCATTGGAAGAATGCTAAGGAAGTGCAGTCCGAAAGCAAACACTCCTCGCCGGTGTGGGATCCGTACCAGATAAGGTTGATAGAAGAGATAGAGAAGATCCAACGGAGAGCAGTGGGCTTCGTTACAGGATCATTTAGTAATAGCAAAAGCGTTACGGAGATGATTGATAAATTCCAGTGGAAGACTCTGCAAGACAGACACTCAGTAGCTCGGTACGGGCTTTTGTTGAGGTTCCGAGAACATGCCTTCACCGAGGAGTCAAGCAGTATATTGGTCCCTCCTACTTATATCTCGTGAAGAGACCATGAGGATAAAATCAGAGAGATCAGCGCCCAGACAGAGGCATACTGACAATCTTTCTTTCCACGAACAATACGAGACTGGAATAGAAGGGAGAACCGACAGAGGTACTGAAAGTACTCTCCGCCACGCAGCGTCAGGTGGATTGCGGAGTATCGATGTAGATGTATATTAATGTGTTCATTCCTATTAAATGTCAGCCAGTGAGCTATTTAAAATATTGTAAACATTCAGCACGTAACCACACTCACATACAACCTATGTATATGTAGGTTGTAAACTGATTCGTTACATGTGATAATGGTACATGAAACACGTATGTAACTAACTAAATAGGAAGAGCACCTCCTCCTCCATCCATTGACTTTTAAAATGAATTCTGCACGTCTTTTATAAACCTCTTAACGCAGTTGTATCTGTCGTATTAATTTGTAAACTGTGTATCTCCATACGCTCAATTCGCGTCTTACCGTGCGCTTGAGTGAGTAGCAGCGGGTAATAAACTCGAGCGCGTATAATACTTGGACATCTGCCTCTACAGCCAGCCTATTCCTGCAACGCAAATAAAGTACAAAGACAAAAAATAACATGGAGTGCGGGCACTAATCCTGAAACCGATTAAAACTACTAAACTCACTAACAGGCCGCACCTGGGGTCTAAATCCTTCACAATTTTCCTAATCTTTAAATCACTCATCGCTCCATCCTAACTTACACACCTCCAAGGTCTCCGACTGCCCGAAATTCTACAGCTCCCTTGAAACCCACAGTGCGTCACCTTGCAACCACCTATCTTCACTAACCCGTTCCTACATCTTAACCACTTCCAACATCTTCTTCTGTTCCCAGAGCGAATCTAATATTTTAAAAGTCAGTCTCATCACCCAATATCCAACACAGTGATCACGAAACCTGCTATCCTACTGCACCAGTACATCCATATTACATCCACTTTACAGTTTTATGCTTTATCCATTCTCCTCTGCTGGAACGTCAGCCATTATGACCATAACCATTACCACCAGCATAATCATTATACCATAGCGGGTTCAACTGTAATTCAGAATCATCGACAAAGTATTACACATAATAAAATCATTCGTCAATGTTTGTTACTTTTAATCAATTTATTGTTGTCTGTTTTACATGTCTTTCGAAACTACTTTTCCGTATGTGTAAACTTTGGCTGAAGAGCCATACCATTAGTGGTGAACTGAAATAACAATAAAGGAAAAAACCCATTTTGGACGGTCCTGGAAGGCTCTAAAGAAGATTGCAACAGCTGCGTCTAAACATCGATCGTATAAAAGAAACAGAAGTGGAAGGGGACATGGCTTAACAGACTACAGGATTTAACTTGAATGACAACAGCCGGCCGGTGTGGCCGTGCGGTTCTAGGCGCTTCAGTCTGGAATTGATTCAAAAGTAAAAGACTGAAGTAGCAAAAACAGTCATTATATCAATTAGCTGTTAGTTTAAAAATTATTAATTTCAGAACTATGGGTTACAGTGTTTTTCATAGTAAACAGTTACTGTACAGCCGGGTGAAAAGCACAAGAGGGTGAGTCAGTGTTTTTTTTTAATGTTATGTCAGTTTGTGTCTTACAACAGTAAAGCCCAAACACTTTCACTGTTGAAAGTTAACTACTCAGACTTGCTAAATTTACTTTTTACATGTGTGTTAAAGAATATATTTCCAGTTTAAGGGGATCCATATTTTGTCTTTTGTGCTCACTGATAGAAATTTATCAACAGAAAGAACGTTACCTGTGAAAATAGTAACTTCGTGTCTTTAAAGGACAGTGCGAATGTGTTTACTAGTGAACTCTATTTAATTTTTATGTCAAGTAGAAAAGCACCTGTTAAAGTATGACCAAACCTATGCCCAAATTTACAATTCAGCAGTAAATGTCAACAGTAATGTTATTAAAGCTATTTAGTTTGACTAAGCCTTGAATACTAAAATATGTCAATATCTGTTGTGTCCACGCAGATAGGTTTGTTCTGCTATGACTGTCAGTCCTTTCTTTAACGTTATCATATGCTTGTGACTGGGTTCATTGCACTCTCGTATGAGAAAGTACAGGCTATGTATTTCCACTGAAGTTACTTATACCAACATTCTTTTAACAGGGATGTTATACATTCCTGTGCCTTATTAGGCTGGCGACCGTTTTTTCTTTATTATTTGAGCAGTTTGAATAGGTAAAACATAACCTGTTACTACATTCCTATGCCTTATTAGGCTGGCGACCGTTTTTTTCTTTATTATTTGAGCAGTTTGAATAGGTAAAACATAACCTGTTACTTGTTGTGTAATTACGTAATTCTGACTTTTACGTCCGATAGGCAACCTCCTTTAGGTACATCACGGTCAAAACAACAAAATTCCTTTCAGGGGGTAACATTACTCTGCTGTTTTATACCATATTTGATTAACAAAATAGTTTCATTACGTAAATAAAAGATATCACGTGTGTCATATGTAGTTTTGTTTTCTGGAACCATAATGCATGTATGTTGTGTTGCACAAAGCAGTAAACGTAATAGTTAATAATACCACATTTGGTAACATGTATTGCCCCCAGTCTTTGATGTTATGGTATAACAATAGCAGTGGTACTGTTATAAACTGCTTTAATTTTGTCCGAACCTGATTTGCGGATGGTGTCTGTCTCAGAGCCAACGCTGAATAACACGCAGGTGGGTGGCGCTGCATCCCCATCTAGACTCCGGAAGCCACCTTTCGAAGATTCTAGAATTACCAGTATTACTTTTCTGTTCCAATAATGAAAGGCGCGTGGAAAAAAAAACACACTCCGTATGAGCTTAAATTTCTTCTGATTTTCCTCCGGTAGACAGTTCACGGGACATACGTGGGAGGAAATAATATCCTTACTTACTCTACTCGGAATGTACGTTCTCGGAATCTCTGCGGTAAAGTTATACATAGTGCACAAAACAACTTTTCTAACTTTTGCTAGTATGGCGACCATCTTCGTTCTACTCTCTCACTCATCAAAAGGAAACATGAGGAAACTCTCAGGCACCCACCCTGTTTGGATCTTCTCTGTCACTTACAATATATAGGCTAATGTGTCTCAGACCGAAGAACAATATCCAGCAATCTGCTGAAAGAGAACTTTATACGTTTCTTCTTTCACAATCGATTACAACTTTTAAGGATTCTTCAAATGAATTTCACTCTGGCATTTGCTCTTCTTGGAAGTACTTTTATGAGGCTGTTGCACTTTAGGTCGCTCTGGAAGACCATTTCTAGGTTTTTACGGTCATTACTGTTTCAAGTGGTGTATCATCAACAGTGTAATCAAACAGAAATAGGCCTCTCCGCGTATTAATGCGTCGAACGGTACATTTTTTTAATATATATGCTTGACGTCGTTCATGTGTGTGGGCGATCTTGAGTAATTTGAAATACAGTAGAAGAAACTTAAATAACCAAGATCACTATAATTTCTATTCTTGATGACCCGTATCGGCCAATCTAAGTTTCTATCACCAGATGTTGTAAAAATACGTCCCAGTACACATCCATCATACGTACAACATGCCCTTGTAACGTACAGGGTTATTACAAATGATTGAAGCGATTTCATAAATTCACTGTAGCGCCATTCATTGACATATGGTCACGACACACTACAGATACGTAGAAAAACTCATAAAGTTTTGTTCGGCTGAAGCCGCACTTCAGGTTTCTGCCGCCAGAGCGCTCGAGAGCGCAGTGAGACAAAATGGCGACAAGGAGCCGAGAAAGCGTATGTCGTACTTGAAATGCACTCACATCAGTCAGTCATAACAGTGCAACGACACTTCAGGACGAAGTTCAACAAAGATCCACCAACAGCTAACTCCATTCGGCGATGGTATGCGCAGTTTAAAGCTTCTGGATGCCTCTGTAAGGGGAAATCAACGGGTCGGCCTGCAGTGAGCGAAGAAACGGTTGAATGCGTACGGGCAAGTTTCACGCGTTGCCCGCGGAAGTCGACGAATGAAGCAAGCAGGGAGCTGAACGTACCACAGCCGACGGTTTGAAAATCTTACGGAAAAGGCTAAAGCAGAAGCCTTACCGTTTACAATTGCTACAAGCCCTGACACCCGATGACAAAGTCAAACGCTTTGAATTTTCGGCGCGGTTGCAACAGCTCATGGAAGAGGATGCGTTCAGTGCGAAACTTGTTTTCAGTGATGAAGCAACATTTTTTCTTAATGGTGAAGTGAACAGACACAATGTGCGAATCTGGGCGGTAGAGAATCCTCACGCATTCCTGCAGAAAATCCGCAATTCACCAAAAGTTAACGTGTTTTGTGCAATCTCACGGTTTAAAGTTTACAGCCCCTTTTTCTTCTGCGGAAAAAACGTTACAGGACACGTGTATCTGGACATGCTGGAAAATTGGCTCATGCCACAACTGGAGACCGACAGCGCCGACTTCATCTTTCAACAGGATGGTGCTTCACCGCACTTCCGTCATGATGTTCGGCATTTCTTAAACAGGAGAATGGAAAACCGATGGATCGGTCGTGGTGGAGATCATGATCAGCAATTCATGTCATGGCCTCCACGCTCTCCCGACTTAACCCCATGCGATTTCTTTCTGTGGGGTTATGTGAAGGATTCAGTGTTTAAACCACCTCTACCAAGAAACGTGCCAGAACTGCGAGCTCGCATCATCGATGCTTTCGAACTCATTGATGGGCACATGCTGCGCCGAGTGTGGGAGGAACTTGATTATCGGCTTGATGTCTGCCGAATCACTAAAGGGGCACATATCGAACATTTGTGAATGCTTAAAAAAACTTTTTGAGTTTTTGTATGTGTGTGCAAAGCATTGTGAAAATATCTGAAATAATAAAGTTATTGTAGAGCTGTGAAATCGCTTCAATCATTTGTAATAACCCTGTATATGCAACCATATGTAACGAAACTCCAACAAATATGTCTATGTTCGTCAGTGAAAATGGACTCGATAAGCAGTATGAGCTATCAGTAAACGGAATCTAACCTGCATGACCCTGATAACACTGAGTACGTGTTATATGAGTGTCAGTTTCACTGTCATTTGAGCCTTCAGCAGATCAATCCACGAAAAACTTAAAACTAACATTTGGATGACTGCATATTTGAATATGAAAAACTACAGCAACAAATGAACCTGTAACAATGAAGACCTAAGCTATACGATTATGTTTTTGAACAAGATTTTACAAGTGATACAGAATCTAGTTTGTGCTACGGAATTTACTGGATTAGCCGGCCGAAGTGGCCGTGCAATTAAAGGCACTGTATTCTGGAACCGCAAGACCGCTACGGTCGCAGGTTCGAATCCTGCCTCGGGCATGGATGTTTGTGATGTCCTTAGGTTAGTTAGGTTTAACTAGTTCTAAGTTCTAGGGGACTAATGACCTCAGCAGTTGAGTCCCATAGTGCTCAGAGCCATTTGAACCATTTTTTTACTGGATTAGACTCCATGACATGTTGTGGTGTGTCAGTGTCTCCGTTTGCGTCCTACGTTTTGCACTCACCTCTTTAGCTGACAGCCTCTTTCCATGTGGTTTACAGCAATTCGCAGCACCATGCAGCAGCAGTGGCCGAAGTTATTTTCACAAAGAATGTATTTAATAAAAGGGAGTTTGCTTGGGTCCTGTTGACTGCTAAATAACTTGTAAGCAGGGATTTCATAAATTAGGTCTATTTAAAACATCAGAATCACCACAACCAATGAAAGACAATGACAATTACAGTGACATAGTTATCAATAATGGCTGAATGCCAGGTTAACAAGTTCTTTCAATTTCAAACTTACATTAACGTTTAATAACCACAGCAAATTTATTAATGAGATGTGGATAATAATGATTATTATTTGGAGGATAAGGAGGCTTCCTTAACTGACATGGAATTATTGCGAAATCGGACTAACAATCTCGAGCCTAACCCTGTAGTTGTTTTTGCGCTATTCTTGGGAATTTTACATCTAATTCCATCTTCAAGTGTAGTTAAGCCATCTAAATCTCTCTTGGCTATATAAATGAAGTCAGACCTTGAGTGCGGTAGATATGCCATCCCCGAAGTGACGGGTGCGTTACAAGTCTTCTGCCTCCAACCTCTCACCCGACACTGCAACTTCCACTCTCGCAGACAGACCTCGTCTCCCAACAATGCTTAGGCTCGCGCTCCCATGTTTCGCCCTCAGATTGTTACTATCGATATCTGCGTGCTTACACAACGCAAAGATTAGCGTTAAGTTGACTATATTGTTTTCAAAGGGACGGTGAGTTCTGACACACATCTTACATCGTGTACAGTGTGGCACGTTATTTCAGGAACATGGAAAAACAGATGCATTTGATGTCAACAATAAAACAAAATGTACATAGCTTTCATGCATATTGCACCGATTGCACAAACTCATATTCACACCACATGTGAACATGAGCTCATGCAGTCGGTGCAATAAGCATAATATTTTCTGTAAATCTTATTTTATTATTGGCATGGTGATGCATCATTTTCTGCATGTTCCTGAAATAACGTGTCAAGAGTCTACACGATATATTGCACATATGATGTAGATGTAGTGAGATGTATTTACATGAGATCCGATTTGCCGAAACCGGTCATCAAAAACATAATAATAGCTAGCTATCTCGGCTGTCAAAATTTTCACTTCGATGTTGCACATTTATTTACTCTGAGGGTCAACTGCCTGTCCCTGAGTAAGATAGCTCTAAAGGTTTTCCATTACTACTAGTTAAAGTTTTATCCTGCTGACTGTCTTAAACCTCCCTCTTCGAACTGCCTCATTGAGTTTCTGCATTATTTACTAGACCATCTGCATGCAGACTAAAGACAAATTCACCTACTTGTAGAATACAGCGCGAGTTTCTGTATTGTATGTAAATGTGTAACATTTTTTCCCTCTCGCGTATATTTTCGGTTGAAAATGAACGTCAAGGAAAAGGAATTTGGTAATCTGAAATGATATTTAGAACAAGAATGTTCATTCACGACATATCGAAATCATACTTGCAAAATAATTTAAGTAGACCCAAACAAACTTTTTGTCTACGTCGTCTTGATGGTTAATGGGTCCTATCTGCGAGAAACGCACTTTCTGTACTGAACAAGAGAATATGGGTGAGACCAAAGAGAAAATGTGTGGAATGGGTCATCCGACATTACTTCAGATTATCCACTGAACCGCAGTATCTATGTGAAGCCTGAGATATAGCAATTAGCAAGTAATTACCGTTCCTCGTGGTTTCTTTGACGGCGAAACCAGAGGACAACAGGAGCGCCCTGTTGTGAACTTCTGCTCTCAAATAAGTGCTCGATTCCGTTCTGCCAATTGCCTGAAGACTTCGAAACGCTCCGCTTGATACAGCGTTTGACTATTATGTGTTGTACAGTTTCTGTCTTTTGGTATTCTCTATAGACGGATCTTTTACGCTTACGACCATCTTGCTGTGTTTAGGGTTCTGTTTCTTGCCAACGTTTCTGTACGTGAACTTAGTCATTACCGACGAGTCATATGTGCCAATGGTGTTACCAGTCAAAGCGCCACCAAGCGCCGGAAGATACTGAGCATCTAATATCTACGCCGAGTAGAGTACTAAAGTTGTTGCATATTATTTTGAGCAAGGCTATCACTAAACAAATGGGAAGCAGTGCAGAAAGTGTACCTGATATAATAGTATAATTTACAGCATACTTCCATTACAACACACCTGTAAAGCTGCAATGCTCGTCTTTTCTATTTTCCCACAGTTCTAGGTTCAGATACATACAGTTGTGTGCACCAGACGTTCAGTCTCAGATATATCTTCCTCAACCTGTATTCCATGCTGGTAGCCTCCTTTTAGCGACCAATGTTCTCAACGCCTGCCTTACGCTGCTTCATACATCCCCCTCTCTTCGTATGTCGTGCGATTGTTAAGCTCCAAGTCAACAGCATTCCTTCACTTCCTGTAATACACGGTTCCCAGTTTTAATACTTGCCGCTACACGACATTACTTTTGCCTTTATTTTGTTTACTTCCATTCTTTATTCAGTGATCATTGGACTGTTTGTTGCTTTCAATAAGGGCTGCAATTCTTCCACACTTCTAATAAAGTCATCTAGAAATCTTGGCTTTGATATTCTTTCAAAATGAATTTTAATTCCACTCCTGAGTGTATTATTTCGGTCAATGCTTCTTCTGTGTACATATGAAACAGCAAGAGAGACACGCCGTATCCTTGCCTTAAGCCCTTTTCAACCCAAGAGCTTCACTCTTTCTATTCCCCTCTAGTGCATAATGCGTATTACTTCCAAAAAATAGACATGTTTGCCCCATTCTAAAGTGCTCTTGAAGTGTCGAATTGACATACGGGCATTTAAGTATAACAGACGACACTAACATAAATCTTCTACAATGTATTCCTTCCATTGTGAAATTTAAGCGGATGCTTTCTTCTTCAAACGTGTGGCTGCTTAAGCTTTCTCCTACCTATCATACGAACAGCAGTCTCACTCTCATACATGTTTGACGAAATCCCCAAATACAGTAATTCGTACCTCTGAAATATCTGCACCTCGCATGTACGCCCATCACAAAATTTTCATAACGTACTCAGCAGGACACCGCTACTAACTACATACACAGACATCAAATGCATTAATTGATCTCAACTTGTAACTCAGATACAAGAAACGGTTTGGAGGACGCCTTCCATTCCTTTCTCAGACATAAACTGCGAACTTCATGGATTTATTAACAAGACCAGAAAATTAAGTAGGAAACCTGCACCTTGGCTAACTGAAGGACTAAAACAATTCATGAATGTCAGATGCTGCACGTCCGGCACACAACCTACGCCCCACGCTTGAAAATCATATTCCTTATAAGCAGATCCGGAACAGGATATGTAAAGCTGTGAGAAATGCAAAAGTCAGGCATACCCATACATCAACTGACAACAGAAGTGAATATGCTGTCCTGTGGACAAACCTTCGCGGTCTTGGTGTTGGCAAAGTAAAATCAGCAGCTGATCCCCTTGTCTCAGCCGAAGAATTGAACCCATACTTCACATTACCTACAACCGCAGTGAACTAAAAACTAAACAGTGACTGAAGCTGTGAGGACGGGTCGTGGGTCGTGCTTGGGTAGCTCAGATGGTAGAGCACTTGCCCACGAAAGGCAAAACTCATTCGAGTCTCGGTCCAGCACACAGTTTTAATCTGCCAAGGAAAGTTTCATATCAGCGCACACTCCGCTGCAGAGTGAAGATATCATTCAGTAAACAGAGAGTCATTGATTACTTCAAGCGCTGTACCCACAAAAAATTCTATCTAAAGCAAGTTAGTGGCAATACTGTCAACTAAACCGTCATGCACCTAAGATCAACATCCACTTTACGTGATGGCACCACAGTCCAAACAATGAAGCTTACTACTGACTCACAGTTAAGCCAAACCCAAAACCAACGTTGCGTAGCACTCCCTAATGGCCGAAAATTTGCATTCTTCCTTTAATGTCCAAGGCCTTAGAATATATAGTCTACGATCAGCTGACAAAATACCTAACTACAAGGATCCTACTAGACCAATACCTATCAGGTTTCCGTAATCATTGCAGCACAACATCTGCCTTAATATAAGATAGGGATGGCATGTGGCATACCATGGGCGCACAAGAGGCAATTATCATGTGCTTCTTAGACTTTGCAATGCTTTTCACATTGTCGACTTCCACATTTTACTTGCCAAGCCTAGTTGCCTGAATTCCTCGCCAAAACTGCAGTACAATGATGCCACTCATTCCTGGCATCTCGCCAGCAGTGCGCTATGTTTGGCAACATAAAGTTCAGTTTTGTCCTACTGCAAATGCAGGGTTATTACTAATGATTGAAGCGATTTCACAGCTCTACAATAACTTTATTATTTGAGATATTTTCACAATGCTTTGCACAGACATACAAAAACTCAAAAAGTTTTTTAGGCATTCACAAATGTTCGGTATGTGCCCCTTTAGTGATTCGGCAGACATCAAGCCGATAATCAAGTTCCTCCCACACTCGGCGCAGCATGTGCCCATCAATGAGTTCGAAAGCATCGTTGATGCGAGCTCGCAGTTCTGGCACGTTTCTTGGTAGAGGAGGTTTAAACACTGAATCCTTCACATAATCCCACAGAAAGAAATCACATGGGGTTAAGTCGGAAGAGCGTGGAGGCCATGACATGAATTGCTGATCATGATCTCCACCACTACCGATCCATCGATTTTCCAATCTCCTGTTTAAGAAATGCCAAACATCATGATGGAAGTGCGGTGGAGCACCATCCTGTTGAAAGATGAATTCGGCGCTGTCGTTCTTCAGTTCTGGCATGAGCCAATTTTCCAGCATGTCCAGATACACGTGTCCTGTAAAGTTTTTTTCGCAGAAGAAAAAGGGGCCGCAAACTTTAAACCGTGAGATTGCACAAAACACGTTAACTTTTGGTGAATTGCGAATTTGCAGCACGAATGCGTGAGGATTCTCTACCGCCCAGATTCGCACATTGTGTCTGTTCACTTCACCACTAAGAAAAAATGTTGCTTCATCACAGAAAACAAGTTTCGCACTGAACGCATCCTCTTCCATGAGCTGTTGCAACCGCGCCGAAAATTCAAAGCGTTTGACTTTGTCATCGGGTGTCAGGGCTTGTAGCAACTGTAAACGGTAAGGCTTCGGCTTTAGCCTTTTCCGTAAGATTTTCCAAACCGTCGGCTGTGGTACGTTTAGCTCTCTGCTTGCTTTATTCGTCGACTTCCGCGGGCTACGCGTGAAACTTGCCCGCACGCGTTCAACCGTTTCTTCGCTCACTGCAGGCCGACCCGTTGATTTCCCCTTACAGAGGCATCCAGAAACTTTAAACTGCGCATACCATCGCCGAATGGAGTTAGCAGTTTGTGGATCTTTGTTGAACTTCGTCCTGAAGTGTCGTTGCACTGTTATGACTGACTGATGTGAGTGCATTTCAAGCACGACATACGCTTTCTCGGCTCCTGTCGCCATTTTGTCTCACTGCGCTTTCGAGCGCTCTGGCGGCAGAAACCTGAAGTGCGACTTCAGCCGAACAAAACTTTATGAGTTTTTCTACGTATCTGTAGTGTGTCGTGACCATATGTCAATGAATGGAGCTACAGTGAATTTGTGAAATCGCTTCAATCATTTGTAATAGCCCTGTATCACATATACGCTGACGACCTTCGGTTGTATCAAAGTGCTTAACCAATAAACCTGAATACAAATATCGCGAATCTCAATACCGACTTGTGTGCGCTATTAAGATAGGCACAGGATGTAGGTGTAAGATCAGCCCACTCAAAATCCAAGCGGTACTGCATGGTCAGGTTTATTAGCCTCAGATATCTACCCTTCCTCCATTAAACCTAAATGGAACATATAGAAACATCCTACCTGCAGCAAATAGTCTAGGAGTTATAATACATTAAAATCTAAGTTGAAATGAGCACCTAACTACGATGTGCATTAAGGCATTAGCGTCTCTCAATGCCCTACATAAATATAAATAGCTATTCCCTCTTGATCTGAAAAGGAAACATTTAAAAAATATACTTCCTACTATTGATTACAGCGGTATTACGCTGCACGGCCTTTCTCAGGAAAGCTCATGGCCCTTGGAACTGGCTACGAATGCCCGTGTTCGTTATATCTGTGATGTTCAACTCTGATCATATTTCACCAACATATGTGCAACTATTCTGGCTGCTTGCAGAGAAGCGCAGAGATTTCCACACTTACTGTCTTCACTACTGTTTTATCAACGAACACTGTCCTTTATATCTCTTCTCGGCCGTCACGCGCTTATGTGAACAATAGGTAGACACTCCCGATCCCATCACAGCAAAATCCTTTGTGTCAAACTCCATTGTTGAGCAAATTTCTCCAAGTCCGTCTCAGCAGCAGGAACCAGACCCTGGAATAATCTCCCGCATTATATTAGATAACTGAATAACATCTGTAGCTTCAGAAGACAGTTAATGACATATCTATTGGAGTATCAGTAAGGATCACCTTTGTCCCTAAACGTAGTCTTCATGCTTGTACGTCCTTCTTTCCAACCAGATTTTTGTCGTTTCCCGATATTCTTATCTGATGTAATCTCCTTAAATTTCCTTTACCCAGAACTCACTATGTTAGAAAACTCTCTTCTACACCTGTAAATTCTTTTTATAATTGCGACTGTTATTATTACTCTTTTCTTTATTATAATTACTGTTATCACAGTTAGTGGCAGCAGCTACCGTAGGAGAAGTACTGCTAGCATTAACTTCACTATTTCGCTGCCAGTATTATTTACTCTCATTGTCATTTCAGACATTCAAACCATTATGTATCATTTTTCATATTAAAATAGTTTTTTATTAGGGCACCGTGATGTAAAAAAAGCCATATATATATATATATATATATATGTGTGTGTGTGTGTGTGTGTGTGTGTGTGTGTGTGTGTATGTGTCTGCGCCGTGCGGAGTAGCAGCACGGTTCGAGGCGCCGTGTCACGGATTACGTAGCCCCTCCCGCCGAAGGTTCGAGTCCTCCCTCGGGCGTGGGTCTGTGTGTTGCTCGTAACATAAATTAGTTCAAGTTAGTTTAAGTAATGTTTAAGTATAGGGACGGATGACCTCAGCAGTTTGGATCCTTAATGATTCACACACATTTGTGTGTGTGCCTGTGAATATGTGTGTGTGTGTGTGTGTGTGTGTGTGTGTGTGTATCAAACCCTGGCCCGATGTGATCAGATGAAGTTAAATAAATAAATAAAATATACCTACTTTCTCAGAACTCCGACCAAATTGCACCATTTACGTTCTCGAGCGTTTTTCCATGTCGATATATTCTGTGAAAGTGTATTGATTTGTCCTGTCTCCGTTAACAACTGCAATGTCAGAACTGCCATCCCAGTGCCTTTACTTTTCATAAACCCAAAGCAACCATCATATATTGCGTCATCAACTCTTTTTTTCTCTTTATTCTCTTTATATATTTCTTGTGGTCAACAAAAGAATCGCAACACCAACAAATAATCGATGTAAACGAGATTTCGAAAATACATTTCTATAGGTCACTTATATAAGCGATTAACAATGCAAGAGCACAGGTTAATGTAAGTGCGAGATATGTCACTGTAGATGTGAAATGCCGATACGTTAATAAAAGCAGTGTAGCCCCCATACTGTTGAATGCAAGCATGCTAACGTAAGTGACTTGTGTTGCACAGGAGCCAGATGTCGGTTTGTGCCATGGAGTGCCATGCCTGCTGCACTTGATCGTTCAGTACAGGGGCGGTTAATGCTTATGGATGACGCTCAGGTGTCGTTCGATAATGTGTTCGACTGATCTGGTGATCGAGCCGACCAAGGCAACATTTTGACACTCTGCAGGGCATGTTGGGTTACAACAGCGGTATGTAGGCGAGCGTTATCCTGTTGGGAAACACCCGCTGGAATACTATTGATGGTAGCACAAGAGGTCAAATGACTAGACTCAGGTACAAACTTGCAATCAGGGTGCGTGGGATAACTGCGAGAGTGTATCTGCTGTCATAAGAAATTGTACACCAGACATAACTTGAGGTGTGGGTTCAGTGTGTCTGCCAGGCAGACAGATTAGCTGCAACACTGGTGTCATTATAACCAACACACGGCTCTCGAGGCAGGTCAAGCTTTCATTGGAAAACACAACAGATGTTCGCCCTACCCTTCAAGGAGCTCTTGCTTGGTACCTCTAAAGTCGTAATGACGTGGTTTAGGGTCAGTGAAATGCACGCTACAAGGTGTCTGGCTCGGAGCTGTCCATGAAGTAACCGATTTGTAACTGTAACACGGTTCGTTTGTGGTGCCAACTGCTGCTAACGATGCCGCTGCAGATTGAGTACGATGCGCCAGAGCCATACGCCGAACACGACTGTTTTCCATCTCGTGGCCGTGCGGAGTCTGGTTTTCTTCTAACAGTACATTCTAGTGACAAACGCTGCCAGCAGTCATGTTCAGTGGCTATATTCTCGCCAAGTCTTCTTGCAACATCGGAGAAGGAACATCCCGCTTCTCGTAGCCCTATTACATGACCTTGTTCTTCTCAGTGAGGTGTTCATAACTCTTAGTAACTAGTGCTCACGACCGTTACAGCGTGTATTTAAATCAAACGTGATTTGCATCCTCGTACTGGTGCTACTGTCGTGAAACGTGAATGGACGACATCTTTCAGACGTAGAAACACGCCTATTAATTTTCGTTTACGTGACGCAGCCCCTTCTCGGTGTTGCAATTTTTTCCAGTCAGTGTAGGATGCATGAGATGTTAATCATTTGTAATATAGTTCAGACTTTAGCAGCCGTTGAAATCGTAGAGGCCGTGAAAATGTAAATGAGCGTATGGCATCGTTTTCCGGGAGGCCCCTATTCGGGGAAGTTCGGCCGCCAAGCGCAAGTCTTATTTCAATCGACGCCACATTGGGCGACTTGCGCGCCGGTGATGAGGATAAAATCATGATGGCAACACAACACCCAGTCCGCGAGCGGAGAAACTCTCCAACCCGGCCGGGAATCAAACCCGGGCCCACTTGCATGAAAGGCGAGCACGGTACCGCCCAGCTAAGCAGGCGGACAGAGGTCTTGGAGACGACTCACGTCTGAAAGTTGGACACACTTATTTAAATAGACATTTTAGCGACTTTTTCCGCTCTGTGATCAATAACGGCCTTAAGGGGACCACACAGTGGTTCAGGTCGAAAAACATCGATTTTTGGTTTTCATCATATTTCGATTGATTAAGGTTTTATTTTACTCTGAAAAGGAATTTGCTGAAAATTTTTTTTCCAGCATTTAAAGAGCATTTTCCCACCACGTGTGTTTATGTGCCACGCCCACTTTCCTGTCACCCACCGTCAACCCACTCACTGTCAACTCTAAGCCATACAGAGATGCCACTATCAGCAAAATAGCCATGTTCAAAAACGTTTGAGAACAAGGCTGAGAAAACTAACTGTTGATATGAGAGGAAAAAATTAGAAGATGGAAAATTTTTGTCCAGACGGGGTCGGTAAACTAAAACTGAAATAGAAAACTTGCAGGTATACTATGTGCAGGCAATTAGGAGAAATAAAGAAAATCTGGAGGCAATGAAGAAAGATGTTTGGGCCATATTCTTCCATAAGTCCTCTGCTGATGATAAGCCATGTCATGGGTTGTGTTCACCAGGAGAAAATTCGTGGTGCAAATACAATAGGGCTCAGACCACTGGAGACTCTTATTCTCACCAACCTTCTCTTTCCACTGCTGTTATTAGAGCAATTTAACCTGTTTTCAGAAACTTGGCTCATCCTGACCTTCTAAGGAAATGTCTGCATGGGCACACACAGAACCCAAATGAATGTTTCAACAGCATAACTTGGAACCGCCTTCCTAAACCTGTAATTGTAGGGATGCATACAATGAAACTAGGAGATCATGATGCTGTTATTACATTCAATTGTGGCAATACTGGAAAGTGTTGGGTACTGAAAAAGCTGGGAATTAATCCTGGTGAAAATATGATCACTGGGCTGCATCATCGCGATATAATGAGGATAGCCGATGCAGACGTACTAATATGGCCAAGAAAGCAAGACAAACATCCATGAAGGTGAAAAAGAAGCTGGAAGACCAGCCAGAGGCCAAAGAAGGGCCATCATATGCAGCAGGGCGGTTTTAATTAACTGTAAGCAACGATTTCAAAAGATTTTTCGTTAAAGTCAATTTCCCGCAATCTAAAATTTTCGGTACTTATGCCCCATAATATCAGAAACTATCACAGATAAATGAGTGAAGCCAGCTCTGGTACTACATTAATTAATATTCTCCCATTAGGAAGCTCAAAAAATATTTTCTGAGAAAAACTTAATATTTTTGGTTAATAAATTTAAAAATGTATTTTTCAAAACTATAAAATGGATAGATTTTAGTACAGTTAATTCTGTTAGCATCATGCAACATACAGTAAAAATATTAAGGTCCTGCATCAAATAGTTTTTTTCAAAATGGGTCAAATACTTACTTAAATTAACATGGGTTAGATGGGCATGGTGTGGTCCCCTTAATCACTCCCTTGGCGCACATATGAAATTCGTTTGAATCTGTTAGTTCCCGATAATAAGGGCTTGCCAAGTTCTGTGTGTGACGAAGTCTTGAACGTAGTCAGTTAACTGGTCCGATATTCCGTGAGTTGTTCACTGTGTAGCGGAGTGGCGACAGGTGAGGAGGCAACGGTCATTGTCCCGAACAGAGCCACAGGCGGTCGCAGCTGCGTCGTGTTTACTGTACCGGGCACCCCAGCCCAGGGCGGAAGCGAGGGTAGCGTGTTACGCGTTCCACAAGGAGACGCTGATCTCACAGCTCCACCACTCTCTCCACAGTTGCGGCAGTGGCTGGAAGTGTTCCCACAGTCTGTTCTCGTGGTATCGTCTCACTTACCTCAGACGTGTTGGCAAACATGCCAAGTGGCTGAGTAAACGTTACGGGAGTTCAATTACGAGACGGCCCGAAACAAATGAGACCACACGGCAACACATAGTTTACTCGTATTATCCACCTGTTTGGATCAGTAACGCTCACATTCTTCTGATGCATGGATGACACTCGATAACACTCCACGAACAATAATTACACGCAGTTGTGCATAACAAAACGAACTTCACAGCGTTTCGTAGCTGATTATCTATAGCTGTTAAATACTTTAGAAAAAAAGCACATTTGTGCCATCTGTGGTACAATTTTATTATATTCTCTACCGGTTTCTACTGTTACAATCATCTCCAAGGAGAAAGACATTTGACGACAATGGGTCAATCATACATTAGGTCATATATGACGGAAATGTATGGTTGACCCACTGACGTACTATGCTTTTCCCCTTGAAGATGATTGTAACCATCGAAACCGGTGGAGAATAAACATAAAATTGCTCCGCTGATGGCAAAAGTATGGTTTTAACGCAGAAGGAACTTTGACTTCCTTGCGAAAGACTTTTCTTTTGTTTTACGTTTATTTACTGATTTATTTAAGTCGGATAGTAGACACCAGCCGGCCGCTGTGGCCGAGCGGTTCTAGGCGCTTTAGCCCGTAACCGCGCTGCTGCTACGGTCGCAGTTTCCTGCCTCGGGCATGGATGTGTGTGATGTCCTTAGGTTAGTTAGGTTTAAGTAGTTCTAAGTCTAGGGGACTGATGACTTCAGATGTTAAGTCCCATAGTGCTCAGAGCCATTTGAACCATTTGAACCAAGTAGACACCAAAGTCATTTGATTGTAAAGTAAATTTCTACATCATAAGTCACCGAACTTAGAATTTCTTCTTTACTAACAAACAAAAAGCAAGATGTTTACCCATTACATAATTTTTTGTTGGTCACATAACTTAATTCTTCGAAAACCTGTAATGATAACCAAACTGAAAATTCTTATAGCATCTCCTGCAAAAACATGAATACTCCTTTTTTATGGTAAAGGCTTAGTAATTAGAAAATTTTGTGACGAATAAATAAAGAAGTTCTGGAGCATTAATAAGGGAAAAATAACGTATACGAGGCGACCAAAAGATTCCCATTCGAAGGACGTACAGTTCAGAATCGGTATACAAAGGACACTGTAACATCCCCTTAGAAGAATTAATGAATCACTGTGCTGATAAACCTCTTGCGTTATTTGATTTTCAGACAGCTGAGCATTTCTCTCTTTACTTATTCTGATAATCACTACACTGACACAATATTTTTTTAGTGCAACGTAATCTGACTTTCAATAATCCCTACAAAAGAATGGCCCTGACTAACAATAACCTATACATTTCATGAATCACTTACCTCACAAAAATCTTCGTTACTCGAATTACTGCAATACAGCGAGCGCCAATACTGCCGGGTAAATAAAAGATTCTAACTACTGAAGCCACTAACTACTGATCGGCATAGTTAGCAAATGAAAGATTTTGATAGAGAACAAACAATGTATTTACCTTAATAATGTTCAAAAGTCATCATATATATATATATATATATATATATATATATATATATATATATCAGTTCATGATATCCAGTGTTAAAATTTTACTCTTTCTGATGGACACACGTCCAGATCGTCCGCTCTCAAAATTCCGCCATCTCTCTCCCCACATCCACAACTGCTGGCGGCTCACCTCCAACTGCGCAACACTACGGGCTGTTCACATCCAGCTGCCCAACACTACACAGCGAATATTCCAACAATGTCAACCAGCCACAGACTGCACACAGCACAGCCAGTGATTTTCATACAGAGCGCTACGTGACGTTACCAACATAAAAACCTGAGCAGCCTACTTACAACACAAAACAGCCGTGAGCAATGAGGCAATCGTCCCACCAACATACAAGGTTACAGATACCAGTCTGGTAAAACATCGTATCCTGGTATTTGAAGAAATCCACAACTGCCGGCTCCACATCGATGTACGTCGGGTATCGTTGACCCTTCAAGACCGTTTTTAACTATAGCAGTACTAACGCGTAATGCCAATGGGTGTCTACTTTATGCCGATCACCAAAAAACCCCAAAAAACAAATTTTACTACATCTGTTTCATTTTTATTAACAACATACTTTTTATGTGCTGATGTGTAAATAGGACACAGCACTTGAAAATGTCTTTTAGCCCAACCTTAGGAACACTAAAGTGTCCCCATAATTTTTACACCGAGTGGAAGGGGTACGTTATGGTTACCACAAAAAATACAAAATTCGTTAATTAACATTTATTGTCTTCCATAACGAACCTTTTAAAGTTTTACAAATGTGTAAGAAGGATCTTGAACCTGGAAATATGAATACAGCATTTGTCGCGAAAGGTCACATTCACTACTAAGACTTAAATTTTTGGGTTAAGTTTTACTGAAAAAAGAAAAAGTCTGAACGCTGGTATAAGAAATCATAAGGAACACTAGATATTATTCTAAAAATTTTAAAATAAAAGGTACCGACTAGATTACGATACTTTCAGAAAGTGGGCACAGAGTACCCCGCCTCCGCCCACCCCCCTATGCCTGCCATGGTATTGCAAGGGTTAAGGGTCCGAAGGAGTGATAACAGCGTGGGGAGAGATCAGGAATATAGGGTGAGTGCTCCTGTTTCTTCCACTGGAGTTGGCGTAACTGCTGTGTTACGACATTTGCGATGTGGGGACGTGCGTCACCATAATCAACAGTACCCCTTCTCGCAGACATGCTGCACTGTATACATTCTTCATTCTCCGATGGGCACCTACCGGTCTTTGTTCTTCAGCAGTCAAGAAAAGAATAAGAGCACATTGATCCTATTTGGACGAACGTGGTAATAACTTCGTCATAGTTCACATTTCTGCATTCACTCAACGCACTCCGGAAAGAGACAAATGCTACATCAGTCCCTTGCCTACACGTCGGTGCTTATACACCGGCATCGGACTCGTACTGTTTCATATAAGCTGCAACTACGCCCTCAAACTGAAACTTCTTGATCACCCCTTACACATACCATTTACATATAGGCTAAGGTCGGGTAAGAGTACGCGTCTGGTAAGAGATCGCAGTGGCATTTTCTATACGTTGGCAACACTGACCGTCAACGGAAATCCACATTCAGTTGTTGCTTCTACAGGGTCGCCAGATTTGTGTTTTATAGGAGGTAAACGTAAGTTTTTGTTTCAAATTATGTAATCTTTAAATCGTATATGGTCAGGAATAAGCACTACCTAGGTACGCACTGGAAAATAAAATTATTTGCCAAAAGAATCGCCGTCCTGTGAGTAACAAACCACTGCATGACAAAAAGCAGAACCAAGCAGTGACTTCCATATGTGATATTTTTTTAATTGTGTAGTGCTGTAAGAGAGTGGAAAACACTACGCTGGTACTCTTAACGCCCCACCCCGTCACCCATCGTTTCTAACGGTTACTAATCCAGGAAGGCCGCCGGCCGGAGTGGCCGAGCGGTTGTAGGCGCTACATTCTGGAACCACGCGACCGCTTCGGTCGCAGGCTTGAATCCTACCTCGGGCATGGATGTGTGTGATGTCCTTAGGTCTGTTAGGTGTAAGTAGTTCTCAGTTCTAGCGGACTGATGACCTCAGAAGCTAAGTCCCATAGTGTTCAAATCCATTTGAACAATTTGAACCAGGAAGGCCCATTAGGCAGACAGATGTGGGTGCTTCATTTAAAGCTGCATACTCTAGAGCAACCGCAATCCAAGCATCCGACAAATTCTTCGAGTCAACGGGAATATTCCCGTTCAGTCTGCATGTCTTCACAGCAGAAGACTTTGCTCCATCAGAAATCACTGAGGGAACCGAATTTCCAACAACTCAAGAAGGCCAAGGACTTCAACAGGAGTCCACGAATAAATGCTTCTCTTCAGATGATCTGTATGTGCAGTCACTAGAAAAAAAACCCAAGAAAGTGACACAAATGAATTTCACAGTGCTGATGTATGATTAGGTGTAGCACTACTCAGTATTTATTCACTGCCGCAACAAACGACCCACAACAAAGAAGAACATGGTATAAAATTCGAGATTATCTGTGGTTCTCCGTAAAAAAGTGCATTGATAGAAAAAAAAGCTAAACCAGAGGAAACCAGGACCGAACAATACAGAATGTCTGGAGCAACTCTGGACGCCAGAATGTTTAGGAACAATCAAGTCCAAATCGAAGGAGCGATCTGGTGTTTTGGATTGCTCAAATGTGCATATGGGTGTGAAATCTTATGGGACTTAACTGCTAAGGTCATCAGTCCCTAAGCTTACACACTACTTAAATTATCCTAAGGACAAACACACACACCCATGCCCGAGGGAGGATTCGAGCCTTCGCCGCGACCAGCCGCACAGCCCATGACTGCAGCGCCTGAGACCGCTCGGATAATCCCGCGCGGCTTTGGTTGGTTGGTTGGTTGGTTTGGGGAAGGAGACCAGACAGCGTGGTCATCGGTCTCATCGGATTAGGGAAGGATGGGGAAGGAAGGCGGCCGTGCCCTTTCAGAGGAACCATCCCGGCATTTGCCTGGAGTGATTTAGGGAATTTGCCCCACAATGTGGTGAGGTGTACAAGGGGCCCATCGAGGAAGATTGGTTTTAATGGTGTAACTGCTCCTAATGGTGACATGACGAATTGACAGTTTATGAAGGACATGATGAATTGTCTTGTGATTTATGCTAGTGCTTACTGTTTGACTACGTTTTGGAAACTCTTAAAAGACGATACTGCTAACAGTACGAACCAGCAGTGTCTTACATATGCTCAAATTTGAGTTGTATGTTAAAAGCTAGGGAACTATAACTGATATATATAGTTCCTAAATCAACCAGCAACAATACGTTATCACAACAGTTTGTTGTAACCTGCTCGTCTACTACAAATATGCTGTTATATAGTAAGTTCATACTCTTTCCAGACCTTCCCCTAATTGATAAATTGTTGCATATGTTCTAAAAACGGTACTGCTATTGTCCCTAATGTCGAAAACCTTATGTTAAATTTCTTTCTTGTATTACAAATACGGAAGGAAAACTACTCTGTAAAGGGTAGAAATTTTTTTGATTCCTGTGAATATATAAAAATCGTATTATTTTTTTAAATGTGTTTATTTATTATACAGTCATATGTATTCTGAACTATCTTCCATCGTGTAAACCATCCTTCATGACTAGGTTCAATCAGACAATTCTGAAAGTTCCATGGGGTACAAGAGAATCGACATCTGCGTACCTAAGCAATGCCAGCGTTACTGTGTTCTGGTAGTTTTTGGGCTAGAGGTAAACGCAGGGTTTTTAAACGAAGTTCCTTTCCTTTCCAACTGCTCTACCCAGAAGTTAACAGTAAGTAACGGTACTACTTCCCCACCACTTGGTGGTAACGAGCCCACGAAAAGTTGAAAACGTGTAGCTCTTTACTTCCGATCGATGTCTCGCAATATTAGAATAGTATCGTCACTAAGGTTACTGAAATGGTTTGGAGTCGCATTTTCCGCTGTATTTAATCAATCCCCTAGAGTACAATTCGTTTTGCACAGGTAACATTTTGTCCCTGGGTATATACACCCGAGTGTGCCTCTATATTAGGGTGTCCATTTCATTTTCATTGAAACAGGGGACATTTAAAATAAATTAGAGAAAAACCCGGGACAATGAAGAAAAAGAAACGGGACATAAATATTGTATTGACTAAATTTAATATACATAGAAGTTTACCTTTACAACGTGAATTCAAATGATCCAAAATCACTTTTTACAATTATTCTGCCACACTATCACCGTACTTTTCACTTTTATGTACTTATCAAGAAGTGGATTTTCGTTTGAAATTGTATCATAAAAGTCAGTACACGATACACCTTTGAAGTGTGTTTTGACAATAAGCAAGGCCCTCACTGTTTCAACTTTGAACTAATTAAAACACACGTTCCACAGCAGCATTTGGCCCAGGAATTGCCAGGCAAAACTCTACAAATAAATCATGTTTTTCATGTTCATGTTTTTACTTTTGAAATAAGCAAATATTTTACACCACGTTGTAACCTCCCCACAAAAAAAAAAAAAATAATATGAGTATGATTCTAATTTTTGTGTAACCTCAAAACAAAATTCTTTCACAGTGTAACTTCCCCACAAAATTCTTTCTCTCATTAACCTCCACACAAAATTCGTTTACATTTAATCTACCCACAAAATTCTTTCTCACCGAGCGAGGTGGCGCGGTGGTAGCACACTGGACTCGCATTCGGGAGGACGTCGGTTCAATCCCGTCTCCAGCCATCCTGATTTAGGTTTTCCGTGATTTCCCTAAATCGTTTCAGCCAAATGCCGGGATGGTTCCTTTGAAAGGGCACGGCCGATTTCCTTCCCAATCCTTCCCTAACCCGAGCTTGCCCTCCGTCTCTAGTGACCTCTTTGTCGACGGGACGTTAAACACTAACCTAACCTAACCTAACAAAATTCTTTCTGATTTAATCTATGCTCAAAATTCATTCACATTTAGCGTAACCTCAAAACAGAAAAATTCCTAAACCTCTCAACAGTAAAAATTATAATTATGTCGTTCACTTATGATTTTTCAATAATTCACTGTGAATTTAACCTGGTAAATTTTGGACAAGAGCAGTGCTGCGTCATGGCCCTGAAAGATCATTCTGAATAAAAAAAGGAAAAATTCTTACCTCAATGAAGTTGCCGGATATATCTGCTCTTACAATAAATTTTTGCGGCACAGCTCTATGCAATGCTGGTCGACCTATCTGTCATTTATGAAAGGAAGCAACTGATTTTTCTATTGCAATAATCGGGATGATCATGGATGGGAGAAAATAGTAAATTCTTTAAATTGAAATGCATGGTTGTTAAAAGTTACTTTTTATGAGGAAGATTATTATTACGAGGGTTTTAAAACATTTACATGCGACTTGAGCTAACATTACTACATATGCGTGAGGCTACTTTTTACCTTATACAATAATACTCAGGCTCTGGCATCGCGGCACCGCGAGTGGACCAGCCTGCAACACGATACACCAGACCAGACCAGAGCAGACTCAGGACTAGCAACAACTTACTGCTACAGCTACACAGTTCCTACTGCAGTCAACACTGCTCTCTGGTCAGAGACCTTGCATATCGCAGGCAGCGCATGAGCAATACATCGAAATTACATCTGCTCGGAACTCTTACATAACCCTCCACTGGGCACTGGGGGGGGGGGGGGGGGGGGCAAAAATTTGGCAGCGATGGTGAGTCAATTGGACTTGCCATGAGCAAGAAATTTTTCTAACATCTACTTAATTAAGTAAGTTTACAGTCACAGAGTATATACATATACGAGGGTTATTCCAAAAGTAAGGTCCGATTGATTGCCAAATTGAAACCACAGTGAACATCAGAAATGTTTTACTTGTAACAATTAGCTACACCTTTCAGCTACTTCTCTACGTAGTCGCCGTTCTGACTTAGACTTTTGTCATAGCGTTGTACCAACTTTTCAATAGCCTCATCATAGAAGGCAGCCGCCAGTGCTTTCCGCCAATTCTCCACGCTGGCCTACACCTCGTTGTCTTTGTCAAAATGTTGTCTTCAAAGACAGTGGTTCATGTGACCAGAGATGAAACGCAGGGGGAGACAATTGCGGACTGTATTGTTGGTAATCTAACATTTCCATTTGAAAACGATGCAGGAGCATCTTCATTGCCCCTGCAGAATGCGGCTGAGAATTGTCGTGAAGACGAAACAGCACGACAGTTATGTAATGTTGGCTGCATAGCTTCAGGCGAAATTTCTCACCAGGCCCTCGTACTTGGCGGCAGACACTATTTTCTAGACATCTTTACGCACTCAC
The DNA here is from genome assembly GCF_023864345.2 of Schistocerca serialis cubense. Classification (NCBI taxonomy): domain Eukaryota; kingdom Metazoa; phylum Arthropoda; class Insecta; order Orthoptera; family Acrididae; genus Schistocerca; species Schistocerca serialis. The sequence continues at coordinate 109,740,597 of NC_064642.1, read as the reverse complement.
TGCGAGCTCAGAAATGAGAAGAGCGACGTGATGCTAACTGGGGTTATACTAGAGACACTACCCAACACATCTGTGCAAAGCTTTATCGGATTTTCATAGTCGTTTCCATTTCGCGACCGATCGGACCTTACTTTTGGAATAACCCTCGTATATATAAGGGCAGAACATGAAATGAAATAGAGTGCACATGCACTGAGTACAGAACATATCAAGCAATGACAAAATGTATACGCAATGAGTACAAAACATATTAATAAATGACATAAAGTGCACATGCACTGAGTATATTTTTTTTACCATTTTATAAGAACTAGGAAAGGAAATGGAAGGATTACATCATGGTTGTAGCACAGTAGGTTGCACGTAGCTGCACTGAAAGTCCATATCTTTCTACAGAAGCACAACATTAAGTGAGACAATATGAAGTTCTCTTCCCTGAAGTATTAATCAGTGTAGCCAAGACACTGAAGTGTCGTATTAATATTCAATGCTATCATATTGGCAGTACATTAGGTACACCAAACAGTGGGACCATAATAACATCTCCATCATTCAAGGTGGTGGACAGCATGATGTGTCAACACCACATTCTTGTAAGGTACACAAACGTAGAATTAGTGCAAAAACCAAATATAGTGCTCCATGATCATGAGGATGGACAGGACAAACTGATATTGCAATAATTTCTGGTAATTAGGTCAGAAGGTGAAGGACATTAAGTCTTATGCTAGTCATCATTGAGAATTACACTAGTCTATCAACCGATTTGAGTAATTGTTGGCACTCATTGCCTAGTTACTAAACATTTCTGTACTATGTATGAAGTATTTCAGAATATTATTCATAAGTCATATGATTACACTAAATATTGGCACTCATTGGCCAGTTACAAACCATTTTTATGCATTATTCAGAAGTGACCATTCAAAGCAAGAGTTAATTAATGGCATACAATTTACATAATTCATCTAGTTATAGTAATCATTGGCACTCATTGGCCAGTTACAAACAATTTTTATGCATTATTCACAAGTCATCATTCAAAGCAGGAGTTAATGAGTGCAGCATTAAGCTACTGATATTCATATATAATATCATGTAAGTGATATAAGACAAATTTAAAATATAAAAAACAGTGGCATCCATTGGCCAGTTACAAAGTATTCATTGGCACTCATTGGCCAGTTGCAAACCATTTTTATGCATTATTCAGAAGTCATCCGTCAAAACAAGAGTTATTGAGTGTAGCATTAAGCTACTGGTATTCATATTTGATATCATGTAAGTGATATAAAACAAATTTAAAATATCAAAAACGGTGGCATTCATTGGCCAGTTCCAAAGTATTCATATACTTTTATAAAACATTATTCAGTATTATCCAGAAGTCATCATTCAAAAAGAGATTTATTGATTGGCATAGCATTTATAGAGTATAATAAAAATATTATTTACAGGAATTGTTGGCATAGCATTTATGCATTATTACAAAACATCATTCAGTATTACTCTGAACTCATCATTCAAGTGACATAAGACATATTTAAAATGTCACACACTGTAACTATTACTCAAGGTCTGTGGTCCAATAACACATAGATATAATACGTCTGAGAAATTTGCATTATATTTAGTACTATAAATACGTCTTAAACTAGTAGCATTATTTGGGACTGGTAATACATTTTTTTTTATTTGGTGCTAGCAGTGCATTGCGTTGGGATCGATAATTAATTGCGGGGAGATGAAAATATTTGCTTTTGGCTTATTGTTGTAAATAACGATTAGTAATGTCATTCGTCATGAGTCAGCTGTAGCAAGGTTATGAAACAAGTAGAGTATATGTGATCACATTCATGAATGACACACACAAATGGGTAAAAAAAAATGCAAGTACTAGAACAGGTTTAATAACTAGCTGCTTATAGCACATTAATTTCATGAATAGCTTCTCCTGGAAAAATACAAAATGGATTATTAAGCTGAAAGAAGAAACGCATATTATGCTGAAAAGTAGTGAACTTCGAATTAACATGTAATGAAACATGTACTCAATATGTATGTATTCTAGCTGCCCTTTTCAAAACATTCAGTCATTATACCATGCGATATAAGGCATACTGTCAAAACGAACTGCAACAAACACTTAAATAACTACATAGCATTTCTTAACTAACAGTAAATATATAAACTTCATCATTATCCTCATCTGCAAAGAAAAACTTAAAAGTGGTGCGTTAAGTGGCCATATAAAATTCATCACTATCATCACCTGCAAAGAAAAACTTCATTATTCATATTAACATATTCTTCATATAACTATTCATCATCATTTATTATCATCTGCAATAAATAGACACTTCATTATTCATTATTCATATTTCCATTTACTTCATACAACTATTCATAGTATAGAGTTTCTTATTTCTAGCATATTTCATCACCAAAACTAAGATGTGTAGTTCTGTCTGACAGCCTGCATCAATCGCCTCGTATTCTGAAAGAAAAAATTAGTTAAGACTGCTATCGTACGATGTGTATAGTATATTCTTGTTAATGCTTGTTAATTCTGATCCATTTACTCTTCATCACAAAGTATTCCATTTTCTTTCGTTCATTCCAAAGGTCAAATTCCCATTTCATAGTAATCCACTGTGGTTTGGTTAAGTTACTTCTTTTACACGTTATTGCTTTCTGAAAATGATGAATAAGGATTAATATCTTGCAGTTAAATCATATACCCATTAAATAAAAACTGGTTTCTAGTGATATAATTAAGCATACAGCATAGCATGACAGAAAACGTATTATGTCAAAAACATAGACAGTGTTCAGGTGCAAAAATGTACACACAGTTTCATAATGCAGTAGCCAAAAGTGTAGAATAGTCAAGATATTGAGATATCATAAGGCAAAATGTCAAAGTCATCTTAAACATTTCGTAGTGCATACAAACAAGACAGGAAAACAATCATACATACACGAAAAATGGAAAATGTGCACGGTCTGATATATAAATACAAGAAAAGCGACCTGCTAACCTTACCTTGCCAGGCACTTGCCAAGAAAAAATATGATAATCATCAGTAAGTAGTCATATTAATATAATTGCATAATTGGTCATATAAAAATCAGGAAATGGCATTACAGTGTGATAAATCATAGAGTATGTTCATTCAATAAAGAGTTTAATATTGTAGACATGGTGATTGCCTTAACTTTTTCTGGTTCTCAGAGTTTCGACGTGTACTACATTGGGGTGAGGAATGCTGCGAATTCTGATGGACCTGCATATAGAAGCTCAAATTTACTGCATCTACTTTTGCCTCTGTTGGATAAATAATGTGTGCGTACTAATATCTTGTGTCCAATGTGAAAGTCACGGCGTGTACAAACCTGTTTATGCTGTCTTCTCCGGCGCTCTGCGGCACGTTTGATGTTGTTCGGCGCAATGTAAATTATTTCATGGTGCCGTAGTCGACGAGATGTAGGAAAGGATACTAATTCTTTAATTTTGTTAGGTGGTTCAACATTTTTCAATATATCAGTTGGAGATAGCATAGTAGATTCATTTGGTATCGAGTTAATTACATCCTGGAATGGCAGTATGTGTGTATCCCAATCGATATGTTTTTATGGCAGTATATTCTACATAGTTTACCAATTTCTTTCATTAGACGTTCACAAGGGTTCGAAGAAACGTGATACTTGGATATATAAATCGGAGAAATGTTTCTTGCTCGTAACATACGTGTCCATATAGCAGATCGAAACTGTGGTCCATTGTCGGAAATTACTTTCAATACATGCCCTACATGAAACAGAAAATGTTTTATAAATGATTTCGAAACAGATTTAGCAGTAGCTTTGCGTAACGGAGTGAAGGTAACAAATTTTGAAGTGAGTTCAACAGCGACAAAGATGTAACAAAAACCTCTATTAGATCTGGGAATCGGACCAAATATGTCTACAGCGGCCATGTGTCTCAATTTAACAGGTACAATGGGATGTAACGGAGGAATATGTGAAGTCGTGTCTGACTTAGCTTTCTGGCAGATTTTACATGACGCTAAAACGCGTCGAATACGTTTCTCCATGTTGGCAAAGTAACAGTTCTGTCTCAGTATAAGAAAACATTTTCTGGCTCCGTACTGTGCGTAACTTAAATGAGTATACCAAATTAATTTCTTAACAAGCTCGTCAGGAATACATAGTCACCAATTGTTGCTGTCTGGGTAAGAGCGGCGAAACAGAATATTATTGCGTACAGTGTAATAGTTTCTGATGGTAACATTATTCCTATCTTGCCAAAGGTGATTAATTTCTTTCCATACGTTGTCTTTGCTCTGCTCCTGTGCTATGTCTCGTAATGATGCCGAAATAAAATTTTTGAATGCAACTTGTTGAATATACATGACGCTAGAATTTGCTTGGCAGAAGTTGGTTGCGATGTCTTGCTGATTGTTGCTGAGAGAACGGGATAGTGCGTCTGCTACAATATTTTGCGTACCAGGAATGTGAACAATTGTAAATTTTAATTCCTGTAAATAAAGTTTCCATCTGCTTAATATGTCATGTGTAAATTTAGCGGAAAGTAAAAACTGTATCGCTCTATGATCTGTGTAAACGGTCGTATGTCTTCCATAAAGAAAATGCCTAAATCTCGTAAATGCCCATACAACACATAATGTTTCAAGTTCTGTAACAGAATAATTGCGTTCAGCAGGTGACAGAATGCGACTCGCAAAGGCGATGTTTTTAATTACTGTAGAACCATCTTCAGTTTCCTGAAAAATGGGTACGCCTAAAGCGGTGTTAGAACTGTCGGTGGCAATGGAAAAATTTCTAGTAAGATCTGGATGTGATAAAAGTGGTGCATTCAACAAAGCTTGTTTCAGACTGACAAATTCAGAATGTGCTTGGCTATCCCAGGACCAAATAGTGTTTTTACCTGTCAATCGACATAATCTAGGGGTGCCTAAAGCAGACTAATGAATAAATTTACGAAAAAAGTTAATTAAACTCAAAAAGCTCCGTAGTTGTTTCTTCGTCGTAGGAACAGTAATGTCGCTTAAAGCTTGAAGTTTTTCCGGGTCAGGCGCAATGCCTTCTGCTGAAATTACATGTCCAAGTAATTTTATAGAAGTTTTGCCAAAGTGCGATTTGCTAAGATTAACTGTGAGTCCTTGTGCACGAAAAGTTTGTATCAGTTGTTCAAGAATCAGATTGTGTTCAGACCAGTTAGCTTCTGTAATAAAGATGTCGTCTACATACGTTGTGAGTCTGTCTTTTAATTCTGTCGGAAGTATAGTATTCAAACCGCGAATAAATGTTGCTGAAGAAATAGTTCAACCGAACGGTAATTTACAAAATTGATGACAGTCACCGACACAGAGAAAAGCTGTGTACTTTCTACAGTTCGGATGGAGCTGAATTTGCTAAAATCCCGATTTCAAATCTAATGTGGAATAAATAGCAGTACCATGAAATTTCTGTAGAAGTTCTTCTAGTGCCTGTGGGCGATGTGTTTCATTAATATTAATATCATTGATGTGACGCGAATCAAGTACGAGGCGAAGTGAACCATCCTTTTTCTTAACAATATGGAGCGGGTTAATGTACGGACTAACTGCCGGTTCAATGATTCCTTGGTCAAGCATAGCTTGCAATTCTTTCTTAACTTGTTCTGTGTGAATATATGGAATGGGATAACGTTTGCCTTTAAATGTGTCGTGCTGTTTAACTTGAAATTCATACATAAAACCGGACATAGTACTAGGGATGTTGTCAAAAACTGGAGCTTGCTGTAAAAGAATTTTGTGTAGTTGAATACGTTCGTCGTCTGTATTTGCATTGCTCTGTTTAACTTTATCAGAAATCATCTGTATAACGTCATAGTCGGCTTCGTCTGGAGTATTATAGTTGTGTACGTACGTATCTGTGAACAATGTGGAATGACGGTCTACGTTACGTGATACAGAAATGACCTCTGTCCGATTAATTGTTTCTTCTTCTGCAGATAAAGAGTGCTGAAATTCTAATGCCAGTTGTACATTTTCATCCTTTAACATTAAATAGGAATTTTGAAAGTCAATAATTGCGTCGTGTTGTACCAGAAATTTCGTACCTAAAATAGCGTCTGTTGTCAGTAAGGGAACAATCCAAAAATTTGAGTGAAACGTATGACCTGCAATACAAAACGATAAGTGTGTCTGTAATTTTACATCTACTCCTCTACCAGATACTGCCCCTTTTACTTTAGTTTTGCTTAATGGTAACGTAGGATAGGTATTCTTTTTGTTACATTCGTTGAAAGTTTCCTCATTTATAACTGACATAGGTGATCCAGAATCGATTACTGCTGACCATTTGGATGATCCAATCTTTACTTCGATGACGGGGTGTGAAATGGTTTTTTGAATAACTAGTTTTTCCTGCAAAAGAGTGTCTCGGATGTCGTCAAAAGTCATAACATTTTCGTGAACAAGATTCTGTGTGTCAAAAGTATTGCTTGCGTTGCTGGAAGATGCAACCTGTACTGTATCTAGTCAGATTCTATCTGACGTGCTATTATTTGCGGGAGGATGCTGTGGCATTTCAACTATTTGTACTGTTCTGTTACTTCGTCCTGACGTATTAGGTTCGGGATGATACCTACTGTCTGGTTCATTCATGATAATCTGTTGTTGCGGACGATTTTGCTGCTGGTAAGACCGACTGTTATTAAACGTACGCTGAAAATTGTGCTGATTACTTTTACGTCAGTCGTGATAGTCATTTCTATACGGTGCATTGTGATAGGAATTGAAATGGTGTGTTTTCTGTACGTAGTGATTTCCTTGTTGCTATGCGTTACTATTTGGTGGAGCCGACGCTATACGCGTAGGCGGCGAAACATTAAAGCTTGGTTGACTTTGCACATTACATTGTTGGTTAGGTATGCTAACCGGCTTGTTTTGTTGTTGTTGTTTTGAAAAACCTCTATTGTTACTAAAATGTGGTTCCTGTTGCTGATAATTTTGACGGTTGCTCAAAATGTTGTGCATACTGATGATTGCAATTTTGTCTGTTATTAAAATTACGCCGGTAGTTGTCATTTCGGGAGTTTATAAAGAAAACTGTCACTTTCGGTAAAACTTGTCGTATCAGGTTTTCTTTACTCATCCTTAATCCTAGATAGATCGATAGTTTAAGAGCTGTTTTGATAGATATAAAGGATAGTAAAAGAGAAGGCAGTAGTGCAGAAAACTAAAGATAAAATAGCACTACTACGGTTTGGGGCCCTGTGCACGCTATGGCACATATTCATCGAAGTGTAATGAATCCCCTGAGGTCAATTACGCGCTGCAAATAGATTTTGGTCTCTGTGTTACAGGCAATGCCGGTGAAAATTCAAAAATAAATTGTTGTATCCAGGCCAATTCTAGTTTCTGCATTACAGGCCAAGATGATAAAAATACAAAAGCAAATTGTCGTATCCAGTCCAAAGGATGTATTTGTGTTCTGTCATTTTAAAATACCTTATATTTTTTTACGGATAAAAATTGCTTACAATCAACGTTATCGTCTTTGAATGTGTGAACTGGTTCAGGATTGTATGAGAATCTGTTTGTCTGTGTCTATTCGGAATCTAAGTCACGTACTCTCTGTAAATTACCTAAATTATAGTGGCTGTGTGTGTCTGACAAATGTTCGGGAAGTGGCGTATGCTGTGATGTGTTAAAGGCTGAAATATTTTTCATCTCTGTCACTTCGTGCTGTAAAGATGACAATTTTCTACGTAACGTATTATTAGACGAACCTATCTCACTGATCGTCTGCTGTAAATTTTGGAATTCGGGTTTTTGATTAAACGAAACTGGTGACGTATCGTCTAATTTGGTGTCATTATTACTTTCGATAACGTCAATACGACCGGCCAATTCATCGTACAGTATTTTTCAGTCAGTGCTTTTACCTGATGATCGTTTTTATTATCACAAGCATTAATTTGTTTTTGTATTTTGCGTGTGGTTTTGTTCAATTTTTTAATGTCTGCTTTGATGGCATCAGGATCCTGTATTAGCTCCAACTTTTCAAGTCTGTTGGTCATTGTCTGAAAGTCTAATGTGTGTGTGTCTGTTTTTGTTTTAAGATCGGAGATTTCATCATGCAATTCGGTGTTCAACCGTTTGATTTCGTCTGATACTGTACCAATATTGTTGTCTACGTATGTATTTGATTTCGTAAACAATTTACGCTTATCTTCCTGTCTTTGTGCAGAAATTGTTTCCACGACATGTTGCTTTACTTTATTCTGTTCCTGTATAAATTTACTGTAACGCGTTTCACTGTTTTGTAGGTGGTGATTAAAACGTTCGTCAATTTGGCTGTTCTGTTGGTAAAATTTCGCGTCTACTTTCGCATCCAGTGTGCGTGAAAGTTCTGCTGACATTAATTTAAACTCGTCGCGTAACTGTGTTGAGTTTTCAGAGCATTGTTTAGCGACTACACTAATTTCATCTCTAAGTAATTTAGTTGTGGCTCCATGTGTATTACTTAATTCTTGTGCCACAGATCTAATTTCTTCACTACTGTTCCTAGCACAAGCCTTAATTTCCTCACGTTATTGTTCTTTAGTATCATGACATTGCGCGGCAACGGCTGTAATCTGTTCACTAAGTTGTTTGAAATTGTTGTCTTGTTTTTCATTAAGCTATTGTTTGAGAATTTCATTATTTTCATTAATTTTTTGTTTGAAATTTTCATTAAGTTGTTTTTTCCATTCATTAAAGTTGTCGTATTTTTCATTCAACTGTTTGGAATTGTTGTCTAGTTTTTCATTAAGTTGTTGTTTGAGATTTTCATTATTTTCATTAATTTGTTGTTTGAGATTGTCATTAAGTTGTTTGTTCAATTAATTAAGGTTGTCGTATTTTTCATTCTACTGTTGGGAATTGTTGTCTAGTTTTTCATTAAGTTGTTGTTTGAGATTTTCATTATTTTCATTAATTTGTAGCAATAATGCCATAACTTGATCCAAGCCAAAATTAGCGACTCTTTTCTCTGAGCTGTGTGGTAGTGTGTCTGCATTTGTCACGTTTTGTGTAACCATTTGGTCATTCTCTGATTCTTGAACAGGTTCGCCAATTGGATGTGCATTGATAGTCACTACCTCGGAATCAAATAAATCTGACGTACTTTGAGTACATTGTTCACCTTCGTGGGAAAAATTTATCTGTTCACTACGTAAATTTTGCAAATCGGGTGTGTCATGATGGGCAGCGTTCATTGTAACAGAACGTGCCGCGTCATCAATTGTTACATTTACTCTGGACATAATTGCATTTGTTTGCTCATCATTAGGATCAAAATCAATACTAGTGATCGGCAGGCACTGATTATCTGTAATTAGGGGATTATCATTATTTCACTGAGTGTCGCAAGTATTATCGGTCCAATTATTCGAGTCGGCTATTTCACTCATGGCACATCGCGATGTACTGTTAACAGTTTTTCGCGGCAATTTTCACAAACCAAAATTAAGCACAAAATGAAACAAAGACAAAGCGAAATGGAACAAACACAATTACAACAAAGAGCAATAAATTGCCGATGATCTGTGAAAGAAAAAGTGACATATTAGTAAATGCGTTGCGCCAGATGCAAACTACATTTAAGTAAATAAGAGCAGATATATGACTACTTCTCAGAGATTCAGAAAGAAATACGATCCTGCCCGGTTGTCGCCAAGTGTAACCTCCACACAAAATTTATTATTCATTTGTAACCTCCCTACAAAATTCTTTCTCATTTGACCTCCCACACAAAATTCTTTCTGATTTAATCTAAGCTCAAAATTCATTCACATTTATCGTAACCTCAAAACAGAAAAATTCCTAAACCTCTCAACAGTAAAAATTATAATTATGTCATTCACTTATGAGTTTTCAATAATTCATTGTGAATTTAACCTGGTAAATTTTGGACGACAGCAGTGCTGCGTCATGGCCCTGAAAGATCGTTCTGAATAAAAAAAGGAAAAATTCTTACCTCAATGAAGTCGCCGGATATATCTGCTCTTACAATAAATTTTTACGGCACAGCTCTTTGCAATGCTGGCCGACCTATCTGTCATTTATGAAAGGAAGCAACTGACTTTTCTATTGCAATAATCGGGATGATCGTGGATGGGAGAAAACAGTAAATTCTTTAAATTGCAATGAATGGTTGTTAAAAGTTACTTTTTATGAGGAATATTAGTATTACGAGAGTTTTAAAACATATACATGCGACTTGAGATGACAGTGCTACATATGCGCGAGGCTGCTTTTTACCTTATACAATAATACTCAGGCTCTGGCATCGCTGCACCGTGACCGCCTCAGCCAATACGATACACCAGACCAGACCAGAGCAAACTCCAGACTAGCAACAACTTACTGCTACAGCTACACAGTTCCTACTGCAGTCAACACTGCTCTCTGGTCAGAGACCTTGCATATCGCAGGCAGCGCATGAGCAATACATCGAAATTACATCTGCTCGGACCTCTTACAACGTTGCACTAACACTTCCTTTGTCTCCTTCTTAACTTTTTATGAAGTTCTGTGCACATGTAAATTCATCGAACATTTCGTCTTCATCAACAGGAAAATTTGGTACAGTACTTTTAACAAAAACACAACAGTCCTGAATATCCTTTCGGTGTAGCTGCTCCTTTTCAGTATTAACCCAGGAAAAATGCTTTAAAAGGTGTGGGAAATGGTAAACACCATTCTTTTATATACTCAATGCAAGAGTCTTAGAAGATGTCAGCATAAATATGAAATTGTTCTACAGTAATTTCACCCTCTTTTTCCAGCTTTCTCAGAGTCTCATATACAAAGTAAGTGAGAAATCTTTCAGATTTTCTACATTGCAATTTGCCCAATAATTTGTTTATTTCTTGATAAACTTCAACTATTGTGATTTCTGGTTTCTCAATACATTTAATTGTTGTGGAGAAAGGTTTTTGCAGGCTAACAAGAAAATGTAGTAGAACAATAGACACAGGGTTATCAAAGAATTGTTTAAGGATACCAGGACACATATCAAGGGAAATGAAATATGATTTCAAAGCAGGAAATATCTCTACAATTCTATACAATGCTGACAGCAGAGATAGCCACCTTGTCTTGCTGTGCCCAAGTACAGTTTTGTATTCAGATTCGACAAACTTACAGAATGACTTCAGAGATTCAATCCTTATTGTATACATGTGGAAGTGCTGGTAGATTTTGTTTACAGTTAATTGGCAGTCGATGGGTAGGCAATCTGAGCCAGTTTGTAAGGAATTGTGCACCACATGTGCTGGACAGCCAACACGTTCTATATTATTCACTGTGTTCTGTTGCAGTTTATAGAACAAATTGTTTTTTCCTTTCCTCTGCGTACCACCTTAATTGGTGTTAGTGTTGTCTGCAGAACCTGCTATCACCTTTCCCTCAACATCATATTTCTTTAAAACCTCCAGCACATAATTATGAAGTAAATTTGAAGTTTCTCCAGCTAAATTAACCAATTCGAGCACTTTCACCGTGATGCCATTTTCAGGGTGAAAATACCTGATAAGGAGAGGAACCAGCTTTAAACCCAGATGATTCGATGTATCAGTCATTACAGAAATGAATCGAGCACTTTTCAGTTCATTTAAAACCTGCTGAGCTGCATACGGTGCAATAACATTTGAAATAATTGCATCACATTTTGTGTGTCCACATGTGAATTTAGGAATGAAAAGTTCTTTAACAACTGCTGTAGTACAGTCCATTGGCTTAAAGCTATGGTTATGCATTGCACTGTGGTATGCAAACGTAGCTTCTTGTGCTGCCAAGTGCCTATCCATTTCTGTTACTGATTTTAAGGTTTACATAGTAGTCACTCACGCAGTTATTTGCTCTTTTCGTTTGATCACTCATACAATGTTTCTTCGTCTTAATGTGATTCACAACGTCAGACCTTCTACCTTGACCAATAGCAAATTTTGATCTGCACAACGTACATTCTACAGTTTCTCCACTACCAGTGATAAAAGGAAACTCGCTTTTTATATTGCTGTTAAAATTACACTTTCGTTTTGGTATAATGAAACAGTGATTGCACAGTGCAAAACATTAACAGTGTGGCGACGAAAGCCAGAGAGGGACGGAAAGGACGGATTCAGTGGATCGATTTAGAAGAATATTCGTTGTTATTCGTAACCTATAGTGCGTTTAAAATTACTTGCGATTTTTGACAGTTTGGTACATTTTTGGGATATGCTGAAAGACACCACACGCTTCCTAGCGAAAATAATTGCGCAGTTAATAGCAAGTCAAACAACCAGTAGCGTAAAATACTCTAGCTAAGCGGAATTATAAAAAAACGGAACATTTGAGCGTCCCCAAAAAAACTTTCGGGACAGTGGGACATTTTGGTAAAAAGCGGGACTGTCCCGAGAAAAACGGGACGAATGGACACCCTACTCTAGATGTATGTGTTAAGTAAGCCAGTAGCTTGGGGCGCTGATCGATGATGTGTGGAGGGAGAGATTACTAACAGATCAAGTCACGAACAACTACATGAATCTCATCAACCGTAGGTGCAGGAAATGTTTGTACTAGCCGCAGGGGAAGGGACTGTCATCTGGAAGAAGTCTGTTATTGTAATGTTGAAGGTAATGGGGAAATGGGGAAGGAAAAGTACCAGCCATGACTATAATGATTTGGTGAAGAATATTCAGAATAATAATAATAATAATAATAAATCCCGTGGAGGCCCGGGAAAAGAATAGGCCTCCGGTATGTTCTACCAGTCGTAAAAGGCGACGAAAAGAACAAACCACTAATAGGGCTAACCCCCCTTTTAGTGTGATTAGTTGGTTCAGGACAGAACTAATGAAGCCTCGGACAAGCGCCGTCATGGTCGGGGACGACGCTTGAACCCTATGCCCGCCCACAATGGTAACGACACTGCTAGCCAACTGGAAAATGATTTAAATCCAAATAGAGGTGTTTTGCAGGATATGCTTCCTGCAACCACCCTAGAAGGAAAACAAAGACAGAGGATGAGATGGTCAGATGAAGTTAATCGACACCTCATGTTCTGTTATTACCCAGCAACAAACCTAGGAACCAACACAACTGGATACAGATCACAAGTATACACAACATTTATCACCAGATACCCAGAATTAAAATTTTTAACAGAACAACGACTAGCTGATCAGATCCGTAAGATAATAAAAAATAACAGGATACCCCAGTCAAAATTAGATAACATCAAACAACAAGTACAACAAATACTGGAACAAAATAATGTGCAATCAGAAGAAGAAGAAAATACAGTAATGGACTCAAACATCCCAGAGCAAACAAACAAAGAACAACACGCACCAATTAAACAATCAGAGGAAAACGAAATCTTAAGGCAGCCACCAGAACAAGCACAAATAGAACACAAAGTGACACACATGTTAGATATAGAAGAAAAATTTCAGCTAACATATATAGAATACAAAGACACAAATACAGACATTAGACCATTCTTGCATAGACCACCAAATAACCCACAAGTCGAAACAACAATAAAAACTATCAACACAATCATACACAACAAAATAAATGAAAACACAACTATGGAAGAGTTACAACTACTGGTATATATAGGAGCACTCACTACACTAAATATACACACTAGGCAGAGATCAGAACCAACCAACACACAGAAGAAACCCACAAAACCAGCATGGCAACACAGGCTACAGATCAAAATAGAAAAACTGAGAAAAGACATCGGACAGCTAACACAATTTATAAGAAATGAAATCTCGGAAAAAAAACGAAAAAGGTTAGGTAAAATCTCACAACAAGAAGCGACAGAGCAATTAGACGAAAAGAAGCAGAAATTACAAGCATTCGCCAAACGACTCAGAAGATACAAAAAAAGTGAAAATAGAAGGAAACAAAAACCAAACATTCAACACAAACCAAAAGAAATTTTACCAGACAATAGATAACACACACATTGAAATAAACAATCCACCAAACATAACAGACATGGAACACTTCTGGAGCAACATATGGTCAAACCCGGTACAACATAACAGGCATGCACGGTTGATACAAGCAGAGACAGACACATACAAGATGATACCACAAATGCCTGAAGTGACAATTTTGCAACATGAAGTCACCCAAGCAATTAATTCTACTCACAATTGGAAAGCCCCTGGAAATGATAAAATAGCAAATTTCTGGCTAAAGAAGTTCACCTCAACACATTCACATCTAACTAAATTATTTAACAGTTACATTGCAGACCCATACACATTCCCTGATACACTTACACATGGAATAACTTATCTGAAACCTAAAGATCAAGCAGACACAGTGAACCCAGCTAAATATCGCCCCATAACATGCCTACCAACAATATACAAAATATTAACTTCAGTCATTAAACAGAAACTAGTGACACATACAACACAGAACAAAATTATAAATGAAGAACAGAAAGGCTGTTGCAAAGGAGCACGAGGATGTAAAGAGCAACTGATAATAGATGCAGAGGTGACATATCAAGCTAAAACTAAACAAAGGTCGCTACACTACGCATACATCGATTACCAAAAAGCTTTTGATAGTGTACCCCACTCATGGTTACTACAAATATTGGAAATATATAAAGTAGATCCTAAATTGATACAGTTCCTAAACATAGTAATGAAAAACTGGAAAACCACACTTAATATCCAAACAAATTCAAATAATATCACATCACAGCCAATACAGATTAAGCGTGGAATATACCAAGGAGATTCATTAAGTCCTTTCTGGTTCTGCCTTGCTCTGAACCCACTATCCAACATGCTAAATAATACAAATTATGGATACAATATTACTGGAACATACCCACACAAAATCACACATTTGCTATACATGGATGATCTAAAACTACTGGCAGCAACAAATCAACAACTCAACCAATTACTAAAGATAACTGAAGTATTTAGCAATGATATAAATATGGCTTTTGGAACAGACAAATGTAAGAAAAATAGCATAGTCAAGGGAAAACACACTAAACAAGAAGATTACATATTGGATAACCACAGCGACTGCATAGAAGCGATGGAAAAAACAGATGCCTATAAATATCTAGGATACAGACAAAAAATAGGAATAGATGATAGAAATATTAAGGAAGAGCTAAAAGAAAAATATAGACAAAGACTAACAAAAATACTGAAAACAGAATTGACAGCAAGAAACATGACAAGAGCTATAAATACCTATGCTATACCAATATTGACCTACTCATTTGGAGTAGTGAAATGGAGTAACACAGACCTAGAAGCACTCAATACACTTACACGATCACAATGCCACAAATATAGAATACATCACATACATTCAGCAATAGAAAGATTCACATTAAGCAGAAAGGAAGGAGGAAGGGGATTTATCGACATAAAAGACCTACATTATGGACAGGTAGACAATTTAAGAAAATTCTTTCTAGAACGAGCAGAAACTAGCAAAATACACAAAGCAATCACCCACATAAATACATCGGCTACACCACTACAATTTCATAACCACCTCTACAACCCTTTAGATCACATAACATCAACAGATACAAAGAAAGTAAATTGGAAAAAGAAAACACTACATGGCAAGCACCCGTATCATCTAACACAGCCACTCATCGATCAAGACGCATCCAACACATGGCTAAGAAGAGGCAATATATACAGTGAGACAGAAGGATTCATGATTGCAATACAGGATCAAACAATAAACACCAGATATTACAGCAAGCATATTATTAAAGATCCCAATACCACAACAGATAAATGCAGACTTTGCAAACAACAAATAGAAACAGTAGATCACATCACAAGCTGATGTAAAATACTAGCAAATACAGAATACCCCAAAAGACATGACAACGTTGCAAAAATAATACATCAACAGCTTGCCTTACAACATAAACTTTTAAAACAACACGTTCCTACATACAAGTATACACCACAAAATGTACTGGAGAATGATGAATACAAATTATACTGGAACAGAACCATTATAACAGATAAAACAACACCACATAACAAATCTGACATCATACTCACGAATAAAAAGAAGAAATTAACACAACTAATTGAAATATCCATACCCAATACAGCAAATATACAGAAGAAAACAGGAGAAAAAATTGAAAAATACATCCAACTGGCTGAGGAAGTCAAGGACATGTGGCATCAGGATAAAGTTGACATTATACCAATTATACTTTCAACTACAGGAGTCATACCACGCAATATCCACCAGTACATCAATGCAATACAGCTACATCCAAACTTATATATACAACTTCAGAAATCCGTAATTATTGATACATGTTCAATTACCCGAAAGTTCCTAAACGCAATGTAACATATACCGTACAGTTAAAAGGAAGTGACGCTTGATCAAGGTCCGCATCACTTTCATTCCGAACCAGACCAAAGGTCTGAGAAAGGAAAGATAATAATAATAAAATGGAAGTAAGGAGAGATCACAAAATCAGGAAGAGAAATCAGGTTCTATGAATACATTACTGTTGGAACGAGTACCATAATAGAGAGTTTTGTGTTTTGCGGTATATTATGCACGTGTGCATTATGTGTGTATCAGAATAGTCTCCCGAGATGTAGAATAACCAATTGTTTTCAGAATTCCAGAAGCATAAAGAGATGAAAGTGTTTGTGAGTGAGAAGAAACCCCTACGTCAAAAATAAGGGAGGATGACTGCACATGTTGCGAGCACTAACGTTAACTGTAGGGCACTCCAATAATTAAGGTAATGTGCATGGCCAAGTTGAGAGGATTACGTTTAGCTTTTGCGGACACCTCGAGAATTAACCTCAATTGCATGTACTGCGTTAACTATAAGTCCACCAACTACTAAAAAAAATGTTAATTGAGAAATTAACATTGTCTTCCATTGAGGAACTACAGACAAAATAATTGCATAGGCTTACGTGGAGAGAGTCAATTGATGTAAAAGTTTGTTGAGTATGGTGCCATATCATAACGTAAAAAACTGTACTGGAGAAACCAACATTTCTGCTACGATTACAGGAGCCTTCTTCTGGGTCTACACAGTAGACCATGGCCTAAAGATTGGTTTCTCTAGTACAGTTTTTTACATTATAGCAGAACTCAAAAAACTTTCATATCAGGAGATAAAATATTTAAAAATTTTATTAATAGGAGGTTGTCGATTTTGTATATTAATTGTTGACTTAAGAGCTAATTTTTTAAAGGGACAAGGGGGCAGAGTCAACTTTTTTCATAATTTTAGAGGCCTTGGAATCCAGATACACGGTATTATGGGGACCTTATGTCATGGATATTTTGAAATTTTTGGCGGTTAAAGTGCTACAGTATTTCATTATTGATTCATTTTATTATCAGGGACTGTGTAAGTCAACGTGAGGCATTAGTGAACCAGTGTGTGGGGGTTACATCACGAATTGCTTATGAACATATTACGGTGGTACCCACAAGACCGTTCTAAATGTATGAACAATTCTCATCTGGCAGCTGCTTTGAACTCTTACTTGGTTACACACTTAAACCTTGAGTATATTAATACAGATACATTCACATTGCCACAGCGCCCCTCTTCCACACACACACACACACACACACACACACACACACACAAGAATTTTAGAATTTTATATATATTAGGGAAAGTAGTTTCACAGGTCGACGATGCTCTCAACCTACGGAAAAGTAAACGAACAACCATAAACACTGTAATATTGTGCTGTGTGAGAACCCTCGTAACTTCAGTTCTATCTCCAAAACTGAAGTGAAATAAAGTGTTAATAACGCAAAAACAGCATAAGAAAAAGTCCAGAAAGGCAAGTGTATATGTGAAACGAATTCAAACTCTACTAAAAAGTGGGAAGAAGCAGTGGTCTGGAGAATATGTAAACAAACAGCATTACAAAGTATGTAAAATATGCAGCAACTTCGTCAACAGAAACGCGATTTTTAATCTAAAACAACCAAAAATATACAAACATATGCATCCAATTTGCAGAATAACTACAGAAGGTCCTTTATAAATAAAAGTGGAACACATCCGGTGTCAAACTCTCTTTAACTAAAGAGCAGTAATCTTAAGAAGGAAAAACCAATAACTACTGATTAATATTTTTGTTTACATGTTATTTTGTGTCGAGCTTTTCGTAAGAAAAATTCTTGTGACGAACAGAGTTTATTTACAGAGAACATTGAAGTATATTTAAAGTTCTCTTGTGGCTTTTATGTAATCTTTCAGGGACCAAATCAAAGACTGGCCTGTAAGCCCGGCCAGTAATAACTGATTAACACAGTAATATTGTGGCACATTATCAGTGGAGTGCTAACTTGTCTGCATTTGTACTTTGATGTTATTTTATCGTTCAGAGACAACACTTACACAACAACTTTGATGTGCACCATCAGTAGGATTGTAATTTGTATGTATTTGTAAACTTACGTGACTTTGTGATGAAGATATGCTATGACTGTGATACTATTTGGTATGTAGTTATCAACGTTTAGCGTCACCAATACGTGGAACCAATATATACTTCAAACTGTTTATATGGAGACACAGGTGTTCGTATACGAGAGTACGCCTATTGTTTTTAATATTCATGGTATTATCGTCGTACATACACATTTCGTATGTAGTCTCGATCACATGTTTTGGGACTTCACACAAAAAAAAAAGTTCAAATGTATGTGAAATCTTATGGGACTTAACTGCTAAGGTCATCAGTCCCTAAGCTTACACACTACTTAACCTAAATTATCCTAAGGACAAACACACACACCCATGCCCGAGGGTGGACTCGAACTTCCGCCGGGACCAGCCGCACAGTCCATGACTGCAGCGGCCAGACCGCTTTACAAATTTGTGCTTGCATAACCATACGGTAACACAAGCGTGGCACTGTTTCCTTTTACTATGTTTCGTTTATTCTGTACATATGCTTCTATATATGTCAATGCATTTTATCAGTCTTGTTTCTCAGTGTAATAAACTATACAGTAGGGTATGTTTATGACGAAATGAATGATTGTGATACAGTAAGTATGGATGTAGTAAGTAATCGACAATTTGATTTCAAGTATGTGTGTATTTTAAATACAAGCCATCCATGTGTGTACGAGATTATCATGGCATTTCCTTCATTCATAAGTATTGTAGGACTAATTAGTATGTATGTATAATTTCGCATTGTTACGTAGGCATCAAATTAATGCTTTCCACATCATCAGATAATGAGCATGCAAAACAAATACAGATTTTTCTGCAGTTTAATCTCAGCACAAATTCATTGGCATCCGTTTTGAAATGAGGAGAATGTTATTGTACGTTTCAGTTTATGGCGAAAACGTCATTTATACCTATTTTATAATGTCATATACATAACCCTATAGCCAGTATAGGAGAGTATTTAATGCTGTATTAAAACAGTAGACAATACATTCGCTACTGCCAAAGATTGCACAGCTAAATACTTCTTCTTTTCCTTTTCTTTTATTACTGTGAGGGAGACCTGATATTTTCTGCAGCCTTGGTGTTTTCTTCAGCTGGCTCGTGACAGGGAAGTTGCTTTAGAAGGGCAGGAGTGTCACAGACTTGTTCGGCACCGAAAGCTGCCCCCAAGCAGGTACAGATAAGTTAGTCACAGTGTCCGATGTCTGCACATCAGACAGCTGCATACTGTAAAAGCTGCATTATGTGCTATACTACAAGAAATACTTTTCGCGAGGTAAAATCTGAAAGCCAGGTGGAAAACTAAGAGCTTGAGACCATGTGACTGGCTATTGGTTGTGGCTGTGGAGGAATGACCGTTTCAGTCTGAGTCAGAGAATAACAGAGTGGGTGAAACTATTTCGTTAGATGGTGTGTTTTCCAGCATTTTCCTGCGTGCAAAGGTTTCAACTCGAGTTTGCACATCTTTCATGTAATAGCAGAGATTCTCTGCCTTCCTTGCTTTGCCAGATCATTATTGATTAATCATGACAGGATCTGTGCCAATTAAAATTCGTTAAACTTGTTTAGAAAATTGTTATTGGTCAGAACTCAAAATGTCTGCTGCAACTGTCTGATAAGATTCCTGCGCTGGCAGAATCAGTCAGGTTTCAAAGAGTTGTAACACCCACGTGATAAATTTTTGGCTACAGTGTGTAACGCCGGAAATGCATATCCTCCTATTTCCATTTATTGTACTATAATCTGTTTTCCTTATTTTTGTTACCTGAATATATGACATTTCTGTGTCTTTACGTATTGTAATTGTTTTACTAATTGTATATATATATTTATGCATTTATGTCGATGTATAATTGGTTTGTTTCGTAAATATTATTTGTATTTTACGCTGGGTCTTGCCTAGGGAAAACTGCTATCGAACGATTACATCGATGGGTCGTGTGAAGACTCAAAGTGTGTAGGATCTTTGGTAGTGTTAACTCTGCCGCGTGAAGCGCGGGCAGGGCAGAGAGAGTCTGGCTGGAGTAGCGAGTGGAGCAGGTGTGTTGTGTGACGCTCCCGCGAGTTGCCGCGCTTTCGGGGTTTGGCAGCATGTGATTGCGCTCGACTCGCGATGATAGTTTCTGACATGGTGTCGCGGACGGGAAGCATTAGCTGGCGCACATCAAGAGCCCGTTTCGCCTGGTGACCGTGTCGAGAAGAAGGCGCGCCAACATCCAGCATCTGCAACAGCGACGGCCGACAATGAGTGACTGTCGCCACCTCCTCGATCGACGGCTTCAAACCTTCAATCAACCAACAAGGAAGACTAAAAGCACGTAAAGTTTCAGAACTGTATGAGAAACCTCAGCTTTTCAAATTGTTCCATTTGCCTCGCAAAATTACAGCAACTTAGCATGAACCTTTGTTGCTCATTGTCCCAATTGCATTGCCAAGCAGGGTCCCTTCCTTTTCCGAAATGAACCCGAGTGTCGTTGAAATTCAAACGCCGGCATAATTCCATTTCACTGCTTTAATTTCAAACTTCAATTTAAGCATTAGCTGGCTACAATAGTTAGATTACACAAGCACAAATTAAGAGTGCGAGTTTTGTTACCGTATTTTAGCTTACCTGTGACTGCAGCTCAGCTTGGTACGTACTAAATTTTACTATTGTTAATTGTTCAGAATCGTTTAATTCAAGTTCAAAGTTAAATCTCTTCTTTCTAAATTGCGTAGATTCAAGTAGCTTTAGAAATGATTGTTGAGGTAGTCCAAGACTAACTGTATTTCGATGTGCTTCAGAAAGAAAGCTCACTGTTAACTTCAGTCACTAAATTAACTTTCGATTTTCCGGTTTCATTAATTCTTTTGCTAAATTAAGTGTAGCGAAATTTATTACTTCTGACAAACTTTCAGTTTTCACCCTACACGTGTCAACCTTCAGTTGCCACGCTTCTAGTGCTAATTATATGTGTAATAACCTTTCTTTTTCAGTTATTATAGTAATTGTCCATAGGACTGGCGACCGTAATTTCCCCCAAATCTCAAATATCTAATTACCGCTAGTTGATTGTTAACGTAATGGCCGCACATTTACTTTCTTTATTAACTTTATCCCTATTTCAAAATTAATTTCCACCAGTTTCACTTGCATTTTTCCTTTCATTCAGATGTAACCCTTTCCTCCCTCTTTACCGACAGATTAACTTCGGTGACGATTGCTTTTCCAAAATTCCCATTAGGTACACGCGGTTTCATTTTTCACTGTCATTAAGGTCGATAAGTGAGGGGGAGGTTACACGTGGCGACCGTGACAGGACAATCTTCAGATTTGAGGTTGTTCTGGACACGAATTTTGCATTGTGCAAATCTCGTAACAAAGTACTGGTTACGAAATGGTCGATACGTCAGCGAGAATATTAGTGTGAGGAATCCTAATTAGATTTGAGATTTGGCATTTATATTGAAAAATATTAAAATGAGTGAAGGTAACAATTGCCAAAATTTGGTAGACTTGGATACGGAACAATCGGTCGAACAGTGGGAAACGCGCACCGCGGTACCCATTGTTCAGGGGCAGGCGGCTAGCATGAAAGACGCGACCGCCGAAACGCAACAAAGAGCAGAAATGGAATTCCAAACTTTAGAAATTGTTTCGGAATCGGAAGTGAAAATCAAATCTGAATCCCTTGATGACGAAGACGGGGGGACAATTAAAGAGGAAGCCGCTACGGAAGTAAAACCGGTAGTTTCCGGGAAGTTAACTGATTTATTGAACGTTTTGATTAACGAAATCAAGAGTCAATCGGTCAAGCAAGAAGATCAGGCTGACAAGCAAGAAGCTCGGGCTGCCAAGCAAGAAGCTCAGTCTGAAAAATTTGAACGGATGCTAGACAATCAGAACAAAGCTATTAACGTTGTTAACAACAATGTTGGAGTTGTTAACACAAAAGTTGATAAAATCAAAGAAGATATTGTTGTAATTAATACCGAAATCGGTAATCTTAAACAGGAAATGATAGGCGTTCAGGCGGAAATTGCGAGCATAAATACTCGTTTTTATTCCGAAATTAGCAGAATCGAGAAAAGTGTAGGAGAATCAGTTGCTCCGATCATCGAGAATAAGGTGACGGAACAAATTCAATTAGTGAAAAAAGAGGATCAAAAGAAGGTGGAAACTTTAAAGGCTTTAGTATCCGAAGTAGATACCAAAATGACGAAGCAGGCTAATACCTGCGAAGAACAAAAAAAGGAAGTAGAAACGCTTGCGACAACCACTTGCCAAGTAATTACGAGAGTGTCGGAATTAGAAAAGAAACTTGACGAAAAACAGAGCTATGTGCCAATCTGTGCACATAGTTCGGAATTGTTGACGAAAGAGGAGCGGTTCGACCCCTTGAAAAAAGGCGGTATACATGCGACGGATTTCATTAAAAATTGTGAAAGAGTTTTCCCCAGATCATGGACTAATGAGAGAAAAATTAATGCGGTTATTGATGTGTTGGCTGGTGACGCCAAGCGTTGGGGCTTAAACCTCAACATTACGGACCTGACTTTTGACGAATTTAAAAATTTGTTTCTGGCTGAATACTGGTCAGAGCAAAAACAGCAAAGTGTCTGGCGCGAATTTGTCGTATCGAGGCCTTTCGATGCGAATTCGCGCGGTTCGATGAAGGAGTTTTGTGAGGGCTGGATCCGCAAGTTGGAATACTTGCGTGATCGCCGCACGGAATCCGAAATAGTCTGGGAACTCTACAAAAAGCTTCCAGATGATACAAAACGCTACGTAGGGAGCAATCACAGGACAATCAATGATTTCCTGGGAAGAGTTGAGGACGAGGACTATTGGCGCAATAATCGCGACAGGGGTAGAGGCCGTGGTAACAACAACGGGTACCACAGCAACCACAACAACAATAACCATGGGAATAATGCATACCGCAACCATGGCAGCAATAACAATAATGGTTCGGACCGTAATAACAATCGGTACAATGCAAATAATAACAGGAATGACGGAAACCAGTATCATACTAACGTGATACGGGCTTCACAGAATAGTAATAACGCCAGAGAGTGTGATCAGCCGCCTCAGCAGCATCCGGGGAGCGTATCTGCTGGGACGAGACAGGGAAACCATTAGCCGCGCCGGCGAGGGGCCGACCGAGCGTGGAGAAATTTTGGCGGCCAATAACAGGAGAAAACCCAGGTGTCGTCGTTATGAAAATTCCGTATGGAATAATCAACGGCGGGAGAGTGTGCCAGTATTAAGAGAAAGGAGTGCGCCCGCAAGTAGTAGATCAGCTGTATACACGGCAGTAGAAGATACATTCACTGCCAGTGAGAACAATTTAAGTAGTGTTCCGGAAATCGATTATAAGGTGCCTGCTGTAATACCCACAGCGGAACTGGAGATTGAGTTTAAGAATGATTCGCAAGTGTTGAGAGAATATCAGATGTCGGATAAAACGTCCGTCATTGAGCGAGGGGATGCAGAGAGGGATGAGGTCTGGTTAAGGCAGTTCGGTCGCTTATACGACGAACTAAGAGATTATAGGGGCCTGTACGGGAGAAGTATTTATGGAGAGCGCGGGCAGAATTTGCCGCGTCTCGTCCCGCAGGAAGATAGTGATTGTGAAGTGATGGAAAGTTCTGGCCCTAACCGGCAGACTTTACTAGAAATAGTTGATGTTAAGGGGGAGCACGAGCAAGATGCGTCGTGTTTCGTCCCGCAGGAGTTGAATGTTGAAGTAGTAACGGAAAGTTCTGGCCATAACCGGCAGACTTTACCGAAAGTTGTAGTGGTAGAAGTAGCCGACCCATCCGACGCGAACATCCAGTTTAAACATTGCGAGAGTATTAAGGAGAAAGATTACAAAAATTTTAGTGATAGCCGGACACGATTGGTAGAAAAGCACGTAGATTACAGCGTGTATGAGGTTAGAGCTGACATTATACGGTCAGAAGATAACAGTGTGGGTTGCGCAGATCTAGAGGAAGTAATTGCAGATACTACTGGGCACATGTCTCCAGGTAGATTGGCAGATGAGATCAATCTGATTAAAGAGGAATCAACGAAGGTGACAATTAGTGAATTGATAGCAAAGCAACACTCGCTAGTTGACGAGTTACAGGAAAAGGTTTCGGTATTGGAGGTGAAGCTACAGACAAAGCCTCAGGACAAACGTGTTGAAATTAAAACTGTATGTGAACAGAGGCTGAAAAAGCCGCCAGATAAGCCGGATTTGGGATCAAAGCCGGATGGTTTTTTCTGGAATGACCTGGATATAGACGAGGATTTACTGTGGGAAAATAAAGAAACAGTCGAGGACAAATGTAGACGGGTAGTAGTGTCTGTTAATATGCACGACCTACAACTAAACGTGTTGATTGACACCGGTGCAGAATTGAGTGTTGTATCTGGGAAAATATTTGAGTTACTGAAAGATAGACCTGGCATCGTAGTTATGCCAGTAACAGGAGTGAAAATTATCGGTGCTACTGGGAAGGCCAGTAAACCGGTCACAAAACAGATTTTTGTCAACTTCGAGATATGTGGGGCACGATTTGAGCAAGAGTTTGTCGTCGTGCCAGACTTAACTACGGAAGTAATTATCGGGTTAGATTGGCTATTAAAGTACCGTGCAGTGATTAACTGCGAAAGCAAAACTTTGACATCTATGTCACTAGATAAAACGATAGTAGTTAGCTTTGACGAGGCAGGAGACGGTGTGCATAGGCAATACCAGCCTATACACATTGTTAACTGGCCGAATGGTATTGATGTAGGTATGAATTTGAACTACTGTAATGTGAGGAATCTCGGCATTGACAATAGTGTAGAAACTGAATTGGAAAGTATTGTAGACGGTATGTCAAACGTAACACACGAACAAAGACGAGGCCTGTATGAAGTAATAATGAGGAATAAGAGTGTGTTTTCAGACAAACCGGGTCTTGTGGAAGGATATAAATGCAAGTTGCATGTAATTCCGCACGAACCATTCTTCGTGAGACCGTATGCTATACCGCTGTCCAAAAAGGAAGCAGTGCAACGGGAGATAGATAAGATGATCGAATGGGGAGTGATTGAAAGAAGTACGAGTCCATACAATAACGGTTTGGTCATTGTAGCATGACGGGATGGTAGTGTGCGTATTGTGATTGACGCACGCACGTTGAATAGGGTCGTTCAACGTGAAACAGACAGACCAGAGAGTATGGAGGAGATTTTGCAACGTTTTCATGACGTTAAGTTCATGATTAGCCTCGATCTGACAGCTAGTTACTGGCAAATAGAACTCGAAGAAGAATCTAGGCCATACACCGCCTTCTTGTTTGCGGGCAGGTGTTACCAGTATAGAGTACTGCCGTTTGGACTTAATATATCTGTGTCCGTATTCATCAGGGCCCTAGATAAAGTGCTAGGACCGGCTTTGAGTTCAAGATTAACTGTATATGTTGACGACCTATTGTTGGCCAATGCCACTTGGCATGACCATTGTGACCTGTTAGATGAAGTTTTTAGAGCATTGCGCCGTGGCGGAATGACTCTAAAGCTAAAGAAATGCGAATTTGTGAAGCAGGAACTGAAATTTTTAGGGCATGTAATTACCACTGCTGATATTACGAAAGACCCAGAGAAACTAGAGGCAATAAAGAATTGTCCTCCACCCAAGTCTAGGAAACAGTTAAAAAGTTTTCTAGGGCTCACAGGATTTTACCGTAAATTTGTAAAAGGACAAGTGTTTAATGATGAAAATTTGAATAACCTCTTACGCAAAAATGTTCCGTTTGTGTGGACTGACGGGTGTCAGACCGCTTTCGAGAGATTAAAAGACGAGTTGTTAAGATCTAACATACTATTTCATCCTGATTTATCGCTACCCTTCCATCTGGGAACGGATTCGTCGAATTACGGGGTGGGGGTAGAACTGTTCCAAGAATTTGGTAAAGGAGAGGATAAGGAACACCGGACGATAGCGTTCGCGAGTCGAACTTTATCAAAAAGTGAGCGAAACTACACGATTTCTGAGAAAGAGTGTCTCGCTATCGTGTGGGGATTCAAGAAGTTCAAGGGTTACCTATGGGACCGTAAGGTGATTATTCATACGGACCATAAGGCGCTCACTTATCTGAAGGATTGTAAACTACTTCACGAAAGACTGACTAGGTGGTCGCTGTATTTACAGCAATTTAACTATGACATCTGTTACGTAAAAGGGACCGACAATTGCGTAGCGGATGCGCTGTCGCGGTTGCCCGAGTCTAATCAAGGTCTATTGAAAGATGAGGCAGATGGAGTGGTCAAATTGTACTATTTTAAAGAAGTTGAGGGACGTAAATTAATAATGAACATTTGTAAGAATCTACGTCGTCATCAGAACGAGGATGGTTGTTTAAATATGGTGAAAACCCGATATGATGAAAAGAGTCCAGAAGGAGAGAAATTAAGGAAGTATTACAAGATATACGATCATATCTTGTACATACGTAAGGGTGAATATAGTAATATTTGGCGGGTATGCTGGCCCAGCAAATACGTCACGGAAATAATAGACTACTACCATTTGGCGTATGGTCACTGTGGACCAAAGAAATGTACGGAAAAGCTGAGTGAAGTAGTGCATTTCAACAACATGTTAAAACGAGTTACTGACAGAGTGAAAACTTGCGATTTATGTCAGAAGGTGAAGGTTACCAACTGTACGAGTCGTGGTCCTATGCAAAGTATAAGGCCTAACGACACCTTTGAGTTACTGTGCGTGGACTTGTACGGACCTTTGCCCAAGTCATCAGGAAACTTTGCCTACATTTTAGTAGTGCTAGAAGCTTTTTCCATGTTCATCAAACTATACCCGATTAGGAAAGCTACAGCCAAAGCGGTCTATAGCAAGCTTGTGAACGATTATTTTGTTCATATTGGCAAGCCCAAGGCGATTCTATCACACAATGGGGCACAATTTACTTCTAAGTTGTGGAATGAAGGCATGGAAAGTAATGGGGTCGAGGTGATCCATATTTCAGCTTATTGTCCGGCTGGGAATCCCGCTGAGAGGTATATGCGCGAGCTAGGCCGACTTTGCCGTACCTATTGCCATCACAACCATAGGGCATGGGGCAAATATGTAGCAGTATTTGAGAGAATTATGAACACCTTGAGACATGAATCTACGGGATTTTCTCCAGAGGAAATCCTGTTGGATGACAGAAGTAAAAGTTTAGTGGAAGAGGTAATCAAATTCCCTCCACGGATTGACATTAGTATTGGTGTGAAAAAAGATCGTTTGCGAGAAGTAATGAAGCTAAAAGCTGATGCTCGCATACGTCGTCATGACGCTAAAGCGCGTTTTGCTAAGTTTGCAATCGGAGACTTAGTACTTGTAAAAGCTCATGAGAAATCGAGCGAGATAGACAATGAAATCTCTAAATTTAAGTTTGTTTATAATGGACCATATAAAGTCATTGGTATACCTCACACAAATGCTTATTGCTTAGAGTATCCAAGCTCTGGAAAGCTATTAGGTATACGAAATATAGTAGATTTGAAATTGTACCAACCTAGGATCGATTAATACCACACAATGGGTAATTTGTACAATATGTAAATATAGAGTGTAAGATTTAAGGTTTGCTAGATTTCCATGCTTTTGCCTGACCAAGAGGACATTAAAGAAGTTGTAATTAATAAGTAATTAATTTTGACTAAATGATTTAAGAGAGAGTGATTATTTATCAATTGAAAAATCCAAGCTGCTAGTTTAAGTTTTCAGCTGAGTCACAGTAGATTAAGCAATGTAAATATGATTTTGTAACTAGCTGTAAGATCCCATGAATATGTGTTTTACTAGTCATTGCCGATGTACTTAGACGCTGTTTTAAGTTTCAGGCTTGTACATGTGTGATGATGGACAGTGTTGAGTTATCCACTGTGATAGTGTTTATGGACTCCTTGAGATTACTCGGGAGTGAGTTTTTCCGAAAGAATTCAGTGAAACGGACGTTCTGGAAATGCCGTTACACAGCCGAGTGAGATCAAGCGTGCCGCACAGGCGGGCGCAACAATACTGGCGAGGCGGTGCCGCTGTCGGCTCTTGGGCCGCTGTCGTCATTCTTTGTACTTGCGAGTACGGAAGGCGGAATTGTTTTTCTTCCTGGACAGCTGAAAGAATTCTACTGTCAATATTTATGTTTTTTCGATCTGATGTGTGTTATTTTCTTGTTTAGCGTTTAATGGACTCCCATGACGAGAATATTAATTATGAAAGGGTTATGTAAAAATGTGTATTCTATGTAATTAATTATTAATTTGCGTATTTTGATCTACCTGTTTTTATGACCATGTACTCTGATTAATTTTGTAAATAGTATTCCATTTCTTGATACTGTCAGGAATTTTGACAATTTTAGAATAGCTAAACCATTTTCTATGTTTTCTATGAATTTTAATATGTTGTCAACCTGTTTTATTTCGTGCAAGATGACAGAGTGGAATAAGATTAGGAGTGTCTCCACTCAATTATTATGGTCTAAAAATTGATTTATGCTTAATTAGACGAATGCTAAATTTTGTTGATGTTTTGAGCATATACATTTCCGCTGTTTTTTTTTGGGACATTTTCTGAGTCTGTTTAGGTTACACGAACATCCTCAGACAATGTGGGGCACGTGTAACGCCGGAAATGCATATCCTCCTATTTCCATTTATTGTACTATAATCTGTTTTCCTTATTTTTGTTACCTGAATATATGACATTTCTGTGTCTTTACATATTGTAATTGTTTTACTAATTGTATATATATATTTATGCATTTATGTCGATGTATAATTGGTTTGTTTCGTAAATATTATTTGTATTTTACGCTGGGTCTTGCCTAGGGAAAACTGCTATCGAACGATTACATCGATGGGTCGTGTGAAGACTCAAAGTGTGTAGGATCTTTGGTAGTGTTAACTCTGCCGCGTGAAGCGCGGGCAGGGCAGAGAGAGTCTGGCTGGAGTAGCGAGTGGAGCAGGTGTGTTGTGTGACGCTCCCGCGAGTTGCCGCGCTTTCGGGGTTTGGCAGCATGTGATTGCGCTCGACTCGCGATGATAGTTTCTGACATGGTGTCGCGGACGGGAAGCATTAGCTGGCGCACATCAAGAGCCCGTTTCGCCTGGTGACCGTGTCGAGAAGAAGGCGCGCCAACATCCAGCATCTGCAACAGCAACGGCCGACAATGAGTGACTGTCGCCACCTCCTCGATCGACGGCTTCAAACCTTCAATCAACCAACAAGGAAGACTAAAAGCACGTAAAGTTTCAGAACTGTATGACAAACCTCAGCTTTTCAAATTGTTCCATTTGCCTCGCAAAATTACAGCAACTTAGCATGAACATTTGTTGCTCATTGTCCCAATTGCATTGCCAAGCAGGGTCCCTTCCTTTTCCGAAATGAACCCGAGTGTCGTTGAAATTCAAACGCCAGCATAATTCCATTTCACTGCTTTAATTTCAAACTTCAATTTAAGCATTAGCTGGCTACAATAGTTAGATTACACAAGCACAAATTAAGAGTGCGAGTTTTGTTACCGTATTTTAGCTTACCTGTGACTGCAGCTCAGCTTGGTACATACTAAATTTTACTATTGTTAATTGTTCAGAACCGTTTAATTGAAGTTCAAAGTTAAATCTCTTCTTTCTAAATTGCGTAGATTCAAGTAGCTTTAGAAATGATTGTTGAGGTAGTCCAAGACTAACTGTATTTCGATGTGCTTCAGAAAGAAAGCTCACTATTAACTTCAGTCACTAAATTAACTTTCGATTTTCCGGTTTCATTAATTCTTTTGCTAAATTAAGTGTAGCGAAATTTATTACTTCTGACAAACTTTCAGTTTTCACCCTACACGTGTCAACCTTCAGTTGCCACGCTTCTAGTGCTAATTATATGTGTAATAACCTTTCTTTTTCAGTTATTATAGTAATTGTCCATAGGACTGGCGACCGTAATTTCCCCCAAATCTCAAATATCTAATTACCGCTAGTTGATTGTTAACGTAACGGCCGCACATTTACTTTCTTTATTAACTTTATCCCTATTTCAAAATTAATTTCCACCAGTTTCACTTGCATTTTTCCTTTCATTCAGATGTAACCCTTTCCTCCCTCTTTACCGACAGATTAACTTCGGTGACGATTGCTTTTCCAAAATTCCCATTAGGTACACGCGGTTTCATTTTTCACTGTCATTAAGGTCGATAAGTGAGGGGGAGGTTACAAGTGCGACGAGAGGAAATTATGCCTGTAACAGTTATAAACATTTTCTATACGACATATGAAAAAATGTAATTGGACATATCGATGTGTATCATACAAAGACAATGATAATTGTAAATTCCTTTTATGATCTGCGTTTGTCTTCCTTTGTTTTTACTTTTTGTTGGTTGGCTTTTGTAGGTTCAGCACGCAAGACGCGTATCAAACTGAGGTCTGTTAAGAAATTGTAATTATTTGTTAATTATTACTTGAAAATAGAGTTCATTATTATTATAAATATGAGTGAATAATTATTTGTAACTTTAATTCATCTCTCAGTAAGCATTATCTGTGTCAATTATTTCTTTCCGCTGCAAGGAGCGCAGCCATTGATGATAGCGACTTGTATCACGTTCTTGTCTGTGTTTTCCTTAGAAACAAATGAAATGTTTGCTTGATGACGTCTAAATAGTGCACAATATGAAAGTATAGTTTATAGAATTTAATAATCGTTTCAAATACTTACTTATTTGGTCTAACAATAGAAAGTCTCTATCAATTGTCTGCTGCCATCTTAACTATTGTCTCAGCGGCAAATTCAAATTACGCAACTCTGCAGACATAAATGCTGAACGTAATACAAATGTGTAAAAATGAATGTGCACCGGTGGTCCCGAACTGATTTTAATGAAAATAATTCGAATCAGATTGGTTCTTTAAAAACAGTGCTCATAGCACGATCGTTATAAAAAACTTTTCTAGCTGATGTATGGAGCCGAAATTAATTACGCACGAGTTGCGAAGAATATTGTTTCAGGTAACATACGTCAGTGTTGTGCGTGGCTAATATTCGGTGGTTTTGATGATGATTTTGCTGAAGATAACTGCTTCCTTCTTAATCAATAGTTGTATTGAATCTGTTGTATGAACTGTGATTTAGTGACACTAACTCAACTTACAGACAACACTTTAACACGACGTTAACTTGGAGTTCTTTAGCAACTTGACCAATTCTTTAGCCGGGAGAAAAATTATTTAGTAATCACTCAATGTAATAAAATAAGATTATCATTTCCATTTACAAATTAGTTAAATACCAAACCACTGAATAACACAGCGAGCGCCACACTGGCGCCCAACGTGAGGCCACCAGTGCACATTTATCCATTTTAATAGTTGAAATTGTGATCTATTACAGGCACGGAGTACCAAAACAAACTATTAATCAAAAATGGTTCAAAATGGCTCTGAGCACTATGGGACTCAACTGCTGTGGTCATAAGTCCCCTAGAACTTAGAACTACCTAAACCTAACTAACCTAAGGACAGCACACAACACCCAGCCATCACGAGGTAGAGAAAATCCCTGACCCCGCCGGGAATCGAACCCGGGAATCCGGGCGTGGGAAGCGAGAACGCTACCGCACGACCACGAGATGCGGGCAACTATAAATCATTTTATGTTTACTTGTTTCATGAGCATTGACATCTTCCTAACAAATTGCTGTACGGATCTGTATCTGCGCTGATGCCAGTCACAGGAGTAACTTCATATAAGAAGAGCAGTTCACCACCCTCACACAAGTAGGGACAAATGTACATGTTCCATACATACACAGCAGCACACAAACAACATTCGCTGCATATGCAATGATAATGTAAAATCAGTACCTGCAGCGAAAAGTAGTAATAATTGAATATTCTGGCTGCCAGAATAATATTTTTTAGTGCTATTCGTGTATATGTGTTAGTTATAAGATCATTTTGTGTCAACTGGCGCTTGTCAGTGATTTATATATTTGTTGTGCTATATGGGTGATAGAATGGTTAAACATAAGAAAAATAAACCGAATGAGCATACTGATGCAGAGATGACATCAGAGTCTCAGGTAGAACAATCTACC
This sequence comes from Schistocerca serialis cubense, assembly GCF_023864345.2. Lineage (NCBI taxonomy): Eukaryota > Metazoa > Arthropoda > Insecta > Orthoptera > Acrididae > Schistocerca > Schistocerca serialis. The sequence continues at coordinate 109,707,930 of NC_064642.1, read as the reverse complement.
CATATTTCTGTCGAATTATTAGAACATTTAATTATAAATGATAATTTAGAAACTGATGTCCGAGCGATAGTAAAACCGAGGAGTTGCCAAAACCAACTGACACTCCTGCATTCAACCAGTTAGGAATTAATGATAATATTTCTTCTAGGCAAGGGGCAGAAGTTAGCAATGCTCAAGCTATGTCCATACAGGGTATGCTAACAGCATTATTTGAAAAGTTTTCTATTAAAGAGCAGGAGCGTGAAAAACAACGCGAGCTTAAAGAGCAGGAGCGTGAAAGACAACGTCAGCAGGAAAAGGAAAAACGTAGACAGGAAAAGCTTATAGAAAAACAGCAACAGGAGCTCAGGGACCAAGAAAAGGAAAAGACATTTATGGAAAATATAAACAATATTTTACTGGAAAGAGATAAAGAAATTGTCTGTAGGATAAATCAAGTGTTGGTCGATCGTGATAATGCTATTACTACCCATTTTAAGCAGGAGATCGATGAAGTAAAAACCACTATTGAACCGTTAACAAACATTCCAGTTCAGGTCAATAGTCTTCAAACTGAAGTAGATAGACTAGAGAACCAATTCAAAGCCTTGGCTACAGCTGTGGAAACAATGCAGGAGGACATTCCCTCGGAAATCTGAAAGCAAGTCCAAACAGAAGTAGCCAGGGTGCTGAGCTCTGAAAACCAAAACTTTGAAAATCTGACAGTATGCAGTAATGACAACACTGGTACTGACAGGGAAAAGATCGCAGATAATCTGTCGGCGAATTTTAATGCACCAAAAGGAAGACCAAATTTTGGTAATCAACCGATATTACCAGAGCAATATGTGACACCAAGGAACAATAATAGTGGAGTAGAATGTACTTGTAATAAAGTAACCACACCACCTGCGAATGATAGCAATTCTATGCACTTAAATACTTTGATGCATGAAGAAAGCCTAATTAAGCATAGACAGTTTCCAATATTTAACGAAGAAAGTAAGAAAAACATACATCCGGTAGTTTTCAGAACAGATAATACAGTTTGTGGTTTCACATATTTCTGGTGATGCGTCGCTCTGGGAGTTAAATGCAGCAGAAACTTGCAAGACTTTCCACGACTTTGAGAAGGCGTTCATTGATCAATTCGGGTCAGCGTCTACTCAAAAGCGACTCCGTAAAATTGTTTACAATGCAGAAATGTACAATCCGAAGTCAGGTTCCTTAAGAAAGTACTTTTAAAAATATATTAACATGACCCGGTACTGGGATGAGCCAGTAACCACCAGAGACTAATTGCGAGTGTTAAAAACTAGATTACCCATACATATTAGAGAAAAATTATTTAATGTTACAGACACCGATCTGAAAGAATTTCTGTCTGTAATTGATTCTCTGGATTTAGTGCAAGAAGACGCCAGAAAAAATTCTGACGCGATCAGCAATAATAATAGTCCTAATAGGAAAAATTCATGGAATGGAAATTGGGGCGAAGGTAGTCCAAAGAAAAATAAAAGTAAAGCTAATAGTAACGGAAAATACAATAATAATAATAGTAGGAGGAATCCCTACAACCAAAATTTTTGTTATCCTAATAATAATAACAGTAATTATCAAAAGGCCGAAGAACACCAACAACCGAATGGTAATCAGAGGCCGTACCAATCAGAGGCCGTACCACAATGAAAACCCAAACAATAACAATAGCAACCGAAAGAGACGAAATGACAACAGGTCACACAGTCCATATAAAGACAAACCTAAAAATTAGCGGGGTGACAGTGAATATTGGCGACAGCCAGGTCCAAGACATTGCCAGCTGCAGCAAAATTCTTTCAATGCAGGTCAGCCAATAAATTATGTACAGGCTATACCTATACCAAGCAATCAATATCCACCGTGGTGGGATCCAAGCAGGCCTCCTCCGACTGAAAACTTACAGAATGTTAGAATAGTGGAGGTACCTTCGGAAGCAAAACACATCATTCAGAAGCCAACAAACTAATTTTGGTCCCTGTAGGCCTTCGCCAGGTGACCGAGGCCAACAATGAAGGAAATAGGTCGACAGATCAAAAAATAAACATCAGGATGGCAACAGGATCGAAGATGAGCTATAGCAGGAACCTGCTGTCTCTGATATGCTACAAAGGGAAAATATCCAAGCAAGTGTCACTGGAGCTGTAAATGGTGTAACAACTACTATTCTGCTTGACACATGTGCGAATGTATCAGTTACGAACACGCAGTTGTTCAATAAGGTATCGGAGATATGGACATTGCCGATTCTGCCGGTTGCAAATTGTAAGGTTATAGGGGCATTGGGAAAAAAAGGCACAGAGTACAAAATACCAGACACAGGTGGAAGTTTCCTTGGGAAATGATCGCTTATTATGCACGTTCCTACTAATGGATAACTTGTCAGTACCGGTGCTTCTGGGCCTTGACTCCCTTCGGGAAAGAGAAGCTGTAATTGATCTCGCCCGTGGGACATGTGCACTTAAGTACCAACAGCGACCCATAACATTAATGCTGAATCGGGAGTTCGGTATGAACCTTCCGGTGATGAGAAAAACGAATCTTTCTGTCAGCAAACAGAAGTTGTTAGTGTTGGATCATAAGCACCCACAGATGTGTCACAAAACCGAAATAACGATGCACCCAGCAACGTGAGTGACATATTCACAACAATAGAAGAGAAAGTAGAGGAAGCAACTTGCATTGATGCTTCAGAGGCTGGACAATTAAGAGAATTATTATCCGGATACCTCGAAATATTCACTGAACACCCTGGAATCATAAAAGATTACCAATATAATATGAAAGTAAATCCGCACAAGACCTATTGCAGAGCATCTTACTCGGTCCCCTGGACTAAGAATAACGAAGTGATACAAAGGACCAATCAGAAGTGCAAGTGCACTACCCCATAACTGTAAATATAATGTCTACGGTAAAATAATTAGCAGTAATAATTTGATAATATTATGTATGTATTAGTTTATAAGCTTTTATGTCAAGTATTACACTGCAATGTTGTTGAATTATTTGAACAAGGAGTAGGGAATCCCCATAATAAATGTATTTTTACTTTAAAAGGGATAAATAACTTGACAAACACTTGAGTGTTAGTGCATTAAATGTGAGGAATTTGACCTTTCTATACGTAGCATAGAAATGATTAGAATGCTTAAATAATATATTTGTTCGTAGAATGGATATAACAAAAATATTTTCATAAGATTGAGTCATGTAGTCCCACACACGTAGTGTGTGTTGGTGGTGTGTGAGCTGTGTGACTGAAAAAAAATAAAAATAAAAAATAAATTAAACTGCTTTCGCCACTAGTGAAGCGAAATCTGAATGTGTACTGATTTACGTACACGGTTTCATTACAAAGTCATTTAAAATGCTCTTATGAGCAACATTCCTGTTAGATAAACCGAACATGGACATCTGTCCAAAAACATGGTAAATAACAATCCCAATATCTGTAATAAAAATGGAAATGTACTGTTATCTGGACAGTTCAGTAATGATCTCATGGTCAAGATAATGTAGCAAATTCTGAAAGTTTGATATAGTCTCATGTTTATGTGACAGTGTAAAATTTTAAATTTTGTTATTCAGTCATGGTAATATGAACTTATGTGCAAGTGTACCAGACCTCATTACTTGAAAAGTGTCATTTGCATATAGATTGTCTGTTAGGTACTGTGGAAAACTACTGACAGCAATCAGAACAGTGAAACGTGTTTCGCAGGAACTAGTGGACGCGTGAAGAACTGTGATTTACATTGTGAATAATGATGAACAGTGATAAAAACTGTGATCACGTAACCTTATGAACGCTCTAGGAGCGTCAAAGTTAGCAGCAACGCTATGAACTTTGAGTACTGTTGACTGTATTAATAATTAATTTGAACTGATGACCTTTAGTAGTTTGATATGAAGCGTCTCCGCGTGCCATATTTAATGTGACATACTGTACAGCCAGCCGTGCGGCAAAACAATAATGCAATGTTGGCTACGCAGCGCGTCGCGAAAATATTTACATTCCGCTTAAGTAAACGAAGCACACTACGGACACTTGTATGATTAACGGCGCAGTGTTCAAAACGTGCATATTGTGAGAAACTTACATGTGAATCACTACATTGTGTTGAACAGTGTCAAAATACAGAACATACTCCAAAAAACAGTCTAATTCCATCCGTGTGAATGCAAGTGAAATGGACACTAATAAACTTTTGCACAGGATGAGAATAGTAATTATCTTGTCACTGATGCTTATATTTTGACATTTCTTGTACCCGTCTTAAACTGAGGGACATGGGAAAGGAGAAACAAGGCCTGCTGCAGCGCGACTTCTAGCCAGCAGCAGATCCAAACCACGATGCAGCCGACGGCAGCCGACGCCGCACCGACTCGGCCGGGGGCGGTCCAGCAGCAGCCACTACCTGTCTACGGTCCAACGGCTCGACACGAGGGCGGTCTTATGACGTCAGCAGAAAATTCTTATGACATTCGATAAATGAGTGATATACCACCATGCAAAAACATTCATTATCTCAGATGCTTACAACAGAGTCATAAATTTGCATTTTCCAGCATATTTTATTACACTCATGTCAAGCCTGACTGTTAAAAGTAGGTGTCTGTATTTTCTTGAAGCCCCTTGGACCGTTTTATTAACGGTTTTCCGAGTCCAGTGAACCCAAATGGGGGGGGGGGGGGTTTGTTAATCCGGGAAGTATCCGCAGCAATTTCCGAGATAATACAGTCACTGAAGTCATTTAAACTACTCGATTAAACTATAATTGTGTCATGTCTAAAACAACATTGAAACTAAACATATGCATCTTGAGAGTAGCAAATCTACGTGGGTTACGTGGACTGATAAAAATAATATACAATAGATAAACTAATTTTTTTTCTCAGCCCAAGGGGCATTGTAACATCCACGTGATAAATTTTTGGCTACAGTGCGACGAGAGGAAATTATGCCTGCAACAGTTATAAACAATTTCTATTCAACATATGAAAAAATGTAATTGGACATATCGATGTGTATCATACAATGACAATGATAATTCCAAATTCCTTTTATGATCTGCGTTTGTCTTCCTTTGTTTTTACTTTTTGTTGGTTGGCTTTTGTAGGTTCTGTACGCAAGATGCATATCAAACTGAGGTCTGTTAAGAAATTGTATTTATTTGTTAGTTATTACTTGAAAATAGAGTTCATTATTATTATAAATATGAGTGAATAATTATTTGTAACTTTAATTCCTCTCTCATTAAGCATTATCTGTGTTAATTATTTCCTTCCGCTGCAAGGAGCGCAGCCATTGATGATAGCGATTTGTATCACGTTCTTGTCTGTGTTTTCCTTAGAAACAAATCAAATGTTGGCTTCATGAGGTCTAAATAGTGCACAATATGAAAGTATAGTTTATAGAATTTAATAATCATTTCAAATACTTACTTATTTGGTCTAACAATAGAAAGTCTCTATCAATTGTCTGCTGCCATCTTAACTATTGTCTCAGCGGCAAATTCAAATTACGCAACTCTGCAGACATAAATGCTGAACGTAATACAAATGTGTAAAAATGAATGTGCACCGGTGGTCCCGAACTGATTTTAATGAAAATAATTCGAATCAGATTGGTTCTTTAAAAACAGTGCTCATAGCACGATCGTTATAAAAAACTTTTCTAGCTGATATATGGAGCCGAAATTAATTACGCACGAGTTGCGAAGAATATTGTTTCAGGTAACATACGTCAGTGTTGTGCGCGGCTTATATTCGGTGGTTTTAATGATCATTTTGCTGAAGATAACTGCTTCCATTTTAATCAATAGTTGTATTCAATCTGTTGTATGAACTGTGATTTAGTGACACTAAGTCAACTTACAGACAACGCTTTAACACGACGTTAACTTGGAGTTCTTTAGCAACTTGACCAATTCTTTAGCCGGGAGAAAAATTATTTAGTAATCACTCAATGTAATAAAATAAGATTATCATTTCCATTTACAAATTAATTAAATACCAAACCACTAAATAACACAGCGAACGCCACAGAGTAATTGTCATAATACACCTGCAGTAGAGAGGTCGAAGAGAAAACTTGTTCCAGGTATCTGCAGAGAATCACAGAGAAAGATTTCTTCAGTTTGCAGTTAAGGGGGACTTATTATTGCCAGCCATTGATATGCCAGTCTTCCACATTCAGCGAATTTAAGAGAGGTAACCATGAGCCATCAACGCAACCAAGGCGAGTGACATAAATCTAGTTAATTTACATCTGGGTTTCCTTGCTCAGTTTTATCATTTGCAGCTAGCTAATTGCATCCATCATGTGCTTTGGCGAATCTGTTTTTTTTTTTTTTTTTTTTTTTTTTTTTTTTTTTTTTTTTTTTACAGGGGATCTTTCTTCAGAGCACTGCCCATTGTCACAGTAGTCACGTGTCCACCTACAAGTGTCAAGGCTATAAATAATAAATCTAAAGCCGGCCGCGGTGGTCTAGCGGTTCTAGGCGCTCAGTCCGGAACCGCGTGACTGCTACGGTCGCAGGTTCGAATCCTGCCTCGGGCATGGATGGGTGTGATGTCCTTAGGTTAGTTAGGTTTAAGTAGTTCTAAGTTCTAGGGGACTGATGACCTCAGATGTTAAGTCCCATAGTGCTCAGAGCCATTTGAATAAATCTAAAGTTTTGTCCACTTATTTTATGGTTATAAGTGTAATTCAGTGATTTGTGGTGACAATAAACAAATTTTTTTATACTGAATTCTACTTTCAGATGCGTCCCTTTATTAATATATCCATATCGGGTTCAAACTAAGGACATCATACACATCCATGCCCGAGGCAGGATTCGAACCTGCGACCGTAGCAGTCGCGCGTTTCCAGACTGTAGGGCCTAGAACCGCTCGGCCACTTCGGCCGGCTATCCATATCGGGTGTGGTACCTCTATTTTTATGCTTAACAGGGCCGTACTTAATAATTCTCATTCAATAAGACATTATCAATGGTGTAGCCCAATTACTCTTCAATTTGTATTTTCTAATTGGGAGCTTCCCTTCACTGTGAGTTTCCAGAGATCAGACTTGTAGCATCTTAGGAGTATACTAATCAGCTCAACCGTCACCTCACAACGTCCTTAATCCCCCACTCGTAATCACCAAGCAGAACCCACTTCCGGTGTACCTGCACAGGATGCTGTTTGTCAGTCAGCTGTTAATAATTTTCAATGCTTTATTAATTCCCTTTAACTAACAACACTATCTCATTCAGTGACAGCGCCTGTGTAGTTTTCGTTAGTCAGCGGTGTATTCTTTTCAATCCAGTATCAACAGTTAATGAAAAAGAGAAAAGCCTCATTTTGACCGTATTAGAGGAACTAGAAACTTCTAGATATAGAAGCGAAGACGCAAGTTCATGTTGAACATCAAATTGGAATAAAAGCGTAATAGCTTCTGGTTAATTCTTTTTGTTTATACTGTTAGGTGTTGGTATATAATGAAATTCCGCACTATTATCACTTGTAAAGTCAGTGAGCCAGCGCTCCTAGTCATGAGTATATGGCATCAAACTGTCCACATGGATGGTTTCCGTTCCGCCAGCCAGCTAGTCTCTCTTTGTCGTTCGTGCGGGCCGCTTTTACTCTGCCCTGCATCGAGCTGCCCTTCCGTCACACCGGGAAGACACTGCCGCCTGATACATTCCACGTAGTAATTTTCATAGTACCGCGACTAGTCATGTTAGCAGTGATAGCTTTTATCGCCAATACACCCCCTTTTAAAAAACTTTGCGCGACCGCTCACTATAAAATATGTTTCTTTTGAAAGTTAAGGAAATTTTAAAGAATCAAGCACGTCTTCGTTAACTTTCGCTCATCATAATACTGACGATATACATCGAATAATAATTTTTTACAAGGAGCGATGGGTATGCCTGTGACTTTTTAACGCTGTGGGTATATTTTAGCTATTACTTTATTGATTTCAATATCCACAAAATTTGGTGACACTGTAATTTACTTTTTACCATGTAGGTTGCACGTGATGATGCGGCTGTAGGCTGAGAAACAGGCTGTTTTAATAAACAACAGTTTTATCCACCTGTTAGCACAGTTCTTCCTGACATCGTGTTTTCTTTTCCTCTTCCTATATATTTTGATGATGCCTTGTAATGAAAAACCCTTTATTTCTTATTCGAATTCTTTACATATTTTCTGAAATTTTGCCTTGACTTTTCTGAGCTTCCTCCTAAAATAATCCCTAATGACCTTTATTTTTGTACTCTTGAATTTCCTTGAACATTCCTTCTCTCGTCGACCAATTGAAATAATTTTCCTATTACACAAGGTTTAGCGACAGTTACCTTCCTTGTACCTACATCTGTGTGTCCAGCATCTGCTTTTACCCTATTTAATGTTGATCTTTCCTCGTCAACAGAACTGCATACTGCAGTAATGTATATCGCAGTATCTATAACCTTATAGACCTTCAAATACCTCTCATTATTCCCCTATAATTCAGTTTCCTACCTCGTTGGACACTGATTCTTCCTGACGAGTCCCTAAAACTTCATTCCTTCTCTCCATCATTAGCAATATATCTGGTATATTAACATTGTGAGGTTCATCACTTTACTGTCAAATGCGAATAATTACACATAACGGAAATCTGTGCCAGTAATACAGGAGGAATCGAATGTGGAGAAGGGTTGACTGGTCATAGGAAGAGCGACACATGATTATCATAGGGGAAGATTAGCAGACTAGACTCAAAGAAGAAAAGAGAAATAGAAAGGGATGAGAAAATAGTGTGCAATATACAGTGTGACAGATATCCTGGTTCAGTGTTACGCGGAAGGGAAACAGCTGGGCTACGCCCAGACGAAGATACGCCGCCGGCCGAAGTGGCCGTGCGGTTAAAGGCGCTGCAGTCTGGAACCGCAAGACCGCTACGGTCGCAGGTTCGAATCCTGCCTCGGGCATGGATGTTTGTGATGTCCTTAGGTTAGTTAGGTTTAACTAGTTCTAAGTTCTAGGGGACTAATGACCTCAGCAGTTGAGTCCCATAGTGCTCAGAGCCATTTGAACCATTTTTGAAGATACGTCGTTGATAAATAATATTCTTTCGATTGCAGTTTTCGATAACATGCAGGTTATTGATTAGTGTCTTCCACTGTCATATGGCAGGAATGATGAAGGTGACGGTGGAAGGTTTGGTGTTATCCAAAGGTACACTCAAGATGCTGAATGTTTCCAAACTGGTCTTTAAGCTGTGGAACAATGGTACGTATTTGTTGAGTAGAAGAGCCACTGATGACACCAGTGACTCAGGAGACAACTAAACATATGAAAATCAAGTCTCCTAGCCAATCGCATCCGTAATGAGTACGAGAAGGCGCGAAGTGTCCAAACAAATGAATGTTGCACACATTCTTACGCAAGCATTCACTGCTAGACAGAGTCGTCTGAAGAGTATTTCTGACAACATTTTACGCTATAATAGACTAGAGCGATACTATTGGATTTGCCGATACTAGCCGTCTGGTTTGACCCATGGTGTCACCTAAGCGTTGCACATCAGAAAATAGCGCCGGCGAAAATTACGTGCAACAATAATAACAGTAATTATTCTCATATTGTGACATACGTTGTCATTGCCAACTTACTACCAGACCGTCATCTTTTAATGTAACCTAGAACTTGAGCTACGCTACAGATCAATTCATCACAAAACTAAGAACACCTACTCACTTCGTTTAGTTTGTTCAGTTTACAACATAGCCGTTGCGAGCTAACATCCCAATGATGTTTAGGCTCACATGCAGTTCCTCTTCGTTCGAAATGTCTTGGCTCAAGCTTGTCTAGGGGTTGAACCGCACGTATCGAATTACACGCCCTAAATTAGACACTTTTGACCCTTTGGTTAAATTGTCTGTCTGATGGCAAGTTTGCGAGATTCGTAGTTAATATAACATATAATGACAGTAATAATAATATCGGCAACTAACTTAGTGACCCATAAATGATGCTGGCCACTGAGTTGCAATTTGGTTAGAATAATGTTTATTCAGAAAGCAAACTAATAGCAAAAGTGGTCGTATTTAGAGTTACTGTTACAATCTGAATTGTATCCTTTGGTGTCTAGACCAGCCCTATCTCTGCTCGCCTCCGGCAGCGTCCACCGCGTGCCGAACATCGTCGCTCAATTGACTAGGGCAGTTCCCTTTCATGAAGCCGTCCATCTGATTGGCTACAGCTTATTCTACATCAGTTTACGTTTTAACAAATCTATATAATCAAAGCTTGACCACTTTCACGTTCTAAATAAAGTAACAATAGCATCCATCACATAATAAATGTTAAATTCTTTCACGTAAAACTAATACAATTCCCTTCTTAACTTTGAATGTCACAGCCAGTAGCCTTGCACCAATGTACTTTCTGATAAATAAGTAAAGAACATAGGTAACTATTATGAACTAAGCGTTACAACAAATATTCTATTCCAATTCTTCAAGCTCTGCCGGGGAGGCATTGTCATGTTGATAAATCGGGTTTCTGCAGGTTATTCGCGGTTTTGCTGCACGATATTTCAACTGCTTGACTTGCAGTCTCCTTCAGGCGCTGTCTGATTTGATTTGATTTGATTTTAACAGGGAAGCTAAACCAGCTTAGGTCTAACCCGCCACTACCCGCACCGAAACTAAGTTTATTGTGCTGTATCGCTCCCTATATTGAAACGCGTACGTTTCATATGTATTCATTACCAGTGATGGCGAGGCATGACAGAATCTCTGACCAGAGAGTTATTTATCGTTGCTAGTCCGCGCTCGGCCGCGCGAGAGTTCAGTAGTGTGTGTGGAGTCGGCAGAGGGTATAGTCAGTTGCGAGTTGCACTCTGTCTGCAGTAGTAGTTAGTTAGTTGCGAGTGGCACTCAGTCGGCAGTAGATGTAGCGAGTGGACGGTTGCAGTGAGCGGGCGTCGGCATGCGTCGGCGGCGTGCTCTCCTTCCATCTCTGGTCACGTTTCGGGACGAGGTATATTGTTTTAGAAGGTAATGAAGCAGCATTGCGCTCAGCTAATGACATATGTTAATTTTAATTAATTTGTTCGAGAATTGCCCCAATAATAATTTTCTTATAAGGTAACTGTTTTAAACAAAAAGATTCATTTCAAGTCAAGTAATACTTCCTATGCATTCCCTCCAAGAATTAAAATTAAACATGGGCCAGCATAGCACGGAGCTGTGCCGAAAAATAAGAGCAGATATTGATGGAGTTTACTGATGTAAGAAATTTGGTTTTTGTGTTCTGGTTCAATTATTGCACAGGGCCGAAGGTCAGCGCCGCTGCCCTTATAAAATTTGTCAGGTTTAATTATTTGTGTTCAGATGTTACACATAGTTTATGCTTCATTATTTAATTAATTTTATTGTAGGTTTAATGCGCAATCTTCATTAGTTAATGTTTGTGGGGAGTTTACATTTGGGCCATTATTATTCTTAATTTTGCTAGCAGGTTACGCTTGGTTCATTTTTATTATGCAGTTTTGTAGGAATATAACATTTCACTTAACATTGAGTTTCATATTCTTGCCGTGAGGTTACGATTTCACTATTATCGACATTTTATTTATTATTTTTGCGGGGAGGTTGCACTTGGCGACATCTGGACCAGGATCGTATTTCTTTGAGATTCTTCTGAGAAGTAGTTAGATATCTGCTCTTATTTACTTAAATATAATTAGCATTTGGCGCAACGCTTTTACTAATTTTGTGACTTTCTCTCACAGATCATCGGCAATTCGTTGCTCTTTGTTGTATTTGTGTTTGTTGCATTTTGCATTGTCTTTGTCTCATTTGTGAATAATTGTGACTAGTGTAAAAATGCCGCGAAAGACAATAGTGCATCGCGGGGTATAATGAGTGAAATAACCGCCTTAAATAACTTCACCGATAGTACTTGTGAGACACAGTGTATTGATGACAATCCTCCGTTTACTTACAATCAGTGTGTACTGACCACTAATGTTAATTTTGACCCTAGTGATGAACAGACAAATTCAATTGTGTCGTCTGTTAATTTAACGACAATTGATGACGCGGGGCGTTCTGTTGCAATGAGCGCTGCCCAGCTCAACACAACCAGTTTGCAAAATTCACGTGACGAGCAGACAAATTTTTCTAATGAAAATGAACAGTATACTCAAAGTACGGCAGATTTATTTGATTCTGAGGTAGGGACTAACAGTGCACATCCGATTAGCAAACCTTTTCAAGAATCACAGAATATCCAAATGGATACACAAAACGTGACAATTGCAGGTACACCATCAAACAAACAGACAATAGAAATGCTAATTTAGGCTCGGACCAAATGATGGCATTATTGCAACAACTTCTTGAGTCAAACAAACAAAATAATGAAGATAACAAACAAGTTAAGGAAAGTTTGAAACAACTTAATGAAATTAATGAAAAACTAGGCAACAATGATGAAAATTTCAAACAACTTAGTGAACAGAACAGACAGTTAAATGAAAAATTAGACAACAATTCCAGACATCTTAGCGAACAGATTAGAGCCGTTGCCGCGCAGTGTCATGATAGTAAGTAACAATTACGTGAGGAAATTGAGACTTCCGCTAGGAAAAGTAGTGAGGAAATTAGATCTGTTGCTCAAGAATTAAGGGATATGCAAACAGCTGCAACAGAATCACTTAGAGACGAAATAAGTGCAGTCGGTAAACAATGCTCTGAGAAGGCAACACAATTACGCGACGAGTTTAAAGTAATGACAGCAGAACTTTCGCGCACAATGGATGCAAAGATAGACGCGAAATTCGAACAACAGAACAGTCAAATTGACGAGCGTTTTATTCATCACCAACAAAACAGTGATACGCGTTTCCGTAAATTTATACAGGATCAGAATAAAGTAAAACGACAAGTCATGGAAACAATCACGCACAGAGACAAGAAGATAAACGTAAATTGTTCGCGAAAGCAAAAACATACGTAGACAACAATATTGCTACTGTATCAGACGAAATTAATACCATCAAACAATTGAACACAGAATTACGTGATGAAATTTCCGATCTTAAATCAAAAACACATACACACACAGTAGATTTTCAAACAGCGACCAACAGACTCGAACAATTAGAACTAACACAGGATTCCGATGTCATCAAAGCTGACGTTAAAAAATTGAGCGAAACCACGCGTAAAATACAAAAAGAGATTAATGCTTCTGACACTAAATACGATGATCAGGTAAATATACTGACTGAAAAATATGATGATTTGGCCAGTCGTATTGATGTTATCGAAAGTAATAATGATAGCAAATCAGACGATACTTCACCGATTTCGTTTAACCAAACACCTGAATTCCAAAATTTACAGCAGACAATCAATGAGATCGATTCGTCTAATAATACATTACGTAGAAAATTGTCAAGTTTACAGCAAGAGGTAACAGAGATAAAAAATATTTCAGTTAATAACACGTCACAGCAAACGGCGAATTCCGAACATTTCTCACACGCACACAGCCAGTATAATTTAGGTAATCTACAAAGAGTACGTGAGTTAGATTCCGAACAGTCCCAGTCAAATAGATTTTCATTCAATCCTGAACCTGTTCCATCATACAGAGACGATAATTTTGATTACAAACATTTTCTGTCAGTGAGAAAATTTAAAGTATTTAAAAATGACAGAACACAGATTCACCCATTGGATTGGATACAACAATTTAGCTTTCCTTTTCCACCGACTTGGCCTGTAACGCACAAACTTGAATTTATTTGCTTTTCTGTCAGCATACTGGTCGAAGACTACACAGCGCGGAATTAAAGATCAACTAATTAGTTTACCGAATTATGAGAACTCAAGTTTTCCTAGTGTCACACAATTCTTTGAGCACATGGTCCAACAAAATCAGTACTTAAGTGAACCATATAGTGAATCTGCACTCATTCAATTATGTATTTCTAAATTGCCACGATCATTAAGAGTGTCACTTTTAATGGGTCAGCAAAAGGAAAATATTTCGGCTTTCAGGGATCTGTTACAGCTTTTGGAAGTACAGCAATCGGATTATTCCTTTATCAACAAAAATTTTTCATATAATAACCAAGGTCAACAAACGTACAGCAATTACGATCAGCCACGCAATTACAATAGCAAAGCTAATAGACGCTTCAGGAACGACAACCACCAGAATTCTAATAACAGGCAAAATTTCAATTATCAGTATCGCCAAAATTATCAGCAAGAAGAACCACATTTTAGTAACAATAGACGTTTTTCTCCACAACAGCATCAAAGTCAGCCGGTTAGCATACCTAACCAACAATGTAATGCACAAGGTCAACTAGGCTTTAATGTTTCGCCGCGTGGACGTATAGTCCCAGCTACAACAAATAGTAACGCACGCCAGCAAGGAAATAACTATGTACAGAAAACACAATATTTCAATTCCTATCGCAATGCACCGTATAGAAATGAGTATCATAACAGACGTAAAAATAATGAGCACAATTTTCAGCGTACGTTTAATAACAGTCGGTCTCACCAGCAGCAAAATGATCAGCAACAACATATTCTCATGAATGAACCCGACAGTAGGTATCGTCCAGAGCGTAATACGTCTGGAAGAAATAACAGAACAGTTCAAATAGTGGAAATGCCACAGAATCCTCCTGATAATAATAACACGTCAGATAGAATCTGACTAGGTACTGTACAGGTCGCATCTTCCAGTAATACAAGCACTACTTTTGACACGCAGAATGTTGTTCACGAAAATGTAATTACTTTCGACGACATCCGAGACGCTCTTTTACAGGAAAGACCAGTTGTTCAAAAAACCATTTCACACCCTGTCATCGAAATTAAAATTGGTTCATCGAAATTTTCAGCAGTAATCGATTCCGGATCACCTATGTCAGTAATAAATGAAGAAACTTTCAACGAGTGTAACAAAGAGAATACCTATCCTACATTACCATTAGGTAAAACGAAAGTGAAAGGAGCAGTATCGAGTAAAGGAGTTGATGTAAAATTACAGACACATTTATCATTTTGTATTGCAGGTCATACATTTCACTCAAATTTTTGGATTGTTCCTTTATTGACAACAGACGTTATTTTAGGTACTAATTTTCTGGTACAACACGACGCAGTTATTGACTTTCAAAATTCCTATTTAATGTTAATGGATGAAAATGTACAATTGGCTTTAGAATTTCAGCACTCATTATCTGCGGAAGAACAAACAATTAATCGTACAGAGGTCATTTCCGTATCACGTAGCATAGACTGTAATTCCACATTGTTCACAGATACGTACGTACACAACTATAATACTCCAGACGAAGCTGACTACGACGTAATGCAGATGATTTCTGATAAAGTTAAACAAAGCAGTGCAAATACAGACGACGAACGCACGCAACTACACAAAATTCTTTTACAGCAAGCTTCAGTTTTCGACAACATTCCTGGTACTATGTCCGGTTTCATGTATGAATTTCAAGTCAAACAGCACAACACATTTAAAGCCAAGCATTATCCCATTCCGTATATCCATAGAGAACAAGTTAAGAAGGAATTGCAGGATATGCTTGAGCAAGGAATTATTGAACCGGCAGTTAGTCCGTACATAACCCGCTACATATTGTTAAGAAAAAAGATGGTTCACTTCGCCTTGTACTTGATTCACGTCACATCAATGACATAATTATTAATGAAATAGATCGACCACAGACACTAGACGAACTTCTACAGAAATTTCACGGTACTGCTATTTATTCTACATTAGATCTGAAATCGGGATTTTGGCAAATTCAGCTCCATCAGAACTGCAGAAAGTACACAGCATTTCTCTGTTTAGGTGACTTATCAATTTTGTAAATTACCATTCCGCTTAACAGTTTCTTCTGCAGCTTTTATTCGCGGTTTGAACACAATACTTCCGACAGAACTTAAAGACAGAATCACGACGCACGTAGACGACATTATTATCGCAGAAGCTAACTGGTCTGAACACAATGTGATTTTAGAACGACTATTGCAAACTTTTCGTGCACAAGGACTCACAGTTAATCTCAGTAAATCGCACTTTGGTAAAACTTCTATATTATTTCTTGGACACGTAATTTCAGCAGAAGGCATTGCGCCTGACCCGGAAAAACTTCAAGCTCTACGTGACATTACTGTTCCTACGACGAAGAAAGAACTACGCAGTTTTTTGGGCTTAATTAACTTTTTTCGTAAATTTGTTCATTACTCTGCTTTAGACACACCTAGATTATGTCAATTGACAGGTGAAAACACTATTTGGTCCTGGGATAAGCAAGCACACTCTGAATTTGTGAACCTGAAAGAAGCCTTGTTGAATGCACGACTTTTATCGCACCCAGATCTTACTAGTAATTTTTCTACTGCCACCGACAGTTCTAACACCGCTTTAGGCGTACATATTTTCCAGGAAATTGAAGAAGATGGCTCTACAGTAATTAAAAACATCGCATTTGCAAGTCGCATTCTGTCACCTGCTGAACGAAATTATTCCGTTACAGAACTGGAAACATTATGTGTTGTATGGGCTTTTACCAGATTTCGGCATTTTCTTTATGGAAGACATACCACCGTTTACACAGACCACAGAGCGATACAATTTTTACTTTCGGCTAAATTCACACACGACAGACTAAGTAAATGGAAACTCTATTTGCAGGAATTTAATTTTACAATAGTTCACATTCCCGGCACACAAAATCTTGTAGCAGAGGCACTATCTCGTTCTCTCGGCAACAATCAGCAAGACATTGCAACCAACTTCTGCAAAGCAAATGTCAGCGTCACGTACATTCAACAAGTTGCATTTGAAAATTTCATTTCGTCGTCATTACAGGACATAGCACAAGAGCAAAGTAAAGACAACGTGTGGAAATAAATTAAACACCTTTGGCACGATAGGAATAACGTTACGATTAGGAACCATTACACTGTACGCAATAATATTCTGTTTCGCCGTTCTCACCCTGACAGCAACAATTGGTTATTATGCATTCCTGACGAGCTTGTTAACAAATTAATCTGGTATACTCATTTAAGTTACGCACATTACGGAGCTAGAAAATGTTTTGTTATACTGAGACAGAACTGTTATTTTACGAACATGGAGAAACGTATACGTTGAGTTTTAGCGTCATGTAAAATCTGCCAGAAAGCTAAATCAGACACGACTTCACATCTTCCTCCATTATATCCCATTGTACCTGTTAAATTGAGACATATGGCCGCTATAGACATTTTAGGTCCGATTCCCAGAACTAATAGAGGTTTTTGCTACATCTTTGTCGCTGTTGAACTCACTTCAAAATTTGTTACCTTCACTCCGTTACGCAAAGCTACTGCTAAAACTGTTTCGAAAGCATTTGTAAAACATTTTTTATTTCATGTAGGGCATGTGATGAAAGTGGTTTCCGACAGTGGACCACAATTTCGATCTGCTAAATGGACACGTATGTTACGAGCTAGAAACACTTCTCTGATATATATATATATATCCAGGTACCATACTTCTTCGAACCCTTGTGAACGATTAATGAAAGAAATTGGTAAACTGTGTAGAATATACTGCCACAAAAGACATATTGATTGGGACACACACATACACTCATTCCAGGATGTAATTAATTCCATACCAAATGAATTCACTACGCTATCTCCGTCTGTTATACTGAAAAATGTTGAACCACCTAACAAAATTAAAGAATTAGTAACATTTCCTACATCTCGTCGACTACGACACCATGAAATAATTGACATTGCGCCGAACAACATCAAACGTGCCGCAGAGCGCCGGAGAAGACAGCAAAAACAGGTTTGTACACGCCGTGACTTTCACATTGGACAGAAGATATTAGTACGTACACACTATTTATCCAACAAATGAAAGAGTAGATGCGGTAAGTTTGAGCTTCTACACGTAGGTCCATATCGAATTCGCAGCATTCCTCACCTTAATGTTCTACACGTCGAAACTCTGAGAACCAGAAAAAGTAAAGGCAATCACGATTGGTCAAACGTCAAACCTTTTATTGAATGAAGATACTTTATGATTTAACATGCTATAATGCCACTTGCTAATTTTATGATCACTTATGCAATTATATTCACATGATTACTTACTGATGACTGTCGTATTTTTTCTTGGCAAGTGCCCGGCAAGGTAAGGTTAGCAGGTCGCTTTTCTACATCTACATCTACATTAATACTCCGCAAGCCACTCAACGGTGTGTGGCGGAGGGCACTTTACGTGCCACTGTCATTACCTCCCTTTCCTGGCAAGTCGCGTATGGTTCGCGGGAAAAACGACTGTCTGAAAGCCTCAGTGCCCGCTCTAATCTCTCTAATTATACATTCGTGATCTCCTCGGGAGGTATAAGTAGGGGGAAGCAATATATTCGATACCTCATCCAGAAACACACCCTCTCGAAACCTAGCGAGCAATCTACACCGCGATGCAGAGCGCCTCTCTTGCAGAGTCTGCCACTTGAGTTTATTAAACATCTCCGTAACGCTATCACGGTTGCCAAATAACCCTGTGACGAAACGCGCCGCTCTTCTTTGGATCTTCTCTATCTCCTCCGTCAAACCGATCTGGTACGGATCCCACACTGATGAGCAATACTCAAGTATAGGTCGAACGAGTGTTTTGTAAGCCACCTCCTTTGTTGATGGACCACATTTTCGAAGCACTCTCCCAATGAACCTCAACCTGGTACCCGCCTTACCAACAATTAATTTTATATGATCATTCCACTTCAAATCGCTCCGCACGCATACTCCCACATATTTTACAGAAGTAACTGCTACCAGTGTTTGTTCCGCTATCATATAATCATACAATAAAGGATCCTTCTTTCTATGTATTCGCAATACATTACATTTGTCTATGTTAAGGGACAGTTGCCACTCCCTGCACCATGTGCTTATCCGCTGCAGATCTTCCTGCATTTCGCTACAATTTTCTGATGCTGCAACTTCTCTCTATGCTACAGCATCATCCGCGAAAAGCCGCAAGGAACTTCCGACACTATCAACTAGGTCATTTATATATATTGTGAAAAGCAATGGTCCCATAACACTCCCCTGTGGCACGCCAGAGGTTACTTTAACGTCTGTAGTCTCTCCATTGATAACAACATGCTGTGTTCTGTTTGCTAAAAACTCTTCAATCCAGCCACACAGCTGGTCTGATATTCCGTAGGCTCTTACTTTGTTTATCAGGCGACAGTGCGGAACTGTATCGAACGCCTTCCGGAAGTCAAGGAAAATAGCATCTACCTAGGAGCCTGTATCTAATATTTTCTGGGTCTCATGAACAAATAAAGCGAGTTGGGTCTCACACGATCGCTGTTTCCGGAATCCATGTTGATTCCTACATAGTAGATTCTGGGTTTCCAAAAACGACATGATACTCGAGCAAAAAACATGTTCTAAAATTCTACAACAGATCGACGTCAGAGATATAGGTCTATAGTTTTGCGCATCTGCTCGACGACCCTTCTTGAAGACTGGGACTACCTGTGCTCTTTTCCAATCATTGGAACCCTCCGTTCCTCTAGAGACTTGCGGTACACGGCTGTTAGAAGGGGGGCAAGTTCTTTCGCGTACTCTGTGTAGAATCGAATTGGTATCCCGTCAGGTCCGGTGGACTTTCCTCTATTGAGTGATTCCAGTTGCTTTTTTATTCCTTGGACACTTATTTCGATGTCAGCCATTTTTTCGTTTGTGCGAGGATTTAGAGAAGGAACTGCAGTGCGGTCTTCCTCTGTGAAACAGCTTTGGAAAAAGGTGTTTAGTATTTCAGCTTTACGCGTGTCATCCTCTGATTCAACGCCATCATCATCCCGGAGTGTCTGGATATGCTGTTTCGAGCCACTTACTGATTTAACGTAAGACCAGAACTTCCTAGGATTTTCTGTCAAGTCGGTACATAGAATTTTACTTTCGAATTCACTGAACGCTTCACGCATAGCCCTCCTTACGCTAACTTTGACATCGTTTAGCTTCTGTTTGTATGAGAGGTTTTGGCTGCGTTTAAACTTGGAGTGAAGCTCTCTTTGCTTTCGCAGTAGTTTCCTAACTTTGTTGTTGTACCACGGTGGGTTTTTCCCGTCCCTCACAGTTTTACTCGGCACGTACCTGTCTAAAACGCATTTTACGATTGCCTTGAACTTTTTCCATAAACACTCAACATTGTCAGTGTCGGAACAGAAATTTTCGTTTAGATCTGTTAGGTAGTCTGAAATCTGCCTTCTATTACTCTTGCTAAACAGATAAACCTTCCTCCCTTTTTTTTATATTCCTATTAACTTCCATATTCAGGGATGCTGCAACGGCCTTATGATCACTGATTCCCTGTTGTGCACTTAAAGAGTCGAAAAGTTCGGGTCTGTTTGTTATCAGTAGGTCCAAGATGTTATCTCCACGAGTCGGTTGTCTGTTTAATTGCTCGAGGTAATTTTCGGATAGTGCACTCAGTATAATGTCACTCGATGCTCTGTCCCTACCACCCGTCCTAAACATCTGAGTGTCCCAGTCTATATCTGGTAAATTGAAATCCCCACCTAAGACTATCACATGCTGAGAAAATTTGAGTGAAATGTATTCCAAATTTTCTCTCAGTTGTTCTGTCACTAATGCTGCTGAGACGGGAGGTCTGTAAAAGGAGCCAATTATTAACCTAGCTCGGTTGTTGAGTGTAACCTCCACCCATAATTATTCACAGGAACCATCCACTTCTACTTCACTACAGGATAAACTACTACTAACAGCGACGAACACTCCACCACCGGTTGCATGCAATCTATCCTTTCTAAACACCGTCTGTACCTTTGTAAAAATTTCGGCAGAATTTATCTCTGGCTTAAGCCAGCTTTCTGTACCTATAACGATTTCAGCTTCAGTGCTTTCTATCAGCGCTTGAAGTTCTGGTACTTTACCAACGCAGCTTCGACAGATGACAATTACAATACCGATTGCTGCTTGGTCCCCGCATGTCCTGACTGCCCCGCACCCGTTGAGGCTGTTGCCCTTTCTGTACTTGCCCAAGGCCATCTAACCTAAAAAACCGCCCAGCCCACGCCACACAACCCCTGCTACCCGTGTAGCCGCTTGTTGCGTGTAGTGGACTCCTGACCTATCCAGCGGAACCCGAAACCCCACCACCCTATGGCGCAAGTTGAGGAATCTGCAGCCCACACGGTCGCAGAACCGTCTCAGCCTCTGATTCAGACCCTCCACTCGGCTCTGTACCAAAGGTCCGCAGTCAGTCCTGTCGACGATGCTGCAGATGGTGAGCTCTGCTTTCATCCCGCTAGCGAGACTGGCAGTCTTCACCATATCAGATAGCCACCGGAAGCCAGAGAGGATTTCCTCCGATCCATAGCGACACACATCATTGGTGCCGACATGAGCGACCACCTGCAGATGGGTGCACCCTGTACCCTTCATGGCATCCGGAAGGACCCTTTCTTGTCGTTACACATCAGACCGTGCACATTTTCCATTTTTTATGTATGTATGATTGTTTTCCTGTTTGTTTGTATGGATTATGAAATAGTTAAGATATAGCAAACACCAGTTGACTTTGACATTTTTGCCCTATGATATCTCAGCATCGTGACTGTTTTTACATTTTTTGCTGCTGCTGTGTGATATTCTGTGTACATTTTTGCATCTGAACACTGTCTATGTTTTTTGACATATTACGTTCTCTGTCATGCTATGCTGTATGCTCAATTATGTTACTATAAACCAGTTTTTATCTTATGGGTATATGAATTAAATGCAAGACATTAATCTTTGTTCATCATTTTCAGAAAGAAATAACGTGTAAAGGAAATAAATTAAACAGAAATGGGAATTTCACCTTCGGAATGAACGAAAGAGAATGCAATACTTCGTGATGAAGAGTAAATGGATCAGAATTAACAAGCATTAACAAGAATATACTATACACGTCGTAGATTAGCAGTCTTAACTAATTTTTTCTTTCAGAATACGAGGCGATTGATGCAGGCTGTCAGACAGAACTACACATCTTAGTTTTATTGATGAAATATGATAGAAATAAGGAATAGTTGTATAATGAGTAATGAAGTGATTTTTTGCAGATGATAATGAATGCTGATGAATAATGATGAAGAATATGCTACTATGGATAATGAAGTTTTTCTTTACAGGTGATGATAATAATGGAGTTATGATAATATAGATAATGAAGTGATGAATAATGAAGTTTTTTCTTTACAGATGAGGATATTGTTGAAGTTATATACTTATGCTATGTAATTATTTAAGTACTTGTTGCAGTTCGTTTTGACAGTAGGTATTATATTGCATAGTATGATGACTGAAGGTTTTGGAAGGGACAGCTATGGAACACAATTTTATACACATTTCATTACCTGTTAATTCGAAATTCACTACTTTTCAGCATAAAATGCGTTTCTTCTTTCAGTTTAATAATTCATTTTTATATATTTTGCAGGAGAAATTATTTATGAAATTAACCTGCTATAAGCAGTTGTTCATTAAGTCTATGTAATTTATGAAGGTGATTACATATACTCTACTTGTTTCATAATCTTGCTACAGCTGACTCATGACGAAGGACGTTACACATTTACATTTACAGCAACAACCCAAAAGCAATTTTTTTTCTTTCCCCTGTAATTACCCAACGCAATGCATTGCTAACACAAAAAAGGAATGTATTACCAGTCCCAAATAATGCTACCAATTTAAAAGAGTTATGAGTAATACCAAATGAAGTTTTCCAACCACAGACTTTGAGTAATGGTTTCAGTATAATAATAATGCTTTGTAACTGGGAAATGAATGCTACTGGTTACTGTATTGAGATGATCAATGATTAATTATGAACATTATTCTGTAATACTATGTTATTGACTACCTCCTGTTTTATGCTTTGTAACTGGGAAATGAATGCTACTGATAACTGTATTGAGATGACCAATGATTAATTATGAACATTATTCTGTAATACTATGTTATTGACTACCTCCTGTTTTATGCTTTGTAACTGGGAAATAATTGCTACTGATTACTGTATTGAGATGACCAATGATTAATTATGAACATTATTCTGTAATACTATGTTATTGACTACCTCCTGTTTTATGCTTTGTAACTGGGAAATGAATGCTACTGATTACTGTATTGAGATGACCAATGATTAATTATGAACATTATTCTGTAATACTATGTTATTGACTACCTCCTGTTTTATGCTTTGTAACTGTGAAATGAATGCTACTGATTACTGTATTGAGATGGCCAATGATTAATTATGAACATTATTCTGTAATACTATGTTATTGACTACCTCCTGTTTTCAGTAATGACTTCTGATGATTTGCAATTAGGAAATGAGTGCCAATGTTCTCTGTAAAACACCACATGAATATAATTATGTAATGACTTCTGATGATTTATAATCAAGCAATGAGTGCCAATGTTCTCTGTAATATGCCACATGAATATTATTGTGTAATATAATTAGGCAATGAGTGCCAATGTTCTCTGTAAAACGCCA
The DNA here is from genome assembly GCF_023864345.2 of Schistocerca serialis cubense. Taxonomy (NCBI): domain Eukaryota; kingdom Metazoa; phylum Arthropoda; class Insecta; order Orthoptera; family Acrididae; genus Schistocerca; species Schistocerca serialis. Next base: position 109,684,275 of record NC_064642.1, on the reverse strand, counting down.
ATCTATGAACATTATTCTGTAATACTACATACATGGTACAGAAATGTTCAATAACTGGGCAATGAATGCCGCAAACTACTAATGTAATTCTCAGTGAAGACTAGTATGTGACTTAACGTCCTTCACCTTCTGACCTAATTACCTTGAATTACTACAATTCCATTTGTCCTGTATATCCTCTTGATCATGGAGCACTATATTTGGTTTTTGCACTAATTCTACGTTGGTGTACCTTACAAGGACGTGGTGTTGACACGACATGCGGTCCACCACCATGAGCGATGGAGATGTTATTATGGTCCCACTGTTTGGTGTACCTAATGTACTGCCAAAATGATAACATGGAATATTACTACGACATTTCAGTGTCTTGGGTACGCTGATAAATACTTCTGGGAAAAGAACTTCAGATTGTTTCACTTGGTGTTGTGCTACAGTAGAAAGATATGGACTTTCAGTGCAGCTGCCTGCAACCTAAAGTGCTACAACCATGATGCAATCCTTCCCTTTCCTATCCTAATTCTTGTAACATAGTGAAAATCATTTTTTTGCTAATATGATTTGTATTCATGACCAATACATTTTTTTGATTTGCTGATATATTCTGAATTACAGTGCGTGTGCACTTTTGTTATTTTTCTAACATGATTTCTACTTATTGTATATACATTTTGTGATTTGCTGATATATTCTGAATTATAGTGCGTGTGCACTTTTGTCATTTTTCTAACATGACTTCTATTTTGTATATACATATTGTGATTTGCTGATATATTCTGAATTATAGTGTGTGTGCACATTTGTCGCTTTTCTAACATGACTTCTACTCATTGTATGTACATTTCTCTTTTGATTTGCTGATATGTTCTGAACTACAGTACATGTGCACTTGTGTCTTTTGTCAAGACATTTGTACTCATTATGCCTATTTGTTGTGAAAACTTTGAAGAATTTTTCATTGCATGTGCACTTATGTCATTTGTTAATATGTTTTGTACTCACATTTTGTTATTGCCTAACATTTTTTGTACTCGGTGCATGTGCACCATATTTACTTCATGTTCTACATCTGTATATTCTCTGGTTGTAAAGTTAATTAGTTAAGAAATAATTTGTTGCTCATGGCAAGTCCAAATGACTCACCTTCGCTGCCAAATTTTTGCCCCCCCCAGTAGAGGGTTATGAAACGCGTACGTTTCATGTGTATTCATTACCAGCTATGGCGAGGCATGACAGAATCTCTGACCAGAGAGTTATTTATCGTTGCTAGTCTGCGCTTGACCGCGCGAGAGTTCAGTAGTGTGTGTGGAGTCGGCAGAGGGTGTAGTCAGTTGCGAGTTGCACTCTGTCTGCAGTAGTAGTTAGTTAGTTGCGAATGGCACTCAGTCGGCAGTAGATGTAGCGAGTGGACGGTTGCAGTGAGCGGGCGTCGGCATGCGTCGGCGGCGTGCTCTCCTTCCATCTCTGGTCACGATTCGGGACGAGGTATATTGTTTTAGAAGGTAATGAAGCAGCATTGCGCTCAGCTAATGACATATGTTAATTTTAATTAATTTGTTCAAGAATTGCCCCAATAATAATTTTCTTATAAAGTAACTGTTTTAAACAAAAAGATTCATTTCAAGTCAAGTAATACTTCCTATGCATTCCCTCCAAGAATTAAAATTAAACATGGGCTAGCATTGCACGGAGCTGTGCCGAAAAATAAGAGCAGATATTGATGGAGTTTACTGATGTAAGAAATTTGGTTTTTGTGTTCAGGTTTAATTAATTATTGCACAGGGCCGAAGGTCAGCGCCGCTGCCCTTATAAAATTTGTCAGGTTTAATTATTTGTGTTCAGATATTGATGGAGTTTACTGATGTAAGAGGAGGAGGAGGAGGAGATTAGTGTTTAACGTCCCGTCGACGACGAGGTCATTAGAGACGGAGCGCAAGCTCGGGTAAGGGAAGGATGGGGAAGGAAATCAGCCATGCCCTTTCAAAGGAACCATCCCGGCATTTGCCTGAAGTGATTTAGGGAAATCACGGAAAACCTAAATCAGGGTGGCCGGAGACGGGATTGAACCGTCGTCCTCCCGAATGCGAGTCCGGTGTGCCAACCACTGCGCCACCTCGCTTGGTTCTGATGTAAGAATTTTGGTTTTTGTGTTCAGGTTTAATTATTGCACAGGGCCGAAGCTCAGCACCGCTGCCCTTATAAAATTTGTCAGGTTTAATTATTTGTGTTCAGATGTTACACATAGTTTATGCTTCATTATTTAATTAATTTTATTGTGGGTTTAATGAGCGATCTTCATTAGTTAATGTTTGAGGGGAGTTTACATTTGGGCTATTATTATTCTTAATTTTGCAAGCAGGTTACGCTTGGTTCATTTTTATTATGCAGTTTTGTGGGAATATAACATTTCACCTAACATTGAGTTTCATATTCTTGCTGTGAGGTTACGATTTCACTATTATCGTCATTTTATTTATTATTTTTGCGGCGAGGCTACAATATGTCTAGTAAAACCAACCAATACCCTTAAATAGTGCAAGGAGTCCCTCTACCAGTTTTTTGTTAGACACAGGTCTAGTTGTCCCGAAGATTCTGTATCTTTTACTCTCCAATGCCATGCATTCGAAGATTAGGTGTGATGCAGTTTCTTCACCCTCATCACAGATCCTACATTTAGGGTCTTCTTCCGTTATACCCAATGTGTGTAGGTGTTTTTGAAATTCCCATGGCCGGTCATCAGTCCAGTAATGAGTTTGATCTCTTTCCTGTTCAATTCCAGGATTACAGAGATTCTTTTCAAACATGGCTTGGGCATCATTACTTTACTATGTTTTTGCTTAAGGACCTTGGTCCAATATCCTTCGTGCTGTTTCCTAAGCCAGTTCCGTAGTTCTAATTTGATCATAGCCTTGGTGATTGTCAGGATACGTTGCCGTCCAATAAATAGAGTTGCTGCCCACATCCTCGCCAATCTGTCGGCTTGTTCATTGCCACAGATCCCTGACCGGCCAGGGACCCACACTAGGTGCATCCTACTGCTTCCCCCTAGCTCCATCAGAGCCCTGTGGCATTCAGCAACAATCTTAGATCTTGTTGCAGGAGCTGCCAATGATTTCAGGGCTGCCTGGCTATCTGAATAGATGCAGATGCTACGGTTCTTGTAGCACCTATGCATATTCTCCTTCACACATGCCCTGATTGCAGTAATTTCAGGTTGGAATACAGAGGCCAGTTTTCCTAGAGAGATGATGCCCTCCAGTCTTGGCTGAACCGTGTACACCCCTGCCCCAACGCCTTGGTCTATTTTCGACCAATCAGTGAACCAAACTATGTCCCCCGTAACGTGTCGCATTGTTTTTTTCCCGCTGCCCCCTACTTCCAGTTATTATACTGTAAGGCTTGTCGAAGCAGTTGGGAGTTATTATACAGTCAGCAGGTGAGCAGGTATTTCTCGAGCCATTCCTATATGTACCTCACTCACTATGTTAGTGTGTGATTCTGGATATCCGAATAAGACCCAATTTATGCCCCAGCTGCTGCCTCCATCTTGACCCAAAGGAGTAGTGGAGGCAGTCCAGCACGGCTTCCATTCCAGCGGCTGGTGTGCTGCTAATTCCGCCTGTTGTGGCTAAGTAGGCCAATCTCTGCACCTCAGCAAGCTCCTTAGCTGCAACCCGCTGTTCTACCTTCTTCCACCACACTACGGCGCTGTGGGAAATCGTAGGTCTGACCGTTGTGGTGTATATCCAGTATATACGCATGGGGCTTAGGCCCCAGTGTTTGCCACAAGCCCTTCTAATACTCACTAGAGTACATTTTGCCTTGTAGCAGATACTCTTAAAATGAGGGGTCCATGTTAGCTTCTCATCTAAGGTTACTCCTAGATATTTCACTATCCACTTCACAGGTAGAGTTTCATCGAAGAGCTTCAGATTCCAACTTGAGTGTTGAATATGTCTCTTAGTAAATGGCACCACAACAGTCTTCTTAGGATTAAGCCTCAGATCCTGTTTGATACGCCAATTTTGCATAATGTCCAAACTTACTTGTGCCACATTTCTAACTGTGTCAGTAATTTTGCCAAATATTACTATGACAAGGTCATCTTCTTAGGATTAACCCTCAGATCCTGTTTGATACGCCAATTTTGCATAATGTCCAAACTTACTTGTGCCATATTTCTAACTGTGTCAGTAATTTTGCCAAGTATTACTATGACAAGGCCATCTGCGTATCCTTGGCAGAAGCATTGTCTGGAATTTAATTCCTCAATGAGTTCGTTCCCCACTAGATTCCATAATAAAGGGGACAAAGCTCCTCCTTTTGGGAAGCCTCTTGTGGTGTTAATTTCCATTTTTTCACTCATCATGGTAGCCTCTTCTTTTCTTCCACTAAGCATAGCCCTGGTCCACCTGCATATAGTGGTCCCCAGGTCATGCACCTCTGCTGCCCTTACCATGGAATCGAAGGTCGTGTTACTGACGCCCCCCTCGATATCCGGGAAGATGCTGAGTGCTACTTCTTGGAAGTCAAGTGCTTTCTCCACCTTCCCAACGAGTTGGTGGAGAGCTGACTTGCATGATTTGCCTGGTTGATATGCATGTTGATTTAAATGTAGAGGGGCTCTACTTAGCCTCCTCTCCCCAATATATACATTAACCATTTTTTCCAATGTTTTGAGAATGAAGGAGGACAGAATGACTGGTCTCATATCCTTAGCCTTGTTATGATCAATTCTCCCTGGCTTTGGAATGAAGACAACCTTCAGTGCCCTCCAAGCATTGGGAATGATCCCTACTGCTAGGCTATGAGCGTCTCTCTTTCCTGTTGCAGGAGAGCTGGAAAAAGTCCGCCAGCCACTGTGGTCGAAACCCACGCCTGCTACGGTCGCAGGTTCGAATCCTGCTTCGGGCATGGATGTGTGTGACATTCTTAGGTTAGTTAGGTTTAAGTAGTTTGTAAGTCTAGGGGACTAGTGACCTTAGAGCCCTTTGAACCATTTTTGGAAAAATTCCATCTGGGCCACGTGACTTGAACGATTGGAGTGTTCCCACCGCCCACTGAATTTTATTATAGTTCACACACTCCTTGGCCGATTCTCAGTCCTCTCTTCGAGTGCCTGAGAACCATTGTGTCTCCGGGATCACATTCTGGACTGTGTTGTCTGGCAGAACATATTGAGGAAAGTGAGTTTTGAGGAGCAGTTCCAGTCTCATGTGCTGTCTTTGTATATTCCCCATTCTTCTTCCTCAATGTACCTCCTGGATTGGCTGGTACTCTAGTGACAATCTTGTGAAGTTTGGCTTGTGCACCCGTATTCTCCACTTCCTCATAGAATTCCATCTTTGCTTCTTTGGTTGCAAGATTGTAGTTGGCAAGGGCCTCACGAAATTTAGCCTATTGTCCTTTACATCTCGCAATATTAAAGCCTCTGTATCTGTTTTCTTTGTATTTCTAAGTTGTTGTTCCACCAAGGCACACTCCTATTTGTGCACTTCTTGGTGATTGTGCAGTTGTCCTGATATGAGATCACTGTGACAGAGGTAACAGCCCCTGCTACTTCCTCAATTTCTACTGTATTCCATATCGAGGTTTTAACTGTCGATAAGCATCACGATATTTATCCTATTGTCCTCTACATCTCGCAATATTAAAGTCTCTGTACCTGTTTTCTTTGTATTTTTAAGTTGTTATTCCACCAAGGCACACTCCTATTTGTGCACCTCTTGGTGATTGTGCAGTTGTCTTGATATGAGATCACTGTGACAGAGGTAACAGACTCTGCCACTTCCTCAAATTCCACTGTATGCTTTATCGAGGCCTAAATCAAGGTCCCTCCTATATGTCTCCCAGTCTGTTTTCCGGGGTTCGCCATAGGTCACGGTTAGTCTGATTCCCATTTCAACCTTGAATTTAATGTACATGAGGTCCAATGCGGATGGCTCAAACACCACATGCCATTGTTTGACATAGCTGCCGATCATCGTGGAACTAAAGGTTATGTCAGTTACTTCTTCCGTTCTGCTATTCCTGAATGTAGGTTCATTGCCCCTATTCAGGACCTCTAACTTGTTAGCTAAAAGGAATTCAAGAAAGTACTCACCCCTACTGTTGGTGTCCTTGCTGCCCCACACTAGGTTGTGGGCATTGGCGTCGCATCCCACCAGCAAGTCTCTACCAGTTGAAAGGTGGCTACACTGAGCCACTGCGCCAGAGATTGCGCCAAAGTGTATTATTAAGCCGCCTCCACAGTGCTTGGGGAGAGCTCGTAGCAGTCAGTGCCTGTCGAGGACTCGTGGTAGTCTGTGCTGAGATGTCGTAGTGAGGAGTGTTTGTTGAGATGTGGTAGTAGGCAGTGCTTGCTGAGATGTGATATTGGAGAGTTCTGGTTGAGATGTAGTAGTAGCGAGTCGGTGTGGAGAGATTGTAATGTCTAGAGTGCTTTTCATCAAAAATAAAAAAAAAAAAGAGGAAACAAAAAAAAATAAAAAAAGAAGAAACAAAAAAAAAAGAAAAGTAGTTTGTTACCTTAATTTATATTGATGAAAAGCACTCTAGACATTACAATGTCTCCACACCGACTCGCTACTACTACATCTCAACCAGAACTCTCCAATATCACATCTCAACAAGCACTGCCTACTAGCACATCTCAACAAACACTCCTCACTACGACATCTCAGCACAGACTACCCCGAGTCCTCGACAGGCACTGACTGCTACGAGCTCTCCCCAAGCACTGTGGAGGCGGCTTAATAATACTCTTTGGCGCAATCTCTGGCGCAGTGGCTCAGTGTAGCCACCTTTCACAGTCTCCTCACCTCCAAGGGAGGAGCAGAGCTTCCTTCGTAAGGAAGGTATTTTGAGGCCAAAACAATTTCCCTCGTGATATTTTCCTCACATTGCCGCATTTTAATGGTAACTAAGTCCCTAGAGCAGAAATCTAGCATTGGCTTGAAAGATATTCTGTTTCTTACACAGATGCATGTTATGGAGTTTCTTAGATTACTAGCATAAATCATCTTACCTCCAGTGCCACCGAGGCCCAATACATCCCGTTTATATAAATAGGGTTCTTGTATCAGGGCCATGTCCACTTCCTGCCTCCCCAAGCTGCGACTCAGGGCAGCAGAGGCCCTTTACTGTGCTGCAGATTATTCTGCAGCACCCCCTGTCTCCATCTTGCTACCATCTTTGTGGTCTTTGAGAACCCCGACGGTGACATGCGAGAACCCTAAAAACAATTTCAGGTGCTGCTCCCCCATCGCCTTCTGGGACTTCTCTCCGACCACCATTACCAGGGTTTGTCCTTCTGGTGCAACCTTCTGGTTGATCAGTCTCCAATCTTCTGTCGAGACTTTTGGGTTCTAGGGCCCTATTTTCAGGAACAGTGTCTTAGGAGAGACTTCCTTAAATATCTTGGGTACCCATATTGATATCTTTGCGGTCTTAAGAAGCTCCGCTGACGTCTTAACCAGCAGTGCCGCATCTTCCTTGAGCCATTCCACCTTGTGCACCCCCTCACAGACAAAAATGGGGCACCACGATCCAGATAGACCCTCCTGAAATTGGATCTTGGGCCAGCGTCCCCTCCCCCCCCCCCCCCCCCCAATCTTTCAAAGAGGGTCATCTGTACCAATTCGTCCTACTGCGAGGTGATGGTCACCAGTGGATAGCCTTCCTGGATAACTGCCATCCTAAAAACCGGTACTGCAGTTCTGTAGGTCTGTTTCCCTATTTCTTGCCTCGTTTTTTTCTGGACTCGCTTATTCATGGAGGAGGGAGTCTTTCGTTCCTCGCTTATCAGCTTGCTACCTGTCCTTCACGTAGTGGGGGTGTGTTTACCCCTTCAACCTGAGACAGTCTCTTCCTGGGGGTCTTAGGTTCAAGTCCCATAATTCCCTCCATTTGTTTTTAGGAAGCCATTCTTTCCCTTCCTTTGTCCCCTGAGTAGTTTCCTCCTTGGGGCCCCAGACAAGCCTATGATGTCAATCTGGTCTAGTTTCTCAGTTACAGTTCCCACTTCTGGCCCAGATCCAGACCCTGATTCAGTAGTGGAATTGCCTTCCATCGGTACTGACCTCGATGTTTACATATCTGAGGTCCCAATTGGCCCCTCAGTTTGTTTTTCTACATTTCCTTTAATCGTGTCCATATTGGTCCCACGAGATTTGAGGATCTACAAGGTCCCCAGCACGAATAACCTGCACAGTATAAGGCTACTTACTCAGGGACGTCGCCCAGTATCCCTGAGGCTCAGTTTGCGACACATCTTCCAATGTGCCATGCACCCCTCGGCACAGTTCGCATCACACCTTGGGATGGGTCAGGGAACTGGGTAGGCCTTTCCGGTGGTAGGTCCTCTACCTTTGGCATAGCCCTCAGCTTCATGTGGATACGCGACCCTCTCCACCCGCACGGACAGTGCTTCGTCAAGGTGGTGTCCCTCGGAGAGGGTGACGTCTGATACAGAATCCAGTATGGAAGAAGCCCGGTATTTGTGCCTGCGTTGTGCTAAGCGTTCCCACTGCGGTCCGCGCCGCGTCTGGCGCTCTGTCCGTGGTGTGCGCTGAACAATAGCAACGGCTGTAGCGTTTCCTTCTAGCCGCGGCTGTTCCTAATGCTGTGCGCGTACTTTGTGGCTATTATCCGTTGTCAGTACCGTTGAATTGAGTTCTGAATGGCTTCCAAGCTATGCTAGATGTTTTATCTTCCTATTGTCGCCATTTGAGTCCTTCTGTGAGTTAGGACTTTCTGTTACCATGCTGTGTCGTGTTAAGCGTTCCGTCCAAAGTTTTTTGAAATGTTCAAATGTGTGTTAACTGCTAAGGTCATCAGTCCCTAAGCTTGCACACTACTTAACCTAGATTATCCTAAGGACAAACACACACCCATGCCCGAGGGAGGACCCGAACCTCCGTCGGGACCAGCCGAAAGTTCTTTCTCACCAGGAGCGGCTGCAGTGTTATTTTCAGGCCGATTGTATTCAAATTGTCGCTAGAGACTCGGAAGAACGTTCTCAGATACTGTTTAAGTTGTCTGAGGTGCCATTTCACGTACGTCCTTTGTTACATGTACTGGACTGTCATCTCCAATTCCATCATTATACCTGTGTCCCTTGGGGTCTGGATATTGCCTACGTTGCATCTTCAGAAGATCGATTGCTGGGTTCCAAGCCGAGCTCAGCTGGAAACAGGTGTCCCGGTTAAAGTGATTCTCCACAACACTAACCTCAATACATTCCTTCATGACGCTGTCCCAGTATCTCGATGTTTGTGTTAAACTCTTGGCATATACTTCCTAGAATGATTGAATTCCAGACAATGCTCGGCAAGTCAACGATTGCCGCGACCGCAGAGGGAACGCCTAGCACAACATTGGAATCAGTATCAGATTGCACCTGAAGAAGACTGCGGGTCACGCAATTGAAATATCGTACAGGAAAGCCGCCAATAACTGGCAGAAACTCGATTTATCAACATGGCAAATATTCTATTACCTAATTATTCAATACGGTGTCATGCTGTCATCGTTCAATGTGGTTGTGTGGCGGAAATGATGATCTGATGCATAATTGAAAATACTCATAATTCAATTTCACTATATCTTTTAAAAAATAAAGTTACAGAGTTGATATTTACAACATTTGTCATTTTAATGATGCACTTCTATATGAAATATCGATCGCTAAGATCGACAAAAGCGTTCAGATTTTAGCATTCAGGTTTTTGTCATGAAACTTGTTAGTTTCACTTTAACAGTAAATCCTAAATTATTATCGATAAGATCAATAGTCAAGTTTTATTGGGATCACCATGAAAATTTATGAAGTATGGTAGATTAAAATTCCTGTGACTTCATTCCCTGAATTACTACTGCTACGTCTCCCTGGCCACAAACAAGGGTTCTCCCTATGACGTAGGTTCTCGCCCGTCTCACTCGCACACTAAAGCGCCGAGGCCTCATTCAGCACAACAGACGCCAGTGAGTTTCCCCATATCGTGGCGAATCTGTGCTCTTAGTGACACATGGTCCTGGACGACAGGGTTCGTTTCACAGTTCTTGAAGGCTGACTCTTTCAGCCATATAGTTAAATGAGAGCGAAATGTTCGTCAATTAACACTGTCAATTTCAAATTCAACCCAGACTTCGAGCTAGGCTATAGATTGGTCTATATCTACATCTACAAAGATGCTCTGCAAGCCACTTTACGGAGTTTGTTGGAGGGAACTTCTTGTACCTCTTGCGCTGGAGGAAGAACTTAGGAAGAGTTACTATCGATAAACTTCACCATGAGTTGCATTTTGTCTAATTTACTCCGCACGGCCATTTCGCGAGGAAAAATAGAAGGGCCAAATCTTCCTGTAACATACGATCTGGAAATTTCAACAGTGGATCTCTCCGAGGCAATTTTAACCGTAGGTCCCTGTGTAGCACAAGCCCTCTTTTGTTCGCTCACAGTATTTTGTTGGCCGTCCCCTTAACATTCTCGCGCTTACTAAGCGAACGCTAGATGAAATGCTCGGCTCACTGGTGGATCTGCTGTATCTGGTTTATCAAGGGTCCCATAGAAAGAAGACTCAATAATCAGTGGAAAATGTGAACCGCTACAGTCGTGGATGAGTTACATTTCTTTAAGATTCTCCCAATAAATCTCACCCTGGCGTTGCAACCTTGCTACTGACAACACCACTGTCTGCAAATAGTCACGGAGTCTCCAACAATATCAGCTAGTTCGTTCATACAAATTATTAAGGTCTTGTAAAACATCAGAAGTGAAGTGAGTGTGTGGCATTGTTGACCGGAGGCCCCATCCCGGGACGTTCGGCCGCCGAGTGAAAGTCTTATTTCAGTCGACGCCACACTGGGCGACTTGTGTGCAGGTGATGAGCATGAAATGATGATGAGGACAACACAACACCCAGTCCACGAGCGGAAAAAGTCTCCAATCCGGCCGGGAATCGAACACGGGCCTGTTGAGGAGGAGGTAAGCACGTTACCACTTAGCTAAGCAGGCGGACTCTCGGAAATGATATCAGTTTTTTAAAATATGTCAAATAATCAGATTTGAAAATTATAGAGGAATTAATGTATAAAATATTTTCAAACAATATCAGTAAGCACCTGAAGAGATGGCGGGCAGCTGGCTCGTCGAAATATTGTGCAGCTTCCACAACGTTATCCGACGCGACGACTCTGAACCAATGAACAATAATCAATAATCGCTTAAGACCTTATTAAACACTCGAGACAAGAAGTAAATCCGGGTATAGAGATTAATACGTAGAAAGAAATATGTTAATGCCCTTATTTATGCAGTGATGTTACCATTTCGGAAGAAAGTGAAGATGATCTACAAAAACAGTGTACAAATAACATCAATTACGGAAAGGGATATCAACAATGAAAACTAAAATCTTGGCTTATCTTGAGAAACACCCTAAAAATTCAAAAGTAAAAAAAGATAATACACCACTTGAAGAGGTCTGTCACTTTAGTTTTTTAGTATCCGACGTAAGCTATGACATTGACAAGGACATAGAAAATAAGATTAACAAATATATGTCAGTATAGGGAGTAATAAGCGAAACATTTTAGAACTAAATATGGATGGAAACGAAATTAAAATTCTATAAAATCATGCCTACATTTGTATTGCTATAGCCCTATGGAAGTGAGTCATGGACCCCAAAAAATCGCGACAAAAGCAAACTACAAGCACCAGAAATGAGATTTCTTAGGAAAGTGAGAAGAAAGACGGTACAAGAAATGATTTTATTAGGAATGAACTAGAAATTTATAATATTAATGAAAAGATTGAAGAAACTTAAACATTTTGGAAACGTCACGTACAAAGAATGAGTGCAGGGAGAATGAGACGTCTGTCCATGCTGTTCCAGTCAACAGAGAAGAAGAGATATGTCTAAGGTCGAAAGCGCAAAATAAAAAAGATTAACGGGAATGGCCGTGTAAGTTTTCACAAAAATCAAAGTTATCTCTACATATGAAGTCATAACTGGGCAAAAGCAATCTTCTTTCGTAACGTAGCAAAAAGCAGTGAGCCTTGATGGAAGCAGGTGTTTATCTTTCTGGTAACTCTACTGGTGACGCTCGAGGCTCGTACACGGGACTGCTGCATGTGCAGAGATGCCAGTCGACTACTGCTCTGTGTACTGCCTCCGCGCATCATCAGAGTCGTCACACACTGGTCTGAAGATGGTCTTTGTGTGACTGAAATGGTTTACCTACCTAATAAACACTAATTGCGATTTAGAATTACTGTACTTCTTCGCTACCTTTGGGTCTGTCCATTTTATTCTACTGAGAATGATGAGCTGAGATCTGTCTGCAAGAAATTCCTGCATACAAACACAAATCTAGTCCAATAAGCAATCAGTTTGTTCACCAAAAGACATTGTGGGACTATACTGAATTCTTTCTAGATGTCTACTTGGGACTAACTTGAGAGCCTTTCAAGGCGAAAAAAATACTGACAGGTATTCACAATATTGGTGTGCACTAATTGTTCGAAAACTAATTAACTTTTGCCGCCTAACAGAAACAAGTGGTAATTCTCTCCACAATCTGTGTTCCAGCATTCTTCCTGCATACTCCCTATCTATTACACACGCCTATCCCAAACTGTACTTTGAAAGCTGAGCGTGTGAGGGGTTAGCTGTATTCTACCACATAAACGTAAAACATAAGAAAGTTCTAATTGTCCACCAACCTAGCATTATGATTCACATCCCAGCGCACGCACAGTACAGGGGTTGAGATGCTTGGCTGTCTTGAAGTGAAGCTGTAATGAAAGTTGCTAGCTAGTATCCTGAGTCTCTCTAACAACAGAATGAGAAGTCCAGTTTTAAGTACAGGAGTTGCAACAGCTGAACGGGACATGTTAGCGAACACAGCTTACAAGCGACATAATAAATTTTCGACTACAGACTTACACATTATATAGTTAACAATGTTAGTTCCTGTGTCCGCAGACTGCTCTGCATTAGGCTCTGAGTCGCTGTACACCGATACATAGATAGTAATCGAATAAGATCTAACCAGAGCGGCATTGCCTATACCGAAATGCGTAGCCACTGCTAAGTACATGATCAGACGCTCATGCCCCCCAACGATCAGCTCCAACTAACACAAAAAAATTGTTCAAATGTGTATGATATCTTATGGGACTTACCTGATAAGGCCATCAGTCCCTAAGCTTACACAACACTTAACCTAAATTATCCTAATGACAAACACACACACCCATGCCCGAGGGAGGACTCGAACCTCCGCCGGGACCAGCCGCACAGTCCATGACTGCAGCGCCTACTAACACAGCCAGAAACACTTCACTCGGTCCTAACTGTTTGCACACAGAATATGCATCATCTACATTGCTTTATACTACTGTTATTAAAATAATGTCATGAAAAGAATTTGAATATTGTGTATGCTCTCTTAATACTTCAGGTATCGGCTATAATGGCTGTCTATACCTTACTTTCTCACTTACCTCACATAAATTAAAATTATCCTTTCTAATAACTAAGAGATGCTTGAAAATGAACGCTATAGCTCCCAGAGCCAGTAACATCACACAAACCTGCACGTATGAGATTTCCAAAATGCTGCCCGGAGTGGCCGAGCGGTTTTAGGTGCTACAGTCTGGAACCGCGCAACCGCTACGGTCTCTGGTTCGAATCCTGCGTCGGGCATGGATGTGTGTGATGTCCTTAGGTTGGTTAGGTTCCAGTAGTTCTAAGTTCTAGGAGACTAATGACCTCAGCAGTTAACTCCGATAGTGTTCAGAGCCATTTCATTTCCATTTCCAAAATTGGTATGCCCTCAAAGACAACAGGCAATTCTGAAAATAAAATGTGCTCAGAGAAAATATGAACGAAAAGAAAACGGACAAGGACCTCTCAATAGCAGTGTTATCATAGTAAAACGGTTGCTGACTGATCCCCAAACTAATCTGTAAAATATTTTAATCGAAATGAAAAACATTGAGAAAAACGTACAGAAACAATTAATGAATGTACAAAGACAAAACTACAATGCTGAGCACATTAATCTAATAGTTAAATAAAATACAAATACGAAGGAAAATTGCTAATTATAGTTAATTTATTAGTCATAAATAATATATGGATGGAGCTTCTTCTTTAAACATGGTCAACGAAGAAGCAATTCATAAAATATGGCTAGGGCTTACATTTCTTTAAACTACCTGTTTTGTCTATTCTTCTTTAACCATTGTCAACGGAGAAGCAATTCATACAGTAAATCTCTTATTGTGGCTAGCTCTAAAGTTAAACTTCTTTAAATTTACATCCTGTTTTGAGCATTGTAATAGAAATTAATCATTATTTGAATGAAAAACTTTTGAGACAGGAATGCTTCATCAGGTAGTTCATATGCACTATAATTGTTCTATAACTAGTGTCTTAACTAATCTTATACAACAAAACGATTCTACTGGAATTCTGCGACAACTGCTAACATAGGCAGCAGCATTCAAAACAATCGTTTATCAACATGGTGCTACCCTGTCATACAATCATAAAAAACTTGTCGTTTTGACCTTTTTATCGTAGCACCTCACTGAAATCATTTAAGCTTTCAGAGTGCTATTATCGTCGCACTGACGTTTTCCTTTGTTAAAGTCTGCACTTAATTAATTTAAATGTGCTTTTCAGACGTCACATTGACTGTTTCTTTGTCAGAGTATACGACGCTACACATAAACAGGTTTACTTTGACTTAATTTGATGAACTGACCTTGAACTGGGGCATGGCAAAGATTAACCAACGGCTTCCGGACGTTAGTCAACCAACTGTAGGATGACGTTGCATGGCGTGACGTTAGACTTCCCCGAGCAGTGATATGAGCAAATATTGGTCCTACCCTCTCTCATCTCCATGGACAGCGTACTAGTCGACAACTACAACTTAGTATTTGCAGCAGGGTAGAGGACGCGGAGAGAGCAGATAGGGTATATTGGACGGAGAGGTGAAATTAGGGGCAGAGAGGGGACGAACCCTATGATTTGAGCTTCCCTGAGGTCGTCATAATCGGCTCCCAGTTAGGAGTACGAAAAACTGACCGATATCGGTAATGTGGTTCTGAATAACCGGTGTTTTTCGGCATTTGTATCGTCTCGGTTATAAAAGGCGTTTATTATTTTACTAATAACCCTTTAAAAACCGAAATGTCAACTGACCATAGGAGCATTGGTAATTTTTTTCGTTTTTAAATAAAACTTTTTTAGAAAAGGAGTAATTTTTATTGGTAAAATGTTTAGTGACAGTGCCGACAGATACGGGCAAGAGACACAATATGCAAGAATTGGTACGGTAATTCTGAGACAATAGCATCCCTGTTGCCGTGTCTCGTGGCCTAAGAAATGTATGTACATGCAGTAAGCAAGACTTGCCCCCACCTGGTCTATACGTTAGTTTCTCACTGTCACCGCTGGAAATCCGTCGTTTAGCGGAAAACACCAACCCTAGTCAGGAAATATTTTTACAAAATGACAAGGCTTCATGTGCTTCAAAAGATCAAAGATTTGTTTGCCATTTCTACGAAATAATAAAAGAGGAAGGAGTTGTGGTACTAGGAATGAATTAAAAACTTAACAATTCATTCTTAGTATACAATAAAAATAGAAAGTAGGTTATCTGCAGCCAGTGCCTACATAATATGATTTTATCAGTTTATAGTCCTTGAAAACGGACAAATTCATCCGAAAACAGGGACTTCAGGCGCACTTTTCACCCTTTAGCATTGATTATTAGTAATGTCCAAATAGTGTTATGATCCCCAATTACAGCATGACTTTTCAGCAGAGTTTCTAAAAATGTAAGTCAGTAGGAGAATACGGGAGGCTTTTTTGTAATGTGTGTGCAACGACGTAGCACTGGTCGAGAAAAGCAGCGAAGATGGAGGAATTAAGATTTTCTTTACGTGCTTATTTTATTCAGTATTTTTATTCTACGTACCTTCAAACTGCATTTAAACTTTTTCAATCTTTGTTAAGTTTCTACGTTTATTGCAGGAAGTAACAGGAATTACAAACCGAGAATCAGTTACTTCAGAAAACTGGTGTGGAAAAAGACGATATAAAGGAAAAGGATTGTTTCAGCGATAACCACTATCCCGATTTATAGTAAAAGGAAATCACCGATATGAGTCATTAACTGCGTCGTCACTCATTTTCGAAAAAAATCACAACGAAAAAAGCACAACAAAGCGAAGACTACGACTGCACAGCTCCTCAACAACAAAGTAGGAGACAATGCAGTCAACGACGGTTAACGGTACGGTGCGCAGGTGGCAAGACACAGCTGCAAATCACTACGGCACGACGTGTCCTGACTTCTGGCGACTGTTACCGGTCATAAGTAGGAAGTCCGCATGAGAAATTCCCACATAGTACAGTTAACTATTTACGTGAAAATACAAAAACTAGCACGAATCAATAACGGAAATAAAATGTAATACATGCTAACGATGTTCGTTAATTTTCAATACGTCCACATACATGTTACGATATCTGCATGATACGTCATCCTAATCGTAAGCAATGTAGCACAAATCGTAATTATTCACAGTTTGTCAGCGTATCCGTATATGTGTGCTCTATTTCATAATGTTATAGGATTACGTCAGTAAATGACATAATTTTACAGAAATTCTGCTGCGTAGTCTGTATATGTTTGGCTTTCACAGTCATAGCTTCCCATACGAACTACGTAGACGCACAAAAGTGATTTATACGTTTCAGAAAACACGTAGCTCGAAAGGTCAAATAGAATCTGTCAGTAACCAACATTAGTGAAAAAATAGACAAAAATAGGCAAAAAACTGACACAAAATATCGTTTAAGAACCTTCAACGTCGCAGCGCGTCAGCAATCGATGGTTAATATATTAAAAACCTAAAAACCTGCCGCGATTGCGAAAAAAGCATCTAGTGTTAAATGTTAACCCAGGTTTCGGCGTAGATAACTACACCTTCTTCAGAACAACAATAAAACCCACAAGTGCCTAAGAAGACCTTCCTCAATGATTAAAAGAACGCCATAGCTATACATTTATAAACGAAAAAGAAAACGAAAACACAAACAATACACATCGAGTGATAAAAAAGTCAGTATAAATTTGAAAACTTAATAAACCACAGAATAATGTAGATATAGAGGTAAAAATTGACACACATGCTTGGAATGACATGGGGTTTTATTAGATCTCTTGCGCGCGTGGTTTGGTGATGATCGTGTGCTAAGCCGCCACTTTCGTCATGCTTGGCCTCCCAGGTCCCCAGACCTCAGTCGGTGCGATTATTGGCTTTGGAGTTACCTGAAGTCGCAGGTGTATCGTGATCGACCGACGTCTCTAGGGATGCCGAAAGACAACATCCGACCCCAATGCCTCACACTACAGCTATTGTTGAGAAATGATAGTGGACATATTGAGCATTTCCTGTAAAGAACATCATGTTTGCTATGTCTTACTTTGTTATGCTAATTATTGCTATTCTGATCAGATGAAGCGCCATCTGTCGGACATTTTTTGAGCTTGTGTATTTTTTTGGTTCTAATAAAACCCCATGTCATTCCAAGCATGTGTGTCAATTTGTACCTCTCTATTTACATTATTCCGTGGTTTATTAAGTTTTCAAATCTATACTGACTTTTTTATCACTCGATGTGTACAAAGTGGTTTATTAAGTCTTCAAATTTACGCTGACTTCTTGATCACCCGTTATGTACAAAGTCAAAACCACTACTTAACTTAATGGTGCACGCTCCACCATGGGCCATGACCCGCCATAAACTGCAGCTACAAACGGTCGCTCACTTTTGCCAGTGACAGAGAGATTCTTAGGAGAATAAAATTTTACAGAAGATATGTTGACGACATTCTATTAATCATTGATGGTTCTCAAAGTGATGTAGACCATATTTTATCGATTTTTAATGAGCTTCACCATAATATCAGTTTTACAGTTGAGCGAGAATCCGATACTAAGTCCTTAAAGTTTTTGGACCTCACTTTGACTGTGGTTGACAACCGCATTGAATTTAATATTTTTCGGAAAAACACGTTTTCCGACGATATTATACCTGCAAACCCATCCGTACGCCCATAAGATGGCCTTTTTTCACTCTGATATTCATCGAGTTACAGCTATCCCTCTTGCACCAGATGGGGTAGAAACTGAACTGGTCACACTTGAGAATATTGCTATAAATAATGGCTATAGGCCTCAGTTGGTAAGACAGATGTATAACAAGAAAATAAATAAAAATAAATATTGCGTCTTCCACCCTAGGGGATGCGTTACATGACAAACAGGTGGCAACGATATCTATCCCTTACATAGGTAATATAAGTTACAAATTGGGGCGTTCACTCAGAGCCCATAATTTCAGAGTCGCATATTCTACTAATAATAGTTTACATAGGAATTTAATTCTCTCCTAGCAGAGTAAGAGCGATAAACTTTCCCAATCAGGAATGTATAAAATTACATGCGGGGATTGTCCAAAATTGTACAACGGGTGAACGGGACGAGATCTGGGTCTCAGGTATAAAGAGCATATTCCTAATAGAAGCGGTGACGTTACTAAGGGCTCTACTTATACGGAACATCTTGTGCAAACGGCTCATGCGCCGAACCCTCCTGTTAATATCGAGTTACTTCATGCCGAGGTTGAGGGCTTAAAACTGGATGTTTTGGAAGAAATGCAGATCTTCAAGCAACATGTTAAAGACAATATCCTCAATGACCAACTCCTACTAAGAAATAGAAAATTTTTTGAAGATTTCGCGCCTTTACTTTGTTCTTCATACTTGTAAATCTGATGATCTGGCGATTTTCACATGCACGCGCTGATTGGCGAGCGCGGTTAGTCAAGCTGTTCATCTTCTGTCTTTTTATCCTCATTTTCCTTTTACGATAAAGGTGATTTTCGCCCGTTGAACACCTCACGTTTTAGCCCTGTATCTTTATTACCACGACATCTTTGGATTACGTCCCCTCAGCCCCCCCCCCCCCCCCCTCGGGCTAACTACTGCCTTTAGGTATAGTTTGAGTTCCTCCTGTTGTCATAGGTAGCTTCATATATAAGTTTCTTTACTAGCATAAGCAACCGTGTGCGGTTAGTTTTAGCTTTCATCTCCTATTTAGCTCGTCTCTTGTTCTACTTATTTCATTTTTTGAGATACGTTGATCCATGATTGGGAATATATGGGCTATTTAGGCCCGAATCATGTATAAACTTTCTCGTATTCGTATGCGCATGCGCATTCAAGTAACTTCCCTTGCCTTGCGCATAGATGGCGGGTCAGGCTTGTAAGTGAGCGACCGTTTGTAGCTGCAGTTTATGGCGGGTCATGGCCCATAGAACATAGGCCAGTGTGAGGTGGAGCGTACACCATTAAGTTAAGTAGTGGTTTAGATTTTGTACATATGTACTGTTTGTGTTTTCCTTTTGTTTTTCGTTTACAAATGTATAGCTATGGTGTTCTTATAATCAATGACAAAGGTCTTCTTAGGCACTTGTGGGTTTTATTGTTGTTCTGAAGAAGGTGTAGTTATCTACGCCGAAACCTGGGTGCTTTTTTCGCAATCGAGGCAGGTTTTTAGTTTTTTAATATAAAAAATATCGTTGCCTGTACCAGAAAATCTGTAGTGGTGGTGGTTAGTGTTTAACGTCCCGTCGACAACGAGGTCATTAGAGACGGAGCTCATGCTCGGGTTAGGGAAGGATTGGGAAGGAAACCGGCCGTGCCCTTTCAAAGGAACCATCCCGGCATTTGCCTGAAACGATTTAGGGAAATCACGGAAAACCTAAATCAGGATGGCTGGAGACGGGATTGAACCGTCGTCCTTCCGAATGCGAGTCCAGTGTGCTAACCACTGCGCCACCTCGCTCGGTGAGAAAATCTGTAGTACATTCCTTTTTGTTGTATTATTATCTGTCCAGTATGATTACCTCAGACCTACAATGTAATTGCTGTTATGTGTTTCTTTCAAAAGTGTGGAACGCTGTTTGCGAATTAAATGTGGTGATCATTGTTTCAAACCATCCAACATATCTATGGCTCTTTAGATACAATAAAATACGTTCGTATGTAAAGCGTATTACGTATCATCAGGCTAGACAGATGTGTTATCGTGCTTCGTTTGACGTAAAATATTTTACTCTAAGGGCATGACATCTCTTATATCAGCATGTCGTTGTGGTAACACTCTTGCAACTTTTCCGGCCGGCCGTTGTGGCCAAGCGGTTCTACGCACTTCATTCCGGCACCGCGCTGCTGCTACGGTAGCAGGTTCGAACCCGGTCTCGGGCATGGATGTTTGTGATCTCCTTAGGTAGTCTGGTTTAAGCAGTTCTAAGTCTAGGGGACAGATGACCTCAGATGTTAAGTCCCATAGTGCTCAGAGCCATCTGAACCATTTTTTGCAACTTTTCCGTACAATTTCGTGTGATGTGGCTTTCGTATCACTAATGCGTGTTACCGTACCTACCAACTATGTAACTGCAACCTTATACTTCCCTATCCTTAGGCAGAAACCACATTCCTTGTACCTCAACCCCCTCCGTCTCCATTAATTACAACACTACACACAAGGGCGAAACACACATTGCCTAATAAACTCTCTCACTATAACAGCATACCGTTGTCCGTACTAAATACACTAAAAATAAACTAAACTCTGCCTGAACATATCATGAAGGCCCAAGGGTACCGACCGGTCGCCGTGTCATTCTCTGCTCACAGGAGTCACTGGATGTGGATAGGGGGAGGTGGGGGGGGGGGCGGTACGTGGTCAGTAAACCGCTCTCCCACCCATATGCCGCTAGTTCTCAATCAAGTAGCTCCTCAGTTTGCCTCACAAGGGCTGAGTGCGTTCCTCTCGCCAACAACGTTCGGCAGACCGGATGGTCACCCATCCAAGTGCTGGCCCAGCCCGAGAACGCGTAACTTCGGTGATCTGACGGGAACCGGTATTACCATTGAGCGAACGCCGTTGGCTATAGACACAGTTCACTTTATTCTGGTCATGAGACCAGTGTACTATTCTTTCTTACTATGCTTGTAAATTACCTTTACTTTATTGTTTTGTTGTTGCGACATGTTTACTTATCTTGTTTTTTATACACTTTGGTGGCGGCGAACCGATAAAAATACTGTGCAATACTGCAATTCCTTTAAACTTTTGTGATCGTGCATAATACGTATTATACATTTACATTTAAAAAAGTTCGTTCACAAAATGTTTTCATTAACGTGTAATGAGCAACTGAAGCACATGTATATCTGTTTATCACAAAAAAATTGTTCGACAGTATGTTTTGAGCCCTAAAATATCTCAGCTATACTTTAGTCATCTGAGGACCAACTGTTTCGGAAACTGATCAAACTCTGCAATCTAACGGAAACAAGTGGCCATGCTAATTCACAATCAGTGACCTAGTGTGCTTCCCGTGTATTCCATCCCGCTGTAACTAGCGATTAGAGGCGTCTGTCCAGATTGGTACTTTGAAAACAGAGCGTTCGGGAGGGATAGCTATATTCCACTGCATCAGTGTAGAACACACAGAAGTTCTTATTGTGCACCACCCTGGTGTCTTGTTGAAGCTCCGCTGCAGACAAACACCGCAGGTCGTAGTGTCCGGTCTCTTGATGTGAGTCTATAATGAAAGTTACTAGCGAGTGGGCTAAGGCAGTAACTGCCGCATATGAAGTCCAGTTTACAGTACAGGGATGCCAAAAGCTTTGCTTGAACGGAATAAATTAGGGGACAAAGCTGTGAACCCGTTACACCTACATCTGCATCTACAAATATACTTGGCAAGGCACCGTACGATGCGTGGTGGAGGGTTCTCTGTACCACGAGTAGTCATATCTTTCCCTGTTCCCCTCGCAAATAGAGTGAGGAAAATACCTGTCTGTATGCCTCTGTACAAGTTCTGATTTCTCTTACCTTATATTCATGGCCGTTACGAGATAAATACTTTGAAGGCAGTAGAATTATTCTGGAGTCAGCTCCTAATTCCCTAAATTTTTTCAGTATTGTTGTTGTAGTGGTCTTCAGTCCTGAGACTGGTTTGATGCAGCTCTCGACGCTACTCTACCCCCTGCAAGCTTCTTCATCTCCCAGTACCTACTGCAACCTACATCCTTCTGAATCTGCTTAGTGTATTCATCTCTTGGTCTTCCTCTACGATTTTTACCCTCCACGCTGCCCTCCAATACTAAATTGGTGATCCCTTGATGCCTCAGAACATGTCCTACCAACCGATCCCTTCTTCTAGTCAAGTTGTGCCACGAACTTCTCTTCTCCCCAATCCTATTCAATACTTCCTCCTTAGTTATGTGATATATCTAATCTTCAGCATTCTTCTGTAGCACCACATTTCGAAAGCTTTTATTCTCTTCTTGTCCAAACTATTTATCGTCCACGTTTCACTTCCATACATGGCTACACACCATACAAATAGTTTCAGAAACGACTTCCTGACACTTAAATCTATACTCGATGTTAACAAATTTCTCTTCTTCAGAGACACTTTCGTTGCCATTGCCAGTTTACATTTTATATCCTCTCTACTTCGACCATCATCAGTTATTTTGCTCCCCAAATAGCAAAACTCCTTTACTACTTTAAGTGTCTCATTTCCTAATCTAATTCCCTCAGCATCACCCGACTTAATTCGACTACACTCCATTATCCTCGTTTTCCTTTGTTGATGTTCATCTTATATACTCCTTTCAAGACACAGTCCATTCCGTTCAACTGCTCTTCCGAGTCCTTTGCTGTCTCTGACAGAATTACAATGTCATCGGCGAACCTCAACGTTTTTATTTCTTCTCCATGTACTTTAATACCTACTCCGAATTTTTCTTTTGTTTCCTTTACTGCTTGCTCAATATACAGATTGAACAACATCGGGGAGAGGCTACAACCCTGTCCTACTCCCTTCCCAACCACTGCTTCCCTTTCGTGTCCCTCGACTCTTATAACTGCCATCTGATGTCTGTACAAATTGAAAATAGACTTTCGCTCCCTGTATTTTACCCCTGCCACATTCAGAATTTGAAAGAGAGTTATCCACTCAACATTGTCAAAATCTTTCTCTAAGGCTACAAATGCTAGAAACGTAGGTTTGCCTTTTCTTAATCTAGCTTCTAAAATAAGTCGTAGGGTCAGTATTGCCTCACGTGTTCCCATATTTCTACGGAATCCAAACTAATCTTCCCCGAGGTCGGCTTCTACCAGTTTTTCCATTCGCCTGTGAACAATTCGCGTTAGTATTTTGCAGCCGTGACTTATTAAACAGATAGTTCGGTAATTTTCACATCTGTCAACACCTGCTATCTTTGGGATTGGAATTATTATATTCTTCTTGAAGTCTGAGGGTATTTCGCCTGTCTCATACATTTGCTCACCAGATGGTAGAGTTTTGTGAGGACTGGCTCTCCCGAGGCTGTCAGTAGTTCCGATGGAATGTTGTCTACTCCCGGGGCCTTGTTCCGACTTAGGTCTTTCAGTGCTCTATCAAACTCTTCACGCAGTATCATATCTCCCATTTGATCTTCATCTACATCCTCATCCATTTCTATAACATTGCCCTCAAGTACATCACCCTTGTATAGAACCTCTATATACTCCTTCCACCTTTCTGCTTTCCCTTCTTTGCTTAGAACTGGGTTCCCTTGCTAGCTCATGATGTTCATACAAGTCGTTCTCTTTTGTTCAAAGGTCTCTTTAATTTTCCTGTAGGCAGTATCTATCTTACCCCTAGTGAGATAAACCTCTACATCCTTACATTTGTCCTCTAGCCATGCCTGCTTAGCCATTTTGCACTTCCTGTCGATCTCATTTTTGAAACGTTTGTATTCCTTTTTGCCTGCTTCATTTACTGCATTTTTATATTTTCTCCTTTCGTCATTTAAATTCAATATTTCTTCTGTCACCCAAGGGTTTCTACTAGCCCTCGTCTTTTTACCTACTTGATCCTCTGCTGCCTTCACTACTTCACCCCTCAAAGCTACCCATTCTTCTTCTACTGTATTTCCTCCCCCCATTCTTGTCAATTGTTCCCTTATGCTCTCCATGAAACTCTGTACAACCTCTCGTTTAGTCAGTTTATCTAGATCCCATCTCCTTAAATTCCCACCTTTTTGCAGTTTCTTCAGTTTTAATCTACAGTTCATAAACAATAGACTGTGGCCAGAGTCCACATCTGTCCCTGGAAATGTCTTACAATTTAAAACCTGGTTCCTAAATCTCTGTCTTACCATTGTATAATCTATCTGAAACCTGTCAGTATCTCCAGGCTTCTTCCATGTATACAACCTTCTTTTATGATTCTTGAACCAAGTGTTAGCTATGATTAAGTTGTGCTCTGTGAAAAATTCCACCAGGCGGCTTCCTCTTTCATTTCTTACCCACCTACTATGTTTCCTTCTCTCCCTTTTCCTACTAACGAATTCCAGTCAACCATGAATATTAAATTTTCGTCTCCCTTCATTATCTGAATAATGTCTTTTATCTCATCATGCATTTCTTCAATTTCTTCGTCATCTGCTGAGCTAGTTGGCATATAGACTTTCCAACAACAATGCGTTCGCTGTGTTGTTTGTAGTAGCTTACCCGCATTCCTATTGTTTTATTCATTATTAAACCTACTCCTGCATTACCCCTATCTGATTTTGTATTTATAACCCTGTATTCACCTGCCCAAAAGCCTTGTTCCTTCTGCCACCGAACATCACTAATTCCTACTACATCTAACTTTAACCTATCCATTTCCCTTTTTAAATTTTCTAACCTACCTGCCCGATTAAGGGATCTGACATTCCAAGTTCCGATCCGTAGAACGCCAGTTTTCGTTATCCTGACAACGACGTCCTCCTGAGTAATCCCCGCCCGGATTCCAAATGGGGAACTATATTACCTCCGGAATATTTTACCCAAGAGGACGCCATCATCATTTATCCATACAGTAAAGCTGCATGCCCTCGGGAAAAATTACGGCCGTAGTTTCCCCTTGCTTTCAGCCGTTCGCAGTACCAGTACAGCAAGGCCGTTTTGGTTAGTGTTACAAGGCCAGATCAGTCAATCATCCAGACTGTTGCTCCTGCAACTACTGAAAAGCTGCTGCCCCTCTTCAGGAACCATAAGTTTGTCTGGCCTCTCAACAGATTCCCCTCTGTTGTGGTTGCACCTACGATACGGCTATCTGGATCGCTGAGGCACGCAAGCCTCCCCACCAACGGCAAGGTCCATGGTTCATGGGGGGAGGATTTTCAGTATTATAATCCTCACTCTGTTTGCGAGGGGAACAGGGAAAGATATGACTACTCGTGGTACAGAGAACCCTCCACCACGCATCGTACGGTGCCTTGCCAAGTATGTATGTAGATGCAGATGAAGGTGTAAGGGGTTTACAGCTTTGTCCCCTAACTTATTCCGTTCAAGGAAAGTTTTTGGCATCCCTCTACTGTAAACTGGACTTCTTATGCGGCAGTTGCTGCCTTAGCTCACTCGCTAGTAACTTTCATTATTTTCAGTATTATTATTCGAAAAAACAGTCTGTTCCCTCCATGGATTCCTGTTTGAGTTGCCGAAGTGGTAAGAGAACTGGCAGCCTGCCTCTAAATTGCTGCGATATCTTCCTTTAATCCGACGTAGTGCAGACCCCAAACAGTCCAGCACTACCCAAAAGTGAGTCATACTAGTGTCCTATACGCGGTCTCTTTTACAGATGAACCATACTCTCATAAGAGTCCCCCAATAAACCGGAGTCGAAAATTCGCCTTTCCTACTACAATCCTCAAACGCCCTTTCCAATTCATATAGCTTCGCAACGTCAGATCCAGATAATTAAACGACGTGATTGTATCAAGAATGGCACTACTAATGTTGTAATCGTACTGTTCAGGTGTTTTCCCTACTGATCTTCATTAATCTATGTTTTTCTAAATTTATAGCTGGCTGACATTCATCGCACCAACTACAAATTTTGTGTAAGTCATCTTGTATCCTCCTACAGTCACTCAGGGACGGTACCTTGCCGGACACTAGAGCATCATCAACTAACAACCGTGGGCTGGTGTCCACCCTGACCACCAAGTCATATATGTGTACAGAAGATAAGAGTGGGACAATCACTCTTCCATGGAGCAATCATGACTGAACCCTTTTCTCTGATGAACACTCGCAGTCCAAGACTACGTAACGAGTTGCGTTATTTAAGAAGGCTTCGTGGCACTCACATAACTGGGAACCTGTTCTGGGAACGTATTCTGTATGCTCGTACCTTCGTTAACAGTCAGCAGTGTGACAAGGTGTCAAATGCTTTACAGAAACCTAGGAGTAAGAAATCTACATGTTGCCTTTCATCTATAGTTCGCAAGATATCTTGTTAGAAAACGGTAAGCTGAGTTTCGCACGAGCAGTACTTTCTAAAACCGTAATGATTCTTGAATAGAATTTTTCCGTCTCAAGGAAATTTATTCTATTCTAACTGAGAATATGCTCAAGAATCCTACAGCATACCGATGTTACGGATATTGTTCTGTTGTTTTGCCGAATCCATCTTTCATGCTTTTTACATACAGAAATCACCTGTACTTAATTCCACTTGCTGGCGACCTAGCTCTGAGCGAGAGATTCACGATGTAGTCAAGCTAAGTAGGCCACTCTATGCAAAACCAAATTCGGATTCCATCCGGATATGACCTGTTTGTTTCCAACTATTTCAGTTGTTGGCCTGTTCCAGGAATGCTTATTACTATGCCGCCCATATAGGACTGTGTGGGCACACCTCGGTATCTTTGTACCATTCTCCGGCGTGAACGTATTCTTACCGGCGACATATGAAACTTCTGCTTTCCTCTTACTGTCTACTAATGCCATATCAACTGGTCTACAAGTGACTGGATAGAATCCTTGCCGACCGTGCGTTTCTAGGCGCTACAGTCTGGAGCCGAGCGACCGCTACGGTCGCAGGTTCGAATCCTGCCTCGGGCATGGATGTGTGTGATGTCCTTAGGTTAGTTAGGTTTAGTTAGTTCTAAGTTCGAGGCGACTAATGACCTCAGAAGGTAAGTCGCATAGTGCTCAGAGCCATTTGAACCATGTTTGATAGAATCCTTAGGCCCGCTTAGCGATTCGCAAAGCTTCATATACAACACATCATAAAATAAGTCCCATTTACACAATCTGCTCTGCATTGTGCACATAGTCGCGGTACATTGATAGTTACATATTGAAACGCGTACGTTTCATATGTATTCATTACCAGCGATGGCGAGGCATGACAGAAACTCTGACCAGAGAGTTATTTATCGTTGCTAGTCTGCGCTTGACTGCGCGAGAGTTCAGTGTGTGTGTGGAGTCGGCAGTAGTTGTAGCGAGTGGACGGTTGTACTGCTGGGCGTCGGCGGCGTGCTCTCCTTCCATCTCTGGTCACGATTCAGGACGAGGTATATTGTTTTAGAAGGTAATGAAGCAGCATTGCGCTCAGCTAATAACATATGTTAATTGTAATTAATTTGTTCAAGAATTGCCCGAATAATAATTTTCTTATAAAGTAACTGTTTTAAACAAAAGGATTCATTTCAAGTCAAGTAATACTTCCTATGCATTCCCTCCAAGAATTAAAATTAAACATGGGCCAGCATTGCACGGAGCTGTGCCGAAAAATAAGACCAGATGTAGACGCAGTTTTACTGAGGTAAGAATTTGTCAGGTTTAATTATTTCACAGGGGCGAAGTTTAGCGTCGCTGCCCTTATAAAATTTATCAGGTTTAATTATTTGTGTTGAGATGTTACATTCAGGTCATAGTTCATTATTTAATTAATATTGTGTGGTAATACGATCAATCTTCATTGCTTAATTTTGTGGGGAGGTTACACTTGGTTCATTTTTATTATGCAGTTTTGTGGGAATATAACATTTCACTTAACATTGACTTTTATATTCTTGCTGGGAGGTTACAATTTCACATTTATTGACTTTTAAGATTTATGTGCGGGGAGGTTACAATATTTGTTGATCAAAAACATCTTATCAGTGCGGCATCGTCCGCACCGAAATGCATAGCCGCTGCTTAACAAGTGCTCAGTCCTTCACGTCCTACGTTCAGATCTAGTTATCACACCCGGAAACACTTTGTGGTGTCACCGCCAGACACCACACTTGCTAGGTGGTAGCTTTAAATCGGCCGCGGTCCATTAGTACATGTCGGACCCGCGTGTCGCCACTTTCAGTGATAGCAGACCGAGCGCCACCACACAGCGGGTCTAGAGAGAGACGTACTAGCACTCGCCCAGTTGTACGGACGACGTAGCTAGCGATGCACACTGACGAAGCCTCGCTCATTTGCAGAGCAGATAGTTAGAATAGCCTTCAGCTAAGTCAATGGCTACGACCTAGCAAGGCGCCATTAGCAGTATATTGTCTGAAACTATAGAGTCTCACTTGCATCGTATGAAGCATGTCTCATCAAGAACGATGTGTACAAGGGATGGATTAAAGTTAAGTATTCCAGAAGCTACGTACTATTCTTTATTGCATTCATTACGTATCCTGTTGGAGTGAGGTCTGAAACAGGATACGTAATGAATGCTATAAAGAAAAGTACGTAGCTTCTGGAATACTTAACTTTAATCCATCCCTTGTACACATCGTTCTTGATGAGACATGCTTCATACGATACAAGTGAGACTCTATAGTTTCAGACAATATACTGCTAATGGCGCCTTGCTAGGTCGTAGCCATTGACTTAGCTGAAGGCTATTCTAACTATCTGCTCTGCAAATGAGCGAGGCTTCGTCAGTGTGCATCGCTAGCTACGTCGTCCGTACAACTGGGCAAGTGCTAGTACGTCTCTCTCTAGACCTGCCGTGTGGTGGCGCTAGGTCTGCTATCACTGAAAGTGGCGACACGCGAGTCCGACATGTACTAATGGACCGCGGCCGATGTAAAGCTACTACCTAGCAAGTGTGGTGTCTGGCGGTGACACCACACACTTCGTTCGGCTCTCATTGTTTGCGCACCGAAGGTGCACTAAGTACTTCGTCTGCATTGTGTCGTAACACAAAGGATAAAATAATAATGTAGCGAAAAGAATTTGAATATTGTGTAGGATCTCCTACTATTGAGCTTATTTGCTGCAATGGTTGTCTGTACCTAACTCCGCACTTACATCATATCAACTAAAATTAACTTTCTCAAGTACTGTAGTTGAATCGGCGTAAGTTGATCCCTGACAATTGAAGTGGGTTGGGTGCGGCTGCTTCGCGGCTCCACCTAACCAATAACGTAACGCTATTTTGTAAACGTCTCTCTCGCAAAACCTCATTGCTGTTACATCTGTGTAGACGGCTACTGTTTTAGTCTGCGGCTGTTACCACTTTGCAGTTGAAGTTTGCCAACAGCGCTGCCAACTGCCCGGGATATAATTACGCCCTCTCGACTGAAAGTGAGGTATAGAAGTGCACGATATGACTCCCAGAGCCGGTAACGTCACACTTTGTGTATGGCGATACACATCTCTGTCCATGTTGACTTTTATAGGTTTGATGTCTGAAAACGTACGATCTGTAATTTCACTTACAGGATGACGGCAAGTATTTTCATTGTGAGGAGAGGCTCGAGGAAGGCGGTTACTAAAAACTGATGAAGAAAACAGAGCGCGTGAAAATCACGTAGCTTACTCGATCTCATCCAGCCTGTCTGAGCATAGGAAGGACTCAGCCGCTGCCGAATCTTCTGGGTGCCTTCACAAATAAAGACGAAGTAAATATTCCAGAATTCGAACCAAGAACAGCTGCCAACACGAGTAACGTAGAAGTAGATATTCTCGGAGCAGTGAAGCAACTTAAATCACTTAATAAAAGCAAGGCTTCTGGCCCATACAGTAAACCAATACCAATTAGGTTCCTTTCAGAGTGTGCTGATACATTAGCTCCATACTTAATCATTTACAACCGTTCGCTCTACAAAAGGTCCGTACCCGAAGACTGGAGAGTTGCATAGGTTATACCAATATTCAAGAAAGGTGGTAGGAGTAATTCACTAAATTACAGGCCCACGTCATTAACGTCGATATGCAGCAGGATTCTGGAACACATATTGTGTTCGAACATCATGAATTACCTCGAAGGAAACGGCCTATTGATACACAGTCAACAAGGATTTAGAAAGTGTTCTTGTGAAACACAACTAGCTCTTTATTCGCAAGAAGTGTTGAGTACTAATGGCAAGTAATTTCAGATTGTTTCCGTGTTTCTGGATTTCCGGAAAGCTTTTGACACTGTACCACACAAGCAGCTTGTAGTGAAATTGCGTGCTTATGGAATATCGTCCAATTACGTGACTGGATTTGTGATTTCCTGTCAGAGAGATCACAGTTCGTAGTAACTGATGGAAAGTGTTCGAGTAAAACAGAACCGATTTCTGGCGTTCCCCGAGGTAGGGTTATAGGCCCTTTGCAGTTAGTTATCTATATAAACTATTTGGGGGACAATCTGAGCAGCCGTCTTAAGTTGTTTGCAGATGACGCTGTCGTTTATCGACTAATAAAGTCATCAGAAGATCAAAACAAATTGCAAAACGATTTAGAAAATATATCTGAATGTTTCGAAAATTGGCAGTTGATCCTAAATAAAGAGAAGTGTGAGGTAATCCACAATAGTGTTAACAGGAATCCGTTAAACTGCGGTTACATGAAAAAGCAGTCTGATCTAATGGCCATAAATTCAACTAAATACCTATGAAATAAAATTACGAACAACTTAAATTGGAAGGTACACTTAGAAAATGTTGTGGGGAAGGCTAACCAGAGGCTGCGTTTTATTGGCAGGACACTTAGAAAATGTAACAGATCTACTAACGAGACTGCCTCGACTACGCTTGTCCGTCCATTTTTAGAATACTGCTTCGCGGAGTGGGATCCTTACCAGATAGGATTGACGGAGTACATCGAAAATGTTCAAAGAATGGCAGCACGTTTTGTATTATCGTGAAATATGGGAGAGAGTGTCACTGAAATGATATAGCATTTGGGCTGGCGTTTTTCGTTGCGACGGAATCTTCTCACGAAATTCCAATCACCAACTGTCTCCTCCGAATACAAAAATATTTTGCTGACACCGTCCTACATAGAGACAAACATCCACCAAGATAAAATGAGGGAAATCAGAGCTCGTACGGAAAGATATAGGTGTTCGTCTTTTCCGCGAGCTATAAGAGATTGGAATAAAACAGAATATTGAAGGTTGTTCGATGAACTCCTTGCCAGGCACTTAAATGTGATTTACAGAGTATCCATGTCGATGTAGATGCAGATGTAGATGTAGATGTGAGTGTGGTCCACGAAACT
This sequence comes from Schistocerca serialis cubense, assembly GCF_023864345.2. Lineage (NCBI taxonomy): Eukaryota > Metazoa > Arthropoda > Insecta > Orthoptera > Acrididae > Schistocerca > Schistocerca serialis. Next base: position 109,652,858 of record NC_064642.1, on the reverse strand, counting down.
GTTTCGTTCCTGACGTTTCGTCCAGAGTTGCGCTGGACGTCTGCAGTGCTCTTGATTCCGCTGAGTTCTGCTGACGGAGGCGTCAGACGTTGGAAAGCGATGTAAACGCTGTGACAAAGGGGCGGGATGGACTTTTGCACGTGATGGTTCAAATGGTTCTGAGAACTATGGGACTTAACATCTGAGGTCATCAATCCAGTAGAACTTAGAACTACTTAAACCTAACTAACCGCCGGCCGAGGTGGCCGAGCGGTTCTAGGCGCTTCAGTCTTGAATCGCGTGACCGCTACGGTCGCAGGTTCGAATCCTACCTCGGGCATGGATGTTTGTGTTGTCCTTAGGTTAGTTAGGTTTAAGTAGTTCTAGGTTCTAGGAGACTGATGACCTCAGATGTTAAGTCCCGTAGTGCTCAGAGCCATTTGAAGCATTTGAATCTAACTAAGGTAAGGACATCACACACATCCATGCTCGAGGCAGGATTCGGACCTGCGACCGTAGCGGTCGGGCAGTTCCACATTGTAGCCCCAAGAACCGTTCGGCCACTCCGGCCGGCTTTACACATGATCTGCAGCTCTGGATGAACCGTCAGGGCCGGCCTGTGTGGCCGAGCGGTTCTAGGCGCTTCAGTCTGGACCCGCGCGACCTCTATGGTCGCAGGTTCGAATCCTGCCTCGGGCATGGATGTGTGTGATGTCCTTAGGTTAGTTAGGTTTAAGTGGTTCTATGTTCTAGGAGACTGATGACCTCAGATGTTAAGTCCCATAGTGCTCAGAGCCATTTGAACCATTTCTGAACCGTCTGAAACGAAAATGTTTCATAGAGCACGACCACAGAAACCGCAAAATTTTCTATCAGTTGCTGCGACATCCAGTCGTGCAAGCCTTCATTACATGATAGGTAGGGCGGCCGTAATCAAACAACAAATTGATACGCAGATATGAAAAATAGCTTGAGTCGTCTGGATGTCTACTACTTCCATTATACCGACTATATTTAATAAACCTAATTATTGACTATAGTGCTGTCACTAGTTTGACTTGATCTATAATGTTCCGATTATTTTTGACATCATCAGTCTTCGGAGAGGCTTCATGCGGATCGCCACGAATTTCTCCCCTGAGCCAACCTTTTCATCTCAAGGAGCAACTGCACCCTAAGCCCTCAAATACATATTGGATGTATTCCAGACTCTGTTTTCCCCTTCACTTTTTACGCTTCGCAGGTCCCTTTAGTACTATTGTGGTTATTCCCCCTTACCTTAACGGATATTCTATCAACCTGTCCCTTCTTGTCAGATTTTTTTGTATGTTCCTATCTTCGTCAATTCTACAGAGCACTCCTCATTCCTTCTCTTATCAGTCCACCTACTTTTCAATATCCTTTTGTAGAACCGCATACCAAATGCTTCGATTATCCTCTGTTCCGGTTTTCCACTGTCTGTGATTCCCTACCATACAATCCTGCGCTCCAAATGTACATTCTCAGGAATTTCTTCTTCAGATGAAGGCCTATATTTGTTACAAGTAAACTTCTCGCTAGGAATTCCCTCTTTGCTTGTGCTAGTCTGCTTTTTATGTCGTCGTTACTTCGTGCTCTATTGGTTTTTTGCTTCCAAGATAGCGAGCAGAACCTGACTTCGCCTACTTCATGTAACTAATTTTGATATTTCTCGCTATTCTCATTTCTGCTGCTTCTGATTACTTTTGTCTTACTCCGGTTCATTCTCAATCCACATTCGGTACTTATTTGGCTGTTCATTCCATTCAATAGATCCTGCAACGATCCTTGACTTCCCTGAGATTAGTAATGACATTAGCGAATCATACAAATATCCGTAAGCCTAAATTTTACTCACGCTCTTCAACCTCTCTTTCACTTCTGTCATTGCTTCTCTGATGTGTAGACTGAACAGTAGGGACGAGAGACTGATTTCTGTCATAATCCCTTTCAAATCCGAGCACTTCGTCACTGGTCTTCCTGTCTTATTGACCCCTCTTCGTTCTCGCCCATATTACACAGGGTGAGTTACTAACTACTGCAACATGGAATAACTCCGAAAGTATGATAATAGCTGAAAAGTTTGTGGGACAAGTGTTGCATGGGACAACGGGGGCCATAATATGATATTTGTTGATATGTGGGGTCGCGTCAGAGATATGCAGGTAAACTTTGTTTTTTTCTTTAATGGGATGATATCGTTGGGTACTTATTGTCTAATACAAGCTATTGAGATGAATCCAATGATATGAAACAGCAAGGTCTTTGAAGGTCAACGAAGGTCATAAAGGTGGCATAAACGTTCATTTGCAGGAGGGGTTCGAAGTGATGACCATTGGTATGAAAGCAGAGCCGCAATCTTCTTATCATGCATTGGAAATAGTACAACACCATTCGACGGTTTCGCAGTACAACACTAATAGGAATGGTAAAACTAGTGCCGTCGAATCAAGCGAATGTGAGTAATATATTCCTTCGAAGAACGAGTCGATATGAGTCCCATTTACGGAGAATGCCAACGAAATTAAGTGAGAACTAGAGGCTGAAAGATACCCTCAACGTACTCGCCCTACAAGTTCTACATTTAAATGTTGTGGTGGTCTTCAGTCCAGAGACTGGTTTGATGCAGCTCTCCATGCTACTCTATCCTGTGCAAGCTTCTTCATCTCCCAGTACCTACTGCAATCGACATCCTTCTGAATCTGTTTAGTGTATTCATCCCATGGTCTCCCTCAACGATTTTTACCCTCCACGCTGCCCTCCAATACTAAATTGGTGGTCCCTTTATGCCTCAGAACATGTCCTACCGACCGATCCCTTCTTCTAGTCAAGCCGTGCCACAAATTTCTCTTCTCTCCAATTCTATTCAACACCTCCTCATTAGTTATGTGATCTACCCATCTAATCTTCAAAATTCTTCTGTAGCTTCAATTCTCTTCTTGTCTAAACTATTTATCGTCCACGTTCCACTTCCATACATGGCTACACTCCATACAAATATATTCAGAAACGACTTCCTGACATTTAAATCTAAACTTTAATAATGCAACATAAAAACCTAATTTTTACTAAGCGTGTGACGCAAATATGAGAAAACCACATTTTATTTTATGCTTCCATAATGTCTCTACTTCGCCTACGTACTCAGAGAAAACGTGAAGTATATATAGGGTGTAAACGATTGTTGTTTACACTGGTCGCTAGGGCATAACCACCTATGGTAAACTAACATACGCAAACAGCGACAAACGTCGGTAAGCCCCTGCATATCAGCAATACTGACTGGCAACTACCAGCTGCTATTAGAGCCGACCAACAGGCCACAGCAGGGACACCGACGAGCTCGCCCACAGACGCACGAACAATCTGCCAACACTCCCTCACACAGTGCCTCCGGTATATGACCTATCGGACACAAGACCGATAACAAACCTAACTGTTGCAGGTTGCAGGACGCTGAACGAGGACTCTGTACCAGCATCCAGCGCCAGCCGCCGAGCAGCACAAACGCACAACGTCAAGGTATCGACATGCATGATACCCACTACTAACAAAGCCTATCCTTGCACAACCTATCGCAGGCAGCAAGACAACCGCTACTGCTCTTGCCGCCCGACCTAACTTTCGCAGAGGTTTTTTTCCCTTGGCTCTTGCCTTGGCACTTTTTTTCCTCTGCCCTTCAAACCGCTACCCTTCGTCAGATTTCGACCAATCTATCTCCAGATGAGCGCGTATTAATGGTTAATCCTAACCAGACGTACGCAAACATCGCAGTACCCACATCCTGCGACACCTCACTTTAGTGAATACTAACCCTTATGCAGAGATGGCAGTAGACCTTTTGTGTTGGCCATCATGCCGGTGTGGGCGTGGAGGGGCTCCACCTCTTGTTAAAAAAAAAAAAAAAATGTTGTTTACAACGTAGCGTAGCTATGTAGTGGAAGTCGAAACGAAGAATTTTATACAAGACACTTGTGGTCTATTAAGTTGGGAAACAGCCACCAACAGGTTTATAAGACAACATGAGCTATAGCCCATGCGCGTCGCGTGAGATTTTCATGTTCTCTTCTCCAGCTCTCTACACTTCGTCATCGATTGTTTCGCAATTGTTGCTTGCATTGGCTTGTTATTTCTTAACTGCCTAATTATTACATGTTTGTCTGTTTGTTGTATCTGCTCGTAACGGGCAACACATCGTCCGTAATTGGCGAGCAGTCTGTACTCGGGGCCGGTTTTCCGTGCACCACCCTATATTATTTCCCTGCGATCAACCACACAAGGCTACAGTTGGCTAAACGAGAGGTTGTGCAGCATCACAGAAATTACTTCTAAAAGTGTATAAGAATTCTGTAATGAATAAAAACTCTATACTCCATGGGGGAGGCAAGTGCCCCCTCTTGGTGCCCTCCATGCTTCAGTCACCTACACTACTAGTTTTCAGTTTTTCATAAGAACCATATACCAAGCACAAATGAACGGTGAACGAGTAAAAGTGAACGGTTCCCAAAAAAGAACGATCAGCAGTGAACTAGTTCCCAAGGATGAACGAGTTTGCCCATCTCTAATGCAAATAATAATAGCAGTCATCAGAACAACACATTCGTAGACATCACCAACTCACTACCACACCGTCACCTCTCTGTTTTAGCTTTGTTTGTGCGCATGTGGCAGTACACTCCCCAATGACGTTTCATGCCAATGTCAGGTATCGCTCGGTTCAGTTGGGTCATATTTTACGAACCTTTCCTCCAGCGAGTGCCCAATTTCGTGGTAAGCCCTTCCTGAGGCAGCGTTCGTTTTTTCTGCGCAGAGAGGATCTGCTTGCAGGTGCAACACGAGCCGGGAGATCCAGCCGCCGCGAGGCCCGCGTCATTTCATCGCGGCACGCGCCCTCCGCCCCCTCGGCGAGGCGGCGTCCGGGGTGGTCCCCCCTGCGCGCACGCACGCTTCCGCCGGCAGGCGCAGCAGAGCTGCGGAGCCCCCAGCTCCGCGCATGCGCGCTGCGCCACTCCTTCCGGCTGGCTCGCGGGCGACTGCGTTGAGCGGGGCGCGCGCCGCGGCGGTAGGCGTCAGTTCCACCCGAGCGGCCGCCTCCTGCCCACAGGGCACCCACCAGCCGGCCGTGGTCGCGTCACGGGGGCACAAAATAAAAAAAAAAAGGACAAAAAACGCCAGAGGCGCTACTTTGCCACTTTCACTGCAACTGACGCCGCAGCTGCTCGGATCGCGTGTGCGCCGTTCCTCGCATTCACCGTCAAATTAGCAGCGCGATGTATAGGACGGCGAAGAAGGTCCACTGGGACCGTGTCCCCGCCGACGCGCCTTCTGCCGCCCACCGTGTGTTTCTGTTACTGCTACGGTCCTGGTGAGTGGATTCGCGAGATCCGGGTAGTCGGCAGCGGCGGAGTGGGACGTGGAGCAGAAGACAATGGGCGTTGTACACGCGTCGTCGGCGTCCGCGTCTTCGGAGTTGTGGACAGTGCTGGCTGGCGCCATAGCTCTGCTGCTGGCCACGGGCGAAGCGCGAGCGGCTAAAGACAGTGAGTACCACATTCCCTGCCACTGTGTAGTATATGCGGACGTGCGGCGCAAATAGAGGGCGTTTCGATGCTTGCATCTTTAAGTCGTCCGTTTATCGTCTATCCACTTTAAAATTCCATGTATGTTGAATCATCACAATTTATCTTTCACCTACTAAGTTGCCCTTTAGTTGAGTGGCAATAAATTTGTCTGAAAAACAATTGTTTCTAAAATTCGTAAAATGCAGTTGTAAATAAGGAAATGTCTGCGGAAGGGGAATAGAGATGATAGCATAGCAGTTTCTGCCTATTACCCATTATGGAACTGTGGGATTTGGATTGCTACTACCCACTCTGCCTCTTATTGACAATACCTCACATCCATTGTACTGTTTCACATTGCTGTGGACTATGCTAACGAAGCCCTTATTCAGTCTGTAGAACGATGACTATTCATAACAACTCAGTGCAAGCGTTACTGCTGTATCACAGGCTATTCGCCGGGATCTCTCGAACGAGTGAAGCCTGATGGAAATATGGCCGTATAGTTCTTTTTTTGTTAAAAGTATTTACTTTAAAAAGTTCGTGTATCTCTTACGTATACATCCAAACTAAGTAGAAATATCACAATGAGTAAGTTAATAAAAGTGTGAGCTATTCGAAACAAAGTAGTAATGTAATTCGATGTGATTGAGACGTACGAATTCTGTGCTCTATTTGCTTTACATTTAAAGATACAAATGCTGAGATTTTGTTGTTCAAACGTGTGTGAAATCTTCTAGGACTTAACTGCTAAGGTCGTCAGTCCCTAAGCTTACACACTACTTAACCTAAATTATCCTAAGGACAAACACACACACACCCATGCCCGAGGGAGGACTCGAACCTCCGCCGGGACCAGCCGCTGAAATTTTGTTAACAACATTCATATACGATAGAAAGTGAAAGGTGTACTTATTAGAGCACGGAGCAAATTTCATTTACGTCATATATTGTACACTGCTTTAGTACTGATCTATGGTTTACCATGAGAGGGGCATCAGTGTTTGATAACGACCTCCTTTTACGATTTATGACGTTCCTAAAACATACATTACAACAGAATGCACGTGATTTGTCAGTTATCAGAAGTTACGATGTTGTTCCCCCAGTGTCATAAAATGACCCAAGCTATATTGACTAAAGCATTACACATGCGCATCTAGTACTACTTGGAAACTAAATATGAATCTTATCTTTTAAGTTTTGACCGTAATTATTCATGTAACAGATACACTGAAATCATGCAGTCTGTTAAATACTTGCAAGTGATGTAGAGGAAATCTGCTATTACTATTGAATGAAATGCTATATAGGAATAGAAAGTAGTTATGTACACTCTGTGCATTAGACGGTGCAGCTCCAACCACATAATTACTTAAATATCGGGGCTTTAACAAACATTGTTTGGAAAAACATTTACTTAGAGTGAAAAAAAATTAATTAGTAACATACGCAATAAAAGCAAACAGCGTTTCTGTAGGAAATAGAAACTTTGAGTTATGACTTCAGCTGTGTACGTGATGCACATTTCAGTGGAGTGAAGCTGGCAATAATGTGAAGAGAATTGAAAGAGACTACAATTTAGGACGTATACTCACAAACTTTTAGTGGCACTTAAGCTATTATATGCTTCAAGTACTGAAACATCCAGAAACTCTTTAGATCATTCCGCTTCCAATTTAGGACGTAAATAGTAGTAAAAATAATGTGACAACGTTTTACAACCATCATTTAGTTTCCAGTTGACGACGTAGATAGTGGTAAAAATAATGTGGAAACGATTGCAACTCTTTTCATTCCTGATGCTGGAATTTTATCTACGATATATCGAAAGTTTCTTACTACGGTTGATTATAGTTTCTCTCTGTAATATTAGTGGTCTGAAGGACATTTTTGATCCTGTCTCTACTACGTCTCTGAGGAAACGAATGCACAGTCGTAAATATGAACACGAGTAATGCATTTGCGAAATAGTAACAGGTGATGGTGAATACTTTACGAAACGACAGCAATAAAACGCTGAAGATTATTTCACTCAGATGAAGATGATGTGATCAGTGTGTGGTGCATTTTCAGCAGTATTAGAAGTATTTCAATTTGTAAATATCTATTCTTGCCAGATATTTACTATCAGAAAGGAGGTGATTTAATTTTGCCACTGAGATTGGTCCTACCCAACTAAGAGATATCTCCAAACTGATCTCACAAGCATTTTTAATATACGTATATATGCAGTGTATATGGTGCTAGGTTCCTTTTCAGGAGGGTAGTCATTTGCAGCCCGTGTCAGTCGAGTTTTTTTTGTATTGACAGGTATTGGGTTATCATTTCAACCAGTTACTGTGATGCTTTCCTCAAGATCATGGGCAGTCGTTTTCCTCTCTCTTTCCCAAAACAGTTGATGCTCCACCTCAACCTACCTCCAAGGAGATTGAAATTCAATCATTTATAAACAATGCTGAAAGAGCTTTCGCGACCATCATCATTCTTTTGTAGATGTGTTGTATGAAACGTTTATTTGTATCGTTTTAATCATACTGCATACACACGATGATTAATATGAATACAATGTTTGTTTAATAAACGTTTGACTAGCGCACTCGGCACTATGTGTATGTACATAATGAATTAATTGATTTAATATGCAAAAGTCATATAGATGGTACACACACACTCAAAATACTATGAAGATATTTATCTGACCGTGATGCCATTTAATTCATCCATCTTTCTTTACTTGCAAGGTTAGCGTCTTCAGACCGTAACTTGCGCCTAACGAAACATAATTACATATATGGGGCTAATAATAATAATGAAAATTACTGCAGCAATGAACGACACTGTTACAATAATGACGTTAATGTTTTAAACTTAGGACATGGCTGAAGCAGGAATCGTCGCGACGAAATCGTCTCGTAGAAATTGAAAACAGCTGACCAGTTGAATAATGGAAGGTTTATTAAAACTCGTTTACTTTGGTTTCAAACGCTTATAAAAATGTCCTCTTCAGAAGGAAAAGACTGACAACTGGGTTACACGTTTTGGCTGAGGTTTTTTGAAATATAGCCTAAAGACGTCAGTCAGGTATAAAATTCCACCTCCATAATAATTGAAACATGCACAACACGGTTGTTTTCATCTGGTATTTCCTCATTAATGTACAGCTAGTCCACTTCATTGGTGAGGAAACACCAAATGACAACAACTATGTTGTGCATGTTTCAATTATTATGGAGGTGAAACTTTATATCTTAATGACGCCTTTCGGCTATATTTTAAAGTACCCATGCAACAACATGTAATCCAGTTGTCACTATTTCCTCCTGAAGAAGAAATTTTCATAAACGTAGAAACCATGGTAAAGGCGTTTTAATAAATCTTCCATTTTATAACTGATTGGCTGTTTACTGTTTCTACAAGAAGATGAATAGGATTCTTGAGTTGTTTTTAAAATGATCTTCCTGTGAAATGGGAGTAACGATACAAGATCAAAATATCGTGACAGCGGTACCGAATTAATCGAATCAATAGTGGCAATAATACGGGAGAGGAACTATAAAAGACAATGAATGGAAAAGCAAATGGAGTCGGAAGAAAGAGAAAACTGGGGAGTAAGAAAGCTTGAAAAATGTTGACAATACACTGGTGCATTGTTGGGAGGGCTTAAAAGAGCTGTTAGATACTGAAATAATATAAGCTATGGAAAAGAAAGCTGGAACAGCTTTTATCTCCTCTTGGAGGTAGGGCGGTTTTGGATCGATAATATAGCGCTAGGTAGTCTACCCCATTAACGTACAGCTCAAATGAAGAAGCAGATGAAGATATAATCCCATACACAAATACAACGAAGCCGTTACACACGTCACTTTTATGCAGGTAATAGAAATATGTATGTTAAGAGAGATACCGAAAAAGTTCTGCGGCAGAAAAAGAGTGATGAAAATTACATATCGCACGAAAGTCGCATTGCTTATCTGGTTGCATCTGCCCTAGGAGAGCACAAAAAGGATAGAATGAAAAAAAAACTGGGTTTTATATACATGTCTTAAGCCGTCATTAATGGGTAGCGCAAGACGTTTGCAATATATTTGCGACGTTTCGAACAACATCAGTTTGTAGAAATTTGACGCAAAAGACTGAATTAGATTGTTGTGCTTTAGGTCATAATAACAACCTAGGTGTTTCTTTTCTTTCTTTAATTTCATGCAGACAAGAGAGATTGCAAGTGTGCTGTATTGTGCATTCGACCCACTGACTTGGCTACGCTACGTGCAATACAATATTCACAGTTCGTTTCAAAATCCGCGATTTGTGCTCATTCCAAAAATATATATTGTAGCCTATCGAAGTAATGTGTACGCATCCATACTACCACTCCATGAATTAATGACACAATAGAATACTATACCTTGTTACAAGACTAAAAACCGTGTATTTGTCTCATATATACTACGCCGTCGAAACATCTATACTTTTTAAGTCTTCACAAAAGATGAGAGCGGATGGATCACACACATTTTCCTTTTATGTTTTGTATCCATTACTATATCTGAAGCAGGGAGGAAACCTCGCTCTTCTCAACGAGGTGGGAATTCCTAGAATGTCTCCCAACAACGAATATTTGAGAGGAAGTTAACTGTTGCATTCGCTTCATTATTGAGTTAAACTGGTTGACAAATTAAGGCCTAACCACGGGATAGGAACTAGTTTTAATCTGTTTATGAAACAACGTTGTCCATTATCTCACACAAATTGCGTTAAAAGGTGTCCGGAGCGTAGTGATGGGGAGTAAGGAGAAGGCGGGGCGGGGGTTCTCCGAAGCTTAAAATCATCTCCTGTGGCAGGTACTGCCTGCAGGAGGCCTCACTTCCAGTCAATTACCTGTCGTACAAGCTGTATTAACTTGTCAGCAGAGTTAAGTGGTTTTAAGGCCAGCAAATACAGCAGTGGTGCAAGTGTCAAGACTGAGGCGGGGCACTTAGCAGCAGTCATTTTCTGCACTACATGATATGAAAGAAAGGGTGGAATTTAACTTCTCTTGGATGTCTAGATCACTGGATTTTAAAAAGAATGGTTAGAGAAATGTGCGTGTGTTACTGATCTCAACAATACCCAGAAATGATTGTCCTGCACCGCGGAAAACCAAGTGAGTCATAGGACGGGCATTTGAAGTGGGCGCTTCGTAAAGGCAAGTACAAAGTCTGAAGCACTGTGCCATTTCCCTAAGGCCCTTCACTAATGCGGGAGCTACGTAGGTTATAAATCCGGCTGGCGGAACGGACACACGAAATGTTGGCGCGCATTTGGGATATTGCCAGGAAGCTTTCTGCTAGTGCCTCATGTCATGTAATTATTCTTACATGCATTAGCGGCTCGACCAAGTCCCAGATTGGTGCATCCTCTAGTAGCAGCGTAATCTCTTCCTAACACAGCGCTCTTCTGTTCAAGTGTTGCAAGTACATATTTCTGTTCTGCGGTAGACTGTTAGTGTGCCGGTGATGTAACTTCTAATGTGTCTTCTGTTTCTGCGAGCAAAGGACGTGGTATAAACTATAATTTAACCAATTTAACCCTCGGGAACATTTTAGTTTATGCTGTACCTTTTGGAGACGCAGTACTTATACGTACTTCACTCTCGTGGTCTATATAATTGATTTCACTTCTTATTACGTTTACATTTTTTGTTTTTCAGAATTTACTTTGAGAACAATCGACTACAGTGTTCGACCTGAGTGGATTCTTCACGCTTTAAACTACCGGGAAATTTGTGAAAGGATTTACAGTACAGGGAACACAAACGGAAAAGGTTTGTAATGAAATAGAAATACCGATGTCAGTCGTATGGGGGCATTGAAATAATTCAGTGGTGGACCGGAAGACGAACCCAGATATCCCTGTTTACGCGAGCGAACGCCTAAATTGCTTGGGCTATCCCAACATGCATCACGTCCAGCCTAAGTTCTCAACTTGTCACACACTACTTTTGTAGCGTACCCCTGCCCAGCACACTAATTACTCGCTGCATTTCAAAAATGGTTCAAATGGCTCTGACCACTATGGGACTTAACATCTGAGGTCATCAGTCCCCTAGAACTTAGAACTACTTAAACCTAACTAACCTAAGGACATCACACACATCCAAGCCCGAGGCAGGATTCGAACCTGCGACCGTAGCGTCGCTGCATTTAGCATTATTGTCGCAGGAGGTCGGACCTAGGGTGCATCAACACTGAAGATACTTCGTGAAATGCCATCACGCACTACACATATAAGAGAAAAATTAAGTATTTCCCAGTGACATTGTAATTATGCCAGAGGTAGTAAATGACCTTGAAGATAGTTAAAAGGAACGTGTGAGACAGTGAACACAATATCGAGTGTAAGGTATAAGTACACTGCTGGCCACCGTAAATGCAACACCAAGAAAGACAAGAGGTAGCACAACAAAATTTATTTTGTAGATAACATGTTGACCAAGTATCAAATGATTACGTTTACAGACGTCTGTGACATGTGGTTCCTGCCAGAATCAGTAGCCAGAGTAGCCGCCATTGTTGGAGATCACCGCTGCCACACGTCTCGGCATTGAGTCAAAGAGTCGTTGGATGTGTTCCTGGGGCACAGCAGCCCAAGCAGCTTCCACACGTGGCCAAAGATCATCTGGTGTGGCAGCTGGGGATGTAATCTGGGTCACTCGTTGAGCAACCATGGACCACATGTTTTCTATCGGCGAAAGATCCGGAGAGCGAGCCGGCCAGGGAAGCACTTCAATCTGGTTACTGACGAAGAACCTTTGGACAATGTGTGCCACGTGTGGTCGCGCATTATTCTGTTGAAATATGGCTGTGGCCGAGCCCTGAAGGTAAGGAAGGACAACTGGCTCCAGGACCTCGGATATGTAGCGCCGGCTATTTAAAGTACCGGCAATGCATACTAGAGGCGTGCGAGAGTAATATCCAATACCGCCCCATACCATAATACCCGGTGCAAGACCAGTGTGGCGGTGCATAATGCAGCTGTCCAGCATCCGCTCTCCACGGTGTCTCCACACTCGAATCCGACCATCGTGGTGCTGCAGACATAAGCGTGCCTCGTCAGTAAAGACAACGTCATTCCATTCTGCCGTCCACATCCGTCTGTCATCACACCATTGGCGACGGAGACGTCTGTGGTTCTGCGTCAATGGTAGACGAAGCAATGGAAGTCTTGCGGACAGACCACTCTGTTGTAAACGGCGTCGAATGGTACGCGCAGACACTGGATGATGCGTTACAGACGAAATGTGCTGTGCTATGGTTCGGGATGTCACTCAGCGATCCGTCACTGCCACGCGCACAATTTGCCTATCAGCACGTGCAATGGTGCACCGAGGTGAATGCGATCGACCACGTCGGTCCGTCGTACCCTCCTGCATCCAACGGTCACATATCCACATTACAGTTGTTTGGTTTCGTCCAACACGACTAGCGATTTCTCTGTAAGATAATCCACAATCTCGGTAAGCCCCTATCCTTCCTCTGTCGAACTCGGATACTTGATCAAACGATGTTCGCTGTTGTCTAGGAGGCATAACTGTTCGTCATGTGAAACAACCACAGGGTAAACACACGTGCCGAACGTACACTCGTCCAAATCGCCAAGCCTTAAATGGCGCTATGAGGTGGCGCCACAGGCGCGCGTGTTGTTCGTCTGCGCTGAAATTCTAATCAGTTGCATATCTCATCGCTGCAAACTCATGGTGTAAATTTCTCTTGATTCGGATGCTTCCTTCAGGGTGTTGCATTTACGGTGGCCAGCAGTGTATTAAGAGAGGTGATTCTGGGGGAACGATGTTAGAAAATTAGAAGCAGAAAGTGTTGAAGACTTTATCTATTTAGACAACTAGATAACTAAAGGTGGCAAAAAATGAGGACATAAAATTCAGGCACCGGCCGGTGTGGCTGAGCGGTTCTAAGCGCTTCAATCTGGAACCGCGCGACCGCTACGGCCGCAGGTTCGAATCCTGCCTCGGGCATGGATATGTGTGATTTTTTGGTTAGGTTTAAGTACCTCTAAGTTCTAGGGGACGGATGACCTCAGATGTTAGGTCCCATAGTGCTCCGAGCTATTTGAACCATTTGAAAATTCAGGCTATCAGTAGCATTAGAAACGTTTCTGAAAAAGACATGTGTGATACCTTCGAATATTAATTTATGTGTTAAGTATTTTTTTTCCTCATAGTCTTGTACGTTTGTGAAACGTTTACCATAAACAGTGCAGACATGAAGAAAGTAAAACATTTTGATAGGCGGTGTTATCAGAACATGCTGAAGGTTAGATGACTACATGTGATAACTAATGAAGAGATAAAGAGTTGATTTAGGAAGATAAGAGCTTTGCGACAGAACTTGACTAAACGTGGTGACTGGTTTCTAGGTTGGAGGGAGGCATGTGTGGATGGTGGAAAATGTAAAGAGAGTTCTGAATTTGAATACAGTAAACAGATTTAAATAGCTGTATGTCACCCCGGTTATAATAGACGAAAAAAAAATTATCAGGCTAGACCAAAGTAGTGAAAAACAGCACCAGAGCAGTGATCGAACTGAAGACTACAACAACAACCCGTTGAAGTCTACAGTAGTGGAACAGGCTTATTCCGATAGAGACAAAATAAACATCAAAGAATAGAAAACCGGAAGTATCGACTCAGAACACAGAGACAAATAATTACAAACTATATTAAACCATCTTTCTACACCATATTGTTTGTAAACAAAACTGTAATGTACTTAAGGAACTGTTTATGGTAGGTAAGGAAAGAAGTTAAAAGTTCTTAGAAAGTACAGAAATCTCACAATTGCGATGTAAAGAGCTGTGCTCATGCTGACCATTGAAAGGCAGGAGACTGGTACGTAAGGAGCGATCAAAGAGTTTCCGGTCAAAAGCCGTACAGTCCTGAATCGGTATGCCAAACGGGCATAACACCCCACCGACAACCCATCTTGAAGACACCTGTGTGAAAAACACTGTTCCTGCTGAGTGAAGAAGGCCGCAACTGCCTGCTGTACATCCTCGTCCTCGTCGACCGTTCAAAGAAATTTTTAAGGGACCGACTTCATCGCAATAAAATTTTCAGTCTGCAGCGAAGTGTGCGTTGATATGTAGCTCCCTGGCGGATTAAAACCTTTTGGTGGACAGAGACTCGAACTTGGGAACTTTGACTTTCGTGGGCAAGTACTGAGGAAATGAAATGAGCGTTTGGCGTCATTGGCCGGGAGGCCCCTTGCGGGATTGGGTCCGGCCGCCTTGGTGCAGGTCTTATTACAGTCGACGCCACATTGGGCGACCTGCGTGCCGGATGGGTATGAAATGATTATGGAAACAACACTACACCCAATCCCTGAGCGGAGAAAATCTCCGACCCAGCCGGGAATCGAACCCGGGCCCCTGAGAACTGCAGTCCGTCGGGCTAACCACTTTTTTTTTTTTTTCAATCTCATTTTGCTAACTTTTGTTCGTTGCATCTGCTCGGGGCGGACGTCGTAAGACATCCATTTAAGTTCGTTGTTGATTGATTACTTCAGTTTTTTTATTACGGACGGCAGCTAACCCTCTGACCGAACACGCTGAGCTACCGTGCCGGCGACCACCCAGCTATCGGGGCGGACGGCAGGTACTGTACCGAGTGAGCTACCAACACATGACTCAGAACCTCTCCTCACAGTTTCACTTCCGCCAGTATCTCGTCTTCTACCTTCCAAACATTACAGAAGCGCCCCTGCGAAGCTTTCGAGACTAGCACTCTTGGAAGAAAAGCTGTAGGGTGACAGTTTCATTCCGGAAACATCCCCCAAGCTGTGGCTGTACTATGTCTCCGCCCTACTCTTTCTTCCAGGAGTCTTGTTTTGCAGGAGAGCTTCTGTGAAGTTTGGAAGGTCGGAGACGAGGTACTGGTGGAAGTGACGCTGTGAGAACGTGTCTTGAGTCGTCCTTGGGTAGCTCAGTCGATAGAGCACTTGTTTGCGAAAAGCAAAGATCACGAGTTCGAGTCTCGGTCCGGCACACAGTTTTAATCTATACGTACTTGCTTACTATGTTACTACTCGCTAGCGACCTACGGTTATATCTGAGTGCAAGCCCAAGAAACCTGTACACAGTCTTCCAGCATATAAATGCCGATTTACCGTCTTGTCAGAACTTGCGCAGAAAGTAGATTTAAAACTTAACAAATCTAAGACGCAATCAACCTCAGTTACTCACAAGAGACTTATTACCCCTCAGTTCACAGAATTTGTCCAATAACTAATCCTAAACGGCGCAGAAATAGCTTTTTCTTCTTCTGGAAAGAACTTTGGGATAATTTTGGACCATTGCTTAGACTGGAATGAAGACACAACTGCTGTCTGTAATAATGTGTCATCGTCACTTCGCTCACGCAGGCTTGAACCGGCTATGAATGCTTGTATACCACGCATCTCTTACGTATGCTTTTTGCGAGAGTATGCTGTAAAGTATTGCTCAGTTGTTTGTCATTCTGTTCTCAATGTCGGTCGAAGTATTACGCATCAGGCACATAACTCGATCGACTTTCGTGCTTCGTTGACGCAAGCTGCAAACTTATGCCGCATGAGGACCCCGAATTGTTCGTGTAACTTGGCAGTGCGTGAGGAACGGTGTGATGTTGTCACTCACAAAACTGAAAGCACGAATTCGATGGATCGTCCATACGTAGATCATCCACTTCAGTACGACAATGCCAGACCACCCACGAATGCTGTGACGTCTCTAACAACCCGACGCCTGGGGTTCACTGCCACCGATCATCCTCAATACAGTCCCGACTTGGCCCAATCCGATTTTCAACTGTTTCCAAAGCTTAAAGAAAGCTTCTAGGACCACTCTGAGAGGTGGGACTGTGGCTCCGTGAACAAAATCAAACGTTCTACAGCGACGGTATCGAGAAACTGATCTCTCTTTGGGAGAAACGTGTTCGTCGCCAGGGTGAATATGTTGGGAAATATATAAGTAGACATAAAGAATAAAGACGTAAAATAATAATAAAGTTTGTTTCATCTGAAAATCTTTAGGAATTTTCACATACAAATTTCGGCACGCCCTTGTAGACCATATCGCTGTAGCCTACGTACAATTATCATGACTACGCCCCGATAAGCGTAGAGACTATCGTAATATAGGTTTGCTCTATCGTGTTCTCAATCACTGAGTTCCCTCTTATTTGTTTTCAACTCTTAGACTGCTGTATGTACAGTACAGCAGAAATACTCGTTCTCAACGTAGTAAAATTCTCTCTGTACTGTCGCATTACACTGCCATGTTTTTAAAATCATCTTCGTTATCAGGATCCGACCTCGGAATAGGCTTTTTCAAATTTCAAAAGACAGCTAACTGTCAACCTTTTATCCCAATAGCCATTTCTCCCACATTCTGTGCAGCCCATTAGAAGTCTCTATTTATGTTCTATTCTTTCGTAACAGCAACTATCACTGTTATTTAAAACTTATTCTCTTTCTTTATCCCTTTCGCTTCTGACAATGGTTTGAAGTACTTTAAGCTAATTTATATCATTCTAAATGCACTTCCTTCTCTTACCGCATGGCTCATTTAAGGACCACGCACCAATTTCAATGTTTGCTCCTTTGTTCTTCTTTGTTCCTCCTCCTGCATTCATTAATCTTCTCACTATGTATCCTTTGTCTCTCCTCAGACCATTCTGATCCTGCCTTCGAATCCTTCCATTTCTTTCTTAAAAATCTCTCTTTATGTTTCAGCATCTTTACTTATGTTGCCTCTTTCCAAACTTTCCTATCTTCTTGAGTCCAGGCTGCCGTTGACTTCTTGGCCCAAAGATATTTAATAATCTGATTGGTTAATCTGTTGTCGTTAATTTTATATAAAGCACCAAAAATTAGCAGTCACCTCCTCCGTAGCGTTTCAGTTGGGTTTTCTACGTTGCTATATACTTCTTCGCCTCTTCTTAATTTATTTATCACTGTATTTCTTAGCCGACCGAATACTTTTCGTATGATTCTTCTTTCTCGGACTTCAAGTTGGTGTAATTTGTAATTCAACACTAAACATTCATCTGGTTGGAGACATTCTGGTTTCATTTCTGTGTTGTAGAGCTACATTTTCAGATTTTAGACAGAGATATTTTGTTGTAAATGTTCGTGGTTACACCACATGCTATCTCCATTTCGCGTACTCTTCCGTCTAGAGGGAATTTTTCTTGGTCATTTTCTTGAATTATTTCTCCGAAATATTTAAATGTTTCTGTCCAATTCCGTTACTAGGGTTTTTTACGTTTGTCATAAATGTTGTTTTTCCTACAGAAATTCTTAAACCTGCCTTCTTGGCTATTCCTTTTAAGAGAGTAATTTGTATGTCTGCATTTGTTAGGTTTTCAGAAAGAATGGCAAAATCATCCGCAAATGGTAGACAATGGATTTCAGTACCTTTGTTCTTAGTCCCAAGCTTTATTTGTGATAGCTTATGTTCTTTTAGTTTTCATTTCTATTCTCTTAGCATTTTCTCTAGGACACAGCTGAAGAGGAGTGGAGACGGGACGTCACCTTGCCTTACACCAGTTTTTGTTTCGAATGCCTTAGATATTTCACCCGGAAACTTTACATTTGATTTGGTGTCTGTGAGCGTTTCACGAATAAGGTATGTCGGTTTAGATTTAATCCCGCATTCTTGGATCACTTCATCTAGTGTTTGCCTATAAACCAAATCAAATGCCTTTTGAAAATCTATAAATGTTAAAACTACTGTAACAAGCTACGACACTTTTGCGAATTGAACAGTGGCCTGAAATTACGAGTAGAATAAACTTCCTTCACTTCACGTCTATGGTTACGAATTTTTATGTAACCAGACTACCGGTTGCGGTCTATAATGACCACCTTCATATCTTTTTTAATAAAAACATGTCCTAATACACCACTATGGCTCCAGTATATTAGAACATGTTTTTATAAAACTGATTTGAAGATGGCCATTATAGACTGAAACCGGTAGTCTGATGACATAAAAATTTGTGACCATAGATGTGAAGTAAACGATGTTACAACTACGTCTATAGTTTGTAATTCTGTGAGAGATTATGAACTTTAGGTTGAAAATCTGTTCTGAGCAAGATCTGCCCTTTCTGAATCCACTCTGATATTGTCCCAAATGGGTATCAAGTGTTGCTTCTGCCATGTTTAGTAATATTGTTGAAACTATTTTATAATCCACTGGCAAAAGACATATATATACCTCTGTAGTTATTTACATTACGATTATCACTTTTCTTACGCAAAGGATGGATAAGAGCCATTTCCAGTCTTTTTTTTTTTTTTTTTCAATTTCCCTTATTTCTTCAAACTTGATCTGAAGGTTAGTGTCAATTTGTTGTTCAGACCACTTTATAAGTTCAGCAGCAATATAGTCTTTTCCACGGGCTTTGTTTTTTTAAGTGTATTTATTGCTTTTCTAATTTCTTCAGCTGTATGTGGTGGATTTGTTTCTGTGTTTTCATGAAGGTCTGAAAGTTCTAGCTTACACTTCCGTTCTCTACAGCTCAAGAGTTGTTCAAAGTTCTTTCTTTATAATTCACAGTTCTGGTTATTGCTTAAGCCTGTTTCATCTTTGAAGAAAATACTTGGAGCTTGGTAGTCCTTTACAAGTTCAAACCTCTGATAGAAATTCCTTGAGTTATTTCCATCAAATCTGTTTTGTACGTCAAGAAGTTGTGACTCCCCACATGATCGTTTACCAGTCTTCATTATTCTTGCTGTTCCTTTCCTTTGGATGTTAAATTTATCAAGGTGCTCAGTCTTCCCAGAATATTTCCATTTATTCCACTGTTTTGTTCTTTCTGCAACTGCTTTTTCGTAGGTTTCATTCCCCCAGACGTCCTTCTCCACTTTTTTTGATCCAAAAACATTCTTCGCTGCCTGTTGATTTGCTTAAACAATTCTTGTCATTTCCTCGATTTAGCGGTTGTAATTTCTTCTTGAAAATGTTTTATTGCCTGTTTTGTGATTTTCAACCTGTCTATGTAATATTTAATCAGTTTTTGCTATAAATGTTGGTTTTTATTAGGGAGAAGTTTCATTTTAATTTTAGTCAGGTAATAATCAGAGGGAAATTCCCTACTTCTTTTTACTTTTATATTAATGATTTCTTTAATATAGGTTTGAGAGATAACCACGTGATCTAACTGAAACTCCCTTAGTATATTATTTGGAGATATCCATGTTTTTGTTTCTTTGGCAATTTTTTGAAGGACTTGGGCCTTAATCTTAAATGAACTGTTTTTACATAGATTAATTAGTCTTGTACCTGAAACTCCCTTAGATTATATTTGGAGATATCCATGTTTTTGTTTTTTTGGCAATTTTTTAAGGACTTGGGCCTTAATCTTAAATGAACTGTTTTTACATAGATTAATTAGTCTTGTACCAGTTTTGTTCGTTCTTTTATACGCTGAATATTCCCCTCCTATTTTTCGAAATGTTTTTTTCGCTCCCTATTTGTGCCTTAAAAGCCGCCAGCAGTATCAACATTTGATTTTGGAAATTTTATGTTTCGTGTTCCAAAAGTTCCCAGTATGCTTCTACTTTACTCGAATTTTTCTTATTGTCATCATTAACTGGAGCATGGAAATTAATAAAGGTGTACTGCTTATAATAATAATAGTTATTATTATTATTGTTGCTATTATTAGTAGTATCAATTATTATTACCACTATCATCATCGTTTTATTGTTATTATTATTGGGAATGGTTTGTAATTTCTTGTGTACGTGTTGTTCCTGTTCACATGTAGTGGAGGGCTTTAAGGCTTTACTCTGGTCAGGCTAAATAAGCAGAAAATAAATATATTTTTTGTCGTGTCTAGGAATTCTGCGTACTCGGATTGATAGACAAACAATAAAAAAACTCGTATTAATGAGTTTTATTACAATAAGTCAATTACAATACTTGACTTTGATATGTGTCGGAAGCAATGGGCGACATACAAAACAATCAACCTTCTTCAGAATAGACAAAAATAACACTGAGCTACATAGAGATTCCTAACGAAGTGGCTATCGTTGACACCGGCTCCAAGTGGGCTGCCACCATTCGCGCGCGGATCTTCACATAGAGGCCGCTGCTGTCGCGTTGTCGTCCTGGAGGGAAGTCGTTCAGCTTGCGATTGGCTGACTCCGCCTCACAGCCGTTTCTTCTCTTTCGTTCCCGACTGGCTTGCCGGCGCTGGCTTTACCCGATAACATTTTCATCATCTGCCGGCAGACTACTGATCCATCACTACAGAATACATTTTGATTTTTTCTACAAAGCTGAATCCCAACAGTGTGAAGCTATATTTACAATCAGCAGCTTTTCCATAAAAGCATGCCGTGATTGAATGTTAAGTAAATAAGTAAGTGTAGTAATACTACAAACGAGTGAAGGAGACCGAAAAAATAAATGCATAAGTTTCTGAATTCTGATTCTATTTAAATGCGTGGTTGCACAATAGGCCGCGGTGAGAGACTTCTGCATTTGTAAATCTTATACATCTCTGAGTTACTGTCGAAGTCCACAGGCCGCAAACTTATGCCGTTGTCTTTTTCCTCGGAAGGTCATATTCTTCGGCCTCCGGGCGCGCATTAGCTGAGTAGCACTGCCCCTCTCGGCTGCCTTTGTGAGGCCTGCAGCCTTTGTGCCCAGGAAGTTGGAATTCACCTCACGGTAGAACGCCTCTGAGACAGAGATGGCGTGCTACAGTCTTCTTTCTGCCATTAGTGCCATTCAGGCCACGGAGAACACTTCCGTAGGAAGCGACTGCATGTATCTCATTCGTCAATAAGAACACGGTAACTTCATTCTGAATGTGTCTTCTGAGTAGCAGTCAGATGTTGACAAACAGTGGGAAAGAACAAAGGTTGGTTCTAAATAGAACTATTTAGTGTCCAATAATGAAATGTCGGCCTCCACGGCCGGTATTTGCGTGATAACTGTCGAAATTTGTTTTATGGGCATAAAGGACGGTCCAAGGCAGAATAATTATGCTTAATGTTTCATCTTACAATTCTATAGATATCAATGTCAGATTTAACTTCACCGAAAACAGCTGCAACCTCGAACAAGCTCAGAAAACTGAACTGTTTATACACTGAAGAGCCAAAGAAACTGGTACACCTGCCTAATATCGTGTAGGGCCCCCACGAGCACGCAGAAGTGCCGCAATACGACGTGGCGTGGACTCGACTAATGTCTGAAGTAGTGCTGGAGGGAACTGACACTATAAATCCATAGGGGTAGGAGGGGCTGGGGATCTCTTCTGAACAGCATGTTGCTAGGCATCCAAGGTATGCTCAATAATGTTCGTTTCTGGGGAGTTTGGTGGGCAGCGGAACTCAGAAGAGGGTTCCTGGAGCCATTCTGCAGCGATATGTGGGGTATTGCGTTGTCTTGCTGGAACTGCCCAAGGGCGTCGGAATCCACATGGATGTAGGTGATCGGATAGGTTGCTTACATATGTGTCACCTGTCAGAGTCGATCTACACGAATCAGAGGTTCTGTATCACTCCAACTGCACACCCCGCATTCTAGTACAGAGCCTCCACCAGCTTCAACAGTCCCCTGCTGACATGCAGGGTCCATAGATTCATGAGGTTATCTCCATACCCGCACGCGTCCATCCACTCGATAAAATTTGAAAAGTGACTCATCTGACCAGGCAACATGTTTTCAGTCATCAACAGTCCAATGTCAGTGTTGACGGGTCCGGGCGAGGTGTAATGCTCTGCCGGCCGGGTGGCCGAGCGGTTCTAGGCGATATAGTCTGGAATCACGCGACCGCTACGGTCGCAGGTTCAAATCCTGCCACGGACATGGATGTGTGTCATGTCCTTAGGTTAGTTAAGTTTAAGTAGTTCTAAGTACTAGGGGACTGATGACCACAGAAGTTAAGTCCCATAGTGCTCAGAGCCTTTGGAACCATTTGAAACTACACAATGTGTCAATTTTTCTTTCTATGTGTTAGCAGCACATTACGCTTGTCTACATTGAGATTCAGTTGCCATTCCCTGCACCACGGCCGGCCGCAGTGGCCGAGCGGTTCTAGGCTCTACAGTCTGTAACCTCGCGAACGCTACGGTCGCAAGTTCGAATCCTGCCTCGGGCATGGATGTGTTTGATGTCCTTAGGTTAGTTAAGTTTAAGTAGTTCTAAGTTCTAGAGGACTGATGACCTCAGAAGTTAAGTCCCATAGTGCTCAGAGCCATTTGAACCATTTGTAAAGCTCTGTGTCGGGTAGCCATCAAGGGTACAGAAGTGGGCTGACGCTGACACTTATTAATGTCCCAGCGTTGAAATCTGCAGCAGTTTGCGGGAGGGTTGCAATCCCATCACGTTGAACGATTCTCTTCAGTCGTCGTTGGCCCCGTTCTTGCAGAATCTTTTTCCAGCCGCAGCGATGTCGGAGATTTGATGTTTTACCGGATTCCTGATATTCACGGTATATTCGCGAAATGGTCGTACAAGAAAATCCCCACTTCAACTATATCACGTTCAGACTCACTTAAATGTTGACAACCTGCCATTGTAACAGCAGTAACCGCTCTAATAACTGTGCCAGACACTTGTTGTGTTATATAGCCATAGCCGACCGCAACGCCGTAATATGCCCTTTAACGTACCTTTTTATTTGAATAGGCATGCCTATACCATTTATTTTGGCGCTTCAGTCTATGTATCCACGAAACGGCCGGTTCGTGACGTCATCAGAGCGGTGTCTTAAGATTATGGAGTCACACGGACGTAAGGATTCAGTACATTAAAGGCAGTCGCAATTGCGAATATTGACAACCCTCAGCTGTAGAATGGAATGATGACAGTGAAAATATGAGCTGGACGGGACCCGAACCCGGATTTCCCGGTTATCGCGAGCGCGTTATCGTTGGGCTGTCCGTTCATGACTCACATGCCGTCAACCATGCGTCCACAACCTGTATTCCTACGCCCGTCATGTATATTCCCGTGTAGATGTGAATTTTCGGTGAAAGTCGCTTGTCCGGTCTAATAAATACGATGTTGCAGTGTCTGTGTTATTCTGAATTACGATGCAAACTTTCTTTCCACATGCATGCATGTCCAAAGAAACTTTGCATCTCATTCGGAATAACATAGTCACTACAACTTCGTATTGATCCAGTGCCTATGGCAAGGTGCGTGAATATTTCAACGCTGTAAAGGACGCTCCAATCGTTGGGCCTGGATTCAAGCGCTGATTCCGTTGGGATGGTTGTTTTAAAGTCATTGTATCCTTTCCTGAAGCACGATGGCCAGTAACTGTTGTAACAGGTCCTTGATATACTGGATACTGGCACTAGGATAGAGTTGACATCTGAGATAGTCCCACACATGTGCTGTTGGAGGCAGATGTGGGGATCTTGCTGCCCAGAGGAGTACCTCAACATTACACAGATAGTTAATAGATACACGTGCCATGTGTGGACAAGCATGCCACAACAGACAATCGCATGATAGATGTCATCTTGAGGTAACGTCAGTATGTCCGTGACGTACCGTTGTGAACTCAGACCTCTCCAGTCGCTGCCAGATGTGACCCAAGTCACACCTGATGGCTCTCCACAGGATGGGGCCAGAAGTAACACTATTGTGTCCAAAACACAGGAAGAATGAGACTATGTTTCAGTTGCCGCCGTATGCGCCGAAGATGGTTACCCGGTGTAGCGCACAACCGTTAATTCATCGTTGAACACCAAGTTCAAATGGCTCTGAGCACTATGGGACTCAACTGCTGAGATCATTAGTCCCCTAGAACTTAGAACTAGTTAAACCTAACTAACCTAAGGACATCACAAACATCCATGCCCGAGGCAGGATTCGAACCTGCGACCGTAGCGGTCTTACGGTTCCAGACTGCAGCGCCTTTAACCGCACGGCCACTTCGGCCGGCGAACACCAAGTGGCACCATATATCGGCAACGCATGGTTTCGGACAATGGCACCACCAAACGCAGCCGTTTATGTTACGGTGTTAATGGCAGTCTACACATGAGACAGAAATTCCATAGCTGGCTACGGCTAGCCTACGACTAGTGATGCAGAATGACGATGTTGCAGGGAGTCTATTACTTGTTCTCGAATGACGGGCACACATCTGACGGCGTTTCGATGTTATTGGTGCACAACGCTGTGATACTCTCTGGTTAGGACAAAGGTGTTCGACCGGAAGCTTGCCTGTCCTCAAACGCATATGCAGTTCATCAACAGGCTACTGCGGCATCTAAACCTGCATTCAAATAAATGGAGTAAATTGAGCCACCTTTGAAGTCTGTCAGGTGCTGACAACGCCGGTCCACGCGAGAACGCGGCCTCTCCGTGTGATTCACAGCGTTCACTCAACGTCTGACGTTCGATCGTTCGGCAAATGCGTTACACTTTGCTGCTGCCCCCATGTGCTCTGAGGCCGTACGTCCTGTCGTAACAAGTGGAAGTAATAGCAGGCGGCGTCGGGGATAAAGGGACTTCGATCAAATAGCCCCTAGATCCGAGTTATTTAAGCCATCTTACGCAATATATCATCCATCACCCCCATCTTCACATGTGAGACCTCCTGACAGGTAAAGCCTGGGTGCTGAACATGGATTCGAAACCAGAATATAGCTTATTAGGGCTCCGTTATTACCGCCGAGGTATCCAACCATGACTAATGAAAATTGCCTTTTGGCATTACAGCTTTATTTCTGACAGTAATCTCTTTTCACTTTCCACAGAATCACTTCTGTACACCTTGAAGGCCCAGCTCTCCTGGAAGTAAGGATGTGGCAGGTCCTTCGGATTGTCTCCAGGATGAAACTTCCACTCCACAGCGAACTGTGTGCTTTTGAAACTCCCTTGCCGATCAGAACTGTAACGGGTCGATAGTTGGTCCCTGTACCCCATGGCTATCGAGGGCTATGCTCTTAACCAAGTGTACTAGCCAGGCTAGGCACACACCACCCACCCAAGGCCCCCCCCCCAAACACACACACACACTTACACACTTACACAGTGCCGACCGTGCCTCTTCTCCAATTCATAAAGTTCACAAAAATTCTCCCGAATGTCTTCCAAGACTAACTTTCTTGGAAGAAAGGAGACCACGAGGGAATGTAATCGTCACATCCCAGTGACTGTCACCAAAATGGATTCTTCTCTCTGAATTGTGTACTAATGGATTAAAATTTTCTAAAATTGGAGCACGAACGTGGATCCTGGCTCCCAAATGTAACATAGCTAACCAAGAAAGCAGGACAGAAGGTCATTTTGGAGGTGGGCGACCATGATGAAAGTCTTATTTCAAGTTAACTGTCTGGATGGCATTTTATTTATCCACCCAGATTACACGTTTCTAGAGATGCCATCGTCTGTTAAAAACGCATGGGAACAACCAATATAGTTTGTAAGTCAAATAGTACTGAAATGTCCCATAAACTAATGCGTATTATGTTCTTACACGAGTACGCGGTATTTTTAAGTGCTATTGGACGTGATATCCTGCATCGATTTTCCCCTTGAGTTTTGACCAAATGACGGCATTCTACCGAAATGCGTAATCTATGTGGATAAATAAAGTGCCATCCTGGCAGTTTAATTCGACATGCTATATAACTTCGGTACGATTCCTGGAAGTCCCAATGATTTTTTGGTTGGTTGGAACACGAACAGGCTGCTGCTACCTTGTGGTGGCAATTGAGGAGATTCTTGAATGAGCAGTAACAGTCCCAGGGTCTGGAATGTTGACAACAATCGGGGTAAAGCTACTCCACACCGCACCTGAGTGACATAATTGGCAGAGAAGACACGGTGGCTGGTTGGTACTAATTCCCACAAGAGAGCCAGCCAAGCTGTTCAAAAAATGGGTCAAATGGCTCTGAGCACTATGGGACTTAACATCTATGGTCATCAGTCCCCTAGAACTTAGAACTACTTAAATCTAACTAACCTAAGGACAGCACACAACACCCAGCCATCACGAGGCAGAGAAAATCCCTGACCCCGCCGGGAATCGAACCCGGGAACCCTGGCGTGGGAAGCGAGAACGCTACCGCACGACCACGAGATGCGGGCAGCCAAGCTGTTCCCAAAACTTGTTTTGAGATATTCAGTAATGACATTATCTCTCTTCCACTTTACAGATTTCACAGAGGGTGTCCAGCATACTTTTCGAGAGTAACACTCATTGAAAGAATGAAAATCGTCAAGGAACGGGTAAGCCTTGACCTAAGTATATTCCGCAGAGTGAATCTTTGCAGCGGATTGTGCGATGCCATGAAACTTCCTGTGCTACACTAGGGCTGTAACACAGAACTTTTTTTCTCACGCACAATGCTATTAATTGAGTATTTTGTAGTTCAACACAAAACTCACTTTCAAATGTGTCCACAGCAATTTAGTTTAACCTACCTTTTGAACTGTTTTCCTTTATTTACAAAGTAATACGAGTGAAAAATCACATCGTACACGAGACATTTTTTGTCCACCTGATCTAGATCAATCCTTAGGCAAATATGGAAGTACGGGAGTGACAAATTTACGCATTTTGTTACGGAATTTTATGCATGAGCTCATGTTTCCTGTTGGGTTTTGTTCCTTTTACACACATTTATGAATATCTTATACCACATTGGTCTCTATGACATAGCCAGGCTCGGGATTTATAAAACCTTCATTGCGATGTCTTATCTTCTGATTCTCTGAATTCCTCTACAGGTTTTATCCTATACAGCTGTCTCCAGTACCATAAAAGATATTCCCTGATGTATTAACAGGTGTCCAACCATCGCGCCCCTTCTTCTTGTTAATGTTTTCCTTACTTTCGTTTTCTCGCCGATTCTGCGGAGAAGCTCTTAGTTCATACCTCATCACCATACATAATTTTCAACATTGTTCTAAAACACTACCCTTGAAGTGCATTGATTATTATCTGTTCAAATTGTCCCACTATACATAATTCAGTACCAAACAATTCAGCGCTTCAAACGTACGTTCTCAGAAATTTCTTCCTCGTGTTACGACCATTGTTTGATATTAGTAGACTTCTCTTGGCCAGGAATGTCTTTTCGCCTATGCTACTCTACTTTTTGTGTTAGTCATAGGACATTTTGCCTCCAGGGTAACACAGTTGTTTATCTTGTCTGCTACTCTCATACCGGCTACTTCTCATTACTTTCCTCTTGTCTTCGGTTTACTCTCGACACATATTCTGCACTCAGATTGTTCATTGAATTCAACATATGATATCACCTTGAATTTCAATCCCACTCTTACTTCGTTTTATTTCCACCACTGCTTCTTCGACTTCTATTCTGAATACAGATGTGAAAGACTGCATCCCTGTCTTACACACTTTTTAATCCAAGCATTTTGTTCTTCGTATTCCAATCTTATTGTTACTTCTTTGTTCTTATACACATTTTATATTATCGGTTTTTCTCTACGGCTTAGTCATAATTTTTGAATGCTTTACCAGGTACAATAATCCTGGACATGTCCTGATATTTCCTCAGTCCATTATCAAGCACAAAGTCAGGACTGTCAATTTGGTGCCTTCGTCTTTCCTAAAGCCAAACTGATCATCATCTAACACATCCTCCATTTTTGTCAGTAGCTTGGATGCATGAGCTATTAAGCTCTTTCACGTAACAACTCTTGCTATCTTCGTAATTTTGTGGATCAGATTTTTCCTAAAGTCTGATGGTCGTTCGCCAGTCTTATAGATCCTACACACCAACGTGAATAGTCATTTGGTTGCCACTCCCCTGCCCCTAACGCTCCTTCCCTGCCTCCCCCCCCCCCCCCCCCCAGCACCACAAAGAGTTTAGACATTCCAGGGAGGTGTTTTCTGTCACTGGAATGTTTTCAGTCCGTCGGCCATATTTGATCTGAAATATTCCGAAGAAACCTTTTTGTAAATTCTAGCAGTGGGTTCCCCCTCTATTCCATATTGAATCTTGCACTGCTCCCACATATTATCTCTCTTTTCTATGTTTAACCGTGGAATTCCCATTACGCTTTTAATGTAGTCTCCCTTGCTTTTACTTTCGCCGAAGGTTGTTTTGACTTTTCAGTACGCTGAATCAGTCCTCACGCTTACTTCTTTTCCTATTTCTTCACATTTTCCCTGGAGCCATATCTCCTTCTCTTCTCTGCGCTTCCTAAGTGATTTATACTGCATAATTCCTGTCATTCTCTGAATATTTATTCACTTCATTCTTCCACCGAACTGTTTTTTCTGTTACCTAGAATTTCTGCAGAGTTACTCTCCTAATAATTATGTTTCCCTTTTCAATGTCTATGATTGCTCTTTTTAAAGATGTTTACTCCTCTTCAACTGAACTGCCTACTGTGTTTCTGCTTATCGCAGTATTTAAGTACTTCAGTATCCGACTTCCTTCGACAGTGATTCTTCAGTATGAGTTACTTAACATTCACTAAAATTGTAATTTGTTATTGGCACTACTTAAGATTTTCTGGGTAATTTATTTCTTCAGTACAAACAACGAATAATTTTTGAAATTCTTCTTTCTTAAGCGTTTCTGTGATGTTCGTTAAGTCTGTGTCTACATGATCTTTCGTAATTTCTAATTACTTCAACTGAGAATCGCTACGAGTGACAGATGATTGAGCTCACCAGGCACAGCCCATAGGACTGGCCCTCGCACATTTAACACTAAGTGTGGAAGATACGAAAGTTACTGATAGTATTGAAGTCCTTAATCGACTTCAGAAACGGAGCAAGTTACGAGTCCGGTGCTGAGGGTTGCATGTCTTTGAAATCGAGGCGCCGCATTTACTTCTGT
This sequence comes from Schistocerca serialis cubense, assembly GCF_023864345.2. Lineage (NCBI taxonomy): Eukaryota > Metazoa > Arthropoda > Insecta > Orthoptera > Acrididae > Schistocerca > Schistocerca serialis. The sequence continues at coordinate 109,623,454 of NC_064642.1, read as the reverse complement.
GGGATGCTGGCTTCCTTCCCTCCTTCTCACTATATTTCCGGGAGTATGACGAGTCCCAGAACGTTGGCGCTGTGGTCGCTTCCCGCTAGTCGACTCGTTCGCTTTTACTAAAGGGTGTAGGAGTGTGAGACTATTAATGACTTGATCCTGAAGTTAAGGGTACGACCTTTCTGTTCTACAGTAGGCCGGCCGCTGTGACCGAGCGTTTCTAGGCGCTTCAGACCGGAACCGCGCTGCTGATACAGTCGCAGGTTCGAATCCTGCCTCGGGCATGATGGGTGTGATGTCCTTAGGTTAGTTAGGTTTAACTAGTGCTAAGTCTAGGGGACAGATGACCTCAGCTGTTAAGTCCCATAATGCTTAGAGCCATCTTTTTTTGTTCTACAGCAGCAGTGAAAGAATTAAAACGACCGACTGTCGAGATCAGAGGGTCTCTGACGAAGCTAGGATTATGAGGATGTAAGATGAACATTAAGTGAACCACAGTATACAGCTGAAATGTGCTCCATAAGAGGACGAATGATGTCAGCAAAAAAGTTACGTGCTATAGTCCAAACTTCAGGCGAGCAACAAAGTTCGTCGAATACAGAAAAATAGTTTTCCTCTTGTTTATTCCACTCCGACCATGATCGGAGGGCACAGAGCAACGTCACTGTTATGTCCCTGGTACCAACAGCACGTCATTTGTGAAAACTCATTCCCATGTCGTGTTTTCTTGTCCTGTCGGCATATACCAAGTAATGTGACTAAAGTGTTTATAAGTCAATGTTTGTCACAGTCTCCCCGAGCAGAGATTTGCAGTAATCTTCAAAGCAGTTTTATACACATACATACATAAATATATATTATAAACACACACATACCTGCACGTAATCAAGTACACTCTTATGTATATAATTAGATATATAAATACATACTGGAGTCTCTCCTACGGTTTTGTCAGGTGCACTTTCTCCGGGGTTTCGGCAGATATTTGCAATTTTTCTTGCATCGTGTAGCTGGAGTCAGCGCAAAGAATTCCTGCTGATCAAGTCTTTCATACGAAGCCCAATGTCGACGGAATGTGTCGGTTTGTTTCCCGTTACAAATTAAATGACTTTTAAGGTGCAACTTTACGTCACCAAATACTACCAAAAATGTTCAAATGTGTGTGAAATCTTATGGGGCTTAACTGCTAAGGTCATCAGTCCCTAAGCTTACACACTACGTAACCCTAATTATCCTAAGGACAAACACACACACACACACACACACACACACACACACACACACACACACACACACACACACCCATGCCCGAGGGAGGACTCGAAACTCCACCGGGACCAGCCGCACGGTCTATGACTGCAGCGCCCTTGACCGCTCGGCTAATCCCGCGCTGCAAAATGCTATCACAAGTTAGTCTAGCTGGTTATTCGTTTTATCGATGTATACCAAAAGCAACCGTAGAACACGAAGCTTACTTGTGTAAGTAGGCTGTTTAGGTATTTGTATTGGTAACGCCACGTAGCGCTCTGTATGAAAATCACTGGCTGTGCTGTGTGCAGTCTGTGGCTGGGTGGCATTGTTGTAATATTCGGCTATTGTAGTGTTGGGCTGTTGGCTGTTAACAGCACGTAGCGTTGCGCAGTTGGAGGTGAGCCGCCAGCAGTGGTGGATGTGGGGAGAGAGATGGCGGAGTTTTGAGAGCGGATGATCTGGACATTAAGTGTCCATCAGAGACAGTAAATTTGTAAGACTGGATGTCATGAACTGCTATATATTTACGACTTTTGAACACTTTTAAGGTAAATACATTGTTTGTTCTCTATCAAAATCTTTCATTTGTTAATTATGCCTATCAGTAGTTAGTGCCTTCAGTAGTTTGAATCTTTTATTTAGCTGGCAGTAGTGGCGCTCGCTGTATTGCAGTAGTTCGAGTAACGAAGATTTTTGTGAGGTAAGTGATATGTGAAAGGTATAGGATAATGTTAGTCCGGGCCATTATTTGTAGGGATTACTGAGAGTCAGATTGCGTTGCGCTAAAAATATTGTGTGTCAGTTTAGTGTTGATCAGAATAGGTAAAGAGCGAAATGTCTGAGTACGTTCAGCTGTGCTCAGCTGTTTGAAAATCAAATATTGTAAGAGGTTTATCAGCACAGTAATTCATTAATATTTCCAAGGGGACGTTTCACTTGTTACTACAGCTTCGACTGAGTAGCGCCTCTGTGTGGCGGTAGCAATCAGCCCGGGCCATAGCGATGCCTTCGCTGCAGCACTAGTGGTTATTTTCCCAGGTTTAAGGTCTCTATTAATACAAGAAATAATAAAGGAATATCGCACTAGAATAATTACGGATCGCTCTGTCACATGGCCACGTAAAATTCAATTTTAAAAGAAAGTTTGCTTGTAATCAGGAACAAACTGACTTTCCGTTGACGCTGGGAATATTCCAACAATGCCAACCAGCTACAGACTGCATACAGCACAGCCAGTGATTTTCTTACAGAGCGCTACGTGACCTTTTTTTTTTTTTGTCATCAGTCTACTGACTGGTTTGATGCGGCCCGCCACGAATTCCTTTCCTTTGCTAACTTCTTCATCTCAGAGTAGCACTTGCAACCTACGTCCTCTATTATTTGCTTGACGTATTCCAATCTCTGTCTTCCTCTACAGTTTTTGCCCTCTACAGCTCCCTCTAGTACCATGGAAGTCATTCCCACATGTCTTAGCAGATGTCCTATCACCCTGTCCCTTCTCCTTATCAGTGTTTTCCACATATTCCTTTCCTCTCAGATTCTGCATAGAACCTCCTCATTCCTTACCTTATCAGTCCACCTAATTTTCAACAATCGTCTATAGCACCACATCTCAAATGCTTCGATTCTCTTCTGTTCCGGTTTTCCCACAGACCATGTTTCACTACCATACAATGCTGTACTCCAGACGTACATCCTCAGAAATTTCTTCCTCAAATTGAGGCCGGAATTTGATATTAGTAGATTTCTCTTGGTCACAAATGCCTTTTTTGCCATAGCGAGTCTGCTTTTGATGTCCTCCTTGCTCCGTCCGTCATTGGTTATTTTACTGCCTAGGTAGCAGAATTCCTTAACTTCATTGACTTCGTGACCATCAATCCTGATGTTAAGTTTCTCGCTGTTCTCATTTCTACTACTTCTCATTACCTTCGTCTTTCTCCGATATACTCTCAAACCATACTGTGTACTCATTAGACTGTTCATTCCGTTCAGCAGATCATTTAATTCTTCTTCCCTTTCACTCAGGATAGCAGTGTCATCAGCGAATCGTATCATTGATATCCTTTCACCTTGTATTTTAATTCCACTCCTGAACCTTTCTTTATTTCCATCATTGCTTCCTCGATGTACAGATTGAAGAGTAGGAGCGAAAGGCTACAGCCTTGTCTTACACCCTTATTAATACGAGCACTTCGTTCTTGATCGTCCACTCTTATTATTCCCTCTTGGTTGTTGTACATATTGTCTCTCCCTATAGCTTACCCCTACTTTTTTCAGAATCTCGAACAGCTTGCACCATTTTATATTGTCGAACGCTTTTTTCAGTACCGTAAGTCCTCCAAAGCTCTTTTAAATTCCGATTCTAATACTGGATCCCCTGTCTCTTCTAAATCGACTCCTGTTTCTTCTTCTATCACATCAGACAAATCTTCACCTTCATAGAGGCTCTCAATGTGTTCTTTCCACCTATCTGCTCTCTCCTCTGCATTTAACAGTGGAATTCCCGTTGCACTCTTAACGTTACCACCGTTGCTTTTAATGTCACCAAAGGTTGTTTTGACTTTCCTATATGCTGAGTCCGTCCTTCCGACAATCATATCTTTTTCGATGTCTTCACATTTTTCCTGCAGCCATTTCGTCTTAGCTTCCCTACACTTCCTATTTATTTCATTCCTCAGCGACTTGTATTTCTGTATTCCTGATTTTCCCGGAACATGTTTGTACTTCCTTCTTTCATCAATCAGCTGAAGTATTTCTTCTGTTACCCATGGTTTCTTCGCAGCTATCTTCTTTGTATCTATGTTTTTCTTCCCAACTTCTGTGATGGACCTTTTTAGAGATGTCCATTCCTCTTCAACTGTACTGCCTACTGCGCTATTCCTTATTGCTGTATCTATAGCGTTAGAGAACTTCAAGCGTATCTCGTCATTCCTTAGTACTTCCGTATCCCACTTCTTTGCGTATTGATTTTTCCTGACTAATGTCTTGAACTTCAGCCTACTCTTCATCACTACTATATTGTGATCTGAGTCTATATCTGCTCCTGGGTACGCCACACAATCCAATATCTGGTTTCGGAATCTCTGTCTGACCATGATGTAATCTAATTGAAATCTTCCCGTATCTCCCGGCCTTTTCCAAGTATACCTCCTCCTCTTGTGATTCTTGAACAGGGTATTCGCTATTACTAGCTGAAACTTGTTACTGAACTCAATTAGTCTTTCTACCCTTTCATTCCTTGTCCCAAGCCCACATTCTCCTGTAACCTTTTCTTCTACTCCTCCCCCTACAACGGGCATTCCAGTCGCCCATGACTATTAGATTTTCGTCCCCCTTTACATACTGCATTACCCTTTCAATATCCTCATACACTTTATCTGTTCATCTTCAGCTTGCGACGTCGGCATGTATACCTGAACTATCGTTGTCGGTGTTGGTCTGCTGTCGATTCCGAGTAGAATAACCCGGTCACTGAACTGTTCACAGTAACACACCCTCTGCCCTACCTTCCTATTCATAACGAATTCTACACCATTTATACCATTTTCTGCTGCTGTTGATATTACCCGATACTCATCTGACCAGAAATCCTTGTCTTCCTTCCACTTCACTTCACTGACCCCTACTATATCTAGATTGAGCCTTTGCATTGTCCTTTTCAGATTTTCTAGTTTCCCTACCACGTTCAAGCTTCTGACATTCCACTCCCAGACTCGTAGAACGTTATCCTTTCGTTGATTATTCAATCTTTTTCTCATGGTAACCTCCCCCTTGCAGTCCCCTCCCGGAGATCCGAATGGGGGACTATTCCGGAATCTTTTGCCAATGGAGTGATCATCATGACACTTCTTCAGTTACAGGCCACATGTCCTGTGGATACACGTTACGTGTATTTAATGCAGTGGTTTCCATTGCCTTCTGCATCCTCATGTCGTTGATCATTGCTGATTCTTCCGCCTTTAGGGGCAATTTCCCACCCCTAGGACAAGAGAGTGCCCTGAACCTCTATCCGCGTCCTATGAAAGACGTGATAAGTAGGATTTGTTTGGATAAGCTATTATTGGCTTTTCTGTCTTAAGGTTAATGCAAGTTAATTAAAGAGAATTTTACACCAGGCACGTTTAGCTTTTATACACTGAAGAGTCAAAGTAACTGGTATAGGCATGCTTATTCAGATACAGAAATATGTAAACGTTTATAATACGGCACTGCGTTCGTAACCACCTATATAAGACAACAAGTGTCTGCCGCAGTTGTCAGATCGGTTACTGGTACTACAGAGGCGGGTTATGAACATTTAAGTGAGTTTGAACGTGGTATTATAGTCAGAGAACGACCGTTGGGACACAGCATCTCCGAGGTAGCGATGAGGTGAGGATTTCCTTGTACGACCATTCCACAAATTTGCAGTGTAAAACATCCAAAGTCAAACATCGCTGCGGAAAAGGACACTGCAAGAACGTGGCCAACGACGACTGAAGAGAATCGTTCACCACGACAGAAGTGCAACCCTTCCGCAAACTGCTGCAGATTTCAGTGCTGGGCCATCAACAAGTGTCAGCGTGCAAACAATTCAACGAGAAAAAATCGATATAGGCTTTCAGAGCCGAAGGCCCACTTTTTTACCCTTCATGACTGTACGATACGAAGCTTTACGCCTCATCTGCGCCAGTCAACACCTACATTGGACTGTTGGTGACCGGATAACATGTTGCCTGGTCGACGAGTCTCGTGTCAGATTGTTTCGAGCGGATGGACGTGTACGGTTATGGAGACAACGTCATTTATCGATGGACCCTGCATGTCAGCAGGGGACTGTTCAAGCTCGTGGACACTCTGTAATGGCGTAGGGCGTGTGCAGTTGGAGTGATATGTGACTCCTGATACGTCTAGATACAACTCTGACAGGCTGTACGTACGTGAGCAGCGTGTCTGGTCACCTCGATCCATTCATGTCCATTGTGCATGCCGACGTACGTGGGCAGTGTCATCAGGACAATGCGACACCCCACACGTCTAGAATTTCTACAGAGTGGCTCCAGGAACAGTCTTCTGAGTTTAAAGACATCCGCTGGGCACCAAACTCCCGAGACATAAACATTATTCAGCATATCTGGGATGCCTAGCAACATGGTGTTCAGTAGAGATCTCCACTCCCTGTTGCTCTTACGGACTTGTGGACAGCCCTGCAGGATTCGTGGTGTCGATTCCTTCCAGCATTACTTCAGACGTTAGTCGAGTCCATGCCAATTCGTGCTGTGGCACTTCTGCGGGCTCGCAGGGGCCCTACACGACGTTAGCCAGTTACTTTGGTTCTTCAGTGTATATACATACGCATATACGCATACAACAAGATGTACGTACACACACACACACACACACACACACACACACACACATATATATATATATATATATATATATATATATATATATATATATAATACTTACTTATATATACAGGTGTACAATGCACCTAATTAAATATATCGATAAACAGAACAATATTCACTTCTGATTAGTCATTGTATTGTTGGATAATAAACGGTTGGGTATGTAGCAGCAATGCAAGGAGTCCTCGATAGTCCTCTATATGCCAGAGCAGTCAACTTGTACCCAACAGACTCAGGTGACGAGTATTTCGTTAAGTTATCAGCGGCAGAGACTGGCGAATCGAGCGTCCGACCGTTTGGAGAGACCGAGTTCGGAGGTGACGTCATAGGATACGTCGGTGAGTTTCAAGCGAGTATACAGAGATCACTTCTGATTTCTAGTTGTTAGTCGATGATGGCTACCCTTGGCGGTAGTGCCAACAGGTAATGCAATTTGAGGGCACTCCACATTCTACTGCAGACTGGGAAGCTACCTTCAGCCGTCATATATACAACTCCTTGTGATTACGATTAATGTTCGGAAGCGTAGTTTTCAGAGCTGCAGAGAGACTGGGCCGGCATGGTGGTGGGTTGTGGGGGGCGTCCAGCGCGGTGACAGCTGGCGCCTCCTGCCCCCCCCCCCCTGCCACCCCCCGCCGACACTGCTTGCGGCCCCAGTCACGTCACCCCGGAGAGCCGGCCAGAGGCGGCCGCCGCGCCCCCTGTCTTGTGCTGCGCCCCCGCCCTCAGCACGCTCACGCGCTGCCGGACGTGCCTCAGCGGCACGTGATTCTCGTGGCAAGACTGACAGATGACCGAAAAATTACTTCCATGCCTACCAGCTCGGACGCTTCTCGTTTCTACAAGAGCACAGTCCCGCGTAACTGCCGTCGTGCACCGTTCCAGAGCTACACTCCGTAACTAAATTCCTTGCCACTCGGAGCACGTTTCGCCGTAAGTTTGTTCGACGGTGCGCTTGACTTCTGAAAGGGGGGGGGGAGGGAGGTAAATGACTTTTCCCCGTGCAGTAGTACAGAAGAAAAAAATGGCACTGAGCACTATGGGACTCAACTGCTGAGGTTATTAGTCCCCTAGAACTTAGAACTAGTTAAACCTAACTAACCTAAGGACATCATAAACATCCATGCCCGAGGCAGGATTCGAACCTGCGACCGTAGCGGTCTTGCGGTTCCAGACTGCAGCGGCTTTAACCGCACGGCCACTTCGGCCGGCAGTACAGAAGAAATTACCCTTATCACCTTTTGTGGTCCACAGTGAAAAATAGGTAACGGACAAGCAAAGGAAGAGTGGAAACCGTGTTCGGGATCGTTTAGGATGACCATATCTCCCGTGTTTCCCGGGTGACACGGCGCGCTCCGCTATCCTGTGATCTTGTGTAGAGCGCGCTCTATAATCGATTATACACTACTGGCCAATAAAAATTGTACACCAAGAAGAAATGCAGATGATAAACGGGTATTCATTGGACAAACATATTATACTAATACCGACATGTGATTACATTTTCACGCAATTTGGGCGCATAGATCCTGAGACACCAGTACCCAGAACAACCACCTCTGGCCGTATTGACAGCCTTGATACGCCTGGGCATTGAGTCAAACAGAGCTTGGATGGCGTATACAGGTACAGCTGCCCATGCAGCTCCGACACGATACCACAGTTCATCAAGAGTAGTGAGTAGCGTATTGTGACGAGCCAGTTGCTCGGCCACCATTGACCAGATGTTTTCAATTGGTGACAGATCTGGAGAATGTGCTGGCCAGGCCAGCAGTCGAACATTTCCTGTAACCAGAAAGGCCCGTACAGGACCTGCGACATGCGGTCGTGCATTATCCTGCTGAAATATATGGTTTCGCAGGGATAAAATGAAGGGTAGAGCCACACCTGAAATGTAACGTCCACTGTTCACAGTGCCGTCAATGCGAACAAGAGGTGACCGAGACGTGTAACTAATTGCGGGATTTAGGTTATATTGCAGGCCTTTTGTGAGAGGGTCGTGAACTTAACTGAGATAGAATTAACAAAAGATGAGCAGAATCTTTTAAATAAAGGCCTGCAACATAACCTAAATCCCGCAATTAACTCAAATACAATAAAAAAGACTGTCGCAGAAGTGAAAATTGCATGTGATATCGCAAATATGAATAGATACGAACAGACAAACACGGCAATTAAAGTAAAGAAATCGATTATAGATGACATGCACTCTGCTCACAAGAATAGAAACGAACTACGAACTCTTAAGGGCTTGAATAAGAAGTTAGAATCACGTAAGGCTATCGTCACAAAGGCAGATAAGGGCGGCACTATGGTTTTAATACACGATACAGACTATATAGAGAAAACTGAAAAGTTCTTTATGGAAAACGGAATAGTAGAAGTCAAGAAAGATCCAACCAAGAAATTTCAAACAGAAATAAGGAAACAAATAGATAACAGTGTGTTTCTATTCACAGAGGAGGAAAAGTTTAAACTGAAAGTAATGAATCCGCGAATCCCCGAATTACGATCACAAATAAAGCTCCATAAAGTTGAAAAATCGATTCGCCCAATCGTTAATAACACCAGCAGCCCAAGTTATAAATTAAATAAAGAGCTAAATAACAGATTGAAGGCGGCATATACATATCGTCGGATTTTCAACATTAGCAACAGCTACGAATTTGCCGAGCAAATTAAAGACGTACTTATACCTCAGAATGCGTCACTAGCTTCATTGAATGTCACCAATCTGTACACAAACATTCCCGTAAAAGAAACGATTGAGATCATTAAGACCAATCTCCTCACTCATGGTAAATTGGCACTGGGGGAAGTGATTGAACTAGTGGAAATGTTGGAACATGTATTGTCGTTCAATTACTTTACTTTCAATGGTAAAATTTATCAACAGAAAGACGGGCTGGCAATGGGGAACAGTTTAGCTGGGACGCTGGCTGACATTTTTGTAAATCACTTAGAAAACAAATTCTTTGATGAAAATCCTAATATCGCTGAGAAAATTGTATATTACAGGAGATATGTGGACGACTCCATTTTATTATACAAAGGAGATAAAAATGATATCGAAAACTTAGCACAAAAAATGAGCTCTCAACACCCGAAAATTAGATTCACCATGGAATTTGAAGAAAACAACCGTATAGATTACTTAGATTTAACACTAATAAAGAAAAATGGGAAGCATGAATTTAGCATATTCAGAAAACCTACGTGTACAGATCTAGCTATCAACGAGCGCTCTTGTCACCCACCGCGATACAAATGGGCATATTTTACTTCGATGGTATACAGGCTACTAAGATTGCCACTAAGCCAACACGAAGTAGAAAAGGAGTTGAGCATTTTAAAACAAGTGGCCGTAGCGAACGGATATACGTGTAAGCAGGTGATGAATATTTATAGGAAGATAAAGAAGAGGCAAATGGAACAAACAGAAGAAAGGCAAGTAGCAGTTAAGAGGAACAACAAGAAAAAATATGTAGCTCTCACTTACAATGGAAGAATTGCAGACAAAATTGAAAGATGCTTTCGTAAATCCGACGTTAAAATGGGGTTCCGAACAAATAACACGTTAAAATTGAAGCTCCGGCATAGAATATGTAATAGTAGGAATAAATTTCAGGATTCAGGTGTATATAAAATCAAATGTAATGACTGCTGTAAACAATATATAGGGCAGACTGGTAGGAACTTTGAAACCAGATTCAGGGAGCACACCTACTCTCAAAACAAAACAGCTTTTGGGGCGCATATGGCTGCGACAAAGCACTCAGTCACGAATATTGAAAACAACTTAGACATCCTGCATAGAGCTCACAAGGGACGGTTCCTTAACATTTTAGAAGAGATCGAAATATACACCCACAAAAATAAAGATCCGGATTTAATCCTCAACGAACAAAGCGAATTCAATCATAACGCCTATTTTAGCATTTATGACGACCTACTAAGATGACAACTGTTGCGTATGGAGATCCAGGCCGAGGGATGAGAGATGGTGCGCGGTGGAGAAGCCGGAAGACGCGTGCAACGCCTGGCGTCGTTGACGGGGCCCTCCTGTGCGGCCCTCTTGCCCGCGGCGATGGACAGCAGACGACTGAGCGGACCGCGGCACAACACCAAAGTGGCGGGAACCACGGAAGCAGACCGTAGAAGAAAACAAGTTCACACCAGCACCATAGATATATAAATCGGCCTATGCCTATTAGATCGTATAAAAATGATAATTTTACTGTTTTTTAATCCTGACAAGTACAGAATTTAGCTTTGACATCTACATATTTTAATTAAATATTTTTAATATAAAAAAGATCTACTGAATACAGTATGTGCAAATGAATGTAACAAATGTACCAGACGCCACCTGTCGGTAATAGTGTCATAATTAATATAAATGACGTGCACTCTGCCAACCAATTTTATGTGACGTAGCATGTGAAAGTTGTTGAATTGGACGGGTTACTCCTGTAACTTAAATATCAGGTACGTTCTGGTACATTTGATGTTGATAAGATAGGATGAAAAAGATTTGCTTTCGTGAAATAGTAAATTAGTATAATTATTTTTACAGATCTGAAGATGGTTCTGAATGAACCGAAACCGGTCATATGAATAATAAAAAAAAATTGCAATCAAGACGGATTTAAAGTAACATTATAAAATCACTGATTGCTGTTATCCCATAAGACATTATGTCTGTTTTTGCAAAATTATTGATAATACTTTCACATGTATAATAGTTTGATTTCAGTGAATGGTTTCTCCTCCAATTTTCAAAAACTACGGTATATTCAATCAGTTCTGTACAATAGAAGGAACATGCAGCACGTGAAGGAGAGTCGTCTGTTGCTTAAAAATGTTAGATGTACATATTCAAGAAGATTTAAATTTAAAAATAAAAAGAACATGTTAAGTAGTGAGGAGGTATGTTTAAGAGGCGCTCAAAGAGGTCTCGTTTGAGGGCGTTACTCCAGCCTAAATGCAACCTAGCGCGACACCGATGCCGGTATGTAGGTTCCGACAAGTTCGTAAGGGATTAATGTGGCATTCGTGTCTTTCCCACGTGCGTGCGGTAAATACGGAAACGTGAACTATGGCGACGTTACCACCAAATGCGTCCAAAGAAGACCAACGTGCTGTTATTCATATCTTGGTCCGCTCCCGATAGCTGAGAGGTCAGCGTGTCGGATTGCTGTCCTACGGGCCCGGGTTCGAATCCCGGCTGGGTCGGAGATTTTCTCCGCTCAGGGACTGGGCGTTGTCTGCATCATCATTTCATCCCCATCCGGAGCGCAGGTTGCCCAATGTGGCGTCGAATGTAATAAGACCTGCACCAACGCGGTGGGACCTGCCCCGCAAGGGGCCTCCCGGCCAATGGCGCCAAACGCTCATTTCCATTTCCAGTCGTTTCTTGACCGCCGAAAGACAAACACAGGTTGACATCCATCGGAAAATAAAGAATGTGTATGGGGCGGCATGTCTGCCGAGAATCACTGTTGCGGTATGACGAGCCAAGTTCTGTGCTGGACCCACGTCCCCATACCACAAATGTCGTAACGCAGAAGTTAAGTCAACTCAAATGAGAGACACTAGAGCACCCGCCCTCTAGTCCTGACCACTGCCCACGCGATTATCACGCCTGCATCCCCTTAAGAAAGGTCTTCAAGTGTTGGCGATTCTGTCGGACGAGGATGCGCAGCAGGTAGTTACTGACTTCTTCACGCAGCAGAACAAGCTGTTCTACCAAATGGGTATCTTCAAGCTTGTGCGTCAAAATGCCACTAGCCTCAATAATCACGGCGGAATTGCCTGATTGGCTTACGATTCTTGACTGTACGGCCTTCGAACGAAAACTTTTTAACAACCCCTTTTAGCTGCAGTTTCGGTATTTATCTAATATATTCGTAAATAAAATTTAATAAGAAAAGTGATGTTGACATCTGCTACAGTCGTAAAGTTGCTGTCTTTAACCATTACTAAGGCTGTCAGTGACTCAGAGATATGTATATCATGCCACCTAAATATACGATCATTTGCCCAATAACGTAAGAAGTGTGACAGCTCTTAAAACAAATTAATAAAGACATGATCATTTGCCCAATACATAACAAGTCTGATACATCGCAAAACAAATTTTAAGTCTAATAATGCAAATGAGATAACAAAATAACTAACTCACTTTACTAGAGCCCTATAGTACGACAGTTTTCAAACACTTTAGTCATTACAATGAAATGAAGACCCCTCTGCATACCGGTCTTGATATAAGTCAACGGGGAGAGTTGAAAATGTGTGCCGCGACTGGGACTCGAACCCGGGATCTCTTGCTCACATAGCAGACGCTCTATCCATCCGAGACACTGAGGACACGACTGCAGGGACTTATCTCTGGCACGCCTCTCGTGAGATCCACAGTCCCATCTTATTGTCCCGCACTAAATTCATAGTGCCCCTGCGGATGCACAAACAGTGCTCAAACTCTTACGGGAATCGGCAACAAGCCGCGAGTAGTGAGTATAATGGGCAAGGGCAGTATGAATATAGTGCGGGATAATAAGTTGCGATTGTGGATGTCACAGGAGGCGCGCCAGAGATAAGTCCCTGCAGTCGTATTATCCTCTGTGTCCTCGGTGGCTTGGGTGGACCGTGCTCTGTCAGAAGGTTAGTTACCATCTATAATAAAAAGAACTGAGTGAACAGATTAACGAAGAACCTGAAAGCGCGTCATCAGATGTCCGCCCCGAACAAATTTCACAAACAATATAGAACAAAATGAGATAAAAGAAAAGATGGATAGAGCGTCTGCCATGTAAGCAGGAGATCACGGGTTCGAGTTCCGTTCGGGGCACACATTTTCAACTGTCTCCGTTGACTTATATCAATGCCTGTATGCAGATAGGGGTATTCATTTCATTGTAATTTCATTCTAACAAGCTGCATGGTCACCGATGGTATCTGTTCCTTTGGACATGTCCGAAAGAACAGATACCATCTTCATATATACTTCAGTAATTTAAAACGTGTGGCTTAAGAAATTTTCCTCAGGAGTGCTTAGTTGCCAATTGAAAGCGAGTCAGTGGCAATCTTACTCAATTATACCACTTGAGATGGCAAACCCACACTGCTTCATAGAGCTTGAGAATGTGACATGAGCATACGTACCTAGTCACCACGTTCACAAAACTGACTGCGGACAGTGTGGGCTAGTAAAACGTGTCTTCTGTCATGTAAGTTCGTAGGCTGCCACAGCAGGTGTCATTTTGGACGTAGTATTTATGGATATAGGTCCACGTTACTGTGAACTAGTCAAACAACTGAAGGGCGGTATCTTCTGTGGTCGTTTACAAGAATCAAATAAGTTTTATATGTCCATCTTATCCTGTCTGCCCTCAGTTGTGCGTGGAAATCTGCTCCTGTTTTGAGACGACTGTCCTTTAGTGTATTACCTCACAAAGCCTACTAGCAGCTTCTGCACCACCAACGATTCGTCACGCAGCAGATTTGCAGAAATCATGTTACTCGTATATAGCAGCAGTTTTGCGTAGTATAGAATTTATGATAGTGTTTGCAGTCGTAACTGTCAAAGATAAAAAAAGAGAAGTTGTCCAAGCGCGAGTAGGATCCGCACTTAATTATGTAAGTATACAGTTCACCCATCCTGGGAATCGAGAATCTCAACTGTTTTCACTCGTTGTTGATACTGATACTGGCAAGATATTGGTCCCAGGGATTCCAAGACTATATCAAAATCTCTACAATAGTTTCTCAGACTTGCCTGGACACGCAAAAAGAAGTGAGCAGGGGACTGTAATTTACATATGTAGTGAGAGAAGATTTAACGAAATATTTACTTACTAAAACATGACTACAACTTATATTTATGTTTGCATGCAGTAATGTTCGTCTATTATGCCTTTGACGGAGGATAAATGCAGTATACGTTCAAATGTCTAAATACATGTAATTTAATTAGATTATACCAAGTTTCAGATTTTTTTTCGTTTACCTTACTGTAAAACCTTACTTCTTGTATGATTCTGTGTAAATGGGAAGTACCCTATAGGTTTTGATGAGCAAGTTTTCGAGTATCAAAATGTGGAACATAAATGGCCGTATAGTGTTACTGAATTGACTTAGAAGCTTAAAATGTTTGCAGCTTCGAGAGACCATAGACCTTATTATGTGACGTACATTTTAACTTGATACGTCCACTCGTTCCTCAGAAGGAAGCTTCTTAAGGGGAGTTGGCGCGCCCTATCCCGACCATGTTAAATTTAGTGACTTGGCTTCCCTGTATTTCAGGAACCACTGTAGCCATTGACATGAAACTTTTACAGGACATTAAACTGTATGTTCTGAGTCCACTCAACTCCAAGGATTATATTTCAGCCACTGCTTTCGGAAATACAACTTTTTAATTACAGTCGGCCGGAGTGTCCGAGCGGTTCTAGGCGCTTCAGTCTGGAACCGCGTGACCACTGCTGTTGCAGGTTCGAATGCTGCCTCGGGCATGGCTGTGTGTGATGTCCTTAGGTTAGTTAGGTTTACTTAGTTCTAAGTTCTAGGGGACTGATGACCTCAGATGTTAAGTCCCATAGTGCTCAGAGCCTTTTTTTTTTAATTACACGGTTAAAATTTTGTGTACTTTTTTGTACGTTATCCTGAATAATTTTAATTATACATAACATAATGTTCTTTTAGTTCAGTAGACTCAGGATATGTATGTTGGTACTCCTGGAAAATTTGAATACTCTACTCGAAGCGGTTTCTGAGTTTTAGGGAGAAATGCAATGTAAAATGTAAACTTTCAGTAACGGCTTCTGAAGTTTCAAAAGACTTGTAACCTCCCCACCGCAATTTTAAAAGAAAATAATGACAATACTTAATAGAAATGCGAGCCAAGTGTAACCTCCCCACAAAAATTTTAAAAGAAAAGGACGATACTAATTAGAAATGCTGATGGACATTGCTCTAAGCGTAACCTGCCCACAATGAAATGTACTGACAATGGCAACAAAAATGTGAAATACGCAATCTGACTCAAATATAAATCCTTCAAAAAATTAAAGTCCATTCAGTGACAAGAAAATTCAATTAAACCGAAATATCGGTCTTTGGCCCTGTGTAAAACAATCAGAATTAAAGTCTTACCTCAGAATAAATGGATGTCACATATCTGCTCTTGTTGTTGCGCACCGCTTGGAGGAACTGCATTGCAAATAATAATATTCTCTTTTTTTTGTGATTTTAGTGGAATTTTTCTTCAAAAGAAGTGGAATGAAATGGGAAGTGCAACGAGATCTTTAGTTCAATAAAAAATTAAATTTTTGAAAAAATGTTTTTGAAATAAAAATTATTATTGGGGAACTTGTTGGAGAATAATTACAATAAATAAATTTTTACATTATCTAATGATTATATTAATTAACAGTATACCTTATTCCTCATCTTGACCAGTGTTGCCGACCGCCTACATCACACAACCGCACTGGGCTGCTACTACTGACCGACCGCTCTGCATGACGACTACAGACTGAGTACTGCTCTCAACTAGACAGAGCTACAGACTCACAACGACTGACTGCCTCGCAACGACTGAACTTGACCGACTCGCAACGACAGACAGACTGACTGAGAACCGCTCGCAACACTCGCGCGGTCAAGCGCATACTCTCTGGTCACAGATGCTACAACGCCTCGCCATCGCTGCTGCGTCACATACGTGTTTCATAACCCTCCACTGGGGGGGCAAAAATTTGGCAGCGATGGTGAGTCATTTGGACTTGCCAATCGCGGCAAAATTTTTCTTTAATTAACAAAATCCTACAACTTACAGAATATTTAAATGTTGTGCACACGCACTAAGTACAAAATATATCAGACAAAGACAAAATGTGAATACTAAACATAGTAGCAAATCAGAAAAAAGTATATACAAATTTTTTGACAGATAATAAAGTGCACAGGCACTGAAAAAGTTCTTTAGCATATGCAGAACAAATAAACAGACTGGCAAGAATAATTAGATGTAGTACATAAAGTAAATGTTGTGCACACGCACTAAGTACAAAATATATCAGACAAAGACAAAATGTGAGTACAAAACATAGTAGCAAATCAGAAAAGTATATACAAATTATTTGACAGATAACAAAGTGCACAGGCACTGAAAATTCTTTAGCATATTCAGAACAAATGAACAGACTGGCAAAAAATATTATGTTGACAAGTGACATAATTGTACTCGCATTGGAGTTCAGCGAATCGAAAAATGTATAACCTATGAACATAAATGATGTTACCAAAAAAATTTTTTTCTTTATGTGACAAGAATCAGGATAGGAAAGGGAAGGATTGCATCATGGTTGTAGCACTTTAGATTGCACACAGCTGCTCTGAAAGTCCATATCTTTCCACAGAAGTACAACACCAAGTGACACAACTTGAAGATCTTTTCCCATCAGAATTTATCAGTGTAGCCAAGACACTGAACTGTCGTAGTAATGTTCCATGTTTTCATTTTGGCAGTACATTAGGTACACCAAACAGTGGGACCATAATAATGTCTTCATCGCTCATGGTGGTGGACAGCATGTCGTGTCAACACCACACTCTTACAAGGCACACCAACGTAGAATTAGTGCAAAACCAAATATAGTGCTCCATGATCACTGGGATAAACAGGACAAATGGACATTGCAGTAATTCAGGGTAGTCAGCTTATGAGGTGAAGGACATCGAGTCACATAATATTGACAATTACAGACTTAATTAGTAGTTTGTGGCATTCATAGCCCAGTTATTGAACATTCCTGTACCAAGTATGTAGTATTACAGAAAAATGTTCATTAATTGTTGTACATAGAATCAGTAGCCTTCTTTTCCTGGTTACAAAGCATTATGAAATAATCGCATTCTTTTCAGTTACAGAGTATAATTAAGAATCATTAACCTTCTCCTAATTATAGTTAATTAATCATTTGTCATTCCAATAATCATTAGCCTTTTCCTAATTACAGTTAATTAATCATTTGTCGTTAATTAATCATTTGTCTAATTACAGTTAATTAATCATTTGTCGTCAATTAATCATTTGTCTAATTACAGTTAATTAATTAATCATTTGTCATTTCAATATAGTAAGAATTATTAGCCTTAATTAATTACAAAGCATTATTAAACAGTACCATAGTTAATTAATTATGTGTCATTCCAATCTATTAAGAATCACTAGTCTTTTCCTAATTACAAAGCATTATGAAACAGTCACATTCATTTCCAATAACAAAGTATGACATCGTTAATTAATCATTTGAAATAGTAAGAATTATGAGCCTTCTCCTAATTACAAAGCATTATTAAACTGTCACATTCATTTCAAATTATAAAGTATCAACATTGGAAACAAGAGCTAATCAATGGCATAATTAATCACAATTCTTCAAGTGACAATTATTGGCACTCAGTGGCCAGCAAGTATTGAATAGAATCATCATTCAGTATTATGCAGCTTATTACGAAGTCATTATTAAAAATCAGGTAATTATAGTCATAGCATTAATAATCATGGGCATTACAAGTACTCATTACAATAAACAGTGTTCCTCATTCAGTAGTATTCAGATCATTACAAAGTCATTAAGAGGTCATTAATCAAGTGACATGCTATTCAGAGTTGATCAGTATTATTCAGAATTATCATAAACTAGTGACATTATGTGGGACTGGTAATACATTTTTTTGGTAGCAATGCATTGCGTTGGGATCGATAATTAATTGCTGAGGCATAATACTTTTTGCTTTTGACCTATTGCTGCAAATGAGGATAGGTAACGTCATTCGTCATGAGTCAGCTGTAGCAAGATTATGTAACAAGGCAGTACATGTGATCACATTTATAAATGATAAACACAAATGGGTAAAATACAAAAGAAATGCAAGTTCTAGAACAGGTATAATAAGTAACAGGTTTAGCAAGTATCATGAAAAACTTCTCCTGGAAAAAATACAAAAACGGATTATTGACCTGAAAGAAGAAACGCACACTATGCTGAAAAGTAGTGAACTTCGAATTAACAGGCAGTGAAGTGTGTATAAAAATGTGTTCCATAGCTGTCCTTTCCAAAACTTTCAGTCATCCTACTATGCAATGTAACACCTGCTGTCAAAGCAAACTGCAACAAATACTTAAATAACTACGTAGCATAAATACATTACTTCAACATTATCCTCATCTGTAAAGAAAAAAAAACTTCATTATCCATATCATCATAACTTCACCATTATCATCACCTGTAAAGAAAAACTTCATTATTCATAACAGCATATCCTTCATCATTATTCATCAGTATTCATTATCATCTGCAAAAAATCACTTCATTACTCATTACATAACTATTCCTTATCTCTAGCATATTTCATCACTAAAACTAAGATGTGTAGTTCTCTCTGACAGCCTGCATCAATCACCTTGTATTCTGAAAGAAAAAATTAGTTAAGACTGCTATTCTTCGATGAGTATAGTATATTCTTGTTAATGTTTGTTAATCCTGATCCATTTACTCTTCCTCATAAAGTTATTGCATCTCCTTTCGTTTATCCCGTAGGTGAAATTCCCATTTATGTTAAATTTATTTCTTAGAATCATCATTCCTTTCTGAAATTGATGAACAAAGATTAATGTCCTGCATTTAAATCATATACCCACTAGATAATGACTGGTTTATGGTAACATAATTAACCCTACAGCATAACATGACAGAAAACGTAATATGTCAAAAACATTGACAGTGTTCCAAAACAAAGATATACACAGAATAATACAATGCAGCAGCAAAAAAAAATGTGAAACAGTCACGATGTTGAGATGTCATAAGGCAAAAAAAAAAAAAATGTCAAAGTCGACTGGTGTGTGTTATATCTTAACTATTTCATAGTCCATACAAACAAAACTGGAGTACAGTCACATACACAAAAAAAATGGAAAATGTGCACGGTCTGATGTGTAACGACAAGAAAAGCGACCTGCTAACCTTACCTTGCCGGGCACTTGCCAAGAAAAAACACGATAATCATCAATAAGTAGTCACATAAATATAATTGCAAAAATAGTCATAAATGTGTAAATTCATCTGGAAAAATATGCACGGTCTGATGTGTAACGACAAGAAGAGCGACCTGCTAACCTTACCTTGCCGGGCACTTGCCAAGAAAAAATACGATAATCATCAATAAGTAGTCACGTGAAATAATTGCATTAGTAAATGGCATCATAGTGTGTTGAATCATACAGTGGTTTCACTCAATAAACGGTTTAATGTTTGAGATATGGTGATTGCCTTTCGATTTTCTGGTTCTCAAAGTTTCGACGTGTACAACATTGGGGTGAGGGATGCTGCGAATCCGATACGGACCTGCGTATAGAAGTTCAAATTTACTGCACTTACCTTTTAATTTGCTGGATAAATAGTGTGTACGTACTAGTATCTTCTGTCCAACGTGAAAGTCGCGGCGTGTACAAACCTGTTTTTGCTGTCTTCTCCGGCGCTCTGCGGCACGTTTGATGTTGTTCAGCGCAATGTCAATTATTTCGTGGTGTCGTAGGCGACGACTTTTGGGAAATTTTACTAATTCTTTAATTTTGTTTGGTGGTTCAACGTTTTTTAGTACAACAGACGGAGATAGCATAGTGGATTCATTTGGAATGGAATTAATTACATCTTGGAATGAGAGTATGTGTGTATCCCAATCAATATGTCTTTTGTGGCAGTATATTCGGCACAGCTTACCAATTTCTTTCATTAATCTTTCACAGGGGTTCGAAGAAGCGTGGTACTTGGATATATAGATCGGAGAAATGTTTCTGGCTCGTAACATGCGTGTCCATACGCTACTACGAAATTGAGATCCATTGTCGGAAATTACTTTCATTACATGCCCTACATGAGATAGAAAATGTTTTATAAATGCATTTGAAACAGTTTTAGCAGTAGCTTTGCGTAATGGAGTGAAAGTAACAAATTTTGAAGTGAGCTCAACAGCGACAAATATGTAGCAAAAACCTCTGTTAGTTCTGGGAATCGGACCAAAAATATCTACAGCGGCCATATGTCTTAATTTAACAGGTATAATGGGATATAAAGGAGGAATATGTGAAATGGTGTCTGATTTAGCTTTCTGGCAAATTTTACAAGACGCTAAAACTCGTCGTATACGTTTTTCCATGTTGGTAAAGTAACAGTTCTGTCTCAGTATAAGAAAACATTTTCGTGCTCCGTAATGTGCGTAGCTTAAATGAGTGTACCAGATTAGTTTGTTAACCAGTTCGTCAGGAATGCATAATAACCAATTGTTGCTGTCAGGATGAGAGCGGCGAAACAGAATGTCATTGCGCACAGTGTAGTGGTTCCTAATCGTAACATTATTCTTATCTTGCCAAAGGTGTTTAATTTCTTTGCATACATTGTCTTTGTTTTGTTCTTGTGCTATGTCCTGTAATGACGATGAAATAAAGTTTTCAAATGCAACTTGTTGAATGTACATGACACTGAAATTTGTTTTGCAGAAGTGGGTTGCTACGTCTTGCTGATTGTTGCTGAGAGAACGCGATAGTGCGTCTGCTATAACATTTTGTGTGCCGGGAATGTGAACAATCGTAAAATTAAATTCTTGTAAATATAGTTTCCATCTACTTAACCTGTCGTGTGTGAATTTAGCCGAAAGTAAAAATTGTATCGCTCTGTGGTCTGTGTAAACGGTGGTATGTCTGCCATAAAGAAAGTGCCTAAATCTCGTGAAAGCCCATACAACACATAATGTTTCCAATTCTGTAACAGAATAATTTCGCTCAGCAGGTGACAAAATGCGACTTGCAAATGCGATGTTTTTAATTATAGTAGAACCATCTTCTTCAATTTCCTGGAAAATGTGTACGCCTAAAGCGGTGTTGGAACTGTCGTTGGCAATGGAAAAATTTCTAGTAAGATCTGGGTGCGATAAAAGTGGTGCATTCAACAAAGCATGTTTCAAATAACATTCTCGTGAGCAAAATTCTACGTGTCAAAAGTAATGTTTGCGTTACTGTATTATGCAATCTGTGCTGTATCTGGTTAAATTCTATCGTACGTGTTATTATTTACGGGAGAATGTTGTGGCATATCCACTATATGAACTGTTCTGTTATTTCTTAATGACGTGTTACGCTATGGATGACACCTATTGTCTGTTCCATTCATGATTATTTGTTGTTGCTGATGTTGTTGCTGCTCATAAGATCGACTGTTATTAAATGTACGCTGAAAATTGTGCTCATCATTCTTTTTACGTCTGTCCTGATAGTAATTTCTATACGGCGCATTGCGATACGAGTTGAAATAGTGTGTTGTCTGTACGTAGTTATTTCTTTGCTGCCGTGCGTTACTATTTGTTGTAGCTGAGACTTTACGTGCACGCGGCGAAACATTAAAGTTTGCTTGACCTTGTAGACTGCATTGTTGGTTACGTATGCTAAGCGGCTGACTTTCATGCTGTTGTGGTGAAAAACACCTATTGTTACAAAAATATGGTTGCGACTGCCGAAAATTTTGTACATACTGATGATTACGATTTTATCTGTAATTAAAATTACGGCGGTAGTTGTCATTACGGGAGTGCCTACTGAAAATTGTCACATTCGGTAAAAAAAATTTGTCATGTCCGGTTTTCATTACATATGTTTCTTAATTCTAGAAAGAGCAATAGTTAAAGAGCAGTTTTGATAGATATAAAGGATAGTAGAAGAAAAGGTAGCAGTGCAGAAAACTAAAGATGAAACAGCACTACTACAGCTCGGGGCCCTATGCTCGCTACGGCACATATTCATTAAAGCGTAATGAATCCCCTGAGGTCTATTACGCACTGCAAATAAATTTTAGCTTTTGTGTTATAGGCAATGGCGGTACAAATCCAAAAGCAAATAGTTGTATCCATGTTAATTCAAGTTTCCTCATTACAGGCAATGCTGTTGTAAATACAAAAATAAATTGTCGCATCTGTTTCAAAGCTAGTTTCTGCATTACAGGTAATAGCGGTGAATGTACAAAAACAAATTGTCGTATACAGCTCAAAGCGTGTACCTGTGTTCTGTCATTATTAAACTCTTTACATTTTCTGGCGGATAAAAATTGCTCGTAATCTACGTTCTCGTCACTGAATTTGATAACATGCTCAGGCTTGTGTGTGAATCCGCTCGTCTGTGTCATTTCGTACTTTAAGTTGTGTAGCTTTTCAGATTTTAATTCGCGTGGCTTTTCGGATTTTAAGTCGCGTAGTTGCTGTAAATTGCTCACATTATACACGCTGCGTGACTCTGATAAATGCTCGCAACGTGGCGGATTCTGTGACGTATTGGTGACTGAAATAATTGTTAATTCTGTTACTTTAATACTTTCATCAATCTGGTTGTTGTGTCGTGCAAATTTCTCGTCATCTTCCGTATTCGGAGTGTGTGAAACTTCCACTGACTCTAAATTAATTCTGTCGCGAATCTGTACTGCGTTTTTAGGGCATTCTTCAGTGACTGCATTAATTTCGTGTATCACTGTTGCGTTTGCTGAACATTGTTCAGTGACTGCTTTAACTTCGTCTTTATGTAATTCTGTTGTGCTTACACGTGTGCTACTTAATTCTTGTGCAACAGTGCCAACTTTTTCATTACTGTTATTAGCACAAGTCTTAGTATTCACACGTAATTGTACTTTAGTGTCCTGACATTGAACGGTAACAGCTGTAATCTCTTCCCTAACTTGTTTGTTCTGTTCATTAACATTATCGTGTTTTTCTCTCGGCTGTTTAATACTTTCAGAAAATTGTTTGTTCCGTTCTCTAAATTGTTTGTTTTCTTCTTCCAGTCGTTTGTTCTGCTCATCAAGTTTTTTATTAAGTTGTTTATACTGCTCCCTAAGTTTGTCTAGTTTTTCGTTCTTTTGTTTGTTATCTTCCCTAAGTTGTTTGAAATTTTCATCCATCATTTCCTTCCGCTGTTTGTACTGTTCATCAAGTTCGTTCCTAAACTGTAGCATTATTGCCATAAATTGATCCAAAGTAATATTACCCACTCTATCAACCGTGCTGTTTGATTGTGTACCTGCAACTGTCGCGCTAAATGAATCCGTCGAATTTTCAGTACACTGACCATTTTCATTCGAAAAACTTGTCTGCACATTATTTGAATTTTCTAAATCGGGTGTGTTAAGCTCGGCAGCGCTCATTACTATAGACCGCTCCGCGTCATCAATTGTCGTCAAATTAACAGACGAGACAATTGAGTTCGTTTGTTCATTATCAGGGTAAAAGTCATCACTAGTGGTTGGAATGCACTGATTGTTAGTGAACGCAGGATTGTCATCATTACGTTGCGTATCACCATTACTATCGGTCACGTTGTTTAAGTCGGTAATTTCATTCACAATACTTCGCGATACACTATTCACAGTCTTTCGCGGCATTTTTACAATAGTCAAAATTTTTCACAAAACAAACCAACACAATGCAAAAGCAACACACAAATACAACAAAGCAACAAATTGCCGTTGACCTGTAGAGAGAAAGTCACAAGATTAATAAAAGCGTAGCGCCAAATCCTAATTATACTTAAGCAAATAAGAGCAGATATCTGACTGTTGCTCAAAAGACTCTCAACGAAATACGATCCTGGACTGGGTGTCGCCAAGTGTAACCTCCCCACCGCAATTTTAAAAGAAAATAATGACAATACTTAATAGAAATGCGAGCCAAGTGTAACCTCCCCACAAAAATTTTAAAAGAAAAGGACGATACTAATTAGAAATGCTGATGGACATTGCTCTAAGCGTAACCTGCCCACAATGAAATGTACTGACAATGGCAACAAAAATGTGAAATACGCAATCTGACTCAAATATAAATCCTTCAAAAAATTAAAGTCCATTCAGTGACAAGAAAATTCAATTAAACCGAAATATCGGTCTTTGGCCCTGTGTAAAACAATCAGAATTAAAGTCTTACCTCAGAATAAATGGATGTCACATATCTGCTCTTGTTGTTGCGCACCGCTTGGAGGAACTGCATTGCAAATAATAATATTCTCTTTTTTTTTTGTGATTTTAGTGGAATTTTTCTTCAAAAGAAGTGGAATGAAATGGGAAGTGCAACGAGATCTTTAGTTCAATAAAAAATTAAATTTTTGAAAAAATGTTTTTGAAATAAAAATTATTATTGGGGAACTTGTTGGAGAATAATTACAATAAATAAATTTTTACATTATCTAATGATTATATTAATTAACAGTATACCTTATTCCTCATCTTGACCAGTGTTGCCGACCGCCTACATCACACAACCGCACTGGGCTGCTACTACTGACCGACCGCTCTGCATGACGACTACAGACTGAGTACTGCTCTCAACTAGACAGAGCTACAGACTCACAACGACTGACTGCCTCGCAACGACTGAACTTGACCGACTCGCAACGACAGACAGACTGACTGAGAACCGCTCGCAACACTCGCGCGGTCAAGCGCATACTCTCTGGTCACAGATGCTACAACGCCTCGCCATCGCTGCTGCGTTACATACGTGTTTCAGACTGTAACTCAATATATTCTTAATTTTTTTTTTATTTTTAGTCACTCAGAAGCACCGTACAACGTACTGCACATCATCAGCTTGATCTTTTTCAAAGTTTTTTCTTGTTTTCTTCTTTCTGGACTCCTTACTGGCCAAGTGCTGCACACTCTGCTTTATCAGTGCGAACCTTGTCCATCCGTTCAAGTTCGCTGATGCAGTTTACTCCAGGATTAATTCCCTTATGCTGTAGCACTTCCACCCTACCACTTTTACCATCATTAAAAGCAATAACAGCATCACTGTCCCCCCACTTCTGGTGTCTCCATTAAATGGTTCAAATAGCTCTGAGCAGTATGGGACTTAACATCTGAGATCACCAGTCCCCTAGAACTTAGAGCTACTTAAACCTAACTAACCTAAGAACATCACACACATACATGCCCTAGGCAGGATTCGAATCTGCGACCGTACTGGTCGCGCGGTTCCAGACTGAAGCGCCTAGAACCGATCGTCCACTACGGCCGGCACGTCTCCATTAAAACAAAATAATTTTTTGTTATGCGAGGCCATATAAGATTATTGAACGACTCATTGAGATTTTGAGCCTGACCATGCAGAGACTTCTTCAGTAATTCAGGATTTGCTAGGTCTCTGTGAATAGGTTTCATGTATCCATGCCTGCTGCTGGGATGGAATGTTTATGACTGTATGAACTGTCTGAGTACTGGTCATTGCGGTACTTGTACCATGAATCAGGTCCAGGAGGGCAAAGGTGGTGTATCAGCTTTTCATGAGTTGACAGTCTGTGGAAGAAGGTAGCACATACTGCTTGCTTCATTTTCATCAAATCCTCTGTATTATTTCTAATGGCCATCCCATAATACTGCTCCACTTCATCAATCATTTTGTCTGTCAGCTTTCCTCTTATGATTTTACCGTCAGAAAATTTCTGGTCTCTCAAACTTTGTTTCAACTTCCTCAATCTGGTGCCCATCTTCTTCAGGACATAACCAATACAAACACGTAATTTAACCTTTATAACACAGAAATACACAATATTCTATATCAAAAATTGTTGATTTTATTAGGTCTTGAAGTCACGCAAGTAAAATTTTAACATTTTTAACCGGGTTAGATTATTTTTTTAAAAATAAAATACTTCCCATATGAGTTTATAAGTAATATATATATAATTTTATTCGGAAAATTGAAAATTTTATAATGAGATAAAAATCCGAAAATGTGAATAATTTTTTTTTTCCGTTCTAACTCACCTTAACAGTCAGAGAGACGGACAACAAAGCGATGCTATAAGGGTTCTGTTTTTGAAGACTGTGTTAGGAAACCCTAAAAATCATTTTACCGGAACATGCCAAGATATCACGATTGACGCTCTAATTACTTTCACCAGTGCACAATTAGAAGGAACGCATTTCATAATTCATACTTAATTATTTTCTTTCTTCGTTAGCTGTCGAGGTTTCTAAACCCAGCACTTACCTCAGCAAATTACTGGGTCGTCATCTTAACTGCAGTGAAAGGCCAGGTCTGCAGTGCGCAGTTACGAGTAAGTTCCGTAATTCTCCTCTCCAGGCTGATAATTTTCTCGAAAGTACGGAGCAGAGAACAGTCTCTAGAATAGGACGTTAATGGATAACGTGGGGGTTTCTTTCAGTTACAGAATCCATTTTCCGCAGGAGAGGGCACGGGGGCAGACAGCAAACACGGCGGACCTCCGCGGCCGACTTCAAAGAGGAGCGCGTCGCTTTGCGTTGGATAAATAACCACATGTGGCGCCTAAGGTCAACAGAGCGCCGAGGCGGGGCATTCGCTGCCTTGTGCTTTCTGCACCATTCTCCTTCCTCCAACAAACGTAAACACAAACGCAGGTGTGCGTAACACACGCGCAAGAGCCGGCTAGTTTGCAACTTATTTGATAATGCAGAGGTCGCCACTGCGAAGCACATTGTTCTGTAACATCGAAGCTTGGGCATTGTGAGACCAGTTGTACCCCGTTGTTGCTTCTAGGGAAGAAAATGCGTGATATTAGAGGTAACGGATCGTCCTTTCCTCGGAAAAATGGAGTACATAATTAAATTATAAATTATGATAGTTCTAAAATAGCCGGCCGCGGTGGTCTCGCGGTTCTAGGCGCGCAGTCCTGAACCGTGTGACTGCTACGGTCGCAGGTTCGAATCCTGCCTCGGGCATGTATGTGTGTGATGTCCTTAGGTTAGTTAGGTTTAAGTAGTTCTAAGTTCTAGGGGACTGATGACCTCAGATGTTAGTCCCATAGTGCTCAGAGCCAGTTCTAAAATATCTGGCCCCTACATTGGACACAGATGTAAATTCATAATGGTTAGTACTACAATAAATTTCATTTAAATTACAGACCACTACCAGCCACACAGAACTAAAAATTAAACCGTGTTGTTGTTGTTGTTGTCTTCAATCCTGAGACTGGTTTGATGCAGCTCTCCATGCTACTCTATCCTGTGCAAGCTTCTTCATCTCCCAGTACTTACTCCAACCTACATCCTTCTGAATCTGCTTAGTGTATTCATCTCTTGGTCTCCCTCTACGATTTTTACTCTCCACGCTGCCCTCCAGTACTAAATTGGTGATCCCTTGATGCCTCAGAACATGTCATACCAACCGATCCCTTCTTCTAGTCAAGCCGTGCCACAAATTTCTCTTCTCTCCAATCCTATTCAATACCTCCTCATTAGTTATGTGATCTACCCATCTAATCTTCAGCATTCTTCCGCAGCACCACATTTCGAAAGCTTCTATTCTCTTCTTTTCCTAACTATTTATCGTCCATGTTTCACTTCCACACATGGCTACACTCCATACTAATACTTTCAGAAACTACTTCCTGACACTTAAATCTATACCCGATGTTAACAAATTTCTCTTCTTCAGAAACGCTTTCCTTGCCATTGCGAGACTAGATTTTATATGCTCTCTACTTCGACCACCATCAGTTATTTTCCTCCCAAAATAGCAAAACTCCTTTCCTACTTTAAGTGTCTCATTTCCTAATCTAATTCCCTCAGCATCACCCGACTTAATTCGACTACATTCCATTATCCTCGTTTTGCTTTTGTTGATGTTCATCTTATACCCTCCTTTCAAGACACTGTCCATTCCGTTCAACTGCTCTTCCAAGTCCTTTGCTGTCTCTGACAGAATTACAATGTCGTCGGCGAACCTCAAATGTTTTATTTCCTCTCCATGGACTTTAATACCTACTCCGAATTTTTCTTTTGTTTCCTTTACTGCTTGCTCAATATACAGATTGAATAACATCGGGGACAGGCTACAACCCTGTCTCACTCCCTTCCCAACCACTGCTTCCGTTTCATGCCCCTCGACTCTTATAACTGCCATCTGGTTTCTGTACAAATTGTAAGTAGCCTTTCGCTCCCTGTATTTTACCCCTGCCACCTTTAGAATTAGAAAGAGAGTATTCCAGTCAACAATGTCAAAAGCTTTATCTAAGTCTACAAATGCTAGAAATGTAGGTTTGCCTTTCCTTAATCTATTTTCTAAGATAAGTCGTAGGGTCAGTATTGCCTCACGTGTTCGAACATTTCTGCGGAATCCAAATTGATCTTCTCCGAGGTCCGCTTCTACCAGTTTTTCCATTCGCCTGTAAAGAATTTGCGTTAGTATTTTGCAGCTGTGGCTTATTAAGCTGATAGTTCGGTAATTTTCACATCTGTCGACACCTGCTTTCTTTGGGATTGGAAAACCGTACCAAAAAAAAAAAAAAGGTTCAAATGGATCTGAGAACCTTGGGATTTAACTTTTGAGGTCATCAGTTCCCTAGAACTTAGAACTACATCTACATCTACATACATATTCCGCAATCCACCATACGGTGCGTGGCGGAGGTACCTCGTACCACAACTAGCATCTTCTCTCCCTGTTCCACTCCCAAACAGAACGAGGGAAAAATAACTGCCTATATGCCTCTGTACGAACCCTAATCTCTCTTATCTTTATGGTCTTTCCGCGAATTGTAAGTTGGCGGCAGTAAAATTGTACTGCAGTCAGCCTCAAATGCTGATTCTCCAAATTTCCTCGGTAGCGATTCACGGAAAGAACGCCTCCTTTCCTCTGGAGACTCCCACCCGAGTTCCTGAAGCATTTCCGTAACACTCGCGTGATGATCAGACCTACCAGTAACAAATCTAGCAGCCCGCCTCTGAATTGCTCCTATGTACTCCCTCAGTCCGACCTGATAGGGATCCCAAACGCTCGAGCAGTACTCAAAAATAGGTCGTATTAGTATTTTATAAGCAGTCTCCTTTGCGGATGAACCACATCTTCCCAAAATTCTACCAATGAACCGAAGACGACTATCCGCCTTCCCCACAAGTGCCTAACTAACCTAAGGACATCACACACATCCATGCTCGAGGCAGGATTCTAACCTGCGACCGTAATGGCCGCGTGGTGCCTAGAACCGCTCGGCCACTCAGGCCGGCTAAACCGTACCATTTGACCATATACATTTGTAAGTAGGCTGTTTAGGTTTTTACATCGGTAACGCCACGTAGTGCTCTGTATGAAAATCACTGGCTGTGCTGTGTGCAGTCTGTGGCTGGGTGGCATTGTTGGAATATTCGCTATTGTAGTGTTGGCCAGTTGGATGTGAACAGCGCAATGCGTTGCGCAGTTGGAGGTGAGCCGCCAGCACAGGTGGATGTGGGGAGAGAAATGGCAGTGTTTTGAGAGTGTATGATCTGGACGTGTGTCCATCAGAGACAGTAAATTTGTACGACTGGATTTCATGAACTGCTATATATATTATGAATTTTGAACGCTATTAAGGTAAATACATTGTTTGTTCTCTATCAAAATCTTTCCTTTGCTAACTATGCCTATCAGTAGTTAGTGCCTTCAGTAGTTTCAATCTTTTATTTAGCTGGCAGTAGTGGCGCTGGCTGTATTGCAGTAGTTCGAGTAACGAAGATTTTTTTGAGGTAAGTGATTTGTGAAAGGTATAGGTTAATGTTAGTCAGGGCCATTCTTTGGTAGGGATTATTGAAAGTCAGATTGCGTTGCGCTAAAAATATTGTGTGTGAGTTTAGTGTTGATCAGAATGGGTAAAGTGCGAAATGTCTGAGTACGTTCAGGTCGGCTCAGCTGTTTGAAAATCAAATAATGTAAGAGCTTTATCAGCACAGTAATTCTTTAATTTTTCTAAGGGGACGTTTCACATTGTGCTAATATTCCCCTTACAAACTTGTAGGACATGTAGAGGGGACTGGATAGATAATATTTTGAACTGGAACCCGTGACTGAGAGCGTACTTTTCCCACTACAAGTAAGGTTCCATGTCGCGACCACCAAGTTTGGTGCACACACTGTACCTATGAATGGTGTTGCGGAACACATAGGCCACGAGCAGTGCTTCCATTACCGGGAGCTTCGCCATACAGAAAGATCATGTAGGTGTATGCAGTAAACGTGTACTCAACCGTGTTGCCCCAAAACTCATTTTCACATGAATGAGCCTGGAACCATGTCAGAGAGGTAGGGTAGGCTACACGATGTTAAGTATCCTCCACTACGACCAGCCAGTTGCACACTTAACTAGAAAACATATTTAAAAACGGATGTAGCACAGGAATGGTACTTTTCCGAACATGTCCATTCAGTTCCCTTCGCAAGTCCTACAAATTTGTAAGGCGATTTTTAGAGCACCCTGTATGTATTCTTCATGCCAATGATAAGCTCGTACGACATTTTGCCATATGGCCCGTATGATAACAACAC
The DNA here is from genome assembly GCF_023864345.2 of Schistocerca serialis cubense. NCBI lineage: Eukaryota > Metazoa > Arthropoda > Insecta > Orthoptera > Acrididae > Schistocerca > Schistocerca serialis. The sequence continues at coordinate 109,592,441 of NC_064642.1, read as the reverse complement.
TGCCACAAACGACTTGCCGTATTATTATCCACATAACGGTTTTAATGTGTGAAATATGGTATAGGCATACATCTTGATACATAAAATTTCAGCCTGCGTATATTTATGCTCGTAAAACTCGAAAAGTAGTCGGGCGATTGACCTCAAATTTTTACACAACATTGCTTTCGAAAACCTGCGTCTCTTTTTCTTTTTTAATCTCGGAAGTGATTTATCTGTTTTAGAAAATCAAAATGAGAGTTCTATGATTCGCATTGTTGCATTTCAGTTCAATTTATCTCTTGTGTTAGGAATGTGATTTACCCGTTTTCGAAAATCGATTTCACTTCTTTCGTGTCTGTCCACTTTGCTGCCTAAGAAAATGCTCCAAAACGCCTCCCTGAACAAAAGATAGCGTTTGATAGCATCTTACAATCTGTGGCCAATGAATCAGCTGGAGTGCACATTTTGTTCGTACCAAGAGGAACTAAAGAAACGTTCTCAATTTCCTTGGTCCCGGCTGAAATCCATGCAAACGGCCATTAGCTCTTGCTTCTTCAGGCATAGCTGTCATGTCGATGGAAGGAGGGAGTAGAGAGCATTAAGCTTTTAGGCCATCACTAAAACGTTTTCACTTCTTAAACTGTCACTAAACATGTAGTTCACAGAAAACAATGTGTAATTGTTCAAAAGCATTGGAAATAGGAAACGTGCTTCAGACATGCAGAATCTTTGTATGAGATGAAAGTGCAATGGCTCACAGGAAGCCTTAGACCATACACTGATAAACTTGCAAAATAATGTGACTGGACTGGTATTACTATCCGGCGACTTCATGCAAACGTCTCCAGTTAAACGTCACTCGAAACTAGGTGTGAACAGCACGCTTGCATTTCATATTCAGCTCTAGGAAGTTCAGACAAAAACTGCATTTAACAACAAAGTTCAACTTCAGACCGATCCAACATCTAACATATTTTGGAGACAATTATTCGAGATCGGTACCGGCACTGTGCCTATAAATCCAGAAACTGGAAAATTCGCCTTCCCATCTAATTTCTGCAACATCGTGAATCCAAAAGATGAAATAGTAGAGAAGATTTTCCAAACCATCGAAACAAATTATCGATGCCACTCATGGTTGAGTGGAAGAGACATTCTGGAGGCTAGTCTATGAGCATGATACGCACGTCATCATCGTAAAACGAATGTCCACACATTCTGAACCTGAATATTGGAGTGCTAATTGCATTACTCCGAAACATCAATCAGCCAAAGCTATGCAATGGCACTTGATTAATGGTAAACCAATTTATGAACAATTTAACTGAAATAACAATTCTGATTCAACATCATAGGCTTCCGCGGATACCACTGATTCTGACCGACATGACGTTCGAGTTCAAATGACTTTGAGCTTCAGTACGCATTGCGTTCGCCAGGATTATCAATAAAGCGCAACTGTAATCTTTGCAAGTGTGCGCTTTGTATTTAGATAACCATTGATTCTCTCACGAGCGATTATACGTCGCATGCTCCAGAGTCGGTAAACGGTCTGATCTTTATGTCTATGCAGAAAATGGACAAGATCAAAAAACAGTCGCGGTGACGGTGTGCAATTAACCATATAAAAATGGTTTTCATATGTCATTACACAACAACAAAAGCACGTCACACAATACCATGGAGTTTCAATGCGTAATATTATTTGTTAACCAATACACTCGAAGCACGCCTTGTTCTCAGCACTGTACGCTATTTGAAGAAAAGCTTGTATATAGTCATCTGCTGTACACATTCAACTTTATTCTATACCGTTTTCGGTTTTTACAACCATTATCACTGGAAGAAAAGCAGTAGATCAGACGGATCAAAAATGCATACTACTCAGGCAAGACTCGTTAGCATACGAAATAGAACAATGTCACACTGTGGTATGTGAAACACACATAATTTGGGCCACAATACGTCTTACACTGGTATGTTAAACATACATAAGACATCGTTTGTTTGGTATGCTAATGAGTCTTGTATGAGTAGAATGCGTTTTTGATTTATCAATTGTAGAATTTTTCTATCTGTAATGATAGCTGTAAAAACCTGCCCTAGAAGCTGTGCGTTTTAAAGTGCCGCTTCTCGGACGAGGAGATACATTGGCACTGGTTCGAAACCGCCCCCCGATTAACGGCGACGTGAGCATGCTGGATATGGTTTTTAGGCGGTTCTCCACACCCCACTAGGTGAATACCGGTCTGCTACCGGAGCCCGCCTCAGTTACATGATTGGGAAACGTTTAGAAACTTTCCCACACTTCCACATGAATCACACTATCTGCAGACGGGTGGCGTATACAAATTCTGTACCAGAGGGTAAAAGGGGTGGCGAAAGGAAGAGAATCTAGCCACCCCCTAAATTAATCATGTCGAATCCGCTAATAAGCATGCCGATCCTGTGCAGATACGGGTAAGACAGGTGAAGAAGAAGAAGAAAATGATGATGACAGCTGTAATAACCGAATCCGGTGAAGAATAACGTTGAATGTGCATAGCTGATACCTATAAAAATGCTTTTCTTCACATTTTTAGCAGCTGCAGCTGTACACTATACTGGATAACTTAACCACCAAGACGCAGCAGTCGTCTGGTAAAGCACACAGGTTGTGCTCGTCTTGAAATGTAGGACCCCTTTTCACTGCCTGCACTTAGGCCGTAAAAGACTACTCCAGCAGATTTTTTTTTGCATCCACACATCAGCTACGTCCCATACTGACAATGGCAGTGTCACGTAGACACCTCCTTGGCGACCGTCTCGGAGAAAGCTGCTTATTCTTGGCCGTGTACGAGCTGCCTTCAGCTTAAGCACCTTGAGGCCCAGCATTTCGTTATATGTACCTCAGAGGTCACGCCATTCCAGCCACCGGTGACGAGCAACGGTCTTGTCCGCAGATTCTACCGCGGCGGCGGCGGCGGTTTCCAGAATATATTTTGGTTTCACTTGCTGCAACTGACTCCACTCACTCTTTCGTCATCCTCCAACTTGGACTTCGCAGTGCTCGCAACATTCAAGTACACGTGTGGCCGTCCTTTTGCGGTAGAAGCACGAGACTCCTCCAAGCATGACTGTCTGACTATAAGCAAGACAAACGTGGCTCTCTATATGGCATAGTCTTCATCAGTGCAGTGTTTTTGTTTACTTCAGTTTCAACGCCAAAAGCCAAGTGCACCGTTCGCAATACTACTACTACGTGATCAGGCCCAGTGGACCGCACGCATCTACAAGTTTCCTCCACCAGTGTATTCTGTCAATTGCTGCTATCCGCCATCCGTCCACATCTATTGACACTTGATTTAAATCTTCAAGGAGTCCATCCCTCCAATGCTTCTTGGGTCTACCTGGCGGTCTCTTTCCTGTAGGTGTGAAATCCAGGAGCTTCCGAGGCCATCTGTGATCCTCCATCCGGGCCACATGGCCGGCCCACTACATTCATTTGGCTTTGACAGTTCCTGCTACGTTGGGCTGCTGGTATAGTTCCTCAAGCTCTTGGTAGTATCTGATCCTCCATTCCCCTGTATCTGCATCCAGAACCGGACCGAAGATCTTCCGAAGCACTTTTCTCTCAAAACCAAGGAGCTTATGGAAGTCCTGTTTCCGGATGCTCCATGTCTCACAGCCGTATAGAACAACAGGCTGGTTCAGGGTTTTGTACAGTCGAATCTTCAACTGGCTGGAGAGATATCTGGATCGAAGCAGTTGTGCTAGGCTGTGGTAAGATCGGTTTCCTGCTTGAGTGAAAAGTGCCCCCAGACATTTGAATTCTTGCACTCTCTTGTAGGACTGGTCCCCAACCTGCAGTGATTGTAGACGATCAGCAGTCTGACAATGACCACGCTTCATAACGAGATTCTCTGTATTGGCTTCGTTTATGTTTAGCCCAAATTTGCTGGCAGCCTCCTTTAGTGCTTTGGTCATTTGTTCCAACTCCTCTTCCGACCTAGAGAGTAAACAGATATCATCTGCATGGGATAAGTATCACAGTCTCTTTCCTTCGATTTCAATCCCTTCGTTCTCTTGGAAGGTCTCGCGTACGATCTTCTCGAGGGCAAAGTTGAATAGGATAAGGGACAGCCTATCTCCTTGCCTGAGTCCTGTCACAATTTCAAAATAAGTCGACAATAACGTTGTATTGACTACAGTATAAGTGTGTCATGCCAATTGAAGCTTGTCACTATTATTCTCTATATGCTTAAATGATTTGGTAGAAATGGTTCAAATGGCTCTGAGCACTATGGGACTTAACATCTGAGGTCATCAGTCCCCTGGAACTTAGAACTACTTAAGCCCAACTAACCGAAGGACAACACACACATCCATGTCAGAGGCAGGATTCGAACCTGCGACCGTAGCCGTAGCGCGGTTCCAGACTGTAGCGCCTAGAACCGCTCGGCCACGCCGGCCGGCTCATTTGGTAGAGAGGATGGACAGCAATCCGTTGATGATACTGTGGTGTACGGTAAGGTGTCGAAGTTGACTGCCTGTAGCAGGATACAAGATGACAGGTTGGTGTGATCAATGGTAGCTATCTATTAACGTAGAAAAATGTAAGTTAATGCGAATGAGTAGGAAAAACAAACCCACAATGTTCGGATACAGCATTAGTACTGTCCTGCTTGACACAGTCGCATCGTTTAAATATCTGGGCGTAACGTTGCAAAACGGTATGAAATGGAACGAGATTGTGGTTATTGGGGCTGGGAAGGCGAATGGTCGACTTCGGTTTATTGGCAGAAAGTATGGGTCATCTGTAAAGGAGACCGCATTACTAGGACGTTCCAACAACACGCAGGTATTACTGACATGCTTCAGGAACTCAAATTGGAATCCCAGAAGAAAAGGTGGCACTCTTTTCGAAAAACACTATTAGAAAATTTAATGAACTGTCTTTCGAAGCTGTGGGGCGACGGCCTTGCCGCGGTGGATACACCGGTTCCCGTGAGATCACCGACGTTGAGTGCTGTTAAGCGTGGCCGGGGCTTGGATGGGTGACCATCCAGCCGCCATGCGCTATTGCCATTTTTGGGGGTGAAATCAGCCTCATGATGCCAATTGAGGAGCTAATCGACCGAATAGTAGCGGCTTCGGTCATGAATACCGGTAGAGCGGTGTGCTGACCCCACGCCCCTCCTATCCGCATCCTCCTCTGAGGATGTCACATCGGTCGGATGGTCCCGGTAGGCCACTCGTGGCCTGAAGACGGAGTGCTTTCGAAGCTGACTGCAGAATGCTTTTACTGCCTCCAACGTACACTGCGCGTAAAGACTACTAACATAAGATACGTGAAAGTAGGGCTCATATGGACGCATGTAGATAGTCGTTTTTCCCTCGCTCTATTTGCCAGTGGAACAGGAAAGGAAATGACTGGTAGTAATACATGGTACCCTCCACCACGCGCCGCACGGTGGACTGCGAATTATTTATGTAGATGTAGAGGCAGAACATCGGTGGAAGCAGAAAACTCGTCCTGACGTAAATAAAACTATACAAAAGGTTGTATTTGTTCAATTAATTAATCCGTAACCTGGGCGCTGAACCGCGATTAACATGAATAAATTAATGTCAGCTGCATATCAGCAGGATCCTTTGAGGAGTGATGATCCATCTTCGACTGCCGATCGTGGTCTGTAAAGGGTGGTCAACTGGACCATGGGCGCATTATTGACGACGGCTAATAGTTTTTCAAAGCAGCAACACTTGCCTTGGCATGGCAGGCAATTGGTTGTGAAATATAAGCTGTTTACAAGTATGTATCCTACACATTTTGCTTCAATAAATTGGAACACCTAATCGATTCATGTTTCATAGTGAGCAATCATAGGTAAGCATCCCATGTTGATGAGGTCTCCTTGGAGCAGTAACCTAAATGTTCTGTAGAACATGGTATTGCGATCACAAGCCCAGAAACAGTTTACTGAGGTTTTTTCTGTATCTCAGAATAGTGTCGGTCTTCAGCATGAATAATTTTCACCCAAAAGTTTCCTGTCCTGTATCAGCATGTGTGGCTTACTGTAGGTATTCGTAGAGTGGTATCTCAGTAGTGTAGATCATCGCCTCTTGTAGATAACATTTCTATTGATTAAATAGGTTTACTTTGTTTCTCAGAGAACAGAGCTATTCAACTCGTTTTATGAGCAGGAAATCAGGGAAGGATCTTTAACGCTCGCTTTGCCAAGGGGCGAGGGGAGGGGGTACTTTGGGCCCACCTTTTGAAAATATTAGAATCTAACCAGTTACTTTTGATTTTAAAATTTTGAAAAAAATGTTTACTGTTTTAATGAATTCTTCTGCCAGATTCCCTAACAGCTGTTCCCAATTTTTCTGTTACACTTAACCCAAAAATTTCAGTCTCAGTGGCATATTTTATACTTTCCCCTGTGACTGTCGCATTCAATATTTCGAGGTTCAGGGTCTCACTTGCACATCACTGTTTCTTTCAAAAGTACCTTCAGAGTAAAAGTGTGCACCAGTGATCGAATTTGCAATTTTTTCAGGTGGTCATAGTCGACAGTACATTGTACTGAAAGTGTGTTGACGTTGCTGAGTGTTAAAAGGTGTTAGGTTCTGGATCCCACTTACACATCAGCTCTTCTTTAAAAAGTATGTTATTAACGTAATTCAACAACTATTAATGTTTCTCGTTTTTTAATTTTTTCTGGGTGGGCGTAGGATAACCGTACCTGACAATGCGCGTTGTGGCATATGCCTTGATATTGTTGGGAATAATGTCCCATCGATATCTAAATTGTTTTAGATGGAGCCCTAGAACATTTAGAGAACGTCTGAAAAATGCAGTGTCAATAATGTAACGGGTTGGCGTTGAGCTTAACGGTGTGAGCATATATTTTGGGAAGACTGTGATCCACAGCCCCTAAATATTTAAAAAAATCCATTTTTATAGAATTCTATGAGGTGCTAACAAGCATATTGCTACTTGCCGCCAGTTTCTGTCTGACAGACAAGGAACCCATATGAGAACGTCGAAAGAAGGTCACATACATTTGACTCCATGAATGTGAATGTCATGATATTCAAAGAACATGCTAACAATAAAATTATGTAGCAGCCTAGATGGCATCATTATAGGTGCATTATCAACAGCGAAAATAAATTTCGAAGGCCATATGAGTCACTGAAAGTGAAATAAGGGGTACGTGGCATTGGATCTGATGCCTTTCGTACATATAACTGAAACAGCCATACAAGATGATACCGGCTTACGAAAAGGAAGTTGTGGGGGTTGTTAGGACGATATTTTCTCATTATTTTGGCCTCTGGTGCCTCGTAAAAAATAACGAAATAACGATTTATTCAATTCATTACCACACTTACACTTATTTCTGCAAAAATACCGTCACGAAAGTGTAAAAGTGCCAATAATATTCAGTTAACCAAACGTACAATACGGAATATAAAGTAATGTAAAAATTGTCAGTTGTGAAATTGCTGTGATGTGGTTGCCATCACTGTGGAAGCAATTCAGCATAGAGTCGTTGTGCATCTTCGCAAATGCATTCATTTGAAAATATACACGATGTGGATATTGCCCAGTTCTTCATCAGTAAGCCTGTCCATACTGTTTTGTAGCAGTGTTAACATACGAGTGGAAATCCTGAAGAAAACGTGCCGACGCAGTTCCAGAAATACTGTACGGAAGATTGGGGACGAAGAACAAAGTGGGCATTGCTGCGTCATGAGTGAAGCGAATAAGCTTGTTTTCAAACAAGACGCACAGAACATGCCATCGACATTTGAGCTTTCGGGTGTTTTTTTCATTGGAATCAAACGACAAGCAATTATTCTCAAACAAGCCACTGGAGACCTCGTATCCACTATACTAAAATACACAGAAAATATCCATGGACAACGTCTGAAATTTTTCCGAGGGAGTTTGGGTTTTCATATTGAACATCTTTAGTTCGTTTTATGAACAATGAGCGTAGTCTGCTTCTGATTCCATGTACAGTATCTCGTCAGATGTTATTCTACTCTCATTCCTTACAGGTAAAGTTCAGGGCTCATTACGATCAATAAGATCAAGTTTGTTGCCAATTTGTTGCATATCTAGGATTCTGTATTAGCCAAGCGGTCCAAGGCGCTGCAGTCATGGACTGCGCGGCTGGTCCCGGCGGAGTTTCGAGTCCTCCCTCGGGCATGGGTGTGTGTCTTTGTCCTTAGGATAATTTAGGTTAAGTAGTGTGTAAGATTAGGGACTGATGACCTTCGCCGTTAGGTCCCATAAGATTTCACACACATTTGAACATTTGATCAAGTTTGGTGACGTTTCCCAAGTGCAAAGTTTAGTTCCTTAAACTTATTTGCTATTTTTAAGACATTAAATACAATTATATCTGGGACTACTATTTCAGCAATAAACTGTAGGGAAACGGGCTAGTTATTACACAGACAACAGGTTGTAAGCGTATTTTGAGGTAACCGCTAGTAGCAACACAATTTCTTTGCCGTAGATGGTGTCAATCTATAGTACAGTACGCTAGAGGGCAGGCAGTCAGTATTACAGAGGCTGCCAGGAGTGTTTTTTAATAGCGATGTAGACTTCCTATATATTAGTGCAAGTAGCGTATCATGTGGAAGTCATGAAGTGAGGTGAGAGATAAAATATTTAACTTTTCTCTGTTCGTTGATTCTCTGTTGATGCTTATAAATAAACGAATATCAAACATGAAATATTCAATTCTGGATACGAAAATGTGTATCACAAACAGAAAAAAAATCAAAAGCTTTGTTCAACATGCCTTGGATAAGTAGGCTATGTCCCGAGCAAGGTCTTAAGGGCTTGGAAAGTCTCACCGTGGTTCAATAGCCGTGTCAGAAAACTTCTTTGAAGAAAGAGAGCTTCTGGAGGTGTCAAAACCTAGAAGACAAGCAAAAGCCGAACGAGGCTAAAATAAAAGTAGAGCGATTAGACAAGTATCCAGTGACTTTAAAAGCAAAATTTTGTCAACCGAACTGATCAGAAACCGTAGGAAATGGTTCAAATGGCTCTGAGCACTATGGAACTCAACATCTGAGGTCATCAGTCCCCTAGGCTTAGAACTACTTAAACCTAAGGACATCATACACATCCATGCCCGAGGTAGGATTCGAACCTGCGACTGTAGTAGCTGCGCGGATGCGGACTGAAGCACCTAGAACCGCTCGGCCACAACGGCCTGCTAAGCCGTAAATTTTTTGTCCTTACGTAAAATCAGTGATCGGTCCAAAATCATTTATACAATAACTCAGTGACTACATAAGCACCGAAACGGAATGTAACAGAGAAGGCCGAAATACTGAATTCAGTCATCCGAAGTCGTTTCAGCGCAGAAGATCATAATGCGTCCCTCCTGCCAACTGTTCCTCCTTTCAGTCATCCTATTGTTGTTGCTGTTGTGTTCTTCAGTACTGAGACTGGTTTGATGCAGCTTACAGTAAAGCTGTATGCCCTCGGGAAAAATTACGGCAATCATCCTGAGAACATCGAAATGGCAGATATTGAGGCGATTGCGGAATAGAAAGGCAGATACAATCCCTTAGTAGTGGAAAGGCTTCATGACGAGGTGAGATACATGTAAGATTCTACAAAGACTATGTGAAAGAACTTGGTCCCCTTCTTGCAGCAGTTTATCGTAGTCCGTTGGAGCAACGAAGGGTATCAGCGAATGGAAAAAACTCACAGACCATTGCTATTTACAAGAAGAGCCGTGTCACCGATGCTCATAATTATAGGCCAATATCGTTGACGTCAATCTGTTGTAGAATTATGGAACATGTTGTATGCTCAAGGAGCACAGGTTGATGCCGTGTTCCTTGACTTCAGGAAGGCGACACCATCCTATACTACCATATACTGAGTCAAAATCGATATTATCTAGTGTCGGACCAGATTTGCAACTAGATTCAAGCCTCACTTGCAGATAGAACGCAACACGTCGCTCTTAACAGCACATAATGGGCAAATGTAAAGCTCATTTCTGGAGTATCCCGAAGAGTAGTGATAGAACCGTTTCTCTTTATTATGTGTATTAATGATCAGCGTTGGATGCTCTTAAAGACTGTTCACAGATGATGCGGTTGTATGTTCAGAAAGTAGCAACGTTAGAAGACGTTAAGGACTTGCAAAATGACCAACAGAAGATTACTGAATGGTGCAGGCACTGAGGGTTGCATGTGACGTGAATGAATGTAGCATACTGCGCAGATATCCAGAGCATAAGTGAAATGACCACATACAAGAAACAGTAGGAAAAACAGGTGCCAGACAGATTCATAGCAATAATCTTAAGGAAATATAACTCATACACAAAAAAGTGGCTTACAAAGCGCTTGTTCATCGATTATTGAGTATTGTTCATCATGCGGACCCTTTTCAAGTCGAACTGATATAAGAGACAGATGAGATCCAACATGAGCGACGCCTTTATTCAAGTAATCATTTAATCGGCATGACAGCTTTATTGAGATTATCAACGAACTCCAGTGGCACACGCTGCAAGAAAGGCATTGTGATTTAAGGGACGGCTTACTACTGAAAGTTCGAGAGAGTACTTTCCTGGAAAAGCCGGACAACATATAATCTCCTCCCGCATACATCTCGCGAAATGACCACGGTGAGAAAATTCTAGAAATTACAGCTAATAAAAAGGCTTACCGATAGTGATTCCTCCAACTTGCCACTCGCGAGTGGAACAGGGAAAGGGGATCAACATTCGAACGTGGTAGCACAACAGCAACGGTTACAGAATATCAGGTGTAATAGATAGTTGACTCGTGCCGACATGTAGCTGCTAAAATGATCTGGTATTTTATGACATTGGTTTTTCTGACGCGACAAGCCCTTGATTCTAGAGGCCTTAACTTTTACATTTGGACGACCTGCAGACAGTTGCCAACATGTTTAATGTTGGGATTGCATTACTGAATCATGGATAACGTGAAGTTAGTTTCCTGTCCTTCTGACGAAGACGGGTTTAAATCCGTTGAAACTATGGTAAATGTTAAATGAAAACCACCATTTATTGCAACTGGTTGATTGTCTATTACACCTGAAGAGGGAGCCAGTTTGTGTTGCCAGAAATGTCCTCTGCCACACACCGTCAGGTGGCTTGCGGAGTGTTGATATGATGTAGTGGCAATGTGTGGGACAATTTATGCCTATTTAGTTGGGGCTAGTTGCTATTGTGTAACAACCTGCCCCGTGTCACGAGCTTATTTTACTTATGAAGGCAATAGGAGAAATTACAGAAAGAATACAGAGGTACAACGCCAAAAGAAACTAATTGCGAAGCAGCAAAAGGGCTAATGTCAGATTATGAGATATTGGTAAAAACAAAACTGACAAATTGTAAGAGAAAAAAAGAACAATAAATTATGCAAAATTATAACATTTTTGATCAATACTTAATAGGATACACTATGTTTAACAACTTATGCTACACACTGTGACGAAATGCCCCGTTTTGAGGCAAATTGTTTCAGTAAGGAAGACAGGAAACATGCCAATACAGTGATATTCCTGATAGCGGAGCGTAAGGGAAAAACTAAGGCAGTGAATCTGCAATAATGGTAATAAATTCTGAGATATTTTAGCCTTATAATGGCTATAAAATGTTGTAGAAAAATCATTGAAAAAAATTGTGACAGCTAGTCCTGGTCTCCCCTATTTTGAAACGATGCTTTTTAAATTTCTCGATTCCTTGAGAGATATTGTTATTTACAGAATGGTATGAGGTGAACCACCACAAGCTTTTGTAACGTTTATTTACTCACTGACGACCAGCTTTGGTCTAGTGAGCATTTTCAAGTTATGAATTAACGCTTGTTTTGTAAACAAAACCGCCTATTCTTTGCAATATTCACGTTGTTAAAAGCACCGTGTTCGAACAAATAGCTATATCTAGTCGCAAAAGAATAATAGTACACCACCAAAAGAAGGAAAAACATGGTGAACAGTGTTAAACAGTTCAGAATACAAAATTGCGCTTATGTTTTGGAAACAGAGGGTAGGGCGACCTCCAGACCAGATGAGAGGAAACGCAGGTCACAGCAGACTATCCCACTCAACATGCCTTAGAGCCAGACAAAGGCGAAACGCGCCTGGGAAAAGTAAATTAATTTAAAGCGAGTAAAGGCGGTTTTATTTACAAAACAACTATATCTGTGCTTGCTACGGAGCATGGTCACGCAAACAAACTTGTTAACACTACACCATTCTATAGAATGATTCCTTGGTGGCAAATAAATAATTATGTTAACCTAATCTGTACTCCAGGATGGCAGCTTCATCAAAACTAGTTGTGCATGAATGAAAACACATTACAGTAGCTTTTAGTGGTTTCTGTGATACCATTTTACATAAACATGGAAGACATTACATAAACATAGAAGTCATTATTTAGCCGTGTGTACACACAATACATTGCTATCAATGACACCTTTATCTTTACAAGAACATTATTTCCCCAATATATGTGACTAATCACCTATGTGTAGGATGTCTGAACTGTGTGTTCCGTGATGAATGCAGTATTGGTTCATATTGTTCGAGGGGGGGGGGGGGGGGGGGAAACAGATGTAGTTGTTTGATAAGCCCGGACAAAAGTTTTATATGCAACGCGAACTATATCTTGGTACTGCTTGTTATTTTCCAATGTAAATAAAAACAGAGACTGCCGTGTATACATGTTGCAGTACAGAAAATAAATTTACCACATGCAGTCACACCAATTTACGACAGTAGTATTTGATAACCGGACAGCTGTAAAAATGTTACATAGTAATGCAATAACTGCACAGAGCACTTACTCTGAGAAGCAAAACCAACTGTTATTAGTGCCATACGCTGATATCGCAACTGTTTGCTGAATGAAAGAAATACCGCTCGAATTGTAGTTGAGAACCTGGCTAGCACATCACTGGACTCGTAACATTTTAAATCCACCTGACGTATAGTTCTATCACTCGGGCGTTGTTTCTCTACAGCAAACGATAAGAGCTAAAGTCTGTCTGTACTTATATTCTACGTTCGTACGCCTCTGCTTTTTCATCTTCCGTTATATACTATGCGCATATATCTATCATGGCAGTTTTCAGAACCACTTCTAAGCGCTTTGCTGTGGATAAGAGAGACAATTTACTGATTCCATGGCCACAGCACCCGATTTGCAGAACAAATGGCCTGTGTGTTCGGGCGTCAGAATGGGTAATTAAACATTGTGCACGTGTCTGAGCTGTGTCGAGGAGAACAACTCGTCCATTTAATTGAACTACTCTGAGATCGCTCTATGGGTGTGCCAGGGTACTGCGTCTTCCTACCAATTGCCACATACCTTGGTCGTGAGATGACAGCGATGTATGCATGTTGCAATCGGTCGTCCAATATAGTTTGAAACTGTGCCGTTGAGTGCTTGTGCATCTGAAAGCCTAATGTGCACAACAAGAATTAAAGGGTACTTACACGAGAAACGACCTTTCTCATCCTCAGTACTCTATGTCCACAGCAACAAATGTGCCCCGTGAAATATCTTACCTTGTGCGCCTAACACTATGTGACATTTCAAAGAAAGAAATAGACGCACACTGAAGGTAGGAAAGTAGGATCCTTCTTGAATCGCAAGTTGTGGCACACAGAAATAACATTGTTTTTCTTAAGGTTGGTTGGTTGGTTGATTTGGGGGGGGAGGGAGGGAGGGAGGGAGGGGGGGTACCAAACTGCGAGGTCATCGGTCCCATCAGATTAGGGAACGATTGGTAAGGAAGTCGGCCTTGCCACTTCAAAGAACTCATTCCGGCATTTGACTGAAGCGATTTAGGTAATTCGCGAAAAACCTAAATAAGGATGGCCAGACTCGGGTTTGAACCGTTGTCCTCCAGAATGCGAGTCCAGTATGCTAACTACAGCGCCACCTCGCTCGGTTTTTTAAGAACACTGAACATTACGGGGGCCTCTGATCAAAACGTACATAGTCTCTTTCAGAATCACTGCTTTTCATCATAGTGCTTGACAGTCGCAACAAGTTGAAAAATCACTCCATTAGAACGAGCGACAACGCACTGAGAATCCGTTTAAATACATTCTGGTACGGAAATAAGGTCCACGCAGCCCGTATTCTGTGGTACAAGTGTACCTCACCTAACCACTCCTGATATTTTCCCCATAAACTTGTCTAAATGGAGAACTGATGCGCAAAACTTTTGATGTGAGAGAGAAGCACAGAGAATTCTACCGAACTGCTGCACACACACCAGCGTAATATGGATTGATTTGAAACTTCCTGGCAGACAAAAAACTGGAAACTTGGCTTTTTCACGTGAAAGTGCTCTACTGACTGACCTCTCCAAGTACAATCCACGACCCGCCATCACAGCCTTACTTCATCAAACAGAACATTTCTCCCACTTCACAAACCTTTTACGGCGTACCTAGCATGTCTAACACTCCCTGGAACAAAGTATATTACGGAGAAAAGGCTTATGTACAGCCTGCGGTATTGTTCCCAGAAAGAATTTCCATTCTACAGCGGCGTGTTCGCTAATCTGAAACTTCCTGTTAGATTAAAACTGTGTCCCAGAGCAGAAAGAAAACATGGAAAGTGCGAGTAGCGCTCGAGCTCTGGGAGTTCCGTACAAACTTAATTATGAATCGGGTGATTCAAAAAGAGAGGATACATTTCAATTGTTCATTAATGACAAACTATAAGAGACAGATATACATTGCGTATATCACTGATGAGAGGAAGGTTTAAAGTTTTGAAATAGCTATCCTGTTGTTTTTGTGTATGACGAATATAACATCAGAGAAATCATTTTGTGTTTCTGAACTTCCGCGAAGTCAATCCATTGTTCGAGAGCAGCGTGCATTGCGACGCTGATTCAGCAAGAAGCCGCCTCTGCAAAGGCAGATTTGTGACTCGCATAGACAGATCTTGGAAGTTGGTTGCAGATGTCAAGGGAAGGCCAGTGGTCGGCCATGCACGTCTCATCAAAATGTCGAGCGTATCCGAGATGCGTTCATAGGGAGCCCCTGAAGTCCACGATGCGGCAGGCTAGGAACTTCAGCTTCCTCAAACGACGGTGTGGCGTCTTCTGAAACGACACCTGCTTATGAAGACTTATAAGCCGCAACTGCTGCAGCATTGCAATTTCGTGCCGGCGACTGTAAGAGACCCAACGGCCTTGCCGCAGTGGTAACACCGGTTCCCGTCAGATCACCGAAGTTAAGCGCTGTCGGGCTGGGCTAGCACTTGGATGGGTGACTATCCGGTCAGTCGACTGCTGTTGGCAAGCGGGGTGCACTCAGCCCTTGTGAGGCAAAAAGAGAAGCTACATGATTGAGAAGTAGCGGCTCCGGTCTCGGAAACTGACATACGGCCGGAAGAGCAAATAAAGACTTTGGTAAATCAGCTTATATTTCGACTTCTTTGTATACTCGTAATAAAAGAAAAATATCTGTAAATGAGTCTGTACTCATTTGGGTTACAGGTAAAGGAGTATGTGAATTTGTTAAGTTTGTTGGTGACTGTACTTCGTATTTTCATAAATAAATTGATCATTATGTAAATCGATCTGTAGCGTCAGCCATTAACCGGACATGGGTACATCACGAACCGGGGGGCTCAAGGAGGCAACAGTTTTGTTCTATTAATAGGCTTATCGCTTGACCTTGGTGACCTCTCGAAGCTGCAGCTGGCTTACGCAATCGTGGCGGCGCGCCAGCGGGACGCACATACTCAAAACACCCAGCATGCGCGTCCGGGATAACGCTCCCGCTGGCACTGTGAAAATTTTCTAAGTCCAAGCTACCGCATACACTATATAAGCGAGCGAGAGCCGCGCAGAGGCTCATTCGCGCTGCTGCTGCTGCACAGGCAACTGCATTGAACGCCGCCACGATGCCTTACAGGAGATTTTGTCGCCGTTCTAAACAGACAGTCTATAAAACGATCGAGAACATAGAGTTCGCCACAACAGCTGGAGACAAGAAGAACCGCATGCCAGTTCAGAGTGTTGCTGCTACTGCAGCAAGGTCGACGGACCTTGTGTTTTCTGTGGTTGTAGACTTAATTTTAGTATTAACATTAATGACCACATGCCCCTCCATATCCGCAACCAGTGACGCCTGTCGTCTGAGGATGACCCGGCGGCCGATCGGAACCTTTGGGCCTTCATGGCCTGTTCACGAGGAGGACTATAAGATAAGTAACGAATTTTGCGTTTCAGTTTTGAAGGAAACGGCAGAGGACACTTTTTTCGAACGACTCATTTTTTTCGGACGAATCAACGTTTCATACACTGGGTAAAGTAGACCACCATAGTGTAAGAATTTGGTGGGTACAAAATCCTGACTTCTTCATCGAACATCAAAGGACTTACCGACACTGTATGTATTTTGTGCCGTTTCTGTTCACAAAGTTTGTGACTTTCTTTTTTTGGGGAGGCAACTGTGACTGGAACGTCATACCTCGACATGCTGTCAAATTTGTTGATTCCTCAACTTCATGGAGATTCCAACAATTTCATTTTCATGCATCACGGCATCCCGCCTAACTTTTATCTTCAGGCGCGGCGTTATCACCACCAATTCTCCATGTTATTTTGGAAGAGGTAGACAGCTAGATCTTGTTCATTGCTTTTGACCTGCCAGGTCATCTGACCTGAAAACAAGCGACTTTTTCTTTGAGGGTACATTGAGTCTTTGTCCCGCATAGTTTTAAAATAGGGGAGACCAGGACTAGTTGTTTCAATTTATTTCACTAGTTTTTCCACAACAAGTTTTTATAACTATTATAAGGCTAAATATCTCAGAATGTATTACCATTATTGTAGATTAACGGCCTAGTTCTTCCCTTGCCTCAGCTATCAGGAATATCACTGAATTGGCATTGTTTCCTGTCTTCCTTACTGTAACAATTTGGCTCAAAACGGGGCATGTCGTCACAGTGTGTAGCATAAGTTGTTAAACATAGTGTAGCCTATTAAGTATTGATCAAAAATGTTATAATTTTGCATAATTTATTATTGTTTTTCTCTTACATGCAATTTGTCAGAATGGTTCAAATGGCTCTGAGCACTATGGTACTTAACTTCTGAGGTCATCAGTCCCCTAGAACTTAGAACTACTTAAACTTAACTAACCTAAAGACATCACACACATCAATGCCCGAGGCAGGATTTGAACCTGCGACCGTAGCGGTCGCGTGGTTCGACTGTAGCGCCTAGAATCGCTCGGCCACTCCGGCCGGCTGCAATGTGTCAGTTTTGTTTTTACCAATATCTTATAATCTGACATTAGCGCTTTTGCTGCTTCGCAGTTAGTTTCTTTTGCCGCTGTACCTCTGTACTCTTTTTGAAATTTCTCCTGTTGCCTTCATAAGGAAAATAAGCTCGTGAAACGGGGCAGGTTGTTACACAATAGCAACTAGCCCCAACTAAATAGGCATAAATTGTCCCACACGTTGCCCCTACATCACATCAACACACCGCAAGCCACCTGAAGGTGTGTGGCAGAATACATTTCTGGTAACACAAACTGGCTCCCTCTTCAGGTGTAATAGACAATCAACCAGTTGCAATAGATGTTAGTTTTCATTTAACATTTACCATAGTTTCAACGGATTTAAACCCGTCTTCGTCAGAAGGACAGGAAACTAACTTCACGTTATCCGTAACTCAGTAATGCAATCCCAACATTAAATGTGTCGACAACAGTCTGTACGTCGTACATATGTAAAAGTTAAGGCCTCTAGAATCAAGGGCTTGTCGCGTCTGAAAAACCAATGTCATAAAATACCAGATCATTTTAGCAGCTACATGCCGACATGAGTCAACTATCTATTACACATGATATTCTGTAACCGTTGCTGTAGTGCTACCACGTTCGAATGTTGATCCCCTATCCCTGTTCCACTCGCGAATGGCAAGTTGGAGGAATCACTATCGGTAAGCCTTTTTATTAGCTGTAATTTCTAGAATTTTCTCACCGTGGTCATTTCGCGAGATGTATGTGGGAGGAGATTATATGTTGTTCGGCTTTTCCCGGATAGTGCTCTCTCGAACTTTCAATAGCAAGCCGTCCCTTAAATCAGAATGCCTTTCTTGCAGCGTGGGCCTCTGGAGTTTGTTGATAATCTCAATAAAACTGTCATGCCGCTTAAACGATCCCTTGAATAAAGACGTCGCTCATGTGGGATCTCATCTATCTCTCATATCAGTTCTACTTGATAAGGGTCCGCATGATGAACAACAGTCAATAATCGATGAACAAGCGCTTTGTAAGGCACTTTTTTGTGTACGATTTACATTTTCTTAACATTATTGGTGTGAATCTCAGTCTGGCATTTGTTTTCCTACTCTTTCTTGTATGTGGTCATTTCGCTTATGCTCTGGATATCAGCGCAGCATGCTACATTCATTCACGTTACATTCAACTGTCAGTGCCTGCACCATTCCGTAATCCTCTGTTGGTCATTTTACAAGTCCATAACGCTGATATTAAACCTCCTGGCAGATTAAAACTGTGTGCCGGAATGATAATCGAACTTGGGACCTTTGCCTTTCGCGGGCAAACGCTCTACCAACTGAGCTACCCAAGCACGACTCACGCCCCGTCCTCTCGGCTTTCTCATTCTGGATACATCCCCCAGGCTGTGACTAAGCCATGTTTCCGCAATATCCTTTCTTTCAGGAGTACTAGTTCTGCAAAATTCGCAGGAGAGCTTCTGTAAAGTTGGGAAAGTATGAGACGAAGAACTGGCAGAAATAAATCTGTGACGAAGAGCGTGAGTCGTGCTTGGGTAGCTCAGTTGGTAGAGCACTTGCTCGCGAAAGACAAAGGTCCCGTGCTCGAGTTTCGGTCTGGCACAAAGTTTTAATCTGCCAGGAAGTTTCATATCAGCGCACACTCCGCTGCAGAGTGAAAATCTCATTCTGCATACGTTTTGTCTGAAGCACTGTCTTCTTTCCGCCACAGATGGCGGTGTAATCGCAGTAATTTACGGCATGCTAGTCAATGGTCCCTGAATAGCCAATGGCACGTGGTACCCCACCTCCACGCTGCGAGGGCAGGCAGGCAAGCATTTTATAATTTGTAATTGGAAACGCCACTCGCAACGTCGTATTCCTCCGACATATCGAACATAGGAGCACTCAGCGTGCCACCACGACCGTGTAGCGAACTACGGCGTATCATAACAGGCAGTATACTGCCACCGGAGCTCACATATCATGCAGACGAATAAGAAAAAAATGGCTCTGAGCACTATGCGACTTAACTTCTGCGGTCATCAGTCGCCTAGAACTTAGAACTAATTAAACCTAACTAACCTAAGGACATCACACACATCCATGCCCGAGGCAGGATTCGAACCTGCGACTGTAGCGGTCGCTCGGTTCCAGACTGTAGGGCCTAGATCCGCACGGCCACTAGACGAATAAGAGATAGCATCTCTAATTATTACAGTACTGACGTAGTGTTTATTACCTGCTCCCCTACCTAATCATTTGGACAACAGACGTACAAGTGGACGATGAATGTAGCAACCACGGAAGAAACAAGTGAAATGATCCTGAATTACGGTGAATTTAGGAGAAAAAGTGAGGGTACTAGAAAGCCGCCGAAGTGGCCGTGCGGTTCTGGGCGCTACAGTTTGGAGCCGCGTGACAGCTACGGTCGCAGGTTCGAATCCTGCCTCGGGCATGGATGTGTGTGATGTCCTTAGGTTAGTTAGGGTTAAGTAGTTCCAAGTTCTAGGGGACTGATGACCACAGCAGTTAAGACCCCTAGTGCTCAGAGCCATTTTTTGAGGTTACTAGAATGAGATTTTCACTCTGTAGCGGAGTGTGCGCTGGTATGAAACTTCCTGACAGATTAAAACGGTATGGCGGGCCGAGACTCGAACTCGGGACCTTTGTCTTTCGTGGGCAAGTGCTCTACCAACTTTATTTTTCTTTTTTTTTTTGTTTAACCTCATTTTGTTCGTTCGTCTGTTCGGTGCGGACGTCGCAAGACACCCGTTTCAGTTCGTTGTTGATCCATTTACTCAGTTTTTTTGTTACAGAGGGCAGCTAACCCTCTGACCGAACACGCTGAGTTACCGTGCCGGCAACCAACTGAGCTACCCAAGCACGACTCTCGCCCCGTCCTCACAACAGACGAGGTACTTGCAGAAGTAAAGCTATGAGAACGAGGCGTGAGTCGTGCTTGAGTAGCTCAGTTGGTAGAGCACTTGCCCGCGAAAGGCAAAGGTCCCGAGTTCGAGTCTCGGCCCGGCAGACAGTTTTAATCTGCCAGGAAGTTTCAGGTGAGGTTGCTCGTTCCTTGTATGCCGAGCGTTTTCCAGAGAAAGCTCACTCTCGTTCGTTCCTTTACTAGGTAGTGAACACCTTTGTATCTGCTGACGGTGTACAGACCGGCAAAAGGAAACGAAGCAAACGTGTTACAGGGGAAGCTCGTGAAACAACTGTACTAGCGGCACTGCACCACAACCTACGGATAAGAGCCCGGAAATTACACCGAAATTGTGGTATGTCCGTAGTTAATATTGTCGCGATACTGCATCATCGTGTCATCCATAATTCCTGTCACTGCATCAAAAAAACTTCATGGCGACTATTTCCATTACCGGGCAGTGTTTTGTGATTGAGCACGTCAACAAATACAAACGACCCCGATGATCTTTGTCGAGGTACTATTTTCCGACGAGTCTACATTCGCAAACCATGGTAGCCTTAGCCGGCATAACATGCATTACTGGAGTATAGACAGTCCCCAGTGGTGACGGTACGTTGACCATCAACGTCCTTGATCGGTTAACGTATGATGTAGCGTCATGGGGAACAAACGGTGACACGTTGGGTGGACCAACCTTTTTGGAACAGGAAGTACCAATACTATAGCAAGCTGTTGTCCTGGACGTTCAACAACATACGTTGCTTCAGCATTACGGTTGCCTAGCGCATTACGCAATTGAAGCACGGGAGGTATTAGACCGTGTTTACTCTGGTATGAGGATCGGCAGAGGTGGTCGTATTAATTGGCCCGCTACGTTGCCTGATGTGACGTCGCCACATTTCCTTCTTTGGCGGTATTTAAGAGGTAAGATGTATCAGCCAATGCCAACAGGTCATGAAGATATTGTAAACCGTACCACAAATGCCTGTGCTGACACATGCGCAGATAGGCTTCTGTCCTGTGTACGTACGGTTATTTGAAAATCTGATCACGAAGTGTATTGAAGTTGGCGGTACTACATTTGAACCCTTATTCCAATTGGAAAAGTAGAGTACCGTTCGACTCGACCCACTGCCGCAGTGGCGCGTCGAGTAGTCCCTTGTTTGTTATGTCGGAGGAATACAAAGTTAAGAAATTATGGCCTATACAACCCCCGCAGCATGGAGGTGGGGTCCAATATGCCATTGGATAGGTTCAAATGGCTCTGAGCACTATGGGACTTAACATCTATGGTCATCAGTCCCCTAGAACTTAGAACTACTTAAACCTAACTAACCTAAGGACAGCACACAACACCCAGTCATCACGAGGCAGAGAAAATCCTTGACCCCGCCGGGAATCGAACCTGGGAACCTGGGCGTGGGAAGCGAGAACGCTACCGCACGACCACGAGCAATATGCCATTGGTTTTCAAGGGCCATTGAGCAGCATGTCGTAAATTACGATTGATTTCTATTCATACGATTACAGCGCAATCTGAGGAGAAACGAAGAAAATGCTTCAGACAAAACGTATGTAGAATTTGCCGTAGAATCGTAATCTGTGGCAACAAACGGGGTTCCCCATCGAATATTTTAGAGCTGGACGGGACTAGGTGGGGAACCGAGTGTGGTATCATTGGATGTCACCCTTCGAGTAAAACAAATTTTAATCATAACAGTAGAGGTTGAAAATACCGCTTCGGTTGTAAATTTCTTTTATTATCACGACCGGTTTCGGGTTGTCATAAGCCCATCCGCAGGTGTCGCAACTGTGCTGGGGCCCCCAAGCGCCGCTCAGCTGAAGATGGTCTTCCAGTAAGATTGTTCGTTAATCATAAGATCTTTTAATTTTCGAGATATTTCAATGTCTTCAGTTAAACCTTAACTAAGGAGGTGACTATTCTGTAACTCTGGACCCCTCAGTTTAGCCCGAGATTTAAGGCGCAAATAATTTGAAATTTTTAATTTAAGTTATGTAATAATTACTTTTTCAATTATTTAACTGTTCATTAAATCCTCTTTGTTAATTTAATTCCACTAAACAACGCCTGTAGTATATTACTTTTATCACACAAAATCAAAAACTTTTGTGCGTTTTTTTTAAATAGTTCGTATAAACGATCTGTTACACAACTGAATTTTGCCCTACATCTACATCTACATCCATACTCTGCAAACTACCTGACGGTGTGTGGCGGAGGGTACCTTGAATAGCTCTACCGGTTCTCCCTTCTATTCCAGTCTCGTATTGTTCGTGAAAAGAAAGATTGTCGGTATGCCTCTGTGTGGGCTCTAATCTCTCTGATTTTATCCTCATGGTCTCTTCGCGAGATATACGTAGGAGGGAACAATACACTGCTTGACTCCTCGGTGAAGGTATGTTCTCGAAACTTCAGCAAAAGCCCGTACCGAGCTACTGAGCGCCTCTCTTGCAGTCTTCCACTGAAGTTTATCTATCATCTCCGTAACGCTTTCGCGATTACTAAATGATTCTGTAACGAAGCGCACTGTTCTCCGCTGGATTTTCTCTATCTCTGTTTTATCAACCCTATCTGGTAAGGATCCCACACTGCTGAGTATTCAAGCAGTGGGCGAACAAGCGTACTGTAACCTACTTCCTTTGTTTTCGGATTGCATTTCTTTGGGATTCTTCCAATGAATCTCAGTCTGGCATCTGCTTTACCGAAGATTAATTTTTTATGGTCATTCCATTTTAAATCAATCCTAATGCATACTCCCAGATAATTTATGGAATTAACTGCTTCCAGTTGGTGACCTGCTATATTGTAGCCAAATGATAAGGCATCTTTCTTTCTTTCTATGTATTCGCAGCACATTACACTTGTCTACATTGAGATTGAACTGCGCGCTACAGTCTGGAACCGCGCGACCGCTACGGTCGCAGGTTCGAATCCTGCCTCGGGCATGGATGTGTGTGATGTCTTTAGGTTAGTTAGGTTTAAGTAGTTCTAAGTTCTAGGGGACATAGAGCTCAGAGCCATTTGAACCATTTTGAAGATTCAATTGCCATTCCCTGCACCATGCGTCAATTCGCTGCAGATCCTCCTGCATTTCAGTACAATTTTCCATTGCTGCAACCTCTCGATATACCACAGCATCATCCACAAAAAGCCTAAGTGGACTTCTGATGTCATCCACAACGTCATTTATGTATATTGTGAATAGCAACGGTCCTACGACACTCCCCTGCGACACACCTGAAATCACTCTTACTTCGGAAGACTTCTCTCCATTGAGAATGACATGCTGCGTTCTGTTATCTAGGAACTTTTCAATCCATCACACAATTGATATGATAGTCCATATGCTCTTACTTTGTTCATTAAACGACTGTAGGGAACTGTATCGAACGCCAGCGGAAGTCAAGAAACACGTCATCTACCTGGGAACCCGTGTCTATGGACCTCTGAGTCGTGGACGAATAGAGCGAGCTGGGTTTCACACGATCGTCTTTTTCGAAACCCATGTTGATTCCTACAGAGTAGATTTCTAGCCTCCAGAAAAGTCATTATACTGGAACGTAATACGTGTTCCAAAATTCTACAACTGATTGACGTTAGAGAAATAGGTCTATAGTTCTGCACGTCTGTTCGACGTCCGTTCTTGAAAACGGGGATGACCCTCTAAAACGTTGTCGTATATATGTAGCAAGTACTGTTCAATTAAAACTAAATTCCGGGGTTTAAACTTGCACACAAAAATTACTCTCGAGGGGTATGAAAAGAAACTGCAAAACTGGCATTCAGTGCTCTGATCTAAATTTTTCTTTATCGCCACCCGTAACACATTTGATTTTAATTAACACATTAACCGCTTTATTGAAGACACTCATCACAGTTGTTAATAAGTTCTTCCTTTGAGAGAACGTCTTTTTCGCAGGGGGAACTGTGATCACTGGCTATTGTAAAATCGTAGCCATTTTCGTCTGTTTATTGATCTACTGACATCTCCCTCCATTCATGGAATAACATTTCATCAAACTTAAGATTGTTGAAACTGAAATGGTATTGCCAACATATTTTGTACTATACTAAAGAAGCAAGGTACGTAGTTCACGAGATGCGGTCTAAGAGACCCCATCAGGTGTCAATAATACGTGTCAACAACAAAGGTGATAACGCAACCGACACGCAAAACATTATAGTACTGGTAATTTAAGGAGGGAGTCATATAAGCCTTCCGCTAGAACTGAACACGCAGAGGGAGAACGAAAACTTTCACTTGGTTTGAGAGATCACACCTAGAGGATTAAGTGTTAAAATAAACAACCTGAACAAATGGTCCGTAGCCTAAGAGGTATATTAAACACTGGTGTAGCGCATGCTGTCGCTTTCGTACCGATGCACTTTGCGATTGTCAACATATATGACATAAATGGCCATATGTTTTGATTGCATAGACTTAGAAGCTTTAATTATTTATATTACCAAGGGACCACACACCTTAGTATCTGACGTAAATTTCGACTTGATACGTCGTCCCCTCCCTGAGAAGAAAGGGCTTTAACAGACGGATAAGAAATGGCAAGAAGATCTGTTTATCTGATATTACTACACGTTAACAATTTTCGGATTTTTTTTTATTACTTGTACTGTGATACATAACCTCCGGCCAAATTTCGTTATTCTTGGTCAACGGGAAATAACCTATTCATTTTCAGGAGTGAGTCTGCATCAAAGTATGTGAATAAATAGTGATCTCTTCTGACTGCATTGACTTAAAAGCTTAAATTTTTTGCGTCGGCAAGAGATCGTAAAACTTTGTAGTTGACATAAGTTTCAGCTTGATACCTCTGTCCCCTCCAGAGAAGAAGGGGTCTGAACGACGGAGAGACAGACAACACAGTGTTCCTAGAAGGGTTCCGTTTTTGACGACTGAGGCATGGAACTCTAAAACGAAGGAAATCACGTAACCAACATGAAGTAGAAATTAACTTCATTGTGATTCAAGGAGATGCACGCAAAATGTTACTTTGAGGAGGAGACTCAGCGAGTAGCAGAAAACACTGCGTGTGCTTAGAATGATATCAGTGTTACATAGATGTCACAGGTTAACTGCACAATAGTTAAATATCTCCCTGGTGATGCTTCCCAAGGAAATCACTTACTTGTGAGAATGTCGATATTTATGTGGGGACCCGGGCGCTGCGATTCATTGTGCAAAGTAAAAGCCAGTGGTCTTAGGCAGAGGCCTGCCGCTAGTGAGTGTTCTGACTCAAAGATGTCGACAGCCACACTGAGTTAACTATCACACGTTGAAGACATTATTACAGATATCGTCTGCCAGAAAACTAAAGATACTGATTCGTATAAAAACGTTATGGTCTGCTCAAATATGAACGGTAACTCATAGAAACGTCTTTTCACTATTAGTTTCTTCTGGTACAGGTCTACAGCTTCGGCGTGATTTCTGAATGGTAAAAACATTTTAAATCCGCACCATAGGCTCTCAACACACAAGGTAAAACTGTCCAGCAATGTAATGTATTACAGGGTGATTACAATTAAAGTCAAACTTTCAAAACGCTGTAGAAATAACAGCACTGGTCAGTGACGTCAAATTGCGACGGAATATTATCGGAGGAGGAAAACGTATGACAGAAGAAAAATAACATTCACAAAACGTAGCAATACATGCTGCTGTAAGCATCATAATTTAATAGTGGTCGACTACAAATGACAAATGAATCATACAACGTTTGACGTTAAACAAACTGTACTACTGAGTGTGCATGGGTGTACAGGTGTGATACCGTTAGTTACGTAAGCCCATCCACCACGATAAGGTCATATCACATCGGATGGGAAAAATTTGTTTTTAATTGTGCTGAGGCCAAAAACTGCATGAAATGCATTACTCACATCGGTTTTCAATTGTTCTCAGGTCAAAAACCGCAAAAAAGCATAAATCAAAATCAAATCGGATTATTAATTTCCATTTTACTGGCGCGAAACATACCCAATATTGTGTCGGTTTTCTGTAACAAGTTGAAATCGAGAAACAGCATGTTCCACAACTGATAGAAGTGTTCCCGGGGTCCCGTTCAGAATGTGTTGCGCAATGCGTGCCTTCAATGCAGCTAAGTTTTCAATCGGAACGCTGAACACAAGATCTCTCAGATAGCCAGAAGTAACACGGATTAAGATCAGGTGATCGGGATGGCCAGGCTGTAGGAAAATGGCGGCTGATAATTCTAGCATTTCTGAAATGGCGCTTCAGTTGCTGCTTAGCTGGATTTGCAATGTGCGGAGGTGCATAAAACTTATCCCATCCACGCTGTTGGAGCGTAGAATGACGTGGTTGCGCAAAAGACACTCACAGCGAGTACCAGTGACGGTAACAGGACCGGAAGCACCTGTCTCTTCGAAAAAACATGGCCCTACGACAATTGGTGCCGCAAACCCGCACCACACAGTGACCTTTTCAATATGAAGTGGTACTGGTTGATTTGCGTGTAGAGTTTCCGTTCCCATATTCAACAATTCTATGTATTGACATATGCTGTCAGATGGAAATGGGCGTCGTCTGTTCACAAAATCTTCCGCTGTCAATTACTGTCCACCTCCACGAGAGCAAGAAATTCTAAATCGAAGGTCTCTCTTGCTGGAACGTCAACTGCTGTGGCCGAGCAGTTCTAGGCGCTACAGTCTACGGTCGCAGGTTCGAATCCTGCCTCGGGCATGGGTATGTGTGATGTCCTTAGGTTAGTTAGGTTTAAGTAGTTCTAAGGGACTGATGACCGCAGATGTTAAGTCCCATAATGCTCAAAGCCATTTGAACCATTTGAAGCAACTCGTGCACATGGGTAATTTTGAATGGATGGCAAAGAACGTGCTCCCCGGTATGTCCAATGTTCGGGCAATGTGTGCACTACACGTATGCACCACACGTTTGCACACCACCACTCGTCTCCTCCTGCATTTGTTTGGCGACTACTTGCACTGACGTCGAATCAATTCGTTTCCTTCCTTTACCAGGTTGCACACCAAACGAACCCGTCTTTTCGAATTTCCGAATCATTTTCTCCAGACCCACGGCAGTCATCGGACTAACGCGTTTTTTCAAACCCCTCTGTGTCCGGAACGTCTGTAGAGCGACGTGTGCACAGTCATCATTCTGGTAATACAGCTTGACAAGCAGAGCGCATTCCTGCACTGAGACAGTTCTGGCGAATGTCGCAGACGCGAAAGGAGGAAAAGCCGTGTACGCCCCTTGTTTATATCAACTTCAATGGGTCGTGCAGATGAGAGGTGTTTGGCAATTATTGACAGATTTTCACGCTATTTTTTTTTTTTTTTTTTATTCAGCCATAGGCTTTCCCCCTTCCCCGGTAATTGCATTGAGACAGTTCTGACGAATGTCGCAGACGCGAAAGGAGGAAAAGCCGTGTACGCCCCATGTTTATATCAACTTCAATGGGTCGTGCAGATGACAGGTGTTTTCATTTACGTATTCTGGCACATACAGCGGCAACTATTGATAGATTTTCTCGCTATTTTTTTTTCTTCTGCCATACGCTTTCCCCCTTCTCCGATAATATTCTTTTGCAAATTTGACGTTATTCTGATCAGTGGTGTTATTCCTACAGCGTTTTGAAAGTTTAATTTTAATTACGAGTATAATCACCGTGTACATGACATAGTAAAGGTCACCTTGAATAAGTCATTTGATAACTTACAGCGGATATTCGATATGATTTTAGCACTCGGAAATGTTTTTAATGTGTGAATCTACATCCACGTATACATCTATATTGATACGCTGCAAGCCACCGCACTGTGCGAGGCGGAGGGTACCCTGTACCACTACTATTCGTTTCCCTTCCTGTTCCATTAGCAAATACAGCGAGGGATAAACGTCGGTCTATAAGCTCTGTATGAGGGTTATTTTGTATCATGTTATCTTCGTGGAAATGTATGTTAGTGGCTGTAGAATCACTCTGCATTCAGCTTGAAGTACAGGTTCTCTGAATTTTCTCAGATGTGCTCCACGAAAAGAACGTCATCTTCCTTCCACGGATTCCCATTTCAGTTCCCGAAGCGCTCTGTAATACACTACTGGCCATTAAAATTGCTACACTATGAAGATGACTTGCTACAGACGCGAAATTTATTCGACAGGAGGAAGATGCTGCGATATGCAAATGATTTGTTTCTTAGAGCATTCACACAAGGTTGGTGCCGGTGGCGACACCTACAACGCGCTGACATGAGGAAAATTTCCAACCGATTTCTCATACACAAATAGCAGTTGACCGGCGTTGCCTGGTGAAACGTTGTTGTGATGCCTCGTGTAAAGAGGAGAAATGCGTACCATCACGTTTCCGAATTTGATGAAGGTCGGGTTGTAGCCTATCGCGATTGCGGATTATCGTATCGCTACATTGCTGCTCGCGTTGGTCGATCCAATGACTGTTAGCAGACTATGGAATCGGTGGGTTCAGGAGGGAAATACGGAACGCTGTGCTGGATCCCAACAGCCTCGTATCACTAGCAGTCGAGATGACAGGAATCTTATCCGCATGGCTGTAACGGATCGTGCAGTCACGTCTCGATCCCTGAGTCAACAGATGGGGACGTTTGCAAGACAACAACCATCTGCACGAACGGTTCGACGACGTTTGCAGCAGCATGGACTATCAGCTCGGATACCATGGCTGCGGATACCCTTGACGCGTCATCACAGACAGGAGCGCCTGAGATGGTGTACTCAACCACAAACCTGGGTGCAAAAATGGCAAAACGTCGTTTTTCCGGATGAATCCAGGTTCCGTTTTACAGCATCATGACGGTCGCATCCGTGTTTGGCATCATCGCGGTGAACGCACATTGGAAGCGTGTACTCGTCATCGCCATTCTGGCGTATCACCCGGCGTGATGGTATGGTTACACGTCCCGGTCACCTCTTGTTCGCATTGACGGCACTTTGAACCGTGGACGTTACATTTCAGATGTGTTACGACCCGTGGCTCTACCCTTCATTCGATCCCTGCGAAACCATACATTTCAGCAGGATAATGCATGACCGCATGTTGCAGGTCCTGTACGGGCCTTTCTGGATACAGAAAATGTTCGATTGCTGCCCTGGCCAGCACATTCTCCACATCTCTCACCAATTGAAAACGTCTGATCAATGGTGGCCGAGCAACTGGCTCGTCACAATACGCCAGTCACTACTCTTGATGAACTGTAGTATCGTGTTGAAGCTGCATAGGCAGCTGTACCTGTAAACGCCATCCAATCTCTGTTTGACTCAATGCACAGGCGTACCAAGGCCGTTATTACGGACAGACGTGGTTGTCCTGGGTACTGATTTCTCAGGATCTATGCACCCAAACTGCGTGAAAGTGTAATCACATGTCAGTTATAGTATAATATATTTGTCCAACGAATACCTGTTTATCATCCGCATTTCTTCTTGGTGTAGCAATTTTAGTGCGCAGTAGTGTACTTCGGTGTTCTTCGAATCTAATGGAAAAAAATGTAGCAGCCTTCCTCTGAATTCCTTCGCTGGCTTGCTTTAATCCGACCTGACGCGAGCCCCATACACTCGAGCGGTACTCAATAAGAGGCGGCAGTAGCGTCCCATATGCGGTCTCCTTTGCAGATGAACTACACTTCCCCAAAATTCTCCCAATAAACCGACGCCGACAATTTGCCTTCACTACCACGATCCTCACATGGTGGTTCCATTTAATATGCCCAGTTATTTAAACGACTTGGCTTGCTGCCATTCATCACACAAGCCTGAAATTTTATGTAAGTCATCTTGTATCCTTCTACAGTTACCAACTTCGACATCTTCCGTACATCATAGCATCATCATCAAAAACAACCGCAGAATGCTGACCACCTTGCCGCCAGATCACTTGCGTTCATGGAAAATAATAGCAGTTCTATCACTTTTCCTTGGGGCCTCTTGGTTATGTCCTTATCTCTAATGAACACTAGTTGTCGAGGTCACCTTGATGAGTTGTGTTACATTAGAGGTCTTAGGAGTGACTCACATATCTGGGAACCTCTTCCATGTAATACTTTAGTTAAGAGGACGTTTACTATCTTTTGGTTAAAAAAAAGATTTTTTAAAATTGCATTTTTTGGACCATAAAAGTTTTTAGAATCCACCCCTGAAACGGTTTTTCCGAATAGGGAACGTAAATTTTTGTTATTGGCGGCTGACAGAAAAATTGCATCTACCTGAAATCGGCCTTTTTGACGCTGCAGTTTTATTCGGGAATTTCGACTTTGTAGCCGCGAAAAATTATTCCATGTGCTTGCCCATGACTAAAACTCAGAAAGTGATCAAGGAGCTTAAGACGTACTACGGCTTGGCAATCCGACGGCATTCCAATTCGGTGGAACAGATGAAGAACTCAATTTGGGTAACATATTTTCACAATTATTCGACGGATGACGGCCCACAACACAAAAATTGTCCGGCTGGGATAACTAGTTGGTGCAAGTGGCGCATTGCAGAGGCTACGGGACACCTGGACGAATATCAACACGACCAGTCGCTCTCTAAAGAAGTACAAAAAGTGATTCATCCGATCTACGAGGCCCTTGCGGAGGACGAGTTATTGTACCGGTGCTTGGGAGGAAACACGCAAATTTCAAATGAAAGTTTGAACGCTTGTGTTTGGAAGTTAGCCCCCAAGCATTTGCATTCTGGTGCAACTTCTGTGGAGATTGTGACTTTCCTGGCAGTGAGCCTCTTCAACAAAGAGTATTCAGCAATTCTAAAGACCATGACAACGACGGACGTCACCCTGGGACTCTATTCTTCGCAGTTCGCCAAGCATTTGGATGACCACCAGATTCAAGAGGCCGAAAACCGCTTGTCGCCGACAGTACGAGCGGCTTTGGAGCAGCGCAGGATGGTCCAGATCGAACAGAACGCCCTCTACGAGGAAGAGGAAGGACTAGTTTATGGGCCCGGAACAGCAGATTGAACGTAAGTTGCATAATATTGCATTTATATGTAATCAAAACTTCAAACGCGTTTCTCTCGAAATGACCCCCTTTTTTTTTTATCGCGCGGTATGGTAACTTCAAATCTACTGAACCGATTGGTATGATTCTTTGTTTCCGACGAAGCTAACTAAATTGTCTAGGAGTAGTACCACTTTTATTCCGATCCATCAACTATAAATATTTTTACTTGGCCGACGAATCTATAAAAAAAAAACTTTTTTTCAAATGGCCGCCATTTTGTTTCCTATGGTCCATATAACTTAAGCGAGGTACAACTCTTAAAGAATCTTATATACTTCGGTATCGTCAAGTCAATTTTGATTTCAGACGAGCCAGCTGACCTGTGACAGACCGAGCTGGGCGGTCTACATCGAAATTTTATTTCGTTCCGACGGCACTTCCACCTTTGCTCTTCAACACTCCCGGTCGAAAGAATCCCAGTTTGTAGAGGAAATATCAATAAACATTTTGACCAAATTTGACATTGATGTCTATAACATATCCCGAGAAAAAAAAATCCCAAAGAACATGCTTCTTTCGGGCCAAAGATAGTAAACCTCCCCTTATTAGTCTGCGGGAGGGAGGGGGGGGGGGGGGGGGGAAGCAGTGAGAAATGCTTTCCGGAAATTTAGAAATATGAAGTATGTCTGTTTCCCTTCGTCCACAGTATAACGTGAGATGTACGACGAACATATCCGTTAGGACGGTGCGGAGAATTTTGGCGTTAAAGGGCAATGGAAGCAGACGAACTAGGAGCGTACCGTTCTAACAGCACGACATCGCCTACAGCGGCTCTCCTTGGTTCGTAACAAAGTCGGCCGGATGAGTCCCGATTTCAGTTGGTAAATATTGATGGTAGGGTTAGAGTGTGGGGCTGACCCCAGGAAGCCGTGGACCGAAGTTGTCGACGAGGCCCTGCGCTAGCTGGTGGTGGCTCTATAATAGTGTAAGCTGTGTTTACGTAGAATTGATTATTTTTTTGTTTTGTTTTTGGTTTTAGGGCGCAAAACTTCTATGGTCGTTAGCGCCCAGCCCGTGACTTAGGAAACAGTAAAAATACGAAATTTAAAACCAGCAGCACTGGGAACAAAGTCATAAAATTTGAGAAACTAAAAGCAGAAGGAATGCTTAAAAATCCACCACAGAAAGGGGTTGGTTGTCCCCAAAAAAAGCTTCAAATGACTGACGTCATTTCACTGTCACTAATAAACTGGAGAACGCGGTCGGCTGAGCGCGTGTCATCTGCTAAAATCGACGTTAGATCAGGCGATAGCTGTAGACGGGAGCGTAACGGATTAAAATAGGGGCATTCAATTAAAAGGTGTCTTACCGTCCACAGCTGAGACCAGTGGGGACAGAGTGGGGGAGGATCGCCGCTTAAAAGATGTCGATGGCTTAAAAGACAGTGCCCTATCCGGAGTCTAGCTAAAATTACCTCCTCCCGACGACGCGTTCGGGAGGAAGAGGTCCAAGCGCAAGGAAGGGCTTTCACTTCCCGCAATTTATTATGGGGAAGTGTTGACCAATGCGCATGCCATAAATGAGCAACTTTGCGACATAAACCGCTCCGTAGATTGGTGAAGGGAAGCGACTGAATAGCTGGCCGAGGAAGAGAGACTGCAGCCTTGGCCGCTATATCGGCCGCCTCATTCCCACAGATACTAGCGTGTCCCGGGAGCCAGAGGAACGCCACCGAGACGCCCCCCAGGTGGAGCAAGCGCAGACAGTCCTGAATCCGGTGGACCAGAGGGTGCTCAGGGTAAAGAGCTTAGAGACTGAGGAGAGAGCTGGGAGAATCTGAACAGATTACGTACTGTATCCGCTGATGGCGGCGGATGTAGTGGACAGCCTGGAGAACAGCGTAAAGCTCCGCAGTATAAACCGAACACTGGTCGGGAAGCCGAAAGTGATTTGGGGTGTCGCCAACAATATAGGCACTCCCTACACCTAACTATGTTTTCGAGCCGTCGGTGTAAATAAATGTGGCGTCCATCATTTGTGCACATAGAGCAGCAAATGCCCGACGGTAAACAAGTGTAGGGGTACCATCCTTGGGAAATTGATAAAGGTCACGGAGCAAGTAGATCCGGGGACGGAGCCAAGGTGGTGCTGTACCCCAAGTTGTCAAGAAGGTTTTGGGAAAGCGGAAGGAAAGAGAATGGAGCAGTTGACGAAAGCGGACTCCCTGGGGTAGTAGGGAGGAGGAGCAGCCTGCATACCCTACATCAAAGGAGGCGTCGAAAAAAAGGTCATGGGCTGGATTAGCAGGCATGGAAGACAGATGCCTAGCATAACGACTCAGAAGGACTGCCCGCCGATTGGACAGCGGAGGTTCAGCAGTCTCAGCATAAAGGCTTTCCACAGGGCTGGTGTAAAAAGCTCCAGACACTAAACGTAATCCACGGTGGTGGATAGAGTCGAGACGCCGAAGAATAGACGGCCGAGCAGAGGAGTAGACTATGCTTCCATAATCCAATTTCGAGAGCACTAAGGCGCTATAGAGGCGGAGGAGGACCACTCGGTCCGCTCCCCAGGAGGTACCATTCAGGACACGGAGGGTGTTAAGGGAACGCAGACAGCGAGCCGAAAGATAGGAAACGTGGGAGGACCAGCACAGTTTTCTGTCAAACATAAGACCCAAGAATTTAGCGACGTCGGAAAACGGAAGGTTGACAGGACCTAGATGTAAGGAGGGCGGAAGAAACTCCTTACGTCGCCAAAAATTAACACAAACGGTCTTACTGGGTGAGAAACGGAAGCCGGTTTCGATGCTCCACGAGTGGAGGCGATCGAGACATCCTTGAAGACGTCTTTCAAGAAGGCTGGTCCGTTGAGAGCTGTAGTAGATCGCAAAATCGTCCACAAAGAGGGAGCCCGAAACATCAGGAAGGAGACAATCCATAATTGGATTTATGGCGATGGCAAACAGTACAACACTCAGCACGGAGCCCTGGGGTACCCCGTTTTCTTGGGAGAAAGTACGGGAGAGAGCAGTGTTCACCCGCACCCTAAATGTGCGCTCTGCCATAAATTCGCGAAGAAAAAGGGGCAGCCGGCCTCGAAAGCCCCAAGAGAACAGTGTGCGGAGGATGCCTGTCCTCCAACAGGTATCGTATGCTCTCTCCAGATCAAAAAATTTTGCTACCGTTTGGCGTTTCCGGAGAAAATTGTTCATGATATAAGTGGAGAGAGCAACAAGATGGTCAACTGCAGAACGATGCTTTCGGAATCCGCATTGGGCAGGTGTTAAAAGACTGCGGGATTCCAGCCACCAAGCCAAACGGTAATTCACCATACGCTCCAAAACCTTACAGACACTACTCGTGAGAGAAATGGGGCGATAGCTAGAGGGGAGATGTTTGTCCTTTCCAGGTTTCGGAACGGGAACGACAATAGCTTCCCGCCATCGTCCGGGAAAGGTACTGTCGGTCCAAATTCGATTATAAAGGCGAAGGAGGTAACGCAGACTATGGGTTGATAAATGCAGCAACATTTGGACATGGATACCATCCGGTCCTGGGGCGGAGGAGCGAGAAGAAGAGAGGGCATGTTGGAGTTCCCGCATGGAGAAAACAGTATTGTAGCTTTCGTGATTTTGAGAGGAGAAAGCAAGATGTCGCACTTCCGCTGCACGTTTCTTCGGGAGAAACGCTGGCGGATAATTTGAAGAGCTCGAAATCTCAGCAAGGTGCTGACCCAATGAGTTAGAAATTGCGACGGGGTCCACTAAGGTATCATGCGCGACAGTGAGCCCAGAGACCGGGGAGAAACTGGGCGCGCCTGAGAACCGTCGAAGCCGACTCCAAACTTCCGAGGAGGGAGTGAAGGTGTTAAATGAGCTAATAAAGAATTTCCAGCTTGCCTTCTTGCTATCGCGGATGACGCGACGGCATCGCGCACGGAGCTGCTTATGTCGGATACAGTTGGCCAAAGTTGGATGGTGACGGAAAATGCGAAGAGCACGTCGCCGCTCACGTATTGCGTCACGGCATGCCTCGTTCCACCAAGGAACTGGGGAGCGCCGGGGCAATTCGGAGGTGCGTGGTATTGAACGTTCCGCAGCTGTAAGAATAACGTCGGTAATATGTGTGCCCTCATCGTCGACGCTGGGAAAGCGACGGTCATCGAATGTCGCTAGAGACGAAAAAAGTGTCCAATCGGCTTGGGCAAACTTCCAGCGTCGCGAACGCATATATGGCAGTTGAGGCTGCAGTCTAAGAACACATGGAAAGTGGTCACTCGAGTGTGTATCATCAAGGGTGAACCATTCGAAGCGCCGAGCTAGCGGAACAGTACCGACCGCAAGGTCCAAATGAGATGAATTTGTCGTGGAGGCAGACAAAAATGTGGGGACCCCAGTGTTGAGGCAAACTAGATCCGCTTGGTGGAAGACGTCTAGCAATAGTGAGCCATGTGGACAAGGATGTGGAGATCCCCAAAGCGGGTGGTGGGCATTTGAGTCCCCAACCAGCAAATAGGGGGGTGGAAGCTGACCAAGAAGATGAAGGAGATCAGCTCGTGCCATTGGTGTGGACGATGGAATGTATACCGTACAAAGAGAGAACGTGTATCCAGAAAGGGAAAGACGGACGGCGACAGCTTGGAAGGAACTGTTTAAGGGGATTGGGTGATAATGGAGAGTATCATGGAGAAGAATCATGAGTCCTCCATGGGCTGGAGTGCCTTCAACAGAGGGGAGGTCATATCGGACGGACTGAAAATGAGGGAGAACAAAGCGGTCATGGGGACACAGCTTTGTTTCCTGAAGACAGAAGATGACCGGCGAGTAGGATCGTAAGAGGATCGACAATTCATCCCGATTGGCTCGAATGCCGCGGATATTCCAGTGGATAATGGACATAGGGTGAACAGAAAATGGAGGAATGTGACCAAGGGTGCTGTCAACTCAACGACTGCTCAGAGCTTGCGACCGCCACCATGGAATGGCATTCAGTCGAAGGCAGAAGATCCTGATCCATAGGTTGGTCAGGAGCAGCTCCTGCCACCAGCGATCGGCCGGTTGACCGGCCGCCAACAGTGCGCCTCGGCGACACAGAAGACGGCCGAGGGCGATTTCCGCCAGGTGGTGCTGTAGATGGGACTCGCCTTGGCGGAGAAGGAGAGGAACTGTGTTTCTTTGTAGCCTTCTTGGAAGTATGATGTTTAGATGAAGGAGGAACCGATGGTTGTGAAGTTGCGGTACGTAAAAACTCTTCACGAGTATGCTCTTTTCTCGAAGACTTGGCGTCTGACTTTTGGGCTCGAGATTTAGCAGAACCCGACGAAGGGTGAGCCATAGAGTGGGCAGGCGAAAGAGGTGAGGTTGAACGGGCGATCTTTGCGCTGGCCGATCTGACGACCGTGGTACTAAAGGTGAGGTCGCAAGTCTGCGTGACCCCCCTCCTTTGTTGGCCGAGGAGAAGCAAGGACAGTGCTGTATTTTCCTGTCTGAGGCACGGTGGGCTGTCGACTGGCGAATAATTTTCGAGCAGCAAAGGTCGACACCTTTTCCTTCACTCTTATTTCCTGGATGAGCTTTTCGTCCTTAAAAACGGGGCAATCTCGAGAGAAAGCAGCGTGGTCACCCGTACAGTTGATGCAGTGAGGGGATGGAGGTGGACAAGCACCCTCATGGGCATCCTTGCCACACGTAACACATTTGGCCGGATTGGAACAGGACTGGCTGGTGTGATTGAACCGCTGACATCGATAGCAACGCGTAGGGTTTGGGACGTAAGGGCGAACGGAAATTATCTCATAGCCTGCATTGATTTCCGATGGGAGTTGAACTTTGTCAAATGTCAAGAAGACAGTGCGGGTTGGAATGATGTTCGTGTCAACCCTTTTCATAACCCTATGAACAGCCGTTACGCCCTGGTCAGACAGGTAGTGCTGAATGTCTTCGTCAGACAATCCATCGAGGAAGCGTGTATAAACGACTCCACGCGAGGAATTTAAGGTACGGTGCGGTTCCACCCGGACAGGGAAGGTGTGGAGCAGAGAAGTACGCAGCAATTTTTGAGCCTGGAGGGCACTGTGTGTTTCTAACAACAGAGTGCCATTCCGTAATCTGGAACAAGACTTTACAGGACCTGCAATTGCGTCGACACCTTTCTGAATAATGAAAGGGTTGACCGTGGAGAAGTCGTGACCTTCGTCAGACCGAGAAACAACAAGGAACTGTGGCAACGATGGAAGAACCGTCTGTGGCTGAGACTCAGTGAACTTACGTTTGTGAGCAGACATAGTGGAAGGTGAGGCAACCATTGCGGAAGAATCCCCCATGATTACCGGCGTCTCCGATGGCGCGCTCCTCCCTTGTGGGGGCCCTCACTGAGGGCACACCCGCCTTAGGTGATTGTTCACACCTCAGGTCACACCTCCCGACAAACGGACGGAGGGACCAATCGGCACTTTTGGAAGGTATCAGCTCGGGTAATCACCCCTCCCTGGGCCTGGCCGTTACCAGGGGGTACGTACGTGTCCTACCTGTCTACCCGGGGCGGGGAATTACGCGTTACCCCGTCACCGCCTACGCATGGAAGTGCGTGGGTCGGCCTTCAGACACGCACAGGGAGGAAAAAAGAGAAAGGGAAAGGAAAGAACAGGGGGTCTCAAACGCCGCAGCGGAGAAAAGGGCAAAGAGAAGAGGGAAGGAAAAGAGAAGGACAGAGGAAGGACGAGGACTTGCAAGTGTAGAAAGCAAGGAATTTGGAACAGTTTCGAGCGTCCGTCTCCGGACGTAGGCACAAACCATACTCCCAGAGGGGGAGAAATGGAAGGAAAGAGCCAGAGGTGAGGGGGGGGGGGCGAAGATGGGGGACGTGGAAGGATGCGGAAAGGGAAGGGAAGGTATGCAGCCCGGAAAGGGAGGAGGGCCACATTAGCTCGGGGTCCCGTGCTCGCTACGCACGTGTCCACAAAAGAGTTGTGGACCCCCTGGGGGGGTAGAATTGACTATGTCCTCTACTCGAACTGAACAGATCATTCACTGGAAATGGTTATGTACGGCTACTTGGATATCACTTGCAGTCATTCATGGATATTAGGTTCCAAAACAACGATGGAATTTTTATGGGTGACAATTGCCATTTAGACGGGCCGCAGTTGTTCGCGATTGGTTTGAACAGGTTTCTAGACCGAGCCAATGCTTTGACCAGCAAGATCGACCAACGTGAGTCCCACCGCACATTTGGGACGCAATAGAAAGGTCAGTTCGTGCACAAAATCCTAAACCGGCAACACTTCAGTTTTGGACGGCTATAGAGGCAGAGTGGGTAAATATTTCTACAGGAGACTTCCAGGGATTTGTTGAGTCCATGCCACGTCGTGTTTCTGCACCACGCCGGGCAGAGGGAGGACCGAATCGATATATGTAGGTATCCCATGACTTTTCTTATTCAGTGTGCACAGACTGTACACGTGCACATAGTCCTAGTTTCAGACGGCAGACTAGCAGCCGTTACTGATCACAAAGCCGCAAAAGTTAACTCCAGACTACCGAGCTGGACAATAAGCAATCACTTGGCGGAAACTGGCGCCTTTCGTATGGATTCCTTCCGCACTTCACCGTCTTGCGACAAACCTGCAATGCTATAAACAGCAGTATACCGACCGACACAAATGACTGACAGTGTTGTATTCAGTTATGAAATTACATTCTGCCTTAACGCCAGTGACCACTCTTCTGGAATGTGGCGCCAACTAAGAAATCGTTAAATACTCAGGGCCATGAACAAACATTTTTAGGCTAACTACTTTTTGTTAGGTAGTTGTTCAATCTAATGTTTTCACACTGGATCCATATCTGATATGTTATGCGCACTTCTGTCACAGCGCTCCTTATTTATAAACTAGGAAATTACCATTTAACTCAATTTTAAAGCGTTTTCGTTATTCAATACCAACAATTTCAATTCCCAAGCCATTTTCTAAAATATTCAACGAGAAAATATACTCAAGAATAGTCTCAGATTTAAGGGGAAACTGTTTACTAAGTACATCGCCTTTTGGCTTCCGAAAGTATTATTCGACTCAGAATGCTGTTTCTACATTCAGTCAACAAATATTACAAGCCTTATATGATAAAATATCGCCATTTGGTGATATCTTGTGATCTTTCTAAGGCGTTTGATTTCGTAGATCATGTTTCTATCTTAGAACACCTTGAGTTTTGGGGAACTGATGGCTTTACACACCTGACGGGAATTTGAAGTGTACTTCCCATCTGTTTAAGAAACATTGTTTGGCAGACATTATCGTTGATCAGTAATTCAGTGACGTAGCTCGACAGACGGTGTGGTTGATCATGTGTATGAGTGACGTTGTTTTGAGGTGTTGTTATGGTTTCTTAAAGCTTTGTCGTTTTGATTGTGTCTCTACCGTCATCTTTGTGTCATTCGTTGGACTGAGTTAATGTCGACTCTTCGTGTGAGGTTGTGTCCTTGTTAAACTGTATATGGTAGTGCATTTGTCTCTAGCGTAAACGATGGCCTTGTTACGCATCGTAAGGGTCTTCCTTGTACGACTCCTGTTTTGAAATTAGTGTTGAGTTTGGTTTGATGTTACTTACATACGCCTGTAACTGTGTGTCTTTTAAGTGATGCAAAGTGTTGTGATGTTTTATTGAGAGGTTAATTTACGAAGCTCGCGACCGTTTGATTGCTTTCAAGTATTTACTGGTCTCCTAGAACTGAGACTGTGTGACGGATGGTTGGATAGATACAAAACTTACTGATCTAAGGTGCCCCCATTTAATTGTTTTAAATTTAGGGCTCTACTTGCACCAAGTCTATGTCAAGAGTAATGTGAGCCTAGATTAATCATCAGTATTGGTCATGTACATGTTTAGGGACTTTTGTGTCGAAGGTTTATTTTTAAAAAACTGGAAACTGCTTGTAATTGTATTTCGTGATTCGTGAGCAGAAAGTACCACTGGTTAAGACGTTGGCGTGAATATAACTTCAAATATTTATTATAATATTCTTTATTTTGAAGTTATTCATCTGCATTCACTTTTGTTATCACCCGTGAGTAACGACTGTGCCTTAATAGTACACTAGAAGGGAAACAAAGGAAAAAAAAGGACCCACAGCGCATGACTTACGCTAATCGGAGAGAAATCGGTTGTTGTGATGTACATGTACAGAAAAATAAATCACAACAACTTCAAAAAAAAATTGAGTTTCATAAATCGGGGAGAGATCTGGAGATTTTTCTGGCCAAGGTAGGGTTTGGCAGCCACGAAGAGAAGCATTAGAAGCCGGCCGGAGTGGCCGAGTGGTTCTACGCGCTGCAGTTTGGAACCGCGCGACCGCGAAGGTCGCAGGTTCGAATCCTGCTTCGGGCATGGATGTGTGTAACGTCTTTAGGTTAGTTAGGTATAAGTAGTTCTAAGTTCTAGGGGACTGATGACCACAGCAGTTAAGTCCCATAGTGCTCAGAGCCATTTGAACCATTTTGAAAAAGCAGTAGAAACTGTCCCCGGGTGTGGGCGAAAATTATCTTGCTGATATATAAGATCAGGATGGCTTGCCGTGAAAAAACTGGGCCTAGAAAATCTTCGACAAGTCGATGACAGTAAGGGTGCCTCGGATAACAACAAAAGAGAAAAGATGGCAACTCGAATACCACTCTTGGTTGTCGGTGTGTATGGCGGGAGACTGTCAAATTGGTATTCCACTGTTGTCTGAGAAGTCTCTAGATACGGCATAGAATCTCGTGGACTGGAGTAGATTGTCCTCAGTTCTTCAGTGATGAGTTCCGCTACGAGTGACCAGCGAAGACGAGTGTGCAGACGCCACTGACAGAGGTTGGACATCAGACTGTCGCCACTCCACAAGGCCCGTACGACGAGGGGTCCGGGGTGCCGCTTATTTTCATAGGAGGACCCCTTTGGTTGTCATTTGCGGCACCCTTACAGTGCAGCTGTACTTCGACGATATGCTAACCTCCGTCTTGTTTCCCTTCATGGCAAGCCATCCTGGGATTACATTTCAGCAAGATAATGCCCTACCGGACATGAAGAGAGTTTCCACTGCTTGTCTTTGTGCTTGCCAGACACTGCTTTGGCCAGTTAAGTCCCCGGATCTCTCCCCCATCGAGAACGTTTGGTGCATTATGGGCAGGGCCCTCCATCCAGCTTGTCATTTTGACGCTCTGACGCGTCAGTTGGCGGAATTTGGCACGATATTCCCTAGGAGAACATCCAGCAGCTCCATCAAACAATAACAAGCCGAATAAGTACTTGCAGAAGGGCCAGATGTGGACGAACGCATTATTTGGTTGCTCAATTTAGAAAGCTTTTTCTACTGAGTAAATCATGCAATTTTTCTGACGTTGTAATCATTTGCTTGTTTGTATACGTAAATAACATCTACCGATTTCCGTTCCATTCGGATAATTCCTTCTTGGTGGTTTTTTCTTTTCTTTAGGTGTATGTACGGTTGAGTATTGTTTTCCTCTAACGTGCCTTCACGATTAGAGCAAAATATTTCTTTTACTACTAGTTGTAAGACGAAAGATTTGTTTTCTTATTTGCCGCATGTGACGAAATGTCTCTGGAGAATATACTGTGTTATGGTCAGCTATGATCAAAGAGCTCTTACAAAGAAGTGTACTGTTCAGATTGTTCTTTTATTAATGGAATATGAATGACTATTAGTCCAGTGAAACCACCAGCACGCTCCACTCTGCACGTTCATGCTCCCGACCGGCACATTTTAATATTCTAAACAGAAGGGAAGAGTGATTAAAATGACTGCACAGCTCCTCGGATTAAGTGCGTGAAGTCTGATTCTGTAACGAGCTTCTTGTCTACGCACTTCACAAAGAATCAGACATTTTTGCAACAGCACGCAAAGTGCATCTTCATTTCCGAAGTTCGTAATAATTTCAGCTACATTCATTAGTGAAAAATTTTAACTTTGGAATTCGAGAAACTCACAACTGATTTAACAGAAAATTTTTAAACAGATTTAACGGACAATCGCGACTATAACAACTACCTCACCCAAACTGCGAATCGGCTACAGCCGCGTGTAACACCAGTCAGGAGTACACACGTTGCTGAGCACCAAGAACAAGAAAACTGGTTTGAGAAGGTACAACACGGCATGCTCACGTACCAGCTAAGCGTTCATTGCCTATCGCTCATGGAAAAATGTGACCAGGCTTCCGCCACACCTCACAGAGAGCAAACTTCAAAGATAGTGACTGTCTGTACTCGATAATGGAACAGAATAGTTTTTTCATTAATGTTCTGATAAATCGATAGTGCTTATTTAACAGTCAACTTTCAGGTTAGTAAAGGATTACTTCATGTGTATCTCTTGGCAGTTCTAAAATATGATCATTTTATTGACACTTAGATGTTGCTGACGTAGATGTACCATTGAAAACGGCCCATACCATGTATAAGTTTGGTATATACAGTTAACTACTGATCCAGATTAAAGTTTACTAGTAAGATGTCTTTCTAACAGTATTAAAGAAGAGTGGGGGCGTGATGCACACATGAGCTAAAATTATCATTTTGCACGTCTAT
Organism: Schistocerca serialis cubense; assembly: GCF_023864345.2. Classification (NCBI taxonomy): domain Eukaryota; kingdom Metazoa; phylum Arthropoda; class Insecta; order Orthoptera; family Acrididae; genus Schistocerca; species Schistocerca serialis. Next base: position 109,549,664 of record NC_064642.1, on the reverse strand, counting down.
AACAAGTAGCCTGAAACTGACTTTATAAGACAGCTGCGATTTCGCTATTTTTACTATACTTAACCAGTTTAAAAATAAAGAATAGCACATGAACATTAAATGCAAATTTCACGTAGATGTGATTCTGCACGATTCACCACCCTATGGGATAATAATTATTGTTTCTATTAGTTGGGGAATTGTGTACTAGAGAAAGGAAACTTGTATTAGATACACATGAGTGAAAATAATCGCCACTTATATCATCTGCAATTTTCTATTCTGAAATTAGAATATTGAAATATGTTTAAACGATAATAACGAATATGTAACCACTTTCATTTTCACATCTCAACAACTTTTAGAATATTTTTTGGATAAGCCGTCATTCCAGATTTAATCTTGGAGCTTCTTCTCCAGTACGTGCAATATGATTCTAAGCTGACCACCCAACACACTTTAACGTCACTCTTTGAGAAAAGTCTGTATGTTTACCTATGTCTGAACAGATGCATCGTAGCTCATTAGGTTCTCTACTTCTTGTAGGTAACGATTTCAATGCGTCCGTAAGATGGTTATCGTAATCAGCGTCATCGACATCATCACAAATGCTGGAAACATACAAAACTACCGGTAACTCTCGCGTTTCCTCCTGACTTCTAGTTTCCTTTTCCTTTTCTGGCTACACAGCACAGCATCCACTTAGAGCTTTCCCAGTGATGTACTTCTACGATTTTTTTTTTTTTCTGTTCTGTCCTTACTTCTCGGTTTCAGCTTCTTATTCACAGTGGTGCACATTCTAACACGATCAAATTCTGTATATTTAATAGTTATATTCAGAAAATCCATACAATGATGCAACGAATTATGGATTTTAGTAACATATGCAGCCAAAAGTAAATCAGTTACAACTGTAAACATACTATCTTATTTTCTGAAGGCTGAAAATAACGAGAAACTACCGTGTTTTATTTGCCTCACACTCACAGTTCCAGAACCCAAATGATGAATGTATTCTCGTTCCTATTTGTTATTTACAAGAATCAGAAGAGTCATAAGCCATTATGTTTCTCAGAAGCTCGAAATATTGAATGTGTACTGTTATCTACTGTATCTACTGTGCACAACCACCCAACTCTCCATTACAGGCTACGAGGCTCCCAATGTATAATATTTTCTAGAGATCCATCTGCTCCACTAAGTATCACAGGATTCCAGTGTTGGAAAATGGATGGAAAGAAGTGTAGGGCTTCACGTCCCAGTCGACGACAACTTTGTTACATATGGTTATTCCATGTTTTCATTCGTTTCCAATGTGCGGTAACCAACCACTAAAGTCGCACCGTGCAATATCCAAATCCCGTCCGGTTTTCAGCTATAAATCTCAGTTCTCAAGACTGTACACACTTTCACCTTCTGCTGTCGAAGCTTTTGCATTCATCCTTCGTTAAATTTGAAGGAAAGGGCACATTAGCTTCTCATGTGAGCCTCGAAATGATGCAGGCACGCGTCGCCCATCAAGCAGAACATTGCGTGCAGCTTGCAACACGCGCGTATGCAGATGACCCCGCGGCAGCGCGCAATGGAGGACGGTTAATTAGCAACGTGACCGCTGGCTGCACGGCGCGGCGGTAATCATTCACGCGGACGTCAGCCACAATAATGGAGCGCCACGCTGCCTGTCCACCTGTTGTGTGGATCAGCCCACACCCGTCCCGGCCGTATTTCACGCGCTACCATAGCTTTCTCCTCACAGCCCCCTTGATATCTGGCGGTCGCTTCGTTCGCCCCGGACCGTTCCCCTGCTTAGCCGGTGAGGGCACACTGCCGCTCCCATTGAAATACCTGTCGCCAGTGGTCGCCTTGTTAGATGCAGGATCAGTGGGTGTTCACTTTTCATCACGTTACATTTACCAGAGGACGGATCACTGCCTTAACGTTACAAATAGTTTTCTGTTGCGGGTAAACGCAGCTGAAGTGGCCCATGTTTCTGAAATAAACCGCTTTCATCACTGTACTAGTGTGGCCCCCAGGTATATACCGTGTTTCTTGACTTCCGCAAGGCGTTCGATACAGTTCCCCACAGTCGTTTAATGAACGACATAAGAACATATGGACTATCAGACCAATTGTGCGATTGGATTGAAGAGTTCCTAGATAACAAAACGCAGCATGTCAAATGGTTCAAATGGCTCTGAGCACTATGCGACTTAACTTCTGAGGTCATCAGTCGCCTAGAACTTAGAACTAATTAAACCTAACTAACGTAAGGACATCACACACATCCACGCCCGAGGCAGGATTCGAACTTGCGACCGAAGCGGTCGCTCGGCTCCAGACTGTAGCTCCCCGAACCGCACGGCCACTCCGGCGGGCAACGCAGCATGTCATTCTCAATGGAGAGAAGTCTTCAGAAGCAATAGTGATTTCAGGTGTGCCGCAGGGGAGTGTCGTAGGACCGTTGCTATTCACAGTATATATAAATGACATTGTGGATAACATCGGAAGTTCACTGAGGCTTTTTTCGGATGATGCTGTAGTATATCGAGAGGTTGTAACAACGGAAATTTGTACTGAAATGCAGGAGGATCTGCAACGAATTGACGCATGGTGCAGCGAACAGCAACTGAATCTCAATGTAGACAAGTGTAATGTGCTGCTAATACACATAAAGAAAGATCCTTTATCATTTAGCTACAATATGGCAGGTCAGCAACTGGAGGCAGTTAATTCCATAAATTATCTGGGAGTAGGTATTAGGAGTGATTTAAAATATATTGACCATATAAAAATATGTGTGTGAAATCTTATGGGATTTAACTGCTAAGGTCGTCAGTCCCTAAGCTTACACACTACTTAACCTAAGTTATCCTAAGGACAAACACACACCTATGCTCGAGGGAGGACTCGAACCTCCGCCGGGACGAGCCGTACAGTCCATGACTGCAGCGCCTCAGAACGCTCGGCTAATCCCGCGCGGCTGACCACATAAAATTAATCGTCGCTAAAGCAGATGCCAGAATGAGATTCATTGGAAGAATCCTAAGGAAATATATTTCGAAAACAAAGACTGCAGGTTACAGTACACTTGTTCGCCCACTGCTTGAATACTGCTCACCGGAGTGAGATCTGTACCAGATAGGGTTGATAGAAGAGATAGAGAAGATCCAATGGAGAGCAGCGCATTTCGTTACAGGGTCATTTAGTAATCGCCCAAGCGTTACGGAGTTGATAGGTAAACCCCAGTGGAAGACTCTGCAAGAGAGACTCTCAGTAGCTCGGTACGGGCTTTTGTTGAAGTTTCGAGAACATACCATCACCGAGGAGTCACAGTATATTGCTCCCTCCTACATATATCTCACGGAGAGACCATGAGGATAAAATCAGAGACATTAGAGCCCACACAGAGGCATACCGACAATCTTTCTTTCCACGAACAATACGTGACTGGAATAGAAGGGAGAACCGATAGAGGCAATCAAGGTACCCTCCGCCACACTCGATCAGGTGCCTTGCAGAGTATGGATGTAGATATAGATGTAGATATAGATGCGTGGGGGAGCGCTTGGAGAGTTAGCGTCCGCCGCTTTCCGGTATGAAATAAATGCACTTTTAACATTTCATTTTTTCAATTGGTCAATTTGAACTATTGTGGGGCGGCGGATAAGTTTAGAGCATTTTAATCTACTGTTATTGTATCCTTGTTTGAATGTTGTAACATTCCCGGCCGATGCACCATATGTGGGGCGGCGGATAAGTTTGGAGCATTTTAATCTACTGTTATTGTATCCTTGTTTGAATGTTGTAACATTTCCGGCCGATGCACCACATGTGGGGCGGCGGATAAGTTTGGAGCATTTTAATCTACTGTTATTGTATCCTTGTTTGAATGTTGTAACATTTCCGGCCGATGCACCATATGTGGGGCGGCGGATAAGTTTGTTAGAATAAATCTAAAATCTGATTGCTGGATAAACACTTGCATGTTGAATCAGTTTCTGTTTTTTAGAATGTTGTTAATGCTGTCTTTCGCCGTTCTCAACACTGGCTCTCTATTTGCTTTGTGGCACCCAGAAAGTGATTTAATAAAACATGGAACCAGTAATAGAGATCCTAGTGCCCACTTCATTTGAGATACAATTATAGCTGCAACTTATAGCTCTGAGGAATTAGGAGATTGTCCGGGATTTCTAATCAAAAACGGTTTTCCAAAATAGTTGAGTATATTCTGAAATTCAGTGATAAAAAAAAAACACAAGTATCCCTACAACCTAACTAACAGAGCAGTTCAGAGTCTAATGCGCTGATGCAACTATAAATGTCCGAATTAAATGTTAAAAAGAATGCTCGCCATAATTTGATGAAAATATTTCATCAAACGCCACGCTAAATATTTGGTAGAATGTCTGTCCCGCGACGGCACGTGAAAATACGACAATACGCAAACTGAAGCTAGATAATGAATATCATTCCAGAATTAACACTTCACATAAAATGTTTTCATGGTTCCGCGTATCTCTAATAACTTAATACGGCACCCGAGGCTGTTTGTAGCAGTGACACTGATGCGACGCGGCTCCCGACACAGATGGCGTGTCGTTCAGCGTCTGGAGAGAACTGGGGCCTTGCTTCCTCGCGCAGCGTCCTTATATATATAAACCCGCGGTGCGGACGGCGAAGGGAACGCCTGATCTTTTCGGCTCTCTCGACTAGCCGCTGGGCTAGTAACGCACCACTTCAAGTTACATAATAATTTATAGCTTCTTTTGCTGATGGCCGAAGAAGCTCTTAATTTAAACGTGCATTCAGCACGCATGTAAGTATTGATAATAAAATTTTGACGTGGCTAAGTTAAATATTCTGGGCGAGAGAATTAATTAAATTACACTGCACGCAGTAGATGAGCTCTGAACTGGCCCTTTTGAGATCCGCTATCGCTATAATTTTATAGGTATTCAAAAGAAACTTTACACATCTTCATAGTCATAGCGGACCTCCAACCTATTTAAATCTAAACATCCTAGCCTTATTTACTAGCCTACTTAATCTATCTTGCTTCCTTCAGTTTTGAGACGAAAACCAGAAAATTATGAATTTCCACTAAAATCTTAATATGTGAAATCCAAAGTACTGTTTTTATTAAATCATTATGAAAGATGAATCTAAATATAAATTTTGAAGTCTCTAGCTCTTTTCTGTTGCGCCAATGATTTTTCCAGAAAAACGTCCAAATTTCGAAAATGGCTGAAGTTATCGAGCTGATATTTAACACACATTAATTTAGTATTATTACTGACATGCTAGAAACGTTTTAGGTCATTTGCTTGATTTTTAAGGTATTGCGCAACATTTATGACGTCAGAGCTAGTTACAGCAGACTGGCTGGCACACAATGGAAACTGATGTGAATTTACTACAGCGTGAGTAGGCTGCTTCCCTACATCACCCTCTACTTAAATTTTTTGTTTATGAATGTTAATGAATGAAAAAAAAATTTAATTACAAAAAGGGAAGCAAGAGTACAGTTTAACTCCCTATAAAAATCAAAATTGAAATATAAACCTGTAGAAACATTCAAGAAAACTGATTACCTACATTAATTATTTAAATTGTAGGCATGTTCACTGCCTTTGAAACAATGTCATTACTCAAAATTTTAAGCAAAGTCAATGAAATATTTTGGCATACATATTGCCTTAGACAAACAAACACATACAAACTGAAAAATTACGAAAATCTTAGATCCATTAAATAAATTAAATACATTTTTACATACACAAATTCAAAGAAAATAACATGATACCTAAACAGATGATTATCTCTTAGCAGTCTTTCTCTAAACCTGAAAGAAAATTTCACAAATAATTTTTTTTTACACACGTGGATGTAGCCGCTTTGGCTGGCGTCCTACACTTTCATTCACCAGGGTAGAGGAGGGGAAGTTGCCGTGGTGTGCGTCCTTCACTTCTCTCTAAATTACATGGGGGAAAGGGGAGGGGTCACTGTGAGTTGTGCCCAAGTCACTCCACGCTTTCACGCAGCTACCAGGCTGCCATTATCTGGTTTGTCCTGTAGAACAAACAAAAAGAGTGCCTCAGACTCTGTTCACTTAATATCTAAGGGTGGGTCACAATGAAATGGGGATATATACATTTTATCCTTCAGTATGTTGCTGGAACAAAGTTAACAGAACCTTTCTCAATTTTACTCTTACAGTTACTTAACTGTCATAAAATTGGTAAACAAATGGCTCAAAACGCCGTTAGTCACGTACTAGAGAAAATTAATGCTCAAGGCATACAATCATGAATCATATTTAATCTGAATTTATTATTTCTGGGCCGGAACACTGAACCAATGCTCGGTACATTCCTGATACATTTGTATTTTAAGCACTTAACTCACTCATCTTTGATTACTTTATTCTTAGAGATAGTATGAGTATGATTAGTGGTTGTTTTCTCAGCTTCTTTGTACATGTGAGTAACTTTTGGTAATAGTACAGTTGTGAGTGTTCAAAACACACTACGTTTAGTTGACTACAAAATCCACTTATTGGTCCTCTGCTGTTGTCAGTTCCACATCTGCAATTAGGTACTTACTTACTTTGAAATGTATTTATGCTGAGCTAAAATAATGTTTCACGTCTGTCAGTATGTTATTTATTTACTTTGATAGTGTATGTACTTCTTTAACACTCACTCTATTAATATTTAAAGCATAGGACAGCATATTTATTTCATATCCATAGTGTACTGCAGCTGATCAGTTTGCTCACGTGGCAATCCATTTCCACTCGATCGGACGCTGAAACCTCAGATAGTCTCTCTCGGACCTACCACTAAACTGCATCCAGTAATTATGGACGAACGTAATGCTAAATTCCTTAAACCTATAGGACACCATGAGCTGCTCTGTCTCATCTAACATAAGGGTACCTATGGTCGCATTCACGCCTCCAATTCATAACCTCAATACGTGTAGGTGTATCCTGTCACACACTACACTAAAATAATGGCCAGCTCCAACCTTATAAATACTTCAGGGACGTGTCCTTCACGTCTCAACCACAAACACTGCTCAATTCTATTACACTGCCTTTCCTTGCCACACCAGGTGAGTTCATCCTTACAACTTATCTGCATATTTTTCATAACACTAAGCAATCTCTTTCTTACTATTTATTAGTTGGCTCTAATGCATACACTAGGTTTCACTACCACTTCAGATCCTGCTTGTACATGAATTCATACATATTTTTAAATTATTATTGTGGGACCATTTCCAATAACACAACACTTTGTACTTACTATATTACCAGGGTACTATACATAATTGTTACTCAAATACATTTATATCTTAATTATGTCATACTTCTCTATTGTTTGTCACTATTAGGTTTGTCACATTAGGTATTTTATTTCACTAATCGGTGGATAAAATGGTTACATAACTCATGGCTTGTTAGCCATGACGGAAAATTTTATGTGTTGGAAGAAGATGTCGAAATTTTTGTGGATAGGAAAGATGAAGAGTGAGTGAGACCTGAAAGGGAAAGAAGATCTCACACAGCTGGGACTGCACAGCTGCCACACTGTGTAGAGGTTACAGAACAACCTCCTCCCTACAGCATTCATTGGTTTAATGCTGTAAAGAAGAGTTAGAAACTTTAGGTGGATAGAAAAGATGAAGAGTGAGTGAGACCTGAAAAGGAAAGAAGATCTCACACAGCTGGGACTGCACAGCTGCCACACTGTGTAGAGGTTACAGAACAACCTCCTCCCTACAGCATTCATTGGCTACCTATGAATCTGCCAGGTCGATTTGAAAATACTTTATGATGCCTTTTTAGAACATGTCTCAGTTCTTCCTTCTGATTGGCGGAAATTTTATCGATTTCCTGCAATTTAGCTTCTATCTTGTCTAAAATAATTGCTTCTTCTTCTTCTTCTGTGTTTAGCTTACTTGTACCAAGATTAACATCCTCGTCCCAATACCTCCTATTTTTCAGAACTCGTATAGGCAGCTCCCAAGTTTCATTATCAGTTACTACATGTTTATCACTAAAAGGGACTGTAATTACTCCGGTTATTGGCAAGACCATTTTCAACTGGCTTCTTTCAAAGTCAACAACTCTCTGATATTTTGACAAGAAATCTATGACAATTAAAACCTCAATACTGAGATTGTTTACAATTAAACATGGATGATCAATTAAATTACCATTAATGTTAAAGGGTAGTAAAGCTTCTTGCTTTACCGTTTTTGAAACCTTGCCAGTAGCACCTATTATTCTTAGTCCTGATACCCTCATTACTGTAAGCTTGTCTTTACCAGGTAATGCATCAAAGAAGGACTACGATATTGCACTCACCTCACTTCCACTGTCTGAGAGACAACGTACATTGATACCCAACATATTCACTATTATTATAGGGTGGCTTATTCTAGGTTGTACAGGTGGTTCCTCAAATTCATCTAGTAGTTCCTTTTGGATTTGTCTCCAACTAAAGTGATCGACATCTGTCTTCATTATATTTAGGTCACAGTGTGTAGGGGTTTCCTGAATTATATTTTCAGCTGCCTTTTCCAGTCGGTCTATTAATTTCAAATCGAAACACCGCACGACTTCATTACATTTAGTTTGCTGAACATGACCCAAATTACTGTAGTCTGAGCGATTCTGCGTCTCCAGACCGGGCATAACACTAGTTACAGCTAAACCACTTTTACCATTATCGTCGGTTTCCTTCTCAAGTGACAACTGGTCACAGCTACTGGGTTCATCGACCCCAAACAGCTTACCCTCTACATTCCCACTTATCTCCTGTCCTAAATCTATTAGTACATTATCAACATCCTGCACAGGCACTTTAGATAAGAGCACATCATCCTCATCGTAAATATAAGCATGAATTTCTTCTGCCTCTTCACCTGACAATTCAATATTTTGTAGCTCTTCCCTACTGTTACACTGCTGCGCCTTCTCTTTCTCTTCCCACTTAGAAAGCGTCTCTAACACGGTATCTATCAAATACTGTGAGTGATCTAATATTTCTGCTGTATTCTTAGGTGCTACGGACTCTTCATCCAAATGTTCAGTTTGAGTATTCTGATCTGTCTTACCAATTCTCTTAACTACTGGCTTAGGAAAAGTAATCGCCTGGTGAGCGCCAGTGTCCTCATAAACGGGAACTAGTTTTCCTGCCTCGGCCTACTACTGTTTCCTTTAGTTTCATTATAGTTAGCTGGCATAGCATTGCTTTCCGTACTGTTGTTTACATGCATATTTCTGTTTGGAACAAAATTATTATCCCTTGGACGCCATTGTTGGTTCTGATAATTATTTCCCCAATTCCTACCTCTCTTAGGATTACGAACACCTACTGTTCTGATGTTTACATTGCCATGTTGCTCGTTCCTAAAATTACTACTGTTGTTATTAGCATTTCCGTTATTACGTGCTTGCTCCTCATTGGCAGCAACACGTTCTACACGTTCCAAATACTCAATGAAACGATCCAGATTGTCTCTAGGGGCTGATATAATTCTAGTTTGCCAATACCATGGCAGTTTGGCTTCAAGACCTAGTATAATCATTTCTGGTTTTAGCTTTTCCGCCAAATGTGACAACCGTGAAATCCATGACCTAGCAAACTCTTTAATTGATTCCTTGCCTGCATTGAGGCGTTTTCCACTCCAAAATTCTCTCAACACTTCATTTTGCTTATTGCTAGACCAATACTCATTAATGAAAGCTGTCTTAAACTCTGCTAATGTTTTACACTTTAACATAACATCAGCTGACCAACGCATGGCGTCACCTGCTAAATGGCTTTTAATAAATGAGATTTTCTCTCGTTCAGACCAAGTTGGTGGAATGACATCTTCAAAATCGTTCCAGAAATCTAGCGGGTGGATATTTTTGTCTGGATCGAACCGCAAGAACTGCCGACACCCGATAAAAGCGGCGTTTGCAGCTACAACTTGTTGTATACTACCATTACCAGAAGTTACTGAAGCTACTTTACTCTCAATGTTAGCAATGTTAGTACTGATATTTTCTACTTTCATTTCAACATTATCTACTCTTTGTACAATATGAGTAGTGTCAGTTTTGATTGCTTCTACTTCTGCCTGACATATGTTTACTTTTATATTAACATCTTTAAATCTATCTGAGCACAGTTCAGACTCCGCCTCGATCTTTTCTGTTAACTTGTGCTCCAACTTCGCATCTTCCATTTGGAAGTCTTTGCGAACCTCAGCGACTTCGGATTTTATTGTCTTATACATTTCAGAAAATTGTTGAGCAACCTTTTTCTTAATATCCTCATGATTGTAATCAATTTTACAATTCAAACTGTCTAGATCCTCTTTCAACTTGTTGCAACCAGCCTTGAAGGTATCGTCCATTACCTCAAATCGTTTATTAAAATTAGTTTGGCTGGCCATAATCTCATACTTTAATTCAGCATTAATGCTTTTGACCTCAGTTATTTCAGACTTTAATTCAGCATTATTGGATTCTAATTTATTGTCCATTGCCTCAAACCGCATATTAAAATTTGTTTGACTGGCAGCTATTGCTTGTAATATAACATTTAGATCAACAGCCCCAGCATCTTTGGGTTGCTCACGAGCTGGCTTTTTATCACACTCAGGTGACGAAAAACTAGCTCCAATACCAGAATCATCAAAACTACATGAAACTTCTGATTGATTAGTCATATCTAACTGCTCCTTCTTAAACTCTACCATCTCTGATGACTGTTTCATTTTTAATTCATCAGAGAAACTATCATCCAATAAATTAACAATTTCTGCTTTCTGCTTAACTACAGGGGTCTCTATTATTGAATCATTGCCCCTTCGCACACTACTGTCGGGAGACAATATTTCATATTTCACTTTAACATTACTACTTTCATGCATATTTACACTTGAACCGTTGTCTGGATTTACAGTTCCCTCAACAGACATAGGTTCTGATTTAAGTTTAACCTCAGTTTCTTTTGGCGGTTCCATCGCCGACAGTCTTTTAGTGCAGGTTAGTAAAATTTTTAACAGCTTTTCACTTAACTTAGTTCCTTCTGCACGACGTATGGCGTTGCCGGCGCGGCGTACCAGGATTCCTGATGCGACGTGGCACGTTGAACTGCAGACGGCTCTCCGACGGCTGTTGTGTGTTTGCGTGGCCCGCAATTGCAGGCTCTGCGCCGGCTGCTCCAGCGGATGACTGCGGTGCGGCGAGACTGACTTCTCGCGATGCCGGCAGCACCGCTAGACTCAGTGCCAGCTCCGTCAATCCAGATGCGTTGTTAATCCGATTGCGTCGTCCACATGCACACGTAACACATTCACTGTCCTATACTCAGTTGCGTGTCGCATTTCACTCGCGAATCCGAATAGTTAAAAATCACTTTCACTTAGTTGATTTCCCGGCCGATGCACCATATGTGGGGCGGTGGATAAGTTTAAAGCATTTTAATCTACTGTTATTGTATCCTTGTTTGAATGTTGTAACATTCCCGGCCGATGCACCATATGTGGGGCGGCGGATAAGTTTGGAGCATTTTAATCTACTGTTATTGTATCCTTGTTTGAATGTTGTAACATTTCCGGCCGATGCACCATATGTGGGGCGGCGGATAAGTTTGTTAGAATAAATCTAAAATCTGATTGCTGGATAAACACTTGCATGTTGAATCAGTTTCTGTTTTTTAGAATGTTGTTAATGCTGTCTTTCGCCGTTCTCAACACTGGCTCTCTATTTGCTTTGTGGCACCCAGAAAGTGATTTAATAAAACATGGAACCAGTAATAGAGATCCTAGTGCCCACTTCATTTGAGATACAATTATAACTGCAACTTATAGCTCTGAGGAATTAGGAGATTGTCCGGGATTTCTAATCAAAAACGGTTTTCCAAAATAGTTGAGTATATTCTGAAATTCACTGATAAAAAAAAACACAAGTATCCCTACAACCTAACTAACAGAGCAGTTCAGAGTCTAATGCGCTGAATATCATTCCAGAATTAACACTACACATAAAATGTTTTCATGGTTCCGCGTATCTCTAATAACTTAATACGGCACCCGAGGCTGTTTGTAGCAGTGACACTGATGCGACGCGGCTCCCGACACAGATGGCGTGTCATTCAGCGTCTGGAGAGAACTGGGGCTTTGCTTCCTCGCGCAGCGTCCTTATATATATAAACCCGCGGTGCGGACGGCGAAGGGAACGCCTGATCTTTTCGGCTCTCTCGACTAGCCGCTGGGCTAGTAACGCACCACTTCAAGTTACATAATAATTTATAGCTTCTTTTGCTGATGGCCGAAGAAGCTCTTAATTTAAACGTGCATTCAGCACGCATGTAAGTATTGATAATAAAATTTTGACGTGGCTAAGTTAAATATTCTTGGCGAGAGAATTAATTAAATTACACTGCACGCAGTAGATGAGCTCTGAACTGGCCCTTTTGAGATCCGCTATCGCTATAATTTTATAGGTATTCAAAAGAAACTTTACACATCTTCATAGTCATAGCGGACCTCCAACCTATTTAAATCTAAACATCCTAGCCTTATTTACTAGCCTACTTAATCTATCTTGCTTCCTTCAGTTTTGAGACGAAAACCAGAAAATCATGAATTTCCACTAAAATCTTAATATGTGAAATCCAAAGTACTGTTTTTATTAAATCATTATGAAAGATGAATCTAAATATAAATTTTGAAGTCTCTAGCTCTTTTCTGTTGCGCCAATGATTTTTCCAGAAAACGTCCAAATTTCGAAAATGGCTGAAGTTATCGAGCTGATATTTAACACACATTAATTTAGTATTATTACTGACATGCTAGAAAAGTTTTAGGTCATTTGCTTGATTTTTAAGGTATTGCGCAACATTTATGACGTCAGAGCTAGTTACAGCAGACTGGCTGGCACACAATGGAAACTGATGTGAATTTACTACAGCGTGAGTAGGCTGCTTTCCTACACTATGTCGCCCTGCTTGTTACGGGTGAACGTATTTTATTTTGAGAAGGCTGAGTTCCCCTCCTTCCCGTATCTGTGTGTAAATGTTTTACTGACGAATATACACCTGAAGATGTGATCTGAAATCCCGAAACATGCCGTATTCCTATAGAAGCTCATATACAGCAGAAAACGGTTTATTTCGGAAACACTGATAAAGTTCTTTTTTCGCCCGCCTACTACATGGCCTCCCTGCTCTATAACATTTTCATTAACTCCATGATTATACATACCGCTATAGCCTGTTATTTGACAATAATTTGTTTTCCTCTGTCCCGTAGAAAATCCCACATGTATATGTCCATCATTCTCTAATTAGACCTAATTCAGAATAGTTTCCACAAGTGAAATGTACATCTGACTGCCATTTTCATTTCAGACACGTCACAAACTGTCTTCTGAAAACAATTTATTTTACCAAAAGCCGTCCAGGCCACCTATTCTATTTTATTTATCAGTTTTGCGATCCATTCATTTAACCGACCCAAATACTAAAATTCATTCTACAGTTTCACGTATACACTCCTGGAAATGGAAAAAAGAACACATTGACACCTAAGTGTCATACCTACCATACTTGCTCCGGACACTGCGAGAGGGCTGTACAAGCAATGATCACACGCACGGCACAGCGGACACACCAGGAACCGCGGTGTTGGCCGTCGAATGGCGCTAGCTGCGCAGCATTTGTGCACCGCCGCCGTCAGTGTCAGCCAGTTTGCCGTGGCATACGGAGCTCCATCGCAGTCTTTAACACTGGTAGCATGCCGCGACAGCGTGGACGTGAACCGTATGTGCAGTTGACGGACTTTGAGCGAGGGCGTATAGTGGGCATGCGGGAGGCCGGGTGGACGTACCGCCGAATTGCTCAACACGTGGGGCGTGAGGTCTCCACAGTACATCTATGTTGTCGCCAGTGGTCGGCGGAAGGTGCACGTGCCCGTCGACCTGGGACCGGACCGCAGCGACGCACGGATGCACGCCAAGACCGTAGGATCCTACGCAGTGCCGTAGGGGACCGCACCGCCACTTCCCAGCAAATTAGGGACGCTGTTGCTCCTGGGGTATCGGCGAGGACCATTCGCAACCTTCTCCATGAAGCTGGGCTACGGTCCCGCACACCGTTAGCCCGTCTTCCGCTCACGCCCCAACATCGTGCAGCCCGCCTCCAGTGGTGTCGCGACAGGCGTGAATGGAGGGAAGAATGGAGACGTGTCGTCTTCAGCGATGAGAGTCGCTTCTGCCTTGGTGCCAATGATGGTCGTATGCGTGTTTGGCGCCGTGCAGGTGAGCGCCACAATCAGGACTGCATACGACCGAGGCACACAGGGCCAACACCCGGCATCATGGTGTGGGGAGCGATCTCCTACACTGGCCGTACACCACTGGTGATCGTCGAGGGGACACTGAATAGTGCACGGTACATCCAAACCGTGATCGAACCCATCGTTCTACCATTCCTAGACCGGCAAGGGAACTTGCTGTTCCAACAGGACAATGCACGTCCGCATGTATCCCGTGCCACCCAACGTGCTCTAGAAGGTGTAAGTCAACTACCCTGGCCAGCAAGATCTCCGGATCCGTCCCCCATTGAGCATGTTTGGGACTGGATGAAGCGTCGTCTCACGCGGTCTGCACGTCGAGCACGAACGCTGGTCCAACTGAGGCGCCAGGTGGAAATGGCATGGCAAGCCGTTCCACAGGACTACATCCAGCATCTCTACGATCGTCTCCATGGGAGAATAGCAGCCTGCATTGCTGCGAAAGGTGGATATACACTGTACTAGTGCCGACATTGTGCATGCTCTGTTGCCTGTGTCTATGTGCCTGTGGTTCTGTCAGTGTGATCATGTGATGTATCTGACCCCAGGAATGTGTCAATAAAGTTTCCCCTTCCTGGGACAATGAATTCACGGTGTTCTTATTTCAATTTCCAGGAGTGTATTTCTATTATTTTCTTCCCATTATGTTTTTCAGACACTATTTTAGTTGTGCTGTTATTAATTTTCAAACGTACTTCCAATATTTCTCTCTTAAATTAAATGTTGTATTTTATTCGGTCTAGAGACAAAGCGTGCAAATGTGCTCTGCAAAACGAACGTATTTCGGATATTAACAAGTATTCCTTTTCCTCCAATCCAGTTGAAACATTTGAATACTTTCTGCAGAACGAATGACAATTGTTTGGGTGCTACTCAGGGTGCATCACCTAAAACTTGCAGTCTTTGTGATTCTCACTTCCGAAATTGAGATAATACTACAAATAAGTATCTTTCACAGTGAAGTAGGCATACCTACTGCCTCTTGCTATTTACCAGCTATCGACTAGAATTAAGTAAGTGGTAGACAACAAATTCGATCAGGCAAAGAAGCAAGCTGCCTTCAGATATGCATTAAGTGGAAGACATGAACATGCAATAATTACGACACACTATATTGTGTGGGACTTGCTAATTTTGAGAAAATGTTCGCCTCAGCCCCAACAAATTTGTTCTGGTAGCCATTCAGATAAAAGCAGTTGATTCCATATATCTTAGCACAACAAAGAAGATACCTCAGTGTAACTGCAGCTCTTCGACCTAGCGTGGATTGAGGGAAATTTAAAAGTTGAAGGAGGAGTTTGGGAACAAGATTATACAGGACGTGAGTGCAACATCAAATTATGTATTACGTGAATTATAAGGAAATTAGATAGTGTGCAGATGTACTTATGAAGGCAACAAAGCTGAAATAAGCCTATATACAAAAATGAAAGCCAAGCAGCATGCTGTCCACCAGTTCTCTGCGTAATGCCCTACTGTGGCATATATTGTGCTACAGGTCCCATAATAAAGAAAAGAGTTGCAAAAAACTTGCGCAGCAATTATTGATAAAATGGAAACTGTTATTGATATGAGGTTTTCACAGAAAGGGTTGGTAATCAAGGGCTCATACTGTTAGCCAGTCAGCATGCTGTAATAATACTTAAAAAATTTATTTTTGTGCAGAAATACACTTTTTTAAATGGTACAAAGCCTATTGACTTTAACAAACTAAAAGCAGGATAAATTAGAATGTCAGTGGATTTTGCAACAAGATTCTAATGCGGGTCATCTCCGAGATATCGTATTCTGTATCGTTACCACATCGACACTTGTACAATACCTGTCGTAATACACACTAAAGAACGACACAAAATGGCTCTGAGCACCATGGGACTTTACTTCTGAGGTCATTAGTCCCCTGGAACTTAGATCTACTTAAACCAAACTAACCTAAGGACATCACACATATCCATGACCGAGGCAGGATTCGAACCTGCGACCGTAGCGGTCGCGCGGTTCCAGACAGAAGCGCCTAGAACCGCTCGGCCATACCGGTCGGCTGAATGACACAAGTCATGCACTAATTATGAGGATTATGACCAGTAACGAGATATCTTACCATCACAGGTTGTGTTCAAAATGACCACCGCAGCGACAGTATACGTTGCCAGTATGGTACGGACGCATACTGCACACGTACTAACATCTCAGGGGAGATTTACGAGCAGGCTGCAGTAATGCATCGTTGTATATCATCGGGTGTAGTTGGTATGTCCTTGTAAAAAGCGTCTTTCAGCTTTCCCAACAGAGAAAAGTCTACGGGCGTTAACATACCTTCTTTGTTATCCTAACATGTATCGAATCAACTGATTTTATCTGAATGACCGTCAGAATTTTTTGTTGTTGAAATTGTGCTAAACATTTTCTCTAATTCCGTAAGCCCCAGGCAGAATGATATGTCGTAATTGTTGCACTGTTCTGTAATTTTGCTAACATATTCCACATAATCGGTATCTAAAGGCAGCTAATGTCTTAGCCGGATTAAATTTACTGCTTTCCATGGACTTAATTTTAGTGCATAACTGGTAAACAACCAGAGGTAATTAGCTATACCTATGAAATTTTTCCCGTTTTCCCATTTTATTGTATAATATTGTCTGAAGTTTGGGAATGTGAAGAATACAGAATGCAAAAGGTGATAAACTGGACGTAATAAACGATCGAATGAATGGGTGTAGCAGTAATTTCTTGGCTAACTGGAGAATACAAATCACAAGAAAGAAGCAAAACTATTTAATCAGGCGTAAGACAGAGGTGAGTGCCAAAATAATGTAGTGGCAGTACAGCACTCATCGTTACCAGAGTTACCAGACCAGTGGCGTAGATGCACTGTTATCACAACTTCCGAGCTATGTGATCATTAAAATGAATGATGATCAATATCGGATGACTCTCCTTAAAGCTCTGGAGATTCAACATTCTGATAAAATTCCACAGACGTAGCGCCTAAGCTTCATGCCAATGTGTTCCGAAGGCTTGACTATACATATTGCAGAAGAGAGTGTTGTTCGGTCGAAGATCAGCTAAGAAATGAGGGCGATAGTTGCTCTGAGGCAATATTTGAAAGCTTAGATTACTGACAAGGGTGGGACAACTTTTGTGACCAATTTAAACGGTCATTGTAATTAGTTCAGGAAGAACTATTGTGAGATGGTAAGTTTCCAGGTTATGATGACCTTATACCAGCAACTTCACTGGCAGTATAGTCCTGCGTATGAGGGTATCATTCTATAGAAAAGAATACTGGGGTTAACGTTAGCCACCAAACTGGCAGTATTTAGTAGCATACTAATGCCATCAAGTATTGGCTGCAGTTGCCGTGGTCTAGGGAGTGGTGTTTTTGATTAGTAATCAAAATCCCCTATGTTCCAGCTTAGAACCCCACCACCGCTTAAATTTTGTGTAGAAATCATCAACAACAGTTACCGAAGACTTCCGGCATAAGAAGTCACCCTCAACAGCCAAAGGCATCGTCAAAGAGGGCGGAGGAGCAGACACAGGTTCAGGGCATTCTCTTGTCCTTAGGATGGGCAACTGCCAGTAAAATGCCGTAGAATCAGCAATGATCAAAGGCATGAGGATGCTGAAGGCAATGAAGACCACTGCAGTAAAGACAGATCATGTATATTCCCAGGACACCTGGCCTGTCAGGAAAAACTGTCATGATGATCTATCCATTGGCAAGTTCCCAGTTCGAACTCTGGGGGGAGGGGGGGGGAGGGGGGGCTGCGGGGGAGGGGCTGCCAGGTGACCATGAGAAAAACAGTGAATAAAGGAAAACACCCTACGATTCGGTATTTTTAATGTCAGAAGTCTGAACAAAGCTGGGAAGCTAGGAAATCTGTTAATGGAAGGTCGTGCGGTAGCGTTCTCGCTTCCCACGCCCGGGTTCCCGGGTTCGATTCCCGGCGGGGTCAGGGATTTTCTCTGCCTCGTGATGGCTGGGTGTTGTGTGCTGTCCTTAGGTTAGTTAGGTTTAAGTAGTTCTAAGTTCTAGGGGACTTATGACCACAGCAGTTGAGTCCCATAGTGCTCAGAGCCATTTGAACCATTTTGTTAATGGAAATGCCAAGGTTCGGTCTAGAAGTGGAGGTCAGTGAAGTGAAATGAAAAGAAGAAAAGGATTTCTGGTCAGAGGAGAAAGGGTAATATCAACAGTAGCAGAAAATGGTATATCGGGAGTAGGATTCGTTATCAATAGAAAGGTAGGACAGAGAGTAAGTTACTGTGAACAGTTCAGTGTTAGGGTAGTTCCAATCAGAATCGACAGCAAACCAATACCGACATCGATTGTTTAGGTACACATGCCGACGTCGCAACCTAAAGATGGAGAAATAGAGAAAGTATATGAGGATATTGAACGGATAATTCAGCACGTAAAAGGAGATGAAAATTTAACTCTTGGGGGACCAGAATGCGGTTCTAAGGGAAGGAGTAGAAGAAAGCGTTAAGGGAGAACATGGGCTTGGTAGCGGAAATGAGAGAGTAGAAAGCGTGATAAGAGTTCTGCAATAAATTTCAGCTAGTAATAGTGAATAAGCTGTTCAAGAATCGCGAGAGCAATAGGTGTACTTGGAAAAGAGTTGGAGATACGGGAAGATTTCAGTTAGACTACATCATGGTCGGGCAGGGATCTAGAAAACATACTGAATTGTAAGGCGTACCAAAGAAGAGATACAGACACAGATCACAATTTAGTACTGACGAAGAGTGGGCTGAACGTTAAGACATTAGTGGTGGTGGTGGTTAGTGTTGAACGTCCCGTCGACAACGAGGTCATTAGAGACGGAAGACATTAGTCAAGAAGAATCACTGACCAAGGAAGTTCTAAGGAATGAAGTGATACGCTTGAAGTTCTCTAAGGCTATAGATGCTACGTTTGGGAATAGCTTAGTAGGCAGTTGAATTGAAGAGGAATTGACATCTCTGACAAGGGCAATCACAGAAGTTGGAAAGAAAAACACAGGTACAAAGAAATCAACTGCGCAGAAACCATGGGTAATAGAATAAATATTTTAATTGATCGATGAAATAAGGAAGTACAAAAATTTTCAGGGGATTCCAAGTTGCTGTTGAGAAGAAAATATAAACAAAGGGTAAAAGGTATGGGGATGTGTCAGATGGCGATCAGTTTGGCTTTAGGAAAGGTAAAGGCACCAGAGTGGCAGTTTTCATGTTGTGGTTGATGATGGAAGGAAGACTGTAGGATAATTAAGACACGTTCATAGGATTTATCGACCTGGAAAAACTGTTCGAATCCTGCCTCGGGCATGGATGTGTGTGATGTCCTTAGGTTAGTTGGGTTTAAGTAATTCTCTAAGTTCTAGGCGACTGATGACCTCAGAAGTTAATTCCCATAGTGCTCAGAGCCATTTGTTTTTTTTTTTTTTTTTTTTTTTGTAGGAAATCTGTTAAGACATAAGGGACTATCTTTCAGGGTACTAGATGGAGCTGTAGGGGTAAAAACTGTATGGCAAGACAGAAATTGGGGTACTTAGGATTTTTCATTAGTTTGGAGCCTGAAAAGTTTCTCTTCATTGGATCTACGAAATTATGGAATATAACTTCGATATCGTCAATCCTTGACGATGAGGCATCATTTACGGAATAAAACTGTGGAAAAATAAATCCCCTCAATGAACAGAGTGAACGCGCTTGGTTTTCAGATACTCCGCTGCGTGCTAAACATCCATTTGGTAAATTAAGCAATCACCGATGAAGTAATGTACCACCCTGATAGAAAACTTACTGTTACAACCACCATGAAACGCAAGAATGTAACGTATTTGGGGTATATGTTTGGAAGCGAAACTCATAATTGATGGAAAGAGCACGACAGACGTGGAGATAGTCCGAGGAGATATTCAAGTCGTAAATTCTTTCATAGTGCCTCAACATCCATACATTGGTACACTGATCAGAAATGCCGAAACCAGAGGACACAATTTGCTGGACCCCTACCTTGTGTAACTGGATGTCACTCGAAGAAGAAGAAGGAAGACATGATGATGATATCGAATAAGATAAATGACGGCCAATTAGTCGTTTTCCCAGAACCGAAGTAGATGAACATTTCCTACAGTGTGGCTCATGCCTTCACTATTACAGTCAACTACAGCGGACTGACCTTTTGCTTATGTCTGTTGCTCTTGGTATCGAGCTACCCACATGTTAGCTCGCGACCTCAGCATTTGCCACGAGTCTGGCCGCGATTTAGTGTGCTAATTAGTTTGTTAGACCGTCATGCCAGTGGCCAGCGCCATCTGTGATGCTATCTCACACACGGGAGTCGCTGAGCTACTGCTTCTGCCATAGTGGCAGAATCCCCTTTTCCCAGCACACTCATGTGTATAGTTCGTTTCGGAATGTCTATATACGAACTATAGTTCCCTAGTAACGAAGCGGTTTTTAATCACCAACCGGGGTCACACGTTACTGAATCAACCCATCCCAACGTCTTTTCGACACACTTGTGACAATAACTGCTCGTCGCCTGCAAAGCGTGCCAGTACCGATAAAAGAAGCAGTCGTACATCTGTGTAATTTCTTATTTCTCAGGATGATGAAACGCGAGTACAATAAGGCACTCATCCTTCATTGTTAATCCATAATATAAGCCACGATTCTCCTGTTACACTCGTGCATACCGTTGCCATCCACACTATACGTTTAAGACTGTATTCAACAAGACGTTGTTACTCACTCCATTTCACTTCATATTAGTAGGTTCCTGAATGTACTCTACCTTTCGACATGCCAAGTACCTATTTATCCATGAGTTTAATTTTCCTCACTGTAACGGAGACAAAGCTCTATCTGGTTACTTGCGAACCCAATATAAAACAATCCTAACCGAATAATACGCTATTACAGAACACCAAGCTTTCTTAGTATCCACCACACAGCGGTTAACTCTTCCGGCAACAATTAGTGGAGAAGTTGTCTTATCTAAGCCGTTTCATTAATAACTGTGTACCAGATGGATGGAAAAACCTCGTTTACGGAGATATCAAGGGGAACTGCTAACAAGAGGCCACACACTTCAGCACAAGTTATTGTACATTTTAATCAAGCAAGGAGACATAGATTTCAGTATGGTTTTACCTGTCTAGAAGATTTATTGTACAATAATTATTCCGTGTGTGCTTCTGAAACCATCTGTATGTGGTTATGCAACTCTTACATACGTTCCCGATGACGGATATAACGACTCACTTGGTCTCCGACTGATGAGAAGAGAGATGTAGGCAGCTATACTTCGTTGTAATTAACCTGATGTAAAAGAACATAAACACGATGAATGGCCAACAGCCGTCGCACATGTACACTGGTGTTGTTACACTCCTGAAAGTAGGTCCGAGGTATGTATTAGATAATTTACTACTACGTCACTATAAATAAAATTTTAAGATACTATAATGTATTGAAAGCCGTCAACTTTTTTCTTTATCATACTTTGGCTACATAGTTTTTATTTCAGAAATCGGGTACAATAGCATTCTCTGTGAATGCTAGTTGTGTTCTGAATGTAGCGCTATTTATACGTATTTTTAAAATGGATGACAGTGGTTCCTGCTGCGTAGTGAAACACGCGCGCAGAACACCGTTAAAAATAGCGAGAAACAAGTTATTCCTAAAGTTTTTTCCAACACCTCACAGCAAATCTGGTTTAAGTTTTTCGAGACCGGTATTTATTAAATAAAAGGCTTCTTTATTATTTTTTTTACAAATATTAATCCTTAATTACTTATATCTTATAAAAGGTTGGTAACAAAGATTCTTTATGTTAAGAAAACCTTACACAATTAAGTTTTGGCGATAAAAATGAAAAATCGATTACTCTTTATGTCGATTACTTCCATATTTTATACCGCAGATGCGATTACTTACCTCTGATAAGCGTTATAGGAACACGGAAAAAAATAAATTGTTTCAGCATCGAGCATATTATACAAATGGTTCATTTTTACAGTTGTCACCGGCCACTGTAATCTGAACCCAACAGCACTGATTTGGAGCCATGTTAAGGGATTAGTCTGGAGAAATAACAAAACATTTAAGCTGCCGGACCTACTGGAACTAATGCACGAATCTTTGTTTCATGTCACAGCCGAGCACTGGCGGGATACAGGACAAGACATCATCAAGGAAGAGGAGAAATGTGGCACTTGGATGGATTCCCGGATTCTGTGTCTGTCGCCTCGTTATCAACGTAGCCGATGACAGTTCAACTACTGAAAAGAATTCATCGAATTCGGATGTAGAAGGAGTTCGGAGATAACCAGAGGACTAACTATAACTAATACCGTCAGTGACATCAGTATTTAACTATACGGTGAAATCCCTGAAATACGTTTTAAGATAGAAACTTTCAGCGCTCTTGTTTTTAATTACAGTACTATGTTACCTAAGAACGAGACAATGTTATGTTTTCCGAATGCTCAACTAAGGCTCGTATTGCCACAGTTTTGCCATACATCATTGCACTCTGTTTAAAAGTTAAATGACACCCGGAGCTATATTGTTCTCTCCTCGTATCTCTTTACGTCTTAACTGAACTGTTCATATCACTGCAGGATAGTTGGATCAGCTGGCTGGCCAGTGCTGTCCAAGTTAAACGCGGCGGTAAAGCTGTCGTCCCATATCGTCCGTATAATGTGCAGCATAAAACTAATCCAAATTTATCGTAATAGACTGTACTCGAGACAGCTTGGCTTCCGCTACATGCAAAACGAAATAAAATAAGGATCCAGAAAGCACGAAAGACTACATAGTGTAATGTTTACGTCAGGCCGGCCACGGTGGCCGAGTGGTTCTGGGCGCTTCAGTCCGGAACCGCGCGACTGCTACGGTCGCAAGTTCGAATCCTTACTCGGGCATGGACGTGTGATGTCCTTAGGTTGGTTAGGTTTAAATAGTTCTAAGTTCTAGGGGACTGATGACCTCAGATGATAAGTCCCATAGTGGTCAGAGCCATTTGAACCATTTTGTTTGCGTCAGGTTTATTCTTACGCTGAACACAGTCTAGCGCAGCCTCGACCGGACAGCTGGCTGAAAAGACCAAGCGCTGACGATGAGAAACTGAAGGCGTGACAATCAGTGTTGCGGGTTGCATACGTTACAAAGCAAGGCCCCTCTGCCATACCAGCGCTAACGTGCTTCCATCGTTGCCGCTGTAATTCTGGGAATATGACGAGTCTGCTGCGGGTGCAAGTTGACTCGTCACCTGCTGAAGAAGCAGAAGCGTGAGGCTAACCGTGACTTGTTCTTAGTACAGAAAATGAGTATACGTTCTAGCTGCGGTAAAGTAGCATTGACAAGGCGAAAGGAGCGACTGTCGGGATCAGATGGCCATTAACGCAGTCTCTTCAGACTGCATCCTGAAAGTGAAGGAAGGTAGGATTCGGTTCCGATTGTGGACGGGGCCTTAATCAGTTACTATTGGGTCTCTTTTTCAATTACACACATGTATTTTAAAACGGTAATTCCAAACTCAGCAATAAATAGGATATCACACGTTATTAATGAAGGAATAAACAACTGTGTAATTAATAGTGTGTTCAGTGGTTACAGTTTACCAAATGAGCATAAAATACAGACACAGCAAATAATGTTTTAAGAACAAGCCAATGTGATCCCAATTAGAATTTTAAGGCATGTAACCAGAGTCACGGGTGAAGAACTTTAACGCCAAGAACGGCCATTATTAAAAATTTTAACAAACGTACTGTAAACCAGCAATGCAACAGCAAAGGTTAATTTACAAAGACAGGCAACTGATTCCAAATGGGTGAGACAAAAGATGGTAATCTTGGTAGCACAATCATTTAAACCTGCTGTAACGCCAGGAATGGCAATTATATAAAAAAATTTAGAAACATACGATAAAACAGTAAATACAATAATGAAACACAAGGGCCAGTCACCGACGGTGCACCAGGAATCGACCTCCGAGTAGGTATGGCAAAAAACACTTTCACAAGCGATGAGATAGGCAGCCAAAAGTGGCATTCACTTCACCATGTGGTAGCTCAGACTGGTGGCAGTCTAACGAATGATTAATGACAATCTTGCTGAGGCTACCTGATGTTCAATAAACCAAGATGTAAAAATACGCCAAAGCCGGAAATGGTGGTCCAGACTCCACCCACAGAATTCTGTGCTTAGAAAGCCCAGAACGAGAAAGGAATCACTACCACCAGAGTAGAAGAGTCGCAAACCAACCTACAAACAAGAAAGCAGTCAAAACTACATGCCTCACCAGACTGCAGCGACAAGGCGAGGAAACGTACACTGCCGTTACATACACTATTGCCCAGGGCAGGTAACTGGGGCGTTACCAGCCACGAGACAGTAAAAATGCCTCTGGTTGAACTTAACAAATAGTAAGAAACTGAACGCAATAAATAGTAATAAGAAGTCCAGGAAAGCTAATCAGATCCGCCGTCCCCAAGCACTCCACTCGCTGCTCTTCGCCTCGGCAGTACTACAAGCAACAACACAAACCCAAGTCACTGGAGGATCGCAAGATCTCACAATGGGGGGTTTCTCTACTTGAATCTAAAAGCACTCACCTTAAAGCTTGCAGGATCCGGTTTACGACGAGGTCGTGCACCCTCGTGACCACGGGCCTTCGATCCGGCAAACCATGTGCGCCGCCAGCAATCCCGGCATGTTTCACACTGCGCAGACCTCGCTCCTCCTGAGTCCCCAATCGAACTGCACACTGACGTGACCCTGAAGAACAACGTCGTCGTCCCAAAGACAGGGCCACAGTTACTATATATCGATAACTACCTCTGCTGCCACTAGCGGACAGGCAATGCTTCCGAAACCAAGTGGCACCAGTCAACATGAGAAGAAGACAAACTACCACAACCATGTCAACTAAACGATATGGTCTGGCCTCCAACAGAGGTCGGAAACCTACAAAACAGCACCAACACAAGCCGCAGCACGACTCAGACACTGTGACAGTTATAAGACGAAAATTAATTGATGCAAAGTACACAATTGCTAATTTGTTACATTACAGGGGACGTGTTCCTGGAATGAATTATTTGCTATAGTCCAATCTTCAGACGAAAAATTTCGTCTAATGCAAACAAAATATTTGTATTCCTGTTTATTGCAGCTCAACTATGAGATAACATGCACTGTGTTAGACAAAAATAGAGCAACGTCACTGTTATATACCACTATAAAAAAGCGCGCTGTTACTATATTCTTTGGTCATGGCAGCTTGCATTTATGGACTAACATGGAGATAAGTAGTTTTCCATTTCTGTAAATTTTTCAAAAACTGTTACTAATTTATTTTAATAATTAATCACTACTTAGAGACAGCACTTCTTCCTCATGTTATGGTTTCTCTTGCTGTAGTTACAGACGCCTCGAAAGTGTTTATAGGCCAACATAATAGCGTAATTCTCAGACATTGTCTCCATAAGTATAAAATATTAAAATATATTTACAGCAGTCTTCGAAAAAGTTATATATAACAATATCCAATGTTAACCAGTTGGTATATTATTAATTGTGGTGCCCCATGGCTACTTAGACCTTATGATATCTAGGTAGGTCACACCTATTGCGACATTTAAGCTATATTGTTACTTTTATTGTATTTTATAGTTATATAGACAAGATTAGCATGCATTCTTTGTTTTAAAATGGTGTATTGAAATCTCCATTGAAACTAAATTCTCCTTGTGTCTGTTTTGTCGTGTCGTATTATGTTGGTAACAAACGTCTTGTGACTAGGGCCTCCCATGGTTTAGACCGTTTGCTGGGTGCAAGTCTTTCGATTTGACGCCACTTCGGCGACTTGCTCGTCGATTTATGTTGGTAAAAAGCTGTGACAGATTTCTTGTCACGTGCTCCGAGTCCGTTGAAAAACACCGCGTTTTTTTTTCAGGTTCGTTGACCAATATTCTCAGCGTCTTTCCAACACCTTGTCGATGTAGTGTAGCTTAAGCTTTCTATAGTAATTAGAATGATTAGAAAGAATAATATTTATGTTCGAGTCCCTTCTAATTAATTATCTGAGGATAGCACTCATATATGTGTTCCTTGTATATAACTTTTACTATCGAATTGCGACACGTAATATTCACAGTTGTAAGTTCCCTTCGTCCTCATCAAAGCACGAACGAAATCGGAGTCTTAACATTACATTCAACAACAGAGATAATAAAAAATCGGATAAATGCAATGATAATGTTCACTTCTCCAACGCAAGGATTAAAGTCTTTGTTTCCTACACACAGCACACTCTCTGATACAGTTATTTCCGTAATAAAGTATAATATTACGAAACCTGCCGAAATTGTGATTCTGTGAAATAAATGGACGGTAATTTACAGTCAGACAAATTTTGAAAATCAGATGGGTAGATCACATAAATAATGAGGAGATCGTGAATAGAATTCGGCAGAAAAGAAATTTGTGGCACAATTGATTAAAAGAAGAGATCGGTTAATAGAGACATTCTGAGCCATTAAGGGATCACCAGTTTAATATTGAAGGCAAATGTGGAGGGGAAAAATTGTAGCGTTTGACCAAGAGATGAACACAGCAAGCAGATTCAGAATGATTTAAGTTGCAGCACTTACTCTGCGATGAAGAGGCTTGCCCAGGACAGAGTAGGAAGTAGACCTCCATCAAACCAGTGTACAGACTGAAAACAACAATAACAGCAACAAGACTGAGCTCTTCCATGGTCTCTTCCAAGCTCATCATGAACGTGTGGCGTGGGGACAGCCCACTGACGTGCAGGCCCGCCAACAGCCTGGTGTTCCGCAAGGGCGTACAATTCTGAGAGATACGGTAATTTATTACCCATCGCTAGATGACCATTTATCATATTGTTTGCGTAATATGATACTGGTTTCGATGATGGCACGTAAGAGATGAAACCTGGAAACTGTTGATGTTCCACCAAATGTAATCAAGGCAATAGCGATAAAAGTTATTTGAAAAGTCTGTAGTGTCTTCCAATTTGGCTACAATTGAAATGAAAGGCATATTCTGCCAGCTGCTGGACGTCAACTCTAGCGTCTCTTAACAACACAGAGGACGTCACAACGTTCGGGTCTGGCGCAAAACTAAAAAAAAGTTCAGCCTTCATTAGCACACGAATACGATAATTGTTCCAATACCTCAACACAACAAGATCGGGAAAAATACGCTTTAAGATATTACCTGGTTGTTTCACTACCGAATACCGTAACATCGTTCCTCCTTTCAGTCGTCACATGGAGGCTGAAATAAAAAGGGCTTGCGATATCTTGAAATAGAGTATCAATTATAAATTCTCGAATAATGAGACGGGGACATGACTATAAGAACCATGGTATGAGATACAGTTCTATAAAGGCTATCTGAAACAACGTGCTTTCCGTTTAGTAGCAATTTATGAGAGATGCCAGAGGAAGGAAGGTTCAAAGAGACAGGACAAAAGATGAAACTCATTCCCGTTTTCAATAAGGGTAGCTCGGCAAACGCACGTTGCTACTGGCATGCTTCGCTGACGTCAGTTTCTTCTAGAATAATGGACGTTCCAAGCTAGCGCGTTATAGCATTTTTGAGAGAGAATGAGAACCTCATCCTTAGAAATCAGTATACTTCATACTCAATTTGCTCTCTTCGCCTAAGACATACAGAGGACAGTACATAATGAGGCCTGGGCTATCGCTGTCTTCATTCACTTTTCAGAAGGCATGAGACACGGTCGGCTAAAGAACAAAATACGAGTTTACGGAATACCCGACCAGCTTCGTTACTGGATTCTCGAGTTAAGAGTACACAGCACTCATCAGGGACGAAATCTTGATGTAAAATTGTTTCAGAAATATCGCCAAGTAGTGTCCAGGAGCCTTTTCTGTTCATGGCACAAATGAAACCTCGGAAGCACCGAGAGGAAATTCCCTGATGATTATGTCGTACACAGGGAAGTCGCAAAGCTCGAAATGTTTTTAAATGCCTATCTATTCGCCGTCGACTGTAATATTTATTACAATTTACACGACTGCAATTTCGACCTTACGTCGTTTTTAAATGGCTAACGCTGCACTCAATGTATACACCAACATTCGACGTAGCACTGTCAAAAATACATACGTTTTTCATGACATATACATGAAAAAGCTGGGTAAAGAATTTACCAACAATTACTCACGTGCTGAGAACGCAGTAGTTGTCATTATAAAGCGACAGAGGTGACTCAGTGACACAGTGGACTGGCATTCGGGAGGACAAAGGTTCAAATTCCTGTCATCCAGATCTAGAGTTTCCGTGATTGGCCTAAATCGCTGCAGCAAATGTCCGGGTGGTTCCTTTGAAAAGGTCACGACCGATATCCTCCTCCATCCTTTCGTAATCCGCGCTTGTCCTCCGACTCTAATGACCATGCTGTGTTCGGTACGGTACTCATCCTACCTTCCTTTTGTCAAAATAAACAACGTAAAGAGACACGAGTCTCTATGCCTCATGTTAACCGTCGTCAAGTACATCATCTGCACAATGCATTAACAAAATAAAAATGATGTCTCGTTATGTGAACATACAAAACAAGCAGTTGAGTGCAGCACTCTTAGCATATTTCGACAACGTGTGATAGATGGGGAAGTCTGGATGTTTGTGGTAAATTCCTATGGGACCAAACTGCTGAGGTCATCGGTCCATAGGCTTACACAGTACTTAATCTAACTTAAACTAGGGTACGCTATGGACATTACACACACACACGCATGCCCGAGGGAGGACTCGAACTTTCGACGGGGGAAGCCGCGCATACCGTGGTAAGGCGCCCTAGACGGTGCGGCTACCCCTTGCGGCTAACAGGTGGGGTTAAAACTCTTGAAACTAGAATTATTCTTACCCCACTTGTCAGTAAGGAACTTCGTATTGATAAAAAAGAATGGATCGGAATCAGCTTCTACTGGTTTACGTCGGTTCCAGGTACTACATTTAATAATGGTCGATGGCGAATATGATATTTAACAGTTCATCTAGAATATAATTCGGCAGCAAATTTGAGTGAATAATACTGTCACAAAAATTAATCTAAATTCTGGAAGACCTTAGAGAATCGATTTACAGTTACGACGGTACGAAGAAAAAAAATATTATAGGGGTAAGAGTGAAATAAAAATGAATAGTAAACGACGGGTATTACGAGAGTGCCCATCAAGTCAGAAGTTAACTCTTATCGAATATGACGATGATTGTTTCTAAATCAACACTCATAACCTACATTAATTGGTTCAAATGGCTCTGAGCACTATGGGACTCAACTGCTGAGGTCATTAGTCCCCTAGAACTTAGAACTAGTTAAACCTAACTAACCTAAGGACATCACAAACATCCATGCCCGAGGCAGGATTCGAACCTGCGACCGTAGCGGTCTTGCGGTTCCAGACTGCAGCGCCTTTAACCGCACGGCCACTTCGGCCGGCCTACATTAATTCTTTCTTCACTTATCCTCCTCCGTGTTACCGCGAATGGCATGTAACTGTCAACATTTTTATTGGAAATGCAGGAAATGCAGGACATGCGGGGCGCATATTCGTGCTCTGCCACTTCAGAGTAGAAAGCAAAGATTCTGTTACACTTCACCAAACTGATATCCTCTTTAGATGTCCTTCTTCCAGTGTAGATGTTAAGCTCAGGTGACGAGTTCTTCGTTCTTGAAATGAGGCTGTAAAAGAACTGGTGAGATGTCTAAGGTTCTCGGTTCTACTACGTGGCCTGATAAGTTCCAAATTAGGAATGTCAGCAGCTTTTGTTTATTAACAACACTCGACGCAGGTAACGCTACAAACTGCTTATAAGACCTTTCGCAAATGTCTGATTACATACTCCCACGTATCACTTCATATTAGAAACAATCACAATTCTATTACATTAATTGTTGCAAACAACATTTTTACAAAAATTGTACCCACAGTTATTCAGTTCTTCTCTGCTCTGCACTCAGAGTCGTGTTATTTGAATACGATATTCTGCAGCTCGCGTCCGAGATCTTAATTGTGCAGCCAGTAACGTGAACCTTACCGTCAAGCTCCTCGCCCCGCACTGTCTAGACAGCCCGAATCACTTGGCTTCTTTGCGCACTTTTGGTGGCAGCAGAAGATGCACGACGTGTTTCTCTGAGTATCGTTATCCTAATGTTAATGAACATTGTTATATAAACGAGATCTGCAATAAGTGGAGTACAGCTTGCTATTGAGAGTATAGTCAGCTTGATAGACAATTAAATGTGAATTACGATTTATCAAATTTTAATAATTTCATCTAGAGATTTGGAACGTTGTGTCCTGAGTCGGCAGTCAATCAGATTATCTTCCTGCTAAACTGCAGCAATTTCTCACCGAACTACTATTCACTGTTACCATTTGTCGTCTTCCACTTACGTATACCTATTACGTCACACTTCGTCACTGTGATCTCGGCCAGACCATGGAATGAATCTTGCGAAATAATCTTATGGATCTAAAGCCAGAAGTATCACACTGCGCGTAAATAGGCGGAAAGAACAACAAATATTCAAGTTTTTTGTATCTGTCCTTGTGATTGGTGGTCTGGGGGATTTCGCTCGTTGACTGATGTAAGAAAATGAAACACATACAGCCGTCCTTATGGTGTCATTTTTATTGTATAGGTACCATTTTTGGTGCTTCAGACCACATCTACAACTGGTTTACGCATAGTACCTGTAACCACGGTGTTGTCTCTCAATCATCAACAATCAACTGATTTGACCATAACGTTTATCCTCTCGCTCCACACGGTCTGGAGAACCCGAATCATCTGGCTTGATCGTTGGACGACATCGCGGTTACAGGTAGTCTGCGTAAACCAGCTATTGATGATGGCCATTAATACATCGTGTATACAGATGGTGTTAACCACTTCAGTATCAGCTAAAGCCTGAAGATGGTGCACTGAAGCACCGAAACTGGTAGCTATACAATAAATGACATCATAAGGACGGATGTAGGTGTTTCATTTTCCACTAATATTCGGTTACACTGTTAGCAATAAGCCTCAGAAAACGGTAACAAACGTAAAGAATTGAGGATAACCGTCCGGAGAGACCTAACATGAAACGACCTCATGAAACTAGCGGTACGGACAATAATTTCCTAACGGAGACTAATAGGAGCAATGCTAAGAAAATGTAATTCTCCCATGAAGGAGGTGACTTACAAAACCTTCTTTCGACTGGTCCTTGAGTATTTCTCAGACTGGGACACTTGCCAGGCCGTCTTTGATTAGCAGACATAAAATCGGAAGGTGATTGTTGCTTTACAGCACGGGTTCCTTTATTAATCCCGAGAACGACAAATATGCTAATTAAACTGCAACGACTTGTGATACAAGGTGGCGTTGAGTATCAAAGGGTGGTTTGATTTTACAATCCGAAAAGGTTACGGTGCCATGAACAGCCAGTGAACCTTAGGCACAATACATCCAGTAAGTATCCTCTGAAACTTATCAACATTGTCCAGTGGACATTATAGGCGTCACATATCGCTAATTATACGTACACACATGAACGTGAGGTTAAGTGTATATTTTTGTCTGCCAATATAATTAACTTCGACTACAATGTGTGACCTTACTCTGGTGTCATCCTTCCAGAAGACATCACATATTCATAATGGGGTCAAGCTAAGATATTTTCATTAGGAAACGATTCAGCATGTACGGTGCCAGTTAAATCCCCATATGTGAAATCCATGTGTCGGGGTAGTGTTGTGATGTCTCTTGGAGTCAGCTTCTGCTAATGCTTCTCAGTATGAGTGCAGCTTCCGAAGATGATAGGTTTCTGTTATAGAAATTATCGGTTGCAGTACATCAAGTCATTCCACGTTCTTTATTGCTCTGTGCGATTCGTCCTTCTGTGTTTAAATTATTTTCGCTACGCCAAACTATCACATCAAGCAGGAATGTTTAAAAGATGTATCGAGCGCAACACAAGCTCGTAATACGTGACTGTGTGGATTTTAAAAGTACCATTACTATCTGTTTACCTATAGCGAATTGAATATGGAATGTCATGCGTTATAGTAGTGGCTGTGTGAACCCTATTAGGCAAGTACCAATGAAAACAACACAGTCTTACGCACAGTTATCTGGAATATTTGCGTAAAATTGCACGGATAATGATTAACAATAACATCCGTTTTTGTCTTTAAATGGCTACGAAGTTATTCAGTGTTTTTAAATAACAGAAGGTAACAACATTCTTTACAATTCCTGGGGTGAAATGCGGTTCTGTGGCTTCTTTATTTGTATATTATTTTGCGACTATTTCTTGGAAAATCCGATTTAGTTTCAAAGAATATTTATTAACATAGCTGCAGCAGAAGAGCAGCATTAGAATCCGGTGCTTGCCGGCGTCAGAGACAGTGTGTTTGTTTCAACCTCCATAGCCTGTCACATCAAAGGCACCCTGGCAATTTCTTGTCATTTCAAATCTTGTCACCAGTGTGGAAACGTTATGACTTGAACGTGCCATGTATCCGATACAGAGGCTACAGCTAGCAATCAGATCTCGCGTTTATTGACCTATGTGCCTCAAAGCGCGATAAAAACAGTTGGTGTTTAGCTTATTTCCTTTCCCTCATATTCCCAGAACATGTCAACTGTGATTATGTATTTCATTACATATCTACCTTTTGGCTCGCAACGCTACAGCGCCGTATTCTTGGTAACGTTGCCTCTTTGTCTCAAACTGTCTTTTCGTTGTGTTTAAGTTGCTCTTAAAAGAGAACTACAAACTGACATGTGAGAGTAGTAAGCAATACATTGCACGTAAAAAATGCGTGTAGTATCCGGTATGAGGCGTATATGTGCTTTTAACTGTCATTGTGAACACACCCAAAGTGTTCTAGGGTCATCGCGAGGGTTCTGAGGTCACCAAAATATATATGGTTTTAGTCAACATTTTTTAACCAATAAAATTTTATGACTCGCTTTCTGTGTGTAGTGGGCACTTCATGGGCACTTCACACTAGGCCCCAAGTGGTACTGCAGTGATGAAAACGCCAAAGACTTTAAAATGGCTGTCAACAATTAAGTAAAAAATGGAAAGACTGCAAATACGGTCAGATATTTGTAATAGCTTCTTCATTATTTTAAAATATCAATCCCAATCTGGGTGTTTTCGATGTGCTACGATTTGTGAGCAAAGTGTTGAGAAAAAATGTAAAGCAAACTGTTATGCGTACTTATTTGTTGTTTATATGTACCAAGGTATATAAATGTATCGAAGAGTATAAATAAACTGTCAAAAATCTGCTGACCTATACAATTCGTTTGATGTGAGCAGAACACTCTTCTGTGGGAGGGAAAAGAAGGGAACCAGCGGATAAGTGCTCCTCACGAAGCGCAGAAAAAGCGAATACGTTCCTTTTTGAAAGACTATGACAGAAAAGTGAGAAAACAGCTGCCTCATCCCGCCTTCCTCATCAAAAGTTTTTGCAAGCGAACATTTTCGCACTTTTTGTGATGAAAGAGTGTAGCAAAGAGACAGTGACAGTAGAAAAGAGTTGAGTAAATTACCAGTGGCAGACTGGAGACGGTGAAAATGAAAAATCCGGATGAGTGGTCGTAAATTCAACTAAATGCCTTGTAATTACAATTAAGAACAACTTAAACTGGAAGGAACACACAGAAAATGTTTTGGGGAAGGCTAAACAAAGACTGCATTTTATTGGCAGGACACTTACAAAATGTAACAGATCTACTAAGGCGACTGCCTTCACTACCCATGTCCGTCATCTTTTAGAATACTGTTTCGCTGTGTTGGGTCCTTACCTGATAGGATTGACGGGGTACATCGAAAACGTTTAAAGAAGGGCATCGCGTAAAAGGCAGAGAGTGTCACTGAAATGATACAGGATTTGTGCCAAACACCAAATTTCTCCTCCGAATGCGAAAATATTTTGTTGACAGTGACCTACATAGGGAGAAACGATCACCAAGATAAAGTAAGGGAAATCAGAGGTCGTTCGGAAACGTGTAGGTGTTTGTTATTTCAGCGTTCTGTACGAGATTGGAATAATAGAGAATTGTGAAGATGATTCGATGAACCCTCTGCCAGGCGCTTAAATGTGATTTGCAGCGTATCCATGTAGACGTAGCTATAGTGGAGACCATACATAGGCTTGGTAGGTCTGAACGCTCCCAGACTGGCAAACTTCAACATGTAGGTACAGGGGACGGTGCATTTTCGACCGAAATTTTATACACTTTGGTAGAGGGGGCGAAATAGTTGGACCCCTGAATTTTTGAGTACCAAAATGTGTTGGAAACAGTGGCAGTGGGAAAGAAAGACAAAAGGAAACAGCGTGTTAGAGGGGACACTGATTTACTATAAATTAGTAGGAGAAAAAGCACACAGTTAGAGGGAAACATATGTAGACAGTGACAGTGAAAGGGAGATGTTGAATATGAAGGCTTGACTACAAAGGGAGACTGGTTAAAAGGATTTAGAATGTTCTGCGTTAAAAGTAGTTATCTATATTTGAACTGATGTTGTGTTTGAGCCTTTTCTCTAATAGCTGTGTTTCTTTCTCCGTTAATTCTGTATCTGTGAGATTTATTTATTTTGGGTGAAATTTGTGGTGATGGGTGTGTTGTATTTTGTTATGCTTTTTTATGGTTGTTTTTGTTAGTGAGTGTACTGATTTTTCGTTAGTGTTTGTTTTGTGTGTTGCAGTTTTCTTGCTCTGATGTGTTCAGTTTTTTGTATTATGTTGATCATCACTGTTGGGTTGTCAATAAACGCTGATAACTCGAGATGTTCACCATATAACATCCTATTAAGTATGAATTTCTTAGTATTAAGCGATTTGATTTCGTTTTTTAACCGAGTCATTTCCGCAAATGAGTTCGTTCTTTGTGCTACCAAAGAGTTGTTTTTGACCTTTACATTAATATGACTCTGAATGATCTGCAGAAATGACTTGGTTAAAAAATGAAATCAAAATGCTTAAAACTAAGAAATTCATGCGTGATATGATGTTATATGTACATCTAGAGTTATCAGCGTTTAATAACAACCCAACACTGATGATCAACATAATACAAAAAACTGAACACATCAGAGCAAGAAAACTGCAATACACAAAACAAACACTAACGAAAAATCAGTACAATCACTAACAAAAACAACCCTAAAAAAGCATGACAAAGTACAACACACCCATCGTCACAAATTTCACGCAAAAGTAATAATTCTGACAGATACAAAACTAATGGAGAAAGAAACACAGCTATTAGAGAAAGGGCTCAAACACAGCATCAGTACAAACATAGATAACTACTACAAAGTAAACCTGATTGTAGAACCTGAAAACATCCTAACAGAGGAAGAGAAAAAAGAAAATAACACTATAAATATTGGACTAACAGATGAACCAGTCAAGAAAAAAATAAATATCATAATCACCATTTCAAAGGAAAATCGAAACAGTAAACTTCAAACAGAAAGAACACTACTAAGAAATTAAAAGAAAAAATACAAGCTAACAACATCATAGTTACAAGAGCTGATATAGGAAACAGTACAGTACTGATCAACAAAGAAAAATATGAAGAAAAAACTAAAGATTTCATCCGTTCTAACAACATCACAAAACTAAAATCTGATCCAACAGCACGCGTCCAGACATACATAAAAAACAACCTCAAAGAGATCAGACACATACTCACAGATAAACAAAAACAATACATCACACAGAAGATCCCAAAAGCACCAACAAACAGAAGCCAATCCAAGGTCCACAAACCCCACATTACATTGAGGCCTGTTATTAATTTCATGAATGCACTATCATACCATGTGGCGAAACACATGATCAAAATCATAATGCAACATTATGAAATGAAAAATAGCAGGAAAATGAAAACCACAAACGAACTCATAACACAAATAAGACTTACTCATCCCACAAACAGCATCACTAATCTCCTTCGACTTAGAGAACAAATTTAAGAAAACTTACTGTCATACAACAAACTACCTGTAGACAATAGTAATGATATAACAAAAACCCTCAAAACAATCACATCCCAAAAATACTTACAAGATGATGGACTCCCAATGGGATCCCCAATTTCAGGAACACTGGCAAACATATTCATCAACCACATAGAAAACACAATGTTTGATACAGTCATCACAAAGAAAGGACAAAATTGTTTACTGGTACAGATATGTGGACGACATATTCTGTATGGTAGATGAACCAACAAAATAAACTGATAAACTTCTTACAGATATAAACAACATACATAAAATAGTCAATTTACCAGGGAAAAAGAAACACAAAAGCAAATACATTTCTTGGATATAACAATATAGAGTGAAAACAATAAACACGCATTCGACATCTTCAGAAAGCCAACAGCCACAGACATAATCATACTTGCTTCATCCAACCATCCGCAAAATTAAAAATTAAGGGCCCTATGACACATGTCACACAGGCTAAATAATATGCTACTCTGCAAAGAAAATCATGAAAAATAGTTACAAACAATACAACTCATAGCCACTAACAAGTGTTACAGCACCCATATAGTACAAAAACTCAATCAAAAATTAAAACACAGCAAAAGAAAAATCAAAACAAGCAGAGAGCACAGAACCCCATGGACACTACAGCACACACAGAAACACAAAACAATAACACCCATGACATATAGACAGAAAACAGAAAAAAATAGTACACTGTTATATACAAACACAAAGAAACACACAAGATAGCAAATATACTAAACAGACAGGGATTACAAATAGCTTACAGAGCAAGAAACACACATTTACAAACAACAGAAATACCAGATAAATAACAAGGAGCTAGTAAATATAAGCTAGAGTGCCAAGAATGTAAATCAGTATACCTGGGTATGATGAGCAGGAACTTTAAAACTAGATACAAAGGACATATAAGAAGTTATGGGCATGAAAACAGTCATTCTACCTTCGACGAACACTTGATAAAACAAAGACATGAACCATTCAAATGGAATGTGACATGACAGTTATCAGAGTGAATAATCACAACTAGAAGCTCCTGACATTGCAAGAAACTTTCACATACAAAGAGCCTTTTCAGTGGAAAAGAAGGTACTCTATGACCAAATTCATATAAACAATAATACTCTGATGAAGCTAGCCTCCAAAACAATCACAAACGGAAATGTAACCAGGATAAATAATTAATAAATCTCCTTCCCCTCTTCTCTCTCTCTCTCTCTGTCTCTCTCTCCTCTCTCCTCCCCTCTCTCTCTCTCTCTCTCCTCCCCTCTCTCTCTCTCTCTCTCTCTCTCTCTCTCTCTATCTCTCTCATTCCTCCACCCCTCCTCCCCCAGCCCCCCCACACACGCAGACACATGAACTCACATTAAAAAACATTTACACACAGCAAAATACAATCACCCTCCATCAACACACACAAACACACAGACACACACACACACACACACACACACACACCAAATGAAAAACATCAAACACAACCGAAACAAATCCCAGACAAACACACAACAACACTAAACACCGAAAACACACATATGTTGATCACATAATGGAAGTGAAAATGATACATTTGATGTGACAAATGTATATAAATCACTTCAGAAATCTGCCAGCTAAAGTATGAGGACCAACAAATACACCTCCAGGAAAACATACATGTGTTAAAAGCTTTGGAAATCGTAACACCGAACGATACATTCACAATATGGAACGTGTGTTACAAAAGTTGCTTCTAGCCTAAAAAGGCAAGAGAAAATCACGACACAATGTAATATATCAGCATATTATATCTATGACATAATACGTTTATTGTATGTGTAAAAAGACACATGTATTTCAAGCCACTGATGATGCTTCCCAAATGAATGAAGCGAAACGCATATGGCAACAAACAAACTGCCTTCATTTAGTTGCATAGACGGTACATACCTCCACGAACGTAACTGTGAAATGTTGTGAAACTATGACGCTCGATAAATAGGTCTCCTGTGATCTTCCTGTGTTATTGATGTCAAAAAAGTGCCCTCCCACCCTGTGTTGATAATATTTGTCGACCTTAATATCGAAAATACTCAAAATACTAAAAATTACTGCGGAAACCTACTACTTCTGGCTAAATGGGCTTTCATATTCGTCTAATTGAAAGTTTGAATTTAATGTAATGGAAACGAGAATACAAATTAAGTCACCCGTATGGTTTGACCCGGCGTCGGCAACCGGCAACTACTATGAAATATCTAGGAGTATCTATAGGGATTGACACCCAGGATAGCCGCGTGGTCAAAGGCGCTTTGAAACGGTTCGCGCGGAATCCCCCGTCGGAGGTTCCAGTCCCTCCTCGGGCATGAGTGTGTGTATTGTCCTTAGCGTAAATTACTTTAAGTTAGATTAAGTAGTGTGTAAGCCTAGATACCGATGACCGCAGCAGTTTGATTTCCAATCTGTAAGAATTGCTTTACGTTGGAAGGACATTAGCTCGGCCATGGGAAATTAATGTCAGATCCAAATTTATTGAAGGATACTAACGAAGTACAGTTATGAACGAAGAAGACAGGTTAAAGAATACCGTGTCGAATCATTTTAACAGGCAAGATAAAATATTTTTAGGGCAGAGCTTTATGATGGGTTTCTTCAGTGAGTGTGATGATGATCCAAAGATCCTGAAAAAACGCTACGAGAAGGAGTTCGTATGTTTCTGAGAGACTTACAAAGATTGAAGAGTTAACGTTGTGTAATAAATTACAAAAATATCACACTCTAACAAGAGCTGCTGACATATAAATATTCATCAACTACCGGCTTACCGGCTTCGACCACCTGCTCAACTTCTGGTATCATAAAATTTACAACAGCGAGTGTGGAACTGTGACATCAAGCAAAACATCATCATCATTTGTCACTGCCGTTAATAATAACATCAGTTGTCCGAAGTAAATTATTAATAAATATTTATTTAGCAGCAGCTTTTAGCGATTCTGAAATATTTCTTGCAAATACTTTCAAGCTGTGGGGCACCAGCGGCACAGAATATAGGCTTCACTGTGTAACAAATAAATAAATAAATAAATAAAGCATCCACAAAAGGGGGAGGAATCTATATGAAACATTACGGCTAGAGAAAGTACTTGACGTTATTCGAGTGATTATATAGTCGAGTCAAATTTAAAATGACCTCTGCAGTATAAGCCCACCTATCTGTATGAAGCTACACCTCCTTTGACCTTGATGCATGCACTGCTTTGGTTGAGAAGGGTGCCACTAAGCAGTTTTACAGTCTCCTGAGGCGAGGGACCTACAACTGTGGTAACTGGCCCTTGAGATCATGGATACTGGATTTTAAACGGATTTGACGGCTGAGCTGCTCCCACACATATTCTATCGGGAAAGGATCTTGGGCTCTTGAAGGTAGGGGAGTACCACAACATCACGCAGAAATTCCCAGTACAATGTGGGGACGAGTATTAGCTGTTGAGACATAGCACCACTACGCTGTAGCTTGAGAGGTAGCACCTGAGGACGCAAGATACCTGTGACCTATCGCTGTGCCGTCAGGGCTTGTTCATTCACTATGAGCCATGACCTGAAGTCATACACGATGGATCCCCATACTATGAGGCCAAGAGTAACACATATGTGCCTCTCGAATACGTTGCAGCACTGGGACCCCTTCCAGGCCGTCGCCATGTTCACCAACGATGCTCACCGTAGTAGTGATGGTCCACGATTCATCTCGTCATCGCTCAACAAAATGCGACACCCTCCGTCAGCCGTTCATGCCTCACTGACACTGTACCACTACAAACACAGTCATCTATCTTGTGGTGTTCACAATAGCGTACGCTAGGGTAATAACTCCCGAGTCTGGTTATGCTGGTCTCTGACCAATGGTTCAGAATGACGCAGAATGTTGCAGGTGGGGGGGATACTTCACATTTTTGCGGAAGGTAGGTGGAAATATGAACGTGTTAAAATGTGCTTGGTGCACCATATGGTGATCCTTCCTGGTGATGGTCAGTGGGAGTCGATTGACTGTATGCCCGCCCTCAAGTTACCAACCAGTCGTACACTGGATCAGTGTCGCATCCGGTTACCTTACAAATTTTCATGCTGCTCCATTCGACCGGCTGCCCGTATGGAGACCAACACAGAGGCCTCTGTCAATCTACCTCAGATGCTGGTAACGCTGTCCCATACAACTCTGCGTCCTTCTCAGTGATCAATTAACATCTGACGCTTACGATATACCGTGACACACCTGGTGAGATGCGCTAACCAGAAATAATACTAATGCATTCTAATGGCCCTTCCGCCAGTCACAGAGAACTGCAACTCTTAGTACTGCCCTAGGATTTGCTGCCCGATCCTAAAATCAACACGACTCAATATTTCGGAGAAGGAGAAGACTGCTGCGCTCTCCTAAAGATGATGGACTGATGGACCACTGAAATACCAAGTCGTGTTGATTTAGGATCCGGCAGCGAACCCAAGGAGATTACCCAGATTCATTACACCGGGAAAGCCTATCTAAGACACAATTGCCACTCTGATTATTTACCTAGTAGCCGATGATATTTACGTGTACCAAATTATATTGACATCTGACCAAACTTCTGCGTGCTTCACTTTACTAGTCAGGCAGTGTGTTAAAACAGACTATTTCCTCTGGCATATATGTCACATAATGATCATAAAAATAAAATTTGAGTAACATAGCTAGTAAACAGCGATACGGAGCTCACTGATATTCCGTGCGAAACGACAAACGACTTGGTAGTTTAGTTGAAAGGTATGAACAGTATCTAGAACAGTGGTTATAGGATGAGTATCAGCAGAAGTAAAACAAAGAATTTAGTCGAATCAAATCCGGCTATGGTGAGGGAATTGGATTAAGAAATGAGGCGCTAACAACATCAGATGGATTTTGAAATTTGGGCAGCAAAATAAGTTCCGATGCCTGAAGGAGAGTGGGTATTAAACGCAGACTGACCATATCAAGCTAAACGTTGGTGATAAAGAGATATCGAACATATAATTAAATGTTAGGAAATCTATTTTGTAGATACTATATTTGGCTGGAATGTAGCCATGTACGTTAGCGAACGGTGGACGAGAAACGATGCTGAAATGTGGTGCTACAGAACGACGCTGAAGCCAAGTTAGCTGATTGTATAATTAATGAAAAGAAATTTAATCTAAATGGGGAGGAATAAAGAAATTTATTGCACAAATTTTCTGAGTGGTTTGTGTAAGTAAGTAACTGTAGATGTAAGATATCTATAAGAAAAGCATTTTTTTTTTTTTTTGCCTTCAGCTGTAAATATTCAAATTTATTCTTCACTGGTTTCGGTTATTTCAATCATTATCAGCTTGAACATTGAACAAAAGGGAAAAAAGTATGTACTGTATACACGGACGAAAAAATAAAAATACCTGTAAATGGAATACATTTATGTTATAGTATGAACCAGTGATGGAGTTTGCTATACTTCAAGGCAAGTGTAAATCGTGCCCCATGACAGTTTTAGATATTCGGAACGCCTTTGTATTTGTACTCAGTTACAACTTTGTTACTCTATAGGTATGACTTGTTTATATAGTTGTCACAATCGTGTACACATGGTATTTCTGCATGTATTATCACCTAGATGTTTCCGTTGTAATTATTAATCTAATGTAAATATTGTAGTTTGAATTTATCATCAGTTACATCCAGTATATGTTTCAGCTGTAGCCTAGTTTTATGTTATTGGTAGACCGAGTTCCTAGTTTCATGTCAGCTGTAGCCCAAAGTCTACATTATACTAAATGCGTGGCTTATTGGTATGTAATATACGTTTATTGCCTACTATAATTTCCAGACATTCTCCGTTTCTATTATTAACTTCTTCTGTTATACATACAGTAATTTGTTCTCACTATATTGAACACTCGATGTCTAAGCTGCAAGATACACATGTTCCATTTTCATGAGTATCACATAAATACATTTTTGTCCGTGTAACATGACATGACAAAAAATTAGCTGTCATTATCAAATATGTTGGTGACCAGTGATTTACTATTAATAAAGATAACACAAGATACTGCAACCAAAATACGTAATGTCGACATTTCCTTAATGAATGACACGCTCAGTTATCTTAAATACTGTTTAAAATGCCGTTTACCTTTATAAGGAGGCTGCGTGGTGAACCGAGGTTACAGAGGCCTTAGGTGACAGTCGCCTGCTAGCTGTCAGTAGTGTATATGCCACTTACCTGTGTTTTTCAAGATGCCAAAATTTGGTTGTTTTACGTTATAATGGGTATAGTGGTATACAGATCTGTCTTGTAAGTATTCCTATTGTAAATGATGTTGATCTTCAGAGGCGTATCCATTATATTTCGATCTTTCTTCTGTGTATACCTCATATATTCTTTCTGTGTGTTCAGCCTTCCAGATGATGATGGTTTAAATAACCTGACTCGACCAGGAAATCATTTAAATATACACATCTGATAACAAAAATTCGTTTCTATATGTTTACTAAGAGGTTCAACCGGCAGGGCACATCGTGAGGCTACAAGGATACGTCAGTTTGGTAACCAAGAGAAGTGTTGGGGGGGGGGGGGGGGGGGGTGGACTGGATGGGGAATTCAAAATTGTGGGTGTAGCTAAGTTTCTAGTATAATAACCAGGATAGTGTACACTAGCTACGAAGAGATATAAAGAGGATTACACACGGTAGGTTACATAATCGCCGGGCCATCTTATTGTGACCCTGTACACTCCCCCCTGAGTCTTTTCAGCGGTGCATTCGGCCATGATCTACCGTTTGTCGTCGAACAACGCCGACGGAAGTAATCTCGGAACGAGAGGATATTCGGCGAAGAGACTGGCCTGTCCTTTACCACGACTTAAATCCCACTGAGGACGTCTGACGTGCATTGAGGAAACCTTCTGCAGGACGTCCACTTGCAGCAGCGACCACCCAGAAGCAGTCAACCAAAACTAATACCTGTTAACAGCTCCCTCTAGTATCAAGAAAGTCATTCCCTGACGTCTTAACAGATGTCCTCTCATCCTGTCCCTTCTCCTTGTCAGTGTTTTCCAAATACTCCTTTTTCTCTCCGATTTTGCACAGAAGCTCCTCTTTCCTCACCTTATCTGTCCACCTAATTTTCAACATTCGTCTGTAGCACCAGATCTCAAAACCTTGGATTCTCTTATTCCGGTTTTCCCACAGTCCATGTTTCACTACCCAACAGTGCTGTGATCCATAGGTATGTTCTCAGAAATTTCTTCCTCAAATTAAGGCCTATGTTTGATACTAGTACACTTCTTTTGCCCAGGTATGCCCTTTTCGCCAGTGCTAGTTTCCTTTTGATGTCCTGCTTGCTCCGCCCGTCATTGATTACTTTGCTATCTAGGTACCAGAATTCCTTAACTTCATCTATTTCGTGACCATCAGTCCTAATATTAAGTTTCTCGCTGCTCTCATTTCTGCTACTTCTCATTACTCCTTCCTTTCTTCGAGCTACTCTCAGTCCATATTCTGTACTCATTAGACCATTCATTCCATTGAGAAGATCCTGTAATTCTTCACTTTCATTCCGGATAGCAATATCATCCGTGAATCGTATCATTTGTATCCTTCCACCTTGCATTTTAATTCCACACCAGGTTCTTTAATTTCCATCATTGCCTCTCCGATGTACAGACAGAACCGTAGGGGCGAAAGACTATGTCCTTGTCCTATACCCTCTTAAATCCGAGCACTTCGTTCTTGGTCGTCCACTCTTATCGTTACCTTTGGGCTCTTGTCTTTCTCTATAGCTCATCCCTATTTTTCTCATAATTTCAAACATCTAGCACCATTTTTACACTGTCGAACGCTTTTTCCAGGCCGACAAATCCTACGAACGTTCCCAGATTTTTCTATATTCTTGCTTCCATTATAAACCGCAACGTCAGAATTTCCTCTGGGGTGTCTTTATCTTTCCTAACGCCAAACTGATTGTCATCTAACACAGCCGCAGTTTTCTTTTCAGTTTTTCAGTATTTTATTTTTGTAAGCAACTTGCATGCACGAGATGTTAACCTGAATGTCCGATAATTCTCGCACTTGTCAGGCTCTCGCAGTCTTCTGAATTGTGTGGATGATATTCCTCCTTGAGTCCGATGGTATGTCCCCAGACTCATACAGTCTACACATTAACGTGAATAGTCATTTTGTTGCCACTTCCCACAATGATTTTAGAAATTCTAATGCAATAT
The DNA here is from genome assembly GCF_023864345.2 of Schistocerca serialis cubense. NCBI lineage: Eukaryota > Metazoa > Arthropoda > Insecta > Orthoptera > Acrididae > Schistocerca > Schistocerca serialis. The sequence continues at coordinate 109,504,969 of NC_064642.1, read as the reverse complement.
TATGTATCACTTCTGCCTTATTTGATCTTAAATCCTCCAAAGCTCTCTTAAATTCTGATTCTAATATTGGATCCCCTATATCTTCTAATACTGGTTCTTTCAATGGAAGTGTCATTTCTGTTATTCACATTGCGTATTTCTTTGTTGCTACTTGTGCCAACTGTAGCAGTTCTATTTATGTACGGTCCAAGCATGATCGAGTTACGTAGAAACAATCCTGTATGGAGAACATCCGCAACTGAGCATTATAGCACAGGCTGAAAATACCACTTCAGTTGTAAATTAAAATAAACAAATTTACAACTGAAGCGGTATTTTCAGCCTCTGCGAGTTACGTAGTTTGGTGGTGGCACACACCATGCGAAAGATATTTTCACCTCAATTTTTGCACAAAAGTGTTCAAATGGATGCAAAGGCATTATAGATATTAGCCGAAAATTTGGTCTTGGAAAAATATTTACAGTATTATCCAATTTGCTATACGCTGTTTCGAGTAATTACATATAAACATCTATCTCAAATATTTTCCAGTGGTTTGTGTCAGAGACAAAGTTATTAGTCACCAACTTTGCTTCACTATAGACAGTGCTAGCTGACGTACAGTGCCTGTGACGTAGGTGTCACTGCGCCGTAAGTTCTCTCACGGATCCGCGCTTTGGCGCAGCAGCTGTACCGCTATTGCCAGCCGCGGCAGGCGCGGTACCCAGCAGGCAATTAACCATTTATGTGAGCGGGATCGAGGCAGACGTGCTAATTGCCTCCCCGACTGTCGGACAATCCGCGTTCACGCTTCACCGGTGCAGGGAGCTGTCGGAACACGCACTCCCTCTCTCTCTCTCTCACATGCACACGCACACACAGCATAGCCTGCGGGTCAACCTACAGAAGCCCCTGACTCGCCGCCCTGTGCGCAGTTTGCACCCGCCCGATCCCGGCCGGGGCGGCTACAGTGGCGCCCTGCAAAGGCTAAACCGTAACCGCCGCAATTCCTACACCGCGCCACACAACACCGCAGAGGAACCGCGTCCGAATGCTCTCAGCCGACAATGGTTCCCGCAAAGGGCGTGCCCCTAGGTAGGCGGTCGGCCCGTCTCGACCGACCTCACTCCCCACCCAGCCACTGATCAATGAATGAGACTGTGGGAGGGTGGCGGACGGAGGAAATGCACAGTGTTTGGAAGTGACCGCAACAAGGCAACGTGAGCCGCTCCCACACTGTTGTCTCCGAGACACAAAGGCGAGTGGCAAGCGGCGCACAGCAAGAACACTAGTACACACACACACACACACACACACACACACCACCCACTCACATACAACGTGAATCCGGAACAGGTGCGAGAGCACTGGGGTTACTAACGAGGGAAACTCGCCAGCGCAGCCCCCTCACATTCAATGCAAGATGGCCTGTAAAGAAATTGAACACAGATCAAGCATGAAAACAGGAGGAAAGTGAACCGACTGTGAAAGAAGAAGCAAAATAGAAACAGTGAACACTCCAAATTTAAGATGTTCAATATCGAGCTACATTCGACACCCTCGGCATTATGGCTATGCAGTCACGGTGTTGGGCTGTGAAGAGAGAGACCCGTGTCCAAAACTCCCTTGCCTCCCAATTTTTTTGGTCACAAAATTATGAACTGCCAGTCTGGCCATTGACATGTTTGTTTGTCTGTCTCGCGGTGTAATGTCCGTTTGCAACAGCGAAGTGTAAGGAAGGGACCTCCAGCTGTACACACCTTGTTCTTGCTCTACACATGTTACGACTCTGGCGTTCCGTTTTGGAAGTTTTGACTCTTGAATTCTTTTTTGCACACACCTGTTTGTTTGTTGTTTCCATTTCAGTGAGAGGTCTACGCAGCATCTCACCTGCTCTCTCTATTCAGCACATTTACTTGCGACGGTAAAACACTGTTACCAGTTGACTCATAAACTATAAGCAATGCAGAGCATGATGATTGCCAGGACTACATAAGGAGAACAGATACGTCAATAGCCAGACGGGAAGTTCACAGTTTTGTGAAAAGAAAGAGTAAGTAGGGAGATTTGAACACGGACCTCCTGATTTACAGTCCAGCACCGTGACAGCGTATCAACGATGCTGTGGTTGTTGAATGTAGCTCGATGTTGAACATCTTGAGGCTGGACCGTTCACTGAATCTACTTTGCTTCTTTTTCACAATTCTGTACACCTTCTTCTTGTTTTCTTTCCTGATCCGCGTTGAGTTTCTGACGGGCTATCCACTTGGCAATTTTACCGCTAAATTTGAATGGGGTGCCTTGGGTAATTTCCATGGTAAGTAGTAAAGGTAGTATCTAGATTAATTTTGTTAGTAGATAGTGCTATCGCAGTCACTAGCGATATCTCGAGGGAAGTGATTTTCACATGAGAAAAGGTACCACCACAGCTTTATCTTGAGAACGTCTTTATTCTGTGACACGAGTAGTTTCGGCGGCAGATTACCGACATCTTCAAGCCCCACCACTGAAGAGTATTTGATTTCCTTGGCGCATTTACTGTCGGATCCTTGTTACTAGCCTGCGTGGGCTAGCTTTCATCGTCAGTCTATACACGACACGTTTTTATCTCCAATGCAGTCGCATCACTGGAGACAACTCGGTGTCGAGGATAGATTCCTGATGGAAGATAGCCCACGTATGCTAGTAACAAGGGTCCCACATGAAAAGCGTCAAGGAAATGAAATAATCTTATGGCATTGATGATGCCTGAGGATGACGGTAATGTGCCGCCGAAACTAGCCGTCTAACAGAATAAATACATTCTCAGATTACAGCTGTTGTGGTATTTTTTCTCATATATATCAGTCATATATATCATCATCTGAAGTCTCTCGTCCATGCAATAAGATGGAAGTCATTTTCTTTCTTAGGGCGTTATTTTGTTTTGAAACTAGTCTTTCCCCTGCGGCTTCGTCCACGTGTGCAGTCGACACATATGTTGAACTCACTTCCTCCACCTCTTCATCCCTGCGTCTGTCGACCTCTGCATGTCTATCACCTCCTCTCTCTGTCTTTACATCTTCTCTTCCCTCTTTCTTTGCTGATTTCCTCTTCCCTGTTTCTTTGACCATATCTTCCTCGCCTCTCTCTCTCTCTCTCTCTCTCTCTCTCTCTCTCTCTCTCTCTCTGACCATATCGTTCTTCCTTTCTCTTTCCATCCGCACCTCCCCTTCTCCATTTCACACCTGCATAAATCTCTACACCTTCCAGCTGGTTTATGCATCTCCCACATCTCCTCTCTTTCTATTGATTTCTTCCTCTCACTCACAGCATCTAAACCTCCTCTATCCACCTCAACATTTCCCAGCCATACTGATTGACACATATGGCTTCTGCAATGTAGTTCAGTAAAGCAGACTGATGGTACTCTGATTACAAACCTGACTTGCAGGACAAGTTACACATCATGGGCTTGAAAACTAATTTATTTGCCCGTGATGTACAGGCTGGCATGCAAGCAGGTCGATGATGCAGGCCGATACTGCAACAACACATCACTCCTGCCATTCAGGGTAGCCTATATCTTGGGGCCTGGAAAACCAAACATATACACTCCTGGAAATTGAAATAAGAACACCGTGAATTCATTGTCCCAGGAAGGGAAAACTTTATTGACACATTCCTGGGGTAAGATACATCACATGATCACACTGACAGAACCACAGGCACATAGACACAGGCAACAGAGCATGCACAATGTCGGCACTAGTACAGTGTATATCCACCTTTCGCAGCAATGCAGGCTGCTATTCTCCCATGGAGACGATCGTAGAGATGCTGGATGTAGTCCTGTGGAACGGCTTGCCATGCCATTTCCACCTGGCGCCTCAGTTGGGCCAGCGTTCGTGCTGGACGTGCAGACCGCGTGAGACGACGCTTCATCCAGTCCCAAACATGCTCAATGGGGGACAGATCCGGAGATCTTGCTGGCCAGGGTAGTTGACTTACACCTTCTAGAGCACGTTGGGTGGCACGGGATACATGCGGACGTGCATTGTCCTGTTGGAACAGCAAGTTCCCTTGCCGGTCTAGGAATGGTAGAACGATGGGTTCGATGACGGTTTGGATGTACCGTGCACTATTCAGTGTCCCCTCGACGATCACCAGTGGTGTACGGCCAGTGTAGGAGATCGCTCCCCACACCATGATGCCGGGTGTTGGCCCTGTGTGCCTCGGTCGTATGCAGTCCTGATTGTGGCGCTCACCTGCACGGCGCCAAACACGCATACGACCGTCATTGGCACCAAGGCAGAAGCGACTCTCATCGCTGAAGACGACACGTCTCCATTCGTCCCTCCATTCACGCCTGTCGCGACACCACTGGAGGCGGGCTGCACGATGTTGGTGCGTGAGCGGAAGACGGCCTAACGCTGTGCGGGACCGTAGCCCAGCTTCATGGAGACGGTTGCGAATGGTCCTCGCCGATACCCCAGGAGCAACAGTGTCCCTAATTTGCTGGGAAGTGGCGGTGCGGTCCCCTACGGCACTGCGTAGGATCCTACGGTCTTGGCGTGCATCCGTGCGTCGCTGCGGTCCGGTCCCAGGTCGACGGGCACGTGCACCTTCCGCCGACCACTGGCGACAACATCGATGTACTGTGGAGACCTCACGCCCCACGTGTTGAGCAATTCGGCGGTACGTCCACCCGGCCTCCCGCATGCCCACTATACGCCCTCGCTCAAAGTCCGTCAACTGCACATACGGTTCACGTCCACGCTGTCGCGGCATGCTACCAGTGTTAAAGACTGCGATGGAGCTCCGTATGCCACGGCAAACTGGCTGACACTGACGGCGGCGGTGCACAAATGCTGCGCAGCTAGCGCCATTCGACGGCCAACACCGCGGTTCCTGGTGTGTCCGCTGTGCCGTGCGTGTGATCATTGCTTGTACAGCCCTCTCGCAGTGTCCGGAGCAAGTATGGTGGGTCTGACACACCGGTGTCAATGTGTTCTTTTTTCCGTTTCCAGGAGTGTAGAATGATTTGGCAGGCTGATACTGTTCCTACATAACATGGCTTTTGTGCTGGGCAGCATATACACCACGGACTGAAAAACATGTTTTTGCCAATATCCCCTCACTTAATGGAGCTAGAAGGTCATAAACACCTTAGTGATGAAGCCTGCTATTTCTGTGCCAAATTTTGTCGAAATCGATCTAGGGATTTAGGGGGAGATCTTGGACATACACACTTAACACATACACGCTAATTATTTTATGATTTATCAATCAGCTAAATTCGTCCCCTTGGGTATTATCAGGCTACAACGCAGTAAAAATTGAAATTTAGAAGGTGCGTATTCCACGCATCCAAGAGGAGAGTTCAGTGTGATGTCATTCCTAATATCAGTTTTGTACAACCGTAGTAGGTACAAGCACAATTATTTCAGATGTAAGATTCGTATCTAAGTTGAAAAACATTGCAACGCACTGACAGGTTTTGTCACTGTGCCAGCATACAATACATTAAAATTCATTCGTGCCACTACTAAACAAATTTAAGAAGAGATCAAATCAACCCTGCCACAGATCTGGACACGTATACATGTCATGCTATACCATTCTCCACGTGTTGCGGACGCATATATATGCACCGCTTGGGTTTTCCTACAGTGCTATGGACGTCTGAATGCGTCCTGAGCCACAGACGTCTCACTGCTACGGACGAGTTACTTTCACATTTCAGCGAATAAAAAAGGTTCAAGTACTTATCATACAACGTATGAGCCTCATTGCATTCTATCATTTGGAAAAAGTCTCGTTTCGATATCTAGAATTGTTTGTGAGATATGACGATTGTTACGACCACGTGATTTGCGATGTGCAAGGATACAAAACCGAACTACCCGAGAACAGAACGATATATTCTTCTGCTCTTAGTTTTATATAAAATTTCTATATATTATCTGCATATCACTCACAACAAAGTGTGAACTGAAATGAATAATACGCAAATTTTAGGCAACGCGTGTTTACTTCTTCAAAATCTAAAAACGTTTGCGCAATGTTTTACTTAACCTGGGGCAAAACAGTAGCTATGGCATAAGACGAAAAGAAATTCAGTCCTTTATCAATCTGAGATATCAGTATGCAAGAAGTGCCAGATTTCGAAAAATCGGATGATAAGTATTTCAAATCGACCGGAACGGCATCTCTCACCACAGGCTCCACAATTTGGTGAGTAGTATAGCCATAAAAAAACTCGCCTCAACATGGAATGTAAAGAGCACATCTATAGCACTGAAAGGGTTAATTGTTACACTATAAGGTATTTTAGCGAGAGGTCTCTGGCACAACAACAAAAGTTACTAGAGAGTTAAAAAGCTTTTCGTGTTGCTGAGCAACTGTCATATAATAATTTTTAAATGAACATGCTGCCATTTGACAGTACAGTTGTTTATTTAATTAGGATCCATGTTTCAGCCTTTTATGTCATTTTCAAGTGATTGAATTTATACCATTAACATATGTTGCAGGACATCAAGCTCAAAATTGGGAATAAATTAAGAAAAATAATCGCTTCCCGTGAAAGCCAGATGTTAAATACATGTTAATATACATGCAATATATGTTAATGACATAAAATCAATTACTTGAAACTGGGAGAAAAAGCCGCAACAATACCTTCGAAAGGCGGTGCGTTCATTTAAAAAATACGAAAGGGTTGTTGTTCCTTCATTTTACATTTGAATATCACATATGACGTAGATGCGCCCGTACCTACTATAGTTGTGCCAAATTGTTACTAACGATGGTTTCACGTGCTGCTACCTTCACATGGATGTGTGCAATATATCGTACTATACGTATTACAATTTTTGCTGTGGCGTATTTCGATAATGCCCAAGAGGCGGAATTAGGCGATGGGCTACTTTTGAAGAAAAGCACTTACATGACAATAAAGCAGAATAAAGCAGTCGTCTTCAGAGGGAAATAAACTCTCAAGAAATTCACAATGGTTGTGGACCTGCATATGTTTATTTTGAGGTTAACAGAGTCATATGTGTATTGCCAAAAAATAAATAATAAATAACGCGTTACAGTCACAAACATTGCAAAATGTAAAGTTCAGGGCCGGTCTATTATGCTGTGATCTAATATATTTTATTGTCCAACCCAACGTTCCGTTCCCATCTTCAGAGGAAATCAGCAGGCAGCATCGCAGCTTCTAGCAGGCCAAGGTGTGAATTCGACATTCGAAAAAGGTATAGCTGCCGTTGATGAAGTAGTCTGGGGATGGATCGAAGCGTAGGCTGTCACCAAGAAATTCATAAGATCACCGCATATTACCTCAGAAGATTTTTTTAAGAATGATTCACTCCTGTTACTTAAGAAAAGGGAGTTCTCTTTATGTAAAGAACGAGATTTCGTTCGCGATGGAAGCCTAAATCGTTGCTGCAATAGTTTTTAAAATCAAATATAATATAAATACACAAAGATTTTCTGGTGGTGGCTGCCATGGAGTAGCTTCAGATCGGAAGTAATAGTTTACTTCCAAGCACTTTGAACTAATGTTTTACGCCTCCGGCCCATAGTGGACACAGGTTGATTGACCAATATATGTTGACGAATGTTGTTGTTGTTGTGGTCTTCAGTCCTGAGACTGGTTTGATGCAGCTCTCCATGCTACTCTATCCTGTGCAAGCTTTTTCATCTCCCTGTACCTACTGCAACCTACATCCTTCTGAATCTGCTTAGTGTATTCATCTCTTGGTCTCCCTCTACGATTTTTACCCTCCACGCTGCCCTCCAATACTAAATTGGTGATCCCTTGATGCCTCAGAACATGTCCTACCAACCGATCCCTTCTTCTGGTCAAGTTGTGCCACAAACTTCTCTTCTCCCCAATCCTATTCAATACTTCCTCATTAGTTATGTGATCTACCCATCTAATCTTCAGCATTCTTCTGTAGCACCACATTTCGAAAGCTTCTATTCTCTTCTTGTCCAAGCTATTTATCGTCCATGTTTCACTTCCATACATGGCTAGACTCCATACGAATACTTTCAGAAATGACTTCCTGACACTTAAATCAATACTGGATGTTAACAAATTTCTCTTCTTCAGAAACGCTTTCCTTGCCATAGCCAGCCTACATTTTATATCCTCTCTACTTCGACCATCATCAGTTATTTTGCTCCCCAAATAGCAAAACTCCTTTACTACTTTAAGTATCTCATTTCCTAATCTAATTCCCTCAGCATCACCCGACTTAATTAGACTACATTCCATTATCCTCGTTTTGCTTTTGTTGATGTTCATCTTATATCCTCCTTTCAAGACACTGTCCATTCCGTTCAACTGCTCTTCCAAGTCCTTTGCTGTCTCTGACAGAATTACAATGTCATCGGCGAACCTCAAAGTTTTTATTTCTTCTCCATGAATTTTAATACCTATTCCTAATTTTTCTTTTGTTTCCTTTACTGCTTGCTCAATATACAGATTGAACAACATCGGGGAGAGGCTACAACCCTGTCTTACTCCCTTCCCAACCACTGCTTCCCTTTCATGTCCCTCGACTCTTATAACTGCCATCTGGTTTCTGTACAAATTGTAAATAGCCTTTCGCTCCCTGTATTTTACCCCTGCCACCTTTAGAATTTGAAAGAGAGTATTCCAGTCAACATTGTCAAAAGCTTTCTCTAAGTCTACAAATGCTAGAAACGTAGGTTTGCCTTTCCTTAATCTTTCTTCTAAGGTAAGTCGTAAGGTCAGTATTGCCTCACGTGTTCCAGTGTTTCTACGGAATCCAAACTGATCTTCCCCGAGGTTGGCTTCTACTAGTTTTTCCATTCGTCTGTAAAGAATTCGTGTTAGTATTTTGCAGCTGTGACTTATTAAGCTGATAGTTCGGTAATTTTCACATCTGTCAACACCTGCTTTCTTTGGGATTGGAATTATTATATTCTTCTTGAAGTCTGAGGGTATTTCGCCTGTTTCATACATCTTGCTCACCAGATGGTAGAGTTTTGTCAGGACTGGCTCTCCCACGGCCGTCAGTAGTTCCAATGGAATATTGTCTACTCCGGGGGCCTTGTTTCGACTCAGGTCTTTCAGTGCTCTGTCAAACTCTTCACGCAGTATCATATCTCCCATTTCATCTTCATCTACATCCTCTTCCATTTCCATAATATTGTCCTCAAGTACATCGCCCTTGTATAGACCCTCTATATACTCCTTCCATCTTTCTGCTTTCCCTTCTTTGCTTAGAACTGGGTTTCCATCTGAGCTCTTGATATTCATACAAGTCGTTCTCTTATTTCCAAAGGTCTCTTTAATTTTCCTGTAGGCGGTATCTATCTTACCCCTAGTGAGATAGGCCTCTACATCCTTACATTTGTCGTCTAGCCATCCCTGCTTAGCCATTTTGCACTTCCTGTCGATCTCATTTTTGAGACGTTTGTATTCCTGTTGACGAATATGATATATATAATTTACTTTCTGAATTTTGGTGTGCTCAAACTCCTTGACAATATATTACTGACTTCAGAGGATTTAAAGGATAGCTCCATAAAACATTTTTTTCTAAAGTATTAAGATATCTTCCTTCATAATACAGATCTGAATGCTAAATAAATAGCCTGGATGATATTCCTAGCCTTCGACACTCCCCTAGGACGAGTGCCATGGTGCAGTGCAGCCCTTGCACCGCAGAACAAGGCGGCTCTGCTTGGGAGTACTCTAACGCTTCCTTCTTATTTGTCTTAAGATGACGAGTGGCCGCCGAAACCGGTGATTCATTACGGAACTAATACGAAATTGTGCTGGAAAATATGCCACTATTAAAAATTATTCGTTATTTGGTTATGTTGTAACACAACAACTCTGTGTATGATCGTACATTTTCTACGTGTTTTGCGAAGTTTGCTTTATTACTTGTGCCCGATATTAGTCTTGCAAATATGTTGTCAAGTTACAAATGCTATTTGTTCTTTACGAAAGAAAATACGCATGAAATGTTAACATTTTGTATGTAAAGAAGCTGGCCTAGTCATGGAAATGTCATTGTCAAAGAGTGTAATAAATTGTAAATGCATTATCGCTTTCGTGCGAGTGCGCCAAGAAAGAGTAGCAGTTGGGAGACGCGAGGAGGCGATTGGAGTCGGTGTTGTGTGTATTCGCCGGTGTGGCTATGCAAAAGTGCGGAGACAAAAAGTCTGTTTCCGAAGTGCGGAGCAGTGATAACTGAAATGGTTGTTTTGGCGGTTGTTTAATATGGGCAAGCTATGGTATTTATTGGGTACAGTACAAATGCAGGAAAAGTAATTCACATAACATCAAGAGTACTGTGGGCCCTTGTTATTAGCTATGATATGGTAAGAAGATCAACCTGTGCCCTATTTACCGCTAAATGAAGCCACTAGACAAGCCAACGGGATCGTGAAGTGCAGTGAGATCTAGACTTTTTATTACTAAAAGTGTAGACTGACCAGCGTAGTTGGAATTTTATTGCTTGAATAACATTGTTTCCGTGCATATGATCACGCAAATAATTTTCCTAAGTCATTATCCAAGTAGTATCCCTTTTTATGAACCGAGATAATCAGAAAATGAAGTGCACATTAATTTATTATGTTATCAAAGCATAATTTTTCTAACTTTTGGACAATTACGTAATAATGAAATCTTTGGTTGCAGTGTGAATGATGTCAGGAATAGAATGATTCAAAAGCAAGTATCAATTCATTTGCTAAAAAACAGAGTAATTTCCATAATAAAAAACTGGTAGTAAAACTTTACGTAACTTGGACACTGAATTACATTGGCAAAGCCCAGTTTTAATTTATAGCTTGTGGCGTAACTTGTAACTTTTATTACAAAGAAATATAAAAGTAACTGCTAAATTCAAACAATCTTTCTGCTTACTACAATTCCTACAGTCAGTATTACGGCGAGTAACGTAACAAAAAGTTTCTGCGCACAGTTAATAAATAATCTTACTTTAATTGATCTTTGAAAATTAATATGATATGTTATATGTGTTTGCTATTTGATTATTATCTAACTACAGTGACATGTGTGGTGTGAAGTACTTGAAAATGTGCTTTAGGTACTGTTCCTACTTCATGACACCAATAACTATTCTTATTTAAGATTGTTTACGTGTATAAAGTTCAGTTTCAATTTAATTATTCTTGTTCCTTAGGGAAATGGTGACCGTTGGTTATTTCATTAATGACGTACATTGGAATCCTTTCTTCCAAATTTTCCACTAACTACAGTTAATTAAATAACTAGTTTACGTAATTAAAAATATATAAAGTTAACCGAAATTTGTTTCTAATCGTCGTTAAATACTGAGCAGCGGCGATTCGGTTGTAACTTGATCTACTTCTCTCGGTTTTGCATTATTCCTCGGAGTAGATGCCTTTTCCCCATAGATTAGGGACTTTAGGTACTTTGTCATATAGAAAAGCCTAATTAGCCGGAGAGGTAGTAGGGTTATAAGTTCTTGTAGTAGATATGTCTGTAAGTAGGCTTTTAGGTTTTTATATTGGTAACCCCACGTAGCGCTCTGTATGAAAATCACTGGTTGTGCTGTGTGCAGTCTGTGGCTTGTTGGGATTTTAATATTCGCTATTGTAGTGTTGGGCAGTTGGATGTGAACAGCGGGTAGCGTTGCGCATTTGGAGGTGAGCCGCCAGCAGTGGTGGATGTGGGGGGAGAGATGGTGGAGTTTTGAGAGCAGATGAGCTGGACGTGTGTCCAACAGAGACTGTAAATGTGTAAGGCTGGATGTCATGAACTGATATATATATATATATATATATATATATATATATATATATATATATATATATATATATAATGACTTTTAAACACTATTAAGGCCAATACATTGCTTTTTTCCATCAAAATCTTTCATTTGCTAACTATCAGTAGTTAGTGACCTCAGCAGTTAGAATCTTTTATTTAGCTGGCAGTATTGGCGCTCGCTGTATTGCAGTACTTCCAGTAACGAACATTTTTGTGAGGTAAGTGATTCATTAAAGGTGTAGTTTATTGTTAGTCGGAGCCATTCTTTTGTAGGAATTATTGAAAGACAGATTGCGTTATGCTAAAAATATTGTGTGTCAGTTTATTGATGATCTGAATAAGTAAAGAGAGAAATGTCTGTGCACGTTCAGTTTTGTTCAGCTGATTAAAAATCAAATAACGTAAGGGGTTTATCGGCACAGTAATTCATTAATTTTGATAAGGGGAGGTTTCATGTATACAAACAAAGTTACTAGGTATCATCTCCGACTGTTACACAAGCAGTTGATCTCGCATAAATCAGACATGTTTTAGCATCTTCATACCAATATCAGTGAATCGTCTTTATTCAGTTTTGTAGAATGTGCACATGTTTTATATAACAATTAGTTTATCGAAATTAGGCCCAGATAATTTTGGCACAGAAACCACTGCAACCAGTCACTTTTTGTGATGATTTGTTTTGTATTATACGATGACTGCTTTCGAACCGCTTACCCACTCATTTTCAGATGGAATGTACTTTAAACACACTGTTTGTAGCACCGTATGGGTATGGGGTTCGTATAGCTGTTGCAAGACAGATAAATGAAACAAGTAAGCACTGTATGCACCGAGGTGTCAGGAACAGATAATTCCTGATATCACTTCGCAGTCAGTGCTAATTTTTTATTCTACCTAGCCACAGCTACACTAAAGCCCCCTCCCTCCCCCCAGTGCTACAAACAGTCACTAAAAGTGCGTACCATCTGAAGGGGAGAGACATGCCACGGTTGTTCTTTGGTTGCGCGGTCAAGTGTCAATCCTGTTATGCAAAGTCTGCATTACATCTCTTACTTTCAATCTCGATGGAGACAATCTTTTTACCTCTTCTGTGAAAGAGCTACAACCAAACAGATCAAAAATCGGTAATCATGAACTTCAGTACACCATGCTATAAGGTTGAAAACCTTATGAAATAGGCTCTGAGCGCTGTCGGACTTAACATCTGAGGTCATCCGTCCCTTAGAACTTAGAACTACTTAAACCTAACTAACCTAAGGACATTACACACATCCATGCCCAGAGGCAGGATTCGAACCTGCGACAATAGCGGTCGCACGGTTCCAGACTGAAGCGCCTAGAATCGCTCGGCCACTCCGGCCAGCCCTTATGATACTGCAAGCTTCAGTTGGAATAATTTCTTTTCTTTATGAATACACAACTGTGGCACATATAGGTGTATTACTAAACTTCGCTCCTTTAAGCCACATTTCCAAAGCTAGAAGTGTGTAGTGTCTTAGTGACTTATGACAATTTGGGCACCCTCGCGTTGCAGATACATTGCGTTTTATTGAAGTAGATTTTCGTCCCATGCTTATCAAGCTAAGTTGTAATTCATTTCAGTACTGCAATGTCTATTTATAGCAATTTTTCCATTAGTTTATTTAACGCAACAGTAAACGTAATAGAGAAAGGTGTTATTGAAAAACATTACATTCTCTCATAATTTAAGCAGTCTGACAGAACTCAGATAGTTTATGGATTCCACGTCTGTGAAAACCGACAGCTCTGGATTAGCGATATCGTCAACCCGGATTCGAAGTGTGTTTTGTCCGAAAATAAATTTTCTTGATAGTTAAAAAAAAAATAAACCGAGTGCAGCGGGTGTTGTTGCTCAAAGGCATCGCCCATTGTAGTTTTCTTCGCCGTTTTTCTTACAAAATAACCAGAGAAATTCTCTGTCATTGGCAACAAATGCCAGTTGCGATGTACACACCCCTGAGGAACAGTTTGTGGTGCGCAACACCGTTTTTGTGCCATCAGATGAAAAATACTATCTGTTCATACTGTCCTTTGGTTGAGGATATGTCGGTTGTAACGCATTATCACCACCACTAGTAACAATATTGCCAACTGAGGACTTTCAGATAAAACGCAGATAACTTTTTTCACAGATCAAAAATACAGCAAATATAGGTTTGGCTTCCTGACACATAAAAAATAATACCTGACAATGAATAGCATGAAACTTCACTTACAGGTGTCGATGTGTTTTCCGATTATACTGCTATTAAACGACGGATATGGCCGACCAGGAAGCAATCATGTAACATGCTAGCATAAGAATTAAGACCAGAAACCTTCATGTATACAATAACAGTCAGCTTCGTAATCAGTGACACGTTATAGGACACTACTCGTGCTCGCTTTTATCAGCTGTTTGTTCTGTCCAAGGGGAAACAGCTACAGCAAAGATGCAGCATTTTGAATCCGTATGTTCATAGATAAACACGAGTCAGAGACGGAACGTTCTGTACGCTATTATGAGTTTCTGTTAAGATGTAAAAATCATAAAAAACCAACAAACATAACCAACAGGATGCGTCAAGTTCGTCTGCATAGCGCGGTGAACGTGAGGAAAAGAGCGAACGAAGGCTTTATTATATTTTCGACGTAAAATAACTGGAAATGTAACCCTATCATTAGAAATATACCTGTGACCAAATAATTACACATATGAGGTAAACAATCATACTTTAGCTACAAAGCGACATTTTTGACCGAACACAGCTTACATCCTGAGACTGAAAAGCTGAATATTATCTGAGAAGCTCTTGTTCTTGCATGATTTCTGTGCTTGTTGTTTCCCTTCTTAATACTAGTTTTGTACAGAAACAATTAACCACATGACTACGGTATTTTGCTGTATGCCTCTTATTGTTGACACTTGTAAATAATGCAATAGGTATAACCTTCTGAAGAACGGCACTAAGTGCCCGAAGCAGGTAAAGAAATTATATTTATTTTATGCTGCTGGTTGCTTATTATTTCTTTATATACGACTATAGTTTCAGAGGATGGATAAAATAATAGAGTAAATTGTTTTTGTATTACATGGGTGGCCAGATAACACTTAAACAGATTTTTTTAATTTCCTGTTTACTCAACAAAATACAAAAGTGAAGACAAGTTAAGAAAATGTAGCATGAATTCTTTGTTGTACCAAAGGAATGTCACGTTGAAAACAAAAAGTAATGAATTTATAATTTAGCCTAGAAATCATAACAGCCTAAAATATAAGATTGTCAATATATAAAATGTGAACTCGGGTAGTTTGCTACAGCAAAAATGAGTGGCAGCCTTCTACGTTTGATAGTCGATGTAACACTGCACCATTTTTATCCGCCAGTAGCAATTTAAATAACACGTTCTCAGACCACGATAAGAGAATAAATAATCACTTTTCTATGTATTATACACACTGGTGTCCAAAATTAAACCAACGAACGGCTATTTCCTCGTTTTGTGTTTAACTCACGATGTAACAATACAAACTGTCAACAGATGTCCGTACAGTTGTGTTCTGCATGGCAAACGGCATTCCGGTAAACGGACAACCACGTCAACGATGACGTCAGGGCACGTACCAAACGGGGTAGCGTTTGCCGGATTGTCCCACTTCCACAATCGCTGTGTATGCAGTCACCGCTGGTGCAGTATGACCCAAAGAAGATGCCTACTAGACTCTTTGCGGTGGACATATCAGTAATGGAAGCAGGACAGCCGCCAACTAGTGAGGCATGAAGGCGTAAAGTGAATCTCAAATGGCTCTGAGCACTATGGGACTTAACTTCTAAGGTCATCAGTCCCCTAGAACTACTTAAATCTAACTAACCTAAGGACATCACACACATCCATGCCCGAGGCAGGATTCGAACCTGCGACCGTAGCGGTCACGCGGTTCCAGAGTGTAGCGCCTAGAACCGCACGGCCACCCCGGCCGGCTAAAGTGAATCGTTGTGTTGTTTCTCGGATGTGGCAACAATTTACAGAGACCGAAACAACAGTTCAGAGATTTGTGGAGGGCAGACTACATGTGATATCAGATATAGAAGACCGTTATTTGGATAAAAGTGGACGGCAGTACCGCCTTCTTAATGCACGGCACCTGACATCTGACTTCGCAGCACCCACTGGAGCGGTGACAACAAACGGTGTACAGAAGGCTTCGGCAGGTACCTGCTGTGTGTCTACCTCTGACACCTCTGCACAGCATAGAACGTCTAGAGTAGAGTCGTCAACATGTCCCCGGGGGGGGGGGGGGGGGGGGGGGGTGAGGGGAGATCACGAACAGTGGGCAAATGTTCCGATCAAGTCTGAAGATTGATTGTCAACGCATTCACATGTGGAGGGAACGTGAAATACGTTCTCGGGACCCAAATATTATATGGTAAGAGACCGATATCGAGCACGATCCCTAATGGTGAGGCCAGGTATTATGTTGACCAATCTAACTCCTCTTCCTGTAATGGTACGGGTGAATCTGCAAAGTTTAACTGCTGTCAGGTATTGTGGCGAGATCTTGGGACCTCATGTGCGTTTGTTGTGAGGTGGTGTAGGGCGAGACTTCGTGCTGATGATCGATCTCATAGAGCACAAGTGGTTGATGTTTTCTCGGAAACGGAAGATATTGCACGCATGGCGTGGCCTGCTCACTCTCCCAGTTTTGTGTCCCATAAAACCTATCTGTGGGTGTACTGGGGAGGCAGGTTGATCATGTCAGCACCCGACAACCACAGAGTGTAAAGCGAGTACCTTTCAGAAACAGCAGAGGTGGAATACTTGTCATTTAATGTCAGATATAGCCATCTTCGGAGTTTTGTTACTTTAAATTACACACTGTTCATGCACCTCACTTCCGACCCCTTGCCAATTGAATGCAAATGCCACTTAAAAGTTAAATCTCACACAGCCCAATATTGGAGTCTCCGGATGGTGAAAAACGGGTTATGTGAGAACGATCTTTGTTGAAACTGGAAAACTGTTTTCTGGTATGATATCCCTGATAACATTCCCCACGCCCAAGCGGAACAACAGATTTTGGGGACAGAGTCTGCTGCTATCAGCCATTTCCTTAGCCCCCATCAAACAGTATATCGCAAAAGTTGGAGATTTTTCCATTTGAGACTCTATTTTGTACCGCTTAATTAACATTTGTAAGATTCAAATAACTGCAAGCCAAGTAGTTCTGCGAGAAGTAAAAATTGACAGTTGATAAAACTACTCACACTATCCTACTCACGAACATGACTCACATAGGCATTCATAACTAAAATACCAAACTAATTTGGCCTTATGTAACATTTAATTGTGGTGGTAATGTCCATACTTAAATACTGCTCATGCAGTATGCTGCTTGAGTAATGGCATCACTATTATGCTACCAAACGGTGTTTACCCTGATCGAAGTTATTTCTCGTTGAATATAAGACTAAAATAATAACAAATTTGTGTTTTTCAACGCGAGAGTAGAAACGCGTCCAGGATGTGGTCTCGTGAGTGGTCGCGCCTAGCATCAGGCAGTCGTCGGCCAGTGACCGGCGGCCGTTGGTTGCTGCTCGGGGGCAAGGAAAATCACGACCAAAAATTCTTCCGACCCTGACAACCTACAATCTCATTTGCGGAAATGTTCGTCAAAGGATTTGCTTCAGTTATATGTTACAAAGTGAAACAAATTAAATTTAATGACCCAGCTTTTAGCGCAAGAAAGTAATGCTGTTTAAAAATGTGGACTCGAACTCGCGACTTTGCGTCTACAGTGGTTGTCGTTTACCACTAGACAGCTGGCAGATAAGGAACTGCTACAGCTCAAGAGGAAACTCCGCCTACTACAATGTTGCTAGACTGTGCAGACGAGCAGACTTAGAAATCTGAAGGAGTGGACAGTTTATTGGCAGTTTAAGTGAACTACCCAGACTTAGTCTCTGCAGCGCCCAGCTGGAGGCCAGGTTTCATGTCAATGACTTTACACGACACTCTGCAAGTGGACGTGTCGCAGTTGCTTTATCTACAGCTACATGGTTACACAGCAATTCACATCTGTGTGTTTCGAACAGTGTTCATAGAAACCCTGTCACACCATTTATCAACCATTCACTCTCAAATAGCATGTGGTAGAAATGAACACTTAAATATTTCCGTACCATTTCTGATGACCCTCATTTTAGTACCATGCTGATTTCTCCCTAGAGGTGAACCAAATATTTTAGGATTTGGAGGAGAAAATTTATGACAGAAATTCCGTGAAAAGACCTCGGCGCAACGAAAATGCCTTCATTTTAATGGTTGCTACAATAATTTTTCTTATTGTATGGGGCTCCATCGACAAAATTTCGGAGGTTGTTCAGTGATATATTCTGAGTGTTTTAATATACTGGACCATTGGCCTCCGGTGACTCGTTAGAGAGGAAATGCATTTCGTTTGATTTATGGTCCTCATTTAGCTATTTGCAATACAGTAAAAATATCTGCATAACACTGCAAATGTCGACGCCACGCACTGAGTGTCTCGTTTGGAAACACTGCTCGATTCACTCACGATGCTTATTTTTGATAACAGTAAAATCCATTTTATACTTCGACCTGTAGATGGCATTCACGACTGCACTGTTCTGGGACACAACGACTCACCCGTCGTCAGCAACCCCATTACATCACTTTTGCAACTCCTTGAGGATTGTTGCATTACTGTGTGTTTTGTGTTGTCGTTTTCTACACATTTTCACTGTTGTGAAGGTATTTTGTCGAAAATAAAGGTAACTGGGCTGACGAACTGGATAAATCGTGATTACATCATTACCCTGTTACGAGAAACCGGAAACCACAGATCTCTTATATCAAAATATGTAAACAATATTCCCGAGTAGTCTCTGAATTTTTGTATGTGAAGTTCTAGTCCACCCTGAATAATAACACTCACCTCTATATCGTGATAATACACAGCCGGAAAAAAAAAACTAGTACACCCTCTTAGAGGTCTCCATTTCCCTCAAGATTTATTGTTGCAACAATGCATGTGGAGTACAAGTAAATGATTACTTCTAAAAATCAATAGCACAACCGGTTCCGAGGTACCTGGTATTGACCTATGCTGGAGCACCCTTATTAATACGTGCTGTAGCCTTCACGGGAGCCGAATCTGGCATCGAGTAGGTCGTACAGATGCCGAATATGGTCCTTGGGTACTTTATGCCATACCTGCTCGACCATTTCACGTAATCCTGTAAGACTTACTGGTTGAGGATCGCGCGATGTACTTCTAGTCCCATCGAATCCACCCATGCTCGACTGATGACAAGTCCTGAGATCGTGCTGGCCAGGGAAGTGTCTACACGTCTTTCAGAACACATTCACTTTCAAGGGCAGTGTCTGTTGGAACAACACATCACCTGTTGCAGGAACGGCAAAAGAATGGGTCTAAAAACATTCTCCACGTACCAAGCGCTGGTTAACGTTCCCTCCAGAAATGCCAAAGGTGAACGATAGTTGCAGTTTATCGCACCTCAGACCGTGAGGCCTGGGTTGAGGCCATTGTGTCTTAAACGAATGCACTTTGTGAGACAGCGCTTACCATATCCACGTCGCACGAGCAAACGACTATCATCTGTTTGCAGACAGAGTCTGTTTTTATGGCTGAAGACCACGGTACGTCATTCCATCCTATGATGGCAGCAATCGAGACGTGTACGTCGATACCGTGGTGTGAATGGAACACGGGCTGGAGGTGTGCGTGCCTGTACTCCTACAGCTAATAACCGATTCGCAACAGCTCGTGTAGACACATCTTGGGTCACAAGCTCCCTGCGCCCTGGTAGCTGTACGATGTGCCACTGCAGCCCTTGCGATACGACGAACCTGACGGGCGTGTGCGCTGCATCGACGCCCAGAACCCCCAACTACAGATGTGAGGATGTTCATGTAACTACTGATCGTTGCGCAACTGACGCAGTACGTCCAACTTGCATGGCAATTCTCCGAAATGACCATCCCGCCACTCGGAAGGCTGCAATATGACCCCTTTGAAACTCGCTCTTTTGGCTGTAGGAAGCATGAATGCGTCTCCATGGCATTGTTGCCTGTTATATTCACACGTTGCCATACTCTGAGTTCCGCCACCGGTAGCTGAGTGGTCAGCGCGATAGAATGGCAATCGTAAGGGTCCGGGCTCGATTCCCGCCTGGGTCGTAGTTTTTTTTTTCGCTCAGGGACTGGGTGTTGTCCTAATCATTATCATTTCATCCCCATCGACGTGCAAGTCGCCGAAGTGGCGTCAATTCGAAATACTTGCAGCCGGCGAACGGTCTACCCCACGGAAGGCCCTAGTCACACGAGCTGTGAGCATTCCCTAATAAAGGGAAAGTTGGAACCATTATCAGTACATCTCCTGTACCCCACGTGCCATATACCATGATGGTATCAAAATCGATATTGTCTTTCGGGTTGTACTAATTTTTCTTTCCGGCAGTGTTCAAAAAAAGCTGAGCTTCTGTGAACTTTTTCTACGTCTTCCGTCAATCCTATCCTATGAGGATAATAACACTATTCCAGGGAGAGGATGGACAGGCGTGATATGCGGAGTCTTTTTAATAGATTGTTTGCGCCTGCTAACATGTTCTGCCAATAAAACACATTCTGTTTGCCTTCTCGATAACATTCTCTACGTGAT
This sequence comes from Schistocerca serialis cubense, assembly GCF_023864345.2. Classification (NCBI taxonomy): domain Eukaryota; kingdom Metazoa; phylum Arthropoda; class Insecta; order Orthoptera; family Acrididae; genus Schistocerca; species Schistocerca serialis. The sequence goes on along the minus strand of NC_064642.1, from coordinate 109,484,486 downwards.
AATTTCAGTTTAGGTGGTTTTTAATTACAGTGAATTGATACTGTGTTGTGAACTGTTACATCAGGTGTCCGTTAGTTGCGCCATTAACAATAAAGATCGAATTTTGTTTGTTTAGTAGCAGTAAAGATTTTTAATTGCGTTTGCCGTCGAACTAACAGCGGTCCTTTGTTCAGAACAATATACTTTGATTTTTCCTCTATGCTGACTTCCATCAATAATTGCAGGTGATATTTTACGCGCAAAAGGTGAAAAATTTCATTCCATCTAAGCCAACATTTCGCTAACTTTGTCATTCAGCGTAGGACGCAGCTGGTGTATCTCAGGCGAGATCTAGCTATCTGGTTGTCGCACGCGCTACACTTCGCGAGACCTCCTCGGCGCTTGGTCGGCGCAACCTCCGTTTATCACTTTTTGCATGTTCGCGCTGCATTATTCACGGCGAGTCCGTCGGCAAACAGCGCCGCGCTGGCGTTAATAATTGCTACCCTCACGGACTATTGTTCACAGCAGTCCACTATTATTACTTTATAGAGGCTCCGCTTGAATTCCGTTAACGCACGGTTGGGTGCAGCAGGCATCTGATTTACAGAGTAGCGGGCACTTTGGTGTACGCTGAAACCATCAACACTTTCGCATTATCCCCTCCGGCCGTAATGACTTGTTAAACAACCTGTCGGGTACGGAATTAAACTCGCAGTACATGCGATTAGCACTATCTAATCCAATCAAAGTTTTACTCTAAAAACCACATTGTAAGTTAAACGCGAGACTGTTTGCGTCGTTATTGCTACAGGATCAATCGAGAGCTTCTTCAGCCACTGAAGAAGGTATGAAACTATGTTCTTTGCTGGAAACTGACATGTTCATCCGACTCATCAGATACTGGATACAGAAAATTTACGGGATAACAATTAAGAGCAATAAGACCCGACTAGGACTAACGTACTTTAAACTTCAACAATTGAAAGTAAATTACTGAAACTTGTGTCTATGGTAATTGCTATGCAATAGAAAATCCTGACATCTGTAATTACGTACAACGAATGTAGTCTTTGCTATGTCTGTCCTGCATTTCGTAGACTGGTACAGTGACGCAATATCCTGTGTTTCAGGTGTGCTAGTTCTGCAAGGTTCGCAGGAGAGCTTCTGTAAAGTTTGGAAGGTAGGAGACGACATACTGGCAGAAGTAAGGCTCTGAGGACGGGGCGCGAGTCGTGCTTGGGAGCTCAGTTGGTAGAGCACTTGCCCACGAAAGGCAAAGGTCCCGAGTTCGAGTCTCGGTCGGGCACACAGTTTTAATCTGCCACGAAGTTTCAGCCTAATGACGGTTCTCTCTTTTGAAGTCACACGTGATCGGCCCCGCCCTGGACTTTGGGATACAGTTTTTGTCTCTATAAACTGTCGCCACGTCCAAGAAACAACAGAGCGATTCACACCAATCAATCGGGACACATCAGTTTGCGACTGTCCTGCTTCCGTTCTTTCTATGGCCCTCCACCGCAGAGCGTCAGGCAGGCATCTTCTCTGTGCCATATTGTACCGCGCCTCACTGTGGCTGTGTACACAGCGTTTGAGGATGTGGAACTACCCGGCAAACACTACGTCGTTTCATAGGTGCCCTGACGTCATCGCTGGCATGATTGCCCGTTGATTGGAATGCCATCTTCCGAGCAGAACAAGTTCCTACGGATATGTGGTTGACAGTCTGTATGATTATATCATGAATTAGATGCAGGACGGGGAAATAACGGATTTTTACTTTAATTTTGGACACCAGTGTATTTGTAATTGTACAAAATACGACTGCTCTATTTTTCTTATTCGCCACCACGCTGAACGTTGATATAAAGTTCGCGTGTAGTCCAAGAGAGAGAAAACCATTAGGGAGAGGTGCATAAAACGCTACGCAATTGCTCCTGTCCAGTGATGCGGCGCGCAGCAGAAGTATTGTGCGTCGTGGTAGCAGTAAGTTGCCGATCGCCCTGTTTCGATATAGTGGAGGGTGTATGGGTAAAGTAGAAACGCAATGTTGTGCTGTTGCTTACTGCTAGGTCGCAGGAAATTGCAAGAAAACATAACTTCTGAGACAACAAAATGCTACCTCTATAAAATCCAAACGATAATGCAGTTCACAGATTTCGGTCTGAGCTGTTTTATTGTGAGTATAACATTGACCGTGCACATAACCACACGCGGGACGACGTAGCTATCAGCCATGTGGTATGTTTCCGTTGGAGACTTTAGCTGGGGACGCAATACCGGTGTGTTTTTCTGCGCCATTCGCTAAAAGGAAATAGATTCATGTCGAACGAAGTATGTCCCGAGATCTGCGACTGTCTGTGATTGGCCACTCAGTAACTGGTAAATGGCCAAAGAAACATTGGAGTACAACATCATGACGGCCCTAACTGCTCTACTTGCGTTCTCAATATGACCCCCGCTTTCGATTTGGTTAAGGACTATTTAAACAAGTTCATGGACCTCGTAAAACGTTGGCTATTTCTACGATAGCTCCAGCCGTAACTAACAAGTATAAAGGAAATCTTCATTCTTCCCACGCTGTATATAAAGCACTGGTAACGATAGTTCAGCGTAACGTCACCGCCACTAAACACCTTAGTTTACGACGTGGTCTCCACAAACGTTACTGACAGAACTCAACTCGAAGTATTACGCACCTTTGGTGGATTTGGCTCAACGCAAGATGCTTCGAAACCAACTAGACAAACTTCCGAAATTATTTTATGTCTATGTCTCCATTTCTTCAAAAAGGTTGAAATGGCTCTGAGCACTATGGGACTTGACTTCTGAGGTCATCAGTCCCCTAGAACTTAGAACTACTTAAACCTAACTAACCTAAGGATATCACACAACGCCCAGACCTAAGGACATTATACATATCTATGCCCGAGGCAGGATTCGAACCTGCGACCGTAGCGGTCGCGCCGTTCCAGACTGTAGCGCCTAGAACTACTCGGCCACCCCGGCCGGCTCTCCATTTGTACCTGACTGAGATGAGTAAAGTAATGCGGTGGTGCAGTTTCATTCACTCTTACAAAACAATGAGTACAAACAAAAGCACACAAATGCTACGAACGTCAGCTGTAATAATAATTAGTGAGAAAGTGTTTGTTACTGTGAGTGAACATGTGGGCAAATATCTCAATAATTTTTTTATATGGCGGTTATGCAAAGAGTATGTGAACAGAAATGCTTTCCCAACGTGTGTTCGCAGACCGGAGTAGAATAATACAAACACAAATAACTTAGTAACAAACATTGGCTATTGTAAATATTAGTTGCACTCAGCGGTGTGACTTCTAGCTAGAGTTAATTTATTGTAACACGGATAGGTACTTAAATACTGCGAATGAAATTATCACTTCGGTATTAATTCTAAATTCTGTGTGGCTGTCAGCTAAACGTAAGCTTCGGTGATATTTCACAAGAAGTCGTAACTGTAATACGATACGTCTAAGTAAAAATTGCTGACGGTGTAATCTGGTCTACAGTATTTACTATTTTTGTAATGAAAAACAGTGCTAAAAGAAGGGAACACTGTGATACTCTATGAACAAACTGTAATGGTTTTTTATTATTATTCATTTCATTGTTCGACGTGTGGATCGGACTGTTCGCGATCCAGCCCATCAAAGATTAGTGGGTTCTCTTCAGCCAGTTATCAGACAAGCTGATGATGGGGCAGATGAAAGGGTCTTACCAATTTGAAAGGGTCTTACCAATTACTGCATTCGTCTTCCATCCACGAGAAGCCTCCCAACATCCTTCGTTGGAGACGGGGAATGAAGCCATTTCGACTTGTTTTCAGCGATAGCTGCATTCGCCTTGCAGCCAGCAGAGGGCTGCTATCTGCCACCTGTCACATATTACTGCTTTCGGTTTGCAGCCAGCAGACGCCTCCCACAAAACAGTGGATGGACCTACAGGGATGTATTTCTGGCACACCGGCTTGCCTTTCATTAATGTTTAGTGGTAATTAAAGGACTAAGAGTGTATGAGCAGTAGTAGATAACGCAGCTGTTTTATACTACGTAATTGCAAAATTCTCACCGCGGGAGAGCTTCCTGTATAACTAACGTCGTTGATATTTGGTATAACATTTTAATTATTTCTCAAAGAAAATCCTATCTGCTCATGTAATTTGACCACATTTATTTTTTATTTATTTAAGATTATTATACTATATAAAACAAAGAGAGTGGTGAGTTTGAAATCATTGATACATTCACTTGTCTAACCCAGCGTCGTCACTGTCATGAACGAAGTTTTCTGGAACCGACGCTCTGCTCTTCTTGAAGATCGCTGATCTATTGCAAGATGACCATAGCAATCCCACTAATTTGAAAAAAGATTAATAAATCAAAATTGAAGTAAAACCTCGTGGAGCACGGGTATGCAATTCTGCAGTAGACTGTTTCTGAATAGCTCGACAGACGGAAAATGTGTTATACAGATTAGCAGACACTGATTTAGCACTTCCAACAATGACGTCTACACAAGTATGTTTTAAATGGCAGATAGTTCCTTTACTATTCCACTCAGAATTAATTCAGTGTTAGTCCATCCCTTGACACTGACAAACACTCTTATGACTCCGTCTGCCATTTGAAGCACAGAAAACCATGTGAGTTGCACTCAGCAATTTCGTAGAGAAGTAATATTCGCAGCCGGCCGGTGTGACCGAGCGGTTCTAGGCGTTTTAGTCTGGAACCGCACGACCGCTACGGTGGCAGGTACGAATCCTGCCTCGGGCATGGATTTGTGTGATGTACTTAGGTTAGTTAGGTTTAAGTTGTTCTAAGTTCTAGGGGACTGATGACCTCATATGTTAAGTCCTATAGTGTTCAGAGCCATTTGAACCAAGTTATATTCACAGTACCCATTTTGTCTTGAATATCAGGGAAAATATTTCGATTCTGTTCCTCAAATAAACTGCTTTGTAACAGTATAGTTTGGTTCCTGATGTTTCTGGAATGTTCGATGTAGCTTTGGTTTCTTTTTCTTCCTGGCATACTCTGTGAAGACCTGGAACATAAATCTTTTTCCTGCACTTCTTTATCCTTCTCCAATATCTTCACCGCTTGCGCTTTCCTCTTCTACGTCCATCTTCGATGCAGCAATATCTGCCTGTATGTTTTAAGTTCTACGTACCTTTCCTTCGAAAATTAAACTGTTCTCCTTCTCTTTAGTATACTTCATACTTCTTCTCTTTCCAGCATTGCTAAGGCTGTTCTTCCTTACACAAACTAACTAATTTTTCCCAAAATTTTCTCGGTACTCAAATCCGAGTTCTGCCGTTAGACTCGCACCACTCATCAACTGTCTCTCCTTAGCTCGAAATTTTTTGTTTCAGAGACAAAATTTTCCATACTGTTTTGAAGCTTCCAAAATACACTGAGGATGTTTGATTGTACATTTTAAATAGCAGTACAGCTCAAATAACATTGCTTAAGAACATAACAATGTTCCTCATTAGATGATCACACACACATAAAACTATAAAATAAATAGGCGAAATTTAAAAGAAACGTTTACTACAAGTCAAAAGTTTTCGAACAGGTATCCCAACTACGAACTTATCGTTATAAGAGGGCTTCCTTGAATAAAGTTTTCACTCTTGACTAAGCGCTGGTATGAAGCTTCCTGGCAGATCAAAATTGTGTGCTTTACCGAGACTCAAAATCAGTACTGTCTCCTCTTACGGTCAAGTGCGCCACCGGCAGACCAACCCAAACACGACTTATGATCCGTCCTCACAGCTCTACTTCCGGCACTACTGATCTCTTACCTTCCAAATTTCACAGTTCTCTTTCTTCCAGGAGTGCAAGTCCTACAAGTTTAACGGAATATTTCTGCGTAGTTTGGAAGGTCGTGTGTCATGCTTGGGAAACTAAGCAGGTAGACCACTTGCCGCAAATGCCCCGAATTCGAGTTCCAGGGCAGCAGATAGTTTTAATCTGCCAGAAAGTTGCAGAAATTTTCTTTTGAATATTGCATTACATCCTCATTCTGATAATAAAACAAATATAAACTTGTAAGGAGTGAATGTCTCTGTCGTGTATTTGATTGGTTGCTCGCATAGAGGGCTGCTGATGAGTACGCGCAACAGCACTGACGCACCCTCACGTAATTTGGTTACATTCGAATGGGCCTCATTGCTGCAGCTTCTTGTGTAGCAATCACTACGCATTAGTTTGGAGTATACTGTGTGCATATAGCTGCGTGTTTGTATACCTGATCAGGTTCATACAATATTATCTCCTAATGGAATGGAAGCAGGCGACTGGAATAAAAAACGTGCTGCAATTGTAGCTCTGCATCAGGAAGGCTGTTCGTGTAGGACAATAGCAGTAACAGTTGGCGTAGCTCAGTACAGCTATGTGTACGCAGCACAGCTGTTTAAGCAAACTGGTGCTAAAGCAAGTTACCGCAGGCTAGAAGACCTCGAGTGACATTATACAGGGAAGATCGGTTTATTTGTGTACTGAATAACTTCAACGGACTCGCTCTGCACCAGTAAATCACGAGGAAAGAAAACAGTATGCCAGTAGCTCGAATCTCCGTCTCAACAGTCTAACGCAGTCTTCGCGAACAAGGTTTAAAGGGTGCTTCTCGGCCAAAAACCATTATTACACATACAAAATAAGTTGAAAAGATTTCAGTGCACACATAAACATAAAAATGGCATTGTGCGGCAATGCTCCGTGGTGGTAGTCATCGACGAATCTTGTATGACGCCAACGACGAAGCATTTTGGTGGGCCAGTCATGGTGTGAGAATGATTTGCGGGTGATGAAATCAGTGATATAGTGAATATTAAAGAAATATTGAAGAAGGAAAATATAGCAGGATATTGACCAACAATTCCGTTCCATCTAGCAGGAAGCTTACTGGCCGTGGACTTGTTCTTCAGCGGAAACACGACATGCTTTTAAATTGTGCAGAGGATACATAAAGGGAAATTTTGGTGAACTGAAGAATATGACTTGGCCAAGTGAACCACCTGACGTAAGTCGCATTGACAGGGAGGTTTCAAAACAAGTCATGTAATGCTGAAGATCTATAGAATAATTTACAGACGTGTTGTACTGTAATATCTGCAAAAAAAAGTGACAAAGACTTACGTTCAGAACACAGTAGTTTGTACAGCTATTCTGAGGGCAAAAAGTGATACTATGAGGGGACTAAACTGTAAACTTTAAACTATATGGATTTGTACTTAATGCAGAGAGAGAAAATGTTAAATTGGCGGGTAGGCTCTTGGTTAATCATTGAAGTGACTGAAATAAGCCCGTCTCATTGTTTCCGCAATTCGCATACAAGGCATGACAAAAAATTTAGGAGTATGTGTACCACGTGTTTCTTATACATACATAAAAAAAAGCTTTGCGTTACCCCAGTTTCCAGAACACCTGAAGATAGAAGTTGACTGTATATATTGTATCACAGATACAGTCCCTTTGAGTGTTCAGAGATGTCACTGAACCCGTCCAAAGACGTAAACAACCATGCATGAGCAGCGCCTATTAGACGGATGGGGTCCGACAGCCGATCAGTTCTAGTTATTCCACCAAGAAGGAGGTACACGACTCGTGTTATCTGTAGTTCAACTATGCCTAGACGGTCAATACCGCGGTTCGAAGGCACCCGCGTTGTTACTTTGTGCCAGGAAGGACTCTCAACAAGGGAAGTGTCCAGGCGTCTCGGACTGAACCAAAGCGATGTTGTTCCGACATGGAGGAGATACTGAGAGTCAGGAACTGTCGATGCCATGCCTCGCTCAGGCCGCCCAAGGGCTACTACTGCAGTGGATGGTGGCTCGAAGGAACCCTGACAACAACGCCACCATGTTGAATAATGCTTTTCGTGCAGCCACGGAACGTCGTGTCACGACTCAAACTGTACGCAATAGGCTGCAAGATGCACAACATCACTCCTGACGTCCATGGCGATGACCACCTTTGCAACCATGACACCATGCAGCGCGTCACAGATAGGCCCAACAACATGGCGAACGGACTTCTGGCGTCACGTTCTCTCCACCGATGAATATCTCATATGACTTCAACCAGACAATCATCGGAAAGGTTTTTGGAGGCAACCTCGATCAGGCTGAACGCCTTAGACACGTTGTCCAGCGAGTGCAGCAAGTTTGACGTTCCCTACTGTTTTGGGGTGGCATTATGTGAGGCCGACGTACGCCGCAGGTGGTCATGCAAGGCGCCGTAATGGCTGTACGATACGTGAATGTCATCTTCCGACGATACGTGAACGCCATCTTCCGACCGTTAGTGCAACCATATAGGCAGCATATTGGCGAGGCATTAGTCCTCATGGACGACAATTCGCATCCCCATCGTGCACATCTTGTGAATGACTTCCTTCAGGATAACGGCATTGCTCGACTAGAGTGACTAGCATGTTCTTCAGACATGAATACTATCTAACATGCCTGGGATAGACTGAAAAGGGCTGTTTATGGACGACGTGACACACCAACCACTCTGAGGGATCTACGCCGAATCGCCGTTGAGGAATGGGACAATCTGGACCAACAGTGCCTTGATGAACTTCTGGATACTATGCCACGACGAATACAGGTATGCATCAATGTAAGAGGACGTGCTACTGGGTATGAGGTGCTGGTGTGTACAGCAATCTGTACCACCAGCTCTGAAGGTCTCACTGCATGGTGGTACAACATGCAGTGTGTGGTTTCATGAGCAATAAAAAGAGCGGAAATGATGTTTATGTTGATCTCCATTCCAATTTCCTGTACAGGTTCCGGAACTCCAGGAACCGAGGTGATGCAATACTTTTTTTGATGTGTGTATTATCTACATACAAATAAGTAGACACAGGTAGTCACTGCAGCCTCATGTGGGTCAAAGAATTTTTAAGTTTTCTCAGCGTTGTCTCACACTTTCAGTGTGTGTGACACTGTCGACTGTAATTCTTTACGCTCAGTTACATTTAGTTAAGAAGGAATGGGAGTCCGTAAAGTTTCATCACAGAACTTGAACACACAAAGAAGTAATGGGTAACAGAGGAAATACGAAAAGCTACAAAAGAAGGAAATAAGGCATGTATCGGAATACATATGAATATAGCATTGTAAGTTTTTGGGATGAATCAGAGGAAGTGTAAACGGAACTAAAGCGAAACAGATACATTAAATAGAAACTGAAAAGGATATTGTTGTGACTTGGCAAGACAGCCAAGCCACTAGGAAGTGAAGCCGAAAGGCACGCGTTTAAGCTCACGCAGGCTGGCGTGAGGTCTGGAACAGTTAAAGGATTTGAGTCTAGCAAATAAAGTACAGTAGCTGTTGGAATACTTAACTTTAATCCATAATTGGTGAACATCGGTCTGACGGTACATGCATCACAAGATAAATAGCAAATGATAATGGCGCCTTGCTAGGTCGTAGCAAATGACGTAGCTGAAGGCTATGCTAACTATCGTCTCGGCAATTGAGAGCGTAATTTGTCAGTGAACCATCGCTAGCAAAGTCGGCTGTACAACTGGGGCGAGTGCTAGGAAGTCTCTCTAGACCTGCCGTGTGGCGGCGCTCGGTCTGCTATCACTGATAGTGGCGACACGCGGGTCCGACGTATACTAACGGACCGCGGCCGATTTAAAGGCTACCACCTAGCAAGTGTGGTGTCTGACGGTGACACCACAGATATCTTATCGGAAGAGCTGTTTAAGTATACAAAAACTATTCATAAAATTAAAAATAAAGCCAACAACTTCCAAAGGAATCCCTTGTTTACACGTAAGTGGGAATATTTAGGAATTATCGTAATGTCTGTCCTCTTACGTGATGTAAAAACGTTGGTGTCGACTTGGAAGAGATAGGGGATCAAATATTAGAGTCAGATTTGTGCGATCTTTGAAATATAAGCCATCAAATAAACATAAGGAATACATCTGCATGTAGAAAATAATCTTGCCAAGAAAATAAAATCATTAGGATAAGTGGCAAGTAAACAAATATTTGAAAGTAGCCTGTAGCCATACTATCAGATTTCCAGAAGATTATTATCCACACATTACGATAGGAAGGGCGGTTAGCTACGAGAACTGTCGCAAAATCAGCTTCACTGCTCATGCAGCTAGGTTGCTGATCAGGATAACATAATGCACTGAAAAATAGAGAAGAAACTGTGTATAAGTTGATATTCAGTTTGGTTTTGGAAAAATGTAGGCGAAGGTAGTTCTGACTTAGGCTTAAGAAATTGAAAGTATTCAGGATTTGTCGATGTTGAAAAAGTGTTCTAAAATGTTAAGTCACACAAAATGTTTCAATTTCTTATTAAAACGGTAATCGGCTGCAAAGAAAGACAGGTAATGTTATATGCACAAGGACCAAGTGGGATCCATAAGACGACCAATAATATGCTCCAATTAAAATTCGCGTAAAGTAGAGACTCAGTCTTCGTCCCTTTCTGTGCAACCCGTAGGGAAGAAATACAACCTGTATTGAATGGGATGGACAGTCCAGTGAACACTGAATATGGACTGAGCGTAAACCAAAGAAAGTCTCAAGTGAAGATGAGGTCCTAGCTCTTTGCTGATATACGCCTGCTATCCTCGTAAAATATTTCTTAAATGTAGCGGGCCTTTTCTGTTTAAGAGGTGTAAGACTGCATTTTGTGAGTATAAATTCAGGCACTCTGTAGCCCGGTTTTCATTTCTACAGAGCAGCCACCTACATAGCTCACTGAGGCGTCAGCACCCATTAGTGAAACATCAAGAGGATAGCAAGTTGTGTATCTAGGATTCTGTCTGCTTTTATAATTTACTTCTTGAGACTGAGTGGGATGTGTGTATGCTGTGTGCGGACGCAGGAGGAGCTGGCCGCAGTTCGCGTAGAGCTGAATGTGCCTTTGACAACGGTCAGTCACCTTCAGGCTGCTGCATCGGTTTCTAGCAGTAGCAGAGAGTCTGGTGCATCCTACGGGGCACATATTGTGTCTATTGATTTGTTCACTGGCTCTGCTTCCGAGGCACCTCTTGGTGTACCCGACGCGGTGGACCCACCTTCACAGCACAGAGAGTGACGGGTGGTGACGCGTTCGCGCTGCAAAAAGGGGGAGGGGCAATGAGGAAATGGCCATCTGGCTTCGCCCATTCATCCTGTGAGTGGACAGGTGGCCGCTCCTTCAACAGGGTACGAGCAGCTTCAAGGGAGGTAGGGGCTTACTACTTATTAGGAGACTCAACGTTAGGCGTGTCATAGAGCCCCTTAGGCAGATAGCGCTCAAGGCTGTAAAAGAAAGCCAGTGTACATTCGTTATGTCTGCTGGTATATTTGCCGAGGAAGCCACATCCGAGATGTGGAGGCAGCTTTGGGTCAATGGTTCAAATGGCTCTGAGCACTATGGGACTTAACATCAGTGGTCATCAGTCCCCTAGAACTTAGAACTACTTAAAAGGTTTTCAGAAATCCACATCCACAATGGATAAAAGTCTTAGAACTACTTAAACCCAACTAACCTAAGGACATCACACACATCCATGAACGAGGCAGGATTCGAACCTGCGACCGTAGCGGTCACGCGGTTCCAGACTGAAGCGCCTTTAACCGCACGGCCACACCGACCGAGGCAGCTTTGCCTGCATCTGCAAGTTGTGACTCACGTTGGCGCCAGTGACACCTTCGGATGGGTTATGAGGTTATCCTCAGTTTACACAGGCGGCTAGCGGAAGTGATGAAGTCTGCTGGCCACACGTATGGGGTGCAGTCAGAGTTCGCAATTGGCAGCCTTGTTTGCAGAGTTGTATCGGGGTCCTTTGTCTTGGAGCCGAGTGGAGGGTCTCAACCAACGGATTCGTTGACTCTGTGACAGTCTTGGCAGCAGATTTCTATCGGTTGAGCATTTGTCGGAGTTCCCTTGATACGTTAGGAGTACATTATATAGAAGAAGCTACTACTCGGGTAGCAGAATAGTATTGTTCACATGAGAATTTTTTACGCTAGGTGGTAGTTTCAGGTACTCTGATGAACACTAGCCAGTAGATACGCAGCAAGGTAAGTCAGACCACGTTCAGAATAAAAACACTTCAACTGTCAAAATTTTAGCAGTAAGTTGTCGAAGTATTCTTAACGAAGTTCGCGGATGTATTGGCCTCCATGAAAGTTCTCGCACTGAAATTGCTCTCGGGACCGAGACGTAGGTGAAACACATAGTTGGAAGCTCTGAGATATGTAGAGTCATGGTTTGCATTTCTGAAAGACAGATCCGAGGCCGTAGAAGGGTTGGAGGGGATGTCGTAAATCGCAGTCGATAAAAATATTGTCTCTATTGAGGTCGAATTTGACTGTGACAGTGCAGTTATCTGATCATGAATAACAGTTCTAGGTGAAATGAAGTTAATTGTTCGATGTTCTTGCTGGCTACCCCATACTGCTGTGATGATTCTAGAGACATTCAGAGACAGTATAAGGTCAGTAGCGTGTAAGTACCCAAATCATGCAATACTAGTTGAGGGCAACTTTAACCTATTTTTTAAAATTTGTTTTACTTTACACATCTAACACCCTAGGACCAAACTGAGGAGCAAATCTCCAAGGCCATGGAACGTGTCAGTACATGAAATTACAACGGAAAAGTAGCAACAGAAAAAAATAAAATATCTCGTGAACCCAAAAAAGGACAAGCCATAAGTTTATGTAAACAAAATCTACGATATAACACAAGAATTAGCTCAATTTTTTAAAGGAACTGCTAGACAGAATAGAAAGAGTGACCCATGAGGAAACTCTTCAGTTTCGATTTGAAAGTGCGTGGATTACTGCTAAGATTGTTGAGTTCTTGTGGTAGCTTATGTACTTACTGAATATAGACTGGGAAGTCAATAGATTCATTGCAGGGGTACAGACAGACTGCTGTTCGAAGTACTTCTGAAAACGTTTTCTAAAAACTGCCTTCAGCAGCTGGTTAGGAAGCCCATACGCAATGGAAATGTCTTGGACCTTGTAGCTACAGACAGGCCTGAGCTTATCGACAATGTCAATACAGAAACGGGGAATAGCGATCATGATACCATTACAGCAACTATGGTTAAGAGTGTTAATAAATCAATTACGAAGGCTAGGAGAGTCTCTGCTAGAATGAGCAGATAAGCAGTTCTTAGCATCTCAATTAGAGATTGAATCGATATCACTTATTTCCAATAATATGGACGTAGAGGGATAATGGGCAATGTTTAAGAGGATTGTAAATCGTGCTCTGCAGAATTACCTGCCTAGTAAGTTGGTAAAGGGTGGAAAAGACCCACCATGGTTCAATAACGAAATTCGTAAGATGCTGAGGAAGCAGAGACTGTTGCACTCTAGGTTCAAAAGGCGACTCACAAACGACGACAAGCGAAGGTTTACACAGATACCTGCCTCTGTGAAAAGATCTATGCGCGAAGCATGAAACTATTACCACCGCCATACCTTAGCAAAAGAACTGGCAGGCAGTCCCAGAAAATCGTAGTCTTACGTAAAATCGCGAAGTTGGTCTAAGGCTTCTATTCAGTCACTTGCTGCCAGTCTGGTATGGCGCATAGAGACAGCAAAATGAAAGCCGAAGTTTTAAATTTCGCGTCTAGGAAATCTTTGAAGCAGGAGAATCGTACAAACATCGTTCGTTCGACCATCGACCAGACTCCCGTAGAGACGGCATAGTAATAACTATCCGTGGCGTAGAGAAACAACTGAAAGAGTTGAAAAGAAATAAGTCACCACGACCGGATTGATTCCCAATCTGTTGTTTCAAAAAGTATTCTACAGCACTGACCTCTTACCTAGCTTACATTAATCGCGAATCTTTCGCCCAGCGTAAAGTCCCAAGTAACTGGAAAAAGGCTCAGACGACTGCTGTATATAACATGAGCAAACAACGGTCCCGCAAAATTAGAGACAAAAATCCTTAACATTGGTATAATGCGGAATCCTTGAACACATTCTCAGTTCGAATGTAATAAATTTTTCTTGAGAGCGAGAATCGCATGTCCACCAATAAGCATGATTTTGGAAAGCATAGCTCGTGCTAAACCCAGTTTGTTCTCTTCTCGCAACATATACTGGGCACTATGGATGAAGGGCAACAGGTAGATTCCACATTTCTAGACTTCCGAAAAGCATGTGACAACGTGCCTCAATGCTGGTTGTTCAAGAAAGTAAGAGTGTAAGGTATAGGTTCACAGATATGTTAGTGGCACAAAGACTTCTTAAGTTATAGAACCCAGTATATTGTCCTCGACGACGAGTGTTCTTCGGAGACAAGCAGTACTGTCAGGAGTGGCCCAGCGAAGTGTGATAGGACCCCTATTATTCTCTATATACATAAGTGGTTTGGTGGACAAGGTGGGCAGGAATCTGCTGTTGTTTGCTGATGATGCTGTAGGGTATGGGGAGATGTCGAAGTTTAGTGACTGCAGGAGGATTAAAGATGACTTATGCAAAACATCTACATCAGGGGTGGCCAAGAGTTTGGCTCGTGGGTCACGGGTCAAGGATAGGAGCGGTGAAGCTTCACATTTCCCCCACCTCCACGCCACGCTGACTGACAATGAGTGGAAGGAGGGGGAAGAGGGGAAAACAGCGAAGGCGCCGCGTTCAAATGGAAGTACAGTCGTATTGCAAACGACTTGGTTTTGTCTACATCTTCATCTACATTGATACTCTACAAATCACACTTAAGTGCCTGGCAGAAGGTTCGTGTCTATTAGAAGATAAATAAGACACGTTCGACGAAGCAAGGCGGTCATAAAAAGAAGACTACGACAGACAAGCAGGGAATTCACCCGTAATGTCTACTACTATCAACCAAAGACTTTAATCTGTGAATGAAATTTCTGAGAATGTACCTATGGATCACAGTATTATTTGAAATTGAATCATCGACTGTGAGTTAATTGTGGAGAAAGAAATGCAAAATGTTTGAGCTGGATGAAGGATAATCAAAGTTAAATGAGATCCTATCAAAACTCGATGAGGAAATACACTATTGGCCGGCCGCAATGGTCTAGCGGTTCAGGCGCTCAGTCCGGAACCGCGCGACTGCTACGGTCGCAGGTTCGAATCCTGCGTCGGGCATGGATGTGTGTGACGTCCTTAGGTTAGTTAGGTTTAAGTAGTTCTAAGTTCTAGGGGACTGATGACCACAGATGTTAAGTCCCATAGTGCTCAGAGCCATTTTTTTGAAATACACTATTGGCCATTAAAATTGCTGCACCACAAAGATTACGTGCTACAGACGCGAAATTTAACCGACAGGAAGAAGATGCTGTGATATGCAAAATGGTTAGCTTTTCAGAGCATTCACACAAGGTTGTCGCCGGTGGCGACATCTACAACGTGCTAACATGAGGAAAGTTTCCAACCGGTTTCTCATACACAAACAGCGGTTGACTGGCGTTTCCTGGTGAAACGTTGTTGTGATGCCTCGTGTAAGGAGGAGAAATGCGTACCATCACGTTTCCGACTTCGATAAAGGTCGGATTGTAGCCCATCGCGATTGCGGTTTATCGTATCACGACATTGCTGCTCGCATTGACCAAGATCCAATGACTGTTGAGCGGAATATGGAATCGGTGGGTCCAGGAGGGTAATACGGAACGCCCTGCTGGATCCCAACGGCCTCGTATCACTAGCACTCGAGATGACAGGCATATTATCCGCATGGTTGTGAGGGATCGTGCAGCCACGCCTCGATCCCTGAGTTAACAGATGGAGACGTTTGCAAGACAACAACCATCTGCACGAACAGTTCGACGACGTTTTCAGCAGCATGGACTATCGGCTCAGAGACCATGGCTGCGGTTACCCTTGAAGCTGCATCACAGACAGGAGCGCCTGCGATGGTGTACTCAACGACGAACCTGGGTGCACGAATAGCAAAAAGTCATTTTTTTCGGATGAATCCAGGTTCTGTTTACAGCATCACGATGGTCGCATCCGTGTTTGGCGACATCGCGGTGAACGCACATTGGAAGCGTGTATTCGTCATCGTCATTCTGGTATCACCAGGCGTGATGGTATGGGGTGTCTCGGTCACCTCTTGTTCGCACTAACTGCACTTTGAACAGTGGACGTTACATTTGAGATGTGTTACGACCCTTGGCTCTATCCTTCATTCGATCCCTGTGAAACCCTACGTTTCAGCAGGATAATGCACGACCGCAGGTTGCAGGTCCTGTACGGGCCTTTCTGGATACAGAAAATGTTCGACTGCTGCCCTGGTCAGCACATTCTCCAGATCTCTCACCAATTGAAAACGTCTGGTCAATGGTGGGCGAGCAACTGGCTCGTCACAATACGCCACTCACTATTCTTGATGAACTGTGGTATCGTGTTGAAGCTGCATGGGCAGCTGTACCTGTACACGCCATCCAAGCTCTGTTTGACTCAATGCCCAGGCGAATCAAGGCCGTTATTGCGGCCAAAGGTGGTTGTTCTGGGTACTGATTTCTCAGGATCAATGCACCCAAATTGTCAGTTCTAGTATAATATTTGTCCAATGAAAACCCGTTTATCTTCTGCATTTCTTCTTGGTGTAGCAATTTTAATGGCCAGTTGTGTAAATATGTTGGATACACTAAGCAGAAGACAGCACAAAACGAAGGGATGTATGCTGTGACATCAGGGGATAACTTTCACGAAATCGGAGGGAAAGATAAATGAAAAGAAATTTTAATGTAAGGCTTAGATAGGAATAAAACCGATTAATAATAATCGACTTTAGGTCAGAATAATCCCTGCACCCCCCACTACCGCCAGTAAAAGAAATATCCGTATGGCAGTAGAAAATTAGATTTTGACGACATTCCCCATAATGTTTCATCACAAGTTCATTATAAATATAAAGTTAACTCAAGTTGCACAAATGGTAACAAGAACGATCTGTTGAGTATGCCACAATTCGAGGTCGTTTCCTTTAGAGATTCTTACCAGCAGCAAACTAATTCCGGTATTACTCGCCGACCGCGGTGGTCTAGCGGTTCAGGCGCTCAGTCCGGAACCGCGGGACTGCTACGGTCGCAGGTTCGAATCCTGCCTCGGGCATGGATGTGTGTGATGTCCTTAGGTTAGTTAGGTTTAAGTAGTTCTAAGTTCTAGGGGACTGATGACCACAGATGTTAAGTCCCATAGTGCTCAGAGCCATTTGAACCATTTTGAACCGGTTTTACTCGTTGTTGCGACGAGAGCAACTTTTAACCTATTTTACAAATACGCGCATACTTTGCAACAATTCACAAGCACGTGAAATACTGACAGGTTTGGAACTCCAAAACTTGTAATTTTCACTTCTTTGTAAATAATATGTTACCTGTATTATTGTACATAGTATTTACTTCAACTGGTAATTCTGCACTCATTATAGAAATTTCCTCTCTCCATACTGCAAACTAAAATACTATACTGTAAATTGGACAATAGCACTAAGAAGAGGCTGTTATAGGCTGTGGACATTAACATGAAATAATCGCAACATCCTCACCATAATGGAAAGACGGGGGTATGGAAACATAAAAACTCATCCATGAGATGGCTCCCATTTTACACTAAACCGTATATAGATACAGAACACTTTAAATTGGGCTCTATCTGACACACGGCCACCCGGGTGTTATAGCCTCTACAGAAGGGACAGCATGAGTGGGGAGAGCACTGGAGGAGAAGTAACCATCTTCCTGTATTATGCACACCACTCCTACCTCCTCACGTCAACACCTGCCTATAAGTATCTTGCACTACAATGTATGTGCAACACAGACTTACTGAACGGTAGAGAGATAGCATCTTGGAGCAGTAAGGTGCTAAGCGAAAATAAAATAATCTCTGAAAGAAAATTGTTCATTTATATCCCACAATGGCCAGTTTTTTTATTTACAAAAGTAAATAATACTTGTTCATACCCATTATTTTCAAAAATTTTCTCAAACCGCAGTTTCTGAAATACACTTCAGTAGACAGCTGACACATGAAACAATGTATACAGGGAGAATAGACTGCGGCACCAACAAATACCAAAACACATAGGTGAAATAATTAATTATAATAAATTTACATGCGTGGCGGCGAAGCAGCCAGCGGAAATGTCATCCCGCTAACATGTGCCGTAGAGCATTTAAAGAAATTATTTATTCCTTTTAACAACAGTTTCTGTAACATGCATTAACAGGTTCCCGAAACTTGTAGTAGTATACACGTCCGGGAAGCACACAGGGCAGAATGTTATATCAATAATTATCAAATCGTGTAGATAGAATTACTAGTAAAAATTAAATAGAATCATATGCACGGCGTTAAGGCAACCTAAGAAGATTGCTATTTCACTAGTTTGCACAGTCATGGAAAACAGAAAATCTGAAATGTCCATGTCTTTGAAGCAGTCAGATATCAATCACGTAAGAGAAAAATTAGGTTAAAAAAAATTTAAAACCTTACACACACTACTGTGAAGTAGCCAAAGCTATTACACTAACATGCGTAATCGTAGAAAACAGGACATTAAAAGTAATGTACACCCCTGTGTAGCAGACTGAAGCCATTACGAATCAATTTTATGAGCAATACAGTCCAAAACAACCATACGGCCTGGAGCACACGAATTAAGCAGTTGCAGTAATGACTCAGTACCGGGTGACCTCCCAGACAATTACTCGACAGATTTTAGAGCATATACACGGAGTACAAAGTAAATTTACACAGCCAGTGAGTGGCAGGCAGTACACGGATGCCCCAGTCACCACAAAAATATGAGGGCATACAAATGTGTCCATTTGGCTTCCTAGAACAAATAATAAAAAATATGTCAAAAGGCACTTACAGGACATCGCACACATTGAAACGTTACATCTAAAACTGATACCCTGTTACAGTCAAATAATTATTAGATGCAGACAGTTTCTCGTCGCTAAGTTTCTGTTCCATATAAAGACACTGACCAAACAAGCAGCACATCAGACAGCCAGAAGTGACTGCACGTGGGGGACGCTACCTCGTGAATTATGACCGATACTTAACGCTCACAAGAAATTATGCTCACCGCCATTCGTGTAAAAAGCCAAAGCGAGTCAGGCACGGTGTATGAGGCCATGTCCACCAACCAAGGCAGCAGGAACACCGCTGAAACTCAACTACAGAATATTATCTGTCACCGCACGGACAGGACTGTGTTGCAACTCTTCAGTCGTCGAAGGCTCTGCCCAGCCGTGCTGACACAATGAGCGACCTCCACAGCTCTCGTAAAACCGTGATACAAAGCGAGGCTCCACGAAAACAGCGAGTAATGTTACATATCTTGGCGCGTTGCCAAGGCGCCACTACTCAAGACGCAAAGGAAATGGCAGCTTAGCAACGCTAGGCAAAGAGTTTCGGCAACAAAGTTTCATCTCACTAACATTCTAAAATAGTTGAAATTTTGAGAGAGCCGGAAGCTAAGGGCATGACAGGTCATAGTTTATAATGCCGTGTGGCTAGTGCCTTTCGTCGGGTAGACCGTTCGCCTGGTGCAAGTCTTTCGAGTTGACGCCACTTCGGCGACTTGCGTGTCAATCGGGATGAAATGATGATGATAAGGACAACACCCAGTCTCTGAGCGGAGAAAATCTCCGGCTCAGCTGGGAATCGAACCCGGGCAGTTAGGCATGACATTCCGTCGCGCTGACCCCTCAGCTGCCAGGGGCGGACAAAGTTTATAATAAAACCCATTCTTGGTATAAAAATAAGAGTGGAATTTCTTCACTTACATTGTTCCAAAACCCACAGCAATTCTCGTTTCATCAGCTATCGATGACCCCTATGATTTACGTAGTTCCATTGAAACATTTCGTAATCCATTTGAAACATTTCGTAACTCGCCGAATAGCGCGATAGATAATGAAGTTTCGCATATTAACCGTACGGCAGCACACTTTCCTCTTCAAGTGCTATCATTTGCCAAAATCTCGTTTCGATATATCAAACCGTTTAGGAAGTACGCTGGATTTTATGAATGTTTCATCCTGTTCTTATCGCTGACACGCCTTTCGGGACAGGGCGCGCTAAATAAAATTAGCTTTCTCGAGACTGGAGATCGAGACCTCCTCCTAAGTCCCTAAAGAACATGTTAGCTAAATTTCAAAGCAGCATCATATGGTGTAATTAGCACCAAACCCAAAATCATAGCGACCTCTATTTTTCACGGCAAAGTCATAGAATTCCACTCAAAGTCTCACTTAAATGCAAAATATCACATTACCTACGACAATTAACGAAATATCCGCCCCTATAGCTGAATGCTGTTCGGTCAGAGGGTTAGCTGCCCTCTGTAATAGAAAAACTGAGTTGACTGTGGAGCCATGGTGTCCGATTACGCAAATGGCTGGCCTTCATATCCCTTGCAAAACTGGCTGCTATTGTCTACCTGAGACTGGTGGCGCAACACCACTTACAGTTCCACCGAAATTATATCTGGCTGGAGTTGCAAGTGAACCATTACTTGGTCCAGCTGCAATGTTGGTTCAAATGGTTCAAATGGCTCTGAGCACTATGGGACTCAACTTCTGAGGTCATCAGTCCCCTAGAACTTAGAACTGCTTAAACCTAACTAACCTAAGGACATCACACACATCCATGCCCGAGGCAGGATTCGAACCTGCGACCGTAGCGGTCACGCGGTTCCAGACTGTAGCACCTAGAACCGCACGGCCACTCCGGCCGGCCATGCAATGTTGTCTACGTTGGCGCTATACTGTCTTCAGATTAAGCACCAGTTTCCTGAATTACTTCATCATCACTACCGTCAGTACCGTAGTCGAATACATGGCAAAAATTTAGTCATCAGAAATCATATCATAGCCAATACCAAGGTCATTTCTCAGCCAGTCATTTAAGTCATTAACGCCAGTGTCGGACCATCCGGTAATCGTGGTAAGTGCTACAGCTCCAAACTCACTAGCTACAGTTTACAGCAGTTCTCTTTTATCCGTACAACGCAGTGCATCTTTTAGTCGATGAGCACTGTACCACCTTCTTTTATGACATTTTACACTCGAAACAGAAGGGGGCAATTCAGTACTTCACAGATCAATGTTAAGTCGTCAGCTGGCACCTGTGTATGGAAGTTGTCTTAATTTAAATTTAATGATTGTCGCCTTAAACTGTTCTCACTATTGCAGCCGTAGAATTACATACTATATAGTTGCTGTAGTAACAAACAAGTGAAGTAAAATTATCCGAATGAACCGTAGACCGGATTAACGGTGGGCGGATAAATGAGGTTCTACTGTATATCCTAATTTTCATGTCTTCGCATCCGCCATTGTCATAGCAATCCGTTAATATCATCACTTATATTAGTGTAACTTTCTATGGCTTCTCCTGATTATTTTCTTTTATTGCAAAGAAACTCCTGTATTTACTCTGTAAAAAGATATGAATATTAAAAGACTACTAATATATTCTTTTTCTGTCTGTCAATTTTGCTTTATTTTCTCGGGTCATACCGCTACAAGAGAGACGCTGAAGTTTTAATAGGGTGTTTCATATGTATGAGTTGATCTTGTTTTGCAAATGACCAGCTTTTGGTCTGTGTTGTCAACTAAGTTGCGTAGAAGTACATCGCTTTGGATGTACTTTTAAAAGATAATTTATGTGTTACCTATCGTTAACGGGCTCGTCCCTCTGGAAACAATCCCACGGATTTCTCATCGTCAATACCTGAATGGCAGGTTCCATGTTTTGCCAGATTCAGCGCCCAAGGTGGAGGAAAACCGGAAAGTCCTACGATCGAAGTCTACTCTGCAGTGTATTTGGGAGGTATTTTACGGCACTGCCGGAGGAAAATGCAGCAACTTCAAGGACTGAGTACAGTAGCATCAGAGCATAATATGTGCTTACTGAGGGACAGTAGTGTTGGTGATTAATCTGTCACAGTTATCGCCGATCAGATGGCACTCAGGAGCCTGTCCGGGCACACCCTGTTTTGACTCTGCAGGCTGTGATTGGAGGTGAACAATGTTTGGAACAATCTTTCTAGGGTTCAACCATGCCTCGCCGCCTCCTGTTGAACAACTTCACCCATTTGAATGGGGTCACAAAATGGATCTGCGGGAAGTATCGACGGACTGCTTCTCATGTTGGACACAATGTGGCCTTGATACGCCGCTGCTTTCAATAGTGGTCTGTGGAACATTCCCACAACCAGTACACAACGATGTGGGTGTTCGAGTAGTACAGGCGCACGTCACGATCGGCGCATTGTGTGAGCAGTGGTGGTCAATAGAACGTTTGCACCTGGTACGTCACCAAGGACTGTTGTGAACCGTGTGCGTGGAACAGGTCTACGATCCCATGTGCCTCTGGCAGGCTACCACAGATACGACGACGCCATCAATCATAGCATAGCTACTCTGGTATCGTGAAAGTGTAAACTGAAGAGTGGATGGCGCTCTTGTCTTCAGTGATAAGAGTAGTCCTGTCTACATGCGAGTGAGGGACTTATACGTGTACGCCCCACACCTTATGAGTTATCTATTCTGGAGTGCATTCGCCTACGACACATAGGTCCCACCTCATGTTTCATTGTATGGGTGGCCTTTAGTTACGACTCATGGTCATGCTTTGTGGTTCGACGGGGTAGAGAATCCAGTGCCCGGTACATTGTACAAGTTGTTACCTCTGTACTACTGCCATTTCCTCTACAGGAAGGTGATGTGCTTTTCCCTCGCGGCATTGTACGTTAACTTACGGCTGCTGCGACACAACGTGTTCGTCGTGATGTACATCAACTACCGTGGCCAGCAAGATCACCAAATTCTTCACCTAGTGAACATGTATGGCACATTGTGAAGCTGGTGTGTGCAAGTGCCATTGCCAAATCGCAACAAATGGTACACGATGCTTGGGGTAATCTCTCGCAGGATGCCATTCGGCAACATTATGCGCGCCTGTGTTGCCGCGAGGACTTGTTATTAATGCGACTCTCAGGGCGCCGTTCACTCCCACACGCGAGATTTTTTTGTTCTAAGCCCTTTATCTTGTACTCCTACAATGATTTACTATCTGTATCATCACTCGTCAGTGGCTTTTTCCTTGAGGGAGTTGCTTTTTTCCGGCACTGTATGATTATTTAACGTCTCAGGCGCTAACCTGCCTGAAGATGAAACACGACTTGCAACGCTGATATGGGGCGCTGCAGTTAGTGATACATCTGAAAATACGCAGCTCATTTCTGCAAATATTAGTAATTATTTAGGAGGCCATCACGTTTCCACGTAAATTTTCAGTTTTAAATTTCGCGCTGAGACTGCTAGACCGGTCACACCAAATACATCCAGAGCAAGTACATACACTGTGCACCACAACTGAAGGATCAGTTTTCGACAAAGCCATAATCGCCTCCCACTACGATGTAGAAGTCAGAAATGTGACTCCAAGGTGTGTACAACCTTAATCTTTTCTATATGAAGATGGTATCTGTTCTTTTGGACATGTCCGAATGAACAGATACCATCTTCATATAGATAAGGCTCACCGGCCAATGATATTCTTCAGTTTAGATGCACTAAAATTACCCGAACTCTTACGGCAATCGGTAGATTGACTGCCGCGAGTAATGAGTATAGTGGGCTGGGAGAACTACAAATGTAGTGTGTGGACAGTAAGTTGGAAGTGTGGGTCTCACGGGGAATGTGCAAGAGATAAGCCACTGCAGTCGTACAATCATCTGTGTCCTCGATGCTCTGGCTAGATTTTACTGAAGAGAGACTCCGATTGTGGTTAAGGGCCAATCCCAAGCTCATGGCTGCGTATAATTGGGAGCAGAAAATTAATGTCATCAGAGCCTTGTTGAAGGAACGTGACATGCCTTCGTTAGACTGACTGCAGAAAGTTCGGTTTATAAATACATATATACTTAGCAAAATGTATCACGTCGCAGCAGTCTTACCGATACCGCAGGTCACCGCACATAAAATACTAGCTGCAGCGTGTTGGTAGGTGTGGGAACAAAATATCTTCAAAGTATCCTTCCAAACGGCGACTTTGCAGAGGTGAAACGGAGGACTTGGAATTAAAGACGTTAAATCTAGATGTGACTCACTGTTTCTAATTCTTGTTTTTAAACTACTACATGCCACTAAGACAGGCATCAGAAAACTTCTGTTCCTCTCGTTAGATCCTGGGGATAGGAACGCTCCTGTAATGTAACACATATAGATACCAGCCTAGATGTCCGAAAGTACTACGTCGATTCGAGCTATATAAGACTTCCACCAGCACAGACCAACAGTAGAACCGTCTATGATTACATTACGAGACATCGTCTTCACAACCCCCTTCAGGTGAAGTATCCTACTATAAACTGGATGAACGTCAGGAAAAATATCAACAATAAAATTCTACCAACTAGAGTCAGTGCCGTATGGTACGATGTTGTAAACGAAACCGTACCCACGGCGGAACGATTATGGAAAATCTAATTGAGACCATCTCCATACTGCGACAAATCTCGGCTTGTAGGAACTGTAGAGCACATGTTCTTATGTGAGAATAGAACCAGAATTTGGAACCGGACTACGAAGAAATTAGCACTTTTCAACAGAACCGCAGAAAGTCATACACCGATAAATGAAGATTTACAACCCGACTGGAAATGTTACCCGTCTGCAAAGAATAACAGTTATTCGTGGCTTCTGGGAAAGTTTGTGTTTTACGTGTTAACATATAAAACTTCGAATTTAGAGGCGTACATGTTTCATATTGAAGAAGAGCATTTTAGGCTGAAGAAGAATAATAAGAAATATAAAAAATGGTTTCAAAATTTTTTATCTGTGGCTTGATGTGGGCTAAAAAGAGGTGGACAGTTTTCTTGATTTGAAGAAGAATCCTGTTCTTTCTCTTCTTTTTTATTCATGGGCTCTTCTTTTATGTCGTTTATAAAATGAGAACTGTTCTCATTTGGCAAAACCCCTCCGGCTCTGAAATTTCTTTCATTTGTTGAAAAATATATGGGTTGATTACAGACCTCATATTCAACCAGTTGAACTTCAATTGTGAATATGTTTCTGAATGAATGTTTGTTATGTATATTTCCATCATCCTTTTGCCTGTTATGAGCTATTTTCTACAAGGAACACATGTCATTGGAAGCGGCATTCTGTAATTTATTTTACCTTAATTACTACTTCAGTTTGGTTCTACCATTTAAGGCTTATAAGGGAATAAACGTGGAATACATGGGAATAATGGAACAACTAAAAAAAATGGCCCAGTCGGATAGAGCGTGTGCCATGCAACCAGATTACGGGTTCGACTCCTGGTCGGGACACACGTTTTCAACTGTCCCCGTTGATATTTATCAACGTCTGTAAGCAGCCAATGATCGGGATTTCATTGTAAATTCATTACTATTTTCTGGTGCAGAAGCATGGCGCTCTGCTCCGTAACTCTCGGGCTGAAAAGCATAATCACCCATTGTTGCGTCGAGTAGCCTTAAAATTTGTCCCTAGCAGTTCCATCGGAGCATAAGCTATGGTCGCACTTGCACTGCAAAGAGGCGCGATCACATTCAGTGCGCGTACCCATAAGAAAACCACATGATTCCACCTTACACCCCATGTGAATTTTGAACTCCGGCCTTTTTTTCGCATGCGTCGATGCCTTGCTGTTTGAAGCACCGTCGAGCCCGCAGGTGACGTCACAGTCCGTCAAGTTTTTGCAGCATTGCAGAGGAGGGCTGTAGGCACTTTGAGCTAGATTTTAAATACACTCCTGGAAATGGAAAAAAGAACACATTGACACCGGTGTGTCAGACCCACCATACTTGCTCCGGACACTGCGAGAGGGCTGTACAAGCAATGATCACACGCACGGCACAGCGGACACACCAGGAACCGCGGTGTTGGCCGTCGAATGGCGCTAGCTGCGCAGCATTTGTGCACCGCCGCCGTCAGTGTCAGCCAGTTTGCCGTGGCATACGGAGCTCCATCGCAGTCTTTAACACTGGTAGCATGCCGCGACAGCGTGGACGTGAACCGTATGTGCAGTTTACGGACTTTGAGCGAGGGCGTATAGTGGGCATGTGGGAGGCCGGGTGCACGTACCGCCGAATTGCTCAACACATGGGGCGTGAGGTCTCCACAGTACATCGATGTTGTCGCCAGTGGTCGGCGGAAGGTGCACGTGCCCGTCGACCTGGGACCGGACCGCAGCCACGCACGGATGCACGCCAAGACCGTAGGATCCTACGCAGTGCCGTAGGGGACCGCACCGCCACTTCCCAGCAAATTAGGGACACTGTTGCTCATGGGGTATCGGCGAGGACCATTCGCAACCGTCTCCATGAAGCTGGGCTACGGTCTCGCACACCGTTAGGCCGTCTTCCGCTCACGCCCCAACATCGTGCAGCCCGCCTCCAGTGGTGTCGCGACAGGCGTGAATGGAGGGACGAATGGAGACGTGTCGTCTTCAGCGATGAGAGTCGCTTCTGCCTTGGTGCCAATGATGGTCGTATGCGTGTTTGGCGCCGAGCAGGTGAGCGCCACAATCAGGACTGCATACGACCGAGGCACACAGGGCCAACACCCGGCATCATGGTGTGGGGAGCGATCTCCTACACTGGCCGTACACCTCTAGTGATCGTCGAGGGGACACTGAATAGTGCACGGTATATCCAAACCGTCATCGAACCCATCGTTCTACCATTCCTAGACCGGCAAGGGAACTTGCTGTTCCAACAGGACAATGCACGTCAGCATGTATCCCGTGCCACCCAACGTGCTCTAGAAGGAGTAAGTCAACTACCCTCGCCAGCAAGATCTCCGGATCTGTCCCCCATTGAGCATGTTTGGGACTGGATGAAGCGTCGTCTCACGCGGTCTGCACGTCCAGCACGAACGCTGGTCCAACTGAGGCGCCAGGTGGAAATGGCATGGCAAGCCGTTCCACAGGACTACATCCAGCATCTCTACGATCGTCTCCACGGGAGAATAGCAGCCTGCATTGCTGCGAAAGGTGGATATACACTGTACTAGTGCCGACATTGTGCATGCTCTGTTGCCTGTGTCTATGTGCCTGTGGTTCTGTCAGTGTGATCATGTGATGTGTCTGACCCCAGGAATGCGTCAATAAAGTTTCCCCTTCCTGGGACAATGAATTCACGGTGTTCTTATTTCAATTTCCAGGAGTGTATCTACGTTGTAACGGGGGACGATTACAGTGTTTCGAAAAAGTGATCTTTCATCTGCGTTGCGCAGTGTATAATTACGCTGTAATTTTCGCCTACAAACAGCAATACGGAACTCCATGGATTTTTCTGTAGCATTGGACAGGCGCTTCGTAGTAGGTCTGTGGAACTTGATAGAATAGTAAAAGGCAACATCACCGCAGTCCATTGTCCAGCAGTCAGGAGAAAAGCTTAAGAAATCTCTGGGCTGTTGTCGTAAATGTAAATAAATACAAGTAGAAATTGGGACGTCTGAATGCATACTGTGCATGCGAAATGTTTCCAATGGTTTTACAGCAAACTCAAGCGTACTCTTGATCTAATGAACGAAATACAGAGCCATACTTGACACAAGCTCGTCAAATGGCACCGAAGTCGTCGAAGCTAGTAATTCTAACTGTAATATGCCCTAACACTGAGAAATACAGATTCACTACCTCGTATCATTATGTCTTTTTGTATACTCGTTACGGGATCTTGGAGGCGTTGTATCTCATTAATACATCTTTAAAACAACTCTTTCTAGCTATGCTGGATGTGGTGTCACCGCCAGACACCACACTTGCTAGGTGGTAGCCTTTAAATCGGCCGCGGTCCGTTAGTATACGTCGGACCTGCGTGTCGCCATTGTCAGTGATTGCAGACCGAGCGCCACCACACGGCAGGTCTAGAGAGACTTACTAGCACTCGCCCCAGTTGTACAGCAGAGTTTGCCAGAGATGGATCACTGACAATTACGCTCTCATTTGCCGAGACGATAGTAGCATAGCCTTCAGCTACGTCATTTGCTACGACCTAGCAAGGCGCCATTACCCGCTTATATTCAGTGTAATAATGTCTAAACAAGAGCGATGTTCTCCAATTGTGGATTAAAGTTAAGTATTCCAAGAACTACGTTCTTTTCTTTATAGGATAATTACTTTACCTTGTTCCAGACCTCACGCCAATCTGCGTGAGCTTAACGCGTGCCTTTCGGCTACCTGCGAGTGGCTTGGCTGTCTTGCCACGCCACTACACTGGACATCAATGATGTGTGACAAAACAGTTGAAATACATATGTCGAAACAGTGATGTATAAAACAGTGAGCTCCATCCACATGTTCGCAGTTCGCGACGTAATGCTGCTGGAAGTGTCTGAGTAGCAGGGTAGAGTGTTGCACCTGGGGAATAGCGTACCGAGGAACACATGATGTTTCCCGGTCGTTCTTCCAATCTAGTGATTGATCACGTGAAGGAATGCGCACTAGAAACCACCATAAGTAGTTACCGGCGTTTTCTACTGTTTTTGTCGTTGCGAGATTTGAGGTCGTGTTTTGTGCAACGTTCGTAAATATTACGAGTTCTGTGCCTCATAACACAGAAAAACTTTTTGGAGGATATTATCAATCTCCAGTTACAGAAATTTACGGTCAGTAAAATTCTGTATATTTTTAAAACTGATTACGTAACATGTGAACGCTTAAACCATACCTCATCGGCCGTGCACTGTGTTCTGCCTTTAAACGGAAATAGGCCTTATGCCATGGAACACGTGATATTTGCAGATAAACTGAGTTTGTTTGCTGTCTTATCCATTCCCCCTGACTTGAAAACGCATATTTTTGATAGTAGCATTTAACTGCTCTTTCAAAAATTTTTAACTTTTAAGTGATTTTTGATTATACATTACTGGCCATTAAAATTGCTACACCATGAAGATGACGTGCTACAGACGTGAAATTTAACCGACAGGAAGAAGATGCTATGATATGCAAATGATTAGCTTTACAGAGCAATCACACATGGTTGGCGCCAGTGGCGACACCTACAACGTGCTGACATGAGGAAAGTTTCCAACCGATTTCTCATACACAAACAGCAGTCGATCGGCGTTTACTGGTGAAACGTTGTTGTTATGCCTCTTGTAAGGAGGAGAAATGCGTACCATCACGTTTCCTACTTTGATAAAGATCGGATTGTAGCCTATCGCGATTGCGGTTTATCGTATCGCGACATTGCTGCTCTCGTTGGTCGAGATCCAATGACTGTTGCAGACTATGGAATCGGTAGCTTCAGGAGGGCAATACGGAACGCCGTGCTGGATCCCAACGGCCTCGTATCACTAGCAGTCGAGATGACAGTCATGTTATCCGCATGGCTGTAAGGGATCGTGCAGCCACGTCTCGATCCCTGAGTCAACAGATGGGAACGTTTGCAAGACAACAGATCTACACGAACAGTTCGACGGCGTTTGCAGCAGCATGGATTGTCAGCTCGGAGACCATGGCAGCGGTTGCCCTTGACGCCGCATCACAGACAGGAGCGCATGCGATGGTGTACTCAACGACGAACCTGGGTGCACGAATGGCAAAACGTCATTTTTTCGGATGAATCCACGTTTTGTGTACAGCATCGTGATGGTCGCATCCGTGTTTGGCGACATCGCGGTGAACGCACATTGGAAGCGTGTATTCGTCATCGCCATACTGGCGTATCACCCGGCATGATGGTATGGGGTCCCAATGGTTACACGTTTCGGGCACCTCTTGTTCGCATTGACGGCACTTTGAACAGTGGACATTACATTTCAGATGTGTTACGGCCCCTGGCTCTACCCTTCATTCGATCCCTGCGAAACCCTATATTCCGTAGGATAATGCACGATCGCATATTGCAGGTCCTGTACGGGCCTATCTGAATACAGAAAATGTCAGACTGATACCCAGGCCAGCACATTCTCCAGATCTGTCATCAATTGAAAACGTCTGGCCAATGGTGGCCGAGCAACTGGCTCGTCACAATACGCCTGTCACTACTTTTGGTGAATTGTGGTATCGTGTTGAAGTTTCATGGGCAGCTGTATCTGTACACGCCATCTATTCTCTGTTTGACTCAATGCCTAGGCGTATCAAGGCTGTTATTACGGCCAGAGGTGGTTGTTCTCGGTACTGTTTTCTCAGGATCTATGCACCAGAACTGCGTGAAAATGTAATCACATGTTAGTTCTAGAATAATATATTTGTCCAATGAATACCCGTTTATTATCTGCATTTCTTCTTGGTGTAGCAATATTAATGGCCAGTAGTGTACTTCTTCTTAATTTGATTTCACTTACTGATTATTGGTATGTAGCAGAATATTAATGTGACATAGAGACTAGTGAATACAGGAGTCACAAGATTATCTCGATTGCATCATACTAAAATGTGACCGAATATCTTAGGTACATAATCGTGTTGTATCTTGGAATAGCTTTTCACGTACGGATAAGTCATACTTTTACAGAGTAAGTTTTGAAATTTCAGAAAAGCACTGCTGCACACAGCACCGTTTTACACCCTTAAGGGCCGAGCGGTTCTGGCGCTACAGTCTGGAACCGCGCGACCGCTACGGTCGCAGGTTCGAATCCTGCCTCGGGCATGGATGTGTGTGTTGTCCATAGGTTAGTTAGGTTTAAGTAGTTCTAAGTTCTAGGGGACTTATGACCTCAGCAGTTGAGTCCCATGGTGCTCAGAGCCATTTTTACACGCTTAAGAAAACACACTACAAAGCGAAACACCCATAATGTGCTTCCTCCTTTGTTGATGACCATCACTTTGGCGAAACTAAACTTTATGAAGAGTTGATACAAGCTGTATCACATTTTATTTAGTCTTATTTCAAGACAGAGCACTTGACTAAATACATTACGAAAATGAAAATATTTTTATTAAATGAGAAATGACTGTGTAAAGTCAAGAAGCGGAATCAGATAATGACATGGTTCTTCGTTAGAGCGTTCTGGCGAATGCATTCAGATATGGATTCTCTTTGACTTGACTACGTTCGATACTATTAAGCGTCATTCGGTAAATCTGGAGTGAAGGCGCACTTTCACTCATTCAAAATATTCGTTCGCTAATGAGGAGTACTGAAGTAAGCAAAATGTACAGACTCATAGCAGAAAAACTCTAAAAACCCACAAAGAAGATTAAAAGAGAAATCTCCTTCTCTAGAAGTGACAACAGTACTATGTCTCTCTGAATACGTCTGGAGGGTTGTTAAGATGATGAAGACGCTGGAGGGACGGGGCGGGGAGGGGAGGGGGAATGGCGGACCGGGATGCAATTCATTATGGGCTCCACATAATTACAAATTTCGTTAACAAGATTCTGTAGCTGTCTCCCTGCGTGAATATTCTACAACGCGACGGAAGCGTGCTCTCCCTTCTGCGAAGCAACATTCTCTGCCTTAGCTCCAGAGCTCTTTTATTGTACACCCTCTAATTTGAAGTAATAGCTTAGTTCACAGACTGTTGCCGCAGCAGTTATTTTCATCATCGCCGTTACCAAAGATGTGAATGCCAACTTCGGACATCATAATGTCTCATTGAACGCGATGTTGCATTAAAATTTTTGTCTGTGTGGGTGACAGTTTATTTGTGCCCGTCTCTCGTGTAAGCAAATGCCCCAGATACCTTTCTCAGGTTTCATAACCGGAATGTTAATAGCCGCATTTCATCGAAATACGTAAATAGAAAGCGCTGTAACCCGATTTCCGTGCACCAGCCATAAGCAGACTTCGAGATGAGGCGTAGCGCCGTTAAACGATCCTGCCTTGGAGGCGGCTAAGGGGGAGATGTGTCTCAGAGCTGGACAGTGACAGATGGTGATGCGAGACTTGACGCGCACGTAGTTTAATCAGTCGATAGAGGACAGTATTGGATAGGGGGACTGTGATTTTAGTTTCGATTATGCGCACTAGAGTGCACTAAAGTAATTGAATGTTTTTCATAAACTGTTCTGGTATTTTCATAAAGTTTTATTATGTCTTTTTGTGTATGTAAAATGTTATAAATGTCTTTTAGCAGCATGAATGATGCGTGAGTGTGGTTTAAGGCTAAGATGAAGATAATTGTTTAACGAATTGTGTAGTAGGATTTAGTGTGGAAATATTTCGAAGAAGTATGGATATGAAAAAAGGGGATTTTTGTAGAATAGATTTGTAAAGTAAATTTCTGGTAAAGGGAAAGTTAATTCAGGTATAGATAACAATAGTAAATAACTTTATGCATAAACAAAACTTTAGCATAATAGATTATTACTTCGGTAAAAAGTGCAATCGTTAGGTTTACTATTTTGCAATTGGTTATTGATGAAAAGCGCGTACTGACGCTGGAGAACGTTGTTTTGCTGTTGGCTGTTGAGTAAACTGTCCATTGGTACAGCAATATTCTTCGTGCGCCTTTCTTTGCTGGTATAGAAGACTTAGAATATTCTAGAGAGGAGTGGGAGCCTAGCCATGAAACAGTTTGGACGTGTGTAGTAGTAGTAGTTCCTATGGAAATGATAAGTTGCCGGATCTAGCAGTGTTTCATACATCAAAAGTGTTGTAAAGTGACGGCATAATTATTCCGATTGGCGTGTAGAAATTTTGAAATTTTCAAGAGAATTTTGTGAAGAGAAAAGACATAAATTCCGCGTGGCGTATTGAGCAGGTCGGTGGCTAAAAATCTGTGACTGCATTTGGTACCGACAGACTTAATATTTTGCGAGCATTCCCCATCAGAAACAATCAGTATCTTTGTAGCTATTACGTTTCCGGGAAATGAAACACCATAAACTTGCTAACGTGAGTGAAAGACATTGTGAGTGACTTGTGTTAAGACTAGCAAGGGCTTGGCAGTGATATTTGTTCACCTAAGTTTCAGAATATATTGAGGACCACATTTCCAACCTTCCATTTGTGTGAAAACTTTCTCCAGAAACGTAGATTAGTGACTTAAATTGCAGCCTGGTTCACGTCGAAGCACAGCAGGTTTCACTCAGCTTTCCTACAGGTTATCTGCTGGGACAATATTCACAAGTAGGTGCAAGTTCGTCGTAAAGGGACGCAAAGAAACGCGCCTACACAGAGAGTCCGAAATAATTTTCTCTTGCTCAGTTTTGAAGTTCTACAAGGTAGCAGGAATGCTTTTACCCTCA
The DNA here is from genome assembly GCF_023864345.2 of Schistocerca serialis cubense. Taxonomy (NCBI): domain Eukaryota; kingdom Metazoa; phylum Arthropoda; class Insecta; order Orthoptera; family Acrididae; genus Schistocerca; species Schistocerca serialis. Next base: position 109,451,314 of record NC_064642.1, on the reverse strand, counting down.
TTAAATACACAAGGAATGTTGTGAACAGGACAATGAAGTCTACAAGGGAACGGCAGTGTTGTTGTGTCTAAGAAAAGCCACCAAATGTACACAGAAAATCAGCAGCACAGAAGAAACATGCGAGGGACTTCGTAGTGGGAGACACACCGTTCCAGCTAGAACACAAAACCTTACCAATTAATGTAACGTAGATAGGTGGTTAAAATGAAATTAAATGTTGTATGACATTGTGAGCTGGAATATCCCTAAGGATGTGTTCAATGGCCTACTGGAGAGTGTGTTCTTCCTCCGCCCACATTGGCTTCTTTCCTTGCGGTTGTGTGGCAGTTGCGTCGTATGTGTGTGTGGAACGTATGTGAGTGTAGTGGATGCGTACACAGTGTAGTGTTACATCTGTGTTGTACGATTATGATGAAGGAAGGGGGAGCTGGAACCCGGTGCTGCGACATCGCCTACCCCTATCGAAAAACACCAAGATGGCCGCCGAGATTAAAGTTCCCATCCTACGGGTGGATCACAAACAGTGTTACAGTGTCACACTTAATGAGATACTGTGTGGACGATATGAAATTTAATCCAGGGCAATGACGAAAACACCGATGATCCGGAGCTTTAAGCCACCACCTCACCGCTCCTAGTAGGCCAAATACTGGAAGGAAAATTTCATCCACCACCTGGTTTCTAACAGGCTTACTTGGCGACTTGTTATTTCACATTAGATACGTTTTTCCACTCAAACGCTGGCCAAACCATGGCACATCAGTTATGATCACGATTTTACAAGCGTTTACGCATACATTTGATAGTTGTCTTCTTCCTGGTCCTTTTGGGTGTTTATCTGGATGTATGTCAGTTCGTGCCATATTTTCATATACATTTATATTCTGCCTTTCAGTCTAAGCCCTTTTCTCAGCAGTCAGGCTCCCTAAAGTTTTAGTATAGTCTTCCTCTGGTTTTAACCTTAACGAGATTTGTTATTGAGTAAGGCCCAATGTTCGTAGGAGCTTGTCTTACTAGCAGTTTCAACTATTATTATTATTATTAGACGGAGGGCATTAATGATTTGGGCAATAGTGAGCCGTGCGTGGCTCATGTCCCCGCCATCATGTATTTTACTCCCTGTTGATAACGTACTTCCACCTCACTACAATAATTTAAATTACTGGGGTCTCTCAGTTGCTGCTTTGCCTGACCGTAAGCGGCGCTAGCAGCGCGTATCAATATATCCCCTCTCGCAGCATGTTTGCAAGACTGCTATTATTTCCCCGACGTTGCGTGTCGTAAGCCAGCCATCGGAGGGTTGGATCCCCTCAGTCGACGACGTCAGGCTGCAACGCCTGGGCTACTCTCAGGTTGTAATCTCCGTCTTCGGCGGTTGTGGCTGTCTGTCTGTCTGCCTGCCCGTCGCTTCCTGCTGTCGCTGTTCGTCCGTCTGTCCGCCTGCCTGCTCGCTGTCCGCCGCCGCCGCTCCTGCCTGCTGTCCGTCCGTCCGTCCGTCCGTCCGTCTGCCTGTTCGCCGCCGTCTCCTGTCCGTCCGTCTGTCTGTTCGTCGCCGCCGCCAGCCGGTGCCCGCCGCCGCCGCCGCCAGCCGGTGCCCGCCGCCGCCGCCGCCGCCGCTGCCGCCGCCGTTGCCGCCTGGTCGCCGCCGTCGCCTCCGTCCTGACCCTGGTCTACGGCCGTCTTCGTCTTCATCCGTCTTCGTCTTTGTCTGTCCCCAGTTTCTGTCCTTTCCTCTTCGTTCTGTTCGTCATTGTTTCTCTCTACCGTCATGTCCGGCCCCACCACCGCTGCCACCGCCACCACAACCGCCATAGTTTATACTTCCCCTTCCGCCGCCTCCACCACTATAACTTGGTGTGCCCAGTCCCACCCCCCTCCATCCATCCCACCTCTCCTCACTCTCCCTTCACCCTCTATCTTGTCGCCCCCTCTCCCGCTTCTTCCTCTCGCTCCTCTCGTTCTGATCCTTTCCCCCCCACTCCCCCAGCCTGTCATTGCAGCTCCGGATCGGGTGGTGGCCCGTCGGGCCACTGTCCGCGCCCAGCTCTCCCCGTCACCTTCGCCATCACCGCCGCCACTGCCACCGTCATCGTCATCGTCGCCGTCGCCTTCGCCTTCACCGTCACCGTCACCATCTCCGGCGCTGACTCCGGCCCCGGGACCTGCCCCTCCCCGCCACATTCCCGTTGTTCCCATCCCCCACACCTCCTCCACTGCCGTCAAGCGCCCCAGTGGCACCCCTGCTTCCTCTGCTTCCAAAAAGGCTCCGCCTCGTCCTCCTTCCCCCACCCATGATGCCATGGATGTCTCCCCGCCTGTCCCTGCCTCCTCATCCTCCTCTTCTACCCCCTCCTCTTACCGCTACCTCCTCCCCCGTCCTGATCCCTCTCTCCTTGAAGCCCGGAACCTCACCCTCTTCCTTCGCCAGCAATGTCCTGGTGCCCCCATCTCCCTCCTCACTCCCCGCCGTGATTCGGTCCTCATCTCCTCCCCCAGCCCAACCCTCCACACATACCTCCTTTCCCGCATCCCTGTCACCCGCTTTGGCCCTCATGCCTCTCTCACCCCTGCTCCTTCACCACCTCCCTCCCGCCAACCCCAACCTCCACGTCGCCCGCCAACTCTCACCACCGTGATCACTCGGCTTAGTCCAGTGATCACGGAGGAGGAGGTGTTGGCGGAGTTCAAGGCGCATCCCCGTCTGGAGGTGCGTGCGGTTCGCCGCATATAACGCTGCCGGCCCCACCCGCCTTATGCGGGTTTTTTCTGAGCACGCCCCCTCCATTGACCGTCTCCTGAAGGAGGGTGTCCTCCTTTTTAACCAGCGGTACAAGGTCGACCCCTCCCGTTCCCCTCCTCAATCCCTGCGCTGCCAGAGGTGTCTGCGCTATAACGCGCACCCCACAGCTGAGTGCCGCGAGGCCCCCACCTGCCCGCATTGTCGGCAAGCGCACTTCCTCAGGCAGTGACCTAACCTCCAATCCCCTCCTTCCTGCAATACCGGCAATCTCCCCCATCCCACCTACTCCCAAAAGTGTAAAGCCCGACCCCCTCCAACCACTCCTGAACTCACCGTCCCTGTCCGTCCCCTGGACGCCCCCACCCCTCCTGGCATATCCCTTCGTCCCCCCCCCCCCCACCGCTGAGGACATCATCAGGTTCCTTACCATCGTCCTCCAGAATGTTCATCCCTTTCAGCGCCCCCACACCCTCCAGCAGATCTCCCTTGCCGCCCGTTCCATATTCCAACTCAAGATGTACGCCACCTACTCCAACAACCAGGCCCATTTCACCTTCTCCCGCCTTGACACCCTCGTCTAAATCCCTATCATGGCATGACAGCAACGTATCCTTTTCAACAACATCCGCTCCCTACCCACCAACAGGAACCTCTTCCTGCACACCCTTGCCACCCACCGCGTGGATGCCTTCCTCCTTAATGAAACCTTCCTCCAACCCCACCACACCATTCACACTTCGCCCTACCTCCTCCACCGCTCCGATAATCCCCTCCCAATTGGGCGTGGCGGAGTTGCCATTGGTCACCACCGCCAGATCCCCGTTCGGCTCCAACCTCTCCTTCCTGACCCCACCGAACACCTGATCCTTAGTCTCTTCTTCCCCGGCCTTACCGTGACCTGCGCCACCATCTATGTCCGCCCCAACGCTCCTATTCCCTTCGACTTCCTCTCCCACGTCGATCGTACCTTTTCCTCCTACGTGATCGCCGCCGACCTCAACATCCATAGTCGTTCCGCTGCCCAGTTACGGCGGTGGCATCGGTTCCTCTGCACCCTTCAAGGCGACCTGGTCCCCAACCCCCAGCATACCCGTCCCGAATCCAACTCCACTCCTGATGTTATCCTCTCTTCCCCCAACCTCCTTGGCCGCATAACGGTGGATGTCCTGGAGCCTATTGGTAGCGACCATCTCCCTGTCCTCCTCACTGTTTCAGACGGTCGTCGCCCTCGCCCCGACCCTCGTACTGACCCTCCCCCTAAGTTTGTCCATGACTATTCCCGTGCCGACTGGAATGCCTACCGGGCTACCCTTTCCACCCAGGTCGATAGCCACCCCTTCCCCTACCACCACCCTGACGATGTCACCCATGCCGCCTCCTTTCTCCAGCAGACCTTGTCTGAGGCTGTGGAGGCCCACGTCCCTACTGTCGCCATCCACCCCCACCACCCTACCTTACCCCCACAGGGTTCTCCTCCTCCATGAATCCCGTCGTCTCTACCGTGCCTTCCTCCGCGTGCGTGACCCGGACACACTACGACGCCACCGGCAACTCCAGCGACACATTCGTAATTTGCTCGCGGCTAAGAAACGCCGGGACTGGCGACAGACCTGCACCCGTTTAAATGCTACCCTGCCAATCAACTCGTCCAAGTTCTGGTCGGCATTCCGTCGCCTTACCGGAACTAAACCCTCCCCCTATTATCCTCTTCTCCATGATGATCACCCTTTCCCTGCCACCCTTAGTAAGGCCAATCACTTTGCCTCCTACCTCTCCGATGTCTTTTCCATCCCCGATGATCCCCAGTTCGATTACTCCCTCTTCCCGGATGTCCGCGATCGAACTGACACCTCCGTCCCTCCGCTCGCCCCGGGTTTCCAGTACTTGGACAACATTGCACACACGGAACTCAATGCCCCTATCACTACACAGGATCTCATTGCTACACTCCGCACAAAACGCAACACCGCTCCTGGTCACGATCGTGTCACCTACCGTCACCTTCGTGAAGCTCCTGTCTCTTTCCTCTCCACCCTGGCCAGGCTCTACAATGTAGTCCTGTCCACCGGTTACTACCCCAACCTGTGGAAAACCTCCCGTCTCCTCCTGTTCCTTAAACCCGGCAAACCGCCGTCCGCCGTCTCCTCCTACCATCCCATCTGCCTTACCTCGGTCTTCAGCAAGGTCCTGGAATCTATCCTCACCTGACGCATCCACCAGCATCTCCGCCAGCACCGCCTCCTTCCCATTACCCAGTGTGGCTTTCGGCCGTCCTTCTCTTCCGACGACCTTCTCCTTCACCTCACTCATCTCCTTTCTGAACAGCTTAATTCCCGTCGCTCTGCAATCTTCCTCTCCCTGGACCTCGAACGTGCATATGACCCCGTATGGCATTCCGGTCTCCTCTTCAAGCTCCAAACCTTTGCCCTTCCCATTAACTACGTCCGTCTGATCGGCTCCTTTCTCTCCCGCCGTCCTTCCTATGTCACCATCCATAACACGGATTCCTACACCTTTTTCCCCTCCGCCGGTGTGCCCCAAGGCTCCGTCCTCTCCCCCCTCCTGTATCTTTTGTACACGGCGGACATGCCGCCACCGTCACCCCCCGTCCACCTTCTCCAGTTTGCCGATGACACCGCCTTCCTTGCCCTTGCCCCCACCCTGCAACGCTCCCAACGCCTTCTCCAATCCCATCTTGACTGATTCACCGCTTGGTGTAACCAGTGGTTGCTCAAGGACAATCCTTCGAAATGCCAGGCGATCATTGTAGGCAAAACCACCCCTTCCTTCCGCCTCCTTGATTTCTATCTCACCGTCTATGGCCGTCCCATCGCCCTCACTCCCACCCTTAAGTACCTTGGCGTCACCCTCGACCGTCGCCTCTCCTGGACTCCCCATCTCCGTACAATCCAAGCCAAGGCACGTTCCCGACTCCGTCTCCTCAAGCTCCTTTCCGGCCGTACGTGGGGTCTGGACCCTTCCACAATCCTCCACACCTATAACTCCCTCATCCGCCCTATCCTTTGTTATGCCCATCCAGCCTGGATCTCCGCCCCCTCTACCTTTTATAAATCCCTCCAAATCCTTGAACGCCATGCTCTCCGCCTCGCCTATCGCATCCGTCTCCCCTCCCCCACGCGGATCCTGTATGATCTCATCCCCTTCCCCCACCTCCTCCTTTTCCTTGAAAGGATACAGATCCTGTACACCTCCCGTAAACTTGATCCTCCTCACCCGCTCGTATCCCCGATCCTCTCCCATCCCCGCCCGCTGCCGCGCCTGTATTCCCACATCCCGCCTGGTCTCCATCTCTCCACCCTCCTTACTCTCTCCCAAGGTGGCTTCCGCCAGCTCCCCCTCCCTGATGATGTCCTCCTCCCCTCCATCTACCCCTCCTATCAACTTTGACCCTGCCCCACCACCCACTTCCGGTGTCCTTTCCTTTAGGCACCCTCCCTCCCTCCCTTCTCTTCCCTTCCCACCCCTTCTCTTTCCTTTTCCCCCGTCCCCTCCCTCCACCACTCTTCCCCCCGGGCTTCCCCTCCCCCTTCCTCCCTCCGCCCCTTTCTCCCCTGCCCGTGGCATCTCTGCTCTCCCCTCTCCCTCTCCCCTTCCTCCTCCTCCTCTCTTGGCAGGTCCCCGGACTCGCACACGCATAGTGAACATTCGCGCGCCGGAGATCATCGCCATCAGTGTCTAGTGTGTGTGCTTCGTTTTGTGTTTCGTGCAGTACAACTCAACTGTTCACATGTGCCGTCGCAGTTCTCCGTGTTTTGTACGACGTGTCAACAAGTGTTAGTGTTTTTATCGTCCAACGTGAACGGCTTCTTGTTTTTTGTTTTTTTTGTAACTACTTTCTTTGCCCGCCATTTTTTGTATTTTCTGTGTCATCTATCTCATATTATTGTACCCCATAAGGCTGAAGAGCGGCGTATTAAGCTGCTGCCAGCCCGCCTTGTATGAGGTGCTGAAAATTACAATAAAGGAAAAAAAAAAATCGTAAGTCAGTTCGACTAGTGAGTTCGAGCTGCCAGTCAGTTGGAACGCGTCTGGAGCGCTGTCCGGACCTGCCGGTCGGGAGTTGTAATGCGGCACTGGTGCAGTCGGGTTGGAGCAGCAGTGAGGCCTGCGCTGATATGGCTCGCCCGACCATTGCCGGCACGCATCACTTGAGCCGGGCCACGGTCTTGGTGGATCGTCGGTCGGGCGTCCAACCGGACGACGCGTTTTGGATCGCCGATCGTTCATGAGTCGGCTGTGTGTGTGTGTGTGTGTGTGTGTGTGTGTGTGTGTGTGTGTGTATCGACTCCCGATTTGACTTCGTACGTGCTTAGTTACTGTTGGGCATCTTTCATGTCATCGTGCAAGTGTTTGTCAGGTTGTGTGTGTAATTGTAGTTATTTTCACTGACGACTGTTTTAGATGTTGTCGGCATTCTGAGGGTAGTCGGTAGGTTGGTGCGGACCACGGAGGACATCTCCGTGCGGTGCAGTCGGCTGGGTCCGCTGGTGATCACTGCGCAGTGTCGGAGCGTGTGTGGAGCTGTCAGATCACTGCGAGCTTCGTGGCTCACCGACCAAGGAAGTCATAGCTGAGTGGTGTGTTAAGTACCCAAGCCACGTCCGTTCATGTTGTTTTGCTCGTTTCGGTGGTTCGTTGTTGGGGAGCTTTTCCTGTGAACATCACTAAATGTTTGTAGTGGTGAATTCGAGCCGCCGTGCGGTTGAATGAACTATATTGGTTCACTACAGTTCAAGTGCACCAGCGGAATTTTCTACCTTGTGGCCATTAGCGTTTCGGTTACCTGCCCTGGCCACTAACGTAATTTCAGGCAGCGTCCTCTCCTCACCTGTTGTCGCTGTCCAACAGCATGTGTAGTTTTGACAGCTTAATACATATTTCATTGTGGAGAATCACTTCCTTAACAGTTTGGTCTTTGAGTTTTTATGTGCCGATTGGTGCCTAGCAAGTCGTTTGGTCGGTCGGTCCGTGACTGTCTCTTGGTTGGGGTACCGACGGATCAAGTAGTGTAGTTGGGACACCACCTGTCTCAGCTAAGTAAATGTTAATGTTTCGAGGGCAGCCCCCCCCCCCCCCCCTCCCCCCGGAGGCGTCTGAGTGCCGTTGTCTATATTGTCCTTTTCATGGGTGTTTAATGGTCTGTTGGTAATCTGTTATAGCTAATTAAAGCAAAAATGTTTTTATTGTGTATTATGTAAATCAGTTTATGTCAATCGATTGTGAACCTTCAGCCGCTTAAAACCTTATTCATAAGTTTAGTTATTGTCTTTGCGTTACTTTCTCATTTAGTGTGCGTTCGGCCATTGAAAACTTAAAGATTAAGGTATTTTTGAATTTTTGGTAAATGAACTGTGGGCCTTCAGCCGCTTAAAGCCTTGCTCTCAAAATTTCCCCTTAAGCGAAGACATTGCGGCCTTCTGCGTTAAAAGATTATGGTAATATACACTCCTGGAAATTGAAATAAGAACACCGTGAATTCATTGTCCCAGGAAGGGGAAACTTTATTGACACATTCCTAGGGTCAGATACATCACATGATCACACTGACAGAACCACAGGCACATAGACACAGGCAACAGAGCATGCACAATGTCGGCACTAGTACAGTGTATATCCACCTTTCGCAGCAATGCAGGCTGCTATTCTCCCATGGAGACGATCGTAGAGATGCTGGATGTAGTCCTGTGGAACGGCTTGCCATGCCATTTCCACCTGCCGCCTCAGTTGGACCAGTGTTCGTGCTGGACGTGCAGACCGCGTGAGACGACGCTTCATCCAGTCCCAAACATGCTCAATGGGGGACAGATCCGGAGATCTAGCTGGCCAGGGTAGTTGACTTACACCTTCTAGAGCACGTTGGGTTTCACGGGATACATGGGGACGTGCATTGTCCTGTTGGAACAGCAAGTTCCCTTGCCGGTCTAGGAATGGTAGAACGATGGGTTCGATGACGGTTTGGATGTACCGTGCACTATTCAGTGTCCCCTCGACGATCACCAGTGGTGTACGGCCAGTGTAGGAGATCGCTCCCCACACCATGATGCCGGGTGTTGGCCCTGTGTGCCTCGGTCGTATGCAGTCCTGATTGTGGCGCTCACCTGCACGGCGCCAAACACGCATACGACCATCATCGCTGAAGACGACACGTCTCCATTCGTCCCTCCATTCACGCCTGTCGCGACACCACTGGAGGCGGGCTGCACGATGTTGGGGCGTGAGCGGAAGACGGCCTAACGGTGTGCGGGACCGTAGCCCAGCTTCATGGAGACGGTTGCGAATGGTCCTCGCCGATACCCCAGGAGCAACAGTGTCCCTAATTTGCTGGGAAGTGGCGGTGCGGTCCCCTACGGCACTGCGTAGGATCCTACAGTCTTGGCGTGCATCCGTGCGTCGCTGCGGTCCGGTCCCAGGTCGACGGGCACATGGACCTTCCGCCGACCACTGGCGACAACATCGATGTACTGTGGAGACCTCACGCCCCACGTGTTGAGCAATTCGGCGGTACGTCCACCCGGCCTCCCGCATGCCCACTATACGCCCTCGCTCAAAGTCCGTCAACTGCACATACGGTTCACGTCCACGCTGTCGCGGCATGCTGCCAGTGTTAAAGACTGCGATGGAGCTCCGTATGCCACGGCAAACTGGCTGACACTGACGGCGGCGGTGCACAAATGCTGCGCAGCTAGCGCCATTCGACGGCCAACACCGCGGTTCCTGGTGTGTCCGCTGTGCCGTGCGTGTGATCATTGCTTGTACAGCCCTCTCGCAGTGTCCGGAGGAAGTATGGTGGGTCTGACACACCGGTGTCAATGTGTTCTTTTTTCCATTTCCAGGAGTGTATTTTAAAATTTTGAAATTTAATTGTGGCCTTCAGCCGTTGGTATTGCACCTTGTATATGTTTGTTACATCCACTTTCCCTTGAGGCTTTCCGCCTAACTGTGATATTTTTATTTGCTATGTTAACTGCATCTCTTCAGACACTTGAAATTTGCCTTGTTGATTTTTAAGATTTCTTGTTTGGAAGCCTTCGGCACTGAAAGAATTGGATTTTGAAACTTTTGAAGGTTCGATTATGTGCCGTTTTGGTTCAAACGAGTTATTAAATTACGATAAATTACAATTTTGAAGTTAAACTGACCGTCACCTTATTTGGTCCTTTCCACTATCCTAATCACCTGTTCTGCCCAGCGGGTTTAGTGGGCGTTTCAGATAGCTACACTCGTACGAAGACACACCTGTAATACAATTTAATTACGTTCTCGAACAAAAACCCTTCCTACTAAGACTATACGAGCGCTCAACGGCGAGGTCATCAGCGCACTTTCTACTAGTATGACATAAAATCGATCCCCTCACTTTAAATCTTCACAACGCCTTTTCAAAATCCCCAAGGTTGACGTTCCGTTTGCTTACGCAACATAGTCGATCACCAGCATGGGCGTTTATCATTCATGGTACGGGTGTATCCCACATTCATGCACCGTAGTGTAGACCTGTGGTGCTACAGCCAACCAACAAGAGTCCCGTCACAATGCTGGCCGCCTCGCCTCTATTCGCAGAGTCCACACACTGCCCTGTGTGTGTGTGTGTGCGTGTGTGTGTGTGTGTGTGTGTGTGTGTGTGTGTGTGTGCAGAGGGACGGCTAATCCCGCAAAGTCGCGGTCTCTGTCGGTGAACTCCTTCAGAGCTTCAATTCTTACTTCCTTCTCGTCACTTACTGTCTGAGGGAACTATCTGCGTCACTTACTGTCGGAGGGAACTATCTGCAAAGTATCTGAGTAGCTAACATCAAATACTCAGGCCCGTAGATCTAGGCGTGGTGCATGGATTGTGCAGTACGCCTCAGACAAGTTTCTGCCAAGCATGGATCTGAGGGATGATAAAGACCTACCAGGGTAAGGGGCTACAACCACTATGTTAAGAAGTTGCTAGGAAAGCAACGGTACTTTAGTCAACGATTTATGTGAAATCGAGGGGTCTAGTTGACAAACTAAAGCCGAACGAAGACACAATGAGCGTAAGGAGAGCTATGTGTGAAGTGTACAACCTACCGGACTCAAACCCTAAGAAACTTCGTTCTTACATAAAGTCAATAAATTGACCTAAATCATCTATTTAGCCGATCAGCGACTGAAATGGAAGGTGGAAGGATGAAGGCCCGAAATACTCCGAAATATTCCGAAAATCGTGACTTTTCAGGCTTTCCCGACGGATCTGTTGTACGCTTGTAGGGTTTGCCGCCGGATCGTATTGTGTTACCGCCCCCCCCCCCCCCCCCCGCCCCGCCCCCCCCCCCACCACAATATTTCATCGATGCAAATGCTTGACATCTTCAGATGGTGATAGTTGTATGGATGAAATATTGTGGGATTTACACTATATGATCTGGCGGCAAATTCCGAAATTCGGAAGAACATTTGAAATACGAAAAGTACTGTGGCAATTAGTTCAGGAGAAAAGTTGAAGTGTAAACGGCTCCGAAAACATATGATGCTCCCTGTTTCCTCAGGATTTGTTTAGTTCAGCGTTTATTGCTAAAACAAATCCTGAACAAACAGGGAGCATCATGTCACATACAGCGATTAGTGAAAACAAGAATGTTGTAGCGAGACTGAACGCTGTAACATCCAAGTGAATGTAAACATTATCTATTTTAAAATCAGGTATAAATTTGCTTGACGCCTTCCTGAGAGACAGCCTCCACTCGTTCCCAATTAACTATGCCAGTGTAGACGAGATGTAGCTTAAAATTCAAGCTGAGGCAGCTGAAGGTTTAAGCAAAATTAATTAATAGAACATTGTGCTGATCCTCGGTGGTACACAAAAGAGGTCAGAACTCTGTGGCATAAGCAACGAAGAAAGGGTGCCAAATTTAAAAGGACACTAAATCTCCAAGATTGGGGATATTTTACTGAAGCTCGAAACTTAGCGCGGACTTCAATGCGAGACGTTTATAATAGCTTTCACAATAACACTCTGTCTCGAAGTGTGATACAAAATCCAGGAAGATTCTGGTCGTATGTAAAGTACACCAACGGCAAGACACAATCAATACCCTTCAACGCACGATGCCAACGGTAATATTACCAATGACAGCACCACTAAAAACATTTCCCGAAATACCTTCACCAAGTAAGACGAAGTAAATATTGCAGAATTCGAATCTAGAATAACTACCAACATGTGTAACTTAAAAGTAGATATCCTCGGTGCAGCGAAACAATTTAAAACATTTAACAATGTCAGTTTCCTGGTGCAGAAAACACAATAATAAGATTCCTTTCAGAGTATGCCGATACAATATTCGCATACGTAGCAGTCATATACGAGTAAACTACTCGCTCGAGTAGAAATTTACGTAGTTCACACCAACAGCCAAGAAATGAAACAGGAGTAATTCGCTAAACTACAGACCCATATCTCTAACGTCGATGTGCTGTAGGACTTTGGAACATATACTGTGTTTCAGCATTATGAATTAGCTCGAAGGTAACAATTTATTGACACAGAATCAGCATAGATTCGGAAATATCCTTCTTGTGAGACGCACTAGCTCTTTATTCAGGCAAAGTAATGAGTGCCACCGATAGGGAATCTCAAATTGACTTAATATTTATAGGTTTCTGGAAGGCTTTGGCCACCGTTCCCTACAAGATACTACTAATCAAATTTCGTGTGTGTGGAATATTGTTACAGTTGTTCGGCTGGATCCGTGATTTCCTCTCACAGAAGTCACAGTAGGTAGCAATCGACAGAGAATCATTGTAAAGCAGAATTAATATCCAGCGTTCCCCAAGGAAGTGTAATAGGCTCTCTGCAGTTTCAAATCTACATAAACGATTTAGGACATAATCTGAGCAGCCCTGTTGCACTGATTGTAGCTGATGTTGTCATTTACCGTCTCGTAAAGTCGTTACGAGATCCAAACTAACAGAAAAATTACCTAGAGACGATAACAGTTATGTGAAAACTGGCAATTCTCTCTCAGTAAATAAGAGTGTGAGGTCATCCACATGAGTACAACAAGAAATCAGTTTAATTTCGATAACACGATAAGACACACAGATTTAATGCTCTCAGTTCGACTAAATACCTGGGAATTACAATTACGAATAAGTTGGAACGTTCACGTAGATGATACTATGGTGAAGGCAAACCAAAGACAGCGAACACTAAGAAAATCAGTAGGTCCGCTAGATAGATTGGGTGCACTAAGTTTGTTCGTCCTCTACTAGAGCACTCTTGTGCCATATGTGATCCATAACAGATAGGGTTGACGGAGGACATTGAAAAAGTTACTGCGAAATTGGGGACAGTTTATTGCGGATATGATAAGCGATTGCGATGACAATCATTAAAACAAAGGCGTTTTCAGTTGCTGTGGGATCTTTCCAGTGAAATTTCTATCAGCATCTTTCTCCTTTGAGCGTGAAAGTATTTATTGTCGTCAACCTACGTAGGAAGAAATGATCCTCATAATAAAATAAGAAAAAACATCCGATTCGTGCTGTTAGCAAAGATATACACGCGGTCGCCTCCTGCCATAGCCCATTAACGTCAGGTTTTGCCGCACAGTCCTAACCATTAGGTTCTTCGCAAGTCCGACGCTGATGTCCGCGGTTATTTCACGTAGTGTTGCTTGTCTGCCAGCACTGACAACTGTCGCAAACGCCGTTCCTCTCGCACTTTAAGTGAAAGCCGTTGGTCACTGTGTTGTCCATGATGAGAGGTAATGCCTGGAATTTCGTATTGTTGGTACACTTTTGACACCATGGATCCTGGCATATTGAATTACCTTTTTCCGATATGACATGTCCCACGTGTCAAGCCCCTAAAGCCATTCCACTTTCAAAATCTTAATTTCGTCGGAAATCTTTTGACATGAAACACCTGAGTACAAACGATAGATTTGGCAGTGCGCTGCCCTTTTATGACTTGTGTAGCGATACTACGGCCATCTGTAACTGTGCAGTTAGCTATCCCATGACTTCTGCCACCTCTGTGTGTGTTTCAAGGGTACATTGTACGTAATCATGCATAAAAGTAAGGTCGTGACAGAGTGACAAGAAGGAGCTACCGTGTTTGGCCGTGCCAATGGCCATGTGTGAAGTTAATGGCTTTGTTGATGTTTCGCGGCAGGCTATTCAACGTCGGAATTGTCGTCGGAAAAGAATCTGACTGAGCGAGATTGAGACGCGATTCACGGCTTGTGATTCAAAATCGCTCCCAACCACGACGGTACTGCTGCAGGCAGTGAGTGAAGGTCTGTCCCAATTAGTTAGCAAGAGGACACTGTGACGGGAACTGCTTTCAATCAACGTTTGGGGTCGGTCACCTTGCAAAACGCCATTGCTCACACCTGCAAGTAGACCTGCGAGTCTTCAGTGGGCTAGAAGTCATCGAACATTGAAAGTAGCTGACTGACGGAACGTAATCACGGTCTTTCCTGTATTTCAAATGACTTCGAGTGCGCTTGAGGTCAAATGAAGTCTTTCATCCAGCTTGAATGAAAGATCAAGTGCTAGCCTGAGGTTTTGAGGGTGTTTTTCTTATCATGAACTGGACCCACTCGTCGACATGACGCTAACAATAACCAGCATGTTGACATAAACATTCTGGACAATTAAATGTTTCCCTTCAGTAAACATCTGCATGAAGAGTATGCTATTGATACCCCAGTTTTTCAAGATGACAAAAGCCAAGTTCATTGGGCTGGAAGAATATATGATCGGTTTTGTGAACACACCTCCACCCTATTACGTCTCGATTGGCTTACAAAATCACCTGACTTGAACATCAGAAATAAACAGTGGGACATGTTGGGACAGCGAGTAAAATGCTGACATCTGTTCACTCCCAATCTGGTGGCACCCCGCAACCAAATTCTCAGTGAGCTGCTTAACTTAGATGCGACGTACCTGCACAATCTTGCGGACTCTCTTCTTAGAGGAATCCAGGTACTTATCAAGTCCATGGGCGAAATTACACAGTATTAAATTACTCTTGTAATGATTTCCCTAGGAGTGAGTAGGTTTCGTTTGGTGATTTTGCTTCCGTCCAGGACAACATACTGACTTCCGTTACCCAGAAAGGTTCGAGCTACTCGCATCCCTGAGGAACTATTGAATCCCTTTGCTCGGACCTTCGTTGGCTGTCCGCAATGCAGCTCTGTGTCAAACGATTTCTGCAATCTACGAATATGTAAACTGTGTGATTCCCTCAGAAAAGGAGTCGGGCAACGTATTACTTTCCCCCACATACGCCTCGCGGAATGGTCACGACGCCAAAATGAGAGCTCACGCGAAAGATTGTCGACAATCGCTCTTCCCGCAATGTATTCGCGAATGGATCAGTTAAGGGGGGGGGGGGGGGTGAGTGACAGGGGTACCAGATGTACTCTCCTCCATACACCTAAGGTGGGTGGAGTATAGATGTAGTTGTAGTTGGAGAGGTCATCATTTGGCTTGCGTTATCATAAAGTCATCTAAGACTGCAGTTCTCAGGGTGTGAAAGTGGCAACCTCGCCAGGTTTACAAAAACTACAACTCCACCCGAACACGCCATGAAGGCCCTACGGTACCGACCGGCCTCCGTGTCGTCCTCAGACCACAGGCATCACTGGATGCGGATACGGAGGGGCATGTGGTAGCACACCGCTCTTCCGGCCGTATCTCAGTTTACGAGACCGGAGCCGCTACTTCTCAATCAAGTAGCCTCACAAGGGCTGAGCACACCCCACTTGCAAACAACGGTAGGCAAACCTGATGGGCTCTCATCCAAGTGCTATCCCAGCCCAACAGCGCTTCACTTCGGTGATCTGAAGGGAACCGGTGTTACCACTGCGGCAAGGCCGTTGACGCCAGGTTTACAAGAGGCAGAAATAACCACCTACGACGATGACGGAGACCAACTTTGTAAGCTTAGTATTTTTATTCGAATTTGACGCTGTAAGTTAATTGGGAACTATGTTGCCAAAAATTTGAGTGATACAATTCTTATCAATCGCAAGGGAGGCCTGAAACCATCAATTGCATGTACAGCTCTTTAAGCACAGAAAATCCATAAAATCATAGTAAAAACTGCAATGATAGTGACCAGAAATGAGCGAAAGAATAACAAATTATTGAAACTGGGAAAAGCACTCTCATATATGGAACAAAACATATCCAGACGTACCAGGGTATGACTTAAACTGATGTATACCCTGCGTTGTCATAATAAAGTGAAGAACCATATTTCTAGTGTTGAGATGGCATGTACCGAAAGCATTATTAACAGGCTACTACCAGTTCTGATTAGGTGAAATGCTATAACTATTTAACTCTCTGTTGTTTTCAGTGTAATTTTCTTGTCATTTGTATTAACGTATGTCTGTTTTTTTGTGGATCGTCAGTTTTCTGACTGGTTTGATGCGGTCCGCCACGAATTCCTCTCCTGTGCCGACCTCTTTATCTCAGTGTAGAACTTGCAACCTACGTCCTCAACTATTTAAGGGATGTATTCCAAGCTTTCTCTTCCTCTACAGTTTCTGCCCTCTACGGGTCCGTCTGGTACCACGGCAGTCATTCTATGATGCCTTAACAGATGTCCTATCATCTACATCTACATTTATACTCCGCAAGCCACCCAACGGTGTGTGGCGGAGGGCACTTTACGTGCCACTGTCATTACCTCCCTTTCCTGTTCAAGTCGCGTATGGTTCGCGGGAAGAACGACTGTCTGAAAGCCTCCGTGCGCGCTCTAATCTCTCTAATTTTACATTCGTGATCTCCTCGGGAGGTACAAGTAAGGGGAAGCAATATATTCGATACCTCATCCAGAAACGCACCCTCTCGAAACCTGGCGAGCAAGCTACACCGCGATGCAGAGCGGCTCTCTTGCAGAGTCTGCCACTTGAGTTTGTTAAACATCTCCGTAACGCTATCACGGTTACCAAATAACCCTGTGACGAAACGCGCCGCTCTTCTGTCCCTTCACCTTGTCAGTGTTTTCCACACTTGCCTTTCCTCTCCGATTCTACCCCGAACCTCCTCGTTTCTTACCCTGTTAAACCATATAATTTTCAACATTCGTCTATAGCACCACATCTCAAATGCTTCGATTCTCTTCCGTTCCGGTATTCCCACAGTTCATGTTTCACTACATAAAATTTTGTGCTCCAAATGTACATTCTCAGAAATTTGTTCCTCAAATTAAAGCATATTTTTGATACTAGTAGATTTCTTTTGGCCAGGAATGCCCTTTTTCCAGAGCTAATCTGATTTTGATGTCCTCCTTGCTCGGTCCATCATTGGTTATTTTGTGGCCTAGGCAGCAGAATTCCGTAACTTCATCTACTTCGTGACCATCAGTCCTGATGTTAAGTTTCTTGCTGTTCTCACTTCTGCTACTTCTCATTACTACCGTCTTTCTTCGGTTTCCTCTCATTCCATATTCTATACTCAGTATACTGTCCACTCCATTCAGCAGATAATGTAATTCTTTTTCACTTTCACTCACGATAGCAATGTCATCAGCGAATCGTATCACTGACATCCTTTCATTTTGAATTTTAATTCCACTCCTGAACATCTCTTTCATTGCTTCTTCGATGTACAGATTGAACAGTAGGGGCGAAAGATTACATCTTCCTCTTTTACCCATTTTAATCCTAGCGCTTCGTTCTTGATCGTCCACTCTTATTCTTCCATCTCGGTTCTTGGATATATTGTATTATATTACAATATTTCTATAAATACGGATGTGAATTCTTTGTGAATGTACTTTGTCGTGTAATTGTTGCTTGTGATGTCGTACTTATTACGGAATATTGTACGACGTAATAATTTAATTCACGTCGTTACACGTGCTATGCCATGTTGGGATTGAATGACGTAATCAGCATTTTAAACAAAATAGGAATACGAAGACAGCTGATAATGGAATGGTGGATTAGAATGGAGGTACGCAAGAGTTCGCGGTATTTATGAAGTTCAGTAAAATGTAAACATAGAGAAGCAATTTGTAATGGGTCGGTAAAAGGGTATTAAACGAACTGTTCATCGATATAGTTAAATTTGAAGCTATATCTGAGAGAGACTGTCACGAGATGAAATGTTGATCGTTGGGCCGGTGCAACACGGTGAGGTATTAGAAGTTTGCTGTCTTTTATTTAAGAATACACGAAGATAGTGAAGACAGACCAAAGGACTGAGAAACTGAAGAGTGGGCTGAAATATTTTTGTAGTAAAGATTGACGAACAAGAAAAGGAGAGCTCAAAATATTCTGAAAATATTAATGACAGACTACGTATGTATTGATATTCGAGATGACTCTTATCTAATGGACAGAATCAAAACCCACAATTTTAAAAAGTGTATTGGAATTATTGATGTCAAAACTTAATAATACTATCAAGGAAAGAACATCGGGTGGATTTACTGTGAGCTTTGAATGAACTGTGTAGTTAAAAAGATAAAAGCACTACTTGCACTTTAGAGTTTCTGGTCAAAAGTAAAGACGTTATTAACTGTGAGGACATAGAATGAATTCCAGTGAAGTTAATTTCCAAGTACACGTACACGCCTTTAAACAAAATCTAACAGCAGTGTGCGCTTGGTTTTTCGTGACTAATCACCTCAAATCCCATCCAGTGGTACCCTTTGGATTATTTAATCCTTCGTTTTTGTCTCTGACGCATTCCGAAAGAAAACAAAATCTTACATCATAATTTCCAAGGAAATTAGTTCGTAAATGGTTGCCGAAAGCAGCCATTTGCATAAATATCGACATTAAGTTAGTAGGGAGAAGAGCAGAGATCATGCATCTTCCAGCAGTGCAGCCGGGGTGACGTCAGTAAGGTAGCAACCTAATAAATACATTGCTTGTCACCGAAGGAAAATTGTAACTCGTGACCAACTCACGTCGGATGACGAGCGAAATGTAGTACTGACATAAGCAGTGCTATTAGTTATTCCAGGAAGAGTCACTAGTGATTTATTGAAAATTCTGAACTGACTTTATGCTACAGGAAATGTTTTGGAATAACTGTATAGCTATTTTAGAGAGAGATTTAATAATGGACCGTATTACAACTCTAGCTAGCCAAAATGTTAGTTCGATACAGCAAGAACAAAAAGCTTTCCCACTGGCAAAATTAGTTAAACCGTTATATACTAATAGTTAAACCCATATTTGGTCAGAGCAATCCTGATAAGAGATTACATCAAGATAGAGTTAACGTTTTCCTTTGCTGTATAAATTTGGCCAAACCGGTGGTGTCGTAGTAATTCATAATAATAAATCTACAGAAGTTTTATCAGAATACTTCACGTATGATTAACTCTTGAAACAAAAATTTTGTTTGTCTGTTTATATAAGCTTTAACCATCTATGTTGCTAGAAATTCATAATAATAAAGCTATCGAAATATTATTAGAGTACTTCATGTACGATTAACTCCTGGAACAACAATTTTGATTCTCCGTTTATACAAGCGTTTGCCGCCAACATTGCCATACGATAAATTTTTAACGTATGTTTGCCCATTGTCCTTGTGGTGCGTTTGAAAAACAAAATGAGTTTATGAACGTTTCAGTCTATGAAATTCAAGGAGAACTTACTGAAGAAGAAACTAATTCGAGTACAGCAGTTTACTAAAGAGGTCGTAACAGAGGTATTAGAGAAAAGTAATTTCAGCACTAGTGACAGTGGCAAAGATTTAGCAGTTATAGCAGAGGATTTTAAAGTTAACTGCGGTTTGGACAATATTCATGGGACCAAAATTCAACGTTGCAGCCGTACTAAGGAACACAATGGAAACAAGCTAGAGTAAGCGAAAGACACTTCCAAATATGACGGCAGATGGCACAGTGTCTTGAAATATATGTTCCTATAAATTACGACGAAATTGTAAGTTTCACGTGGTAATGCCCTATAATGTTAGTTGAGATGCACACTTTCCTCTTGACATGTAAATTCACGACGTATTGCTAGTGTCCCACCAGAAACTAAATTCGCCGCAAGAACTTCTCGTTCTCTGTTCCAAGGGTTAGAGTGGATTATTTGAGATCCACCCTTTCTGGACCCTTTTACTATTTGGACGCTACCTATACAATGTAAGTAAGCGACAGCCCCCCCCCCCCCCCCCAACCACCTGATCCAGAAAAACTTGTTTAGAAACGAGGGATTGGAACTAATTTCAGTTTATTGCTTGGACAATGTTTTCAATAAGAGAACGCTATATAACACCACTTTTACCATCGATGAGTTCTTCAGAGCCAATAGTGTAAGACAGGAGTATGTGTGGAGCATTTTAGCGTGAGCTGTCTGAATTATTACTAAATGGTCAGTCTTGAAAAATAAGTTATAACAACTCACACTCACCGCTCACTGGTTGAGAATTAGTTGGTACACCGTAAAAGTCACCAGCGTTAAGGAGGGTAATTTTTTAAACGACTTTGTGCACTCCACGGATTCTGAAGGACAAGACATGGACCGATTCGTTGCTGTACCAATTGCCAGAGAATAGTATTTCTCTGAAATTGTTCGGAGGCCTGAAGTAGTTGACCCGAATCTCTTTACCAAGACTGACAACTTGCATATATTTTATATCAGACTTTTGCATCCACGGTACCCTGTCAGCTGCTTACGATAGCAGCGAACATCATTCGGTGTGTGAAATCATTGTGTCCACAAGAAGCTGTTTCTGAAGTGTACGAACACTTCTGTACATACTTTATATTGTACTTTACACGGCACCATCTCTTTGATGGCAGTCATTTATAATTTTTTTTTCCTAGTGTCTTCTGTGCCACGAATTGTAATATGTTGAGATACATGTTGACCTACCTTCAGAATTGCAGTGTCTGCTGGGACTCAATGTGGTTTGTGCATATTCACTCTGGTTGTTGAGCACAAAACCCTGAAAATGTGCGAGATTACTCCATTTCATGACTACATCGTACTTCGTTACCTGTTGATATATTCCACATTGTTATGTAGAAAATAACACACGGCTTAGCAAAGAGCCATGGCATTACATTCCAGTAATTATTATCATTATAAAAACGTACTTGTATACCTGAACGTCTAACAATAAGTCTTACGTAATATGGAAAAATCTGAAATATAGATGTGTTACCAAATTATAGCTAATGGAATTAAAAAACATCACAATTAAAACCAAACTTAAAAAAACATAATGAAACTATCTATTCTCCATTCATCTGCTGAATTTTTCCAACCGACTTACACATGAATTTCATATTGGAATTATGTCTCTTACTTCAGTTTGTTGCGGGATACACTTGCTTATTTTACTGTATCTCATAGTAATTCTAACTGTGATCATCTTCATTGCTCGCTGAGCACTACTCCATCACTTAAAAGTTTCCGTGTTTGATATATATATTTTTGCCGTAAATCAGAACTGGAAACACCTAATGATTTCAAATATTATTTTCCATAATTTTAAAAATATTTTCAATTTATCAATAGCGGTATGACTAATTTTACTAATATGTTTCATTATTTCCCTGTCCTTCGTCTACCGGTGTAAATACAAACGGCAGTCGACTGTTTATGCTGTACGTTTTTCCTTTACACAAGTCTTGCAACCTCATGTGTGTGATTGTCTCTCCACACGGCCAGCATAAAAAACAACACTTTCCAAAACTTCTTCGAATCCCCACAGCAAACTATAAATCTATTTCTCCTTTTGCTGTTGATGAATACGCACTTAGAAGTTCGATGCCACAGGAAATGCTTCTTACATTTTCTGTACTCGGTGCTCGAACGCCACAATACTCTCAGCAAATAGCGACGTGCAGAACAATAGCGTCTATTCTTCGCCGGTCGTTGACGTTGCCAAAGAGCAGACAATTTCCTGTTCCAGCGTACATCATTTCATGGTTAATGTTAGAGCTGCGAATAAAACCTACTTTAAATCACGCCCTGTCACTGAAGTGCTTTATGTCTCCCTAATCCTCTTTCTGCTTTGGAATAATACCCTCAGAAGAGTAAATGTGCGCATTACAACGGATGTTATATAAGCAAACGTAGATATTTGAAGTGCATTTCATATTTCCGTCAAAGTTCATTTCATACTTCTGTCATAAAAAATCGTGTGCTAAGAACTATTACGCGCTAAATCATTTAACACAAAAGATGGTGGTACTGCGAGAAAGAGTGCGACTTTTTTCGTCAGCGTTGGGAGTCTATCATAACTGTAGTGTTTCAGAAAAAGAGGTTAAAGCACAGTAGAGTGTTAGTGTCAGCAGTAACGTACAATATCCAGCCTTGATGAACACATCTTTTTATCTTGACGGCATGCCAATACGTATTGCTTGACTCATACATCTGGAACCAAAATTACTTTAAGAGAAAGAACCAACTGTCAGAAATGTATGTTTCAGGGGTAAGAGAGGAACAATCCACATTGAGACACTTATTTTACAAAATGATTTTAATTTATGACATATATCCCCATGCCACTTCAGTGTTGGTAGTGCTACCTCGAAGATCAACACGCGACCGACAATATGTGAGGATGCAAGTACGTTTGAATACTTTTAGCAGGCGCGAGTTAAGCCCAAGATAGAGCGGGACTACTCATACCCTTTCCTTGTACTTCGCCACTATGCCAACCAAGAGAACTACTGTCTGGGCGTGTTGCCATTCTCTTGCGCAATAGCCGACGAAAACTTTCGATGATTTAAAATCAATTTGTTACTAGCTACCCCCGTCAGATTTACTGTTAAGATGACCCAGTGGATAGCCCGTTGTATCCTCCCAACAGTAAAAGATATATAGTTATATTATTCACATTCAGCGTAACCTCCCAACAGATAAAAAATACCACCAAACAGATAAAAAATAACATTCACATTTAGTGTAACCTCGCAACACATAAATTCCGTAACCTACCAAAAACAAAATGTGACTGATTTCTCAATAAAATTGTGGCTCACTTATAACCTTTCATTAATTGACTGTGAATTTAAACTGGTAATTTTGGACGTCAACATTGCTGCGTCATGGCCCTGAAAGATTATACCGAATAAACTGAAAATTCTTACCTCAGTGAAGTCGCCGGATAACGCGTATATATCTGCTCCTATATGAAATGTTTCTGGCACAGCCCAGTGCAATGCTGGCCGATAGATTTGTCATGTATAAAAGGAAACAACTGATTTTTGTTTACAATAATCAGGATGACCATGGATTGGAGAAATTAAAAAAATCCTTTAAACTGAGATGACTGATTGTCAAAAGTTAATTTTTATAAGAAAGATTATTATTATTAAGAGATTTTTAAAAAACATCCTACATGGGACTTGATGTAACAATAGTACATATGCGCGATGCTGCTTTTACCTTATACTACAACGCTCAGGCACCGCCATCGCTCCCCATGACTGGCCCTGCCAACTCAATACACACGACTGCTAGCAACTACTTACTACTACTGCTACACAGTTCCTACTGCAGCCAACACTGCTCTTGGGTCTGATATTCTCTTACACCTTACATATCGCAGGCAGCGCGTGAACAATCCATCGAAATTGCATCTGCTGGAGTGCGCTAGCAATAAATTCCTTAGTCATGGATCTCTTACACCGTCAAAAACTGAACACAGATCAAGCATGAAAACAGGAAGAAGGTGTACTAAACAGCGAAAAAGGAAGCCAAATAGAAACAGTGAACGACCCAAGCTCAAGATGGGCAACATCAAGCGAGTTCGAATAACCACCTCATTGTAGTTCCGTGCTCGTGGTCTTGGACTGAGATAGATCCGTGTGTTCAAATATGCGTCCTGCTCGTCCTGTTTTTACAAAATTATAAACAGTCCGACCCGTCATTGACATATCAGTTCGCTGTATTAAAATTTGTGCCTGTCCGTTTGTAATAGCGAATTGTAAAGAAGGTACCTTCGGAAACACATCTAACAAGGGAACCTCCCCATCGCACCCCCCTCAGAATTAGTTATAAGTTGGCACAGTGGACAGGCCTTGATAAACTGAACACAGATCAATTGAGAAAACAGGAAGAAGTTGTGTGGAACTGTGAAAAAATAAGCAAAATATACAAACTGAGTAGTCCATGCGCCACATAAGCAACATAATGGACAATGTGAGCTTAGGAGCGATGTGGTCTCGTGGTAGCGTGAGCAGCTGCAAAATGAGAGGTCTTTGGTTCAAGTCTTCCATCAACTGAAAATTTTACTTTCTTTATTATTTCATAGTTATTATCTGTCCGCTCGTTCATTGACATCTCTGTTCACTGTAATAAGTTTAGTGCCTGTGTTTTGCGACCGCATCGCAAAACCGTGCGATTAGTAGACGAAAGGACGTGCCTCTCCAATGGGAACCGAAAACATTTGATCGTAAGGTCATAGGTCAACCAATTCCTCCACAGGAAAACACATCTGATATATTCTATACGACACTGGTGACGGCATGTGCGTCACATGACAGGAATATATTGTCGACCCACCTAACTTATACACTTGGCGAATGGGTAAAAAGATTCTTCTACCTTGCCCGATTTAGGTTTTCTTGTGGATGTGATAATCACTCCCAAAAAAGTGATGAAAACATAAGAGTTTGTCACATAAAGTGAAAATAAAAAATTAAAATTTACACTTGTTGGAAGATTTGAACCTACGACCTTTCGTTCCGCAGCTGCTCGCGTTACCACGAGAACACGGCGCTCCTGCGTTCTTATCGTCTTTATTGTTGCTTATCTTCCTTTGAACTACTCAGTTTGTATATTTTGTTTATTTTTTCACAGTTCTACACAACTTCTTCCTGTTTTCTCAATTGATCTGTGTTCAGTTTTTCAAGGCCTATCCACTGTGCCAACTTATAACTAAATCTGAGGGAGGTGCGATGGGGAGGTTCCCTTGTAAGAAGGTTCTCAATCTTGTACTGACGTCACATGGCTATGTAAAATCAGAACTGAGTCGACCTCTCTGAAATTGTACAGCGTCCCAGAAATAGTTAACACCCGCTTTCTTCATGTCTCAGCTTGTATGCATGGAAATTCTTCCCCCAACAGAACCTGTTTAAGAAAATAGCGCAGAAGAACATCGAATGCAGTCATCCTTGTGGTCCTAACGTGGTACCCAGTCCGTCACGTGTTACCCTTCGTGCTTTCAGCACACACAAACGTTCCCACTGCAATGTAGACTCCTATATCCCAGCACAAATGAATGTCTTGTGAATGAATCGAGCATTATGATTGGCTCTTATCGAGTCTATCCTCCGAATTATTGATGCAACCGGTGTGGAAGCACCACCTGCCTTTTCTTTCTTTCTGCAGATGAGACTTTCAGCAGGAAGAAAACTATTTTCACTCTTAGGCATATTGAATCTGCAAATAAACCCTGCAAAGTGCCCCTACATATCGTCAAATATGGAAAGACTCTTATTCAATTACACTGCTCTCCCACTGTGGACAGGAGTTTGAATATTAGAGCGTGAAACCGAGCTCCAACTCAGCAATATATCACCATATGTTGTATCGATATAGTAAACATCAAAAATCGCCCCTTTTACATCATTCGTACATATACCATGAAGACAAACAGCACCGTATATACTCCTTGCAGCACTAGATATCCCCCTGCGGGGTTTGTGGTCATTCATCCCCGATCGGTTGCCAGAGCACCCTCAGTGGATTGAAGTCACTCTCAGAACTGTTCTACAAATACGGGCTCGTTTCCCTTGGCACAAACCCATTACTGTTTCTGGCCCAGACCAGTTCGCTTGCTTGCTTTTTTCTACAAACGTCTCCAGACTCTGGGATTACAAGAACACATGAATTTTCACGTGGTTTGCACATCGCAGTTGCTTACCGATCACTCGCACTACATAATTCCGAAGATATAGACTGGAAATTCTTTCTCTACAAACCCAAAACTTTATCCTGTCTGCGAAGACCTTTACATGAGAACTCGAAACAAAAAGAGGAAAATGATATTTCCACTCGCGAATACTGATGTCGGCGTTGTAACAGATTACAAATTATTTCCATAATTTACAAAGTCAACTAAGCTGTTTCTCATGTCTAGAGAACAAGGAAACGTCTCTTTCACCTGCTAGATGCACACACCACAATCGATGTTCTCTCAACTAAAGAAAGGCGCGCAATGTGCAGAAGTAGTCAACCGAACAATTTACGTGGGAGGGAATAACGGTCCAGTGCACACACACCTCCATATTCAATCTTCTCAAATTTGCATGTGATCTCAAATTACATCGGAGGGAATAGCGCTCCAGTACAAAGACACCTCCATATTCAATCTTCTCAAATTTCCACGTGATCGCAAAAGCTGCCCAACACATACTAAGTACTAGTTCGCTATTCTGCCGTTTAGAAGATGGAAAAGTTAACTCAGCTACATTCCTCCATTCCAACAGGTATTTGCATTTGGACGGCTGCTGCTGTTAACGGGAAACGTGAATCGTTCCCGCACAGGCACAGGCCAAGCAAGCATAGACAGAACGATTCTATGAAATCGTTCACATATACGGGGTGTTACAAAAAGGTACGGCCAAACTTTCAGGAAACATTCCTCACACACAAATAAAGAAAAGATGTTGTGTGGACAGGTGTCCAGAAACGCTTAATTAAGTACGACACAACATGTGGTTCATGCACGATGGAGCTCCTGCACATTTCGGTCGAAGTGTTGGTACGCTTCTCAACAACAGATTCGGTGACTGATGGATTGGTAGAGGCGGACCAATTCCATGGCCTCCACGCCCTCCTGACCTCAACCCTCTTGACTTTCATTTACGGGGGCGTTTTAAAGATCTTGCCTACGCAACCCCTGTACCAAATATAGAGACTCTTCGTGCTCGTATTGTGGACGGCTGTGATGCAATATGCCATTCTCCAGGGCTGCAGCAGCGCATCAGGGATTCCATGCGACGGAGGATGGATGCATATATCCTCGCTAACGGAGGACATTTTGAACATTTCCTGTAACAAAGTGTTTGAAGTCACGCTGGTACGTTATGTTGCTGTGTGTTTCCATTCCATGATTAATGTGATTTGAAGAGAAGTAATAAAATGAGCTCTAACATGGATAGTAAGTGTATCCGGACACATGTCCACATAACATATTTTCTTTCTTTGTGTGTGAGGAATGTTTCCTGAAAGTTTGGTCGTACCTTTTTGTAACACCCTGTATATTTTATCCCTGTACTTACAACCAAATGTTACCATTGCCGTCTCAGTTGAATGACACTCAACAATGAGCGAAGTTTCTGAATTACATTCTGCTGATGGCTATGGGTCTGGAAATAGAAATATCAGTATCCATTCTTAGTACCTGACGTACTCTTCCCATGCTATCACTGTACTCCACATCAAATCCATACCTTCCTTACGACTGGACATTGTCATTTCCTTTGCACATGTCGAAGCACAAACACATACTTTGTAAGACTGATGTTCAGATGCGAACGTATCACACATCCCATACTACTACTTAGTATAATACTTCATCATTAACTAATTGCTGGCTGTTACATACGGTCTTGGTTCTTCAGGTGCATACGAGTATCCATGTTAGAAGCTATACCCACTTTACGAATCGAGGTATGACATTACTTCTGAATGAGGCGGTTTTTTGTCCAGACAAATACTGTGACGGCAATCGCAGGCGTATATAGTATCAGACCAACAGTGCGCTTACACGTGGCCGACGGTGCAACCTCGTAATAAAATTACCCAATTTAGAAAGTGATTCCGCTAAGGAACATGGTATGAAAGCAGTATTTGCGAATCTTTCACGCCACTGCAGCTAAATATTTCTGCAGCATTTGTAGTGCATTCTGTCTCGATCCCATTTCCGAAGTTTGGTGATATATCCACTGGGCTACAGGCAGTGATTGACTGAGAGGGATCACAAACAGTAGCAGATAGTGTGCTGGTTGAGGTCGTAAGAAAATGTGCACTAACTTTTCAGATCTCTAGTGCTGTGCTATCCTCTAGAAATGATGTCTATGATTTGGAATCTGGTCTATCCATTCAAGCACATACCTGCATTCGATCCTACTGAAAATTCCTTTAATGATTACAACCACTACTCAATCATATTTCTTGCACTGCCACATCTCGAAATGAATCACGTTTCTCGAACCTGTGTTGCTGTGTTGCAGGCCAGCACGAAGAGAGAGATTTCGCAATGCTTCCCCGAATAGCACAGCATGCATCCCTCTTAGCATTCCTAACAGAACACCCTGTCCCTCACTGAATTTACACCTCAAACTGCTACTGCTGCTGCTGCTGCTGCTGCTGATGGTGGTGGTGTGGAACGATCCTATTAAATATACAGATATTGAACCACTCCAAAGGTCAGTTTAAAGTTTCATCACCTGTACTGTAGGAGGATGATCGTATTCCATGGACTATACTGTAAATCGCAAGAGACACTTCCTGTGGCCCTGTTTCATTGTCTGAAACATTATTTTTATCTGCTGTAGCACACTTTGTACACTTTTATACGTTATGTTCTTCTGCCACGACTTCGAGGTCTGTGTCAGGTTCTAAACTGACATTAAGATGTTCTGATCCACGGCCTCTCGTAGAGAACTAGACATTGCACAGTGTAAATCATATTGTTACTGCTGATACCATAACACGCCACACACTCTGGATGATTTTAAATAAAAGTTACAACATGAGCAAATTGGGGGAGTTTTTGCGGCATTGTGGAGAGTCTCCAAACTACAGTCCAAGAGTGATCCACGAGCTCCACATTTAAACTCTTCTGTCATAGTCATGGAATAACTGATGACTGTACATTCTGTTTCGACTGATTCATCATATTGTAGCCATGTACGTGATCACTGTTTCAGTACTATTCACCCCAGAAGGTGCTGTCCATCCACCAAAACTTTTTCTCCAACTCAAACAAACGATATCAGTCAATCATTATGTGGTAACCAACAGTATGCCAGTGCACAGATGGGATGGAAAAGACACCATCAGTGTACTCTAACAATAAACATCACAGTTAATAGAATAATTTTAGCAGTTTTACAGTAATTTCAACACCGACCAATGATGTGACAGCCTGTTTCCCAATTTGTGTATCACAGCTAAACCACCCCTTCTCCACTTTGCGAGTATCATTGCGAACGTGGATAAATGACTGCAGAGTACGTCCATTCAGTGTTAATTCTCGAACACATACACGATCAAAGTATATCAGACAGCGCTCTACATACACTCCTGGAAATTGAAATAAGAACACCGTGAATTCATTGTCCCAGGAAGGGGAAACTTTATTGACACATTCCTGGGGTCAGATACATCACATGATCACACTGACGGAACCACAGGCACATAGACACAGGCAACAGAGCATGCACAGTGTCGGCACTAGTACAGTGTATATCAACCTTTCGCAGCAATGCAGGCTGCTATTCTCCCATGGAGACGATCGTAGAGATGCTGGATGTAGTCCTGTGGAACGGCTTGCCATGCCATTTCCACTTGGCGCCTCAGTTGGACCAGCGTTCGTGCTGGACGTGCAGACCGCGTGAGACGACGCTTCATCCAGTCCCAAACATGTTCAATGGGGGACAGATCCGGAGATCTTGCTGGCCAGGGTAGTTGACTTACACCTTCTAGAGCACGTTGGGTGGCACGGGATACATGCGGACGTGCATTGTCCTGTTGGAACAGCAAGTTCCCTTGCCGGTCTAGGAATGGTAGAACGATGGGTTCGATGACGGTTAGGATGTACCGTGCACTATTCAGTGTCCCCTCGACGATCACCAGTGGTGTACGGCCAGTGTAGGAGATCGCTCCCCACACCATGATGCCGGGTGTCGGCCCTGTGTGCCTCGGTCGTGTGCAGTCCTGATTGTGGCGCTCACCTGCACGGCGCCAAACACGCATACGACCATCATTGGCACCAAGGCAGAAGCGACTCTCATCGCTGAAGACGACACGTCTCCATTCGTCCCTCCATTCACGTCTGTCGCGACACCACTGGAGGCGGGCTGCACGATGTTGGGGCGTGAGCGGAAGACGGCCTAACGGTGTGCGGGACCGTAGCCCAGCTTCATGGAGACGGTTGCGAATGGTCCTCGCCGATACCCCAGGAGCAACAGTGTCCCTAATTTGCTGGGAAGTGGCGGTGCGGTCCCCTACGGCACTGCGTAGGATCCTACGGTCTTGGCGGGCATCCGTGCGTCGCTGCGGTCCGGTCCCAGGTCGACGGGCACGTGCACCTTCCGCCGACCACTGGCGACAACATCGATGTACTGTGGAGACCTCACGCCCCACGTGTTGAGCAATTCGGCGGTACGTCCACCCGGCCTCCCGCATGCCCACTATACGCCCTCGCTCAAAGTCCGTTAACTGCACATACGGTTCACGTCCACGCTGTCGCGGCATGCTACCAGTGTTAAAGACTGCGATGGAGCTCCGTATGCCACGGCAAACTGGCTGACACTGACGGCGGCGGTGCACAAATGCTGCGCAGCTAGCGCCATTCGACGGCCAACACCGCGGTTCCTGGTGTGTCCGCTGTGCCGTGCGTGTGATCATTGCTTGTACAGCCCTCTCGCAGTGTCCGGAGCAAGTATGGTGGGTCTGACACACCGGTGTCAATGTGTTCTTTTTTCCATTTCCAGGAGTGTATTTCTAACACCTAGAGCATAGTGCTTAATTTACGATCTATCTCTCTGCCTATTAGAGTCATTGAGCATTCTCGCTGTCTTAGGGTAAAATTAGAGAGTGAGAGACCCTCATCACGCTGTCATTGACCAACCCGCCCTGCAGCACCGTTACCGAATTAATCTGCAACCGACCAGTAGTGGCCGCTATGCTCCAAGCCTCGTGAGTGAATGGAGCTTCGCGAGTCCTCACCCATCCAAGTGCACAAGATTTCTCGAGATGCGCCCATGTCGAGGAGGTTAGCACTCCTTATCAATGTATAGTAACGGATTTCAAAGTGTCGTGATTTAGTAGCAGACGGTTAAGGAGAACAAGAAACGAATGATTTTTATGCGCGATGGAGCTCCATAGAGATAGAGCTCGACGCATTTTTACATAAATCAACCAAGCTATCAACTCTGAAGTATTGTTCTAGAGTCTAGGATCGGTACCTGGATGGTATTGGAAAGAGAGAACATAAACACATGCACTCCTAAGGCTACAACGTCCCGCACTTAAAACGGTCTATAATGCTAGATCGCTTGCGTTTCCGACCTATCAGCCGTATGGAATGTAGCTCTGTTAATATTCCAATGCAAGAAATATATTTCAAGCGTATGACATACATCCTTCTTCTTGGTTTCCTTACGATAAACTATGTTATCGAATCGTAAAAGGAAAAAACTACGTCCTTCAAACATTGGCTCTGTGTGATACGAGTACAATTTAGCTTTCCGGAGATGTCCAGTGCACACTATTCACATCCGATCACGGTTCGGAAATTATACTATGCCTGCAACAGCCCTTTATAAAATGAACTTTAGTAACGGCGAATACCTCTTACAAGGAAACAGATAAACGCATAGCAGCAGCGTCCGACATGTGAAAATTACAAGTCATTCCGTCACTGACACTGCCGGCCAGATTGGCCGAGCGGTTCTAGGCACTTCAGTCTGGCACCGCGCGATCGCTATGGTCGCCGGTTCGAATCCTGCCTCGGGCATGGGTGTGTGTGCTATCCTTAGGTTAGTTAGGTTTAAGTAGTTACAAGTTCTAGGGGACTGATGGCCTCAGCTGTTAAGTCCCATACTGCTCAGAGCCATTTGAACCACTAACTCTGTAAACAGTACATCTGTCAGGCAAATGTATACACGGGGATTACAGCGCCTCACAAGCACCTATCGCTAACTTTGTTATGAAGCTTGAAGTCTTAAGTTTACACCCAAGATGCAACAGGGGGATGGAGTACGTGAGTCATAGTTCGTTTAGAGGAATGTGCCACGTTTCATCACACATGATATGGAAGTCCTCTGATGACCGGCAGGTTTACCGTTAACGATCGCAAGTAGACAGTGCTTTAAACCACATACAGAATACATGGTGGTATAAGAATCGAACGCATGCTATGTCACGCGACTGATGCATCCTGACAGAACAGTGGAAAAATTGACCTGCAGCAACTTCACACATCTCTAGAATGCATCATCAGTCTACCATTAAATCCTACTTCGCTACAGCACCATCTCAATCGATCACCCCATGCACTCTCCGTTATCCTTTAACACAGATGCATGTAAGTTTAGAGGCGGACGGTTCTCGGTCTTCCTGAAAAGCGTCAGACACAGTAGTCAACACGTGAGTATCACTGGTACCTCAGTAAACATACAGTATAAAGCTGCCTCAACTGAGAAAAAATCGACTGCTTCCCCGATTCCCTTCGCGTCCATGTCGACGTTTTCTCGGATTTCTCTTGCTGCCCCATAATCGATCCTACGTACAAACTGTTCTGTGCGAACCAGAAGATACGCAAGTGCTTCCTCAAGTTCCCCGCGTTTCGGTGTACATTCAGTCAATTTGTCTCTATTCCCCCATCATTTTTCGCAATTTTTCTATGTCAGTTCGCTCCACGCGATCACGACATAACTTCTCGTTCTATGTTCTAAAATTGCTTGTAAATGTAGCACAGCTGCCAACATCGAGCCCAAATGTGCACACCGGGAGGTGTAGTACAGCACTGTACTCGAGTGTGTCCAGTCACCTCGACATTTTGTGAGAGTTAGCTCTGTTTTCTGTATGTCTGTGTGTATGCATGTGTCCCGGACGACTCCCAGGAGCCGTAGCGGAGTTAGCGTTCGAAGGTGGATCCGCCGAGCACAATGTACGAAGCGGTGTTGGGATGCAGATCCACAGTGTGTAGACATGGACTGTGGAAAAACCGGAACAAAATAGAATCGAATCATTTGAAGTGTAGTGCTACAGACGAATGCTGAATTAGGTGGACTGAGAAGGTAAATAATGAGGATATCTGCGCAGACTGGGAGAGGAAAGGAATATGTAGAAAACATTGATGAGGAGAAGGGACAAGATGATAGGACATCCGTTAAGATATCAGTTAAAGGCTTTCAAGGCACCTAAAGGAGCTGTGGAGGACAAAAGCTATACAGGAAGGGAGAGATTGTAATACAAAGAATTGAGGATATAGGTTGCAGTGCTACTCTGAGACGAAGAGGTTGGCACAGGAGAGGAATTCGTGGTGGGCCGCATCAGACCAGTCAGGAGACTGATGACTCAAGGAAATGATCATGGACAGTATAACACGAAGAATAACCTGAACTACAGCAGTGACTCGCGTGCCACCCTGTCCCGCGTTGACTTCTACAGCCATGTAGCAGTGCTGCTCAGTCGCTGCTGGAGTACTAGTCAAGATCAACGCCATATCACTTGATATAAGAGTTATAATTAACAAACATACTATCATTATATGTGAACCGTGGAGTTACATTCAAAATCTTTTCTTAAAGAATTCACTTTATTTACTAGCGATTCATCAAGAACATTAACTCATTTAATCACACTATGTGAGCGTGGAAGTAGTTACCAATGGGTAACTGATGAAAACAAATTTTTTTCAACAAATGGAAAATTTATTACTAAAAAACCTTTTCCTTTTTTTAAAAAAAGAAAAACAGATTTGAAATTATAATCAGAAAGCACCCTCTAAATATTACGTTACAGTTTATTCATAGGCAAAAATAAGTTTTTTTTTTCTTTTTTGACCTATGAGCTTTCGGGCTGAGAACCTTGCCGCTCCCTTTTAACACTGCCGTAGTCACGACCGCTCACAACAACCTCTGAAAGACTACACTGGTGCAAATCTGCAACACACCAGACTATTTTAAACTAAAAATTGTAACAACTCACACAAACACACAAACTATGCACCCCGTAGGAGGGATGGAAATGGTACAAAACTCTCACATTAAAAAAAATTACTTGCCACCGAAGTGCAACTTGTTTTTAAAAGAAAACTCTTACGGTGGACGGGTGGCAACTTTATGTACTAAAATGGCGATTTAAATAAAAACCCATGAAATGCAGTCTTACATAAAAAGTACAAACATGCACTACATCACACATATACCGCCTCTCAAGATGATAGGCAAGATAAAAACATATTTGAGGAATACGGCCTTCACACTAAAAGGAATAATTTCGTTAACACCGAATCCGACAAACATAACAAATGCGGACGGGAGACAGACGAGCAACCTGGGGACGAGAGACTGACCAAGAAAACAAGTAGAATTTAACAAGTAAATGAAACAACATATCACGAATCACTTAACTTTTAATAAACTGCGATTTCTGGCGAAGACCTGGCGCAGCACCCCCATCGCTCTGCCGAACCGCCCGGTGCCAGCCGCTTCAATGGACGCAGGAAGGCGCGCCGATCTCCCGTCTCACGGCGTCGCAGCTCGCACCGGCCAGACCGATGTCGTGGATTCACTCCTGTTGCTCTCGTGTCGGCCGCGAAGCCACTAGCCCTCGCTATAAGGCGCGGCTCACTGGACTCACGTGGTGTCTCAGTGCGCGACCGATCAACCGATCGATCCAACCGCCAATGCCCATTGCCTGAGCAAACTCGAGCAGACTGGCGGCCTAACACATACTAGTACTCCGGAAGACAGTCAGACACTGACTAGCCCACACTGATCCGGCTGACCAACTGATCGACTCGCCGAGACTGACAGACTGACCGACTGCCGAGCCCATAGCGACCCTTAAATGCAAATGAACAGGCAACTTTTCCCCTTTCCCACCAGAGGGAGACACCCAAGCTGCGATTGCCACAGCGGCGCCACCGCCAGAAACGGAAGGCGACTGCTTTACACTACGCGCTGCGGCGCTCTCTTCAAAACAGCAATGTTTACCACGGCTCAATGTAACTCATTTGTTTGGCTGGATTTGGTATACCATGGGAGACGTTTGTGTGATCTGATTTCCAGCCCACTGGACGGTGCCTTTGCGGCGCTGTTATTTTGTTAGTACATGATAAAGTTCTACACACACTGCCCAGATCGAACATTGTGAATGCCGCGCCCACCGCGACACTCAAAACTGGTGGCGGCGTTGTGGGTACGTGAAACGCTAAGGACAGTAAATATGGCAACGTGAGACCAATGGGAAGTCATTCTTGTGACGACGCGGGCAGCGAAAGGGAAAATGCACTGACACGTGGCAAACGGCAGACCGTCGATGCCAGGCATATGAGACGAGGGTCTTGGAAACGGCCAAGCTGGTCGGTTGTTCACGTACTTCTGTCGTGAACGTCTACGGAAAGTGATTGAATGACGGTGAACCCACAAGGAGGCGACAAAGTGTTGGACGCCCACGACTTTTCACAGGGCGTCCACTTTGTAAAGTTAGACAGACGGCGACATGTGGCAAATGACAGAGTACAGTGCTGGCGGAGGCAGAAGTGTTTTGGCGTACACTGTTGAATTAGTGGCTCCGCAATATGCGACTCCTGTGTGTTCTCTTGTTGAACCAACAACATCGTCAATCATTGCAGTGGAAACAGGATCAGAGACAATGGACAGTGGATCAAGGAGACTCATCACTTTTTTCGGGTGAATTACGTTTCTTATTACAGAACGTGAATGATCCAGGTGAGTGGTTGCTCAAAACATTCTTCACAGCACCTACACAGGCTAGTTGTGGCAGTATTAGGATATGGGGGGTCATTCAGTTGGGCTACCAGGGGATCTGTGGACTACTTGAACATTACTGCGTAGCACTTGCATCCCTTCATGCCTTACTTTTCCCTAACCCCGATGGCATCTTCCAGCAGAACAGCTAGCCGTGTCATAAGGTCAGAATCGTGGTACAGCGGTTTCAGGTGCATGACAGTTAAGTCTGTTTGATGTCTTGGCTACGAAAATTCGTACGATCTGAACCCAATGGAACGCATCTGGAACGCTACCAGGCACCCAGACTGTGCTGACAAATCAGCGGCCCGTAATTCATGGAAATTGCGTGTCGTGTGTGTAGCCATCTAGTGTCACAAATCACCGGAAACTTTCGAAACACTTGTCGAATTCATGTCACATGAACCACTGCTGTACTGCATTCCAAAGGTGGACCTACACGCTATTAGTCAGTTGGTCACACGGTATATAGTTTCATTAAACAGAAGTTGGTGCCATAATTCGGCAGCTATAAATCTTAAAATTACTTTTGCATGCCAAAAGAAATCACAGGATGTCCGGTATAACGTAAATTGAAACGCATTCAAATGGTTCAAATGGCTCTGAGCACTATGGGACTTAACATCTCAGTCATCAGTCCCCTAGAACTTAGAACTACTGAAACCTAACTAAGGACATCACACACATCTATGCCCGAGGCAGGATTCGAACCTGCGACCGTAGCGGTCACGCGGTTCCAGACTGAAGCGCCTAGAACCGCTCGGCCACCAGCGGCCGGCCAACGGCATTCTACTTACTCGTTTTTGGATACTCTGGATGAGCTTTGTACCATGAGGCAATGGCATATATCAAAACGAAGCGTCGAATTAAAAAACGGAAGAAAAAAACTTGTTCAGTATTTTTATAAATGCTATCTACCGTTTTGAATATTGACACTGATACCCAGGAGTGTGATGGGAACTTCTAAATCTTAAATAGGAATATCCCATTTTAATTGTAGAAGATCCCATTTTTATTGTAGAATTGAATTCAACGGGAGAAAAATATGTAAACTTTGTATGTAACCATTTTGTCGTTGCACTGTAATTGACAAATGACAAAATTGAATTTCAAAAGAGTATTATCCCGAGAAAGTTGTATTGAATCAATATCATAGAGACAGACGAGTGCAACAAACGACTCAGTATTTTCAGTTTTCTCCGTATAGCTCTTTTGATACTTACATTCATTCACTCGTTATTTGACCTGATCACTGTATGTGCATGTCGTCCCTCACCTCTAAAATTTGTTCCTTCACAACCTGAGTGCTTTATTAGTTAGAATACAGGCTATTACGATAGAACAGAAAATTGAAGTGGCTTACATTTGCGGAGGAAGTAGCAGGAATGGCGACAATGCTGTAACCCTTTGTGCTGAACGTTTTATAAAGAGGGTCCGATCGCACGCTTTTTTCTTTTGGTTATTCCATAGCTCTCCACCAAGGGAAATGAACGACCACGAAAAAGGAACCATCGAAAAACAGTTGTTGGGGAGAATAATGAAACTCCGATATTGGCTGAAGTGAGTCATAACCTCCACATTAGCACTCGGCAATTAAGTTTTGACACGGGCATTAGTCAGACTACTGTTTGCCCAATTCTGAGTCATAGAAAATATCATCCATCTGAAATATCTCTCCATCAGGAACTCCATGGCAACGATTTCCAGAAACGAGTAACTTGGTGCGAATGGTCGCTTCAGCAAATACAGAGAGACTACAGTTTCCGTGTTGGAGTATTGTGCTCTGGCAAATCGACCTTCACGAGCGACGTTATGATTAATCGACAAAACATGCATAACTTGGATATGGATAACCCATATTAGTTACGCCAAGTCGAAAATCAGCGTCAGTGCAGTGAGAATGTTTCGTGTGGAAGTACTGTTGACAAACTCGTTGGGCAGTTCTTTATGAGGGGCACCGTACATGGTGATAAATATAGAATGTTCTTCTTCCAGTAATCCTTGCAGACCTCGTCTTAGACTTCCGACATGCAGTGTGCACTGTACCTTTCCAGCAAATTATTCTACAGGGTGTTCGGAAATTCCCGTTACAGACTTCTAGGACTTGCCGATGTGAGAGATTATATAATATTTCGAACAGAAACCTACGTCCAGAAACCTACTTTTTCCGTTCTACAACGATTTCAATGCGGATGTGTAACGCGTCCATGTCTGCTGAGGGCAAAATGGAAGCGACAAGAGGTGCTCATCCTGGTATGCAGTAAGGTAAACATGATGGCGTGCACTACTTCTTGCGGGGTCGTACGAAAAGTTTGCTTTACGAGACTCTTGTAGAAACAAAGGAAGATCTACTGGCACACGTTGTGGTCTCTGCACTAAAAATAAAAGAGATACCAGAGGCCGTGCATTTTAGGGCGTTTTGTCACGGTTCGCGCGGCTCCCCGCGTCGGAGGTTCGAGTCCTCCCTCGGGCATGGGTGTATGTGTTGTCGTTAGCGTAAGTTAAAGTCAGATTAAGCAGTGCGTAAGCCTAGGGAACAATGACCTAAGCAGTTTGGTGCCATAGTCCTTACCACAAATTTCCAAATTTTCCAGATACCAGGTGGGATGGAGAGAGTGCACCAGAACACGCTTCGTAAATATAGTATCTGCAAAACGTTGGTGGTCGCTACATCCGGCCGCTGTTGTAATGTTTCAGTACTGTTCTGCACATACAGAATGCTTTTTTTTTGCAAACATTTAATGTTTAAGTGTTAATACGAACAAATGTGTCTAAGTGATAAATGTATGTTTCGTTATGTTTCGAATTTTTACCTAATAATTGTACTGCATCACGCCTAATTCAGTTCCTCAAGCAGAGGTGCACGAGTTAAACGTCTGAATTAAAACGGTGGGTTTCCGTGATGGATTCCTGTTTAAAATACTGTGTACGCACTCCCTACTATAAGTACTACACGTTTTTGACGGGAGTTTCCGAACACCCTTTATAGCCGTAATAGATCAGTAGGCCGCTGTGGCCGAGCGGTTCTAGGCACTGCCGTCCGGAACTGCGCTGCTGCTACGGTCGCAGGTTCGAATCCCGCCTGGGGTATGGATGTGTGTGATGTCCTTAGGTTAGTTAGTTTTAAGTAGCTCTGCGTTCTAGGGAACTGATGGCCTCAGATGTTAAGTCCCCTGGTGCTTAGAACCATTTGAACCATTTTTAGTAATAGATCGCATGTACAATCGTCGGAAGAGGCCATCCAGTGCTTTTGACTGCCAGATCGTTAAATCATACATGGCTTGTCTTCTGTTTATGAGGTTACTTGAAGAGTGAAGCTCATAATGAAATGCCAAAAATGGCTAATAAAGCGATTCAGCTTATCAGCAAAGCAAGTCAGCTGATTACATCGCTAAAAATTCTCCGTTGTGTCGATCGTGCCATGTGGGGGTAAATGAATGAATCGAAGTGAGCAGCAACTTTTCTTAAGCACTCACTCCGTCTTCAAGCCACAAGTGGCCCATCGGGACCATGCGATCGTCGTGTCATCCTCAGCTGAGGATGCGGATAGGAAGCGCATGTGGTCAGAACACTGCTCTCTCGGTCGTTATGATGGGTTTCTCCGACCGGAGCCTCTACTATTCGGTCGAGTAACTCCTCAATTGGGATCACGAGGCTGAGCGCACCCCGAAAAACTGCAACAATGCATGGCGGCCCGGATGGTTACCCATCCAAGTGCCGGCCACGCCCGACAGCACCTAACTACGGTGATCCGACGGGAACTGGTGTATCCGCTGCGGCATTATTTTAAGCACTCCATGGGGAATAATTCTCAGAAACAAGTAAACCTTTGCAAAAAAAAAAAATAAATAAATAAATAAATAAATAAAAAATGGCTCTGAGCACTATATGACTTAACATCTATGGTCATCAGTCCCCTAGAACTTAGAACTACTTAAAACTAACTAACCTAAGGACATCACACAACACCCAGTCATCACAAGGCAGAGAATATCCCTGACTCCACCGGGAATCGAACCCGGGCGTGGGAAACGAGAACGCTACCGCACGACCAGGAGCTGCGGACAACCCTTTGCAGAAAAGGGGAGAGGACACACCTATAGAAAGCTTCTTTCCACAATTACAAACATGTCTTTTTCTCTGATTTTGAGCCAGCCGCGGTGGTCGAGCGGTTCTAGGCGCTGTAGTCCGGAGCCGCGCGACTGCTACGGTTGCAGGTTCGAATCCTGCCTCGGGCATTGATGTGTGTGATGTCCTTAGGTTAGCTAGGTTTAAGTAGTTCTAAGCTCTAGGGGACTGATGACCTCAGATGTTAAGTCCCATAGTGGTCAGAGCCATTTGAACCATTTTGTTATTTTGATCCAATCCAGTTACCTCGAGATAAAACCATTTTCAAACTCAGTTGCGTTATTGGTCTATTACAGCGCGTATCTATTGCGCAAATGGAAAATTTTACACACGTATTGTTTCCCATACAGTGCGAATCTGCAGCAAGAGTGGGATATTCCTATTTAATATAATTTTCTCATTCTGGGAAGACACAAAGAAAGATCTGTTTGAATGGCTAAAAACATTGTTACGACATGAAGGCGTAAGTGTTTCTTTATTTAAATGAACCGGTTTCGATAGACTTTACTGTCACCTTCAGGTCTCAAAAAATGTTTTTCTTACGACAACTTGCGTGAGGTCTCACTTAATATGAGCAAGTTTCATAACAGAAAGATTTTTTAAGACCTGAAGAGACAGCAAAGTCTGCCGAAACCGGTTGTTTTAAATAAAGAAATATTTATGCGAGCGTGGCTTTCGAATATTCTTATTCCTATTTAAGATTGCACCCCTTGGGAGTGGGGCTGGGGGTCAACAGTGGTACCGCTGGATATCATTTTTAAAAATACTGAACACCTGCTTTTCGGGGTTTTTATCTGATGCGTGGTTTTCAGATATTTCGTTGTCTCAACACAAAAAACTATATTTTGGCTGATCTGTATAAGCTATTTCCACCTCTACTTTGAGGAAATAACAGTGCTGTAGTGTACTCTGTGTTTCTGCAGATGGTCAAACTTAGCTGTTGTTAAAAACAAACATCATAATAAAGAGCAGCTTTCATAATTAGTAAACGCGATTCGCAGAAATTAGCTACCCAGTGTCACCGGAACTCTGCTAGGAAATGACGTTAAGTCGGTCACAGTAGCTACTTACTGTGAGGCACTGCGGCGGCGATTCTAAAGAGAAACCCCGTGGGACGATTACGTGTCCAGGCCAGACCCAGGGGGTGGCAGCGAGGGCGGACGGTTGGCTCCCAGCGGGCGCTGCGCTCGCATATCGGCGCGCCACAGCGCCGGTGCCTGTAATCATTAGGGCTGTTTGCAGGCCGGCCTGTCCCATCCGCTCCTACACGGGCGCCGCCTCCCTGGGGACTCGGCAGAGATCGCCGCTCCCTCCCTGCGCCACGCCAGAGGCCAGCCGTCATTCCGAGCGCCGCGACGTCAAAGAACGACGATGCGGCACCGACGCCAAGTGCGGCCGAATCCCCAAAACGTGGCCGAAACCCCAAGAAGACGTTTCATTCAGACGAAACGCATCACACGAGGGTTTTTACTGTCGCTGATTACGAATCTGAAGTTCAAAATTGTCAGAACAAAAAGGCGGATCCAATATAGCAATGAGGCGCATGAAAACTATTCATATATTAATAATAGCGTACATAGCGGATCTGGACATCAATAATTACTTCTTGCTTGCTAGGGAGAAATGCTAACCATTACACCACCACAACACTATGGTTAACATTCAAGCACGAACTACCCAGGTTGAGTGCCGTCCCCAACACAAACTTCATTTGATATACTCTACTGGCCATTAAAATTGCTACACCAAGAAGAAATGCAGATGATAAACGGGTATTCATTGGACAAATATATTATACTAGAACTGACATGAGATTACATTTTCACGCAATTTGGTTGCATAAATCCTGAGAAATCAGTACCCAGAACTACCACCTCTGGCCGTAACAACGGCCTTGATGCGCCTGGGCATTGAGTCAAAGAGAGCTTGGATGGCGTGCACAGGTACAACTGCCCATACAGCTTCAACACGATACCACAGTTCATCAAGAGCAGTGACTTGGCGTCTTGTGACGAGCCAGTTGCTCGGCCACCATTGACCTGACGTTTTCTGTCGGTGAGACATCTGGAGAATGTGCTGGCCAGGGCACCAGTCGAACATTTTCCGTACCTAGAAAGGCCCGTACAGGACCTGCAACATGCGGTCGTGCATTATCCTGCTGAAATGTAGGATTTCGCAAGGAATCGAATGAAGGGTAGAGACACGGTTCGCAACACATCTGAAATGCAATGTCCACTGTTCAAAGTGCCGTCAATGCCAACAAGACGACACCGAGACGTGTAACCAATGGAACCCCGTACCATCACGTCGCGTGATACGCCAGTATGGGGATGACAAATACACGCTTCCAATGTGCGTTCACCGCGATGTCGCCAAACACGAATGCGACCATCATGATGATGTAAACAGAACCTGGATTCACCCGAAAGAATGACGTTTTGCCATTCGTGCACCCAGGTTCGTCGATGAGTACACCATCGCAGGCGCTCCTGTCTGTGGTGCAGCGTCAAGGGTAACCGCAGCCCTGGTCTCCGAGCTGATAGTCCATGCTGCTGAAAACGTCGTTGAAATGTTCGCGCAGATGGTTCTTGTCTTGCAAATGTCCGCATCTGTTGACTCAGGGATCGAGACGTGGCTGCACGATCCGTTACAGCCATGAGGATAAGATGCCTGTCATCTCGACTGCTAGTGATACGAGGCCGTTGAGATCCAGCACGGCGTTCCTTATCACGCTCCTGAATCCACCGTTTCCATATTCTGCTAACAGTCATTGGATCTCGACCAACGCGAGCAGCAATGTCGCAGTACGATAAACCGCAATCGCGATAGACTACAATCCGACCTTCATCAAAGCCGGAAACGTGATGGTACGCATTTCTCCTCCTTACACGTGGCATCACAACAACGTTTCACCAGGAAACGCCGGTCAACTGCTGTTTGTGTATGAGAAATCGGTTGGAAACTTTCCTCGTGTCAACACGTTGTAGGTGTCGCCACCGACGCCAACCTTTTGTGAATGCTCTGAAAATTTAATCATTTGCATATCACAGCATCTTCTTCTTGTCGGTTAAATTTCGCGTCTGTAGCACGTCATCTTCATTGGTCTAGCAATTTTAATGGCCAGTAGTGTACTACTTGCTTGCTAGGCAGAAATGCTAACCATTACACCACCACAGCACTATGGTTAACATTCCTGCACGAACTACACAAGTTGAGTGTCCTCCCCAACACAAACTTCATTTAATATATTTTGCTTATTTTCCCTTGCATTTTCACTACTGCCAGGGCTCTCCGGCAGTGGAATAGCACCCCAGTGTTGGACGTAACGGGGAAGTCTTGTACTATAGGTGATCTTATAGACCGTATAATTATATTTTATCCTGAGACATTTAAGTCTCGGCTTTATCTAAAATAATGAATGGAGCAGAATAAATGATTTAAAACTTTTGCTGTGGCCGTGACTTGAACCTGGGTTTTCTTGTTTGCTAGGCAAGCACCTACGGTACAGAACTTCCCATTGCGTCCAACGCTAGGGTTCTATTCCAATGCCGGAGAGCCCGGGCAGTAGTGACAATGTAAGGGAAAATAAGCAGAATATATGAATTGAAGTCTGTATTGGGGATGGCAATCAATAATTACAACATCTAGCACAGTGACCACCTGATTCGTTCATTGAACCAAAATAACAGAATACTCGTCGAAAATACCAGGGCTATTCGGAAAGTAAGTTCCGATTGATCGTGTAATGGAAACCACTGTGATAATCAAAAAAATTTTGTCTGCAACAGTTACCTACAGCTTCCAGGCACTGCTCTACATAGTCACCACGCCGACTTAGACATTTGTCGTAGCGTTGTACCAACTTTCCAATGCCGCCTGTACTTCCCGCTAATTCTCTATGGTCATCTATAGCTCGTTGTCTGTGCGAAAATGTAGTCGTCATAGCCAGTAGTTAATGCGAGCAGAGATGAAACACAGAGGGAGCTGTAGTGTGGGTGATCGAACACTTCAATCGAAAACGCTGCAGGAGCATTTTCATTGCCCCTGGAGATTGCGACTGAGAATTGTCACGAAGCAGGGACCGTATGACAGTTCTGTAATGTGAGCTGCATAACATCAGGCGAAATCTCTCACCAGGCCCTCATACCTGGCGGGAGACACCATTTTCTACTCGTCTTTATGTGCTCACCATGCACTCAGAGCTGAAAAGAGCGAAGTGATGCAACCGACAGGCATAGTAGAGACGCTGTGTCGAACACATTTGTGCAAAGCTCTATTACATTTTCACTGTGGTTTCCATTTCTTGACCGATCGGAACTTACTTTCCAAATACACCTCGTATATTGGAGAATTACACTTCTTCGATACCACAAAAATTACCATAAAATACTATAATGGAACAAACTTCGAAGTAGGTGATTAAATATAACTAATAAACGTAATAGTAGTATAGTCAACGACGGAAATAATATTTATCATAATAATAATAATAATAGTAGTAGTAGTAGTAGTAATCGTAATAATAATAATAATAATAATAATAATAATAATAATAACTACATTAATAATAAGTGTGGCTATTGAAGACAATGTGTCTTAACATTCAAAACGTAATCTGATTGATGATGAACATGATGCTATGCTGCATACAAAATGATGTAATTGGTTTCATACCTATTAATTTGAATCAGTATCGCTCTCGAAGTCCACAGAGTCATAATCCACTTCAGAATCATGTACGGTCGTTCGTTGTATGACTGGAATTTCAGTGGACAGTAACAGCTCTCTTGCGTCCTTCGACAAACGTTTCGTATGAAACTTCCTGGCAGATTAAAACTGTCTGCCGCACCGAGACTCGAACTCGGGACCTTTGCCTTTCGCGGGCAAGTGTTCTACCAACTGAGCTACCCAAGCACGACTCACGCCCCGTTCACACAGATTTACTTCTGCCAGTACCTCGTCTCCTACCTTTCTGGAAACGTTTCGTATG
The DNA here is from genome assembly GCF_023864345.2 of Schistocerca serialis cubense. NCBI lineage: Eukaryota > Metazoa > Arthropoda > Insecta > Orthoptera > Acrididae > Schistocerca > Schistocerca serialis. The sequence continues at coordinate 109,406,785 of NC_064642.1, read as the reverse complement.
TTTTTGTGACTGTTTCCCCATACTGGAAATATACGGGTCGGAAGTTATCAGAAGCCGTTTAAAACGTCTTCCATTGTTGTTTCATTCTTGTTCTCAGTTTACCAAACAATGAGGAAAGAGAGACTTCCATAACACCCCGTACCTGCTACGGTCGACCAGTTTTCTCGGAAAGTTGTTCCGCCAGGTAAGGTTCAAATGGCTCTGAGCACTATGGGACTTAACATCTGAGGTCATCAGTCCCCTAGGACTTAGAACTACTTAAACATAACTAACCTAAGGACATCACACACATCCATGCCCGAGGCAGTATTCTAACCTGCGACCGTAGCAGCAGGGCTGTTCCTGAATGAAGTGCCTAGAACCGCTCGCCCACAACAGCCGGCTGCCAGGTAAGGGATTAATGTAGGTAGGACATTATTCAACCGGTGTTCAACGATGTTGAATGTTTCTTGCCTAATGAATTCCACGTATTCTTCATCCGAAACTGTGTGAAACATATAAATTAGCATTAGCAACAAATTAAGTACAGACAAATAGTCAAATATCGTAAACGTGTTGCAAGAGAAACAGTTCTGAAGCCCACCCAGCCGTGCGCTACATCGACCGCGGTACTGCGCCTTTTTGTGATACGATATGTGGAACGCACGGGCTCGAGGAGATGTTCAAGAGAGACACAAGAGAACAGGCAGATGTAGGCAGCTGGTTATTGTCAATTTCATCAGATAATTGATCAGTTTCTTGTCTGGAAGTCGTAATTCTGCTGTATATTGCGGTATATGCTACTTTTGCTCCCGTTAAAAAATGCAAGTTTGGCAAATCATCGTCGTTTCGTAAAAGCATCGAAAAAGATATGATACAATAGGATAACCGTGAGATTTAGACTGCATTAGTGTATGAATTCCTTCGCATCACTAACCGACCGTAAATTTGCCTAGTTGTTACAGCCAAGCGAGTGTTCTCGACGTCAGTCGCCTTTGAACTGACGTAATTCGACAGGTGCAGAAGGTAGGCTTGTATCCTTTGGGGATGAGATGCACCAATCGTTCCCCTACTCAACCCAACCCCTCCAAATTCCTAGAATCTAAAATTCATTTTCCAGGTTTGTGGCCACGATTTGGGGGTTCGGTCCGCCAAGATATGGAGATTCGGCTCCACTGTGAGACGGGGCTTAAGTTCTGCGCTTGCGTACAATGAAACCTGAACACTAGTGTAAACCCACATATGCTACGACAAGGGACATGAAAATTTATTTTATGTTATATCAAATTTTGGTATTATTGTAATAGAATTCGATATTATTTACTACTGCCTTCTTTGTCGTTTCGATTATTATTTTTGATTCTGTTTAACCTCCTTTAGTACTACGTAGAAAATGGGACTTAGAGTATCATTTACGTTATCTTTATGACACCACCAGCTGCGACCTGTCGGTGCTACCCGCACTTAAGGAGTTGGTTATATAAAAAAATTGTTAATGCCGGATCTCAAATGGTTCAAAATGGCTCTGAGCAATATGGGACTTAACATCTGTGGTCATCAGTCCCCTAGAACTTAGAACTACTTAAACCTAACTAACTTAAGGACATCAAACACATCCATGCCCGAGGCAGGATTCGAACCAGCGACCGTAGCAGCAGCGCGGTTCCGGAGCGAAGCGCCTAGAACCTCACGGCCACACCGGCCGGCGCCGGATCTCATGATCAACATGTATGCACCATCTCAAAAATTTTCTCTTGGAGGTATTTAGGCGCAAGGCACTTGGGCCCTCCAAACGGTCAAAATACAACGAGGCAAATGAAGAAAGCTAATAATCTCCTCATCTTTTATGGTCCTGTCCTCCTGAGGTGCATATACAGGGTGGTCCATTGATAGTAACGGGGCCAAATATCTCACGAAATAAGCTTCAAACGAAAAAACTACAAAGAACGAAACTCGTCTAGCTAGAAGGGGGAAACCAGATGGCGCTATGGTTGACCCGCTAGATGGCACTGGCGTAGGTCAAACGGATATCAACGGCGTTTTTTTTTTAATAGTATCCCCAATTCTTATTATATATTCGTGTAGTACGTAAAGAAATATGAATGTTTTAGTTAGACCACTTTTTTCACTTTGTGATAGCTGGCGCTGTAGTAGTCACAAACGTATAAGTACGTGGTATCACGTAACATTCCGCCAGTGCGGACGGTATTTGCTTCGTGACACATTACCCGTGTTAAAATGGACCGTTTACCAATTGCGAAAAAGGTCGATATCGTGCTGCTGTATAGCTATTGTGATCAAAATGCCCAACGGGCGTGTGCTACGTATGCTGCTCGGTACCCTGGACGGCATCATGCAAGTGTCCGGAGCTTTCACCCGATAGTTAGGTTATTTAAGGGAACAGGAAGTGTTCAGCCACATGTGAAACGTCAACCACGGCCTGCAGCAAATGATGATGCCCAAGTAGGTGTTTTAGCTGCTGTCGCAGCTCTTCCGCACATAAGTATCAGACATACTGCATGAGACTAGGGAATGTCAAAAACGTCGGTGTTGAGATTGCTACATCAACATCGATTGCACCCGTACCATATTTCTATGCACCAGGAATTTCATGGCGACGACTTTGAACGTCGTGTACAGTTCTCCCACTGGGCACAAGAGAAAATACGCGACGATGACAGATTTTTTGCATGCGTTCTATTTAGCGACGAAGCGTCATTCACCAACAGCGGTAACGTAAACTGGCATAATATGAACTGTTGGTCAACGGAAAATCCACGATGGCTGTGACAAGTGGAACATCAGCGACCTTTGTGGGTTAATGTATGGTGCAGCAATAAGGGAGGAAGGGTAATTGGCCCCCGTTTTATCGATGGCAATCTAAATGGTGCAATGTATGCTGATTTCCTACGTAATTTTCTACAGATGTTACTACAAGATGTTTCACTGCTTGACAGAATGACGATGTACTTCCAACGTGATGGATGTCCGGCACATAGCTCGCGTGTGGTTGAAGCGGTATTGAATAGCATATTTCATGACAGGTGGATTGGTCGTCGATGCACCACACCATGGCCCGCACGTTCACCGGATCTGACGTCCTCGGATTTCTTTCTGTGGGGAAAGTTGAAGGATATATGCTATCGTGATCCACCGACTACGCCTGACAACATGCGTCAGCGCATTGTCAATGCATGTGCGAACATTACGGAAGGCGCACTGCTCGCTGTTGATAGGAATGTCGTTACACGTATTGCCAAATGCATTGAGGCTGACGGACATCATTTTGAGCATTTATTGCGTTAATGTGGTATTTGCAGGTAATCACGCTGTAACAGCATGCGTTCTCAGAAATGATAAGTTCACAAAGGTACATGTATTACATTGGAACAACCTAAATAAAATGTTCAAACGTACCTACGTTCTGTGTTTTCATTTAAAAAACCTACCTGTTACCAACTGTGCGTCTAAAATTGTGAGCTATAGGTTTGTGACTGTTACAGCGCCATCTATCACAAAGCGAAGAAAGTGGTCCAACTAAAACATTCATATTTCTTTAGGTGCTACAGGAATATGTAATAAAAATGGGGGTTCCTGTTTTAAAAAACGCGGTTGATATCCGTTTGACCTATGGCAGCGCCATCTAGCGGGCCAACCATAGCGGCATCTGTTTTCCCCCTTCAAGCTAGACAAATTTCGCCCTTTGTAGTTTTTTCGTTTGATGCTTATTTCGTGAGATATTATGCCCGGTTACGGTCAATGGACCACCCTATATATTGCGCTATGTTGATAATTATTAATTTGTGACTATTTGATCACAAGTGAATAAAATACAATTTTTATACCTTACACGTTTCTCCTTTATTGTATGCAGGCAATCTACAGAGGTAGATTAGCGCCCACGAAATCTGCTACTGAGGATGCCTTGCGAACAATAAGAACGAAACATGTAAGGCACAAAAAGTGTGTGTTACTTAGTTGTGATTAAATGGCCCTAAAGTAAAAATCGTCGACATAACGTAAATTAAGTGAACTGCAGATTATGTCCAAAGCCATAAGTTAATAGGTTCATTCCACCTCGTCGTCCGAAGCAAATGGACGGACACGAAAGTCTTCCTCCTACGTTCCAAAAATATGGAGTGTGCATTGCGAGAGATCGGGACAGTATGGAAAATGTGATAGAGCTTCCAGCGAAATGTCTGTGTCGGCCCACACTTTGTCACACTGAGTACGCTGCTGAACTATCGCTGGGAGGCCCTTACACATCCTTCATATAGTACCCATGTCTTCCCATGCGATTTCCATTTTTTTTTTTAGGTGCAGGGCAGGGTATAATCATGGTTACAAAGAAAACTACAAACATTTTTCTATGAAGGCGTTGACAGTCTGATCTCACAGTGGGATAAATATATTAACAGTTGTGGCGACTGCTTTTGAAATATTAACGGTTTGCTTACTTTTTTCCATCTTCCTGGTTTGCATTTGACTGCTCCCTGTAGTTATGAATAACACCGTACGTCCAACCACTCCCACGTGGGATAAAGAAATTGTGGGAAACATTTTTGTCCTGTTGTTGTTGATGACTATGACGTTAAGTGAAATGACTTTCATTCTAAAAAACTGTTAATGAAAGATTTAAAGCAAGTACGTTTCGACGCAAATATTGCACACAGATATGCAAATGACACCACTGGAGTTTGAAAACAGCCACTCATTGAATAATCTGGAACACAGAATCCAAATAGCTTTCAGTGCTAGAATTGCAAACTGCTGAATTACAACTCCAGTAGCCTGCAATAATCTTTGTTAACATTTTCTGACTACATAGATATTTTCCTTTCAGCAAAATTCTGAAGAGGTTTATACCCCTTTAGAGTATCTACATTACTTAGACCAGTCATTCCAGGTGACATAATGTCAGCTGCTTACCAAGTCTATAATAATGGGTTCAAGCTTATTGTCCACGGGCTAAAGGTTGAATCTAGGGCTTTCAAGACTCAGTAGTTGGTATCAATGATCCTGAGAGTTGGCAGCCTCATATGAAGACGAGTGCACTTCAGTTCCTCATCAACAACTCCATGAGACATTTGCCTCTTTACATCCATCTGTCTTCTGAAAATCATAAAACTCACCAGAATGACGTAAGCATTAGCAATCAGGGTGCTTCGGATAACAACGTGAGTGTTCCCATTGCCATACGAACTCGCACCTCAGGCGATAACTGCAGTGTGTCTAGGTCTCAGATAGGTCGGCTGTAGGCGGTCTCCTGGGCCTCCCCCTAAACAACACACGGCCATCACTGGCTCCTTGGCAGAACTGGCTTTCACCAGGAAACACAAAAGACAACCACTCAGCCCTACAACGAGCTCTCGCTTGACACCACTGAAGTCGCAAACATTGATGGATTGGGAGGCTTATCTTCTTATGATGGTGACCATCGCTGCCAAGTATCTTGTACAATGGCTGCATATCCACCATGTTTTCTGCAATATCTCAGAAGGAACATTCAGGTTCTCGTAGCAGTATTGCACAACCTCGTTCAGGCTTAGTTAGCTGTTGACAATGGCACCTTCGTCTTAAAGGTATTCTTGAGTAACATCAGCTCACTACGTCCAATCTCAGAGGTAAGTAATGATCACGATAATTATAGCGTGAATTTAAAGCAAGCCTGATTTGCATCCAAATGGTGGAGCCAGCAGGCTCCTCTTATGCGACGGGTGCGAAATTAGATAGACGCCACCTTGCAGATGCAGAAACTCTATTACTAAATTTCGTTTATCGCGTGCAATTCCTTCTTGGAGTTGGGAATTTTTTCCGTCACCTTATTACTGAAGATCCACAAAAATAGCACGAACACATTGCGTATTGTTGTAACTAAAAGGGTCTGTTCGTTCAGCGCGTAAATCGTTCTTAACAACACAGCGAAGACACAACGGCATTTGCTGTCGGGAGTATGGTCGGTTAATATAATATCTTTAGCCGTAAGCTGCTGCATTACATATTTTCTCTTTGTTGTTGTACTGAAGCCACGATTGTGTCCCCAATTTCTTTTATAGATGAGGCGTTACCGGCACCTAAAACTCAAAATTTATTGTATCAGTTATCCTATTTTTTATTATGCCAGAGCAAAAGCTAGTACTTCATTAATTATTAGGACTTAAATTTTAATAGCGAGGAGGTCAAACTACACTGTGGAGCACAATTAAAGGGTCGCTGTTTAGAAACATCGTAATTATCTCCCATTGTGAACCAGAAGCTTGAAATTTGGCTCAATGATACCTAAAACCTCTTTTGTAATGGTGCGAAAAAAGGCTAGCTCCCTGCCACATCTCCCTCGGCTTTGAAAACCTTTCAAAAAGCAAGGTGTCGACACATGAGAAATGAAAGGTCACTGGTCCCTTCATGTCAGGTGCAAGATCGGTTATTGATATCACATTGGTACCAAAATTGACCACAATTCTGCCCATCGTCATCGTGGACGTGCCTCAAGACGGTAAGGTCACCACACCCGTTGTCGCCTGCATTTCACCCCTTCGTTTCACGCCACTAGGATGGAGGTCACACCCGCGACGCCTAGACTTGAAACAACGCGGGTTTCTTATCAGACACACCTCACTAAACGGGATCTCACAGTTTTGGAGTGTAGTGTGAAAGAAAGTTTAGTTTTGGTATACAGGGTAGAACCACTAGAGGCGTTGAAAACCATTCAACGAAATTAGGAAGTGATCCGAACTGGAAAAGGGTGTTTATGCTTTTTCATCCCTCCTTTTTCTTCTCCTCCTGTGTAGTGTTTATGAACGGATGCGACACTGAAACAGACATGAATGAAATGGTAAAGGTTCCCTCTAATCTCCCTCCCCTCCATGTCGGTAACACTCTTGCTATCACACCAGTACCACGTTTAGGTACATTGAAAATGTCCATCTTTAGAAATACTCTTTCACTTATCCCTATCCATGCGTTAGTTAGGCAACCCACTTCACACTAGCGCCTATTGGCCGCATGTGAAATCGGAGAAATGTCGAAATTTCTATCAAGCTGGATGGTGGGTGGAGTTCGAAAGACGGATATCTTTGCACAAGTGCTGAGGTGGCACCGAGGGTCCTGCTGAAGTTGGGATGGTGGGTTTTGGAGGGACCGTTAGCCGTTTTATTCACACTCATTTCTCTGCTGCTTCCCCCTGTACACACGCCAAAGGAGGGCCCGAAACAGGAGAGATGAGAAAGCATAAACACTACTTCTGCTTCGGATCACGCTGCATTTTCTTCGAATGGTTTTAAAAGCTCCCTAGTGGTTCCACCCTGTGTACCAAAGCAAAAATTGTGGTAGGCTAGATTCCAGAGGGATGAGATTACAGCAGGTTGCAATATCAGGCAATTAGTTGCAAATTAAGGTTTATTTTTCAGTCTCATACTTCACCAACAGCCGTATACTTTTAGATATATTACTTTATTCTGAAAGCTACCAGAAGATGGCAATTCGTTTTACCATCTTCAGGCCCCACGATATCTATTGTTTTATGGCGCCATACGATAAAAAATGGTTCAGATGGCTCTGAGCACTATGGGACTTAACTTCTGAGGTCATCAGTCCCCTAGAACTTAGAACTACTTGAACCTAACTAACCTAAGGTCAATACACACATCCATGCCCAAGGCAGGATTCGAACCTGCGAACCTGCGCGCCATAAGATAAGTTCGTTTATCTGGCTAAAAGCGTATGGCGCCTGAGGATGGCAAAATGAGTTCGCCGAAACTGGTTGCTTTCAGAATAATAAAATATCTAGAAGTAGACGGCTGTCAGTGAAGTTTGACACTGAAAAGTACTTGCAAGATGATGTCCCCTCGCCATGATGGACCAACACAGAAAGGTTTACTTAGTCCTTGACCTAGGTTCCGATATTTATAAAAAATTCTTCTTCAGAATGAATGGGCCTTCTTGCGTGACACTGTCGTAAATTACAATTGCTTAAAGTGATGTAACAAGGTCCACTCCTTCTAAAGAAGATATTTTTAGTAATATCGAAACATAGGTCAGTGGCTAAAGAAACCTTTGGTTTGAAACTGTTGGGCTGATTTTTCAACCTCTTCAAATTTATACAGTTGCTGATTCACGAAGATGTTTACGATTCTGGATGAGATTACGTTCAATTGCGTTAGGTCCCCAGGTTGTGCTTCAGAAAGGGTTGAATCGTCCTGATCTCAGCAGTGGCCCAATTAGTCAAGAACTTCGTCCTGTTGTACGTTACACTACCGACTGTCGTTTTCGAGAGCGAAATTCGCGAAAATGAATGCCCGTAGGAAAGGGGTGGTTTCATTGACACCATCTGCGCAAGCACCGGAGGCCTCTTTATGTCGATTCTGTGGGTCCCTCTGAGCTCCCCCCCCCCCCCCCATCCCATTCCCCCACCTCCCTCCCTCTAGTCCACAACGCACTTCAGTGTCAAGTTTGGGCACTTTGAAAACGTCTCTCTACAAAAATACTTTCCCTCCTATCCCTACCTATGGACGAGACAGGCAACCAGCTCCACACTGGCGCTGCCACCATTAAGGAACCCGCGTGATTTCAACGCTAGGAATCTGGGATCTGACATGCATCGCAGAGGTATCAAACGAAGTGGTGAAATGTGTGTAAAAGGCGGTGTAACAAACTATGCTTTGTGTGACACGTCCTCGATGGCGTTGGGAAAAAGTTTAGTGAGATTTGTTGCCAATGTAACAGCATTAAACCAGCTGATACCTCACATGAACTGAGCTACGCCCATTTTCTCGCATGTGTCGACATCTTGCTGCTTGAGTGATCGCAGAGGTCGGGGGTGACGAGGCAAGGAGCCACTCTTTCTCACCATCACAGATGGACGTTGTAGGTTCGTTTGAGTCAAATTTCAAGCTTTTGTGTCACAATGGATGACAATAACGTGGTTTCAAATAAGTGACCCTGTAATTGGGCTGCACAGGGTATACTTTTACTGTTAACAAAACGCTGCTTATGTTCACTGAACCACTGTTGAAATCTTTGTTTTCTTGTTTGTAGAGTGGAATATTGGTTTTAAAAAATGTTTTTCTTGTTTTTCTCGACTTAAAAGCTGCTTCTCATTGAAGAGCGCCGCTTCTTTGGCAAAATGCTCTGATTCACTTTGTGACTCTTATTCTTCGAACGTATTTCAAAATCGTGTCATCCCCATCCTACTAATTTCTACTTTTGCATTATTTATAAGAGAAAACACTGGTCTATCGATAACGTGATACCCTTCGGCCTACAAGTCTGTCGTCATCAGTCACTGTAGGAGTCGGTATTTTCATTTCACATTCGTGGATTATTTTAGCGCTCGTGTTCGTCATAGAGTCGAGGATAAATGGAAAAAGGCAACACTCTCACTCGAAAACTCCTGAGAAATACGGAGAAAACATCGACAGCACTGTACTGCTGCAGTCATCGCACATTCGTTTCGAAGTGCTATCAGAAAACGTGCAACGTCACTCATTGTGACTCGGTAATTAGTTGGATATATTTTTCATCTTTTTTAAACAATGTTCAAACAGATTTGACGATATTAAATAGTATTTTCATAAAGCCGTATGTATAACAAGCTGAGTTTACATTTTGACAGATACAGTGTTTGTTGTTCCATCACCCATACGAAGAATGCTGAAATGTTTCGTATAATCGAAAATGAAATTGCGCAATATATTTACACTTCAGCAACGTTGAATGAAGGAAGATTAAAGTTTAACATACGTTAGACGAAGTGGTCATTAGAGATACAGCAAAAGCTCGTATTACGAAAGGATGTGGGAGGAAATCGGCCATGTCTTTTTCGAGGGAACCACCCTGGCATTTGCCTGAAGCGATTTAGTGAAACACGGAAAACCTAATTCTGAATCTTCAGGTTTTTGCGGCGCAAAGACCCATTTAGTTTCAGGTGTGCAGCCGCAAGAATTCTCCTTCTCTTTGCGGCTGCACACCCGAAACTTAATGGAACAACCTAAATCTGGTCTGCCGGACGGGGATTTAAACCGTCGTTCCTCACGAATGGGAGTCCAGTGTGGTAACGACTGTGCCACATCACGCTGTTATGTTCAATAATGATACTTTCGTGGCAAAATTACCCATTACTGACAATGAAACACAGCATTCGACCATAACTCTCCAATGCTATCGAACAAATTTTTGTTTAACTCCTGATGTTGTCAGCGTGCTGACACAGGTTACGTCCTATCTCATTTCTTAACTACGTAAATGAACCATTACTTTACAATAGGATTATACGCCACAATCAGCTCTGACCAAAAAATGTCAAGATCTAATTTCAGCATTAGATAGTTATCAGTTGTCACTGCTGTTTTCATCAGACTGACAACATTAATTAGTCGGGAACGGGAATAAATACTAGTTCCCGTGACATTTCGTTAAAAACCGCTGAATTTGCGTTACGTCGCTGAATATCATAGACTCTATGTTATTTCGTTAAAAACTGCCAATCTCACATTGCTCGTCGCGTTATCATTTGAACGAAATTTACCTGTCACTAACTGTGACACATACGTGTTTCGCATCGATTGTCATCTGTTGATCAGAGTCTGTTACTTATTGAAGGAATCAAATTCAAGACCTTGTACAGAAACTTAATGCCGCATTGTTAACTAAAAGCATAATACTCACCGCCTCTGATAATAGAACGAGTAGGTTTGTTTTCACTCTGTTATCTCTATTGACATTAAATATTGAGCAGTTTTGTGCACCCTTTTAGTGCGGGCTCGCTACCAATGTCTGTTATTCCTTTGTGTCTTAATTAAAAATGGCTGCGGGATCAAAATGGTGTTCGTCCGTTCGAGCATATACTGTATATGCAGTATATGGCAGTCAGACGTATCATCTAAGTAAATTTGTGATGGTCTTTGTTCAGGGGTCTCGCAGTTCTGGATGGACCATCCTGGTAGATACCCTGATGAGTCAAAATACTGTCACCACTGCTCAGTGCGAGTTTGAACGCCGCCTGGAGGCGTTGCAGGCACGTGAAGCGATAAGAAAATTATACAGAGTGGCAGGGAAACAATGCGCCAATCTTAGAGAGGTTGTAGAGAATGTCTTGAGGAACAAATCGGGAGTACGAACGCTTGTCCGGAAGTGTCATCCCACGACGTTACAGGCCTTGTTAAGTTATAGGCGCCGGCACCTGCGACTTGGCCACACCTCCGGCAGAAAACGTCACTTTTTACGCCGACGGATCTTACCTAGAACGTTTCGCAACGTTGTTTGTTACTGTGTGATCGCGACTGATTGCCACCTTCGCCTGTGGAGATGATGTACCTAGCTACAGCGTAGATTGACCGCTTCTCCTATGAATGCGATGCTCTGTTGCCATAGTGGATGACGGTACGGCCACTGGTTTCCGTATACAGTTTGTTAATCTCCTGTGTACCACAAAACGTTGGAGATAGATTTTGAAAGATTCCAAAAGAAACTCGTGTCCGAAAGCGTCATCCACCAAGGCATCAGAGCACCACATTCATAAGAGACAAGGCCTTTCGACGCATCTAGTGCCCTGGCGATCGTAGCAATCAGTCGTGATTACTGTACAGCAAACAAAATTGCGACATGGTGCGCCTACGGTCCATCAGCGTAATGTCACGTTACCTGCCGAAGAGGTGGCCCAGAGGCAGCGGCCAGAGTCTGAAACTTCGACGCTCTGTATCGTCGTTGGATGACATTTCCGGACACTGGTTCCCATCCTCTATTTGTTCCTCAAGACACACTCTACAGCACTTCGAAGTTTGTCGCAATATTTTACGAAAGCCCTGTATAAGCCGAGAAGAAAGTCTGGCGGCTAAACGGGCAGTAGGCTCAAAGTACTGGGGGCAGTATTATGTTACGGGGGAGGAGTGGTGTCATTCACGTAGGTTTCATAGAAACCGTGGTAGCAATCAAAGGCATTAACTGCGGACTACGTGAACATTACTGTGGGCACCGGCGTCCTTGCCTAATGCCGCTCGTCATGACATCTCCCATCAGAATAGCTCTGTTGCGGTCACATGTAGTAAGTGTTGCTTTACACAGTGGAGAATGGCAAAACAGAGCCACGCTGGCGACCGAGGCGTTGCCAAGTAGGCAGGCACAGATAGCCTTGCTGACAGCAGCAGTCTACCAACAGGCTGACGCAAGGACGCACGCAGACCGAGCGCCGAGCGAAGCCTGGAGAGTGCTGAGTAAGGGGAAGTGAGGCCAGCACACTAAGTTACGCGGCAATATACTGTGGGAGTAATACCAAAAAGCTACCACCGAGGGTAAAAAACGTCTTCCTGCCGGATATAAATGGTGGAGAGCAGGCAGCAACAGACAGAAGCCATTAGGAAGCAGTTCGGATCTGAGGACGGACGTGGACCGTGCCCGAATGTTCAATCTTCGTAGGTGACGATTCTGGAAGTCTGTTCCATCTCGCAGGAGTCATCCTTTCGCTGCCAGATGTCATCTTCAGCTCTGGAGGTTGGCCCGAGTTCGGTCGGCACCATGGCTGACTAATTACAGCGAGAACTTCCAGCAGGACCGGCCGCAGCACGGTCTTGGTCAAAGGCGCCACCGGGGACTGACGCCCGGACTTCACGGCAACCCGGCCCCAAGGCGTGTGATCCGGCCATGAAGGGACCTAGCGGACATCGCAGCTGACGGCTTCCCAGCCGCCGGTGTAGCAGGCGTGGGCAGCTGACCTCACGGCGACGCAGCTCCTGGTGCGCCCAGCAGCGACGAGTTCATCTCAACCACAGGGCATCCTGACTTCAGCAGAGCACTGGTGGCCTGAGGCTCCCGAGTGCGATCAGCGGCGTGCGTTACGCGCTGTGTCGGAAAATCTACACAGCAGTAGCCAGGCGGAGGGATCCGCAGGGCTGGGCAGCGACGACGAGGGAGAAATTGTAAAGAAAGTTCAGTAAATAATTGTAAATCTCCACGCCGTCTCAGTCTTTGGCGCAGCCACTGTGTCTACTGCTAACAAGTGGTGCAGAAGTCGTAACAGCTCTATCACAACACCAGGATCTATATACAATGGTTTGAAGAACGTGCAAGTGAAATGACTTTGATATCATGGCCACTTTCGGGTCAATTTCGGGTGCCAGCTTCACGCCCACAAATCGCAAGCCTGTAATTTGTGAGAACTGTGTGACCTATGCAAAGACATGTAGTGTTACATAATCCCAGAAAGATAACAAATACTTGTCGATTCCATGCGACGCAAAACCATTGCTGTATTGTGTTCGAGATATGGATCGTAGTGTTTCGTCTTCTCAACGTATACTCCTTAAAGGGGCTTGTTGTAGTTAATATTGATGCAGTCACTAGAAACTAATATGCAACATGTCTTCAAATCTAAGCTGGAATGTTTGCTTTTGACACACTCCTTCAACACCGTTTGTCACAGGAGTTGAGGACTTTTATTTGTAATGTGCTCTATCGCAGTTGCTTTTTGTGTTGGATTAATTCGTTATTTTCTAATGTTTTATAATTTTTTTAAACCAGCTTTCTGTAGATACAGTATATACTGACTCGTTCCACGACGGTGGCCCACATCGTTCCACAGAACACGCAAATAAAGCAACAAAAGTAATAAATTATCTGAGTCCCAGGAAACGGCAGGTGTTAATCTGAGAGAAGATGTAGGGCAAAACCGCAAAAAAATTCGAATTTTATTTATTGTTTAATTTATTGGATTGATTATTTAAGAATAACATCACAAAGTTTTGTAATCGAATTCTGGCTAGAGATATGTTTTAAAAAAGTTTGCTTCGGTGTCTGCGCCTGCCATGCCCCCTCTTTCTATGCAGTGATTCACACCTCCACGCTGGACACCGCAGAATAGTCCATAAGGCTGCGAGAAACATTGTCGTCGCCTGTTCCTTTGTTTACAACATAGTCTTTTTGAAAAATACGTGCTACAAATTTATTTCAGTTTTTAGTTTTGCATGAATCAACCTGTTTTGACGAAATGGAAATATTCGTTTACAAACTTTCCACAGGTGATAATTCTCAACATTTCCTTTGTGATATATAATGGTGCAGGTATCTTCAGGCAGAAGCCAGTGAAAAGCCATACATCCACAAACATGGTTTGCCACTTGCTGTTTTAGATCTTATAAAACCCACTTTCAGGTGCCTTAGCCGATCATGTAACTGCTGAAAATCTGTGTACATGGAAAAACACAGGATGCAAATCAGAGATGCAATCACGTTACATGGATGCGTTGTCCAAAAACAGTATTTTTGTCCTCAATTCTTGTGAAGATAGCTGCATGGCACGCCTGTGAAGTGTTCAGTAGTGGAAATATGGGTAGCATTAAGCGCCTACAGAGTCTAAGCTTCCATCCAGGTGCTTTCAACTGAAGATGCTCAGAAGCATCGACGAAGCGCGACTGAACAAAGCTCTGGCAGCAGAAGAAAAAAAGCAAAAAGGAGGCAGGGGAAAGATTAATCCAGGAAGACGGGGAAGAGAATAAGAATTACGGATATGGACAGCATTAGTCGCTACAGAAATAGCAATATTATCAAAATGAAATAAAGTGTGAAATTGCTACCCTGACTTTTTTGAGCTATAGCGTTCTCAGGAAATATAAAAGCTAACATCCTGAAATTTGGCGTAGTTATTAAAAATTACTTAATAATCCAGTTCAGCATATCTTCGTTACCTTCTCTCCGAGAAAAGCTCTCCTTTAAAATTTAGGAAATATAGAGCAGCCCCGGGTAACACAAAACTGAAAAATTAATTTCAAAGCAAGTACGACCTTAAACAGAAATGTGATCCACACGTTTCATTCGCCTCTTATGAAGTTATAAACTGCTAAATACGAGTTTTATTGTTTTATTACTTTACGAGAAAAGGTGTGTTATAGAAATAATGGTAATTTAAAAATCCTTACAAAACGAATGTCGGTGAGAAAGTTCAAAAAAAATTGTTCAAAATATCAAGCATTATCTTTTCATGACAGTCTTCAGTTTCCTCTTTTAGCTGTAATACTTTTGGACATGTGTATGTTTAAGTAAAAGAATGCATTTTTACCCATGTCTGTTCTTAAGGAAAAACACTTGGAAGGGTGGTCCATCTTGCTGCGTCATTTATCATTCCCAAACAAATATATTTATTTAATAACAATTGTATCGTAAGCCAACTAACAGTTACCAAGAGTCTAGCCAAATACATACAAGAAGTTGAGGTTTTTAAATTAAAACCAGAGCGTAAAAGGAGAATTACGTTGTACATAAAATTAAAAATGGTCCTCGAAAAACACGTCTAAACGGTGTTGGCCCGATTACGAACAGTTAATTGATTATATAAACCTACGGGGGCACTCTGTCCGAGCAACTAGCACCACAACTGTCGACTAATCCTACAACAGAACTTGAATATATGTTCAACAAACGTCAAATAAAGAACATTAAAACGTGTCCATCTCCGCTGGTCCTTCTTATGTTCTGCAAACTCGACGAATATGGGGTGCATAGGAAACCTTCTTTCTCGGATCTCTAGACAAGAATTGAAGCAAATCGTGTTAATCAGCTTTTATTACAGTAAGATAAATGACAATACTTAGCTTTGGGAATTTACAATGGTGTGTCGCTAGCAATTGGCGACAATCAAGTAAGAAGTCTCTTCAGTGTATGCAACTCCTAATACAAGTGAAACAATACAGTTTACGAGTCACTACTGTAGCGTTCGTAGAACGGCTAGTCTTCAACAGGACCGCGGCCAGGCATCGCGGCGCTTATGTACACTTCGTGTGGATGCAGCTGCTGTCTAGTTGTCATCCGACAGAGGGGTCGGTGAGCGTGCTATTGGCTGACGTATTCTTGACAGCCCCCTCTGCTCTAACGTTCTTAACAGTCGTGCCGGCGCTTGACTTTACGCCGGAACATTCTTCCACCCCAAAGCTACGGACCGTCGTCGCATAGAGGACTCGACAATGGAGGTGGAGGAGGGGGGTGGTAGCAGGAGTGTGGATGCTGCGCTGGACAGGAAGCTGTGGCTGCAGGGGACGTCAGACTTCCAGTCGTACCCAGACAATTGGCTTTCGCTCTGGCGGAAACGTCTTCCGGAAAACGATAAGAAGGATACGCGTCCACCTCCTGAGGCTCATAACCAAATGTCGATGGCGTCGTTTGCTGCAGCGTGGTTGGGTCCAGCTCCTTAGGTAGCACGAGAGGAGGCGGAGAAGGGAAAGGCCCCGTCTGCATAGGGTCGTCCCGCGGTGTCGTGATGACGCCCTCTGGCGGCTACCTTGGCCGCGCTATCGTCGGTATCCGTGAATGTGGGGGAAGAGGCACAGAAGGATCACCGTGGCACATGACAGTGGGTAATTTGATTGTGATGATGGTGCTGCAGTCCGTCGGGGCCTGAAATGAAATACATGCATGCGCTGACTAAGGATCTCGCCTCGCGTCCACCGTCTGCTTCTGCTAGAAACCCTGAAAAACACAATATCACGCTGCGCGAAGCGATACCTGTGGCCGTCCTTCGGCGCCGGATGCTGAGGAGGGTGGAGTAGGTGGAGCAATGTCCGATGGCGACGGCCGTGAAGCAATTCAGCCGGCGATCGCCCATCTCGTGGATGCGAACGATAGGAGGCCTGGAGTGTGCGGTGCGAAGTTTGGCCATTTGCTGCTTGAATGTTCTGACAAAATGTTCCGCTTCGCCGTTTGATTGCGGATGGAACGGTGCACTAGTTAGATGCTGCATGCTATTGCGTTCACAGAATGTTTCAGTTTCATTTGATTTGAACTGAGGGCCGTTGTCCGACAGTATGACATCAGGGAAACCTTCGAGGCAGAGACTGCAGCCGGCCGCTGTGGCCGAGCGATTCTAGGTGCTTCAGTCCGGAACCGCGTTGCTGCTACATTCGCAGGTTCTAATCCTGCCGCAGGCATGAATGTGTGTGATGTCCTTACGTTAGTTAGGTTTTTAGTAGTTCTAAGTCTAGGGGACTGATGACCTCAAATGTTATGTCCCATAGTGCTTAGAGCCATTTGAAGCAAAAAATGGAGTACAACATCTGAACTGTGCTACTTTACGTTGTCGAGTTCATTGGCACAGAAGAAGGAAACTTGAAATACGAGTCAACCACAACTAACCAACGAGTATTCCAAAAAAGGTCCCGCAAAGTTCATGTGCACACGTTGCCATGGTGATTGCGACTTTGGCCAAGTAGAGGATGTTTGTGGCGAAGCGGTCTGATTTTCCGCACGTGACACTGTGACGTCATCTGTTCTATTTGGGAGTCCATACCCTGCCAAGTACAGTGTCGACGCGCTGACTGTTTCGTAAGAACAATCCCCCAGTGTCCTTGGTGAAGTAAGTGCAACATTTCTTTTTGCAAAGCTTTAGGGATCCACACACGTCACTGCCCACTGTCATTTGGAACAAGAATCACACCGTTCTGTATGAAGGCCTCCACGGCACAAACGGGTGCGGCGTGGGATAGCAGCGAGGTTTAAGGCGACTTGCACGGTTCGCGCGGCTGCTCCCGTCGGAGGTTCGAGTCATCCCTCGGGCATGGGTGTGTGTGTTGTCCTTATCACAGGTTAGTTTAAGTTAGCTTAAGTAGCATGTAAGCCTATGGACCGATGACCTTAGCCTTTTGGGCCCATAGGACCTTACCACTTCCTGTATAGCGAGGTTAAGCCGTCGTGCAAAGTATCGGCACGCTACAGAGTTCTTTATGCTATACAATGAGCGAGGCCAAGATGTGAGAATGTACTGTAGCAAAATGTTCAAATCCGAATCAGCCACCGAGACCTGAGCAATTTTCCTATAATTCAGCGGAAAAGATTGAAGCAATTTAGAACCCTGAGCATCGATGTGACAACAAGATGCAGCAAAAATGTCCAAGCCTGTATCAGGGCCAAAAGGAAGACGTGAAAGTGCGTTCGCATTTACCACGTTGAGCTATGGGATGATGCACAATCTCCGACAACTCAACATGGTAATGTGAACGCACTTTCATGTCTTCCGATTCGCCCTGATACATACTTTGACGTTTTTGCTGCATCTTGTTGCCACATCGATGCTCTGTATTCTGAATTGCGAAAGCAATAGGCCTGTCTTTATCACCAATTCTGTGCGAAAGCACTGCACCATTTCCGTAAGAGGATGTGTCAACTTGCAACACAACTGGTTTGTCAGGATCAAAGCGAACTAATTAGCGATCACTGAGCAATGCATCTTTTTGAAAAGTTTCTTGGCACTCAGCTTTCGAAACAAAGGAGACGTTCTTTCGACGCAAGCGATAGAATGGAGCTGCTATTTGTGCAGCATTCGGTATGAACCGAGTATAGTAGTTCATTTTCCCTAAAACTGACTACAATTCCGTGACACTGCGAGGAGCTGGCAAATCTCGTATGCCTAACAAGTGTGACTGAGGAGGATGTACACATTGACTGTTTATGACATGACCAAGATAGTGTAACTCGAGTTTTAAAAAAATCACACTTGCCCAGTCTACTCTTTAGTCCTGCATCAGAAACAAAGCATGGAAATTTGCAATGTATTCTTCAGGTGTACGACCTGCTGTGACAATATAGTCCAAATATTTCGAAGAATTTGGTACTTGAGCAGCCAGCTGTTCCAAATACCGTTGGAAAACGGCGGGTGCGGAAGCACTGTCAAACGGCAAACGCAAATATAGAAACAATGAAGATATGCGTCGCGCAAATCAATTTTTGTAAAGTAGCGACCGGCGCCTAATCTGTTCACGAGATCCTCTGAGCATGGCAGTGTGTGAGTGTCAGTCGCTGTAGTCTGTAGACTTAAAGTCAACACAGAGGCGAATCAAATATGAAAGTTTGGGGCGCAAAACCAGTGGACTTGCCCATTGACTAGCGTGTGTGGGCGCAATAGCACCGTTATATTACAGTTCTTTAAGTTCAGAAGCTCAGTGGGAACAGTTCCGGCCCGGCAAAATATCGGTTGAGCACTGTCTTTCAGAGTAATATGTAGAACAAAATTGTTAGCCTTGACCCAACCTACAGTAAACAGTTCCAGGAATTCTTTCCGCAAGCTAGCTACATCGTCTTTCGCATTGAATTGAGACGCTGACAACACATCATCCTGAATTTCAAAGCCAGATCTGTTCTCACAATCGCGTGATAGTAACAAAGTGAAAGTTAAAGTTCATGTATGCGAGCGATACATGGCAGACAAAGAACATTTTCTGTGAACAGGAATGTCTTGTCCATTATAAGCTGTCAGGTGCGTGCTAGCTTTAGACAGGCGTGAGGAGCGTAATTGTTCATATGTGTTACGATTCAGCAATTTAACAGACGAACGCGTGTTCAACTGAAATTTCACATGTATTGCACAAATGTGAAAATGTACATAAAGCTTGTTGGACTCGCTTAGCACTGAAGAAACTGTTCGCTTTCTAGTTTTGATGATGTCTGCAGCATGCTTGGAATACACTGCCTTAATGACATGGACCTTGTGACTAGAATTACGTGAGTGGGAAGGATTCTTATGGATGTTCTGTTGCAAACATGGATTGTGCGTGTCCTTTCCTTCCACAAGCGTAACACAGTGCTTATCTGTACAGGCAATCTCAGCATGTGTGCCGTGAATAGCACCGAGGGCATGACTTAATTCTGTTTGCCTCTTTAGAAGGCTTCTTGTGCGGCGTGGGGAAATGTTTACACGGCGTGGCTTGCGCAAACTGTTGCTGCGTAGCAGGCTGGTTGCGAGCAAGAGCCAACTCGACCAGATATTGTTGGCTCCTCAAACTTATCGGCCAACATGGCACCTGAGTCGTACTGATCTAGTGTTTGCACCATACTGAAATGATGGATCAGGCAGTTTCAAAATCTGTTCTCTATCTTTGACATCCGGTACATTGCACACGATCGCATCACGCAACGTAACATCCAAATATAAAGATTGATAAGCACATTTGAATTTGCATTTTCTCGTCATACCCTGCAAAGGTGTTACCCACTAGTGATAAGTTTGTTCTTTTCTTGCAATTAAGGAACTGATACCCAGCTGCTACCAAATTCACTTATTGGTCGTAATGGTTAGTTAGCGAATCTACAACCCGATCATACGAAAGTTATCTAGGAGTGGCGTTAGGAAATAGATTATGAATGAGTGTGAACACTGCTCTTCCTACCTTGGGCAAGAAACAGGGAAGTTTCGGAGTACCTGGTTCACTGAGGTCAATTATGTGGGCTTCAAACTGTTGCAACCACTCCAGCCATTCCTCTTCTTGTTCCTTAAACTGGCGGAAAGATGGTATAGCACTCGGAGCTGCTGTAGGTGCCCGCTGTACTGCGTTCGTTTGATTCGCCAGCAGCTGTTGTATCGTTTTGAGTAGAGATGCAATCTGTTGCGTCTGAAACTGAAACCACTGCATTAGCTGTATCGTATCTAACGCTGGCAGCTGTCGCACCTGAGCAGGGCTTGGGATAGGTAAGGTTGGTATATCGGAAGATGCAAAGGCAATAAGCAGACAAGGTAAGCAAGAAAAATAAGCACAAAAGCAAAGGAAAGCTCTGCAACGCCCAACTGAAGACACTGATTAGCAGAAACACTATAACAGTTTGTTAAAGCAAGGTGATACCCCTGCAAGAGAAGCAAATCTAGAATTAAGGCACCAGCGAAACAAAAGAAAAGTTCTGGCAGCTAGACACAGGCTTCACGCTGTGGAATCTGTGGACCTTTTTGTCGCCAATGTTACCGCGCGGAATTAGCCGAGCGGACTAAGGCGCTGCAGTCATGGACTGTGCGGCTGGTCCCGGCGGAGGTTCGAGTCCTCCTTCGGGCATGGGTGTGTGTGTTTGTCCTTAGGATAATTTAGGTTAAGTAGTGTGTAAGCTTAGGGACTGATGACCTTAGCAGTTGAGTCCCATAAGATTTCACACACATTTGAACATTTCAACATTTGTCGCCAATGTTGTGTTCTGCCTACTCATCGAATACGGGATGCCTAGGAAAACAGCTTTCTTGGATCGTTAGACATCAGTTCAAGCAAATCGTATTAACGAATGTTTATTGCAATAAGATAAATGACAGTATTTAACTTCGGGAATTTACAATGATGTGTAGCAAGGAATTGGCGACAATCAAGTAAGAAGTCTCTTCAGTGTATACAACTTGTAATACAAGTGAAACAATACAGTTTATGAGTCACTACTGTAGCGTTCGTAGAACTGCTAGTCTTCAACTGGGCTGCTGCCAGGTGGCGCGGCGCTTATGTCCTCTTCGTGTAGACGCCGCTGCTGCCTCGTTGTCCTAGAGAGGGTTCGGTGAGCGTGCTATTCGCCCTCTATGCCCTAACGTTCTTGACCGCGGTTTATTTTACACCAGAACAATTCTGCTCTCGTAAACAGACGACACGGCCAAGAGGAGCAAATGCTACCCACTTGTAAAACCCGAAGCAAACAGTAGTACTTTACTGATTGGCCACAAACCTGTCACACATAAATCCAGCTAAGTACTGAAATAATTTACCGGGCGCCTAAAATACTAATAAATGATAATGACAAGTAAAGCCTTTGTTTTTTAAGAAAGCAGG
Source organism: Schistocerca serialis cubense (assembly GCF_023864345.2). NCBI lineage: Eukaryota > Metazoa > Arthropoda > Insecta > Orthoptera > Acrididae > Schistocerca > Schistocerca serialis. Next base: position 109,385,267 of record NC_064642.1, on the reverse strand, counting down.
AGACTCGGCGCTCATTTTGCCCAAAGGCTTTCATCGCACGCCCACAACCATGTTACAACAACATTGAGGAAGTTAGTTCCTAGTCCGGCAACAGCCTCGCAGCAGCACGATACCAAACTGAATGACAATGAACTACTCAACTTGAGGCTGGAACGGAGATCCGCAAAAGCGTGTGTGACCCACTAGCACCTAGGCCTCGTGCGATGACGGACAAGCAGTGGAAGTAGAAAGGGAAACAGGTCGCTGCCCCGGACCAGGAGAACAGAATGCGTCAACCGCTGCCGACAAAAAGATGCTATATACCTAACAACCAACACCAAACAAGTTTGACAGAAACAAAGAATCACAGAAGTACTTACATGGCCAATTAAAGATTATTTTTAAGGAAACCAACTATTAATGCTTCAGTATAGGAGCGCCCCGCCCATACACACAGAAAGTCAACCTTCCTAGCAATAACAAGAAACAATGTACAAAGTCATATGAAAGAATAATTACATAACAATTCAAACAAGATTAAGTAAATCAAGGTATACCTCTACTGACGCCTCCTATCGAATAATAGACGCTGCGATTTGGATAAGCAACAAATGGCAGATGGCTCGTTAAAATATACACCTATAACCTGAAGGGCTCATCAACAGTGAGAAAGAGAGTGTGCAAATACAAACACACACACACACACACACACACACACACACACACACACACACACATGACCCAAACAATACTTACCTTTTGGCTGAGCACACAGAACTTTAGGCCTAATTCAATTAGTCGTCCCACGAAGGGCCTTAAGTTCTACAACAAACAGAAATTACAATCAGTAGTATCAAGTACTCAATGACAACAAACAAAGATTTCAAGTACGAGAATGATATTAAAACGTAATACCATGTCGGTTGCAGAAACCCTCAGATTGACGCACATTGGTCTAAAAGTGGTCACTGGAAGGCATAAAAGATCCAGATTCCTGGCAAGCTCACACCAGGTCAGAATCCTTAAGTACAGTACTTACTGAACGGACTTCATACACAATTTCTAATAAATTACAAGGAGGCCAATAGCTTCAGGACACCAGGTAGGCACCGGATAATACAGCCCACCTCCTCATAGCTGCTAACATTTTTTTCCAATACATCTCGGCGTATTTAGCACATCATAACTGACTGATGCACTTGGTAACCACGTTGCACGCGACGAGAGCCGCTGCTTGCCCGCTAAACTCATCGGTAGCAACGGTCAACGACCCTGGAAAACGCAGGCCCAGTTGCCCTACGATCAACGGTTACAACTCGCTGCAATCGCCAGGACACCAAGTACTCAGGCACACCCGTCCAGCTCAGCGTCCAACACACCACTCACAACACAGCCCCAGAGGGAACACATTACCGATGATACGACGAGGGCCATTGTCGATGGGACACGCGCAAAAGTGGCGCTAGTACGAGGTGCATTCATGTTCTAAGGCCTCCGATTTTTTTTCTAATTAGCTACTCACCCGAAATCGATGAAACTGGCGTTACTTCTCGACGTAATCGCCCTGCAGACGTACACATTTTTCACAACGCTGACGCCATGATTCCATGGCAGTGGCGAAGGCCTCTTTAGGAGTCTGTTTTGACCACTGGAAAATCGCTGAGGCAATAGCAGCACGGCTGGTGAATGTGCGGTCACGGAGAGTGTCTTTCATTGTTGGAAAAAGCCAAAAGTCACTAGGATCCAGGTCAGGTGAGTAGGGAGCATGAGGAATCACTTCAAAGTTGTTATCACGAAGAAACTGTTGCGTAACGTTAGCTCGATGTGCAGGTGCGTTGTCTTGGTGAAACAGCACACGCGAAGCCCTTCCCGGACGTTTTTGTTGCAGTGCAGGAAGGAATTTGTTCTTCAAAACATTTTCATAGGATGCACCTGTTACCGTAGTGCCCTTTGGAACGCAATGGGTAAGGATTACGCCCTCGCTGTCCCAGAACATGGACACCATCATTTTTTCAGCACTGGCGGTTACCCGAGATTTTTTTGGTGGCGGTGAATCTGTGTGCTTCCATTGAGCTGACTGGCGCTTTGTTTCTGGATTGAAAAATGGCACCCACATCTCATCCATTGTCACAACCGACAAAAAGAAAGTCCCATTCATGCTGTCGTTGCGCGTCAACATTGCTTGGCAACATGCCACACAGGGAGCCATGTGGTCGTCCGTCAGCATTCGTGGCACCCACCTGGACGACACTTTTCGCATTTTCAGGTCGTCATGCAGGATTGTGTGCACAGAACCCACAGAAATGCCAACTCTGGAGGCGATGTGTTCAACAGTCATTCGGCGATCCCCCAAAACAATTCTCTCCACTTTCTCGATCATATCGTCAGACCGGCTTGTGCGAGCCCGAGGTTGTTTCGGTTTGTTGTCTCATGATGTTCTGCCCTCATTAAACTGTCGCACCCACGAAACTTTCGACACATCCATAACTCCATCATCACATGTCTCCAACTGTCGATGAATTTCAATTGGTTTCACACCACGCAAATTCAGAAAACGAATGATTGCACGCTGTTCAAGTAAGGAAAACGTCGCCATTTTAAGTATTTAAAACAGATCTCATTCTCGCCGCTGGCGGTAAAATTCCATCTGCCGTACGGTGCTGCCAACTCTGGGACGTATTGACGTTGAACGCGGCCTCATTTTAAATCAATGCGCATGTTTCTATCTCTTTCCAGTCCGGAGAAAAAAAATCGGAGGCCTTAGAACAAGAATGCACCTTGTAGGATTGCGGGGGCGCCCTCGCTGAGGCCGCACGGCTCATTATCTTACGAATGATTTTCCTAGTACCAAATGATCATCAACTGTACATGTAACTAGTAGTGCACATTTTCAACAGAGGCAATCCTGCCTGTGACTTCTGGCCACTCACTTTATCTCTAGCCACCATCAGGGAAGCAGGCGACTACTAGGGTGCTGAACCACACCATCGCCTGAACTACTACATCCAGGAAGAACCTTTATAACAAAAGTGAAATTGATCAATGGACACAAAGACGTCATAGATCTTTTCAAACACAGTATTTTCAGCAGCTTTGCAGTCATGTTTTCTCACAGTTCTAAAAGGAAGAGTACTACTACATCTGACAAGATTCATTTTTTTTTTATTTATTTGTGATAAGTTTGTATGGGACGAACCTGCTGAGGTCATCGGTCTCTAGGCTTATGCACTACTCATTCTAACTTAAACTAACTTATGCTGAAGACAACACACACACCCATGCCTGAGGATGTCTGGCAAGTCAGCCAATTATTATGCTCTATGAGGTGCTATCCAAAATTTTCGGACTCGTGCTGCCATCTGTTGAAAACCTTATCTTTGGACTTACAGTCACCATCAGTTCCCATTTGCACGTACACACCGGTCACAGCGCTTCTGCCACTGGTGAAACGTTTTCGGGAAGTCCTGTTCTTTGAGGGTGTTTATCACTGCCAGCGATGCTTCTTGAATCCTCTCTAGAGTGTCGAACCGACAGCCTTTCAAATTGAGTTTCAGTTTTGGGAATAGCGCGAAGTCGCAAGGTGCCAAATCTGGCGAGTACGGTGGGTGGGGTATAACCGCCATGTTGTTATTGGCCAAAAGGTCCTGGTGAGCAAGGACGTGTGACAGGGCGCATCGTTGTAATGCAGCATCCAGTTCCCCTGATGCCAAAGTTCGGGCCATCGTCGCCGCACCTTTTCACCGAGCTGTCGCAAAACATCACAGTAGTATGTAGAATTCCCTGTTTGATTGGGTGGGACGAATTCTTCATGCACAATTCCCTTGGTATCAAAGAAAACGAGGGTCATGCTCTTCACTTTACTCTCCACCTGTTCCTCTTTTTTGGGTCTTGGAGAACCCAGGCTCGTCCTCTGTGATTATTGTTGCTTTGTCTCTTAGTCATAACCATAAATCCAGCTCTCGTTGCCAGTGTTTAACTGTGACAAGAAGGTTGGATCATTAGATGCGTTCTGACGAAGGTCTGTGCACAATTCATCATGCTGCGCCTTCTGATCAGAAGTTAAGATCCTTGGCACAAATTTTGCGGTGACACGATGCATGCCAAATTCATCAGTCAACATCCATTGACATGTTCCATAATCAACACCCACTTCATCGGCATGGTCTTGAATAGTTCGACGTCGATCCGCACGAACCAATTGTTGAAGTTCGGCTACAATGTCTGGCGTTGTGCAACTACCAGGCCTTCCAGTGTGAGCATCATCTTCGATGTCTGTAAGGCCGGACCTGAACCGAGCATGCCAGTCAAACACACGTGTATGGCTCATTCTCTGTCCCCCAAACACTTGTTGAATCATTGCAAGGGTCTCCATAGCACTTTTATCGAGATCCGAACAGAATTTGATACACACGCGATGTTCTGTTCATGGATTCATTGTAAAATCGCCACGCACCAAACACAGAGTATTACAGAAATCACTGTGGACACGCAACACGTCCTCCCAGCTGAGTGCCACTCCGCACACTGACTCATCAGATACGAAGCTCTCGCCACCTAGCAGTGCAAAGATGTACTAATCCTACTTTCCAGATGGCAGCACCAGTCACGAAAATTTTGGATTCCGCCTCGTACATATAGGGTTGTCAGACATATTCTGAATAACTTTTAAGGAGGTTGCAAGGTAGGTTGTGCTAGAAATACTTGTGAAGAAAAAGGCTGGAATAATTGCGTCGTTTCCGAGTTAATTAGCATTGGGCGCGTGCAAATTCAAGCGGCCGCAAATACAAATAGTGTTAGTTGTTCCCATAGTAAGATGATAAATTACCCTCACATATCCAATTTTGTTTCGTTCTCTTTTTTGGTTTTATGAAACCAAACGAAGAATGTGTTGGCGACACCATTTCTGGCGGGCCGCTTCAATCTGCGAGCGACTGCCTGACTGGCTAATCTGGATGCTAATTGATACGGAAACGGTCCTACGTATCGAATTTTTTTTCTTGAAGCGTTATTTCTTAGCACGATCTCCCCTGTAGCAACCTTACAAATTTCTAGACTGTTTGTGACCACCATGCATATCGTAGAAATGCCCTACTTGGAAAGTACGAATTTGCAATCGTATGAATTTTTGAAATGTTAATAAAATTGCCAATAAACTGTCAAAAAGATATTTTACAATATTGCTTCATATGATGGAATTAGAGAGTGAGCAAAAATAAGAAGTATCTTGAAAGAAACACACAAATGCGGGAACTGGGCAGTTTTTCTTCTAATTAATTGTGTTCCTCTGTGAGTGTTATGGGACATTTGAAAAGTGTTACGTAAAAGTCACTGCATCGTGCAGAAATTTGTTGTTGTGTTCCTCTGTGAGTGTTATGGGACATTTGAAAAGTGTTTCATAAAAGCCACTGCATCGTGCAGAACTTTGTTGTGCAAGCTTTTGTAGATCCTTTACTTTTGTCCTCGTTTTTGGATCACTACTAGTGTTGTATGCCTTCTCGTGAGGTATACTCGAGGGGAAAGTGTAGGATGTATGAGAAATCGCGTACCTGGCTAGAAAATCAATGTACTCAAAAACAACAACCTCTCATACCATCTACAGGCCTCATGGCCATAAACTAGAAATAAGAAGTGATGAACAGATAGAAGTGATGCAGTCTAGCACTACAGTTCGTTGAGGCATTGTATCAGTCACATTCCACTTTGTCTGTATGCCGTTTTTTCTATCTTTGGCTTATCTAATTTGGATGATGCTCCATAAACAGATTATGAGCACACATTTTCCTTGAGAATAGTCACAGCTAGATGATGAGAATGGCATGTGACAGTGTAACATCAGTACGTACTTGGAAGATTCCAGCGACGCAGAGTACAAATTCAGTTCCGTGAATAGAAATTGGAGATATAATTGACTTGGATAAAAGCTGGACTATGATGACGAAGCAGGTAAGAAAATGGCAGCTATGAGGATGTAATGTGATTCTTCTCTTCTTGCAGAATTACCGGCGTCAGTACCCCTAGAAAGAGGTGGGAATGATTATGGAATTAGCAGTCATTCACGAAATGTTATGTCAGTTGATAACTCTGCTGGTATTTAAAGGAAGTGGCAGCATATAGCGCAAAAGACTGAAAACTATGGCGAGGGCGTTGTTCTGGGTGCATGGTACTTCACATATTATCTTGTGGACTCGCATTCGGGAGGATGCCGGTTCAAACCCGCGTCCGGGCATTCTGATTTAGGTTTTCCGTAATTTCCCTAAGTTTGCTTGAGGAAAATGCCGGGATGGTCCCTTTGAAAGGGCACAGCGGATTTCCTTCCCCATCCTTCCCTCATCCGATGGAACTGATGACCTCGATGTTTGGCCCCCTCCCCCAAATCAACCAGCCATCATCTTCCCTGTGCAGCCTGCATCCACATATCCACATATCCCAAAGTTAACATAATGTCGTCATAATTACAACAGCAGGGCCTCTAACACATGGGAGAATTTGCACCTTCATAGTTATTCGAGGCTCCTGCTCCTTCATCTCCACTAGTCAAACTACTAACAGCATTGTGGGAGAAGAACCCTTATTTTCAAAAGATGTAGCTGAAGAACACGGCAAATCAGTAACGCCAGGGCCCAGTACCATTTCTCAGCATGATGCCCTCAAGGACATTTTGCCAAGTCCAGAGAAAAAAATTATCGTCTCGGAAGAGGAAAACAGAGACATCAGCTAGACTCACTTCAGATGAAAACCTGGAAAACCTCCGCAGCAAGAGAAAGCTTTGTCAACAAGGCACAAGGAAAGCAATGATCAAATCCAGCAAGAAAAATAAACAGAAATGTGCGTCTGTTAGTAATGATGAAAGAAGTGTACCAAACTTCAATTCGCTAGCGGACAACGATAATAATTGTGGATTTTGTTTATTGAATTATTATAGTGCAGAATCAGTAGCCAAGGGTGACTGGATTCGCAGCCAGAAATGTAGTGTTTAGTACCACGAAGTATGCGTTGGTGTCCGAGGGGAAAAGTGCTTTTTGTGTGGAAGATGCCAGTGATCAAAATTGTACCAGGAAGTGATCACAATAGTATTTTTGATCGATTTCTCTCAATTCTGTAATCTTTTTTTGTGTTTATACTAACATTTGTAATTGCGTGATATTTGTGTTAGATATTCATTAAACATCCAAGAACAAATGCCATAGTTAAAACAATTTCTTTTCTCAATATATTTCCAGTTACAATAACATTTGTCCGAAATGATCGCAATTGCACCACCTAACCCTAAGTATAAAAAGAAGCATTTCTGCAGAAACTAACAGTTCATCTCAGTACCTCGTCCCCTACCTTCCAAACTTTACAGACGCTCTCATGCGAAACTTGCAGAACTAGTGCACCTGAAAGAAAGGATATTGCGGAGATATGGCTTAGCCACAGCCTGGGGGATGTTTCCAGAATGAGATTTTATATCTACATCTGCATCTACATTTTTACTCCGCAAGCCACCCACAGATGTGTGGCGGAGGTCACTTTACGTGCCACTGTCATTACCTCCCTTTCCTGTTCCAGTCACGTATGGTTCGCGGGAAGAACGACTGCCGGAAAGCCTCCGTGCGCGCTCGAATCTCTCTAATTTTACATTCGTGATCTCGTCGGGAGGTATAAGTAGGGGGAAGCAATATATTTGATACCTCAACCAGAAACGCACCCTCTCGAAACCTGGACGGAAAGCTACACCGCGATGCAGAGCGCCTCTCTTGCAGAGTCTGCCACTTGAGTTTGCTAAACATCTCCGTAACGCCTACCAAATAACCCTGTGACGAAACGCGCCGCTCTTCTTTGGATCTTCTCTACCTCCTCTGTCAACCCAACCTGGTACGGATCCCACACTGATGAGCAATACTCAAGTAAAGCTCTAACGAGTGTTTTGTAAGCTACCTCCTTTGTTGATGGACTACATTTTCTAAGGACTCTCCCAATGAATCTCAACCTGGCACCCGCCATACCAACAATTAATTTTATATGGTCATTCCACTTCAAATCGTTCCGTACGCAGACTCCCAGATATTTGACAGAAGTAACTGCTACCAGTGTTGGTTCCGCTGTCATATAATCATACAATAAAGGATCCTTCTTTCCATGTATTAGCAATACATTACATTTGTCTATGTTAAGTGTCAGTTGCCACTCGCTGCACCAAGTGCCTATCCGCTGCAGGTCTTCCTGCATTTCGCTGCAATTTTCTAATGCTGCAACTTCTCTGTATACTACAGCATCACCGCGAAAAGCCACAGTCTGCAGCGGAGTGTGCACTGATATGGCCGGCCGGGGTGGCAAAGCGGTTCTAGGCGCTACAGCCTGGAACCGCGCGACCGCTACGGTCGCAGGTTCAAATCCTGCCTCGGGCGTGGATGTGTGATGTCATTAGGTTAGTTAGGTTTAAGTAGTTCTAAGTTCTAGAGGACTGACGACCTCAGCAGTTACGTAGCATAGTGCTCAGAGCCATTTGAACCATTTTGCACTGATATGAAACTTCCTGGCAGATTAAAACTATGTGCCGGACCGACACTCGAACTCCGGCTCTTTGCCTTTCGCGGGCAAGTGCTCTATCATCTGAGCTACCCAAGCACGACTCACACCCCGTCCTCACAGCTTTAATTCCGCCAGTACCTCGTCTCCTACCTTCCAAACTTTCCAGAAGCTCTCCTGCGAACCTCGCAGAACTAGCACTCCTGAAATAAAGGATATTGCGGAGACATGAGTTAGGCGCTTGCCCGCGAAAGGCAAATGTCCCGAGTTCGAGTCTCGGTCCGGCACATACGAGGGCAGTTCAATAAGTAATGCAACACATTTTTTTTCTGAAACAGGGGTTGTTTTATTCAGCATTGAAAGACACCAGGTTATTCCCCAATCTTTTAGCTACACAACACTATTTTTCTACGTAATCTCCATTCAATGCTACGGCCTTACGCCACCTTGAAATGAGGGCCTGTATGCCTGCACGGTACCATTCCACAGGTCGATGTCGGAGCCAACGTCGTACTGCATCAATAACTTCTTCATCATCCGCTTAGTGCCTCCCACGGATTGCGTCCTTCATTGGGCCAAACATATGGAAATCCGACGGTGCGAGATCGGGGCTGTAGGGTGCATGAGGAAGAACAGTCCACTGAAGTTTTGTGAGCTCCTCTCGGGTGCGAAGACTTGTGTGAGGTCTTGCGTTGTCATGAAGAAGGAGAAGTTCGTTCAGATTTTTGCGCCTACGAACACGCTGAAGTCGTTTCTTCAATTTCTGAAGAGTAGCACAATACACTTCAGAGATGATCGTTTGACCATGGGGAAGGACATCGAACAGAATAACCCTTTCAGCGTCCCAGAAGACTGTAACCATGACTTTACCGGCTGAGGGTATGGCTTTAAACTTTTTCTTGGTAGGGGAGTGGGTGTGGCGCCACTCCATTGATTGCCGTTTTGTTTCAGGTTCGAAGTGATGAACCCATGTTTCATCGCCTGTAACAATCTTTGACAAGAAATTGTCACCCTCAGCCACATGACGAGCAAGCAATTCCGCACAGATGGTTCTCCTTTGCTCTTTATGGTGTTCGGTTAGACAACGAGGGACCCAGCGGGAACAAACCTTTGAATATCCCAACTGGTGAACAATTGTGACAGCACTACCAATAGATATGTCAAGTTGAGCACAGAGTTGTTTGATGGTGATCCGTCGATCATCTCGAACGAGTGTGTTCGCACGCTCCGCCATTGCAGGAGTCACAGCTGTGCACGGCCGGCCCGCACGCGGGAGATCAGACAGTCTTGCTTGACCTTGCGGCGATGATGACACACGCTTTGCCCAACGACTCACCGTGCTTTTGTCCACTGCCAGATCACCGTAGACATTCTGCAAGCGCCTATGAATATCTGAGATGCCCTGGTTTTCCGCCAAAAGAAACTCGATCACTGCCCGTTGTTTGCAACGCACATCCGTTACAGACGCCATTTTAACAGCTCCGTACAGCGCTGCCACCTGTCGGAAGTCAATAAAACTATACGAGACGAAGCGGGAATGTTTGAAAATATTCCACAAGAAATTTGCGGTTTTTTCAACCAAAATTGGCCGAAAAAAAAATGTGTTGCATTACTTATTGAACTGCCCTCGTAGTTTTATTCCGCCAGGAAGTTTCATATCAGCGCACACTCCTCTACAGAGCGAAAATCTCATTCTGGAGTTCATCTCAGTTTGGACTTCTATGGGAAGTACTAGCTTCTGATGGTGATACTGCTGTGGTAATCGCAATTCGATTGTGTGTTGTACGTGACAGTGTTTGTAAGCTGTAACTACCTGTGCCCGCATCGAGCCGACCGTAACGCAAGGCGCCTCTGTTGCTGTTCCCGGGACGCAGTGCCGCTGTTCAACGTGACGGCGGTGGCGGGCGAGTCTGCGCGGCTGCCCTGCGACATCTCGACGCCGGAGCTGGGCGACGCCGTGCTGCTGGTGCTCTGGTACCGCGAGGACCTGGGCACGCCCGTCTACAGGTAGGCGGCCGCGGCTCACCTCAGTACAACAACACGTTACCACGCTAACAGAACATTTGCAGAAGCTACAAGCGTCTACAGTTACATCTACACTCGCCCACTTACCTTCATCCGACATCAGATATAGTCTGTCGGTAAACTGAAGAGCGAGCGCGCGAGTCCCCACTCTGCCTACCCTGCTACGTCACAGAGCGCTTGTACAGGCTGTTTCACAACGTAGTACAGTCCCTGCCACGGCGCGCGCTTTAAATCTGTGACGACGCCATGTACAGATACGTCCAGGCTGCGTTTATTTTTAGACAAATGCGTTAGGAGTGTAAGGAAAACAAAAGACGATAGCTTCTTCGAAAAAAAAACATTATAGAGTGAATAACATTAACATAAGAATGGAAGACTTCAAGAAGAATATAATAATTCCAATCCCAAAGAAAGCAGGTGTTGACAGATGTGAAAATTACCGAACTATCAGTTTAATAAGTCACAGCTGCAAAATACTAACGCGAATTCTTTACAGACGAATGGAGAAACTGGTAGAAGCGGACCTCGGAGAAGATCAGTTTGGATTCCGTAGAAAGGTTGGAACACGTGAGGCAATACTAACCTTACGACTTATCTTAGAAGAAAGATTAAGAAAAGGCAAACCTACGTTTCTAGCATTTGTAGACTTAGAGAAAGCTTTTGACAATGTTAACTGGAATACTCTCTTTCAAATTCTGAAGATGGCAGGGGTAAAATACAGGGAGCGAAAGGCTATTTACAATTTGTACAGAAACCAGATGGCAGTTATAAGAGTCGAGGGGCATGAAAGGGAAGCAGTGGTTGGGAAAGGAGTGAGACAGGATTGTAGCCTCTCCCCGATGTTATTCAATCTGTATATTGAGCAAGCAGTAAAGGAAACAAAAGAAAAATTCGGAGTAGGTATTAAAATTCATGGAGAAGAAGTAAAAACTTTGAGGTTCGCCGATGACATTGTAATTCTGTCAGAGACAGCAAAGGACTTGGAAGAGCAGTTCAACGGAATGGACAGTGTCTTGAAAGGAGGATATAAGGTGAACATCAACAAAAGCAAAACGAGGATAATGGAATGTAGTCAAATTAAATCGGGTGATGCTGAGGGAATTAGATTAGGAAATGAGACACTTAAAGTAGTAAAGGAGTTTTGCTATTTAGGGAGTAAAATAACTGATGATGGTCGAAGTAGAGAGGATATAAAATGTAGACTGGCAATGGCAAGGAAATCGTTTCTGAAGAAGAGAAATTTGTTAACGTCGAGTATAGATTTAAGTGTCAGGAAGTCGTTTCTGAAAGTATTTGTATGGAGTGTAGCCATGTATGGAAGTGAAACATGGACGAAACTAGTTTGGACAAGAAGAGAATAGAAGCTTTCGAAATCTGGTGCTACAGAAGAATGCTGAAGATAAGGTGGGTAGATCACGTAACTAATGAGGAGGTATTGAATAGGATTGGGGAGAAGAGAAGTTTGTGGCAAAACTTGATTAGAAGAAGGGATCGGTTGGTAGGACATGTTTTGAGGCATCAAGGGATCACAAATTTAGCATTGGAGGGCAGCATGGAGGGTAAAAATCGTAGAGGGAGACCAAGAGATGAATACACTAAGCAGATTCAGAAGGATGTAGGTTGCAGTAGGTACTGGGAGATGAAGAAGCTTGCACAGGATAGAGTAGCATGGAGAGCTGCATCAGACCAGTCTCAGGACTGAAGAGCACAAGAACAACAACAACATTAACATAAGAACGGAAGTCAGGATTCTACTACAAACATAGAACCGAATACCTATTCATATGAATGTATGTTCCCCTATTCGTAAGACGAACCAGATATAGTGCAATCAGTCTGTAGAATTTAAGGCTTGTTCTTACTTTGTGTTTCTACTACAAGGTAGAAGTTTTCTTTGAAGGGCTGCATTAAAACTTAACACTTCTAGCAACACGACGAGTGTTTAAAAAGTAACCAGAAATATACAATTACGTGTGTTGTATTAGTTCGATTCGCACTGCCTTTTTGTCTCTGTCTTCGTAAACATGTCTGAACAGTATTTCCAGGTAAATCCCATTTCACGCAATGTCTTGTGTAAAACATCTTTCTGCAAGGAAAATGTATTTTTTGTTTCACGCCAGTGAGTAACTTCCGTCATGTGGTTTATGTAAAAGTCCTCCATCGTTTCTCGAATGACCAATTTTAGAAACTGTCTGTAACGATGGGTTTCCTCCTTAAATTATTAGTAATCCTTCGCGGCGATTCCAGTAAACCATGCGCCTTGTTTTCGCGTTCCTTTCTTGTGCGTCCTATTGTGGCGACGCTGACGTTTGCATAAACTGCAGCCCATTGATTGGGACTGGTAATATTAGCCAACAGTTCTTTTTGTGCAGCCTCCTTAACACAAGCTGTAATAACGTTACAGACGATCGAACGCTCGTTCTGCGCAAATATCTCCTCTTCTTCGTATTCTGCGCATTTTCTTGCAATGCAGGGCGATTATCCATCACTTCCGGATACTGAAGTATATCAGTGAGTACACAAAGTCAAGTAACTGAGATTGGCAACTAACAAGGGAACCTCCCCATCGCACCCCCCTCAGATTTAGTCATACGTTGGCACAGTGGATAGGCCTTGAAAAACTGAACACAGATCAATCGAGAAAACAGGAAGAAATTGTGTGGAACTATGAAAAAATAAGCAAAATATACAAACTGAGTAGTCCATGCTCACGATATGTAACATTAAGGATAGTACTACCTCAGTAGCGCCGTTGTCCTGTGATTAGCGTGAGCAGCTGTGGAACCAGAGGTCCTTGGTTCGAATTTTCCCCAGAGTGAAAATTTTAATTTTTTATTTTCAGACAATTATCAAAGTTCAGGCACACACACACACACAATCAACTTTGTTCTCCAAAATTCCAGAACATGTTCAGATTTGCTTGGACATATGCAGGATTTGACGGTCTACACACGGAAAAATTTCAAAACGTTAAAAAGATATGTTTTGACAGAGCACAGGGAAAACTGTCTGACTGTTGCAGTCATTTGTTGCAGTTTATGTGGCAAACTCTTATGTTTTCATCACTTTTTTGGGAGTGATTATCATACCCACAAGAAAACCTAAATTGGGCAAGGTAGAAGAATCTTTTTACCTATTCGCCAAGTGTACAAGTTAGGTGGGTCGAGAACATATTCCTGTCATGTGACGCAGATGCCGTCGCCAGTGTAGTATAGAATATAACAGACGTGTTTTCCTGTGGAGGAATCGGTTGACTTATGACCTTGCGATCAAATGTTTTCGGTTCCCATTGGAGAGGCACATCCTTTCGTCTACTAATCGCACGGTTTTGCGGTGCGGTCGCAAAACACAGACACTAAACTTATTACAGTGAACAAAGACGTCAATGAACGAACGGACAGATCATAACTGTGAAAATAAAGAAATTAAATTTTTCACTCGAGCGAGGACTTGAACCAAGGATCTCTCGTTCCACTGCTGCTCACGTTAACCACGGGACCACGGCGCTCCTGATGTCACACTGTCCTTGATGTTGCATATGTTGCACATAGACTACTCAGTTTGTATATTTTGCTTAATTTTTTCATAGTTCTGCACAACTTCTTCCTGTTTTCTCGATTGATCTGTGTTCAGTTTTTCAAGGCCTATCCACTGTGCCAACTTATAACTAAATCTGACGGGGGTGCGATGGGGAGGTTCCCTTGTAAGATCCCACGAACAGAAACGACGTATAACACTGCACGCCGAACTACACCGCTAGACAGTTAACAGGCAACTGATTTTGGGTTGTCCTGTAGGGCAGTGGCGGGGTTCTTCCGGGAAAGGCCACTTCCCCCAGCAAAAGCGTTGCTCGCTGTTGAGTTTACAGACAGACTATACGAGTAACCTACCAACTTTTCCCTCCTTCACTGCCCATTCACTGATTGTGTGTGAGAAAAGTGACTGCCGTGAAAGGTCAGTATGGGCTCTTGTTTATGTGACGCTTTTCGACGTGGTCATTTCGCGAGACACACTGATAATCCAAAGCATTATGACCACTGCCCGCCGGCCGGGGTGGCCGAGTGGTTCTAGGCACTACAGTCTGGAACCGCGCGACCGCTACGGTATCAGGTTCGAATCCTGCCTCGGGCATGGATATGTGTGATGTCCTTAGGTTAGTTTGGTTTCAGTAGTTCTAAGTTCAAGGGGACTGATGACCTCAGAAGTTAAGTCCCATAGTGCTCAGAGCTATTTGAACCATTTTTGGACCATCGCCCACCGTGACATATGATGCCGCTAGTGGCGTGGCGGCACGCGTCGCAGTAACAGAATCATGTAGGCGGAGCAGTTACGAACGGATGATCACCATGTCGAAAAGATGGACAGCAAGTGGAGAAAAACATTGAGATAAGCGTCTTTGACAAAAGGCAGATTGTTATTATGCAGGGACCCTGAGCGAGTATATCCCTGCGGAGGTTCGAGTCCTCCCTCGGGCATGGGTATGTGTGTTTGTTCAAAAAAATGGTTCAAATGGCTCTGAGCACTATGGGACTTAACATCTATGGTCATCAGTCCCCTAGAACTTAGAACTACTTAAACATAACTAACCTACGGACATCACACAACACCCAGTCATCACGAGGCAGAGAAAATCCCTGACCCCGCCGGGAATCGAACCCGGGAATGTGTGTTTGTCCTTAGGATAATTTAGGTTAAGTAGTGTATAAGCTTAGGGACTGATGACCTTAGCAGTTAAGTCCCATTAGATTTCACACACATTTGAACATTTTTGAACGAGTATCTCCAAAACGGAAAGAGATAGGACAGTGAAACTATTACTAGGCGCTAAATGATTGGACGTCCACGACTCTTTACAGAACGTGGGGTCCCGATGCTTGCCTGCTGTGCAAAGTAGGTTCATGGTATACAAGAAACTATCAGCCTCGATTGCGGCAATGAAATCAACCCTTACCTAGGTGTCAGCTCAAATAATTGAGCCTTATTTAGAAGATATACCTGTGTAGCGCGTAGTGAAATTGATCTCTGTCGGTCGATAAAGTATAAGGGCGATGAAAGGCTATTGCACGTCCGTTCACGCAATTACCATATTTTTTACACGAAAACGTAATTTGACCTATGCTGGTCATTTGCCATTACATGGCGATGGAGTGGCGTTGTTCGTTCACTCACGAGTTACTTTTAGTAATAAGAAAAAAAAAATCTTGATAATATTCTTTATTTAGTGCGTGTCATCAATAAGACGTATATCTACATCAACTGATAAAAACACCTACTCGACCATCTGTGTACAGGTTAACCGAGATTATTGCATTATGGCGTTTACATACTACAGTTTCGCTGTTTTATGTCCTATGTCATCTTTCATTAATAACGATGGGTGCGTTATGCAGCATTCGTTGTGAAAGGGCCGATATATTCTAGTAGTGTGAGTCGGGGTAGTGTGTTCGAACTTGCATAAATCCATGCATGGTTTGTTACATTTTAGTCATAACCTGGTGCTTTATATTTAAGAGATTCAACCTTTCTATAAGTAATTTGTTTTAAGATATAACAGCGTTGGTCTATTATCTTTGACATTCATGGTCTCAGTTAGAGATTTAGAGATGCGCAATGTTCCCCACCATGTTTTTTTTTTTTCAGCGCATTATCTAGTCCTACTTAGTTTCACGTGAGCTCCCGAGGCCCACCGCACGGCGTCCATGGAGACGAGACGCACGCCAGAGCTTTCGTTAAGTCTTGGTGTTGTCTTAGTACTTACTTACCGCTTTTTTAAAATGTGACTACGCCTATTCAGGCTGTTCTAGTTTTATTTCTAGACCAAGCCCCCTTAGACAAATTATAGATTTCGGTATATCTTCTGAAGAAGGCTCAATTATTTGCGCTGAAACCTAGGTAAAGGTTGGTTTCATTACCGCAATCGAGGCTGATAGTTTCATATATATTAGATTATCACGATTGCTGACTGGGCTGTAATCTTGAAAATACAAAAATGGTGATCTGTGGTATCTTTGCCAAAAGATCAGAAAGCTGGACCACACCAAAGAGTTTCGGAGCACACCGTTCAGCGTACATTGTTGAACAAAGAGTTCCGCAGTAGACCACCTGTAAATGTTCACATGTTGATCTAACGACATCGTCAATTACGACTGCAGTGGGCACGGGACCATCGAGATTCGTCCATCGGTCAGCGGAAAAGTGTCGGTTCTTCGGCTGAATCACATTTTTGCTACACAACGACGGTTGTCTCCATAAACGCCGTCGTCGAAGTGAACGGCAGCTCGAAACGTGCAGCGCGCCATGGACGCAGGTTGGTGGGAGCAGTATTGTACTACGGCATACATTCTCCTGCACTTGTATGTGACCAGTGGTAGCAATCAAGACACATTGACACCTGCGTACAACCTGCATTCGTTCATGCCAGATATCTCCTCCGACAGCGATGTCATCTTTTAGTAGTATAATCGCCGTTTCTAGCAGCCAGAACCGTACTACAGTGGTTTGAGGAGCATTATACTGAACTCACGCTGATATCTCGCCAGCGAATTTCGCCTGATGTGATTCCAACGAAGCCCATTCGGGTCGCTGTCGGCCCGTTATTTGCCCTAATTACGTAACCAGTGCGTAGGCATCTAATGCCAGTTACCTCCCCAAACCTGACAACAAACTATCGCGTACCTTATACGCAGAATCGGTAATGTATTTCGTCCCGAAGGCGGACAAACACGCTCTTAAGCAGGTGATCATAATGTTTTGGCTGATCCGTGTACATGGGAGGCAGTGATATATTGCCGGCTCTCCCTTCAACGAACGCTCCCTAAGTGTACACACTGCACCTGCCCCTGTTGCACAACGCCTGAATCTCAGTCAAGCATCTGCTTTCCCTACACTTTGGTTTATGTGATCATTCTACCTTCGGTAGTCCGGATGTTTCCTGTGAACTGTGTACTGCAATAGCACCGGCTTCTTCGTTTATTTATGCGCAGTACGTTACGTATATCTCCGTTCGAACTGCCAGACCCTGAGCCAATCGTCGAAGTTCAGTTGGTCTTCTTGTACTATTTTGCTACAGTCTTCGTTCGCTACAATCTGCTTCTGGACTGATCTCACAATCTGCGAACAGCCTCAAAGGTCTTCCAATGCGTTCCACAATGTAATATGTAAACAGTCACGGCCCTGTAACAAACACTTGTAAACCCTGTAACATTCTGTTGAGGTATTCTTGAAATTACCTCTTCATCTCTTTATATTTTGTTCCGTTAAGATTGAAACTCTTTCTTCTGTTTGGCAGGAAATTTGGATTTCAATCACAGACCTGGTTCGATACTTTATAAGCTACATATTCCATTGTGGGAAGCATCGGAAGCTCTGTGTGTCATGGACTACTTATTGATCACGTTTCCAGTAGCCGATACTGTTAGTGACTGTAATCCACATTTCCTTTCAGACAGAACACAGTTTTTCATTCTTAAAGGTGAGAGGCACCCACATGCCTTGCTCATACTGTGGCATCAAGCAGTCAGGCCTGCAAGATGAGTGGTCTGCCAAGCGAGTGGATTCATTCTTATTTATCGAGTAACATGAACTGTAGTACTCACAATTAAGTTACAAATTATTCTCATGTATGAATATTACACAACGGAAACGCACATCTGACTATTAGTAATTTACACTACTCTGACTGTTCACTACGCACTGGCAATACCACATTTTCTTTTTTTTTTATTTTTTATTTAACGGCTTTTATCAACACGTGGCCATCGCACTGAATATGAATGGCGCACACATTATAAATTCAGGATATCATGACAACATAAAATTCGAAGGAAAAGGCCACCAATCTTTTTCTTTTCACTATCTTATTTATTCCGATAAATTCTATAACTAAACACAAAAAATCTATATCCGACAACAATAACACTTGAGAAATTCCGCCCAGCTGGCATGGCTTTACATTGGTGATTCTCTATCTTATGGTCTCGTAATTATTTAACGCTACAGTGCACTTTCTGGATAGGATGGTGGATTTTTTTTTTTTTTTTATATCTCACACTTCAACTCTCACAACCATCATCACGAAACTTTCCTCCAGACCGAGTGGTACAAAAGGAACATGCATAACCCACTACCTCTGAAACTACCTTGCTACTCTCCCATGCAAACCACATATACTTAAATTACATGACATACACCACACTGCAACATGGAATACGACATAAGGAATAGTCACAACATTATAATCACATCACTTTCAGCTTTCCCACTTCAATTAGTATTCATCCCAGTTTCACACGACACTGCCCCACTTCGTAACTTTTCTTTCCTACTACGAACTCTGGACGATATATGCACGTCTTCCTGTGCAATACAAGCCAAGTGGCGTTGCTGGATAGACGGCTGACTCACCTTGCTTCTCTCTCAGAGTATTATAGTTTGAATCAAGCGTCACACGGAAAAATAACACGCAAAGTAATATTAAGAACATATTAATCACACACGTGAGTCCTCAACTAATACCATGGACGAGTACTTCTCTTTATCCTTTGTCTCATACACAGATTGAAACTCACACAGTACTCACCACGTGGAAGTACTCGTCTCTAATTTCAAGTCCTGCACAAGCCATTTCTTAAATATTTCAACTTATAGTACACACGCTAGTAATTCAGCTTAACTTAAGCACTCGGAAGTATTTCAACTTATTGCTACACGTGGTTTCATTGTGACCGTTGGTCACTTCCGAAGATTACTACGATCCCCTTAATATTACCTGCCTGACATTTAATTCTCCCCACAAAAGTTCCTGAAATAGAGAAATTATTATTCTAAACTACTCTTAAGTATTTCACATGCATACCATGTCTCCACTCTTTTGTCCATATGGAGCACACCTAAGACAGGTCTTACCAACACTAGATCCAGCGGCAGAGTGCTGAAACATAGCTGTTCTTCAGGTCATCTCGCACCTCTACCGAAGTGGGGGAGCACCTTGCTACCGTATTGGTCAGCCACATTTCAGGCGCTCAAAGCTCAGGTAAATTTCATCTCTTTGGTCCCACCAAAGGTGACCAAAGGGTCGTCTCAAAGGTGATCATACATTCACATTCACCATACATTCATTCATTTCACAGATCTCACCAAACTGGATGTAGGGATTTATTTTGTGGGAGTGCACATGTGATCAATTAAATAAATACATTGTCATTCTTCCCTACACTGGTATCCGGCTTCACTGTATTAATTGAAATTGAGTTATTTTTACAGAAAATGTGTTGTTCTGACAAGAATAATGAAGTATGTTGTACCTATTTTCAATGTCGGGCGGTACTGTACCCTTTCAAAGAACGAAGTATCGAAAGACGTAGAGATACTTTGAAGAGTACCACAAGAGATTTTTGTAGAGTTTGCAGGTGTTCGGTACATGTGTGAAAGACTTCTTGGAAGATAACAAGGAAAACTGTACCTTTGTCATAGGTTCCAACGATCAACAACTGGCCTAACTCTGCAATAAGAAAAAGTATCACAAAAGGTCATCTAACTATCTAGACATTCCTTATTATGTTCAAAATGAACTCCTCACAACAGGAACCTGACATATCACTTTACATATTAAAGTATCGGTTAAGCTTAACAAAAATGATCAGTTTTATCTATATGTCTTAATTTATAACAGCTACTGTTGGTATCAAAATGGACAAAATATTTTCATCTAGTGACCCACACATTCAAATTTATAGTATAAGATTATCATTGACAACCTACAATAAATCAGTCTTGATTATGGGACATAATATATTGAAATTACATTTCAGCAATGAGGCGTTGCAAGAAAGCGAAACTATTCGGAAATAAGTCTTCAGTTACACTAATGTTAACGAGAACATTAAACTAGCAGAATACTCCTAGGTGCCCGTACTGGAGCATTACATGGATTCAGCATCGCGTAAGGTAAATATTATACACAAGGAACAAAATAATCACGCGTTAGAATAGGACACTAAGTATAAGCAGTTAATAGAAAACTAACCTAGTTTTTACGAAACATGTACGCACTTTTAAGTATATCCGTAAATCACATACATAAGCCATGGAGATAAGGAAAGGTGCATCAAAAGTAATGCAGACCACTCTGTTCCTGAAGAGAGACCAATTCCTTTGGCTGTACAAAGTCCCAAAATTAATTATTCAGAGAAGATTTATGTCTTAAGTGCACAAAATACGACATTAATATGTATTAATATGTATGGAACGAACTGCAGAATGGCCCTACATCTTGTATACGTCACACTGACAAGGTAATAATATACACATTGCATAAATAATATTTGATTAATGAGATATATTTACCAGTATCTGCTGACCCTTGGGTACCGAAACCTCCTTCAGTAAGTAAATATGCCAAGACAGCATCAGGAGATAACGTGTGTGTCTACAATAACCCATTCTACACGAACAATATCCAAATGTTCCTATGATCAACAAAATTTCAACTCTAAGTGAGGCATCATATAACATTGGTTTGAGATTTTTTTGTGATAACGCAAATCCGCAGAATGCATAATTGCCAATTACAACGAGATTCCCTCTTTCTCTTTCTATAATAACTGTTGTAAGGAAGTCAACAGATCATCATTAGTAAAAGTAGGTAGTTCTGACGACAGGTCACGAAATTCTCACCTGGTCGTTAATGTGGGTAGATATAACAAGAATGTCTGCAGAGTGATATTCAAAAACCATACCAGTCTGGCAGACTACTAGAAGCTGCAGCCTACAATATCACTTAAGGCTAAGCGATATGTACGCGCAAATGAAACTTTATCACGATTTATAAAATTAGAATTCATAGATAATATGATCTGGTCTATGGTCAAATGTTACTAAACTTAGTAACGAAGGGCTGAATTGAAGTGTGACTAGAGGCTGACAAAGTTGCAACTTCTGCTAACCGAACTGCGATTTCCCTCCGGTTTTCATCAATGGTGTAGGGATTGTTCTCCATTAGTGGGATAACTGTCGTCTACAGTATAAAATCATTAGTAAGATTTTTATCTAAATTTTCTCAATAGAGAAAAACGTGTTGATCAGTCATAATTCTAAGTATAAAGGACTTCATATATACAACCTGATGCTGATCATTAATAAAAATCTATCTCAGCCCTTAACTGTCTTATCATAAATCTCAAAACTACTAATTAGTGGTGCAATACACTGAAGAGCCAAAGAATTTGGTACACCTGCCTGATATCGTACAGGACCCCCGCTAGCTCGCAGAAGTGCTCAACACGACGTGGTATGGACTCGAGAAACGTCTAAAGTAGTGCTGGAGGGAAATGACACCATGAGACCTACAGAGCTGTCCACAAATCCGTAAGAGTTCGATAGGGTGGTGATCTCTTTTGAACAGCACGTTGCAAAACATCCCAGATATGCTCAATAATTTCCATTTCTGGGGAGTTTGGACGTCAGCGGAAGTGTTTAAACACAGAAAAGTATTCCTGGAGCCACTCTGCAGCAATTCTGGACATGTGGGGTGCCGCATTGTTCTGCTGGAATTGCCCAAATCCGTTGGAATACACAATGTACATGAATGGATGCAGGTGATCAGACAAGATGCTTACTTACGTGTCACCTGCCACAGTCGTATTCAGACGTATCAAGGGTCCCATATCACTCCAACTGCACACGCCCCACACCATTGCTGACCCTCCAACAGCTTCAATAGTCCCATGCTGACCTGAAGGGTGCATGGTTTCATGAGGTTGTCTCAACACACGTACACGTCCATCCGCTCGAAGCAGTTTGAAACGAGACTCGCCCGACCAGGCAACATGCTTCCAGTCGTCAACAGTTCATTGACAATGTTGACGTGCCTGAGCGAGGCGTAATGCTTAGCGCCGTGCAGTCATAAAGGGTAGACGAGTTGGCCTTCTGCTCCGAAAGCCCATATCGACGATGTTTCGTTGAATGGTCCGCACATTGACACTTATTGATGGCCCAGCATTGAAATCTGCAGCAATCTACGGGACGGTTGAACTTTTGTCACCTTGAAAGATTATCTTCAGTCGTCGTTGGTTCCATTATTGCAGGACCTTCCTCAGGCCACAGCGATGTCGAAGATTTGATGCTTCACCGGATTTCTGATATTCACGGTGCACTCGTGGAATAATCGCACTGGAAAATCTCCACTTCAACGATACCTCTGAGATGCTGTGTCCCATCGCTCGTGCGTCGACTTTAACACCACGTTGAAACTGACTTAAATCTTGATAACATGCCATCGTAGCAGCAGTAACCGATATAAAAACTGCGCCAGACACTTGTTTTCCTATACAGGCGTAGGCGACCGCAGCGCCGTATTCTGCCTGTTTACATATCTCCGTATTTGAATATGCGTGCCTTTACCAATTTCTTAGGCGCTTCAGTGTATTTTACTACTACACTGCACCTGATACCAGTGCTTAATTAAATATTCGTGTGTGGCTAAGGAGTTGCGCAGAAGAAAAATTTGACTCGATTTAAAATTAATTTCTACCTGTCACACGTTTAATGTTATTGGGAAAATGATCGAATTGTGTCTGCATACTGTACTCTTTCCTGAGTCCAATTTGAAAACAGTTCTAATTTGAAGCAATTCAGACGTTATATGTAAACCAAGCCATTTCTTCAGGACAAGTACTTCTGATCTGTAGGCGAATATTTCATGAATCAATGGTACCGTTATCTTATAAAATAAAAATGTGTTCATGTTGTTGTTAACTGTTTGTTTCACATACAATATGATTAGTGACAAAGCTTAATATGTTCATTTTTACTAAACTTGAGCCACAGTGTATTTAGAATTTTGTTACTAGCAAGGAAGAACAGTCTAAATAAACAAATTATGTATACATACATAAGTGACCCGTCTCACGACATTTCGAGACAAACATCGTATTTTTCAATAAGAATTAGTTATTAAATTACAAGCAACGGTAATGAGGAATGACACACTGTTCTCGACGGAAGATGTATAGTGTTGGAAAACATTTCGATTATCATTTAAATTTAGAACGATCACCCTCACAAATATTCGCACTGGGCTTCTCTGTGGCAGATAATAAGAGCAGAAGTTCATTTCAACAAAACAAGGTTTATCAACCAATTAACGACGAATATAAGCTATGGAAGACAGTAGGAAGTCAAGGAAAAATCAGATGGTATGCATTAAATAAAAAAAAACAGATGTTGATGGTGTTGAGACAGCAACCAGCCACAAATCTATTTTCAGTTCCTTTATTCAAAGGAACTGAAAATAAGTTTGTGGCTGGTTGCTGTCTCAACACCCTTTGAATAAAGGAACTCAAAATAAATTTGTGGCTGATTGGTCTCTCAACACCATCAAGATTTGTCTTCAAATAACAGCCACAGTCTCCCACCATGTCACCATATAACAAAATTGCAACAACAAAAATAGTCTGAAAGAATGGGTTACTAGTAAAGTGTAAAAAAAGGCAGTCTTTGTCTAACAATTTTCGCTGTCTGTCTTCTAAAGTCAGAAAAATTTATATTGAAGACACAACTCACATTCGAAACTCCATGTGATACTTTGTTTCCGCGGGTGATAGCATTATTTTTTATATAAATCCCACGTAATTTTCAGAAAGCATATCTCACTTGTGAGAGGGAAACAGTTTACTTACTATAGTGAAGCGTAATATCATAGCAGTACCGACAAGAGGTAAGATGAGGCCCACGGCTTGGTCGACAGTGGCCGAGAACTGTAAACACAGTGATGTGGCCGAAGCAGTTCGCGGGATGCCAGTCAACGTGAGAGTTATACAGTCTTATGGGAGCAGCAGGCCGAGAAATCCACACAGTATTCCAGCCAACGGCGGAAGGGACTGGTACGCCTACCAGTGAACGCCCGAAGCTCTTTGTGACATAACTGTGAAGCATCCAGAAATGGAGGAAGAAATGAAATGGAACTCCACGGGCTGAAAGAGAAAATGATGCCATTTCAGCGACTGGACTGTCGGATCAAATTTACAAAGAATTTGGCAATTTAAGCCCACTTATTAGTGTAAAGTTACATACTCTGTGGCCGGGATGCAAGCATTGATTCGATTTAGTAGTGTGTCATACAGCCATTGTATCCTTTTCTGGGGCAAATTGGCCCACAAGTCTTACATATGGTGATATCCTCGATGGTAAGGAGTAAACATCCAGCCAAGTATCACACATGCTCGATTAGGGACAGAACTGGGAATCTTGCTACCCACAAGAGCACCTAAACCTCATGCACACGTTGCATTCGAGCACGAGCATTGTTCTTGTTTAAAAATAGCATAATGATGCTGTCGCAAGAGAGCTGACTCAAGAGGTCAAAGGGCGTCCGTCACGTACAACTGTGGCGTCAGAACTCCGTAATCACTACCAGTGATGACAAGAACTCTTACCTGATGGCTGCGCACGTCATCACACCTGGATTAACACCACTGTGGCTCTCAGAAACAACGGATGAATGGGACGATTCCCCAGGTCGCCGTTATATTCTCCGACGACGGTCATCTCGGTGGTGCCAAGCTGCAATTAATCGCCATCCATCAGCAGTATACGCTTACTGGTCGCAGCACCACTCCAATCACAGCCGTTCGTGTTGTGGAATTAAGGGCAAACTACGCATCGGACGGTAATTCCTTGGTCCGGCTGGGTCTAATTTCCGACCAGTGGTGCTAGATGACAAAGTGTGTTGCCATGACGCATAACACGGAGCCGCTGTCACACCCGAATGCCCCACAAAACTGGACGCTGCACAATTCGACCACCTGGCAAAGTGGAAACCCACAATGAGACTCTTTCAAACTGTGGCAGGTGCTGATAATGCTTTCTCGCACGATTTCGTGGCAACTAAGTGTCTGTTAGAGTGATCACTCAACAGTTGATGTCGTTAACGCCCCTTATACACGTACCAGGCTTGGTAACAATACTGAACTCGAACAAACTGTTGCACTCTGGAGGCTGTTTACTTGTCAGAATTTCTACTCTAAATGTTTATTCTTAATTTTCAATATTTCGTTGACAGAGAACAACAATTTTATTTAAAATCCTGAAAGCTTTTATTAATGATTCTGTCAACAGTTGCAGTTATTTGAGTTTTATTTTGACTTGTAAAAAAGGCATGTGTGGATTGTGGCATTTACCTTGCTAACATTTATAGAGCATACGTTGCCACCCAATGTTTATTATTAAGATCAGCAACTGTCATTGCAGCCTCAGTGAGCCAGGTTCGAAAATTAACCTGTAAGGGTTCTAAACCAGGCGCCTAATAAATAACTGCAACTGTTGACAGAACAATTAATAAATGCTTTAAGGACTCGAATTATTTACTTACTCGCTGAAGCGTTTTGCGTCTAAGCTACATTGACATCCGACCATAGCTTCAGAGTGCCTCACTTTTTGTCAGGCAATGTATGTTTCTATGTGTGACGGAGGGTGCGTCTGGTTTCACTAGAATGTCACTCCTTTCCTGTTCCACTCTCAAATTGTGTGTGTGGAGAACGTCAATGGAACACGACGGAAGTTCTAATTTCCATGATCATCTTAATGTTGTCATTCAGCGCTGTGTATTTCGTATGTCGTAATGTGTTGCTCAAATCGTTTTGGGATATGCGCTCTTATAATAGGGCTAGGGAACCTCTGTGCCTCTCTTGCAGTATTTGAGACTGTAGTTGCTTGATCGCTTCCATAATCCTCTCGCCCCTACTAAATCAACTCATGACGGATAGTGTTGCTTTTCGTTGGATTTTTTCCGGCTCTTCTAGTAATCTATATAGGTAAAAGATCCCAAACGGATGAGCAGTACTCGATAATCGGTCGCACAAGTGTTTTGTAAGTAGATGTTCACGACCTAATGTCGCTGGTAGGTGGTTACTGTTCCTAGGGGCTACCACTAGGATGTGTTGGATAATCTGGTCTTCCTCTGTGTACGCATCATTTGGCTAATTTTATATCTATCTGCATTTGGTGGGTAGTGCAGTTTTGCCAGTAAATGTTGGGTCTCCCTTTTTTCTTATATCGATGACTTTAATGACATAAAGTATCCTTTTTTATGTTTAGAGGTACCGCTTCACCTGTAGATGTGGCTATGGGCCATGAAACCGGTCGTGTCCCACTAAAGATTATAATACAGCTGCACGCAGTGTTAATTTTGCGAAATATTTCATGGGTACCACTCTGATGTCAAGATCGGCCATGCCTAACATCCACAAGAAATCAGATTTCCAAATACCTCAAACGGGGAATAAGGTATAAAACGGGAAACTTACTCATTGTTTTCCAGGATACTTCTGTGAATCAAAAATCACAGTTTTCTTCATTACCTAAAAGCTATTGTTGGTTAAAGATAATATTAAATTGTTTAGAAGTATTTCAACTTATTTAAGTTAAATAAACGAGAAAAATTCTCGTGAGCTGCTAATAGTTTTATCCTTGACCCATGATCTAACTTTTTTAATTTGACTCTTTTTCCAAGAGCTTTGCAGGCAATGTCGATGAAAGGACATTGGCAAATATAAATAACAGCTTCAACGGCATTTTCAGGCTTTCTAATGTACACCAGTTTCGTCTATCGTATTGGGGTATTGACAAGTTGAAAAATATTGCACCTTGTCGTAGCAACGTGAATGTCTGCAAATTTCCGCAAACCTTGAGAGAGCTTACACGACCGGAAAATAATAATCGGCTTTTCCATATGTTTCGCCTCCTTCATTCTGATCTTTTCAGCAGTATGACGATTTAAAAAATATTTTGAATTTTTTGTTGTACTGTAGGGGGAAGAGATTGCTGTGGTATTGCGGAACCGCCTCATCGTCTAGTTGTCAGGTAATAACTCAAGCCTTTCTCGGATTAATGGATCGACAGAAATGGGTACGTTTCTTGGCCGTTGCCAGCTATGATTTTATCTCGTGTGAACGGTAGGAACGCGATCCATACAAATAAAAAGTAAACACATGATACGAACTGATCTCTCAGATTACGAATAGCGCTGCTTTCATAAAAGAACGCCAAGATGGCCTCACTTGAGCTAAATGATTTTGTTGTTCTCAACAGAATTGAAAAGTGTACTGAAACAGTAGTTGGGATTTATGAAAATCGGCTGCTGGTGTTTGGAGTGTGCAATAAACGCTACGCAAGGATGGAAGAGACGTTTTCCTAGCTGCCAGGGTGGCGTTCAGCTTTGCAGCACGGGCGTTGTGGGTTCGACAGACTGGTGAACATTACGAGAGCACGTCGGAGGTGACTGCAGCAAGACAGACCGTGTGTGTGAAAACTCTCCGCTGCTCCAAGCTACGTAGTCACAGTGGCGCCCCATCGTCTTGTGTAGCGACGTGGCGTCGCCCCAGGGTATCCCTGTTGCACGGGCGTCGTCAGGCGTAGATCTCACGACCAAAGGGTAAGCGGAACTGCGGTGCCGTGCGTTCTGTATGCCGCATTGTTTTGGCTCGACGCTGCTGAGATGCTGGAGGCTGACAAGAGCACCACGTGGGGACTTTTTAAAAATATTTTATGTTTATGGTAGGTGAAGTTCAGAACTCAAATCCGAATCCTACAAAGACAGTAAATGCAGATCTAAAAAATTCTAGTTAAAATCGACTCAGAAATTTTGCACTTTAATGGGTGCCTTGAGTACCCTGAAGCAAAAACGATTCTTTTG
The DNA here is from genome assembly GCF_023864345.2 of Schistocerca serialis cubense. Classification (NCBI taxonomy): domain Eukaryota; kingdom Metazoa; phylum Arthropoda; class Insecta; order Orthoptera; family Acrididae; genus Schistocerca; species Schistocerca serialis. Next base: position 109,357,063 of record NC_064642.1, on the reverse strand, counting down.
ACAGGTAGTATGGTCTGTGATAAAAGGCTTGTCTGCCAAGTGGATGGTCTGAGTTCGATAAGTGGTTTAAACAAATATTTAAACAAAGATGCATATTCTGTAAGCATTTGCAAGAAGCATAAAATGGTTAAAGATGGAAAAAAATCGATAGTGCTCAAGACTGGTAACGCTGTTTCGAATATCGTTTTGCCGGCCAGAGTGGCCGAGCGGTTGTAGGTGCTTCAGTCTGGAACCGCGTGAATGCTACAGTCGCAGGTTCGAATTCTGCCTCAGGCATGGATGTGTGTGATGTCCTTAGGTTAGTTAGGTTTAAGTAGTTCTAAGTTCTAGGGACTGATGACCACAGCAGTTAAGTCCCATAGTGCTGAGAGCCCTTTGATTTTTTTTTAATATCATTTTGGTCATTATTTTGTTCATTTTTCTACATTCTGTAATGTCGACCTCTGCTACCGAATGTATCAGGATGACTAAATGTAGTGGGAAGACACCAAATAAATTTGGTGGGTGCCAGGAGTTGCCGTATTAAAATTCGGCGAGAACTTTGCAGGATCCCGCAGTGCTGAGGCCACCACCCCAGCGACCTAGTGCAATGCGCTGTGTCGAGCCAGCCCTGTACGCCAGCTGCAGAGTTCCGATTACGTCAGGATGGCTGCGCCAGAAGCCGACTCAGCGGTCACCATCCTCGTTGTTTCCCCACTGCTCTGCTGGGAGCCGTAGGCGTGCCCGCTGCTGCTTCTTGCTCACTGGCGTAGCTGAGAATGCGGCGGCAACGACCGCCCGTGATCTGGCGTCCCAATCTGCAGCCCTCGCCTTGGAAGTCTCCAGCGTGTGTCGGGAGCTGAGATGACCGCCCACAGTAGCTAGCCAAGAGTGGCCCACTGCTGGCTGGCTGTGGACCCCGCGTCAGCCTTAGAGGGTCAAACCAATGACCCGCCGTGGACTGGGATGCTGTCACTCCATCTGTTGCTGCTTAAAGCCCGGTAGTGTAATACGCCATGCCGTTCAGGAGAGCTGCCACACTTGACTGAATCTCATTGAAAAAGTACACAATTTATTCTGTGCTGTGCACCTCTGTTTTGCTACACGCTGTTTCACGTCATGTATGCACTACATCCCGGCTGCACCAGTGGGTACCTTCTGCCTGTAGTTTGCACCATGCAAACTGCTGCATGTACGTATTTCAGCAGTTCGATGGCCCTGTGGCCTCCATTCTACTATGCAACTACTGGTCAGCTTAACTTACTGCAATCCAGCCCACACCTGGTTGTAACTTGTGCATTCCGAAATATTGCACCAAATCTAACTTTCCCATCTTGAACTGTGGTGCTGCTACAGTTCATTTCAATTTAAATATAAAATAAATTAACGTCATTTTTCGAAAAATCCACGTATTCTTAAACCTAGTTAAATATTTACAACCAAAAATTCCGTTTTCATTCCAAATATAACATCTTAATCAGTGGTGTTTTATAAAACGTTTATAAATAAAGTTTGTTCAAATTAAGAAAATGCATTAAAGTATTTTTTCATCTTCATTTATTCTACTGTCCATGGAGATGCATCTTTCCTTAAAATTTTACCTGGGCCACAGACGTTGTGGGAAAATATTCTACCACAGCGCCATACCACCTGTCAAACATTCGATCTTACTTCAGAGTTTTAAAGACACTCAGATAACAGTCAAAGTCGATTTTTTCGTGAATTTCGGGGAGTTGCATCTAACTGCTTTGTTGGATTTATGTTCGAGTTATGATCTTCATGTCACAAATATAAGAAATTAGAAAATCCGAGTGTCGTGTAGTCTCCTATTGCGTCGTCAGATCGCTGTCCAGGTCCCCACAGCGGCGACTGGTGTTGGTCGATGAAGCTAGCAGCACTGGGTGATGTAGTGGAGGGGTAGCCCAGTGTCTCAAATCAGGAACTCTAGTGCAGGAAACGGACAGATGAGGGTAGTGGCTGTCCAGGTATGGTGGAGAGATCTGGCAGCATGGTGGCCGCTGGTTACAGTCGTGGGTTCGAGCCTCTGCTTAGTAGCTAGATCGGTGCATATAAATAATGCCCCAGACACTGTGTGTCTGGTCGCGAATCAGTGCAATGCTGATTGGCGCAATGCTGCACTGACAACTCGTTTCGTTACTCGTACTTCAGGATGACGTAACGCACGGTGCGTTCAGCATGTCGGTTGTGTCCTTAACTGCGAGTCTTCAGGCTTGCCTAGGAACACCGTGCTCCCGATCTCTTTAGCATCACCATGTTCCGCTGAACAACTCTGAAGTTAATCATTTGCCTTTGCTTAACAAGTACCTGTGAGTATTAGTGTGGTTTACATTCTAATAGCTATATCACTCTAACATACAAAATTACACATGTGTTATATAGAACGTTATTTTCAGATTACTTTATACTACAACTTTCTAAAATATTTATTGCTGTTTATATAAATATTTATTTATGTTGAACGTATGTCAATGTGACGTATAGTGCACACATATTAGTCTGATTCTCCGCTGCTTTACGCCATACGACTCCCAAAAGGATGGTACATTTATCTTTGACATTCACCCATGTGTCTTGATCTTAGGTCCCGAAAATGAGTGACAAATTATTGGCTCCTTGCAGTGATCATTCTCTCAATCCCTTTCACAACATAAGGAACATAAATTGCACTACATATTTTTGAAAGAATTCCGAGTCAACTAAATACAGGAAATAAGTACTTACAGGTTTTTACGTCATCCCTCTTCATCCACACCCCGTTCCTCGGGGTAATAGGGAATTTTATTCCCCCAGGATTTTTCACAGATAATAAGTCATATACTTAAGTTGCAGTTGCTCCAGGTATTCCAGAGTTATACTTGCATGTCACCCCCTTTTTGTTGTCACACCTGTCGGATGCGGCTGGTACTTACCCCACAGTGCTTCTTTCCACATAATAATTAGCCTGTAAATCACCGATTCTGTAAACTGTTGAACTCCCATGTACAAAACAGCTTCAGACGTCTGCTTAACTTGCAGATCAGTCAACATGTTGTGCAGACGACGTTATGCGTGACGAAAGAAAATTTTTAAGAAAGATTGGAAATTATGTTTAAAGTTGCTTAGAAGTCGTTAAGTGCCCTCATTGTCAAATACTAGATGTATCAAGGTTGCATATTTGCGCGAAGTGCGTTACGCTTCTTTTTTACCTCCACTCCCACCCCGCTGGGTGGTAGGTGGTAGTACCCTCAGTGCTTTCCCGGACAGAAACCGGTATGAGTAGCATGTTTTGTATAAATTTGTTCAGCACATCAGGAGGACTTACTGGACACACGTATGTATATACACACATACATTTTTATAATACAAGAAGCAGTCAAATAGAAACGAGACCGATCGACATAAGTAAATTACCTGTTTAATATTTCAAAGCTAGCCCTAAATCCCAATACATATATCCACGTGAGTAAAGACGTTTCAATCGTTTGAATTTTAATAACAAACGATTGGGTCAGAAGGAAAGGTACATGTTTCGACGAATAATAGTATTTTTCGCACGGAACAAAAAACCTTATATGGTCATACGCCTATTCCGAATGGTTTCTGTGATCAAACGCCTCTAATTATCACATTCATACATTTTTCTTGATTAACCCAAAAACAGCACCCTCTAGCGAAAATGAGTCACAGTACAGTATGAAACTAGTTTGAATACCCTACAAAAAACGTCTTATTCATTTTTTTTCTCTAGGACTTACAGTTCGCGTGAAGAGAGCGGGAGAATATCGAAAACCTCGCGCTAGTCACGTGCACTGTTACTTAGTTTTTGTAGGCCAACTTGAGGTAGTTTCCCGACTTAATGGACCGTAAGTGTCCCGTACCAAACTGTTCGTCACTATTTCCTCTACCCCACTGTGGTACTTTGTAAACAGTGACAAAAAATGAATAATATAGGAAACAAAATAACGATGTACATTAAGTATAGTCTATCTCGGAAATCTTTCGGTGTAGCGCTTATGTCCATATGAAGCTTCATGTCAAAAATCACTGATACTATCACCCGTCAAAGCACGTAACTTTCATCCTGAGTCACCCTGTTACAAGAGGCACTGAAATAAAGACGAGGCAAATCGAGAAAAGTAAGCATACTATTGAGTACTTCAGAAGTAACAACGGTAACTTTTAATACGTATAGACCAAATCCGCTGTAAGACATGAAGGTCAGTGCCTAGGTGGAAAATGTTTTTCGTTGCCTACTGGAACATGACTGTACGCAGCCGTGCATTTTGCCCGAAGCAAATCGACGGCCACGATTGTCTTTTTCACGGCACAAAAGATATGGAATCGCATGGGAACAGACCGGGATTGTATAGAGGATGTGGACAGGCCTACATGTTCCCAAGGTTGTATCGACTATGCTGCAGAAGTTTCGCTTGAAAGCCCTTACACGTTATCCGTATTGTCCCGATGCCTCTGTATGCGATTTCGACATTTTTAGATCACCGAAGGCAGACATTCGTCGCCGTCGATATGATTCGGATGAATGGGTGCACGTCTGCATACAGTCACGGTTCGGTAGGCACCTGCAGTGTTTTCTCCATGAAGGTATTGACCATCTTGTCTCACAGTGGGATAAATGTATTAACAGTTCCGGCGATTTTTTTAAAATGATGAGCAGTTTAATTATTTTTTACATGTACATCGTTTCCATTTGACTGCCCGTTACACATGTTGTTAGAGGTATAAGTACAGATATTTTTACTCGTGACTGAGAAAAGTGTTCTGAAGAACACTACATCAGTGTTTACTTCGTTTGCAGTCTAATAATCACAGCTATTAGGAGTAGTATTTTTCTTGGTTGGTTAGTATCCCCAAGTACATGTGCATAGACCAAACCATTAACGCATATTTTCTCCTGGCAAGTCGATCAGATGTTCAAATGCGGACACATGGAACCAAAACGATTAGCCTGTAGCGACAGGGGTGGTTCAGTTGTAATGAGTGGAGCAGTTACGACCGTGCAGAAAAATCAGGTACGGTGATGCGAAATGTTCGCGGGAAGAATGGTGGAGACAGAAAAAAATAACTAATTCACTGAAGTGGGTACATATTAAAGTATCAATTATGACAATCTCTGCCCTTATACTCGTAATACCCTGTATATAGAGATTCCTCCTTAAACACAATGTACAATCTTTGAAAATGGAGTTTTGAACTCGACACACGTTGCGCTAAAAGAGGAAGGTATAATAGATTTACTGAAGTCAGCTTATTGATTACAAGATACAGGGTGTATCAAAAAAGAGACATCCGATAAACATATACAGTTGATTTTGTTTTTTTGATGGACGGATATCTGAAAAAGATTTTTTATGCTTATTTTTTCATAGGTCTTCAATATACCCCTGCTGAGATGCCCAGCATATATCAGTGTTTCAGCTGCCGAGAATTATTCCGGGTTGTATGGTCATGGTCCATGGAACTCCTCTATTCCTGACTGTATCTTGTATACATGTGGTTGAGTCTACATTGGAACTAGAAAGAGCAGTGTGAATACACGGCTGAAGGAACATAAAAGTGTTTGTCGACTAGGGAAAACAGACAAGTCAGCCGTGGCGGAACATGCTCTTCAGTCGGGTGATAACGTAGTGTAATTTTCGGAAACTGATGTCTTATGTACTATGACGAACTATTATCCACGGCTATAAAAGGAAGCCATCGAAATATATAAACATGGGGATAATTTTAACAGAAAAGAAGAAGCATTGAAACTCAGCGATGTATGGACTGTGGCGCTACAGAATCGATAAGAAGTTTTTATCTTTGACGTGCTATGGTCGATAGTTACATTTTATCCTTGACAAGGTTTTTCTCTGCTTTCACGTGAAATCCAGACAACGCCCACTTTCCACGGTATTTAGGCCGTTCTTCTACGTCCGACTCGTCAGTCGGCAAGACTCAGCACAGCCAGGGTCACCTCCGAAGATGTCCAACGTAGCATTGAACGAAACGTTAGGGATAGAAGAGTTCCATGGACCACGGTCATACAACCGGGACGAATTCTCGGCAGCTGAAACATCCAGTCGTGAAAGCCTTCGTTTTATGATATGTCAGTGTGGTATTCAAAATTGTTTGCACACTGTTCCGAGCATGTCTTGAGTTACAGCTTCTACAGCTGGTGTTATGCTATGTCCCAGTTCATTCACTGTTGTCGGTAACGGAGGCACGTAAACAGAGTCATTTGTGAACCCCCCACCTCAGCCCCTCCAAAGAAGTAATCACATACAGTCAGGTCCGGTGACGTTGGAGGTCAGTGATGTAAAGCTGAATCATTTGGCCAAGTGCGACCGATCCATCGTTCAGTAATCCTTTGATTTAAAAACTCCCGCACTTCCAGATGACAGTGTGGCGGTGCCCCATCCTGTTCGTAAATGAAGTCGTTCGAATCAGTCTTCAACTGTGGGGGAAAAAAAAGCTCTCAGCGATATCGTGATTTGTGCTTCCTGTAACAGTGTCTAGGCAAAGAAAAATGGACCGTAAGCCTTTTTCCCGTAAAACTGCAGAAAAGACATTAAATTTTGGAGAGTCTCTATCATGTTGTACAATTTCATGTGGTTGATACCTACCCAGTATTCTCACATTATGACGGTTCACCTTTCCATTTAAGTGGAATGTTGCCTCATCGCTAAACACGTGGAAGAAAACTATCATCCTCCATCTTACAGAACTCCACACGTTGTTGTTTGTCTCCTTCACGAAGAGCTTTTGTATGGTTTCATGTGCAAACTCGACGCAACAGACGTCAGACGAACATCGGGGCCGCGCGGGATTAGCCGAGCGGTCTGAGGCGATGCAGTCATTGACTATGCGGCTGGTCCCGGCGGACGTTAGAGCCCTCCCTCGGGCATAGGTGTCTGTGTTTGTCCTTAGAGTAATTTAGGTTAAGTAGTGTGTAAGCTTAGGGACTTATGACCTTAGCAGTTAAGTCCCATCAGAGTTCACACACGAACATCGGGAGGCATGTTGAGCTGTCGAGCAGCATGGCGTACGTATCTGCGGAGTCCTTGTGAAACCATGGCGGATGCGTTCGACGTCTGTGTCAGACACTCAGGGGCGGTGCGGCGATTTGCCTTGGAACAAACAACCTGTTTCTCGGAGTTGTTCAAGCCATCGCCTCTTACTCTTTGCTGTAGTTGGACCCCCACCACACGTAGTACGAAAGTGACGCTGAACAGTTATTACAGACCCGCACTGCGCAAAACGCTTTCTGTTATCCCGACAGCCTTTTCGCTAGAACTGAAGTGGGAGCACACTGCTGCTACCCGGCGAGAACCGTGTAAAACTCGAGAGTTTGCTCTTTCCAGCAGTACGTTGTTCACGCACATATCTCAAATTATATAATAGTTACTTTTTTATATTGCATGGTTCATTTAGATACACCCTGTTGAAACGTCCCCTTTGAACAATTATACAAGACTGTGCTTAACCTGACACACAATACTTTGTTAGCGCAACGCAATCTGACTTTCAAAATTCCCTACTAAAGAATGGCCCTGACTAACATTAAACTATACCTTTCACAAATCACTTACCTCACAAAAATCTTCGCTGCTCAAGCTACTGCAATACAGCGAGCGCCACTACTGCCAGCTAAATAGAAGATTCAAACTACTGAAGGCACTAACTACTGATAGGGATAGTTAGCAAATGAAAGATATTAATAGAGAGCAAACAATGTATTTACCTTAATATCATCACAAGTCATAATATATATATCAGTTCATGACAAATTACAAACCTCCGCCATCTCTCTCCCCACATCCACCACTGCTGGCGGCTCACCTCCAACTGCGCAACGCTACGCACTGTTCACATCCAGCTGCCGCTGCCCAACACTACAATGGCAGACAACAATGCAAACTAGCCACAGACTGCACACAGCACAGCCAGTGATTTTCATATTGAGCGCTACGTAACGTTGCCAATAAGAAAACATAAACAGCCTACTTACATAGAGAAAACATAAACAGCCTACTTACATAGAGAAAACATAAACAGCCTACTTACATAGCCCCCATGCTCCCCACAAAAAAATTTTACAAATGGTGTTGGGCACTGGCCAATACAGATTTGACAAAAATTTTTCACAATTACAGTAACAAAGATATAAAATGCACACACTTATTGATACATTGTTGGTCAAAAGCTAAAAATTTCTCACAGTCCATAAAGACAGTCCTAATCGTACATAACAGGAGAATAGCAGTGTTTTTCTCAAAGTCTGAGCAGTAAAAGAAAATGCACACGGAAGTAGTGGATTTCCATGCAGTCTTGAAGAAGTAGTGTTGTCCTTCCAATGGAAAGACAGTGCTGACTCTTGATATGCATACAGGTAATGGGCCACAACAGAGCAAACCCACAGCAGAGTCAGTCGAAATTTTGAAGAGTATTGGTAGGTAGGTCATCACAGAGCAGACCCACTGTAGTCCTGGTAGAGATTACGGTATTGGTGGGCCACCAGAGGTGCAGACCCACTGCAGTCCTTGTAGAAATGGCCAGCAGCCATCTGTTGCGACTGTGCAGGTGCACAATCACCATCGAAGAGTCTTGCGGACAATATAGCAAGTCCATAAACCACCACTTGTGCACTCACAAAGTTTTTGGAATTGTCCTTAGAACCAGCAATGCTGTTATCCAGTCCCTTGCAGAATTAGTAACACACGTGCAAACACTAACAGTCCCCACTTCTCACATATTGTCCATATACTATGACCAACAGAAACGTGTGCAGTGAAATGTAACTTACAAGTTAATAATATCATGAACTGATGACAATTACAATTTTATAACAGAAGAATACAATAACAAAGGTACAAAGTACATTAAAGAACATAACAATACAGATAACATTTGTAGTAAAACAGGCGTTACAAAAGAATAGAAATAGACATATACGTCAGTGTTACAGGAATTATGACATGAGTACATACATAAAAGATCACAATAACTTTTGAAACATCAACTTCACACATAAGCATTTAAACAGAATGAATAATGTCTAATATCTTTACAAAGTAAATAACATATTATTAATGCCAATTATATTTGAGGATAACAGTATTCCTCATCATAGTGAATGTAGCTTAATATTAAAAGAAGAAAAAAATTCTATGAAACTACACAGAGACAGGAAGAAAACAAATACACAAGGGTACACAAACACGTACTGGGATAACACAAAAGGAAAGGACAGGGTTCGTTTTCAGTGTAACATTTGGTACTGCAGTCCATCCCAAAACTTCATTCTATAGATCTTTCGTCTTATTTCAACCTTTGCTTCCACCAAAGAAATCTTATCCAAGCATGCTTTCTGTATTCTGTTCATATTTCTTTCAAAATAATTATTTCTGATTGTAGAATACTCATTTGGGCCCAAATCCTTTTTATATAACTTCGCAATGCATTCTTTACCTATTCTCCATAGTCAGTTTCTCATATAGTCTACCCCCTCTTAAGCTAACTTAAATCTACTGAGCTCAGATGCTAAACTAAGGGACGAGGCAATGCAGCAGCACGTAAAACAATTATTATAAACAGCAATGAAAAAAATGGAAAATTGCAAAGCAAGCTACAGTATAAATTAGCAAAAGTCAAATTCAATAACACTATGCCTGGCAAACAGCAGCAACTTATACCTAAACATGACATAGCGCAAGCAGAAAAAATATTACACTAAAATGGCCATGTCTAATACCTATGTCACATCTTAACATTAGAGTGATGCATCACAATTTATTCTACAAAAGAAATTACCAAGTACTTGAAAAGAAAATTATAGATGCAGTTACTAGTTCCTTCTTATTGTTCTTTCCTTTCCAAGTGCTCCTTTTTTAAAGAATGTGGATCATAAAATAATTATTTAATAGATCTGTTGACAGAAAGTGTTCACATTAGCAAATGTATTTAATTTTATTTTATGAAACCAATGCTGCAACACAGCTGGAAAACAGATGTCAAATGAAATAAGCAATTACGCAAACCAAAGCATAAAAACATCATTCAATAGCTATGTGGCATTTCGTAAGTCAGTAGCTCTCAATTCTCGTAGAAAGACACTTGTCATTATCAGGTTTGCAGATGTAAGAATATTTCCAAGGATAATGGCCTCCCCTTTTTTTTTGTGCTACCTGTGCCGCTGAAAAGGGCTCGCAATAATGGCTTTTTCTCCAGGCGTCTGACACAGCTGGGTGCCCGCGACGCATTACGTGCAGGTGGTCACTTAACTTTCGTACGGAAATATTTACGACAGCAATTTTCGCTAAAGTGACAGTCTCACATAAAAATACTTCACAGGTCAAGAATTAGCGTTGCAAATCTGTAGAAACAAAATCCTATGAATATAACAGTGTCCAAAAAATGTTCAGTGGCATTGTGATACATTCACACATGATTCACACATGTCATAACTCTTAAAGTACGATTCTTGGTTTCCAACATCCTTTTTCACAAGTCAAGAGTCCCTACCCACTATTCATTACTCCTTACCTTATTACACATATACATATCCATCGACACTCGTCAATATTTCGTCATTATAAATATGAAGCATAATCAAATAACTCATATAGTAGCCTCAGCCTATTAATCGTAAACATACCTCAGCAGCATAATACACATCGTCGTCGTAAAAATAACATCATAACACCTCAGTCAAATCTCAAAATCGTCGTAGCTTCCTCCAATAATTAAAAAAATTCTCTGCTCATGTCAAAAGTGTCATCTGCCTCAAACGTACTTTAAAAATCATGAATCCATACCAAATACATCATTCAAAGCTCTCATAGTATCACAATGGTTCCAAAAAAATATGAACAGTTTACAATGCACAGACAAAATACAGTTTCATAAGTGTGAAGTTATCCAGCTGTGTAATTACGTAAACATCTGTCACTGACGTAGTAAAAAAATGTTTATCTCTCAGTTAAATGATCAGATAGCTGTGTAATTTGTGTGTTAGAGAAATATGGTACCGATGTGTAAAGTTGTATAAGCAAATACCATATTAGCTAGGGTTCCTTGTGGTTGCCACACACATGGTACACAAAGTAAGCGTGTACCCCCCTGAGGATAAATGTAATTATACCCTCAGGTGTTACAGATTATACCAATGGAATGAAATATATCACGGAAAACTTTCTTTGTAATTCAAAAATCTTTAAAAATAAATGTTTTAAGTATAAAATTGATCACTGAAATGCGTGTCCTGTAGCGCTAAATGTGCATCTTGTTGTAAGATAATCTCTGTGGAAGTGTCGTAGTTATTTTCCTCCGAAAGCTAAGTTCTGCAGAAGCCAATGTGCTTACCTCATGATAAACAAAAGTGAAATGCTTTGCGTATAGATATCGTAGTTATTATGCTTATTGGCGTGATGAAGAAAGTACTGTACAGTAACGTAATGTTGTGCCACGAAAAAGGCTGTCTCATTGTTGCTATACCACAAAAGTTACTACTAAAACATGTTTTTCTTTCCAGAAGAATTCAGAAAACTGTGCAGATATAAAACAGAAACACCGCAAAATCAACATTGTACATTGTCACTCATTAGTAGCATCGTGATAAAAATCGTGTAGCTATCACATAAACTAACCACTGTGTCGTCTGGTATCTCACAGAAAGTACTTTAAACCCAGAATGTATTTTCAAGTAAACCAAAATGTTGCATTAAAATCTCATTAGCAGTACCAGTATGTGTCCTAAGTATGTGAGCCTTATAGTCATTCCATAATCGTGCAACTAACAAGCAAGAATGTACACACACAATAACACTGTGACGTCTGTTCACTATAACAATGCATTCGTCATTTCTGTTTCAATAAGTTCTCTTGGTTCTTGACTGGATATTTAACTTCAAACATTGTTACATGTTAACAGTTTCTAAGTCTGACAATGCATACTAGAAATGTGAAGTTAAGAGTTTTATGGCAAAGACAAGCAGATTATCTCTCAATAAGCGGTTTTACATGTGAAGTGTGGTGCAATCCTTTACTCTTCATAGTACTCAGAGTTTGAACTTGAATGCAATTGTCATGCGGTATACGTCGGTAAAGAATACTGGAATTTTTCTCAAGGTTAGCGTCTATGTTATTTTTCCCTGAGCCAGCGGCCGCACGCGGCTGCCTGCGGTGCGAGTCATTGTCTGTCCCTTTGTTGGCGCGCGTCGTTATTGGGATTAGGAGACCTAACTTCCACAAATTCGCCTTGCCGAGAGGGCCCAGCTCTGTTTAAAGCTCGCCAGTTCTGATGGAATTGACGTCTGTCGTTATGATCATATCGTCTGTCGTCATTTCGGTAGAATCCGTAGTTTCTTCCTTGTCGGTCACGTGGTGGAGAATTTCTCCCTGAATCGTAACTCCGCGCTGAACTGTTGCGTCTAAAGTTATTCTGTCTCCCTTGATAATAATTATCTTGGTTCCCAAATTGTCTGTTTCTCTGATTGTCTCTGTTATAGTCACTACCGCGGAGAGGTGATCTTTCCCTGTAATTATTACTACTCTGCCAACGGTTGTAATACGGGTGGTGTCTGTTTCGGTCACGATTTGTGTTGTGAGAATAGCCTTGTCGCGTCCAGTTATTATTTCTTTCATCGCGGAATTGCGACTGATGTGATCTGTAATTGTTGTGCTCCTGTGTTCCGCGATTGTCAGTGTCACTTTCCAGTTCTTGTAACAGTCCCTGAAAAGCTTCAATGTCGTCTTTGCAACGTCCTGCCAAAATAATATGTCGTAAATGTTCAGGTAATTTGATTAAGCAAATGCGGATGAGTTCTGAGGGGCTGTATGGGTTTGACAGGTACTGATTCTTGTGCAACATGTCTTCAAAATATTTCACAAGACTGGAGAATTCAGATTGTTCGAAATGTTTCATCATTATGATGCCATGTTTTACGCGGTCTTGTGTGGCTTGAGACCAATATGCTGAGAGGAAGGCATGGTAAAATTCTCCTTCACTGTGGCAATCGTGAATTACCGATCGCATTCTTACAGCTGGTTCATTCTCTAAATAGCCACACATAAATTCTAATCTGTGCTCCAATGACCAGTTGGGAGGAAAACAATGAGAGAATTGATGGAGCCACGCTTGTGGATGAATGTCGTTGGCAGAATTCTTAAACGTTTTGAATTTACGTGTAGTAATGAACAGCTTATAGTCAAAATCATCATGTCGGCGAGTCGCATGTCGGTCATTGTTACGTCGCTTCGGCGGTTCCAACTCAAAATTCGGTGCACATTGCCAATTTCTTTCATAACTTCCGAAATGCCCTATGTTATTATTTTGTGGCTGTTCCGTATTTCTATGTCCCTCTTCCCGTGTTGGAGCGCGAGTGTCTTCTGAAATACGTAATTCTTGTATTACCTGTCTCAGCTGATCTTGTACTTCCCGGATTTCTCTTTGGTGTTGCGTATCAATTTGATTCAGATTTTGTTTCAGTTTCCTAATTTGTTCGCTCTGTTCTGTGTCATTAAAGACTACCGGTTTTGCGTCATTCAAATTATCATCTACCTTCGTAGATAAATTATTTAGCTGATCCGAAAGTTCAACTACTTTCTCTGATAATGAACACATTTCCTCAGTGTGTTTTTCTGAACCAAGTTTCAGAGTGTCCATTTGTGTTGAAATCGAATCTACTGTGTCCTTTAAGTTATCCTGAGTTTTTGCAAGTTGCGTAACCGAATCGGTAGATGCAACTGAGTCAAATTTAGCTTGCAAGGTGTCGTGATTTTCATGAACAATGGTTTGCAGTTCTTTTATGGCTGCTTCGTGATTCTGTAATACATTTTCATGCCGCGAAAAAATAGGTTGAAAATGCTCACAAATTTGTGTTTTTACGTCATTACAGACTTTTTGACATTTCGATTCAATGTTATGTAACTCAGTAGTTAAATCTTCACGTGTTTGTTCAAGCGTGGTGTGAAGATTTTGTTCCATTGCGTCTAACTGTTGCTGTGTTTGTCTCTGATGTTGTTCCATTGTGTCTAACTTTTTAAGATTTTGTTCCACTGTGTCTAACTTTTTAAGATTTTGTTCCACTGTGTCTAACTTTCGAAGATTTTGTTCCATTGTGTCTAACTTTTGAAGCTTTTGCTGTGTTTGTCCCATTTGCTGTATTAATTGTAATAACAATGCACTGGTGTCTGGAACTGTTCCTCAGTGCTTTTCGGCAGTGAATTTGCACCGGCAACATTCACATTTTGACAAGCAGAAAATGTGTCTTGACTTATTTGAGAAAACGGTGAGGAACCAAAACCTGAATCTACAGTATTTGCGAGATTGTTTCCTGTCATTTTGGATTCCTGAGGCGAGCTGTTGCCGACCGATCGTTCGATAATGCGTCCCTCTTCACTAATTGTTTCACTGTCCACGCCATTGTTTGCCGCCCGCTCCATTTCCCTATGCACAGTTACCAAATTACTACTTTGAATGTCTGTTAATTCATTACTCTGCGGCGCTAACACACTGCTTTCGTCTTCACTGTCATTTCTCAGTTTACTTTGGAGCCTAGTATTACGTTTTTCACACGCCATTATTGTCACAATATTTCACACGACAACACAGAAAAGCACAATTTGAAGAGCAAAAATAAGAGAACACATTAACATAACACAGAAAAAATATCTAGTTAATTGCAGCTGCGAAATACTTGGTGCAAATCTACATGCATGCCACAACTGTTTTACTGTACAACAATGAAAGGCTACAACTACAAAGGAGATTCTCTCTACAATTACGCGCTAGCAATAAACAAAATCTACACTAATTACACAAACTACAAGAAAAATCAGAAGATTCCAGTCAGGTATCCTCGGCTAAGGGTCGACATATGAAACGTCCCCTTTGAACAATTTTATATACGACTGTCCTTGAACTGACACACAATATTTTGTTAGCGCAACACAATCTGACTTTCAAAATTCCCTACTAAAGAATGGCCCTGACTAACATTAAACTATACCTTTCACAAATCACTTACCTCACAAAAATCTTCGCTGCTCAAGAGAAGATTCAAACTACTGAAGGCACTAACTACTGATAGGGATAGTTAGCAAATGAAAGATATTAATAGAGAGCAAACAATGTATTTACCTTAATATCATCACAAGTCATAATATATATATCAGTTCATGACAAATTACAAACCTCCGCCATCTCTCTCCCCACATCCACCACTGCTGGCGGCTCACCTCCAACTGCGCAACGCTACGCGCTGTTCACATCCAGCTGCCGCTGCCCAACACTACAATGGCAGACAACAATGCAAACTAGCCACAGACTGCACACAGCACAGCCAGTGATTTTCATATTGAGCGCTACGTAACGTTGCCAATAAGAAAACATAAACAGCCTACTTACATAGAGAAAACATAAACAGCCTACTTACATAGAGAAAACATAAACAGCCTACTTACACTGTATATTACTAAGCTGTAAGTTAAATCTTGGAAAACCCTCGACGAAGTGTCTGTTGATAGTGTTGTCGTTGTGCAAAGTTCAAGCATGCGCTAGTTACAGTGCGTCCAGAAAAGGACTCCCTGATTTCCAAATTAAATATCTCAAAAACAAAGATCTATAGAGGAATGCAGTAAACGGTACGTTTATTGTGAAAGCTGTAAGAAGTTTGTACAGCAGTTTAAAATAATAGTTACAAAAGCTGCTAACAGATGGCGCTGTAATCACCATACGTAATGCCTAGTATAAATAGTGATCCGAAGCCCAGAGCGATCGGTTCCACTATTGAAACGTGAAAGGAGGTTAGCGTACCGAAGGAAGAGATTAAAACCATGTACTCCATTGAACAACGCGTTTTTCTGGTGCTAGAGTACCACAGGTTAGAAGAGAGTCCTACGGCAACACGGCGAAGTTTTCAAGCACGATTTAATGTTCCAAAAGGACCCGATGCGAAAACCATTCGTGCGCTCTTCGCAAAATTTCAACCAACAGGCAGCGTAACTGATGATCTAGTGGGGCATGTTGGCCGCAAGCAAACCGCAGTTACGCCTGAAAATATCACCACAGTTTCTGGAATTATTCAGCGAAATCCAATGTCATCCGTCCGTAGAATTGCATCTGAGACTGGTTTGAAGCGTTCCAGCACGCAGAAAATACCGAGAAAGAGTCTCCACATGTTTCCATTCAAAATTCAAACGCACCAGGCCATACCCGTACGAGCTGTGCAACAAAGGGTTGCCTTTGCTAATCAGATGCTCACAATGATTGATAGTGCAGGCTTTGATGTTGGCTGCATCTGGTTCACAGATGAAGCACACTTCCACCTGAATGGATACGTGAATAAGCAGAACTGGCGATTTTGGGGTTCCGAAAAGCCATAGTGGTGTGAAGCGAAACCCCTGTATTCTCCTAAAGTTACTGTGTGGGCTGCAGTGTGCAGCAGAGGCATTATTTCCCCTTTTTTCATTCGAGAAACGGTCACTTGTGCACGTTACGTTGCAATTTTTGAACAATTTGTCTCCACACAGCAAGCGTTAGAGGATCGACCAGGTACTGAATGGTTAATGCAAGATGGAGCCAGACCACTTCGGACCGAACAAGTGTTTCGCTTTCTTGAGGAATACTTCGGGAATCGAGTCATTGCTTTGGAATATCCCAAATTTACTGGTGCAGGCATGGATTGGCCTCCATATTCGCCGGATTTGACACTCTGACTTTTTTTGTGGGGCACAGTGAAAGACATGGTCTACCCGAAGCATCCCGCCACGCTGGACGAGCTTGAAGCGGCGATCTCTGTGGCATCCATTTCGGTTGAGACACTACGAAATGTGGTGGCGAATTTCATTCTTCGTTTGCGCCACCTCTGTAGTGCCAATGGTGAACATTTTGAAAACATTATGATGTGATTGTTTGCAAAGATTGTTTTCATACGATTATTTCACTTATGTATGCTGATATGAGCTGTACAGCGTACAGCGCCATCTGATAGCAGTTTTTGTAGCTATTATTTCAGACAGCTTTATAAACTTCTTACAGCTTTCACAATAAACATACCGTTTACTGCATTCCTCTATCCATCTTCGTTTTCGAGATATTTAATTTTGAAATCAGGGAGCCCTTTTCTGGACACCCTGTACTAAGTTATCCATTGTACGACGTAGCTGACTCGCCTCTGTTCCAGCCAAACAGCACACAGTGTACTGAAACCGGCACGCTCCCGTCTGTCCGCAGCGTGGACGCCCGCGAGCGCGACTTCTCGCAGGCGGAGCGCTGGTCCAACGAGACGGTGTTCGGCAGCCGCGCCTACTTCGTCACCGACCGGCCACCCGCAGCACTCGCCGTGGAGAGCGTGCGGCCGCGAGACCAGGCCACCTACCGCTGCCGCGTCGACTTCCGCTTCGCGCAGACGCGCAACTCTAAGGTCAACTTCACGGTCATAGGTGAGTGCCACCACGTCCGCGATCGCAGCTTCTGAGTGCAGCGCGCCGGCTAGAACAGTGGAGTCGAATAAACACTGAACAAATTCGCAGGTTTCAATCACCGTTCTAGCTGAAGATAATATCCTTTGTTACGTGAGGTAATGAGTTTTAACTTTAATAAAAATGACTAAAATGTTGGTTGCTGAAAAAATCTCGTAGTTGTTTTTGAAAGTTTTTTTCCCACATCTACAACATGTCTCGGTCCCAGCCCTCGACTGGTGACTTGTCGGTAATAAAAATTTGGGATTACTAACTTTTCCACAATACAAATGCAAGTATGCATAACTAAGAGGTTCAAAACTGCACAAAAATAATAAAAAATCGAAGATGTACGTACCATACGCAATTTCTGATGTAAGGAATTATTATTATTATTATTGTTATTATTATTATTATTATTATTATGCATCACCCGCACTGAAAGTGTACCTAAGGGCCAGTTTAAAATTGAGTTTGAAGAATATTACAAGGGGGAGTATAAGTACAATGTTAACGTCGGCCTCGACTGTTCTGTCCACACGTCGGACAAGGTTGGCTCTGTCAAAAAAAAAAATAAAAAAAAAAAAAAATAAATAAAAAAAAAAATAAAATAAAATTTGGCACATAGAAAGTAAGTGGTTAAGGTTGTCCAGCTACCAAAGCAGACACAAATTTAGAGTAATTGACACTATAATTACGAGCTTGGATTTAAAATATATGTAACATGTTAACACTTGCGTCAATAACAATGACGTGGTGGTTGGAAAAGTGTTCATTCATTAACCACTCTACGTTTTTCACACATACTAATCTAACATGCAATAAAATAATAGTATATCTCTGTAGATTTAAACAAATTACAAATCTTATAATGATGCCTATGTAATGGTGCATCCGTGTTATACAGGAGATAAAAAGAGAGTGATATCGTCCGGCAGTGGAAGATGGGTTGCCCGCTTTTTTTTTTTTTTTGTAATATTCAAATGTCTTCAGAGTCTGTCTTTAATATCGATGTTTCTACATGCGCGATGAATTAGTCTATAGTTTCTTCGGCGCGTCAGTAGCGCTGGATTCATTGCTCCTTGTAAATCGTCAAAATACATCATTACAATGCGTAGTTAAATAATATACAACGCAAATAAATGGCTCTTGGCCTCTGATTGCTCAAATCAGTGTTTTATGAGACGAGATGTGGTATTGTGAAAATACAACATCTCAATTTACGTAATCTCAAAAGGCAGCTGTAAATGCCATACATCAAGAAATGCGTGTGGTGTATCAGGTGCAATAACCTTTCATTCGCACAGGCAGAAACCAAATGTACCAGCGCGAGAGCAACAGGTAACACGCAAAGTGTTGTGTTATGCCATGTGGCCGAATCGTCAGTATCATAAGGAAATTTAATAAAAGTCGTATATCAAGATTCTTAATAATGACAGGAGTGTAGCTCAAAGACATAAAATCGTGTAAGGTACGACAGTAAATACAGTATTACATGTGTGGAAATGATAGCATATTAAAAAATAAACTCAGAATTCTGGCAAACGTCAACGAACATTTGGTGTTACAAACAGTGGCTGCAAAGAGCACACTATTTTTTTTCAATGACAGTTGAAGAAATTATAAGAAATACGAAAAAAACAATCCCTTGTTTCACTGTTTTGCTCATTAACTAGTCGGTCATGGAAGCATCGTCTAAGTACGAAAATTTCTAGATCTTCTAAAATATCCAAACAAACCCCTTTTTTCTCATGGTGAAGAATCTGTAGATTGTTTTCGGTGTCACGAAACTGACGGTTACACTGACGTAAATGAGGTGCTATTACACTGTAACAGCTGGGGTAACCGAGGTCCCTATGTCGTGTTGGCTCCTAGTCCGTCCGATATAAACCCTGGCACAGGCTCTACACCTAATCTTATAGACCTCCCCATTGCAAGACTTATTAACAAGCTGATCTATACTATGGCATAGGAGCTTCCCCAATTTGTTAATAGCGTTAAAACCTACCTTCATGTTATGATTCTTAAACTCATTACTAATCTTCAGAGAGGGTTGGCCACCATATGTCACAGCAGCATATCCAACTACTTATTCTTTACTCCAGTCCTTCCGTGCGTCTGTGTAACTTTTTGTCGCTCATTTTCCTAATATCACTGTTCTCTAAATACATTTGCGTTTCCTAACGGTGGTCTGTTGGTCAAGTACAGATTGTTTTAACCTGTGGAACACTGAACGAAATAATGCTTTCTTCTGTGATGGGGGACGACTAGAAATCGCAACAATAATGTTATATGTTGTTGTGGGCGTACGGAAAATCTCGTATTCTAAACACTGGCCATTCTGACTTATCCTAAAAGTTAAGAGAAATCTCAACTTCATATTTAAATCACGGTGGAAAACATTAAAAGTTCCTTTAGCCTCCTGAGTGCCTCGTCTTTACTTCCGTTAAAACGACAACTACATCAACACAACGTTTGTCGAGTACAATTTTACTAACCAGCTCATTCTGCTTCGCGAAGAGTTCACGTTGAAGACCGTTTATAAAAATCTCAGATAGAATGGGGAAAAGGCTTGAGCCCATTGCGAAGCCGTCATTTTCACGAAAATACGCCCATTAAAGGAAAAATAATCAAACGAAAAAGATTCGGCTACTAGGCCAGTCAGTTCATTTACAAATGATAAACCTGATTTATTATGGAAAATAAGATTATTCCGAACCAACTAAAGTTTCTGTAGTAGAAACCTCGGAAAAATGAATTTTACGTCACAGTTGTGACTTAGGAAGTCGGGATGAGGTGTACACTTAGCATGGAAGGTCAAAGCCCCTAGTACGTCACTCCTTAACACAACTAGCAAGTAAATAATTAACATTTTATTCAAAACTAGCTTTTATAAAACAGATAAGAGGCAATCAACACGTGGCCGTGTTTAAGACAATATCCAAATATGCAATCACAACAACTGACTTAAAAGATGAGCTACGGAGATTTCAATACTTAAGAAACATAAATTACAAACTGATGGTGGTTTTAAAAGGTGGCACAGATAGTTCTTTTAAAGGTAATAATCTGCAACATGAAAGTGATGTACAAAGCACACCAGTTCGTTACGAACCCGAATAACACAAGCAGCACAAGTTAATATTATTGATTCACAAGCACTTTAAAACCCCTTTTTTTACATATACATGAAACAGGTAAAATGCCTACGAAACGGGCAGTGACGCCAGGCTGCCCTGGGCAAAAGGTGACTTCACTTAAAATGCCAGAAGCAGCAGACCAGCCGTCTAAAACAACACATAAACGCCGGGGCCCAACCGGGAGTCACTTCCCATTAGATGACACGTCACAAATTCGGTGCACCTAAGGAGAACGTGGCGCCGCTCCCACACACCCCAACTTTACATCTACATCTACATCTACATTTATACTCCGCAAGCCACCCAAAGGTGTGTGGCGGAGGGCATTTTACGTGCCACTGCCATTACCTTCCTTTCCTGTTCCAGTCGCGTATGGTTCGCGGGAAGAACGACTGTCTGAAAGCCTCCGTGCGCGCTCTAATCTCTCTAATTTTACATTCGTGATCTCCTCGGGAGGTATAAGTAGGGGGAAGCAAAATATTCGATACCTCATCCAGAAACGCACCCTCTCGAAACATGGCGAGCAATCTACACCGCGATGCAGAGCGTCTCTCTTGCAGAGTCTGTCACTTGAGTTTATTAAACATCACCGTAACGCTATCACGGTTACCAAATAACCGTGTGGCGAAACGCGCCGCTCTTCTTTGGATCTTCTCTATCTCCTCCGTCAAACCGATCTGGTACGGATCCCACACTGATGAGCAATACTCAAGTATAGGTCGAACGGGAGTTTTGTAAGCCACCTCCTTTGTTGATGGACTACATTTTCTAAGCACTCTCCCAATGAATCTCAACCTGGTACCCGCCTTACCAACAATTAATTTTATATGGTCATTGCACTTCAAATCGCCCCGCACGCATACTCCCAGATATTTTACAGAAGTAACTGCTACCAGTGTTTGTTCCGCTATCATATAATCATACAATAAAGGATCCTTCTTTCTATGTATTCGCAATACATTACATTTGTCTATGTTAAGGGACAGTTGCCACTCCCTGCACCAAGTGCCTATCCGCTGCAGATCTTCCTGCATTTCGCTACAATTTTCTAATGCTGCAACTTCTCTGTATACTACAGCATCATCCGCGAAAAGCTGCATGGAACTTCCGACACTATCTACTAGGTCAAACGCACTCGCTGAAAACGAACACAAACAGACCGCAGAAAACACGGAAAACACCAAGCAAACATCAATTAATATAACTTAAGAGATCACAAAACTACAATATAAACGAAGAAGCAATAAATGCTTTCAACAGAGGTGACTTAAGTCTTACACCAATATCACTGCTGTAAAACATTTAAACTAAGTACTGCACACAAATCCAATGCTGAAAATACAGTATCAGACTTTTACAATCTCATAGTTTGCCAAACAATATTTCCACATATGATTAAGGCCGACAATGTGTACAAAGATGAAATGGAAAAAAATTCAAGGTAATACCACGTTATTCAAATGCACAACTTCACAACGATACTAGGGATGGTGCACTTTCCTTTCGTTGCATAGATCTGCATGTAGCTTCCAATTGTGTAAGCTTCGTATGCAGAAAATTACAACTAGACTATGACCTAACGTCTTCAATACTTTACAGTTACTACATCATGTGGGAACACTGATTTTTAAAGGAAGTAGTGACTGCTGGACTTCATGCCGTCACACACCTTGCCGGCTGCTCTTACGTCAGCAACACGTACATTAGGGCAACCAACCAACAGGTACACTCGCTGCAACGCAAATCGTTCAACGAAACGAAGTCACCAAAATCACTTACATCTTCGATAGAGAGCGTCGTTCGAGATGTTCTCGAGGGATGGGTCTCTCCGAGAAAACAGGCGCCAAAGCAATGCGACGAACAGCGCCCGGAGTTGACATCAGGCATTTCCACCACTAACTCGCGACAGTCTTGCAAGGTAGACCGGCCGCGCCGCTGCTGCTCCTGCCTGCGTGTTTTCCTCCTTCGTCCCCGAGAGCTCCTTCCGCCTCGTGGCGAGTCCGACCCCTACTGCCGCGACCGCAGAAACAGCCCCCAGATCACAACAGGGGCAAAGATCGTAGTACAGCCGAGTAATCGATAGTGACGTGCCAAAGAGTTGGTGTGCCAGAAAAGGCGCACCATGGCTCAAAAGTGCATTTGTTTTCTTGTCAGTGTGCGCCTGCAGTCATGCTACACATTAGTACTGTCACTGTACCGCAGCACTCCACTAGGGCATTGAAAAAAAAAAGTTCAAATGTGTGTGAAATCTTATAGGGGATTGAAACAAATAATTCACAGCCCACCAACAGGCTGGGTTATCGTGTAGTATTTCATTCTCGGCAACACCAGTAACCGCCATTTTGCTTCGGGTCTTCTGGAGACGCGCTGCCATACTGTGGCATAGGAATTTCAGTGTCTACCACGACTGCCGACGAACAAAATTTTAATTTTCGAAGTGATGATTAAAACCACACGAATATCGGGACCCTGAACGCTTGTAGATTCCTGAAGACAATCCCAACAGAAGGTCTCGAAACGTGCTGGGACGTGCTGGGAAATAATGCCTCGAAATTTTATGTGAAAATTCTTTAAGCTTTTTAATGAAACATACGTTATTGAGAGTCTACGTCTTCACTTTTCGTGTCTGCATATTTGCTGCCCTCTGCTACTAGAGGGCTCCAGATTGTAGCATGTAACATGGCGGTGCGTAATGTAACTACGTCTGTGTCTGAGGAACCACATCAATCGAGTTTCGAACGCGAAGAGTTCGTCCACCTGCTGTCCACACTATCCTTGAGCGTGACAATACCGGAGCACACACGGGCGGTGAGACATCTGCAGGCGTCTGCATCAATCCGTCGCCTTGGCTTCACTATACTGATCATCCTCCATACAGTTTTGACTTCGCCACATCCGCTTTTCGTGTTTCCAGAAATTAAAGAACCCCTTCGAGGACTTCACCTTAATAGTGGTGAAGCATTGCAACCAATGGCGAGTCTGTACTGCGTCAACTAAGCCAAACATTCTACAGTGGCGGTATCAAATAACCAGTCTCTTGTTGGGAGAAATGAGTTCGTCGCCAGGGTGGCTATGTTGAGAAATAAATACGTAGGCACGAAGAGTAAAATAGAATGTTAATAAAGTTGGCTTTCATCTAAAATGCCTTAAGAATTTGCACGTTCAATACTCGGAGGAGTTACTTTTCGACACTTCCTCGTAGTCTGAAGAGGTAAATAGGATGGTGAAATATCACAGAAGAACTTAGCTTCAAACACTGAATGACTCAGTCACAAGTCCGCGTACGCGTAAATACAGGGTTATTACAAATGATTGAAGCGATTTCACAGCTCTACAATAACTTTATTATTTGAGATATTTTCGCAATGCTTTGCACACACGTACAAAAACTCAAAAAGATTTTTAGGCATTCACAAATGTTTGATATGTGCCCCTTTAGTGATTCGCCAGACATCAAGCCGATAATCAAGTTCCTCCCACACTCGGCGCAGCATGTCCCCATCAATGAGTTCGAAAGCATCGTTGATGCGAGCTCGCAGTTCTGGCACGTTTCTTGCCAGAGGAGGTTTAAACACTGAATCTTTCACATAACCCCACAGAAAGAAATCGCATGGGGTTAAGTTGGGAGAGCGTGGAGGCCATGACATGAATTGCTGAACATGATCTCCACCACGACCGATCCATCGGTTTTCCAATCCCCTGTTTAAGAAATGCCGAACTTCATGATGGAAGTGCGGTGGAGCACCATCCTGTTGAAAGATGAAGTCGGCGCCGTCGGTCTCCAGTTGTGGCATGAGCCAATTTTCCAGCATGTGCAGATACACGTGTCCTGTAACGTTTTTTTCGCAGAAGAAAAAGGGGCCGTAAACTTTAAACCGTGAGATTGCACAAAACACATCCTTTTTGACAGGCAGAAATAGCTTCATTTGGCTTACCCCCCACTCTCACCTGCCCCTCCCCGCAGTGTAAGTGAAATCGGCATTTACAAGAGCTTGCAACACGCCATCTTTGTACACTTATCCAGTGGTGAAGGACGAGGAGGAGATCCGTGTTTAACGTCGTGTCAAAATTGAGGTCATTAGAAACGGAGCACAAGCCCGGAATAGGGATCGGTGGAGAAGGAAAGCGGCTATGCCCTTTTTAAGGAACGCGACTCCAGCGTGCGAACCACTGCGCTACCCCGGTCGTTGAGCCAGCGATGTTCGCTAGCCCATATTAATCGATGAACTCTGTGTCGAAGTTTCAGGAAAGGAACACGATCAGTCCTCACCTGCTGAACATTATGCAGTGCCTTTATCTCCTTACAGTCGGGCCCAATATTCAAACTGTCGGCGATTAGAATCACTGTAGCCTATACTGGCGATCGCCCTTTATGCTTGTGGCTGCGACTGCCCATTGTCATAACCTTCTGGGAGTCTTCTTCGGCGGTTTGCACGTGTGAAAACGTTGTCTCTGTGATATCTAAGATCCATCTACATCTACATCTACATTGATACTCAGCAAATCACATTTAAGTGCCTGGCAGTGGGTTCATCGAACCACCTTCAAAATTCTTTATCATTCCAATCTAGTATACAGCGCGGAAAGAATGAACACCTACATCTTTCTGTACGAGCTCTGATTTCCCTTATTTTATAGTGGTGATCGTTCCTCCCTATGCAGGTCGGTGTCAGAAAAATATTTTCGCATTCGGAGGAGAAAGTTGGTGATTGGAATTTCGTGAGAAGATTCCATCGCAACGAAAAACGCCTTTCTTTTAATGATTTCCAGCCCACATCCTGCATCATTTCTGTGACACTCTCTCCCATATTTCACGATAATACAAAACGTGCTACCTTTCTTTGAACTTTTTCGATGTACCCCGTCAGTCCTATCTGGTAAGGATCCCACACCGCGCAGCAGTATTCTAAAAGAGGACGGACAAGAGTAATGCAGGCAGTCTCCTTAGTAGGTCTGTTACATTTTCTAAGTGTCCTGCCAATAAAACCCAGTCTTTGGTTAGCCTTCCCCACAACATAGAATTTACGGCTTTTAGATTAGACTGATTTATCGTATAACCGAAGTTTAATGAGTTCCTTTTAGCACTCATGTGGGTGACCTCAGACTTTTTGTTATTTAGCGCCAACTGCTACTTTTCACACTATCCATATATCTTTTCTAAATTGTTTTGCAGTTTGTTTTGATCTTTTGATGACTTCATTAGGCGATAAACAACAGCGTCATCTGCAAACAACCGAAGACGGCTGCTCAGATTGTCTCCCAATCGTTTATATAGATATGGAACAGCAAAGGGCCTATAACACTACCTTGGGGAACTCCAGAAATCATTGCTGTTTTGTTCGATGACTTTCGTCAATTACTACTAACTGTGACCTCTGTGACAGTCGATATTAAAACCGTTAACTTTAGAAAGATAAATTCTTATGTCATCTCTAACAGGCTGTAACACATACGTCTTGCACTGATTATTGTCATCCCACGTGAATAGTCAGTTAACTTGTGTTTTGACGCTATCTTTACTATACACCAGTCTCTATATACTCGGACCATATAGTGAAACTAGCCACATCTCGGCTTCATTCACGAAAAATCTTCAGAAGCGACAACCCTTTCCGTTACTGTTGGCATTTCGATTCTCTTACCATAGTCAGAAGTTTCTTTGTAATTCTGGAAAACGAAGTAAATGCGGATATAACGACACGCTGAAGCTATTCACGCTATCTTTTGTTCCATTTCCGCATGTAATAAAATTGTTACTCCATCATTACGTATTGTAGCATAACATCTGCTACATGCACACACATTCCGGTTAAAATGTATTAAATATTGTATCACTTTAGATATATTCGATCCCACTGGGGTGAGCACATCACCATTTTACATTACTGCGAAACGTAATATTCGTGAAAACAAAGCCAAACGGAATGTCAAATATTAGACCGTTTCAGCTAGTAACAGAAAACCCGAATTATGGTGCACAACAGCGAGAGCATCGTGCCATTCAGTACCTTACCTTCGTATAAATGCGTAGCATACACGTCTCAGATCACACAGTTTGTCGCCAGACGACAGGATTGTTTCAGGAATGGAGCACCACTGGCTAATTTAACTTATTCTTTTCCTATTCCTTTTTAGGGCTGAATGTAAATTTGAAGAAATTTTTTATACCGATCAAAAGCATTTTTATGCGAACCATGTTAGTCTCTTACATGTATCGGGGAATTATGTATGGAAGAAATCAGAAGGAGAGCATAGTCCTCAGTTGTTAATCTCATTCTTTGCAGCAAAGTAAGGGATGACACTGTGTTCTCCCCCTAAACTTGTGTTTATGTACATCAGGTAGCTATACTGTGAAGTTAAGTGACAAAAAGTCTTATTCCATAAGGCATTATTAAGTCGAAATATTCAAAATACGTCAGGTGGTCGATTTGTTTGTATCCAAGGCGGGCAATTATCAGCGGAGCAAACCTACCTGAAATTAATTGTTTCAACATCTCAGTGATATGCTTCTTCCAGTTCAAGTTTCTGTCAATATTTACACCCAACCATTTGGACTTACGCTCAGGTGCTACACAAATTGTTCTTATCGCTCTATTTTTTGTACAAAATTGAATACAGTGTATTTTCTCTAAATTTAAGGAGAAACAGTTTTCCGAAAACCACTTATTTATTGTTTGAAATACCACGATCTGTTGCATCCTCTTTGATGGGACGTATTATAACACTAGTATCGGTTGCAAAAAGTAACAGTTCTGCTTGATGTATGTTACACATTAAGAAGGAATAGCAATGGACGCAAAATGGAACCTTGTGGGTCTCCCTTTGTGATCTCTGCCCAATCACTAGAACTTTCTCTCCTACAAACAGTGTTTGAATTATTTAGTATAAAATTTTTCATTCTGTTTTTACGTATGATTCAACGCATCAATTCTATAAACCTCTAACCGCGTTTAAAGATCACAAAAACTTCCATCTGGCTGTATTTTGTTAGTTATGTCTTCTGATATTTAGTGTCTCGCTTTCGATAAAGTGTAGTTAGTACTGGTTAAGCAAGCCTGCCAGTGCAGCACTTACAACATAACTGGCTCCTGTGTGGCTAGTGTTGCGATTCCTTAAAAATCGAGAACCGTGACTATGGACATATACTGGTGTGCCGCATAGTTTGACGTCACAGGCCTTTGGGTTGGATACGCATCCTAAATGACAGCCGACCCGAGTGTGTATTTGTTAGCTCTTACTAATCCAGGTATGCTGGTTAACGATTTTCAGTTTAGTTACTACGGCAACAGGAAAAATTAGTTTGCAGCTTCTTGCTAGTACGAAGACTACCTTTAGACGTATTATTGTTTGCATATAGATATAAAACCATTTTAACATCGATGAAGGAATGCACAAAAAAGACTACCTTTAGACGTATTATTCTTTGTATATAGATATAAAACCATTTTAACTCCCATAAAGCAATGTACATATATGTTGCATTTCAGCCTTCTCTGGATTTATCATTATCGGTTGCTTCGAGACGCACCGAACGTCCATGTTCTCGATCTGGTGTGATCAATTTGACCAAAACTTGTAGTAGTAACCTACTATGAATTGCTAGATCCCCATCGTTTACTTCACGAAACTCCAAGTAATATAAGCACCGATTCATTCAAATGGGTCATCAATATCTGATTAATAAGCCACAACTGTCAAGTCCTTATGTTGATTTCATCGACGAATCTACAATGACCAGAATGTGAAAGACACGCGTCAACATGAAGCGCTTAATACACTGTTAGAAATGTAAAATTATAAACGAATTAGTGAATGGGTTTACGAGATCTGCAACAAGTCTCACAAAAAACCAGTGTTATTGTTGGCTGTGACTATCGTAGGTGACTAGCTTTCTTCCACATTCACCTTAGAGGAAATCGACCTTTTTGGTAAAACACTCCGCTTATTTTTTTAATTTTATTTTACTTTTTTTGTGAATCTCTGGCTTCGTTGCCAGTTGAGCACACTAGTGGTACAAGTGACTTGACAGAATGTTGGTAGCACTCTTTCTCAATGTTTGTTATGCACCGCAACAGACAGTGAAACGTTTGCAGTACAATATAAGGAAAAGTTGAGCGGTCCCACTTTACCTTTTCGCGATGGTACGTTCTCAGAAATTTCATATTTAATTTAAGGGAGATGTTTGAAAAAAAAACACTCCGTCTATTGGCCATAAGTGGCCCATCGGGGCCATCCGACCGCCGCGTCATCCGCATTGGAGGACGCGGATAGGAGGGGCGTGGGGTCAGCACACCGCACTCCCGGCCGTTATGATGGTATTCTTGACCGAAGCCGCTACTACTCGGTCGAGTAGCTCCTCAGTTGGCATCACGAAGCTGAGTGCACCCTAAAAATGGCAACAGCGCATGGCGGCCTGGATGGTCGCCCATCCAAGTGCCGACCACGCCCGACAGCTCTTAACTTCGGTGATGTCACGTGAACCGGTGGATCCACTGCGGCAAGGCCGTTGCCGAAGATGTTTAATAGAAATTAATTTCTCTTTGCCTGTGCTAGTCCGTTTTCCTATGTCCAGCTTGTTTCTTCCGTAGTGTGCATTTTGCTTCTTAGCTATCAGAATTGCTCCACTTCGACTATTTTGAAGTCTCTACTTTTGATAACTTTATCGCTGGCCTCATTACTACTGCTCTTCATTTCTTCTCGCTTCAGTTTTCTCTTTTAGTCCATAGTGTGTATTCGTTAGACATTCAACAGGTGCTGTGAGTGTACTTCACTTTTAATAAGGATAACAACATTGGCGAATCTTATCACTGATATCCTTTCATCCCAGATTTTGATCTCACTCCTTAATATATGGTAACACAATAAATAGTACAAAAAAGAAAAATACATTATATTACATTAATATCTTGACCACTGAAATAAGTATCTTCAGCTGAAAGTAACGCCCTTGACATCTTTATAAAATAAGTTGTGTTAATCTATACTAGGTCCTCCAAATTACTTCCTAAACTGACAAAGTTATTTAATATTGTGTCAATAGCATTTTTAAATGAAATAAATTAGTTTTTTAGTTTGTAAAGCAAATTTTCAAATCACGTTAATGATCGGAGGGTTCCCAAACAGGTAGTGAACTCTGCCAAGAGGCCCGCTTCTCCTGGAAACCTCGCACAGCGAGCGCGCCCACAAGAGAAGTAATCAACATTTCCGCATTTTGTTTCGGCGTGCTTTTGGTAGCGCTAAGTTGCGTCTGTGGCCCAGGAAGTTAGCTAATGAGGGCGATGTCGCTGTGATTGCCGGTGAGAGTTTCCGTGCAGCCAATTACGACAAAGTTAGCCCTGGTCTCGTGTGGCGGCACGGCCAGAGATAAACTGCGACTGTGTCCGTTCACCCCTTTCGTGAATTCTGCCGCAGAGACCGTGAATTCGAAGCATGAGGGGAGTGACACAGCTCAGTGTAGCACAGACGTACTCTTTACAGGGCGATATTAAAAATTTATATTGTTCCCTGCTGCATCAGACATTCGGGGCAATTAAGAAACCATACACAGTCTGAAATTTGTGTAATACCGACACATGGCGACGAAAAGTTAGTGAACCATTCATTTTGACTTTGTTCCTATCTGTCAAGATGGAGAAGTTATAGCATGAACTCAGTGACTATTTTAAACTTTCATGCGATCCGTCGAATATATCAGCATTTCAGTTGGAAAACTGCAGACAGCATATATAGGACATACGAATACGTGTCCCAAATCAAATGGCTCTGAGCACTATGCGACTTCACTTCTGAGGTCATCAGTCGCCTAGAACTTAGAACTAATTAAACCTAACTAACCTAAGGACATCACACACATCCATGCCCGAGGCAGGATTCGAACCTGCGACCGTAACGGTCGACCGGCTCCAGACTGTAGTGCCTAGAACCGCACGGCCACTCCGGCCGGCACTTGTCCCACTCTGTACTGTTCCACCCGCCGAA
The DNA here is from genome assembly GCF_023864345.2 of Schistocerca serialis cubense. Lineage (NCBI taxonomy): Eukaryota > Metazoa > Arthropoda > Insecta > Orthoptera > Acrididae > Schistocerca > Schistocerca serialis. Next base: position 109,326,506 of record NC_064642.1, on the reverse strand, counting down.
TTCTGAACCAAACACAATAGCGTCACATTTTTTCTCAAACAAAATACATTAAAAAGAGCAGTCAAATACACTGGAAAGAAACACATGGGTATAAACAAAGTAACTGCGAAGAAACCATGGGTGACAGAAGAAATACTTCAGTTGATCGATGAAAGAAGTAAGTACAAAAATGTTCAGTGAAATTCAGTAATAAAGAAACTCTAGTTTTTTAGGAATGGAATAAATAGGGAGTTCAGTGGAGCTAAGGCGAAATGGCTCCACGAAAAATGTGAAGAGTTCTAAGAAGAAATGATAGTCGGAAGGACTAACTCATCCTATAGAAAAGTAGAAACAACGCCCGGTGAAATTAAAAGCTAGTATGGTAACGTTAACAGTGCAACGGGAATTCCACTGTTGAATGCAGAGGAGAGAGCAGATAGGTGGAAACAATACATTGAAGGGGAAAAATTTGTCTGATGAGGTGATAGAACAGGAAACACATATCAACATAGAAGAGATATGGGATCCGATGCCTGAATCCGAATTGAAAACTGTGCAAGACTTAAGATCGAATAAGGCAAAGGAAATAGATAGCATTCCATCAGAATCTCGAAAATCATTAGGGAAACCGCCAACAAAACGACTATTCCCGTTCATGAGTAGAATTTATGAGTCTGGCGATGTACTATCTGACTTTCGGAAGAAAATTAACCACACAATTCCGAAGAATGCAAGAGTTGAAAACTGCCAGAATATCGCACAATCAGCTTAACAACCCATGGATTGTAGTTGATGACATAATTAAAACGCAGATGAATGGAAAAGAAAGTTTAGGCACGGTTGGATGACGATCAGTTTGCCTTTAGGAAAAGTAAAAGCACCAGAGAGGCAACTCTAAAGCTGCGGTTCGTCGTGTAAACAAGACTAAAGAAAAATAGAGACACGTTCATAGGATTTCCCGACCTGGAAAAAAGCATTCGAAACTGTAAAATCGTGCAAGATTTTCTAAATTCAGAGAAAAATGGGGTAAGCTGCAGGGAAAGACAGGTAATATACAATACGTGCAATAGCCAAGAGAGAACAATAAGAGTGCAAGGTTGAGAAAGAAGTGCTAGGATTATATGTCGTGAAGGAAAGGATGGAGTCTCTCGCCGCTGCTGTTCAAGCTGTATTTCGAAGAAGCTATGACGGAAATAAAACGAAGACTGAAGAGTGGGATTAAAATATAAGGTGAAAGGATATCACTTCTAAGATTCGTTGATGACATTGCTATTCTGAATGAAAGGGAAGGAGAATTACAGGATCTGTTGAATAGTGTGAACAGTCTAATGAGTACATAATATGGACTGAGAGTAAATCGAAGAAAGATGAGAGTAATGAAGTACCACAAACGAGAACAGAGAAGAACTTAACGTCAGAATAGGTGATCACGATATCGATTAAGTGAAGGAATTCTGCTACCTAGGCAGCAAAATAACCCCTGACGAACTGAGCAAGTGGATAGGTAATATACAACATGGACAAGAGACAAGAGGGAATAATAATAGTAGAAAACCAAGAAGGACATACTCGGGTTAAAAAGGGTGTAAGACGCATGTGTAACCTTTTGCCCTTACTGTTTAATCCAAAACACGAATAATCAATGACACAAATGAAAGGAAGATTAAAGAACGGAATTAAAATTCAAGGTGAAAGAAAATCAATGTTAAGAATCGCTGATGGCGCTGCTACCCTCCTTGAAACTGAAGAAGAATGACAGGATCCACTGAATGGAACGAACAGTCTAAAGAGTACAGAATATGGACTGAAAATAAATGGAAGGAAGATGAAAGTAATGTAATCAGCGAAAACTTAACATCAGGATTGGTGATCACGAAGTAGATGTAGTTAAGGAACTCAGCTAACTCTGGAGTAAAGTAACCCATGAAGTACGGAGCATGGAGGACCAAAAGCAGATTTGCACTGGCAAAAATCGCTTTAGTATGCAAGAGAAATCTACTAGTATTGAACACAAATTTCAATTTGAGTAGATATTTCTGAGAATACACGAGATATAGGTTTGGAGTACAGCACTGTATGGTACTGAAACCTGCACTGTGGGAAAACCGGAAAAGAAGAGAATCGAATCATTCGAGATATGGTGCTACGGAAGGATGTTGAAAATCGTGCGGACTGATAAGGTAAGTAGGGAGAAGTTTGGAATATATGGGAAACACTGAGAAGAAAAAGGGACAGTGTGGTACGACATCTGTTAAGACTTTATGGTGGGTTAAAATTGTAGAGGAAAATTGAAATACATCGATCAAAACAAAAATAAAGTAACCAAATGTTCATGAACAGCAGAGGACCAGTAAACTATCCTTGAGGAACATAAAAAAAAACAAAAAAAAAAACGGTTCAAATGGCTCTGAACACTATGGGACTTAACATCTGAGGTCATCAGTCCCCTATAAGTTAGAACTACTTAAACCTAACTAACCTAAGGACATCACACTCATCCATGCCAGAGGCAGGATTCGAACCTGCGACCGTAGCGGTCGCGTGGTTCCAGATAGAAGCGCCTAGAACCGCTCGGCCACACTGGCCGGCGAGGAACATCAGATATTACTGGATATTGCTGCTGTTTTTCTCGACGACATCCCGTTAGCTACTCTGAACTTTGACCTTTCTGACAGGAAATCACAAGGTCAGTCGCTAACAAAGGCGATGCTCCGTAGGCACTCAGTTTGATTACAAGTCGCTTTTGAGGAACGGTGTAAGCAGCCTTCTGAAAATCTAAAAATATAGAATCAATTTGACATTCCTTGCCAATAGCCCTCATTAATTCATGAGAATCTGAAAATGAACAGCTAGTTGAGTTTCACGAGAAAGATATTTTCTGAATCCGTTCTATGTGTCATAGACCATTCTTTACAGTTCATTTCCTAGTATTCTAACGCAGTGTATGTTTCAAAATACTACTGCAAATCGACGTCAGTGATATGGGTCCATAATTCATCGAATTACTCGTATTTCCTTTCATAAGTACTGGTGCGACCAGCGGTTCTAGTGTTTTATGTTCGGATCTTTCGAAGAGCTAGCGGTTGAATATTATAGCTAAGTATAGATTTACTGTGTCAGCATTCTCTGAAAGGAATCTAAGTGGTATACAATCTGGACGAGTGGCCGCGCCTGCCTTTGATACGTGACGTAAGCTGCTTTGCTACACCGAGGATATCTATGTTACTGATGTTGGCTGTTGTTTTTGATTCGAATTATATAATATTTAGATCATCTTCACTGGTGAAGAAATTATGAAGATCCATGTTTAGTTAACTCTGTTTTAGTGGCACTCTCGTTGGTGACACTACCATTGCTGTCGTGGACTGAAGATATACATTGCATCTTGCTGCTGGTGTACTTTACATACGAGCAGAATCTCTTTGGATCTTCTGCAAAATTTAGAGACGAAGTATTGTTGTCGAAACTATTAAAAGCATCTCGCAGTGATGATCGCTCTGAATTTAGGGCTTTTACAAAACTTTGGTCCGCAGCTCGTGGTCGTGCTGTAGAGTTCTCGCTTCCCACGCCCGGGTTCCCGGGTTCGATTCCCGGCGGGGTCAGGGATTTTCTCTCTGCCTCGTGATGACTGGGTGTTGTGTGATGTCCTTAGGTTAGTTAGGTTTAAGTAGTTCTAAGTTCTAGGGGACTGATGACCATAGATGTTAAGTCCCATAGTGCTCAGAGCCATTTGAACCAACAAAACTTTGTCAGTCTTACGGATGTTGGGTTCTTTCAAATTTGACGTGCTTTTTTCGATGTTTATGCAACTGGCTAAAGGTTTAGCTTTGAGGGTTGGGTTGTTTCTGGGAGGAGACCAGACAGCGAGGTCATCGGTCTCATCGGATTAGGGAAGGATCGGGAAGGATGTCGGCCGTGCCCTTTCAAAGGAACCATCCCGGCATTTGCCTGGAGCGATTTAGAGAAATCACGGAAAACGCAAATCAGAATGGCCGGGCGTGGGATTGAACCGTCGTCCTGCCGAATGCGAGTCCAGTGTGCTAACCACTGCGCCACCTCGCTCGGTTTCAGCTTTGACTTTGAAGAGTAAAGCTAAACAAATGATTTTTTTTTTGTTTCCTTGAAGGAGAATGTCTACAATCCCGTTAAAATGCCCACTTCACAATAACATAGCACTCTCTTTGAGGGTCCAATATAAAATGTGGCAGGTCATCGATAACGTGTACCATCGCGCAGTAATCTGTTTCCTGGAAACAATGCTGCAACAATCCATGATGAGTTGGTGGAAGTGGAAGAGCAATTTATCGTCATTCGATTTATTGGTCACAGGCTGCATACGCTGTCTTTGTGGTCAAACAATTCCTTATGACGAAGAACCAAATGGGAAACCATATCTTTGTGAATAACTAGGAATCGCCAGAGAACTGGAAGCACCAACGTTCGAAGACTGGCGTGTCACCATCCAAGCGATAATGGAGAAAATGTAAATCTGTCATATATCATTCTTCAGCTTCTTGGACGACACTTTGAACATGATAAAGATCACCGTCCATCGGTTTAGGCGATTGCTCACACAAATTAAAAATTCCCGTCGAATCAGGGTAATCAAGGCAACAGCTGAAATGTTGAAGCTCTGCCAGGAGTCATTCCAGACGATTCCTTTGTCCGCCTAATCACCACCAGCAAATGTATGGTGTTCTACTATGAAGACTTAAGATGTGGGGAAGTTTATGCTGTCTTTTTGGGGCTAGTATGTCTGCAAGGGACTATGTTGGTATGGGACCACACTGAACCACACTGCTGAAATCTATTGAGTCTGCGGGAGGTTGTCAAGACAAGGCTCTCAGGAAGCAGTCCAAATGGCTGCCTTTATGCCATGACAAGAGCCAGCTCTTTATTCACAGGACACAGTGCACATGCTGCTGCTTACAGCTGTTCCTCCACCTTACTCCGTAATTTCATAACGTATCACACAGCGACTTCTTCCTCGTTCCTCTGAGAAAGGAACCATTCCTTGGCAGGTATTTACAGAGACGGAATACATCCTGAAGAGTTCAAATGCATGTTTCTACAACCAAAGTCTCCTCCAGGTGACCCAGGCAAATAAACCTGAAGACGTCTATCGAGAATCTCAGGATTGACCTTTTTGCCCTATCAAGATTGGTGCAGAACGTAAGGTTAAACCTCAGCTCAACAAAAACGCAAGCGGTACTGGTTGGTCTTTCTAGGCTAATTAGCGCGGAATATTAGGAATCCGTGCAATCTCTAATCCTAAATAGGACAATTATCAACTTCTCTCCTTCAGCTAAGAGACTAGGAGTAATAATGGTTGAAAATCTAAATTGTACCGAGCACGTAAATGCACTGTGCAAGAAGGCGTCAGCATCCTTCCACACCAGACAAAACTACAAGAAGCGTTTCCCTCTTGACCTGAAAAAGGAACTTATACAAAATTATTGATTATGGTGACGTTACCCTGCAAGTCCTTCCTCAAGAAAACTCACGGTGCCTGAAACTAGTTATAAATGCCTGTATTAGATATATCTGTGATTAGATTTTTTCATCATATTTCACCATCATATGCACAGCTATCCTGCCAAACGTGGAGACAAGGGCAGAGATTTTCATACCATCTGTCATCTCTACTGTCTTATGAACATACACTCTACTTCATATCTCTCCTCGACTGTAACGTTCTTGTCTGGACAAAATGCCCGGGATACCCGTCCCATCAGAGTAAAATCCCTTGTGTCCCAGTCCGTCATTTAGCCACTTTCTCGAAGTCCTTCTCAGCAATTGGAACTCGTCTCGGGAGAAGAGAACTGAATAACATCTCTAGCTTCAGTTAATGACATATCTACTTATGCAACTATAATGAATGACTAGCCACCCGTCATTCAAGTAAATCCTTCTTTCCAAAGAAATCTCTCTCTTTTCCCACTAATGTTAGCTGGTGTGGTCCATTTAAATTTCCTTTCCTCAGACCTCGCTATATCAGAAAACATCTATTTTGTACAACTGTGAATTCTTTTTATATCTTTCAATATTATTATTTATATTTGTATCATTGCCAGTGGGAGCTGCAAGAGCAGTAGAAATACTGCTAGTATTAACTTTATTACTTCATAGTCATTATTATTTACTCGCATTTTCTCTATAGAATCTCAAATCATCTTAAAATCTGTCTGTAAAAAAACGTACTCTATGTGTGAAACCCTGATCGGGAAAGGACAAAGCTGAAAGCTGTAAAAGAAAGTGAGAAGCTTTTCCAATTTTCCGTTGTTCTGCTGACAACGAAAATATCCAACAAGACCACTTTTGTTATATTTTCTCTATCTGCTTAATTTATCAAGTTACCACATTAAAATAATTGTTGGAAATGGTTTCCTCCAGATCTATGTCAATAGCAACACCTTACAGTTTTATATTAATTATGTGTGTAACCTATTTATTGTGGTACCTTCATTATCGAGCGTGAACTGATCAGCGTGAAAACGATATTTAATTTACAACTGCTGCTGGCTGGGTACCCAGTGTGTAACGCTGGCTAATTTGTCGCAGAAATTATCGTAACTTTGACGAAAGTTGCTGCAAAGAATTTTATTATAAGGTCCTATACAATCTCGATACATACTATTGATTTCAGAAATGTGTTAATATCAGTCACTATCAATATATTTAGTGTGAGCCACAGTGTTCCATATCACAATTTTACAATTTTTTTTCATTTTTAGCACTATTTAAGAGCACTCGTATGTTTCCCGTTCGTATTTTTCCTATTCGTATCTCAATGGTATCCACATTCAACTTTACTGTTACGCTGTTATAACTTTCTGTATAGACCCACAGCTTCTAGTCTCGTATTTGTTACGTGATTAACGTAGGACGGAGTGCTATTCATGTGCCGATTACGGTACTTTTGAAGGTTTCTTCATGAATCGTTTGTAGTGATATGTTCGGTGATTAACGCGGGAGATATTGCCTTTCATATGATGATTAAGGTGCTATGGAAACTTCCTATGACTAATTTGCTGCGCAGTTCTATTAGTCCATTCAGCATTTGTTCCGGGTGCTTGTGCTAGAAACATATTGTCGAACAATGTTCTGTCGTAACTGTCCCAACAATCCGTGTGTTGTTTCAACAAGATAACAGGCATCGAAAATCGTCTCAAGAAGATATTCTCTCTAGGTTCTACTATATCTCGTGCACAAAATTATTTATATGTCTCCACAATACTTCCATAAGTGGGGCGGCTTTGAACATAAGCTGTGGATAAAGTAGGGCCTGCTCTTCCTATCTTTTCAGTGAATATGTACAATAATACCCACTGCACGCATAGTGAATAAAATCCTTACGTCTTACTAACGACCATCAATGGTACCCCACTGGTAGAGGTGTCCCACAACATGTTTGGTTTCATAATTTTCATGTCCGTCTTTTACTGAACAACTGTTGTGGTTTGCAATCGATCGCGGAAACACCCGCCATTTTTGACACTTTACTTGAAATGATTAACATAATGATTTCATAAAGGGACATGTTCTGAATTCCTAAATTAGAAGATTTTTGAACTGTCTGAAATATGGGGAGTCCTCTGTAAAAAATATTTGACGTATACAGTACTAGCTAAAAGCTGCTGTAAACCATTTTTATTGCAGTTACTTCGTTATCATCTGTGAGACGAAAAATCTGAAAACGGCTTATCTATAAATACTAAGTGATATATGATGAAGTAGTCGACGCTAGATACAGTAAAACCATTCTATCCAGTCTTTCCTTAGTGGTGAACATATAACACTTTTATCATAACTTAGAGATTTTACGACAATGGCTTCCATTGGTATGGCACGTAAAATTTAGTCAAGTAGTGGCGTAACGACATTACCCTACATATGACGAATGAGGCATTCTCAGAACTCTGTCAAACTGCGGCAGTGATAACAGTCAGAAGAGCTGAAAGTTTCTCCCAACAAATATTTGTTTTGAAAAATTCTACACCAACTGCTGATGGGAAGCGTCTAAAACAGTTTTTATCTACAACCAGAAACTTACATTCATTGAAAAGTTATAGACTCATAGAAATTACAAATTAAACCTAGCACTAACGAATACCCGTCTACGAATTTCCGTGACCAGGTATATATTATGAATTCATACCTCTTACAATGTATAACACAGAAATAAAAGTGACTATGTGGGAAAAATCATGATATTTGTTGAGCCGTGCTCCGGCTCGCGTTTGTGCCGTGAGACATGTTGGCGTCGTGTGTTCGAATTGTGACGTCTCGTTTTCTTAGTGCGTTCACTGGTGCCACTACATTTGCTCGCTTTGCCTGTCCGTGAGTGGCAGCAGCGGCGTTTATCGATAGCGACTACTGTGGATTCTATCTTTGGAGCGGCCGCTAGTATTTCCGGGTCGTCATGTGTCGGAGTTCAGTAGGGGACGGAGCAGCAGTGAGGTCCGCACAGCCAGTACTCGCCCGACCGGTGGCGACATACATGCACTGCCCGACGGAAATATGTGGTCGTGAGAGTGCACGACCACGTCAAGGACCGGATTCAGAGAGTTAAAGTTGAATGGATCGTTAAATTCCAGAGGTGCCACCTTCACTTTTGTGTGTGTGTGTGTGTGTGTGTGTCCTTCCGTCGAAGTGACCTCATGGCAATAAGTTGTCAGTCGATGATTCATTCTAGGACCTTCCCGTGCCTGACTTGAGCGGGAACGACCGTTGGTTGGTCTTTCGGTCGCTTGCCTGAACGAACGACGTGTATCTGGTCTTCCGACCGCTTCTGGGTTCTCTGTGTTTGTGTCGACTTTTAATTGAAGGGCTTATTTTAATACTGGTACAAGTTCATTTTTTTCATTCTGAGATACAGAGTCCTAAAGTTCAATGAGCGCTGAAAAATCTGCAGCTGAGATACCAGAAATATTCAAGCATATGGCTTCTTGCTAGAGACGAACTTTTCTGTTTGTTTGGATCATTAATTTCAGGAATATTATAGGCAGAAAAGTCGAGGTAATGGACTTGTACCACTATTGAAATAAGCCCTACAATTCGTCCTTGTTGCTCCACAGTGACTGGTTTTGCGGTATCGTTTTCGCGGATCCGTGTGTACCTAGTGTAGTTTTGAATGAGCAGTCATTTTAACGCTGCGTGCGTATTGCATTCGTGGAGGCAACTTGTTGCGATTACCTCGGATCACTCTTGCGTTTGAACATAATCTCTTGTATAATGTTTGTCTTTTTACGATGTCAGGAGTGTAGTCCGCCCGTTTCCCTGGCATGGGTTATTTTATCGTGTATTGGGCATCAGACGTTAGGTAGATTTTGCGAGAGTGTCGGTCTTGCGTTTAGCTGTGACTGGTTTGAGCTGCCATCCTGTTAAGTGAGTATAACACTGGGCTGCCTGACTCACGTTACTTACGTTTGAGGGACTTTCTCAGGTCGATCCTTGTAGCACTGTCTGTGGATCACTCCCTTCTTTATTTGATCTGATTGTGTCTACTGTTTAAAAAATAATATTTTGTTTAAATTATCCCCATTGCTTATGGCCTTCAGCCGACAAATAAATTGAATTCTTTCTTAATAAGGCCTTCAACCGTCAGTGTAGCTTGTGTTACAGTCAGTTCTTTTTTAAATGATTGTTTTTAAATAATTAATTCTTTAAATAAACTGTACGTGTTTACTGAGCAACCAACGGTAACTGAGTAAGGGCCATCCATATTTCCCTGCCTTCCCTAAAGCCGATGTTTCATTTACGAATAATGTGCTCTAAACTAAAATTCTGGTGCTTAAACAACGATATTCTTTCGAGGTGGCATTCAGGTAACACTACAGCTAACCAGAGCATCTTATCTCAGAGGTGACAAGGTGACAAGAGTGTCTACTGTTAATATACTGTTACTGGCCGATCCTTCCATCTGTTTTATTGATGGTGTTCAGTTCACATAATCTGTTTGTAAATTATGCACTTTCACCTTCAAACGTTTTTCTAGGAGAATAGCCGAACCGAAACAATGAAGTACGCGTCTGCTCTATTTTCCACATAGAGCATCCGTACGAAATTAACTCTACACTTTTCGCAATTTAATCAGAGCGTTAACGTGTCCACAGCAAATGGAGCGTGAAGTCCCCGAAATTTCGAAAGACCTTTGTACTGGCCGTTGGTTTGACACTCGAGATATGGATCACCAAACGCACGATACTGACTCGCGGCAGAATAGCGGGCTACACACGCATCGGAGATATGTACATATATCAACAAACCACTGAACAGTACATGATGTCTGTGATACTGTGGCACATTCCATTATCATACGGAGACAGAAGAAAATTGTTGCCTGTATGTCCTAATCTCTGTTACCTTATTTTGAGTCCCTCTTCAAGATATACTAGAAAGAGGGAGGCATTTTTGCAGAGTTTTTCATAAGTACATGTTCACAAAAATTGCCTAACATCATGTGGCAGAATTTGTCACATTTCTTCCAGAATACGACGAAGCTCCCTATTACACCGTCGTTTGTCTACTAAAAGGTAGCTTTGTTCGATGAGTAAAGGACCAACGACCCTTACGCCGCATCAATGCCTGTTTACTGTCGCAGCAGACGAGTACATGAGGATAAGGCCTGTCGTGATCGCAGCGCCGGCAGTGCTAAGTCAATTATGTCCATTTTGACTTCAGTGGTTATGGTCGAAAGCTAGAGGCAGGGCATGAGGAACAACAAGAGTAACTGCAATGATTAGCTAGAGAGAAAGTTTTTATTATGAGTGGTTGTAATTTGAGACTTGTGGTTATTATACAGGGTGTCTCAAAACTTGACCGCAAAAGTTTCAGTGTAGCAACTGTGGGCACTGAAACACAGACCTTAAGAGCTATGAGCACCGCCTCATCTATATCTGTATCTACATCTACACCGATACTCTGCAAAGCATATTTAAGTGCCTAGCAGAAGTTCATCAAATAACCTTCACAATTCTCTATTATTCCACTCTCGTACAGCGCGTGGCAAAAATGAACACGTATATCTTTCCGTGCGAGATCTGATTTCCCTTATTTTTGTATGGTGATCATATCTGCCTTTGTACGTTGGCGTCAACAAAATATTTTCGCACTCGGTGGAGAAAGTAGGTGATTGCAAATTCGTGAGAAGATTCCGCCGCAACGAAAAACGCCTTTGTTTTAATTATGTCCACCCCAAATCCTGTATCATTTCATTGACATTCTCTCCCCAATTTCACGATGATACAGAACGTGCTGCTCTTCTTTGAACTTTTATACGTACTCCGTCAATCCTATCTGGTAAGAATCCCACACCGAGCAGCGCAGAGGACGGACAAGAGTAATGTAGGCAGCCTCTTTAGTAAATCTGTTACATTTTCTAAGTATCCTGCCAATAAAACGCAGTCTTTGGTTAGCCTTCCCCGCCGCATGTACTATGTGTTCTTTCCAATTTAAATTGTTCATAAATGAAATTCCTAGGTATTTAGTTTAATTTACGGCCTTTAGATTTGATCGATTCATCGTGTAACCGAAGTTTAACGGATTCCTTTCAGCACTCGTGTGGATGATCTCACACTTTTCGTTATTTAGGGTCAATTCCTAATTCTCGCACCATACAGATATATTTTCTAAATCGTTCTGCAATTTGTTTTGATCTTCTGATGACTTCACTAGTCGATAAACGACACCGTCATCTGCAAACAACTCAAGGCGACTGCTCAGATTGTCTCCCAAACCGTTTATTTAGATAGGGAATAGCAAAGGGCCTGTAATACTATCTTGGGAAACGCCAGATTTTCCGTCAGTTACTACGGAATGTGACCTCTCTGACAGGAAATCACGAATCCAGTCACATAACTGAGATGATATTGCACTAGGGCGCTGTTTCACTACACGCCCCTTGTGTGGTACAGCGTCAATAGCCTTCCGGAAATCTAGAAATACGGTATCAATTTGAAATCCCTTGTCAGTAGCACTCATACCTTCGACACTGTGAAATATCTCTTCTACTGAAAGCTCTTTGCTTTCCATATTTTGGGAGGAGGAAGTGTGAACAAAAACGAGGAAAAAATCGAGTAAACATAGGATCTAAAACGTGTACCTTAAGCAGTACGAGCACTCCATCTTCGCTACTGTAAAACGCATCTTTTCAACTAAATAAGTGCTAGGAGCTCTTAAGGTATGGGTTTTAGAATGTGTTTACTGAGCATCTTTTTTATTGTCTTGTCCATACTGCCTCGTCTCAAAATCTGAAAAGTACTTGAACTGGAAGTGATGAGTTTTATAGTATCGAAGACGAACAAGCTCTTAAGATATGCATTTTAGAGTTTATGTTTACTGACCTTTTTTCCTTCTTGTTATATAATGCATTAAGTCCTGAAGTTTTGCAGTCGAATTTTGGAACTCCATGTACAATTAATCATTACGTAAATGTTAGCGTCTATCTAGTAGGTCAGCTTGGGTTCTAGCGCATTTTGGATTGCGGCGTTGGATATATATGCTCGGTACTAACCTGTCACTGTTCATGGGGTTACGTTCTAGTTCCTGTGATGTCTCATTAGTTAATATCTTAGAGTCTTTGATATATCATTGTGAGTATTAAAGACCCTGGACCTGTTCATGATTTCAGGCGTCGAGTCTAGTACGTCTTGTGAACGTCAAGTCTCCCGAGTCAGTTTCTGCCAGTGAGTGAGAGCTGGAGATCTTGTTGTGTTTATGGTTCTGAGTCTTCAGCGTGCAACGAATTCCCGCTACCTGTCTGAAAGTTTTGAATTTCTAGTACTTCCACAGTACACGATTTTTCGGAACGTATTACGTCACACAATCTACGACCCCTTGAACTGACCGTCCCTTCGCCAGCTGGGATGGCCGAACGGTTCTAGGCGCCACAGTCTGGAACCGCCCGACAGATACGGTCGCAGGTTGAATCCTGCCTCGGGCATAGATGTGTGTGATGTCCTTAGATTAGTGGGTTTAAGTAGTTCTAAGTTCTAGGGGACTGATGACCTCAGAAGTTAAGTCTCATAGTACTCAGAGCCATTTGAACAATTTTTTGACCGTCCCTTCACTCAGTACCAGGAGCTGACGGAGGCAGGAAGTTACTACATGTTCATGTGTTCCAGTTTCTTCTTAAATAGGGGAGACCGTTAAATTTACGTGCCCTGCAGAGCTCTTCGAAAATTACAAAAATTACACCAGAAACGTAAGGTTCTTCGAAATATGAAAAATTTGTACAAGGTATAACATCGTCATTACCTACGAACAAATATATTACTTTACTTTAAAGTTATCGTAACCGAGAAAATATTATCAATACTCAATACGTCTTGCACAATCACTCTACTAAACAGTAAGAATGAGCAAGTGAGATGAAATTAAGAACAGATATTATAAAACACCACTTACAAGCGCACGGAGGCTTTCAGACAGTCGTTCTTCCCGCGAACCATACGCGACTGGAACAGGAAAGGGAGGTAATGACAGTGCCACGTAAAGTGCCCTCCGCCACACACCGTTGGGTGGCTTGCGGAGTATAAATGTAGATGTAGATGTAGATGTACAAGTTAAAACATTTTGAAATGCAAAATGTTGGCAACTAGCACAAATTTCCATTTTCAGGAAAGGGAGAATTTTTCAGCCCGTAAGGAAACATTGTTCATTTTTAACTATGAGGTGTTGAACGGTAGAAGTACACCAAACTACAGGTTGTTCCGCCACTGACGAAGTGTGGATTAACCGCCCACATGTTATGTAACCAGTTTTAAGAGTATACACTGTTGGACTCACCATAAATTCCTGTACTGCGTAAACCCTGTAACTGAAGAATTAACAAAATTCTCCAAATAGACTTACAACATTTCGATATGTGGAACTCTTTATATTTTCAAACGCTGACAAAACAGATTCTTATGTCAGTGTGTCAGAAACCATTTTTGGAGGTTTCTAGTGGGCTTTCAAATGGTTCAAATGGCTCTGAGCACTATGGGACTTAACATCTATGGTCATCAGTCCCCTAGAAATTAGAACTAATTAAACCTAACCAACCTAAGGACAGCACACAACACCCAGCCATCACGAGGCAGAGAAAATCCCTGACCCCGCCGGGAATCGAACCCGGGAACCCGGGCGTGGGAAGCGAGAACGCTACCGCACGACCACGAGATGCGGGCTCTAGTGGGCTTTCCATCACGGAATTCTGAAATGAGTCACTAGATTGAAACAACGACGTAGAAACATCGTGCGTTCCTAAGCACATTGTCCACTGTATGTGTGGAACAAGCGTAATATTTCATAAGTTACCGTTATATCTATAACAAAAGTTCCACCGTTTGGGACTGAATTTATTTGTGTGTACCAAATATGTTTCGTTAAGTGTGATATATAAGCTGGAAAAAACTCTAGTATGAACGCTTAGCACATGTAGAAAAGAATGGATACATGAAGAAGACATAAAAATGAATACGGCTGAAGTTGTCCACTATTTACAGTAGCAAAAAACGTGATTCTCTTATGTATGTGATAAACCATAATTGAACTAAGCAAATGAGGAGAAATGTCTCCTTATATTATCTATAGTAATATTTATTATTTATTTCAGACTCAGTTGGTAGAATTGCTACAACTACGGCTTTAGACTTCTTCAGGTGATTTCCGTATGTCACATAGTCTTAAAGTACTACTGAACACTTAAGGTAACTTCGAACAGATGTTGTGTGACGTATTCTAATCAAACATGAGTGTCTGAAGAATTAGAATAAATGGCGCGACGACAAAATTTCAGTAATAGAACATAAAGGATGTCGTTAATTACATACAGGATGACGCAAAAGTCCGTTAACATTTGAAAATGTACTAATTGAAAGAATAATGTAGGTAGAGGGATATAAATTGACAAACGTGCCTGAAAAGACATGAAGATTTCTTGAAACCGAAAACAAGTACAAAAACTGATCAATAGATGGCGCTGGACAGAAACACACCCCATTGGTGCCGCAAGAGAATCGTGTATGAAATGAGCTGTTATGAGAGAGGGAGTCTGATGCGCCAGCAATGACAGCATGTTTTGTCAGAAAGGGCACTAATAGTGAACCTTTGCTATAAGAATGGAGAGTCCGCTATTGCAGCTGTACGATCCTAGCGTCATATGAAGGGCATTCGACACTACGGTCGCAGGTTCGAATCCTGCCTCGGGCATGGATGTGTGTGATGTCCTTAAGTTAGTTATGTTTAAGTGGTTCTAAGTTCTAGGGGACTGATGACCTCAGATGTTAAGTCCCATAGTGCTCAGAGCCAAGGGAATTCGAACAGGTAATGGTGCTCAAGGAAAATAAATACCTCGTCTACAGAGAAGTTTCGGAAAGTCACGGGAGCCAATTGAAATTAGTGACCTCTATAATAGCGTGGACGTTTAGACAACTTATCTAGTTACGCACGTAGGGGACTGAAGAATGTGTCACTGAGGCACTGAAACTGCTAGTCCAAGAAAATAATTTATAAATTTACGGCTGTAGGTATTTATTTTTCCTCAAGTCTTTAACCAGCTCCAGTCCCATTCTATTTTTACAAATGGAACTCTAGGGTAAAGCTTCTGTGACAAGTGTAGCTGCGAAGAGAAAGATCACAAAGTTCGAAACCACGGGTTATTTAGACGATCGACCACGCAGTGCATGACCAGACCCAAGTGCTACTCTGCTCGGACAGATCAGGTAGAAAAGGAGACTTAGCGGTTTCGTCTCTGCGTGGTGAAGATGGTGATGATTTTGGTTTGTGGGATGCTCAACGGCGTAGTTATCAGCATTCGTACAATTTCTCAAACTTTTCACTGTCCAGTCTCGTCATTTTCCTGAATGATGATGAGGACAACACAAAAACCCAGTCTCCAGGCGGAGAAAATCCCCGATACGGCCAGGAAACTAACGCGAGATCCCCTCGTTCAGAGACAGTAACTCTAACCACAGGACCACGAGCTGTGGACCGCATGGTGAAGGCAGTGCTCGTTAAGTCGTACGACGCAACAACATTCCGCACGAACTACTCTTTGGGGAGCACAAAGACGTACACTGTAATGCTATCCATACAAAAATCCATTGTAATCGTTTCTTCAGTTTCTATTATCATCATGAACTTTCAGACTCCGTTTTGTAACGCGGGGAGGATTTGCGATGCGCGAACTTCAAACAACTAGGGAGGATTTGTTGTCTGACAGGTTGTGGATCGACGAAGCCCAAACCTTACTCTGAGGGGCTTTCAACACCCACAACTGCAGAATCTAGACTACCTAAAATCCTATAACTGCCGTGCAAACCCCACTGCATGACGAGAAAATCACGGTGCGGTGTGGATTTACCACATAAATTGTGATTGGAGCCTTTTTCTTCGAGGAAATGCTGGGTGCTGCTTTTCAATCCGTCTGCGTGACAGGAGCAAGGTAAGTCGATATGCTACAGAGTAGCAACATGGGTCATAAATACCTGCTGGAAGATACGAGTATTTTATAATATGGCGCTCCACTCCGTATCGCCACACTTGTGAAATACCTCTTCCGCACATAGTTTGGTGAGGATCACATGCTGAGCCGCCATTTCCTTCCCAGGCTCCCAGACCTCAGTCCATGTGACGACTGGTTGTGGGGCAACCTGAAGCTAAAACACGAGCAATTTCTCGCCATAGCTACTTATACGCTGTACACAACGAAGTCCCTCACTACAGGTCATGTTCATAAATGACACCGAGCGAGATGGCGCTGTGGTTAGCACACTGCACTCGCATCCGGGAGGACGTCGGCTCAAATCCGCGTCCGGCCATCCTGATTTCCCTAAATGGCCTCAGGCAAGTGCCTTTGAAAGGGCATGGACGAGTTCCTTCCCCATCCGTCCCTAATCTGATGAGACCGATGACCTCGCAGTTCGGTCTCCCCCCCCCCCCCCCCCCCCCTCCCCCGTATCAACCGAACCCAACTCATAAATGACGGCAGAATTGCTGAACATTTGCTATAAAGAAAATCGTCTTTGCCAAAAATTAGTTGTTATGCCGATTATTGCCTTTCTATTATATGAAGGGCCATCATTATGGACTCTTTACACTGATAAGCGAAAACATTGCGACCACTGCCCACCGCGAAGTTTGATGGTGCCTAGTGCAATTGCGGGCATGTGACGCGTTACCAAAAGTATGTAAGCGGAGCAGACAAGGAGGGGATCAACCTAGCGGAGATATGGGCTGAAAATGGGGAAAGCCATTCAGATAAGCGACTTTGACAGAGGGCAGATTATTATTACGCAGAGCCTGACAACAAGTATCTCGAAGCTGGTCGAATTTTCAAGTGCTGCCACCGTGAGCATCTACGGAAAGAGATAGGACAGTGAAACTACTACTGGGTGCTAGAAGGTTATTCATCCGCGGCTCTTCACAGAGCGTGCGGTTCGAAGGCCTGTCTGCTCTGTAAAGTTGGGTAGATGGTGTCCTGTGGCATATATACTGAAAGAACACAATGCAGCTGGACTCACAAGTGTTTCGGAACACACCGTACGTTGTACGTTGCTGGAGCTCCGCAGCAGGCCACGCCTACATATACACACGTTGACCAACTGCAACGGGCAAGAGACCTTCGGGAATCGACCGTCGATCAATGGAAATGTGTGGGCTATTATGCTGAATGACATTTTTGCTACACTACATCTATGGCGGTCTCTACATAAACCGTCATAGAGATGAACGACCGCTCAAAACGTACAGCGTACCACGCACACTGTCTGCTAAGTTAGGGGAGAGATTCCCCTTGCGTTTGCATGGGACCTGTGGTAATAATGGAAGACACGCTGACAGTTGGGAAACTGCTCGGTTTCTTCCGCTACAGCGACGTCATCTTTCAGCAGTATAATAGGCAACAAGGTGCCAGAAATTGCTACAGTGGTTTGAGGAGCTTTGTAGTGAATACGCGTTGATGTCTCGGCGACCAAATTTGCCTGATGTGATCCCTATGGAACCCATGTGGGCAGCTACGGGAGCTATTACCGCGTACGCAAATAAGCAACCAGTTATTTACACTCCTGGCCATTAAAATTGCTACACCAAGAAGAAATGCTGGTGATATACGGATATTCATTGGACAGATATATTATAACAGAAATGACATGTGATTACGTTTTCATACAATTTGTGCGCATAGATCCTGAGAAATCAGTCTCCATAACAACCACCTCTCGCCGTAATAACAGCCTTGATATGCCTGGGCACTGAGTCAAACAGAGCTTGGATGGCATGTGCAGGTACAGCTGCCCACGCAGCTTCAACACGGTAGCACACTTCATCAAGAGTAGTGACTCATATTGTGGCGAGCCAGCTGCTCAGCCACCATTGACCAGACTTTTTCAATTGGTGATATATCTGGAGAATGTGGTGGCCAGGGCCGCCGTCAAACAATTTCTGTATCCAGAAAGGCCCGTACAGGACCTCCAACATGCGGTCGTGCATTATCCTGCTGAAATGTAGGGTTTCGCAGGGATCGAATGAAGGGTAGAGTCACGGGTCGTAACACATCTGAAATGTAACGTCCACTGTTCAACGTGCCGTAAATGCGAACAAGAGGTGACCGAGACGAGTAACCAATGGCACCCCATACCATCACACCGGGTGATACGCCAGTATGGCCATGACGAATACACGCTTCCAATGTGTGTTCACCACGATATCGCCAAACACGGATGCGACCATCATGATGCTGTAAACAGAACCTGGATTCATCCGAAAAAATGGCGTTTTGCCATTCGTGCACCCAGGTTCGTCGTTGAGTACACCATCGCAGCAGCTCCTGTCTGTGATGCAGCGTCCGGGGTAACCGCAGCCATGGTCTACGAGCTGATATTCCATGCTGCTGCAAACGTCGTCGGATTGTTCGTGCAGATGTTTGTTGTCTTGCAAACGTCCCCACCTGTTGACTCAGGGATCGAGACGTGGGTGCACGATCCGTTACAGCCATGCGGATAAGATGCCTGTCATCTCGACTGCTGCTGATACCAGGCCGTTGGTATTCAGCACGGCGTTCCGTATTACCCTCGTGAACCCACCGATTCCATGTTCTGCTAACAGGCATTGGATCTCGACCAACGCGAGCAGCTATGTCACGATACGATAAACCGCAATCGCAATATGCTACAATCCGACCTTTACCAAACTGGGAAACGTGATGGTACGGATTTCTCCTCCTTACACGGGGCATCACAACAACGTTTCACCAGGCAACGCCGGTCAACTGCTGTTTGTGTATGAGAAATCGGTTGGAAACTTTACTCATGTCAGCACGTTGCAGGGGTCAACACCGGCGCCAACCTTGTGTGAATGCCCTGAAAAGCTAATCATTTCCATATCATAGCATCTTCCTCCCGTCGGTTAAATTTCGCGTCTGTAGCACGTAATCTTCGTGGTGTAGCAATTTTAATGGCCTGTAGTGTACGCGAATTACATGGCCTGTGTGTAGACGTATGATGTCATAACCTCCACAAACCTACCAACGAACTGCCGCATGCCTGATTCACAGAATCGGTCATATACTTTGTTCCAAAAACGAACAAACAAGTACTAAGCAGATGGTCATTATGTTTTGACTCATCAATATATTTGTTTTGAATAGAACCTCACGTGTGCCAGATTTTACCTCTCTACCTACATTACCCGTAAATCATTGAATTGTGAAATGTTAAGAGACTTTTGGGTGCCTCTGTACAAAAAATTTTGACAGATATTTAGACATTTTACAAGAAGAAAACTATCTTTCTTTAGACACAAAAGGATTAAGCATAGGCCGGTTGCCGTGCCGTTCTAGGCGCTTCAGTTAGGAGCCGAGCGACCGCTACGGTTGCAGGTTCGAATCCTGCCTCGGGCATGGATGTGTGTGATGTCCTTAGGTTTGTTAGGTTTAAGTAGTTCTAAGTTCTAGGGGACTGATGACCTCAGATGTTGAGTCGCATAGTGCTCAGAGCCATTTTTTTATTTTTATTAACCATATATTTACGACGTACGTTTTAGTTATGGTACACAGTATAAAACGCCGTACTGGATCAGTGAGCAGGTATGTAGCACGTGTGTAGGTGTGTCTCATACGCTTTCAGCGCTGAGAGGATGGGGAAACAACGAAACAGAACAGTAGCGTTGTCAACTGCGCGTCGGCGCCGGCAGCAAGAATAGCCGTCTGTTGACGTTATGTAAATGCGGGTTGTACGTCAACGCGCCGGACACGCGCGCCGCCCGAATGACAGGTAGCCACCGGCTGTCCTACCTGCTGTACGGCGCGTGTCGCAATGGAATATGCAGCGCCGCACGTAATCCCGCGCTTTGCTGAGCCGGCACCCCCGTGGGGCAGATAAAGGCGCCTGCGATGTCGTCCCAGGGACCCGCGTTATTCCGCACAGCGAGGAGCGAGGCAATCTTTCTCCGTCCGCGCCAACCCTCGCCGCCGCCGCCGCCGCCGCCGCCGCCCTTGGCCCTTTTCCTCCGCTTCTTTTCTCTGCATCCCATCGACACAATGCCGGCCGCAGCCGCAGTTCCAACTCCCGGGATAAACAGCGCGGACGAGATTCGGCCGTTCGGTTTAGTTTGGCCGGGTAAATGTCCCCCTTCCCGCCGGCCGTCGCCCTTCTCCGCGCTGAAATGGCCAGCCACTCCCCTGTCCTGCTTTCGAGGCTGCCCTTCTTCCCATCGATCAGTTCTTCCACTCGTTTGCCCTCTTACTATTCGTCATGGTCACTCGGAGCCGAGCTCTTTCGCAAAGTTTCGAAAGCGCAAATGTTTGTCTCCCCAAACGGCCGGGCCAGACGGCGAATTCGCATGGTATGAACACTCTAACTTACTTTGGAGAGCAGCTTTGGGGAACCAATAACGGAACCACTTGAACATGGCGCGTATTTGGTTTTTCAGAACTGTCGGGCCATCATTGGACACTTCTACAGATACCTTTATACGGGTATCTCGTGCTGGGGTCGCAAATCCCTGGCTGTCAGCCTGAAAACTTTTTGGATGTTGTGTAATGAAAAAAAAAGGCTGCTCTTTCTAACTTGTAAAGTTGTGCCCCGCTTTCAACAAAAGTGTCAACATCATTTGTTATGCAGTGATTAATGAAGAACAGTAACCATTCGCCAGTTACAGACATATCTCACGTTCTTGTTCGTATTTTATTGCAAAAACAGCCGTTAGTATTTACTAATGTTCAAAGTTGATTGCCTTGGCGTGTGGTCACATTCTTGTCTCTATATCGGCATGAGGGTAACTGCCGTCGTTCGAGTAATTACCGTCAGTTTCCGAGAACAGCCGTTAGTTCAAAAATGGTTCAAATGACTCTGAGCACAATGGGACTCAACATCTGAGGTCATCAGTCCCCTAGAACTTAGAACTACTTAAACCTAACTAACCTAAGGACATCACACACATCCATGCCCGAGGCAAGATTCGAACTGGCGACCGCAGTGGTCGTGCGGTTCCAGACTGAAGCGCCTATAACCGCTCGCCCACACCGGCCAGCCCAGCCGTTAGTAATTACAAATGTTCAAAATCGATTGCGCTGGCGTCTGGCCACAGTGTTGTGTCTATCTCGGTCTAGGTTTAACTGCTGTCGTTCGAGGAATTTCCGTCAATTCCCAACAGCGGTAGCCACCTAGCCGTGTTTACGTTCGAAGAATCCAAAGTCCGTCTCCCTAAGTCGGACGCCAGCATGTTCGACAGCTATGGAGGGCACGGGTTCGATTCATGGAACTGCCAGGGACTTTTCCTTGGTGGGAGGACTCCAACAGGTACACAGCCTCGTACTTTTAGAAGTTAATAATAATCTGAGAATTGTTGCGTTCGCTGATATAGCAAGTTCCTCGCTTCTGGTCAGAGTGTTTCTCTAGAAGATAAGTTCACGATAAAACTCAATCCAAATGACAACGACTAGTGCTTCCGAGTACAAAGTCGGAAACGATCGAATGACTTGTGCTGAGTTACTACCTGTCAGTGGATAACTGATTAACTCTATTATAGACCAAGAGAACAGATGATGCTGAAGCTACAGTCACGAAGCATCGGGATCTTCCGGCTTTGAAACGTTTGTTAAGATAAACAAAGCTGCAACCGTTGTGCCTTCGCACCTAACAAAAGCTAATAGTATGAAACGTCTCTTCTGTGTGAATTTCTTTCTGTTTACTCAACTACAGAAAACAAACCCCTGAGGTTGATTTATAATGAATGCTAGACGAACAAAAGGCTGAAAACTACAAAAATATTAAAGTATTTTATATGTGAAACATGCTTCCTACTCCTATAAGAATGTAAATTATTTTCAACGTCTAATGGAATCGTAGAAAATTCCGAAAAACGTACTAACCATTCTCTGAACTGTCGATAAAAAGCACATCTTCTGAATTCCCTCACTTAATAGCAGATCCCAAGAAATAGTGTACCATTGGCAAACAGATTGTGTTAGGAGTAGCGATAAGAAATTATTGCCAGACGAATTAAAAAATCATCCGCTTTCAACAATAAACCCGGTGTGGTTGCTATGATTGCTGTAACATTAGGATACCATGAGTGCTGACCGGTTGATGTTTAGCAAAGGAACTGCTGGATGTTTTGCTACAATTCGCTCATCTATCCTCTTTTCTAAAGTCGTGTTACTTGGTGGTGGCTACAGTAATCAACAAAATGTAGCTCTTTGTAAATGATTTTCACGGTGGTTGTTCTCCAGCATCACATTCCTCCGTAAGGAAGCGAAAAACGTAATGTCCATGATCAAGGTTTAACGAATGAAACGTGTATTTCATTGTCGATAAGTTTATGATGTTACAAGCCAGATAAAGAACTCAATAGTTTTTGATCACAGGAAGACAGGTAAACATCTGGAGCCGTCTCTTGAGTAATACTGCTAAACGGTAAACAATGAGTCCTATACAAAGAAATGCGTAATAGGGAAACCCAATGGAATATTTTGCGGAAAATACTTTGGTAAAATTTGGTTTCTGTTAAAAACTTGATTTATTTGCTTGTTGAGCAAAATAACAATGTTTACTCTAGTAGTGACATCTAGTAGGACGGCAAGTAAGTGCTATTACTGTGACAGTGGACTGGTACTACATGACTCACCTGTTTTTGTTAAGTAAACATCTGTTTGAATGTCAGTATTTTGTTGAATACAGATTGGTTTTTATTGTAATTTCTCTTCGTGATTTGCTTTTCTCTCTTGACATGGACAGATATTAAAATGTAAATACAAACCCTGATATTTCAAGCAAATCATGTAGTTCTAAAGGCATGAATAGATGAAAATGAGGAAAGTAGGACAACAATTACTCAAATTCCAGTTTTAGCGCTGGGAACGTATTACAGTCCTTGCAATTGAAAACATGCCTCATAATAAAACGAAACGATATACGGAGTCAAATCACTGTAGTTTACCGTCTTTAATGACCCCGCTGTAGACGGAAGTTAAACTCTGAACTTCCTTCCTTTTTTACGGTAGTTTGCTTAATAAATCTCCAGAATACTTTTCCCACAGTTTGAAGAAGTGACCGGATAAAAGACATTCACTAAAAAAGCTTCGATTCCTACAAAGGCTGTTCTTCCACCTAACAAAGTTCTTTATGTGGAAGGGTCTAGAAAACCTCTTACCTTAAATGAGGACCTTATTGTACCACCGACTCAAGAATTGGTATGTACTGTTATAGATGAGTCAGCTGTCAAGAAACTGGCAAGTGTGCCTTGTCTGACAACACTATTACTCCTCAAATACCCGATAATGGTGATGACATTAATGATCTTAACTGCATTCATTGTTGTTGTTGTTGTTGTGGTCTTCAGCCCTGAGACTGGTTTGATGCAGCTCTCCATGCTACTCTATCCTGTGCAAGCTTCTTCATCTCCCAGTACCTACTGCAACCTACATCCTTCTGAATCTGCTTAGTGTATTCATCTCTTGGTCTCCCCCTATGATTTTTACCCTCCACGCTGCCCTCAAATACTAAATTGGTGATCCCTTGATGCCTCAGAACATGTCCTACCAACCGATCCCTTCTTCTGTTCAAGTTGTGCCACAAACTTCTCTTCTCCCCAATCCTATTCAATACTTCCTCATTAGTTATGTGATCTACCCATCTAATCTTCAGCATTCTTCTGTAGCACCACATTTCAAGAGCTTCTATTCTCTTCTTGTCCAAACTATTTACCGTCCACGTTTCACTTCCATACATGGCTACACTCCATACAAATACTTTCAGAAATAACTTCCTGACACTTAAATCTATACTCGATGTTAACAAATTTCTCTTCTTCAGAAACGGTTTCCTTGCCATTGCCAGCCTACATTTTATATCCTCTCTACTTCGTCCATCATCAGTTATTTTGCTCCCCAAATAGCAAAACTCCTTTACTACTTTAAGTGTCTCATTTCCTAATCTAATACCCTCAGCATCACCTGACTTAACTCGACTACATTCCATTATCCTCGTTTTGCTTTTGTTGATGTTCATCTTATATCCTCCCTTCAAGACACCATCCATTCCGTTCAACTGCTCTTCCAAGCCCTTTGCTGTCTCTGACAGAATTACAATGTCATCGGCGAACCTCAAAGTTTTAATTTCTTCTCCATGGATTTTAATACCTACTCCGAATTTTTCTTTTCTTTCCTATACTGCTTGCTCAATATAGAGATTGAATAACATCGGGGAGAGGCTACAACCCTGTCTTACTCCCTTCCCAACCACTGCTTCCCTTTCATGCCCCTCAACTCTTATAACTGCCATCTGGTTTCTGTACAAGTTGTAAATAGCCTTTCGCTCCCTGTATTTTACCCCTGCCACCTTTAGAATTTGAAAGAGAGTATTCCAGTCAACATTGTCAAAAGCTTTCTCTAAGTCTACAAATGATAGAAACGTAGGTTTGTCTTTCCTTAATCTTTCTTCTAAGATAAGTCGTAAGGTCAGTATTGCCTCACGTGTTCCAGTATTTCTACGGAATCCAAACTGATCTTCCCCGAGGTCAGCTTCTACTAGTTTTTCCATTCGTCTGTAAAGAATTCGTGTTAGTACTTTGCAGCTGTGGCTTATTAAACTGATTGTTCGGTAATTTTCACATCTGACAACACCTGCTTTCTTTGGGATTGGAATTATAATATTCTTCTTGAAGTCCGAGGGTATTTCGCCTGTTTCATACATCTTGCTCACCAGATGGTAGAGTTTTGTCAGGACTGGCTCTCCCAAGGAATGTTGTCTACTCCGGGGGCCTTGTTTCGACTCAGGTCCTTCAGTGCTCTGTCAAACTCTTCACGCAGTATCGTATCTCCCATTTCATCTTCATCTACATCCTCTTCCATTTCCGTAATATTGTCCTCAAGTGCATCGCCCTTGTATAGACCCTCTATATACTCCTTCCACCTTTCTGCTTTCCCTTCTTTGCTTAGAACTGGGTTTCCATCTGAGCTCTTGATGTTCATACATGTGGTTCTCTTATCACCAAAGGTCTCTTTAATTTTCCTGTAGGCAGTATCTATCTTACCCCTAGTGAGATAAGCCTCTACATCCTTACATTTGTCCTCTAGCCATCCCTGCTTAGCCATTTTGCACTTCCTGTCGATCTCATTTTTGAGACGTTTGTATTCCTTTTTGCCTGCTTCATTTACTGCATTTTTATATTTTCTCCTTTCATCAATTAAATTCAATATTTCTTCTGTTACCCAAGGATTTCTACTAACCCTCTTCTTTTTACCTACTTGATCGTCTGCTGCCTTCACTACTTCATCCCTCAGAGCTACCCATTCTTCTTCTACTGTATTTTTTTCCCCCATTCCTTTCAATTGTTCCCTTATGCTCTCCCTGAAACTCTGTACAACCTCTGGATTAGTCAGTTTATCCAGGTCCCATCTCCTTAAATTCCCACCTTTTTGCTGTTTCTTCAGTTTTAATCTACAGGTCATAACCAATAGATTGTGGTCAGAGTCCACATCTGCCCCTGGAAATGTCTTACAATTTAAAACCTGGTTGCTAAATCTCTGTCTTACCATTATATAATCTATCTGATACCTTTTAGTATCTCCAGGGTTCTTCCATGTATACAACCTGCATTCATTTTGCTTTGCTAAATGGTGGGACAACAGCCGACATGTATCTAAAAAAAAAAAAAAAAAAAAAAATATCAAGTTCATCTCCAATTTACTTTATAGGGTACCAGTTTTGGCGACGTAATATGCCATCAGCAGCTCCTCTACTAGATAGTAGCTGAATTTTCCCGTGCCAAACGTATGTATGTCATATGTGAAAATAACCACTCTTCGCAGCAACTCAAGGGGGCGCCCAAACCCATGGGCAATGGGTGAGCGCCATACCCACTCGCCCCCTCTCCCCATCCCCCCACCCCCTATCTCTCAGAGAAAGGAAATAACAGTGCACTCAAGTGTTTTTCTTTCAAGAAAAAGATTTAATAGTACTACACAGAATTTTAACACGGTCTAAACTTGAATTTTTTTATGGTTATTTGCAAATCGCCATCGTCTTCCTAAATATTATAAATAGACCATGGCTCCAGGTCTAGGTTCCCTACTGAAAACGATCGTGTAGGCGCCCTTGCACCGTCTTAATCGTGCACGACAGTAGAAAACGATAACACTACGAAAATAAGTTACCTAATCCCGTCGGAGGTGATGACCTGCATGCTGCCAGGTCCGGGACTGTATCCAAAGAACTTTACAGATTCATTAGAAAGAGTGTTTCTGAATAACTGGAACACCTGAACATGTAATGATGTGGTGCCCGGCTCAAACGCTCATACGCAATGGAGAGACGGTCCCATGAAGACGTCATAGTTATCACGGCCATAGTGCAAGGATATACTGCTTAAACATCTAGCTCTGCTCGGAGAGTAATGTCGTCTCAAGAAGTACGAAGAACACCGACTCCACAGTTTCTGAACCGCCCCAGGGTCTTTAATACACAAGGGAAAAATGTAAGAATTCTAGTACAGTACCTTACGAGACATCACAGGGACCAGATCCCAGTCCAATGAACAGTGACAGGTTAGTAAAGAGTGACGAACTGGTCCTCTTAATGCCCTGGTAATGTGACCTTTTTAACGCATCCATTCACCGTGTCGAAATGGTTACGTCCTTCCAACGCATCTACTTTGTTGTTGCTCATCAGGGTATGTTTGTAGCAGAGCACAGTTCTACTTCACCGACGTATACTTCGGATAGTCGTGACGCTTCGATGCATTGACATTCTTCACTGAGGCGTTTTCTTGCTCCTTTTCTTCATATGTTTTAATAACATTCATTCATATTACGGTGTCAGGATTCAGACTGAATGAACACGACAACGGGGTTGTTGTATGAGCTTGTATCCAATAAATAACTATCGTGGCAAAATAATAAAGACAATAGACATATAGGCATGATATTAGAAAGAGAAGATTAAAAGTCACTTTTCAACACTGAAATGTGTCTTTCTCATAAATTCCTGATAAAACAGAACTCATGGCTTCTTCACTGTGCTACTCCAGCTGAGCTGGAACCTTGTTGCTCACAGCACCGCGTTCAGGAATTTTATAATCTACTAGCTCGTCCACACCGTGTCTGGAGTGGAAGGAAAACAGCGCCGCTTTGTACATTGTTGAGTAACAATCGTCATGGTCCGCGCTGCGCCGGTACATGAAAGAAAAAACTCATTCGTGAGCACTGTGGACGGGGTTTCTCTCTACGCAGCCAGAATGAATGTCTGATGTACGTACAGGAGGTGCGGTAATTCCTATAAATGAAAGGAGATGACCTGACTGACTGATTGACTCATCAACGCCCAGCCCAAACCACAAATGATAGAAACTTGAAAAATGTAGAACTTGTTGATCTTATATCTAGGCTTCGTATAAGAAAGGATTTCTCGAAATTCCACCCTTTAATTACTTATATTGGCTACACACAATCCGGAGCCGCTCCTCGGCCTCAGTCAGTGCAGCGTTCCACACCTGTCTCTTCATCTATCAGACACGGTATCTGCATGTCTCCCATGGTCTTATCGTTCCATTTCTTACTCGGCCGTCCTAGTGGTCTCCTTCCATTGACTAATCCATCCATTACTGCTTCCCATTACCACGTTCTCCCCTCTTCTCCTCCGTGTCCGTACCATGGTTAATGAGAAAACATGTCACGTCTAAGTTGTCTCTGTTCTCAAGGTGCCTTTTATTCAAGTTGACCTTAACCCGTATAAAAAATTTACTGCTCGCGAAAAATGGTATAAATTTTGTAATAGATAATATTATTTTTATTTGTAATGACGTATCAGCCATGACTGCTGCGCCACATCATGGTTCATTCTCTATTTTTTACCTGATGATACAGTTTTTTATATTATACTTCAAGTAAATATGCTTACTGAAAATGCATGTCACATTAAAGTTATCTCTGTTCTCATTGTACCTTTTATTCAAATTGGTATTGATTCTTTAAGAAAATGTTCTCGAAAAATTGTTTAATTTTTTTAATCGATAATATTATTATTGTTTGTAAGGAAGCATTAACCTTGATGGCAGCACAAAAGGGCGTACACCACCTAGCACCAACTAATTCTCTTAAACGGGAACGACCTCCAGCCATTTCACTCGGCTGTTATTTTTCTGTCTGGAATTATAAAATCTAAGTCGATTCTAACGTTACTTGATAACCTTGTAAAAACTTCTTGTTGGCTTTGTTAAAAAAGAAATAGTTCAAATGGCTCTGAGCACTATGGGACTTAACTTCTGAGGTCATCATTCCCCTACAACTTAGAACTACTTAAACCTAACTAACCTAAGGACATCCAGACTGTAGCGCCTAGAACCGCTCAGCCACTCCGGCCGGCCTTCTGGCTTTGAATCAAAGGGTATGTAGTACGTCTTAAGGATTTTGTTGTTATGTAGAGGTTTAATATGGATCTCCATTTATGCAAGTGGGTGATTTTGCAAGACTCTAAAACAAATATATTTTTCACCAGGTTCTGAAGATGGACAGAGCCCGAAACGGCTAACGAATAAAAGAAAGGGTCCTTAAGCAGCCAGTGACTATTATTTCGTGAGCATTTTAATCCTGTGACTTGGTGAATAACTTTTGGACATTTAAGGTTTTGTAGCATTTGCCATCCCGCAATTACCATATGGCGCTCCTGCAGGTACATAAAAGTAAATGCGAATTCGAATGTAACTGTATTCGAATCCAGTGTTGTGTCAAAATTTGCAAACAGTAAGTGAAGAACTTTCGGAGATTTGATTTGAAACTAACGAACATTTATATCGATGTACATTAAAATGTATATCTTCCCACGCTCAAAATCTCCGAATGTTCTTCAATGACTGTTTCGAAATTTTGACGCAATGTGTCATTCGAATACATGCGTATTTTACACACTCATTTTTAAATATACATAATACATAAATGGGAATATAACATATGAAATGGAAACGGTACTTCCGAAAAGTCTCGGACAGATCTTCATGAAAATTTGGAGTGAGGGCAAACAGTGTTACCAAAAATCTGGAACAGTCCTCCAACGATTTACTTCAACTTTTACATGCTCCTGTAACTAACTTATAAGCACAAATAGGCCTTAAGTTTTTCGATCTGTATAATATATAAAACTTCCTTGCAGACTGAAGCTGTGTGCTCCACCGAGACCCGAACTCGCTGTGAGGGAGGGGCCTTAGACGTATGCGGGTAACTCAGTCGGTATAGCACTTACCTGTGAAAGGCAAAGGTCACGAGTAGGAGTCTTGGCCAGGCGTACACAGTTATAACCTGCCAGGAAGTTTCATGTCAGCACACTCTCCACACTAAAATTTTGATCAGTTACTGCTGCTGCAATGGCAGGTTATCGAGATTTATGAGAGTCTGAACGTGGTGTCACAGTCGGTGCACGGGCCGGCCGATGTGGCCGTGCGGTTAAAGGCGCTTCAGTCTGGAACCGCGTGACCGCTACGGTCGCAGGTTCCAATCCTGCCTCGGGCATGGATGTGTGTGATGTCCTTAGGTTAGTTAGGTTTAATTAGTTCTAAGTTCTAGGCGACTGATGAGCTCAGAAGTTAAGTCGCATAGTGCTCAGAGCCATTTTAGTCGGTGCACGAGCGTTGGGACACAGCATCTCCGAGGAAACAATGAAGTGGAGATTTTCGCGTACGATCATTTCACGACTGTACCGTGAATGTCAGAAATCCCGTAAAACATCAAATCTCTGACATCGCTGCCCACGGAAAAATATCTTGCAAGAACAGGACCAACGACGACTGAAGAGAATCGTTCAACGTGACAGAAGTGCAACCCTTCCGCAAATTGTGGCAGATTTCAGTGCTGGGCCATTAACAACATTAGCGGATGCTCGAGTCCTCCCTCGGGCATGGGTCTGTGTGTTTGTCCTTAGGATAATTTAGATTAAGTAGTGTGTAAGCTTAGGGACTGATGACCTTAGCAGTTAAGTCTCATAAGATTTCACACACATTTGAACATTTTTGAAACATTAGCGATATGAGCCTTCGGTGCTGAAGACCAACTGTATACCCTTGATGACTGCACAACACAAAGCTTCAGCCGGCCGTTGTGGCCGAGCGGTTCTAGGCGCTTCAGTCCGGAACCGCGCTGCTGCTACGGTTACAGGTTCGAATCCTGCCTCAGGGATGGATGTGTGTGATGTCCTTAGGTTCGTTAGGTTTAAGTAGTTCTAAGTCTAGTAGACTGATGACCTCAGATGTCCAGTCCCATAGTGCCCAGAGCCATTTGAACTATTTTTTAACAAAGCCTTACGCCTCGCCTGTGCCCATCAACACTGACACTAGACTGTTGCTGACTGGAAACATGTTGCCTGGTCGGACGAGTTTCGCTGCAGTTTGAATTGTATCAAGTGGATGGACCTGTAAGGGTAAAGAGAGAACCTCATGAATCCATGGACCCTGCATATCAGTTGTGGGCTGTTCAAGCCGGTGGAGGCTCTGTAATCCTGTGGAGCGTGTGCATTTGGTGATATGGGACCCCTGATACACCTGGATTTGACTCATTTGATTCTGACAGGGGACACGTACGTTAGCATCCTGTCTGATCACCTGCATCCATTAATGTCCATTGTGCATTCGGACGGGCTTGGGCAATTATAGCAGGACGATGCAACACTCCATACGTCCAGAATTACTACACAAAGGCTAAAGGAATATTCTTTTGAGTTTAAACACTTTCGCTGGCCACCAAACACCCCAGACATGAGCATTATTGATCGTATCTTAGATGCCTTGATACGCGCTGCTCCGGAGAGATCTCCACCCCATCATACTCTTGTGGATTGCAGGATTCATGGTGTCAGTTCCCTTCAACACTACTTCACACGTTAGTCGAGTCCATGGCACGTCGTGCTGTGGCATTTATGCGTGCTAACAGGGGCCCTACACAATATTAGACAGGCGTACCAGTTTCCTTGGCTCTTCAGTGAATATACTGGGTGATCAGAAAGTCAGTATAAATTTGAAAACTGAATAAATCACGGAATAATGTAGATACAGAGGTACAAATTGACATACATGCTTGAAATGACATGGGGTTTTATTAGAACCAAAAACAATACAAAAGTTCACAAAATGTCCGACAGATGGCGCTTCATCTGATCAGAATAGCAATAATTAGCATAACAAAGTAATACAAAGCAAAGATGATGTTCTTTACAGGAAATGCTCAATATGGCCACCATCATTCCTCAACAATAGCTATAGTCGAGGAATAATGTTGTGAGCAGCACCGTAAAGCATGTCCGGAGTTATGGTGAGGCACTGGCGTCGGATGTTGTCTTTCAGCATCCCTAGAGATGTCGGTCGAGCACGATACATTTGCGACTTCAGATAACCCCAAAGCCAATAATCGCACGGATTGAAGTCTGGAGACCTTGGAGGCCAAGCATGACGAAAGTGGCTGCTGAGCACACGATCATCACCAAACGACGCGCCCAAGAGATCTTTCACGCGTCTAGCAATATGGGGTGGTTATAATAAAACCCCATGCCATTCCAAGCATGTGTGTCAATTTTTGACTCTCTATCTACATTATTCGGTGGTTTATTAAGTTTTTAAATTTGTATAGACTTTTTGATCACCCGGTATATTAGTGAAACTTTGTTAGAAAACAGGAAAGTTATGTTTACGGTTTATCAGCTTATTATTAGAACTACTATAGAACATGAATTTGCAGTAAACAATAAACAAGGCTCGCCGGTCGTGGTGTGACGATGGCCTCCCGTCGGGTAGACCGTTCGCCAGGTGCAAGTCTTTCGATTTGACGCCACTTCGGCGACTTCACTCTGTAGAGCACTTTCTCACGAAAAGCAGAAGTACCAGATTAGAGTTTCATGTGGCACACTGTTTTAACCTCCCACGAAATTTCTAATTAGTGCACACTCCGCTGCAGAGCGAAAATTCTTTCTGATGACGCAAGTGGGTTTTGCAGCTGGTGCTGTATGTTCGTTTCAGCGTAAATAGTTGTGTCCGCTGATTCTGAATGTGAATCTATTTCTGTATCTGTCTAGTTGCCGTAACTGAAGATACTAACTGCTTGATGTGCTCAACTCTCTTGAAAGTTAATCACTACACAACCGAGAGTTCATTACGTGGTTTTTCTTGCTAATTGCCAAATACTGTGTCTTCCACACACTACGCAGAACTTCTGCTTCTCAGCAATCGCATAGTAGTTACGCATCACTCAGATTGCATTTCTTTGTCCGTTAGAACTGTCTTTTATAAAAAGAAAACATATAAGGTTTTTTAAGTAACATCAAGTAATACTATTCGTCTACAATTTTTTAAACATTTTTCAAATATACCTAGGGCCAACAACTGCGATTTTTCTACCAGCAGGTATGTTTTCTCACTCTAAAAATAGTTTCTAAAAGTATTGTTGTGAATTTAAGTGCTTCTTCGTTTTTCATACTCCAAAAGAGTCTGAGCTTCGCTTATATTTAAATTCTTTTACCTCCTTTACAGAGAGTGACGTGTATATCATCTGTAACTGGTGCTTCAGATTAGAAGGTAAGCGAGGAGGTTATTGGGATACGTTAGTTTACGTGGTACATTTCATCAAATTTTCGCTTCGTGTAATATTGACCCTTTCCTGGAACCATGCCTCCCTTGAACTTCTTCTCTCCATTATTTTTCCCAGAATTTTGGTTCAAATTGATTTAAAGTATAAGTCATTCTTAATCTCAAAATTTGAGAAAGACAGCCACATAAAGGTTGAAATAAATGAAATCACTACGAAAGTATGTTTTGTTAATGATGAAAAAATATGTCCGTTATAGGGTATTACAGCAAATAAACCATATGACAAGACACGATTTAATCTCACTAAAATACTAAAATTCCGCAAAATAAATCTAAATTCCAGGAGGTCCGAGACTTAACAAAGTAGCATGGTTATTCTTCCTTTGTTTAATTGATGTTGCAGTGAATACTAACAGGATGTTAAAAAATTTCCCTGAAGAGTTCATTCCGTAACACAATGGTACAAAATATTTGCAACATCTTGGTGTAATCTGCTTAGCGAACAAATATAGATATTTGCAATTTTAAGATGAATTTGAAGCATAGGTAATATCAGAGTCATGTATGATAGCCACTACTGTTCATGTATACAGTATAACAATAATAGTACAGATGAAATTTTTATTTTATGGAATATTAACCGCATTCCTACGACTCTACAAAATAGTTATGAAATTTTTGAAACTGGAATTCTTCCAGAATGTTGGCACAATCTTCCTGTTTTCTGTTGTAACAGGAAAGAAATCATATTTTGAATGAGGATCACAAAATACAGGGTGTTTCAAAAAGAATAACCTGATTTCAGAACTCTCATATTTATTAATAAACATGGTATTAATTACGAAATGCTCATAAAATCATAAACTTTTAGCCATGGTATTACAAGTGAGCTATGTGTCCGAGTGCGAACAACATCTAGACAGTAGCTAAGTTCGTCATAAACTTTACATACTGCATCTGATTTTCCAAAAGCTATTGCGGCTGTTATTCTGTTATTCAGTTCTTCAGTGTCACAAGGTAAAGGAAAGAATACACTTCCCGTCGCATATCCCCATAAGAAAATATCGCATAGGGTCATGTCAGGCGAACTTGGAGGCAAAGAATGCAGGGTAGACACTCAAGGTTCCGTCATCGCTGTGCAGCACTGAGACAGAGTGTCATTGAGAAACTGACATAAGCTGTCCTGCCAAAGTGATGGAGCTCCATCCTGCTGGTAAATGAAGTAATCGATGTCCTTCTGAAGTCGTTGAAAGAGTCAGTTCTGCAGAATCTCAAGATTGATCATTCCAGTCATTGTGTTTTCCTCAAAAAAGAAGGGCTCCTGCACTTTTTCAGAAGAAAGTGTACAAAAAACGTAACTTTAGGCTAGTATTATCCGTTCTCATACATGTCAGGATGATTCTGGAGTCCCCATATTCTCACGTTATGTCGATTTACATCACTCAAAATGGCCATGGTAAAAAATGTATCGTCTTCTATTAAAGAGAACTGTGACAGGTTGCACTAATTTTAGACTGTATGGTTTATAGACTTAACATTCTCCAGACAATTGCGACGGTTAGCCAACCATTACCATGGGAGAATGTATCATTAAGGTCAATACTGAAGTTAAGTCTACATCCACAGAAGACAGCGGGTCCATCTAGTAGAGAGTGTGCAGCGACAGATTTTATGGTATTCTTCTTGTCAGCAGCAGATGTTGTCATTTCGACATCTTCAATTGTTTTATATATTGTCTGTCTTGCACGACGACGGTATCTCTACTTGCGCGGCGAGTAGACTTTCGTGGACTCTGCTCAAACTTCTGCCGAATTAATTGCAGCATGTCACCGGAAGTGCGAGATCGATTTGGACTCTTACCTTTGCACAAGCATGCTTTCTCTTCATATTGTTGACGCGAACAACGAATGGTGCAGGCAGATCACTGCCTGATTGCCGAGGAGAAGCACACTGTGCCGAAATCACTGGCTCACTCTTTGCAAGGGGCAGCACAGAAAACGCCTTCTGTTGTGCGGACGCCATCCTAATTCTGACTGACAGCAAACTGAGAAGACCTGTTGACTGACATTTAATGGTGATTTTCTGAAACTCTAGGCCACGTCCATTGACACAATCCATATTTCCTTACCGGCACGTCCCATCTTTCGTAATTATTATTCTCCAAAATCAGACAATTCCTTTTGAAACATCCCGTATAGGAGGACATGCAGATGAAATCGTTGTTAACATTTTGAGAAATGCTTGTAGTCGCAAATTCGAAAATCGATATGCGTTTATCGGACTTTTTATTAAACGACTAAGACTTAAAAAAGATATATTCCTGTAGCAAGTGAGGAATTTATGTTAGTGAATGAGAGATAACATGATGGCCAAAACACAGTAATGCTCGTGCAAACCGTCAGCTTTTTCTTTCGTTTACTCACTCACTCTCCCCAACAGACACACACACACACACACAATATACATGGTTCCCTCGGTAAGGAACGTTGATTTCCTTTGGAGTTTTTAGAGTTTTTATCCAATTCAAGGACTTTGCTATCTAACCTTCTTCGTGTAGTCCCACCTATATATTAAAATTAGTTACTCGTCCGCTCCTCCCACTTCCAACGAAGATGTTTCGCCGATTTCGTTTGGTTTTAAAGTACCTACCGAGATCAACAATCCCCTATTCCAATTCCACTAAATCGAGCTCCTAAGTAGCTGAGATCTGGCTCAAACAAACATTTTGACGAAAAGGCGACTACTGAATCAGTTTCCCCTGACCTCTTAACTTCCCTAAAAATCGTATAACTGAAACATCAAGCAGCCACAAGTATGGTTTAAAAAGTTTAACTGCGACCGGTTACGGATTTCTTATAACTCCATCTTCAGATGGCTGTTACAGGTCTCGTTGTTTTCTTGCTGAGGCTTCGTTTGGTATTGGTTGTAGGTGGGCTGCACTAGAATGGACAGAAAGTTATTGATGACTACTTGGTGAAATTTACTAGAGAATAAGTTCTTGTGACCTCAATCAGAGCACTTATAAAAATGTTTTAAAGTTATTAAAGCATGAAACATGGTGGAAACTTTCCGTATGATTCTGAATGACTAAATATTCCTGTGTTTTTCTTACGAATTTTAAAATCGACGTGTTAATGGACGTGCTGTTCAATTAACAGAAAACTCCTTCCACCACACCGTTCTCTACCCAACTGCAGCCCATAGGATAAACATTTACATAGCTTTGCCGAGGTTTACGTAAGTATCACAAATAATACTTTCAAAGATGTTACGCTCGTAAAGATGTTGTGAGAGTGAATGGGTGGTGAAAAGTAATACTTTGCTGTTGTAATGCACCTGATTTAAAGAACGAAGAAAGAAGTAAAATCCTTTGGAATAATTTATAATATACTGAATATTTAGGATTACACATACAAAGGTTATATACAAGCAAAACGAAACACTGCACAGTACCTAAGTGCAATAAGATTCCTATTATAGTGATAAAGCCAAGTTGGAACAGTAAATCTACAGTCGCAATTTACGTTATAACAAGTAACGTTTTAATGCATCGGAATATGAATATCATTTGAATGTGAATTGAACAGTAAAGTGATAAGTAGTTTCTATAGCAGGTACACGAAGTGAGAAACAAATATTTTTATCAAAAACTTTTGAAGTACTATGGCTGTCTTGAACTATGGGGATATTACGTTGGTTTAATGATGAGAAGGTCTTATTCAGGAAAGGTGTATTGGATTACTGTTTTTCCATTCAGAATGAGACTGGGAAACGTGTCCGTCTGTATATGAATCTCCTAGAAGATTCCTTGTGCCCCCCTTATTTGCAAATCGGTCGTAGTGGCCGTGCGGTTCTAGGCGCTACAGTCTGGAGCCGCGAGACCGCTACGGTCGCAGGTTCGAATCCTGCCTCGGGCATGGATGTGTGTGATGTCCCTAGGTTAGTTAGGTTTCAGTAGGTCTAAGTTCTAGGGGACTGATGACCTCAGAAGTTGAGTCCCATAGTGCTCAGAGCCATTTGAACCATTTTGAACATTATTTGCAAGGTGTAAGATCTGGAGTTTGCTTTTTATTGCCTACAGTGTGATTAATTTTTGCAAGATGGACGACAAGGCAGATTTGCTTCAATTGTAGGGAATCGAGGTATTCCTTGAACCTGTTTTCGAGTGTTGTACCTGTTGGCTAAAGTAGAATTTGGAACAGTTCTTGCAGTTCAGTTTATAGATTCTTGAATTTTGGGGATACTAATCTGTTGAAGTTTGTTATCGGTGGCAAACTGATTCCGATATCCTTGTTTTTGAATAGGTTGGAAATATTATACGATTTGGGCCTACAGATCGTTACGATCGTAACATCTTTGACAGTGTTGTGAATGATATTCATGTGAAGCAGGGCCACACTTCGTAAGTGTTTATCGTGTGCGGTGCAGTTAAACAGAGAATGATGTGGTGTAAGATGTTTTTCAGTGAACTGAGAAGCACTTACACAGTGTACGTCTACAAATGTGTTGATATTAAATTGCGTATCAAACGCACAGGGCGTATCACCCAGAATCACGCCACCTAAGTTTTCACTATATTTCACGTTTTAATATCTTTAAAACCTTTATATAAACGCTTTGGTAGAGTTCATAGGAACTACATCCGTAGCAAATAATCAACAAAAAAATTACTGTGTATCCTAATGCTGCAGACCAGTAACAAATACAGAATGAGACCCTAGCAAGAAAACAACGAATCCTGTAACAGGCATCTGAAGATGGATGTGTAAGAAATCCGAAACCGGTTACGGTTTGATTCAAATAAATCTTTTTAAACCATGTGCCTGGCTGCAGTTTAAATTATAAACATTATAGTATTACAGCTACGGTTCTCAAAATGTCAATTTCCGAGAAGGTAGCGATTCCTAAAACAGTTGCTGAATGCAGTGGACAGCTCAGCCAGCAAAATATTACGTTACATCAGAAACAAATAACACAAAAGTGATAAGCAACACGAAGGACTAAATTTCAACAATAAACATTCGGAATAAGCAGCAGCTTCTATGAAAACTGCAGGACAGACTAAGGTAAGAAATACGAAGAATGGATCTTTATTTACCTGAAGTACACTGTGACGATTTTTTGATGTTACAGTTTTAAAACTGAAGAATTCTTAATCTGAACTGATATGTACATTTAATGCTCTCTCAGTTGAAATAAATATATTTTCTTGTAGCAGGTATAGTGTTCCGAAACACTTCGCTTGCAGCCTCAGTAGTAAAATATTTAATGAGTAGGAGTTATCATCTACAGTCACGTATGAAGGAGAGATGTTTCATGCTTTTCCCGTTGCGACAGTGAAGACAAGATCAGGCAAAACAAGGAGGGCGCAGATGCGTTTAAGCATTCTTCCGGTGCACCATACGTAAACGGAGCGGGTTAAGCAGTTGTAACTGATAGAAGAGCAAGTATGCGCTGGCATGATCATCACACTTTGTAGAGTATGGTTGTAGATGTAGATATCAACACACGAAGTAAACCTTCGCTTCAGGCAGTTACCATATTTGTATAGGCTTTATGGAATGAAATTTCAGTCTTCTACTGTAAGCATTGTTTACAATCCACTACTGACCATACTAGACTCTGAATCTACCGTCAAATATAGCTGACGTGAACAACGCCTAGTCACGAAGCCGTTCATCCACCGGTATACGGAGGGCAAACATAACACGTAAGACAAGGAGTGATATGCATTACTTTTATTGTATATTTTACATTAACTAATATTAGAAAATCTGAAAATAATCGCGGTGAGTAGCGAAACTGTCGGCATTTGACACTGTAGGACCGACCTGAGTACGGAGTAGTCTATAAAGTTCAAGCGTGACCTACTCTGCAATAAATCTCACTTACCTAAGATGCTTATGGGAATAAGAGGACTGTAAGGTGGAATCACTAACTGTTGACTTCATGTGTAGTTTATTTGATTGTTGTCAGGTTTTTACACAAGCGATGGGAAAATTTTCCTGGGAGAAACTCAGAAAAAGTCCCACAACTGTACATGGTAAATCGTTTTCACGAATAAATTTAAAAGTGGTCTCTTCATTGTGTAATTTTGCACAAGGAGAGTGCAGCTACCAGATCAATGGAATTTCACATGAGATTTATTTGTGCACTTGTTTGTTGTGGCCATAGTGTGGCGATGACACAGCGTTCAACACTACGTCTGTCTCCGTACTCTAGTGGGAAGCCAAGGTATCATTGTTTCATGTGAGCACGTTATACTTTCTTGGAGTACAAAGTCCTGATTAGGGAGCCAGGTTAAAAAGGGTAACTAATCGGTCAATTTAACACACTTGTGGCAAAAGTGACGTCAAATCACAATGTAAACCAGAGATATTTTTTGCATTAAAGCCGTATGTTGTGTGGTCTTAACAGTTAGTAAGCTCATGGATTACACGTACTATGCGAATTACTTCACGTTTTAGAAGTAATCGAAAGCTAAGCTATGTCACAAGCTGGTAGACTGTGTCGAGTGAACTACAACCCGTTCACACTGGCAGAAATGCTGTATTCCTGAGCAGAACTGTGCATCACGTTGACGTCAAATTGGACACTTGATTAGCGTGATTTCAACATGTAATGCGTGGAACTCAAAAGAAACTTATCAACTTTCAGGTGTATTCACAATATTTTTTATTATTTACATAAATTCCTTACGCATTTCGTCACTTCATCGCTTTCAAAGGCTATAAAATAAATACAAAACTGGTATAAAAGGATGCGAAGTATTTGATATGTTCACCACTGATTAGAGACAAAGTATAATAAGTAGAGTAATACCTTTCTAACGTGAGAAATCTATATGTAATGTGAGTCATAGAAAACTGTTGAATGGATACATTGTATCACGTCGAAAATGATTACCAAGAGGTAAGTGCAAACTACTATGAAAGAACAAGATTGAAAAAAAGTGAACTAAACCGCTAGGTGGCAGTGATACTAGTGTATGATGCCTTTATTTGTTCACAAACAAGTTTTTCATAATTACACCATGTGAAACAATGCTCATCAGTAAAGAATGCCCGAAAATTCACTGTACTATATTTTACAGAAGATATTTCTTACACAACAATAATGTAACTACTTTGAAAGCTCAGAAATCATAGAGTAGAAGACTACAGAAAAACGAGGTAAATTTTCTATTAGCAAGCACTGTTTTTAACTAACTGGGTACAGCGTATGAAATAACAAGATCAACAAAATTACACAAATTCAATTACAGTAAAATATTTTACAAAATGTTATCAGTCATGGAATGAAGCCATTACTTGCGAAGAACAGGCAGCTCTCCTGCCTTGCAGTCTCGGACAGTAAGAGAAAAAGTCGTTGAAATAGGTAGCAAATCTATAAGCTCCACACAGGATGGAAAATTCAAACAAACCGCAGAGACGCAACCTTAAACTTGCTACATATCAGTAATATCAAAAACATATGGCAAACCTCCAGAGTGCCTTATCTAACAGATTGGTCAACTACCAAACATCAGGTAACCAAAACACCATCCCCAATTACAATTATACAGAACGAGTGCAAAATTAATGATGACAGTTAAGCAACCTTACATAACTGGCATTTTCACATATTACATACTCCAGTTTTCTATGGGACTCCAAGATCACTCGTACAGTATTAGATATGACTATATATTGAGACATACAAAAATTAGCAACATTAGGATTAAGAACTATGAAACTTAAAAAAAAATCCATGAGCTACACGTGTTCTTCAAAAGTAATAACTGCGTTCCCAGACTGATTTTGTATATTTTGGAAACTATTGTACTATGCAATTTATGTACTTTTGCTGAGGCGGTTATTTCGTACATTATATACCATTAGTTAAAAATAACGCTTCTTAACAGACAGTTCGCCTCGTCGTCCCCTAGCGGCGCCCAGCGGCATCTTCCACCGAATGATTTCTGACCTTTCAACACAATTACATTATTGTTTTGAAAAAAAAAAAAAAGTTTGTGAAACATTGTAAACTCAATTTTCGTGTATTCTTTACTAATAACAGTTATAATGATGAAAAACTTATTTTTAACAAACACAAGCATCGTGCGTAGCGTATCTAGTGCCGCCTAATGGTTTAGTCCATTTGCTTTCAGTGTTGTTCCTTGACAGTAATTTACACTTACCTCTTGGTTATGAATGTTGGCACGATACAACGTAACCATCTGACAATTTTCTATGATTTGCATTACATACTGTTATAGCATCTGGTAAGCTAAAAGTCATATTCTACTTACTGCACTGTTTTTAACTAACTGGGTACAGCGTATGAAATAACAAGATCAACAAAATTACACAAATTCAATAACAGTAAAATGTGTGGTCCCTGCCGCCGTTGGATAAGCAGCTGCAGCAGCAAGTTGTATACTCCTAGCTCACTCATTTGTTACATAGTTTAATTCTTAATTTCTTTGCGTGTTTTTGGTACTTGCATTGTTTAATTCATAAATTTCGGGCGTATTATAGTATTTGAGAGTTGTAGCATCGCGTTTTAGTACCTGAATAGTGTAAATTCGCGTAGTCGTTTGTCTCCTGTTTTTATTTTGAACGGCCAGTGTCGGTTGGTCACAGTCAGTGTGCTCCCTGCCGCCGTTGGATAAGCAGCTGCAGCAACAAGTCGTATACTCCTAGCTCACTCATTTGTTACATAGTTTAATTTTTAATTTCTTGGCGTGTTTTTGGTACTTGCATTGTTTAATTCATAAATTTCGGGCGTAGTTGTAGCATCGCGTTTTAGTACTTGAATAGTGTAAAATCGCGTAGTCTCCTTCCGCCGCCGAGCAGCGTCAGCAGTGCGCAAGTAGCAGCATTACTGCATTTACTAGGCAATCTTGTATTTTAATAACCGTTTAAATTTTGTCGATTTGTTTGCGCTCTCTGTAGATTAGTTCAGACGTTCTTTGAAAAACAGTTTTCAGCATGGATAGGGACTGCAACTGCTGTGTTCGGATGCAGGCTGAGTTGGCATTCCTTCGCTCCCAGCTTCAGGCAGTGTTGGCTTCGGTCACACAGCTTGAGGCTGTTGCCAATGGGCATCACTGTGGGGGTCCGGATGGGGGTTTGTCGGGGACGACCAGCTCGTCCCACGCATCCCCCGATCGGACAACGACTGTGGTTGCCCGGGATACTGCCCGCATTGACGCTGATCCCTCACCTGTGGTAGAGTGGGAGGTCGTCTCAAGGTGTGGCACGGGGCGAAAGACATTCCGGAGGGCTGAACGGAAGGCCTCTCCAGTTTGTCTGACGAACCGGTTTCAGGCTCTGTCTCAGGCTGATACTGATCTTCGGCCTGACACGGCTGCTTGTCCTGTTCCAGAGGTTGCCCCTCAGTCTGCAAGATCCGGGCGGTCGCAGAGGGTGGGCTTATTGGTAGTTGGGAGCTCCAACGTCAGGCGCGTAATGAGGCCCCTTAGGGAAATGGCAGCAAGAGAGGGGAAGAAAACCAATGTGCGCTCCGTGTGCATACCGGGGGGAGTCATTCCAGATGTGGAAAGGGTCCTTCCGGATGCCATGAAGGGTACAGGGTGCACCCATCTGCAGGTGGTCGCTCATGTCGGCACCAATGATGTGTGTCGCTATGGATCGGAGGAAATCCTCTCTGGCTTCCGGCGGCTATCTGATTTGGTGAAGACTGCCAGTCTCGCTAGCGGGATGAAAGCAGAGCTCACCATCTGCAGCATCGTCGACAGGACTGACTGCGGACCTTTGGTACAGAGCCGAGAGGAGGGTCTGAATTAGAGGCTGAGACGGTTCTGCGACCGTGTGGGCTGCAGATTCCTCGACTTGCGCCATAGGGTGGTGGGGTTTCAGGTTCCGCTGGATAGGCCAGGAGTCCGCTACACACAGCAAGCGGCTACACGGGTAGCAGGGGTTGTGTGGCGTGGGCTGGGCGGTATTTTAGGTTAGATGGCCTTGGGCAAGTACAGAAAGGGCAACAGCCTCAACGGGTCCGGGGCAAAGTCAGGACATGCGGGGACCAAGCAGCAATCGGTATTGTAATTGTCAACTGTCGAAGCTGCGTTGGTAAAGTACCAGAACTTCAAGCGCTGATAGAAAGCACCGAAG
Organism: Schistocerca serialis cubense; assembly: GCF_023864345.2. Classification (NCBI taxonomy): domain Eukaryota; kingdom Metazoa; phylum Arthropoda; class Insecta; order Orthoptera; family Acrididae; genus Schistocerca; species Schistocerca serialis. The sequence continues at coordinate 109,283,367 of NC_064642.1, read as the reverse complement.
CTGAAATCGTTATAGGTACAGAAAGCTGGCTTAAGCCAGAGATAAATTCTGCCGAAATTTTTACAAAGGTACAGACGGTGTTTAGAAAGGATAGATTGCATGCAAACGGTGGTGGAGTGTTCGTCGCTGTTAGTAGTAGTTTACCCTGTAGTGAAGTAGAAGTGGATAGTTCCTGTGAATTATTATGGGTGGAGGTTACACTCAACAACCGAGCTAGGTTAATAATTGGCACCTTTTACCGACCTCCCGACTCAGCAGCATAAGTGGCAGAACAACTGAGAGAAAATTTGGAATATAATTCACATAAATTTTCTCAGCATGTTATAGTCTTAGATGGAGATTTCAATTTACCAGATATAGACTGGGACACTCAGATGTTTAGGACGGGTGGTAGGGACAGAGCATCGAGTGACATTATACTGAGTGCACTATCCGAAAATTACCTCGAGCAATTAAACAGAGAACCGACTCGTGGAGATAACATCTTGGACCTACTGATAACAAACAGACCCGAACTTTTCGACTCTTTAAGTGCACAACAGGGAATCAGTGATCATAAGGCCGTTGCAGCATCCCTGAATATGGAAGTTAATAGGAATATAAAAAAGGGAGGAAGGTTTATCTGTTTAGCAAGAGTAATAGAAGGCAGATTTCAAACCACCTAACAGATCAAAACGAAAATTTCTGTTCCGACATTGACAATGTTGAGTGTTTATGGAAAAAGTTCAAGGCAATCGTAAAATGCGTAATAGACAGGTACGTGCCGAGTTAAACTGTGAGGGACGGGAAAAACCCACCGTGGTACAACAACAAAGTTAGGAAAATACTGCGAAAGCAAAGAGAGCTTCACTCCAAGTTTAAACGCAGCCAAAACCTCTCATACAAACAGAAGCTAAACGATGTCAAAGTTTGCGTAAGGAGGGCTATGCGTGAAGCGTTCAGTGAATTCGAAAGTAAAATTCTATGTACCGACTTGACAGAAAATCCTAGGAAGTTCTGGTCTTACGTTAAATCAGTAAGTGGCTCGAAACAGCATATCCAGACACTCCGGGATGATGATGGCATTGAAACAGAGGATGACACGCGTAAAGCTGAAATATTAAACACCTTTTTCCAAAGCTGTTTCACAGAGGAAGACCGCACTGCAGTTCCTTCTCTAAATCCTCGCACAAACGAAAAAATGGCTGACATCGAAATAAGTGTCCAAAGAATAGAAAAGCAACTGGAATCACCCAATAGAGGAAAGTCCACTGGACCTGACGGGATACCAATTCGATTCTACACAGAGTACGCGAAAGAACTTGCCCCCTTCTAACAGCCGTGTACCGCAAGTCTCTAGAGGAACGGAGGGTTCCAAATGATTGGAAAAGAGCACAGGTAGTCCCAGTCTTCAAGAAGGGTCGTCGAGTAGATGCGCAAAACTATAGACCTATATCTCTGACGTCGATCTGTTGTAGAATTTTAGAACATGGTTTTTGCTCGAGTATCACGCCGTTTTTGGAAACCCAGAATCTACTATGTAGGAATCAATATGGATTCCGGAAACAGCGATCGTGTGAGACCCAACTCGCTTTGTTTGTTCATGAGACCCAGAAAATATTAGATACAGGCTCCCAGGTAGATGCTATTTTTCTTGACTTCCGGAAGGCGTTCGATACAGTTCCGCACTATCGCCTGATAAACAAAGTAAGAGCCTACGGAATATCAGACCAGCTGTGTGGCTGGATTGAAGAGTTTTTAGCAAACAGAGCACAGCATGTTGTTATCAATGGAGAGACGTCTACAGACGTTAAAGTAACCTCTGGCGTGCCACAAGGGAGTGTTTTGGGACCATTGATTTTCACAATATATATAAATGACCTAGTAGATAGTGTCGGAAGTTCCATGCGGCTTTTCGCGGATGATGCTGTAGTATACAGAGAAGTTGCAGCATTAGAAAACTGTAGCGAAATGCGGGAAGATCTGCAGCGGATAGGCACTTGGTGTAGGGAGTGGCAACTGTCCCTTAACATAGACAAATGTAATGTATTACGAATACATTGAAAGAAGGATCCTTTATTGTATGATTATATGATAGCGGAACAAACACTGGTAGCAGTTACTTCTGTAAAATATCTGGGAGTATGCGTGCGGATCATATAAAATTAATTGTTGGTAAGGCGGATGCCAGGTTGAGATTCATTGGGAGAGTGCTTAGAAAATGTAGTCCACCAACAAAAGAGGTCTCTTACAAAACACTCGTTCGACCTATACTTGAGTATTGCTCATCAGTGTGGGATCCATACCAGATCGGTTTGACGGAGGAGATAGAGAAGATCCAAAGAAGAGCGGCGCGTTTCGTCACAGGGTTATTTGGTAACCGTGATAGCGTTACGGAGATGTTTAATAAACTCAAGTGGCAGACTCTGCAAGAAAGGCGCTCTGCATCGCGGTGTAGTTTGCTCGCCAGGTTTCGAGAGGGTGCGTTTCTGGATGAGGTATCGAATATATGCTTCCCCCTACTTATACCTCCCGAGGAGATCACGAATGTAAAATTAGAGAGAGCGCGCACGGAGGCTTTCAGACAGTCGTTCTTCCCGCGAACCATACACGACGGGAACAGGAAAGGGAGGTAATGACAGTGGCACGTAAAGTGCCCTCCGCCACACACCGTTGGGTGGCTTGCGGAGTATAAATGTAGATGTAGATTTGTCCAATCATTGGTGAATACGTATCGTATTTCGTATCTCTTAATACCAGTTTTGTATGCTAACCTCATATTCAGTATGATTGATAATTTTTAGTAGTTATGAATGTAACTAATATTTAAAATGAACAACGTGGGGGCCCTTGCAATATATAGAAATAAGGAGGTGAACTAGTCGTGCATAATTTATATATTGTCTTGTTATAGCGTTTCAAAACGACGGAATGTCGCAACGCGAAAGGCGACTTTGTAAATAATAAAAAGTGTTATCAGGACATCTGAAAGTAATTACGGTGCATCCAAAGGCCACTTCCTCTATGATGCACTTTCATCCAGATTGTAGTGAAAAGGAAATTTCTGTAAAAATAAAAGGAGAAAAGGAATGGTGTAACAGTCAGGGAACCACACAAAAGAGAAAGGAGGAAATATATAAGCAAGGGAGGAATAAGATGAAACGCTAGTAAAGAAATTAGGAGCCAGCAGTTACATACCAGTATATAGAGGCCAATTAATTCAGGGAAATATTGGTACTTTATTCCGAAGGTGCGAAATATGTATCTTTGGACTTAGGAAGTAGATTATTTCGTGTTCTGGTAAGTACGATCCAGAAAAAAATGTATGTAAACTAAGCGCTGCTTGAATGAGTTAGAGCAATAATCACTTGCGATTACGGAGCTTAAATATAGTGTTGCGATTATTAAGTAGGCTATTGTGTAAATACAGTGTGCTGTAATTCAACATTCAGCCTGTACATCAAAGAACTTAACCGAGGCATGGCCCATGAGGAAAACGTAAAAGGTAATGTATGAAACAGTTTGTTGTTGTTGTGGTCTTCAGTCCTGAGACTGGTTTGATTCAGCTCGCCATGCTCCGCTGTCTTGTGCAAGTTTCTTCATTTCCCAGTACCTACTGCAACCTACATCCTTCTGAATCTTATTAAAGAGTAGCTTCACATATTTATAAAAATGGAATACTAACAATATATCACTCTGGTTTTCAGATAGGCCTTTCAACAGAAAAGCTTTCAATAAATGCATTGATTTACTGAACATCACCCATTGGGAACTTTTGTGACCTCTCAAACGCCTTTGATTGTGCGAATCATGAAATTCTTCTAGATAAACTTAAGTATTGTGGTATGAGTAGGACAGTGCACTAATGGTTTAATTCATATTTCAATGGAAGAATGCAGAAGGTGAAACTAACAATACATACAGTCTTCAAAAATCAACAGAGTCCTCTGACTGAGAAAGTATCAAGAATGGTGTCCCACAAGGTTCAGTTCTGTGCCCCTTATTGTTCTTAATATATATTAAGAACTTGTCACTTTATATTCATGAAGATGCTAATCTAGCTATTTTGCTGATGATACAAACATAGTAATCACACCCAACAAGCAAGAATCAGCTGAGGAAATTGTAAATAATGTCATTCAGAAAACTGACTCTCTCTTAATTTTGAGAAAACAAAGTTTACACAATTGTGTAGAGTAAATGGCATAACACCATTGGTAAATATAGACTATGAACAAAATTCTGTTGCTAAGGCAGAATATTCAGAATCTCTGGGTGTGTGCACTGATGATAAATTGAATTGGAAGAAACACATCAATGATCTGCTGAAAGGGCTAGGTTCAGCTACTTATGCGGTTATTGCAAATTTTGGTGATAAACATATCAGCAAATTGACCTAATAGGCCTATTTTCATTCGCTACTTTGATATTGCATCATATTTTGGGGGAATTCGTCATTAAGAGAGAATTTATTCATTGTTCAAAAGCGTGTAATCACAATAATGGCTCGAGCCCACCCAAGATCACCTTTCAGACATTTATTAAAGGACCTCAGGATATTCACAGTACCGTCGCAATAGATATATTCACTTATGAAATTTGCCATCCCAATTAAAAACTAACAGCCAAGTGCATAGCTAAAACGCTAGAAGGAAAGATGGTCCTCATCACTATTCTGGATTAAATCTCACCTCGGTGCAGAAAGGAACTTACGTTAATGTCATACGTTCCAAATCGTTACTAAATGTCGTTTTCATGATCTATGGAACAAGGATTAATGTATGTATGTATGATGTAGTTACTGCAGCGAGGTGCCTGTGGAAGTATGGAAAAGGGATGACTTTTATCACGTGTTGCATTATGTGCCATTCTCCACAAGAGTAAATTATACTGGCGAATGTGAACTGCGTTAACATTCGAATTTAATACGAGGGTCACTACAAATGAAATGCACACTATTTCACACTATTTTTGTAAAAATACAGTTTTCATTCTGCATGCATGAAAGTTTTACAGTGTGTAGATACATCCTTCCCACTTGTTTTCAAACTTAGTTCAACCAGTTCCCGTGAGTGGCACCATCACAGCATGTCTTCAAGATGGCTGCTACACTTGACGTTCGTCAGAAGCAACGTGCTGTCATAGGATTCCTGTGTTGTGAAAACGAGACAGTGGGAATAATCCACAAAAAGTTGAAAAAGGTGTATGGAGATGCTGCTGTCGATCGCAATACAGTTAGTCGGTGGGCCAGCAGGTTACCTGATGAAAGCGGACACTGCAATATTTAGGATTGCCCTCGCACCGGCAGGCCTCGTACTGCACACACTCCAGACAATGTGCAGAGAGTTAACGAATTAGTGATTGCTGACAGACGCATCACAGTGAACGAACAGTCACGCCACGTGGAACAAGGTTTGAAGATGATGACTCCCTTGTGCACGCTGCCAAACAATGGCTCCAACAAAAAATGGCTCTGAGCACTATGGTACTTAACTTCAAACGTCATCAGTCCCCTAGCACTTAGAACTACTTACACCTAACTAACCTAAGGACATCACACACATCCATGCCCGAGGCAGGATTCGAACCAGCGACCGTAGCGGTCACGCGGTTCCAGACTGTAGCGCCTAGAACTGCTCGGCCACCACGGCGGGCAGTGGCTCCAACAGGTTGGTTCAGAATTTTACCGTGCGGGTATACGGGCGCTGGTTCCAAGATGGCATAAGGCAGTTGAGAGGGATGGAAATTATGCGGAGAAATGGAAATATTGTTCCTAAAGAATGTATCTACACACTGTAAAACTTTCAAACATGTAGAATAACAGATGGATTTTAAAAAAAATTGTGTGCATTTATTTTGGAGTGACCCTCGTAGATTAGTCTCGAGTCTCCTATACCATACAAGGAGCGATGCGCGCAGAATTACTTAAGCATAGTACCAAATAACTGGTATGTTAAACGTCTTAAAGCGTGATTCCTAACGTGCAACCCCATGAAAAATTTACTTATTACGTAACAAAGCAGGTCAGGTAGCGTCTAGCTGTCCAGCGGGCATTAAATCGAAAATTCGTTAAGAGGGTGTAGCCGTGCAGAGCCCTCTTGAGTTTGCGGAGCTCAGCTGAACGGCACTTAACCCGTCCTCCACTGCACTCCACCTCACGCCATTTCTCAGGTGACGCGGCGCGGTAAGGGGAGCTCAGACCCCTCCTCGACAGCGGCGTTTGCAATTACGCGAACGACTTCCGCGCCCACAGACGGGCGCGACGCGGCGAGGAAGCGGCCGCCGATATTACGACGTCCGCTCTCGCCGCCTGCCCTGCACCCTTCACTAAGTGCCGTTACTGGCGGGACGAGATTTCGTCTAGACGCACCGAGAATCGCAGTCCTGTCTGTCTATGTTCACGTGCTTATGCGCAAATACTCGACTACTGAAGAGAACGCATTTTATTCACCTTTGCCGAATCAAGGATTACACATAAAGTCCCAGTGCGACTGGTCTAGATTGTTGATGGTAGTTCCGTTCTGTTATAATTTTTAGTGTTATTCCACATTATTACCTGTCTGATTATTACCATGAAACACCGAATACAACAAAAAATAAAGGTTTTTCAGTTCCGCATCGAATGTACAGATACACTTTTGGCCATTAAAATTGCAACACCAAGGTGAAATGTAGATGATAAACGGGTATTCATTGGAGAAATATACTACAACTGAAATGTCATTACCAGATTTTATACATGGCTGCAACAGCAACTGTTGAATTTCTTCACGATAAAGGATGACAGGCAAAAATAGTTGCAGGATAAAAATTTATTAAAATTTCAAAAATGGTGCAAATGGCTCTGAGCACTATGGGACTCAACTGCTGTGGTCATAAGTCCCCTACAACTTAGAACTACTTAAACCTAACTAACCTAAGGACATCACACACATCCATGCCCGAGGCAGGATTCGAACCTGCGACCGTAGCAGTGGTGCGGTTCCAGACTGTAGCGCCTTTAACCGCTCGGCCACTCCGGCCGGCTATTAAAATTTCATGACCAAGGTTTCGGTACATATAAATATACCTTCATCAGAAGTAAAAATTCCTGAACAGGAAGACACTTTCATTAGAAAAGCCATAGCATCGAAAGTGAGAAACAAAAGCTTAAATAACAGTGAAATTAACAAAGTAATACAGGCACAAAATCTTTAGTTACTTACTGAAATTACATCATGTAATGGAGATTAATAAAACAATTATGCCAAAGGCGTCGTCAATAATTGAGACATCTTCTCCATTTGTACAACATGACTATGGGCACAGGGTCAAAGCGAACAGTTTAGCACCATTACTTCGCCTATGAACTATCGAGACAAGAGTGTGAAAGCACTAGGGCAGATGGTTTCGCCGAGAGAGGGCACTTGTATGTGCCAGACACTCGCGCATATTAAAATCCATTACTACATACATAAGCGCATCAAAAATTATTAAAAGTTGTGTTAATTCAAACTTTCTGTCATAATAAATAAAACGTATCAGGCCATTTAAAAACATTTACGTAAAATAGAAAATATAGAACCAATTTACCTGTGTCCTAGTGTCAAACAGATAAAGCTTGCGCTATGGAACATCTAACGAGAGAGGGCACTAGTGTAATGCGCGAGAATCTCGCGTAACGTAGGCGGTGAAATACATACTAGCGAAAACAACCAAAATGTTATAATAAAACGAAACCATCTGTCGTTGTGAATAAAAACATACTAGTCAATTAACCACACATACACATCGAAAATCACAACCAACAAACATCAAAAATACGTAAAATCCCAACAAGACAGGAAAAGCGCATTTCACTGGCATCAACAAGCAAGAAAATTAACTTCTAGTCAGACAGACTATATTACATTAAGGCAAGGAGGGGTTTGAAACTGTCTAAAAAATTTTTGTGTCGAAGCTGCCCCTGTTCATTAAGAACAAAACCATCTTTTAGAGACAGATGCTTGAAAATCTCTAATTCTTCGAGCAAGTCTAGTTTGTAACCTTTTTTCGCTTCATGAAGCAGCTCTACGTCGTCCAGTTCACGTGGCGTATGCTGTAAGAGCCATAGATGTTCGGCAAACGTGGAATTATGTACGTTTTCCCCATTTTTACCTAACATGTGTTCATTATACCTAACTTAAATGGGTCTACCTGCCTGTCCAATGTAATAGTTTGGGCAGTCGGTACAAGTAATTTTGTATACACCGGACTTAGTGCCGAATTCTTCTCGTGCTCCAATATTATGAATTACTCTTTGTTTCAGGCTAATATTTACGGAAAAGGCAACTCTGTAACCGTATTGTTTCTGTAAAAGTCTTCTTATCTTATATGAAACGTTCCCCAAAAATGGAATAGAAATAAAGTTATTACCCTCATACTTTTTCGCCTTGTTATCTCCTAAAGTTGAACATTTTACAGCTGTTTTTTTCTTAACAATTTGGTCAATTAATTTAGGGTCGTATCCATTGTTAGTAGCCATTGATTTTAATAAAGATATTTCATTTTCTAAACAATTCTGTGCTAAAGGTGTGCTCACAGCAAGATGAACTGCAGATTGAAAGATAGTCCATGCTTCTAGAAACGTCGTCGAACTGTTCGTGCACATGGTTGTTGTCTTGGAAACGTCCCCATCTGGTGTCTCAGGGATCGAGACGTGGCTGCACCATCCGTTACAGCCATGCGGATATGATGCCTGTCTTCCCGACTGCTAGTGATACGAGGCCGTTGGGATCCAGCACGGCGTTCCGTATTACCCTCCCGAAACCACCGATTCCATATTCTGCTAACAGTCATTGGATCTCGACCAATGCGAACAGCAATGTCCCGATACGATAAACCGCAATCGCGATAGGCTACAATCCGACCTTTATCAAAGTCGGAAACGTGATGGTACGCATTTCTCCTCCTTACACGAGGCATCACAACAACGTTTCACCAGGAAACGACGATCAACTGCTGTTTGTGTATGAGAAATCGGTTGGAAACATTCCTCCTGTCGGTTATATTTCACGTCTGTAGCACGTCATCTTCGTGGTGCAGCAATTTTAATGGCCAGTAGTGTATAAATTGCTAAATATTCCTGATAATGTTATGCGTTACAGACAGGTATGAAGCTGCATGCCTCTAGCGCAAGGAAACTTCAGCAACTAGCACAAGAACTTAATAAGGAAAAATTGAATATATGACTGAAAATTAGTTATAATAAAAGTAATTATATAACCAATATTTCGCAATTATCTTTAGCAAAGTAACCAAATTATTGTTCAGAATCAAAATAAAAAATGTATCAAGCAATTAATGTTTTGCTACTAGGGGTACATTAACCAACATGATTAACTTTATTGTAACTTCATTCGTGACAAAAATGTGAACAACAATTCGTCTTTTTAATAGCATTTTATATTTCTTGTTCGTTAAGCCAATTCCTGTCATTAGAACTTTTCGAAAGTATATTATCGTGTATTATTCACGTAAACATTTCGTTATTACATAAAAGCATTGCAATGTCTGTGGCGCTTGTCACGTCTACATCTATATCTTCAGCCAAACTCCGGAAGCCACCATATGGTGCGTAGAGCGAGGGAAAAACGACTGTCTACAAGCCTCCATATGAGTCATAATTTCTCATATTTTATATTCGCGGTCCTTACTCGAAATGTGGAATGGTTCTGCTGTCAGCTCCAAATGCCGGTTCCCTAAATTTTGTCGATACTCTTTTTCGAAAAGAACGTCGCCTGCTGTCTAGGGATTCCCATTTAAGTTCCCGAAGCATCTTCATAACATCTGCGGGTTGTTCGAATCTAATGGTAACAAATCTATCAGCTTGCCTTTGAACTGCTTAGATGTCTTTCTTTAATCCGACCTAGTAAGAATCCCAAACACTCAAACAGTACTAGGTCGCACTAGCGTTCTATATGCGATTTCCTTTACATATCAACAACACTTTCCCAAAATGCTACCATTAAACAGAAGTCGACAATTCGCCTTCCCTACCACAAACGTCACATGATCGTTCCATTTCATATCGTTTTTCAGCGTTACGCTCAAATATTTAAACGACGTGCCTCGGTCAAGCAGGACACTACCTTTGCTGTATCCGTATATTAAAAGGCTTTTTCCCACTCATCCCCACAGGCTTATATTTTTCAACATTCATCACACCAACTAGAAATTTTGTCTAAGTTATCTTGGATCCTCCAATAGTCATCAACCTTACAGCACAGCTTCATCAGCAATCAGCCGCAAATTTCTGCCCACATTGTCCGCCAGATAATTTATGTATACAGAAAAGAAAATGGTCCTATTACACTTCCCTGGGGAACTCCTGACGTTACCCTTATCTGTGATCAAGACCACCCGTTGAGGGAAATATGCTGGATTCTATTACTAAAGAAGCTATTACCAAATCTGTGAATGTATTGTACATGCCTGTAGCTTTCTTAACTGTGTCTCTGTGGGGCATCGTGTCAAATGCTTACCGTAAATCTAGAAATATGCTATCTGTCTATTGCCCTTCGTTCATAGGTTACAGTTCACTCGGATCATGTGAGAAAAGGGCAATCTGATTTTTAGTGTTCCAACTGAGAATATGTTCAAGGATATTGCAGCAATAGAGATGCTGGTCTGTAATTTCTCTGGTCCGTTCCTTTACTCCGTTCCTTTACCCATTTTATATACGGGAGTTATTTGCGCTCTTCTCCAGTTACTTGGGACTTTCCACTGGGTGAGCGATTCGAGATAAATGGAAGCTAAGCAGGGGGTCAGCGCCAGAGTACTCTTAGTAAAACCCAATCGGGACTCCATCCGGTCGAATCGACTTATTTGTTTTCAACTCTTTCGGTTGTTTCTCTACGTTAGGCACGCTAATTACCATGTCACCCATACGGGAGTCTACCTGATAGTCAAACGACGATATGTTTCTACTACTCCCCTCCTGAATGATTTCTTAAAGGCGAAATTTGAAAAGTCGACTTTCGTTTTCCTATCTTCAACGGCCTCGCCAGACCGTTCAATATGCGACAGGATGCCTTAGATCTAGTTATCGATTCTACATGGGACCCGAATTTCTCTGATTCTCAGCCACATCTTTTCCTAAGTTTTCACAAACGAACGAATGTCTACCAACCTTTGCCAATCGTCATTTTCACGTTCTCTTTTGAATCGAGAGTGCAACAGCCTTTGTTTTCTCAGTATTTCACAAATTTTATTATTACACCGCGGTGGGTCTTTTCCGTCCTTAATCCACTTACTAGACATACAGTTCTTCAGACCACGGTTTACTATCTGTTTAAACTTTGCGCATAATTTTTCTCTGTCCCTCATACTGGAACCAAATAATTGTAATTCACTATCTAAGTGTGATGTTGCCTACTGATTAGCTGCTCTTTCCACCAGAAACACTCTTGAGAGCTGGTTTCTCAGATGGGGCAGTATAATATTAGGATTGTGGACGGGGCCTTAATCAGTTACTCTCGGTTGCACAACAAATACGTAACTTTATTTAAAGAAATTAAAATTTTGAATAATCTCTTAAAAAAAACACAGTTGACTGTATGACGGCTAAAAGCCTTAACACAGAAAAAATTCCGCAATTTTACGGCCGAGGGCCAACAACAATAACCCCAACAACAAACGGCTGAAAACCTGAGTTAGAAGTCAGGAAAAAATTCCAGATAGCACACATCTCAACAAATACCTTGCTTTTAAAACAAGTTTGCTTAAAAAAAACTTATTCTAATACAGCTGAAGGCCTTATTATAAAAGAAGTGAAACAATTGCTCAACTGAAGGCCACACACAAATTCAAATGACAAACGGCTGAAGGCCACAATTAGAAAATTACAAATATCCTTAAAACAAACATCACAATTTAAGGAATCAGGACAAGCGGTTCTCAGCAAGTGCTGCAAGGGTCGGCCTGGGAAGGTAACTCAAACATAAGGTAAGGTGAAACAGACAGCCAAGTGTTGTACTCACGTAACAGGACGGCAGCTCAAGCTAGGGGCACCGGCCGCTGCGGCGAGCGGTTCTAGGCTCTTAAGTGTGGAACCGCGCGAGCGCTACGGTCGCAGGTTCGAATCTTGCCTCGGGCATGGATGTGTGTGATGTCCTGAGGTTAGTTAGGTTTAAGTTGGGGGGTTGGGTTGTCTGGGGAAGGAGACCAGACAGCGAGGTCATCGGTCTCACCGGATTAGGGAAGGACGGGGAAGGAAGTCGGCCGTGCCCTTTGAAAGGAACCATCCCGGCATTTGCCTGGAGCGATTTAGGGAAATCACGGAAAACCTAAATCAGGATGGCCGGACGCGGGATTGAACCGTCGTCCTCCCGAATGCGAGTCCAGTGTCTAACCACTGCGCCACCTCGCTCGGTAGGGTTTAAGTAGTTCTAAGTTCTAGGGGACTGATGACCTCAGATGTTAAGTCCCATAGTGCTCAGAGCCACTTGAACCATTTTTTCAAACTAGGGGCAGCTTAATCACCGACCGACCGACTAACCAATCCACCTTACGTCCGATCCGCGGTACAACGATGGAATATTTTTAGGCATGGGTGAAGAGACAGACACCACTACGTTCTCAGAAAAGACCTAAGGCCGAAGGAAACACTGGAACCACGGTAGACCTCCCAAAAAGACAAATATGCACAGTACAATACAAGAGGCTGTCGTACTACACGCTGTGTCGGGCAGCATAAACACGACGAGGAAAGGAGTGGGGACGACCGTTAGTTAGTCGTTCGGTCGGTCGTAGCAGCGGACACGCACACACACACACACACACACACACACACACACACACACACACCAGTGAAAGTTGCACTAATCGAATATCACGGTCTATTCAACTAAAACTCGCTGAATGCGGTCCTTGACGTGGTCGTGCACTCTCGCGACCACATCCTTCCGTCGGACAGTGCATATGTGTCGCCAGCGGTCGGGCGAGTACTGACTGTCCGGACCTCACTGCTGCTCCATCCGATCTCAACTAGCTCTACACACGACGACCCAGAAATACTAGAGGCCGCTCCGTAGATGGTACCACAGTACGCGCTGTCGATAAGCGCTGATGCTGCCACTCACGGACTGACAAGGAGAGCAAACGCAGTGGTGCCAGTGAAAACGAGGCGCCACTATCGCTATTACCAAATGCCGAGCTATGAAAGGCATCAACACGAGCCGCACACGGCTCAACTCTCTTAGGCTTCTTGATTGATTTATGAACTTCCGTATCCATAGTCGCTATGTTGACACCATGATCACTAATACCTGCATCTGTTCTGACACAGCTGATAATGTCCGGTCCTGTTTTTAGTATTAAAAAATACTTCGCAAAACTGTACTGTCTCTCCGTACCCTGCCCTTGCAGTGAATCCATAGACTTCCCAGTCTATACGCGGTAGGTTAAGCTCGCCTCCTACTATCTAGGACTTTCTTTGAATTACTCCAGAACTGTTACAATGGAATTGGATGTCCGGTAAAAACATCCAGCAATTAACTTGGTTTCAGCTAGACCTGTTATACGCGATCTGTTAACTTCACTGTCACACTCAACTTCGTCCCCACTAGAGACAATGTTTTTGTCAAATGTAATGAACACTCCGCTGCCTATGGAGTCTAATCTGTCTTTCCGCTATACGTTCCATGACTCGATAAATACCACAGAACTTCCTGCTTCAGGCTTCAGCCATCTCTCGGTCCCAAGAACAGCTTTGGTGCGAGAACTTTTCTGGGGCGCAGTAAATTCTGGAACTTTCTTACGAATATTTTGACAACTTACTGATAAAAATTTTGAGAGTCGAAGAGTCTTTACTCTGAACGTGGTCTGAATACCCTTTCTGCGTATCGATTGGCAAATATTCATCACAGTAAATCAAACTACCGTTTAGCCTGAAAAGGTCCCACGTGCATTCCACAAGTATTCTGCTTTCTGAGCAGGTGCTTCCTTTTAGTAATGCACCCATGACCCACCCAGGGGGGGGCCTACAAATCCACACCTGATAACGCAGGTCTAAAAATCTGCAGCTAAGATTGTCACAGAGTCGACGAAGTCTTTGGGCGAGAGGCTCCACTCGGCTTCGTAGCAAAGGACCCCGATCAACTCTGGGAATAATGCTGCAAATTGCGAACTCTGCTTGCATCCCACCCAAGAGGCCAACAGCCTTCACCACCTCCACCAGCCACCTTTATGAATTGAGAATGGCCTCAGAACTCAAGCGAAAGGCGTAGTTGTGACTTCACCCGGCAGCTGGATAGCCACGGGCAAAGCCCCCTCCACTTTTCGTATGAGGCGCTCCAGAAGACAAAATGTGCTTCCGGCTTGCCTGCAGAGAGAGTGCCCTTCCAGCCTTTTACCCCGGGACAGGTCATCGACAAATAATATCTCTTAGCACTACGGGACTTAACATCTGAGGTCATCATTTCCCTAGAACTACTTAAACCTAACTAACCTAGGGACGGACATCAAACACATCGATGCCCGAGGCAGGATTCGAACCTTCGGCAGTAGCGGACATGCGGTTCCACACTGAAGCGCCTAGAACCGCTCGGCCACACCGGCCGGCAGGTCATCGACACTGAATTTTACTATAGACTTAGTGAACGGCCACTGTGGCCGAGTGGTTCTAGGCGCTTCAGTCTGGAACCGTACGACCGCTACGGTCGCAGGTTCGAATCGTGCCTCGGGCATGGATGTGTGTGACGTCCTTAGGTTAGTTAAGTTTAAGTAGTTCTACGTTCTAGGGGACTGATGACCTCAGATGTTAAGTCCCGTAGTGCTCAGAGCCATTTGAACCATTTGGACTGAGTGGACATGTGACCATGCTGGAGGAACTCTAAGGAGGAAAAGTTCCTGTCCGTAACTGGTATTGAACCTGAAGCCTCCAGGAATGGAGACTAGTTCCATACCGACTTCTTTTCCCATCCACCTTACAGCTATCTTTCATAAACAGATTTTTGGCGCACACTTTACCTCTGGACCATTGGTTGTTTCCCAAATAACTTAGGAAATCTAACCGAAGCCCACACAAACATTCACATCCCATCACCACACAATCCCTCAAATGCCATACAGGTCCGTGGTCTACGCATAGTCTACGAGTCTACCTTTGGCAGGGTAATAGAGCAGACAAGCGAGTGCTTGCGTGTGTGGAAAAAAAAGCTCGCCTTGTTCACATTCTGACGGCTGTTGCTTACTTGCCTGTTTATCGTCTACGATACATGGCGAAACATTACCGTAAACCTACGCTGTGATTTACTTTCTGCAACGATTATGCCCGACACAAGGCACTTGAGGTGGAGCGTTTTCTGCGAGAGGAAGTGAAGATCCTGGCGAACGATCTCATCAGAATACATCTGTCAATCGTGGGCGGCACGGTCTATGTTAAAATCATTAACGTTGCGGCGCGCGAACGCTACGTGCGCGAGCCTAAACAGGGGCTACGCTCCTGTCATGCTGACGGAAGGGTGGGGACGGTTAACGTCGACCACACGGGCTTAGATATGCGTACAATACGCATTTTCGAACTTCCTGAAGAGGAAGTCGTCGCGGAACTCCGACCATAAGGCACAGTCCACGACCATACTGCGAAGAAGTGGACATAGTTTCGTACAGGATAAAATTAAAACCATATTGTCAGTTGTGAAGGAAGTGTCTGGTCAGCAGCACAAGGTGGACGATATAAAGTCAGTTCCTAATAAAAATATTTCTGTTACTGCTAAATAAGATACATGTACAGTATTTTCTGAGCATTGCTGGTGAATTAAATAAAAATTTAGTTTCTACAGGGAATCATATAGCTCTCTTGGCAAATGCCTTCCCGACATTGACGTCTGAAATGCTCCTCTGTGCTACAGACAAGGGGGAGATTGAGTCAATAATTAAATCACTGAAGACTAACGGAATATTAAAGTACTGTGCTCCACATGTTAGCCCTGTGCTTAGCCATATTTGTAATTTTTCGGCCGACCAGTGTGGCCGTGCTGTTCTAGGCGCTTCAGTCTGGAACCGTGTGACCGCTACGGTCGCAGGTTCGAATCCTGCCTCGGGCATGGATGTGTATGATGTCCTTAGATTAGTTAGGTTTAATTAGTTCTAAGTTCTAGGCGACTGATGACCTCAGAAGTTAAGTCGCATAGTGCTCATAGCCATTTGAACCATGTTGTAATCTTTCCTTTAGAAATTGTCAGTTCCCTCAACGATTAAAGTACTCAGAAGTAAAGCTGCCTTATAAAAAAGGAGAAAGGGATAATGTAGACAGTTTTAGACCTATTTCCATGCCAACAGTGTTTGCTAAAGTTATTGAAAAGGCTGTGTATGTTAGGATAATTGATCATTTCACTGCTATCAAATGCACAGTTCGGCTTTAGAACAACTGAAAATGCTATATTCACTTTTCTCTTTGAATTACTGAATGGGTTAAACAAAGTGTTTCGAACGCTAGCCAGATTTTTTGATTTAACTAAGGCGTTTGATTGTGTTGATTACCAAATATTATTCCAGAAGTTGGACCATTACAGACAGCGAAAGGATGTTATTCACAATGTTGAGAACGTCTATGATGTGGGCTCTGAGTGGGGTAAGGTCAAAAGGGGGGGGGGGAGGGAGCCCCAGGGATAAGTGTGGTGTAAGCGGTGTAAGTTCGCGAAACTCTTGTGGACCAATGTTCAATAGTCTGGGTATTTTGACACTAGCCTCTTAATTTATAGACACGTCAAAAACAGTTTTGCGTCACCCCGGTTTCCAGAACTCCTGAAGATAGACGTTGACTGTGGATATTGTATCACAGACCTTCACTGTTCGGAGATGTCACTAAACCCGCTCAAAGACGTAAACAACCATGCATGAGCAGCGCCTATTAGACGGAGGGGGTCCGACAGTCCATCAGTTCCAGTCATTCCACCAGAAACAAGGTACACAGCTTGGGTTGTCTGTAGATCAATCATGCCTAGAAGGTCAATACCGCAGTTCGATCGCGTCCACATTGTTCCCTTGTGCCACGAAGGACTCTCAACAAGAGAAGTGTCGAGGCGTCTCGGGGTGAACCAAAGCGATGTTGTTCGGTCATGGAGGAGACACAGAGTGTGGATGACCGCTACCTACAGATTATGGCTCGGAGAAACCCTGACAGCAGCGTCACCATGTTGAATAATGCTTTAATGCTTTTTGTGCAGCCACAGGACGTCGCGTTACGACCCAAACTGTGCGCAAGGCTGCATGATGGGCAACTTCACTCCTGATGTCCATGGCGAGGTCCACCTTTGCAACCACGACACCATGCAGTGCGGTACAGACGGGGCTAACAACATGCCGAATGGACAGCTCAGGATTGGCATCACGTTCTCTTCACGGATGAGTCTCGCATATGCCTTCAACGAGAAAATTGTCGGAGACGTGTTAAGAGACACCCCGGTCAGGCTGAACGCCTTAGACACACTGTCTAGTGAGTGAAGCAAGGTGGAGGTTCCCTCATGTTTTGGGGTGGCATTGTGTGAGGCCAACGTACGCCGCTGGTGGCCATGGAAGGTGCAGTAATGGCTGTTGGATAGGGTTCATGTCTAGAGAACATGCTGGCCACTCTAGTCGAGCGATGTTGCTATCCCGAAGGAAGTCATTTACAAGACATGCACGATGTGGTGCGAATTGCCGTCCATGAAGAAGAATGCCTCGCCAATATGCTACCGATATGGCATGTTCTCTAGACATGAACCCTATCCAACATGCCTAGGGTAGATTGAAAACGGCTGTTTATGGATGACGTGACCGACCAACCACTCTGAGGGATCTACGCAGAATCGCCGTTGAGGAGTGGGACAGTCTGGAACAACAGTGCCTTGCTGAACTTGTGGATAGTATACCACGACGAATAAAGGCATGCATCAATGCAAGAGGACGTGCTACTGGGAACTAGAGGTACCGGTGTGCAGATCAGTCTGGACCACCACCTCTGAAGGTCTCGATCTATGGTGGTGCAACACGCAATGTGTGGTTTTCATGAGCAATAAAAAGGGTGAAAATGATGTTTATGTTGATTTTTTTTCTGTACAGGTTCCGAAACTCTCGGAGCTGAGGTGATGCAAAACTTTTTTTGATGTGTGTATATTCTTTAATGTCGTTGCTTGTTAACAATATGAGCTTATTCCCTAGAATAAGCAGCTCTTACACAGTTAATATTCGGTAGAAATCCAACCTGCGTTTGGATGAGACTTCCTTAACTCTTGTACAGAAAGGTGTGCATACATGGCTGCAGCCATTTTCAATACTCTACCGCAAGAACTCAAAAATCTTAGCCGCAATCCACACGCCATCAAATGGAAACTGCATAGTTTCCTCACGGGTCACTCCTTCTCTTCTGTTGAGGAGTTCCTTGAAAAATTAAGCTGATTCTTACGTTATATTGATGATTGCGTGTACATAAACTTATGCCATGACTTCTTTTGCGTTCATAAACATTTTATTTTTATCTGTTATTACTTTCATCCGCCGTCGATGCGAGCGACGCCCTGCAATACGGAGGGAGACGATGTGAGCGCCCCGCCATCCACCAATGTGCCTGCACCCGTCCCCCCAACGCACCATGAGGATGCTGAACTATTTAATGGACAAAGTTCATTCGAAACTACACTACGAACTACCACATCTTCTGAAGGCAAAGTGTACGATACTCCAGTACCCGCCTCCACGGTATGGCTCGACGAGGAGGTCGAGGAGTAGCACCCGTTATGGGACCCTACGGCATAGGTGCCACTCCACTAATCATACTTTCCCCAGAATCCCCCCACCGGGGGCAAACGGTATAACGTTCCACCACGGCTCTCACGCCTTTCCGCTGACGCCAGAGCGCATCAGCGTCCAGCAGTCTGCCACCACATCTATCGGATAGCAGCGATCAGTACCAACAATATACGTTCCAGGGTGAAAATCAGCCTCAGGCAGGAATTATTCTGGACTCCTGTTATTGATTTTGCCCTCCTGCAGGAAATTCACTTGGTCAGTATCCAGCATATCGATGGCTATACCGCCCACGCCTCTGTGAGTGAGCCGGCCGGGATGGCCGAGCGGTTCTAGGTACTACAGTCTGGAACCGTGCGAACACTACGGTCGCAGGTTCGGATTCTGCCTAGGGCATGGATGTTTGTGCTGTCCTTAGATTAGTTAGGTTTAAGTAGTTCTACGTTATAGGGGACTGATGACCTCAGAAGTTAAGTCCATAGGGCTCAGAGCCATTTTTGAACCTCTGTGAATGATCCCAGCGCGGAGTGACGATCTACGACCGCGCTGGGACTCCTATCACCGATTTCGCTTTCCTCCCATGAGATAGGAGCGTGGCATTCCCTGCAGTGGGGACAAAATTCATTAATGTCAATGCCCCTATGGGCTCCGACCAGTGACATGAACGGACCCAGTTTTATTCTGTTTTGAGGGCGATACGAAAACTGCGTGGTCGGAGGTGATTTTAACTGCGTTTCGCACCCAGAAGATCAGATTCCACACTGTACATGCCAGGAGCTGCGTATAGCGGTACGTGACCTCCTGCTCCACGATACCTGGGAAGTCCAATACAGCTCCCATTCTTATCATACCTTTCTTACCAGGCATTCCGCAACCCATCTAGACAGGATATATATATATCTCAGAATCTTGTATCTTGCGATACGAGGCACCGAACGCTGGCCACTGGCCTTTTCCAACCGTTTCACATACATCTGCACGGTACTCCTTCCACCCCAATATGTAGGGCGCAGCCCTGCGCCATAGAAATTAAATACTTCTCATCTGCATGAAATGACTTGTTGTCTGCAAGACACCGAGACATGGACAGCTTGCGAACGACGCCTTCCCAGTTACCACTCGACTCTGAGTGGTGGATGAACTGCGCCAAACCAACGATCCGAAGGACACTGATGAGGTACGGGGAGGACTTGGCTGACTGGTATCACAACACCGTTGACTTCTACTAAGGGATTTCCCGAGATTCAGCCGCCAACCCTAGACATCTAGTTGGAACGACAAAGAACTAAGGCGAGGATAACTGCGCTGGCACGCCGCACATTGCAGGGAAAGGTGATACGGGCGCGTCGTCACGATCATGTAGGTTTGGAAATTCCATCCATGCATCCAATAGTGTTCGACGAGCGATGGCGTCATCGGCAGCTGATCGACACACTGGTCACGTCTCAAGGCCTGCATGTGACCAATCAGAATGACATCGTTCACGCATTCGTCGAACACTACCGTCGTACTTACAGATAAGAAGAAGGTAGTACTGAAGCAGACGACTCCATTTTGCATTACGTCACGCGCACCCTCCCCCACACAGAGGCGGATACTTTGACAGTAGCGATCAACACATTCGATAAGGGTGCAGTCAACAGATCGCCCAGCACTGATGGTTTTCTGAGTTTTACAGAGCATTCCGTGAACTCATGGCAACGCGGTGGCCGACTGTGTTTCAAGAACTGATGACAACTGACCCAGCACTTCCACCCGCCTTTCCTGACAGCATCATAATTCCAGTCCAAAAACCAGCCTGGTGTTCGACGGTCATGAGCTACAGACTGCTCACCCTACTCAGCGCCGGTTAAAAGATTTTCGCCTGCTTACTGGCGATGCGTCTCCGGACAATACTACCTCATGTCGTCTCCCCAAAGCAAGCGATGCCTGGAAGACGGGTTAACATACATTCAGACGCAAGGGAATGCCGCTACTAAATTGTGATGGCGGTGGCCTGCAGACTCCGTACAGCAGTCGTCGCTATAGTTTTCGATATCGCCTTCGATAAAGGGCGCCACCGTTACCTGTTTTCGGCGGCAGCCCGCTTGGTCATCCCCTCTCCGTTCATCGACGACCTCCAGTGACTCACCAGCAGTGCCAGATCACGTCCAAGTCAATGGACGTTTAGCAGGGCTGAATTTAGCAGGGCTGATACCCATCCGCCGTTCAATTCGGCAACGGTGCCCCCTCTCTACATTCCTGTATGCGATTGCCCTAAAGTCCATCACTGAGATCCTGACGACCGAGCCCTCCGGCCTCACCCTTCGCCAACACACGTCTCGCTGTTGCGCATATGCTGATGACCTCCTCCTCCTCATCCACTCCGGCTCAATGATTCCAGCAGTCCTCGAATTGATTACACGTTATGTTACTGGACACTTTCTTTGTCAAGGCTGTACGCCTAGTTGGTTAGGAAGGAGTTGAGGTTTGCGATACCTGAAGGTGGGTGCAATCCCGAAACGCTAACATGTTCTAATAAAAGAGTCATTTGTGCATATCATGACTTTATTGTGATTGTACAGCACTAGTTGCCAAATATTATCACGTTACGGGGCTGCCGCTGGCAGTGCCACGAATGTCGCCAAATATCCTGCAATGTACGCTAGGCGAGGCCTTCAGGGAAGGTGAAGTGGCACCCTGCCGCTCGTGGGGACGTTCCGGTACCTGGGCATTACCTATTCCCCCACCGTCACACGCACAGCGGCAACGAATTCCCATAGCCTGTTACACGTCATCGTAACGACGTCCGCCAGAAACTCATACGCCGCCAGTACACAATTCAACGTGTTGAGTTTCTTAATCGCTATGTGGCATCCAAATTGGTCCACATCGCGCACGTTCTCCCTCTGCCGACGGTGATTGGGCTCTATCTTCTGGTAGGCTTTGGCTATTATCACACGGTTGGTTCCATGTTTAAGGTCCGTTGTCAGACACTTACCTGCCCGCACGGGATGTTGGCCTCGGGCTCGTCAACGTCTGTATGCAAGCTACGGCCTTGTACAGGAGTAATTAGAGGAGACAGTGGACTGGATGGGGCATATCTCTAACACTCAGCTTGCTTGAGATCGTCCTGCCTGCGTCCACAACAACACCTATGCCTGTCAGCCATGTCGTGCAGGAACATTACCATGATGCAATTTCCACGAGTGTTTTTTATATAATTCTGGCTGTTTTCTACGGATTCCTTCACGCAAACGGCACATGAGTTCCATGTAGCATTCCTTACTGATCGTGCGGCCATAAGGCAGGAGCTCATGATGCAATGTCCCGTTTTAATCGAGGAAAGCACTGAGAAGAAGCTTCACAGCTGATCGAACTTGCCGAATGGCTCTTCAGGCAAATTTCCATCGTGACGATTGTGTCTTGTTTTCGACGTACACATATACCCATGTTTCGTTATTTGTTATAAACTTATTTAGCAGTTCAGGATCGTTGTCGACATCATTTAGCAACTCTTGAGGGATGGCTAAGCGTAGTTTGTTTTGGTCGAAATCCAACAGTTTCAGGAAAGAAAAACTTTGCTGCTACACTTTTCATGTCCAAAACATCCGAAAAACTGCATAACTTAAGCCGACATCATCAACAACCTCACTGACGGCGTTTCAGCGATTTTCCAGTACCATTTTCTTTACTTCTTCCACATGGGTGTTCAGGGCGGCCGTCGTCTTCAATGTCTTCTCGATCCTCTTTGGAGCGTTATAACACTTTAACCTCTTGTCTTACTTACAGTAGAGTCACCGAAAGCCGTGGTCAACATTTCGAATACGGAGCTGCAATTTATTCCATTTTCGAAGCAAAATTTAATACAAATTCTTTGATCCATCTTTTCCGAAAGCAGAAATTTTCCGAGCAATCGAAATAATCTGTAACTTCTTCACTGTCAACAACAAAGTACGCTATGTAATCAGAAGTACCCAGATACATCGCTGAAAATGACTTACAAATTCGTGGCGCCATCCATCGGTAACGCTCGAATTCAGTATGATGTTGGCCTACTCTTAGCCTTGATGACAGCGTCTACTCTCGCGGGCATACGTACAGTCATGTGCTGGAGGGTTTCTTGGGAATGGCAGCAGATTTTTCACGAAGGGCTGCACCGAGGAGAGGTATCGATGTCAGTAGGTGAGGCCTGGCTTGAAGTCAGCGTTCCCAAACATCCCAAAGGTTTTCTATAGGACTCTGGTCAAGACTCCGTGCAGGCCAGTCCGTTACAGGCCTGTTATTGTCGTATAACCACTCCGCCACACGTCGTGCATTATCAACCGGTGTTAGATCGTGCTGAAAGATGCAGTCGCTATCCCCGAATTGCTCTTCAACAGTGGGAAGCAAGAGGGTGCTTAAAACATCAGTTAAAGTGCTGTGATAGGGCCACGCAAAGCAGCAAACGATTCAAGCACTCTCCATGAAAAATACGACCACATCATAACACCACCGCCTCCGAATTTTACTGTTGGCGCTACACACGCTGGCAAATGACGTTCACCGGGCATTAGCCGCATACACACGCTGCCATCGGGTTCGTTACCCCCCCACAACATTTTTCCAATCATCAAAATATGTTTACGCTCCTTACACCAAGCGAGGCGAAGTTTGCCATTTACCGGCGTGATGTGTGGCTTATGAGCGGCCGCTAGACCATAAAATACAAGTTTTCTCACCTCCTGCCTAACTGTCATAGTACTTGCAGTGGATCCTGATGCAGTTTGGAATTCCTGTGTGATGATCTCGACAGATGTGTGCCTATTACACATTGCGACCCTCTTCAGCTATCGGCGGTCTCTGTCAATCAACAGACGAGGTCGGCCTGTACGCTTTTGTACTGTATGTGTCCCTTCACGTTTCTACTTCACTATCACATCGGAAACAGTGGACTTAGGGATGTTTAGGAGTGTGGAAATGTCGCGTACTGACGGATGACACAGGTGACACATTATCACCTGACCGCATTCGAAGTTCGTGAGTTCCGCGGAGCGGCCCATTCTGCTCTCTCACATTGTGTAATGACTACTGAGGTCGCTGATATGGAGTACCAGTAGGTGGCAACATAACGCACCTAATACGGAAAACGCATGTTTTGGTAGCATTCGCCTACTTTTAATTACATAATGTAAATATTACAGCCAAAGCCGCAAACGTACATTAGAAACATGTGTAGGAACGAGGTAAAAAGATTTAAAACCGGATGTATAAAGCCCGCGAAATTGAGAAAGTCCCGTTACTTTTTGATCACACCTCGTGTAGAGTACTTCAGCAGCACGAATCGCGACAGTTCCTAGTCGCCACGAACTCCCTAAGGCGATCTCTTCTGAGTAATTCCTTCGTAAATAGGGTCTCGAGAGATTTAAGCACTTCCTCCTTTTTTGTCCGCACTCAAAGAGAACCTCCGGGAGCGCCGCAGGGCTGGCCGTTCTCCAAAGGCCGCGCGCGGGTCGGTCCTCGCCGTGACGTCAGCGAGTGCCGGGCCGGCGCGCCAACTGCCGCAGTACAGGGCGGCGCGACAGGCAGCTAGGCAGGGCAAGGATCTCAGGATCCGCTGCGCTCCCTTCCGGACAGCTTCCGATCGCGAGAGATTATCCGCCGGCAAACTCCGCCGCCGGCAGGCGGGGAGCCTACAAAAGCCACTTGTCACTCAGAGCGTCTACCGGCTCTCTGGCGGAGCTACGTCACGAGCCGCGTTCGCGTACCTTGACAGCAGGCCGGCTGCGCTGACAAGTTAATGGAGCAGCGCAGCGCCGCCTGGACGCATGCGCGCCGCTCTCAACTGTTTTGCGTCTCACAAGGGGGCCTCTGGTCTCAAAAATACAACGCATGAACCTGTGTTCTGTGTATGCCGCCTTTAGAATCTGAAGATGGTCACTGCGTGGCCGAAACCGGTTATGACTGGGTCGTAAGAATGTGATTGCGTCTATAAATAAACAAGAAACTTTTTACAAATCTGTAGAGCTCAATAGCCAGAAGAAACCGAGAGAACAAAAGCTGTAATGTTTTACACGTAGCTCGTATAACGATCAGTTTTTATGCTAGGGCAGTTCAAGGAAACAACCTGTAGCGCACTCGCTCGCCACACGCGCTATCCAAGTTCGATCCTTCTTTCGGGTAACTTTTAATTTTGTTATTGATTTGTTTTGAAAATTATAATGGCTTCTAAATAAAGTGTATCCCCTAAAATATAATCTCCGAAATCTCGGAACCTAACGACAGTACTGTATACTGACGTTATGAACCGTTGTTTAAATTCCAATGTCAGGAAAGAATAAAATGGTTCAAATCGCTCTGAGCAGTATGGGACTTAACTTCTGAGGTCATCAGTCCCCTAGAACTTAGAACTACATAAACATAACTAACATAAGGACATCACACACATCCATGCCCGAGGCAGGATTCGAACCCCTGCGACCGTAGCGGTCGCGCGGTTCCAGACTGTAGCGCCTAGAACCGCTCAGCCACTCCGGCCCGCGGGAAAGAACAGTTTCTATTAATTATTATCTCTTGGGGAGGACACGCGACGCCTAAATTACATGAAGAAATCTTTCAGCATGACGAGAAATCAGCGAAACGTACAGTTAAAGTGATTCCTCCAAAACGTACTCTATTTCTTCAACACTGCGACGTCTATTTCTTAGACAGGTAAAAAAAATCTAATAAAATATATACAAATTTCGCTTATCTGACTGAAAATAACAGAGATGTAAATCCCCGTGAAGACTGTAGAAAAATATACCGAACGAGGTGGCGCAGTGGCTAGCACACTGGACTCGCATTCGGGAGGACGACGGTTCAATCCCGTCTCCAGCCATCCTGCTTTAGGTTTTCCGCGATTTCCCTAAATCGTTTCAGGCAAAGGCCGGGATGGTTCCTTTGAAAGGGCACGGCCGATTTCCTTCCCAATCCCTCCCTAACCCGAGCTTGCGCTCCGTCTCTAATGACCTCGTTGTCGACGGGACGTTAAACACTAACCACCACCACTGAAGAAAAATAGAATCGATAGTGCACCATCAAATGTTTTCGCCAGTTTTTCATGAAATGATCCGGTTTGCCTGGTACGTTTCCAAGCTGTCTTATGACAGAAACCTTTCAATGAATGTTAACCGAGCATGTTTCCCAAAAGGTCTTTTTTTAAAAAAGAAAGAAAGAAAGAAAAGGAGGCTCTTCGTATAAATAACCGTCCTTCATTAATTGTGCGAGACGTCAAATTACTTTTTGTTTTCAATGTTTTCATGACAGTTATCATTCTATTACTTGTATGTCAGACACGGAATTCACAAATAATGACAATATGGTAAACATTTTTCTGTAAATGAAACTTTACCTGAAATTTTGTTACAGTCGTAATTAGATCTTTAATTTACCTCCATTATAAATGCATCTGAATTTATTCAACTTTTAGAAAAGAAAATATTGTTATTCACAGATTATGATAAATATTTGTAACAGTAATGTTATCAATAAAATAATATTCCTTATCATTTAACTGATAATATTTTACGTCATTAACTTTAATTAAAGGTTGTTATAATTTTTAAAACAAAAACAAACAAAATAAAAATTACCTGAAGATAGGGTCGAATCGGTATGGCCCTTATGGCAGCCGAGTTGCTACAGGCACAGCCATTTTGCTGCTCTTCCAGAGTGTCCAAATTGACTGGTATACAAGTTACGCGTAAAACTTTTAAAGTCCTATTTCTCGGAAGCTTTTAGCTAGAACGCTTTACAACGTTTATGGGTGGACACCCTCGAGGTATACCACTAACCCTGCGAAATCCCATCCCGAACTTAATTTCCCCTTGTCAGGTCTGCTTTCGACGCCCTCGTGCATTTTGTCTCTCTTCAGGATACATATCGTCACCGGTTAATACAGAATTAATTGACGAAAGAAATGCATGATGTGCAGGCATCATCAACGGAGGACAGAGGGAGCTTAGGATTCAATGGTCAGATACAAAGTCAGAGATCGTGTTCTACTTACATAACTCAGCTTTATTTTGCTTGTGTGTTCCGTCACCATTTCCGTCAATAAGTTTACTGTCTATGCCAAGATCATAGTGACGCTGAACGAAGAGGCGCACGTTCTGTATATCCAGGGTATACAGAATCGGAAAATTGTAACCCATGGTTAGCTCTCGCTTTACGCGAGCCTCATACTGCGATAACTCCCTCACTTAAGATTTCCGGAGTCCTTTGTGGCTCGGACCTCACGTTCTACGTAACTATTAGCCGGCCACCTGGGAGTGAGTGCGCTTCGATCGCTTATCGTTACTTTTTGTTGTGATATTTCACTGGAATACGCTGGACCACTTGATAGTATATGCGCAATTGTCGCGAAATCATTCACAATGCAATGCGTTCCCCTGATCAGCATACTTGTTTATTAGATGTTTCCGGTAACGGTCACGGGAGGCCAGGTGCAGTAACATCGTGGTCGGGTAATATCTGCGATCTGTCAACAACGCGTCTGCCACAGAACGCCACTCATTATGTCATTTATTATTTACTATTTATTTATTAAAAAACTATTGTTTACTTTCTACAAGATGACTAAAACTTACATTTCATGTTTACAAGCAGCTATATTTTTCTATTATACTTCTGACGGAAGACGAATGAAATGTAAGTTCATAACGACAAAAAAATTACATGTAATATAACTACAAATTAACAGCTTGCTGATTATTTTCTTTCTACCTGAACTCTGAAATCTTGCGCTTCTTTTCAAATTTCATGATTCTAGGTCAAAAAAAAGTACTACTACAGCATTTGACGGTAATTGAGTTTTCGGATGTCAAAATGTGTGACATAATTGATCGTATTATTTTGCTTTCATTGATTTAGAAGGAAAAGTAGATCTTAGTAATTGACATAAATTTCAACTTGACACATCTAACCGTTCCTGAGAAGAAGGGTCCTTACTGGGAGCACACCTAGATAGAAATTTGTTTGGCCTATTGTTTTTTTATTGGCTTAAAATGTCCGTTACAGAGTCTGTAAGATTCGTTAATATAAAGTGTGTCGTAATGTCAAAAAACGTTAAAATAGCGATTTACTGCATAGGGGTTTGGCACATCGGAGCAGTCGAATGGAATCGATATAATACTATAATAACTACAGACGGAATAGGTATCCCATTTGTTTCGGATAGTAGTACCGAAGGCATTGGGATCAGTTAAAATACTGTTCTCAACAAGATTTCTCTTCCTAACATGATTCGTTTATGATGAACAATCCGGAAACACGTGCTTGTCTCGCGTGTGCTTAACATGTCATGTCGTTTGTTTTTGTATAAGAAGTAAAATGTGAGTGCTTGAAAATATCAAACAAACGTGTTTATATGGATAGAAAAGGTTAAAAAAGTAATCCAAATATTGCATAATACGCATCGATTGGGAGGTGGATGCCAGTTGATCGATGAAATTTCATCGAAATGAGTGGGTTTTGGCATCGGCGAAAAGAAGGCCAGCTGTACGGTCTGGCATTGGCGAATAAAGATTTGTTCAACGTCAGTAAAAAACAAAATTATAAATATAAAACAGTTGAGATTTTATACGTGTATTATTACAAAACAACATTTTTCAAGTTGGCGGGAGCTGTAACTCATGAAATATACATTCAATTGCATTATACTATTTTGTAACTTGTGAGTAGGCATTTGTCCAGCTGTAGTAAGTAGGATATTTGTGACGTATTTCAGTAGATATTTGGTGCACGTTTATGTACCGACTTTCTTGTAAAAAAGAATTGACTTTTATTTCAGTGCTGCAACTTTGTTAAAAGTAGCTTATTTAAATTTCCATATGTACTACGTTAGACAATATCATTAGCTGTCGAAACTTTGTTCTTAGTGGAAAATTGTGGCGTTCCGAGCTCTCGCACTTCACGAAGGCCGTCCGTCGATGACGTGTAGTGTCCTGTGGGAGCAAGTCTTTTTACTTAAAAAATTCGTAATACAAACTTAAAGGTGTACCATTGAGATCTTAAGGCAGTTTTGTAACATGTATGTTATTTACATGCATAAAATCGTCAGTATCAGTCCCAAAATCGAGTATCACCCTGGTCAACCTCTTAACATACAGACGAACTAAAAAGTTATCCTATAAGTGTTCCGTTTTTCCCGATTAAAATACAGAACTCCAAATATACATCACGAAATATAAAAAGAACGGTACCAACAATCAATTATTTTTATCGGCATGTAACATCCCAGAGGACGCGAATATGGTCGATTTAACGGTTGCTGATGACAGTTTTAACTACTTAGCTCTCTTTGGAATACAAGCAGATATTTTAATTTCAAGTAAATTTAATACAATGATTTTCAGTTGAAACACTCATATAATACTCCCCCTTTGGTGTAATCGGAAATTAAGAGCATTATTATAAAATTCACCCAGGTAGTGGGTTTTTAATAGCAAAATCGGAAGAATTCCGCCTAAATCGGGATACTTGGCAACCTAGAAGCATGCCGATCCCAAATCTCTCTACCAACGTGTAATTGATACAAAGTTACTTCATCCTAAAGTTTAGAACTCAAATGTATTGTCTATGGTATCATTTAATAGTTGAGACATGTTTCATATCTTAGCTATTCATACCTTCAGTACAAGATACTAGATTACAAACAAGATACGATATACATTCCAACCACTTTCTGGGGGTATCTAACATAAAAATTTTAAAATTTATACACCGAGAGAGGAAGTTTTCAAAATACGTTTTCTGCAAGATTGCAGCGTAAGACACTTAAGTCTACGTAGAATGAATGAATTGTTAAAAGATTCAAAATAAACCTAAACATTAATCAAGTATAAGGAGAAATTGTCGAATAATAAAAAAATCAGATGAAGTGGCTACAGGAAAATGGGAAGAAATATGGGAACAATAAGTGGCTCCCAGTCTGTAATGAAGACCTAGCAAAGATGATTAAGAGAAGGAAAGGAGAGCACAAGAAGAATGAAAGGTTACACTGTATATGAGAGGCAAGTAGTATTAGTTAAAAGAGAAACGAAAAGAGTGGAAAGGTAGAGTTGCAAGTTTTTGCTTGGAAATTAAGAATACGATATCCTTAGAAAAAAATGAGGGCTTATAATAAAAGCTCTGAATAAAGAGGAGAGCTACCCTATAGTGAAATAGTATCTCCGATGGGATGTGGCTATAATACTTCCATTATCTATGGAATAATGTTATAGCTGAATCGGATGTGAATGCAGATCCCATCGCCTTGGAAGAAATGGAAGATGCAGTTGGGTCTGTGAGAAATATAAAGTGTACAGAGGAAGAGAAAACAAATTCGGAGCGTATTAAATATGGCCATGATAATATTGAAATTAGGCTTCAAAATTTTACGAAGCTGTTACGGAAGGACTATCAGACTGCGGAAGGTTGGCAGAGCTCAGTAGTCTTACATAAATTTAAAAAAGGAGAAAAGGTTGACCTGCAATAATTATAGTGGTTCAAGACTACACCGTCAGTTGAAAAAGCTTCGAGACTGGATTAATGAAAACTAGAGAAGAATGACGACGCTGATATCAGTGCTTCAGGGGTTCTACATAGTGTCCTTCACTCGCATACAACACACAAAATCAGACTAAGAGCAGCCGACCAGTTGCAAAGGATAAAGTAATCTTTACCTAGGTTTCAATAGATGTAAATCTATCTTCTTCAGATTTATATCTATTGAAACCTAGGTAAAGATTACTTTATCCTTTGCAACTGGTCGGCTGCTCTTAGTCTGATTACGTGGAACTGTTGCTGTAGCGCAGCTATGTTTAAAGAACACACAAAATGTTAATACATCCATGTGGAACTGTCTGAAAAGTCCTCCCTTGGCTTTTGTTCAACTCGCGCATCAAATTAACTTTAATATCGGTTATGTCGTCTGAGCGTTGACCCTTTGTGTGAATATTTACACTTTGTCGTTTTGTGATAGATTGGCATTGATTAAACGAAGTCTTGACACGCATGATCAGTTTCTCCAGTTTTGCATTCTACATCTACATCATACTCCGCGAGCCACCTATTGGTGTGTGGCGGAGAATACTTTCGGTACCACTATCTGATCCTTCCAAACCTGTTCCACTCGCGAATAGTGCATAGGAAGAATGATTGTGCTCTTTATTGGCTCTAATTTCTCGAATTTTCCCATTGTGGTCAATACGCGAGATGTATGTGGGGGGAAGTAATGTGTTGTATGACTCCTCCTGAAAAGTGCTGTCCCGAAATTTCAGTAGTAAACCTCTCTGTGATGCACGTCTCTCTTGTAACTTCTGCCAGTGGAGTTTGTTTAGCATCTCCGTAACGCTCTCTCGCCAGCTAAACGATCCCGTAACGAAACGCATCGCTCTTCGTTGGATCTTCTCTATCTCCTCTATCAGTCATACCCGATAGGGATCTCAGACGGATGAACAATACTCAAGAATCGGGAGAGCAAACACCTTATAAGCCACTACTTTCGTTGATGAGTTACATTTCCTTAATATTCTACCTACGAATCTGATTCTTGTGTCTGCTTTTCCCACTATCTGCTTTATATGGTCATTCCACTTCAGGTCCCTCTGGATAGTTAGGCCTAGATATTTTACGGCAGACGCTGTCTCCAGCTGTATGTCATCAATAGTGTAGCTGTAAAGTAGTGGATTTCTTTTCTTATGTAAGCGCAATATGTTACATTTATTTACATTCAGAGTCAACTGCCAGAGTCTGCACCATTCATCAATTCTCTGCAGACCGTTGTGCTGCAAATTCTTACCATCTTCTGGTGTTGCTACTTTGGTACAAGCAACTGCATCATCTGCGAATAGCCTTAAAGAGCATCCGACGCTTTCTGCTAGATCATTTATATACAGGGTGAGTCACCTAACGTTACCGCTGGATATATTTCGTAAACCTCACCAAATACTGACGAACCGATTCCACAGACCGAACGTGAGAAGAGGGGCTAGTGTAATTGGTTAATACAAACCATAAAAAAATGCGCGGAAGTATGTTTCTTAACACAAACCTACGTTTTTTTAATGGAACCACGTTAGTTTTGTTAGCACATCTGAACATATAAACAAATACGTAATCAGTGCCGTTTGTTGCATTGTAAAATGTTAATTAGATCCGAAGATATTGCAACCTAAAGTTGACGCTTGAGTACCACTCCTCCGCTGTTCGATCGTTTCTACAGAATGATCTGCCAACGTTGCTCGAAAATGTCCCATTGGAAACGCGTCGGCGTATGTGGTATCAGCATGATGGTGCACCTGCACATTTCGCAATTATCACTAGGCTGACCCTTGACAGGATGTTCGACGGGCATTTCATAGGACGTGGAGGACGCATAAATTGGCCAGCTCGTTCTCCTGATCTTGCACCTCTGGACCTCTTTCTGTGGGGTACGTTAAAGGAGAATGTGTACCGTGATGTGCCTACAACCCCAGAGGATATGAAACAACGTATTGTGGCAGCCTGCGGCGACATTACACCAGATGTACTGCAGCGTGTACGACATTCATTACGACAGAGATTGCAATTGTGTGCAGCAAATGATGGCCACCACATTGAACGTCTATTGGCCTGACATGTCGGGACTCACTGTATTCCACTCCGTAATTGAAAACGGAAACCACGTGTGTACGTGTACCTCACCCCTCATGGCAATGTATATGTCCGTCAGTGAAAAAGACCAATAAAAAGGTGTTAGCATGTGGACGTAATGTGCTGTTCCAGTCTCTTCTGTACCTAAGGTCCATCACCGTTCCCTTTGGATCCCTACGTAATTCGGTGTTCTCCGATACACACGATCGAACAGCGGAGGAGTGGTACTCAAGTGTCAACTTTAGGTTACAATATCTCCGGATGTAATTAACAATTTACAATGCAACAAAGGGCACTGATTACGTATTTGTTTATATGTTCAGATGTGCTAACGAAACTAACGGGGTTCCATTTAAAAAACGTAGATTTGTGTTAAAAAACGTACTTCCGTGCATTTTTTTATGGTTTGTATTAACCAATTACACTAGCCCCTCTCCTCACGTTCGGTCTGTAGAATCGATTCGTCAGTATTTGATGTGATTTATGAAATATTTCCAGCGGTAATGTTAGGTGACTCACCCTGTATATTGTAAACAGCAACGGTCCTACCAAACTCTCCTATGGTACTCCGGACATTACCTTTACATCTGTCGATTTAGTTTCATTAAGAGCGACGATCTGAGTTCTGTCTGCAAGAAAGTCCTGAATCCAATCGCGGGTCTGCTCAGATACTCCGTAAGCTCGTATTTTTTTCACCAAACGTCAATGCGGGACGGTGTCAGATGCCTTACTGAAATCGAGGAACACGGCATCAGCCTGAGCGCCGTTGTCCACTGCGCTGTGGATTTCAAGCAGGAACATAGCGAGATGAGGTTCGCAGGATCTCTGTTTGAGGAATCCATGTTGATTTTTATAGACGAACTGTTCATTTTCCAAGAACGCCGTAATTCTTGAGCATAAAACATGTTTCATAATTCTACAACAGAGTGACGTCAACGATATAGGTCAATAATGTGTGGATCTGCCTTACGGCCTTTCTTAAAAACGGGAATGATCTGCGCTTTTTTCCAGTCGTTAGGTACCTTTCGGTTCTCAAGCGATGTACGATAAGTTACTGCTAGAAGGGGAGCAGGTTCTTTCGCATAATCTTTGTAGAATCTTATAGGTATGTCATCTGGTCCTGTAGCATTTCCGCTACTAAGCGATTGTAGCTGCTATTCAGTTCCGCGATCGGTTTTCTCAATATCTGCCATTTCGACGTTCGTACTACGATTGAAAGGAGGGACACTGTTACGATGTTCCGCGGTGAAACAGTTTCAGAAGGCCGAATTCAGTATTTCGGCCCTCTCTCTGTTATCTTCCGTTTCGGTGCCGTTGTGGTCGCTGAGAGAATGAATAGATAGTTTGATCCACTTACTGATTTTACATACGACCAAAATCTCTTAGGGTTTTTACTCAGATCGGTAGACAACATGTTACTTTCGAAATCATTGAATGCTTCTCTTATTGCTATCCATACGCTCATTTTCGCTTCGTTCTTGCTTTTGTTTGTCAGCTAGGTTTTTACTGTTCTTGAATCTGAGATGAAATGCTCTTTGTTTACGTAGCGCTTTTATAAAACGGCTATTAAACCATGGTGGATCTTTCCCATCCCTTAAAATCTTACTCGGAACATACTTTTTTAGGGCATATTGAACGATGCACCGAGTTTTTTCCATTTGTTCTACACATCTTCGTCCTCATCACCGAATATTTGATGCTGACTGTTGATATTCAGAAATTCGTATCCTGTCACCCTTGCTCAGCAAATATATCTTCCTACCTTTCATAATATTCCTTGTAGGACACGTCGTCACATATGCTGTCACAGCCTTATGATCACTGATACCTTCCTCAACATAAACTGATTCAACTTACAGTCAAGTTGCGGCAGACGTCTATGCGTCGTTATTTTTGTTCGGGAGGCAAGGCATTGCCGGCCAAACTTTGAACACGTTTTCTGTTCCTTAAAGCATTCCAGAGAATGCCTTAAACACTTGCAGTTTGTGACATAACAACGTTGCCACGTTAAGGCGACATGTCAACTACTGAGCCATACCCGCTGACAACAAACTGTTCGAATGCACATCTGTTGTTTACTTGCGAGCTGAACCTGCCACCATAGTTAGTACACTGACGTCCCTCGTACACCGGGAATAAATCAGACCCGAACTTTCTGAGCCGCCGGTGTATTAAACAGTGAGAGTTAATCACTAGAGTATATGAAAATGTAAAACTTCAATTGATCTTTTTAAAAGAAGTTATGTACTGTTTAATCAGGAAACATCACTTGTTTTTTGGTCCTTGTAGGTTCTCTCGAATGGACGTTCGGAGAAAGAGGTGACGAATTTAATTTTCTGTAATGCACGTAATAATTAGAAACTTGTTTGTTTCATTGGTTTTCTAATCATCACGAACTTGTCGTATTAACTGTGATCCATCTTCATGTTTCCAGCTACGTAAACCGTTGGAAGCGAACGGTTTGCTGACATGGCAATACCGGGACAGTGATATCTCTGATGGTTATCATAATGTCGGTGGTAGTTATCATTTTAAAGCGACTGAAATATGGGACTCTAGTTCACTCCGCAGGGTCGAATCTGTGTGCTCCACGTGTCTGCGTCTAGAGAAGATCACATGTGTAAGAATGAGAACGGTTTCTAAATGTTAACGTAGAGTCTGTCTGAGGCGGGACATGGATACCAACCTGGCGTTTTCCAAGTTTGTTGAGTGAAACCGCCAGAAAACCACACCAGGGCCAGCCGGCTTACAAGACCTCATCGTCAAGCGACAACGCGAGTTCTATACGAGTCAGGCCTCTTTACTATTACATGTTACATTACATGTTACATAGTATGGACTTCAACCACCAAAGAGTTGTAGAGAACTGAAGCGGCTGAAATGAAACATCTGGCATCGTTTGTTCGATACAAAGTAGATCATAATAAAAGGAACAGAGAGGTAAGAGAAGAACTGCATGTTCTAGGAATAGTAGTATGACCCAACTGTATAGAAAAGAATAGTGTGACCATGTAACCCCCCCTTATTAATCGGCCTATTAGATTGCGATATAAATGACCGTGATGGTGTACGAATAATCACATTTGACAGTAAGACTATTGTTACCGAAAGAACATTATGCCGCTTAGCTGGAGGACAGTGTACAACAGACCCTTCTGAAAGAAGAATCTATTCTAAACGTAATCTAAATACCGATAATTTTGAGATGGTGAAATATAGTGCAATCACTCACTAATCATAAAGAGAGGAAAAGGGCACCAAGTAATATTTATTACAAAAAATACTGATTGGCGAAAAGAAGGATAACTAAACGGCTTAAGCGGCCGCCAGCCCACTAGGGCAATGAGTATCCAAAATCCTACGAAAGGTAACGGCATAGTAAATCAGCAAATATTCACTGGCGTGGCATCGGAAGGTTGCCGCGCTTTTCCACAACACAACAGTTCACGAAGAAATAAATAAATCAGAAAACATTGAGTTCGCAGTTACTTATTCTGAAGTACTAAATTTCAAAAGTGAAGTTGCTGGTACAAAAAATGACTGGCTGTAACTGAAACTTTGTAACGTAAAAAACGACTTTCAGTAACCTCAGCATAACGTAATGCAAAATTTGGAAAAAGGTGATGACGGTGATAGTTATCATTTTAAAGCGACTAGACAGACTATGGGACTGTAACTCACTCCCCACGGTGGAATCTGTATACTTCACGTGTCTGCGTCTAAAACAAATCTCGCGCGTAAGAGTGAGAACGGTTTCTAAATGTTTACGTAGAGGCTATCTGAGGTGGGACATGCTGCACACCGCTTCTACGGGAGTGCCCAACAAATGCTGCCACACTCTTTCAAGACTCAAGCCTCTCTGCTCGCAGCGCGACAGAGACTCCATACGCAACAATAAACAAGGGCACAATTACTGCCATTTCGTCGTTACTATCGAAGTATTTAAATAAAGTTCCCTTGGCTAATATCCAGCAGTTTACAATATTTACATTATAATTATGATAAATTAAATACATTCAGAACTAAATACAAATATAATATTACATCCATTAAGTATTAAATATAGTTTCCTTAGTAAAGCTTAAAGATTCAGAATTAGCAGTACAGTGCAAGTTATTAAACGAGGAAAAAGCTTGGATTGTGCAGAAGGTATTATCTACATTTTGATTATTGAAAGACTGATATAGAGGACATATAATCCCTTCTGAGGCCTGCGATCATTTTTATGTTAATAATTGGCCACCAATGCTGTACAATCGCAATAAAGTCATGAGATGTTCAACTGACTCTTTTATCAGAACATGTTATGCGTTTCAGGATTACACCCATCTTCAGACACAAGCTTCAACTCCTTCCTAACCAACGAGGCGTACAGCCTTGACAACTCAAAGAAAGTGGCGAATAACATATGACAGTTAGGAAGGAGTTGAAGTTTGTGATGTCTAAAGATGAGTGTAATCTCGAAACGCGTAACTTGTTCTAATAAAAGAGCCAATTGAACATCTCATGACTTTATTGCGAGTGTGCAGCATTGGTTGCCAATTATTAATTGAAAGACTGAATTGAATTTACTGCAAGCAAATGAGCAACTAATTTACCTTTGGCATAAAAACAATAATATACGTACCAAGCCAGAGAAGTAATTCGCTAAGCCAAATAAAGAAAAAATGAAGTTGCACACTCTTCATTTGTGCCGCATCTTTAGTTATTAGTTTTGCCAGCGAAATTTTACGTTACTTTAAGTAAGTGAAATTAACACTCAAATTTGTAAATTAGTTAAGCCTCTGTTATGGAATACAAGAGTGAACAGCTGCGGCAGCAAAATTTAGACAGAAACTGGTCATAACCACTCAAACAAAACTAGAAGTAAATAGTTAATTTTCATATTTTTACGACACTCGGTGATTGCATGGAAAGGAAAGAGGGCCTGCCAGGTAATAATGTCTTAGCACAATGACAGCACAGTTGCCCCACAAGTTTTAAACACTGGAGGTTATTGTTCTAGAAAGTTTTGAAAGAAATGTTACCGGGTAATGCCTGTAAAAAATTGGTTACACTTGGTCAGTTAAGAGTCTTGCGATGTTGTAGCCGTGCGGACGACGAAGAATGTAGCGGACGACAACGCTGAGCTGCTGCTGGTAGCGAACCACGAATAGTTTCCAGTACCACGGATAATTATGAGACAGACAATAATTGGAATTACACCTTCCTCCGCCTGTCCACTCCAATCGTACTCTCAACACTGGCGAGTTAACAATGTAGGTACGCCTACGTTGGCCCGATCAGAGCTGCACACCGCGTCTGCTGGAGCGCCCAACAAACGCTACCACTCTCTTTCTAAGACTCATGAGCTTCTCTGCTGCCTCTCTCATGGAGGTATAAAGAGGGGAAATGCCATGACGTCACAAACTTGAAGCCGACAGAAACCGAGCTCCGCCATTGCAGTTTGGTCAGAAGACTCGTTTCCGATTGTGCTACTGCGTAGAGCTGCTGAAGGTTTTTTCATTTTAAAATGCCAGTTTGCGTTGTATACGGGTGTACTAACCGTTGGAATAGTGCTACCAAGTTAAAAGGAATCACGTTCCATGCGTAAGTGGACCCGTTCGTAAAATATTGTCGTTTATATTCGTGAGATGTGCGGCGTTGTTTACGTTTTGTGAAACTGTTTTCTTCTTATTTTATTTCAGATTTCCGATCAATGAAGCTCGTAGGGCTCTGTGGGTTCATATGCTTATTTTTCTTGACAAAGCACAAACGATGTTTGTATTTACAAATGAAATTTTGTGTAAGTGTGTAAACGAGTAAGAAATATCAACCGGTATGCAAACTAGCATAGCTTTCGGGTTCTGCTTTCAGTTTACATCGACACAAATACAGTAAAAGGTGATTTGAGTTTGAAAAGAGCTTTGTACACTGTTACTTTTCATCATTCGAAGTTCGTATCCAAAAGAAACACGTAAGTTAACGAGACCAAATCAGTTGTATTGCTGGGGCAAAAACGCATTAAAAACAAAACGAAAACACCTGAAAAAGCTATTCTGACGTTGTGTTATGCATGTAAACATTGTAACACTCATCATCTGAAATTATTTCGCAGACATAACGTTAAATATGAAGAACACGCAATTCTAACAAGAGCTCTGTCACTGTTTTGACCAATCAAACATGGCGGCCCACCAGCTTCAAACAGATGTACAGCAGACGGCCATAGTGCCATCTCCCCTCCTTATACCTCCATGGCCTCTCTGCTCTCAGCGCCACAGACTCTCCATATGCAAAGATAAACAAGGGCATAGCTACTACCATTTCGTCGTTGCTATCGATACATTTAAATAAAGTTCCCTTGGTTATTACCCAGCAATTTACAATATTTAAATTATAATTACAATAAATTATATACAATCAGAACAAAATACAGTATTACATCCATTACGTATTAAATATAGTTTCTGCGGTAAAGATTAAAGATTCCGAATTAGCAGTACAGTACAAGTTATCAACGGATATTAAACGACGAAAATGTTTGGATGGTGCAGAAGGTATATTATCTGCATTTTCTGTGTTACAACCGTCTACTAAGTATGGATCAATGCTAGACACTGATGAAGATCTATGACTATGGGTCCAAGGGCAGAAGAAGAATTTAACGAACAGGAAGAAGATGGAGTGATCAGCTTTAAATAGCTTGATTTCACTGCAGAGGAAGATATGTAACCGGAAAATGTACATGATAATAATGATGTGTTCCGGCGAAACCTGATCAGGATTACTCTTTTACGTATATACTTCGTAGTCAAAGTATCGTTTTACAGTCAAATTACGTAAATGTTCATTTTATGAAATATATCGCTTACTCGTAGAACACGGACGCTCTCTCTTCACAACGACATTACAACAATGGACAGCATGAGGCATGCGTCTTGCCCGAACAATGGAAGAGTCCCCACTGCGCCGCAGAGGGCGAAAGCCGACAACTTGTATGGTTCTATTGTGTCCTGCGGTTAGCTGGACGGCCGCTTCGACAACACTTCTCAATAGCGCGGCCTACGGGGATCTTTTGTTACTCTCTGGCTTCCCCCATATCAAATTCTCTTGTACTGATTTTGGCGCACTGAAAGGTGCATTAGGCACAATAGGTGCACTCCGCCACATGTTGTTGTGGCTTCCTCAATGTGAATACAGCTTTGTGCTTCTTACGACCGCTTTGGAAGTTTCGTTTTCTTCACATGTGGACAGCTATACAAGATTTCAGACCACGTGCCTTTGGAAGCACGACGAACAACTGTTTATCAGATTTTAGTGCGACATACCATTCTGAGTTTTTTTCAAAATTGTGATCGACACAAGAATCGTAACGTCATAGAGTTACTATAGTTCCACGAAAGGTATAAGGAGTGTTACAAGTACTCTGGTCACGTTTATTATTTACTTTAATATTATTGCGCGAAATCAAAACAGTTCTTAGACAATGACGTGAATTCCAGTTACCAATTTACGGATCTGCATACCATCCAAACGAAATTAAAGTTACGTTACGATGGAAGGAAAGAAAAGATTTAATGCTAAATCATTAATTTCAAACACCTTTGGACGAATTCGGAAGAATAAGATGACTAGGTGTTGATGTAGTGCGCTATGAATACTTACTGGCATCAGGACAAACACAAGTTGTCGAATGAAATATATACGGGGTGTTAGGGGTGTGAATGCAGATATTTCTGTTTGGTGAGTGCGGACCTGTACTGACGAACATTATATCAGTATTTACTTAATTTGTAGACTAATAATGATAGCTTTTAGGACTACTACAATTTTCGGTTGGTTAGTGCTTCCAAGTACATGTGGCAAGAACATGCCATTAATTCTTACTTCCCTCTGGGTAGCAGGTCAGGTGCTGAAGTCTATACCGACAGATGTATTTCACTTAGTGCAGCAGTTACTACTATGCAGAAAACATCAGGAAGTAAATTATGTGACAAGTGTGCGGAAAGCCTGTTAGACGCAGAGAAAAGGCAACTAAAAAACTGAAATGGGTGCATATTAAGATACCAATGATGACAATATTTGCACTTATACCTCTAGCCGTCTGTATAACATGAGAAGATCCATCAGACTTTGCAAAAAATGTAATTATCTCGCTTACGGTGATATCAAGAGTAGATGTGGAAATTACAGCTCAGTCGATCTAATTTTACTTCCAGTAAGAGTATTAACAGTAGCATGTTATGTAAGAAAAGAAGGAAAAT
Organism: Schistocerca serialis cubense; assembly: GCF_023864345.2. Lineage (NCBI taxonomy): Eukaryota > Metazoa > Arthropoda > Insecta > Orthoptera > Acrididae > Schistocerca > Schistocerca serialis. Next base: position 109,242,781 of record NC_064642.1, on the reverse strand, counting down.
CTATTGGGATAGAACCACCTAGCTTTGGGAGAAGTGACAAGAGGATCTCTACTTGAATCACAGAAATGTAGTTCATCTACTGGTGAATCATTTTTTGTACACAATAATGACCACAACAATTATTCAGTTTTCACTGATGTGCCGAGACATTATAACTACAGGAACTTCTTGGCAGATAGAAACTATCAAATCGGGACTCGAACGTAGAACCTTTGCGTGAGAAACAAGGTATTGATGGAAGTACGGCCATGAGGACGTGTCGTGAAACATACTTTGTTAGCTCAGTTGGCAGAGAACTTGCCCAAGTAAGGTGAAGTTATCAGATCCGAATCCCAGTCCGGCACACAGTTTTAATCAGCCAGGTCGTTTCAAATCAGAGCACAATCCGCTGCCGAGTGAAAATTCATTCAGGAAACAATTTCCTAGCTTGTGACTAAGCCAGATCTTCGCAATATAATTCCTTCCAAGACAGCTATCACCGTAACAAGAGCTTCTGTGAACGATGGAAGGGTGGAGTGAGGTTTTGGCAGAAGTAATGTGAGGTCGGGACATACGTCGCGCTTGGATAGCTAAGTCAGTAGAGCACTTGCCGCGAAAGCCAAAGGTCACAGGTTCGAGTCCTGCTGTGGCCACAGTTTGTCATGAAATTTCTATTCAGCGCACTCTCCGCTGCAGACTGAAAATTCATTCTGGGTTATGACCTCTGCCTAAGAAGCAGACTGCGGTAGAGACAAGAATATGGATCGTTCTAGAGACGATTTAGGCTAAAAGTGGGGAGATACACTCACATAAGAGAATACGGGTGGGCAACAAGGTGACATCAAATACCATGGCATAAAGTGGATGTTGTTTAACAAGGGGCTCTGCAACAGACCGCTCCCTACGTCTTCAAATGTTGGCTCAACGTAATCATCAATTACGACTTCGGTGCTGACTGGATCTTCGGTATTGGACCGTAGATCAGGTGGAAGATCACGAACGAATAAGCCATCATCGAGGTGTACAGCTGCTCGAAGCATGTACCTCTCAACGACGATAAACGGTAGGGGAAGTAAGATACTATGGGAACATTGATCTGCGCTTCCTTGAGAATTTTGGTAGTAATGGAAAGTACCATGGCAATTATAGACTACGTGAAGATTACTGCTGATCATCTGCATCATTTTATGGTTCATGTTGTCCCCGACGGCAATGGCATCTTCTTGCAGGAGAACTTTGCACGTTACAAGCCGGAATCGTGCTATATTTATTTTAGGATCACGGTATTGATCTAACTTTGATATCTTGGTCACCAAACAGCCTGATTTGAACCCAATGCTTCACATCTGTGACGCTATTGTCTGCAAACTTCGCGCCCACAACCATCCGCCGATTATTATCGGTAACTGCGTTACCTGTGTGCAGTAATCTTGTGCAGTATACCTCTGGCAAACTACCAAGGCCTTGTAGAACCCATGACACGCAGAATCGCTGTTGTATAGCGTTCCGTAGATGGACCACTATGATGTTAAGCAACTGGCAGTAGTACTTGGGCTCATGACTATGTTAAACAAAACAAAATATCGTATCACAGTGAAATCTGGATGCCACTATTGCCAATACACCGAATTAGGTGCATATTAGTAGCATTTTAGCAATGTAGTTATTCACAGCCGTGTGTTTTAGGAAAGACAAGGAAAGACGATTTTCAATGTTGTAAACTGTTTACAGGTCTTATACTCTTAGGCGGTGTAGTTGTTGTATGGAATGAGCTTTAATGCATTTCCTTTGTGCGATGCACTCAGCACTAGTGGAATGGCACAAGAGATTAGAACTGGAAAGATTTGAGAAATAACTGATCATTATCACTTCTGATATTTAATTCGTTTGCTGAACAGGAAATGAGGAAAGTGAAGGACAATCTCGTAAGTGGGAGTCATGAGGGACAGAAAATCACCATGACCGAGTCCGCTGAAGAGGTAAAAGACGAAAATGCTTAATAAAATGGAACAGTGCTAGCTGACGGCTATAATATGCCCACGAAAAAGGAACCTAAGATATTGTATACTCGGCAAGTGGATGTGCTGGATAGCTACATTTTAAGCTCGGAAGAGGAGCGGACAATCTTACTATTTCAGAAGCAGAAGATAAATCAGCTTATCTCTGAGTGGGTGAACTACATCGATAAAGGGAACACAGAGATGTAACGAAGAGACTTATTTTATGTAATATTACAGAGGGCTGTTGTAAATGGGAGATTCAAAAGGAATACCATTCTACAAAGAGTTAACAACGGAAATATGCCTAAAAAGGAACATAATGAGTTAAAAAAGGAGACGTACGGACCGGCCAGCTTCGATATTCTCCGCATTCATAAGATTGTAAGATCAGTGACCTGACATCAACATCCTAAACGAATGTGACGAATTTCTTAAATAAATAAATTAATAAAATTATCTTCGATGATCAGAATATTTACAGGCATAGTAAAGTGGAAAGTTGCTCAACTGAATGATATGTATCTTAGTTTTTAGTGTAAAATTATAATGATGGAGAAGACTCTGGTTCATATCTTGCTAGTAGAAACATTTTTTCTTCTAAACAAAGTCATTTTTCGACATTAGGCTTTGTCATTATGGGACACTAAAAGAGCTAAAATCCGACTTTCGTCCAAATTCGCTGCCGTGCTCTTCTGGATGACAGAAGGGGACTACCACATGGTAAACTGAAACCTCACCGCTTTTGTTGTCTTTGTGTTTCACAATAACTTGCCATGGAAGCGCATACACTACTGCCCATTAAAATTGCTATACCACGACGATGACGTGCTACAGACGCGAAATTTAACCGACACGAAGAAGATGCTGTGATATGCAAATGATTAGCTTTTCAGAGCATTCACACAAGGTTGACGCCGGTGGCGACACATACAACGTGCTGACATGAGGAAAGTTTCCAACCGATTTCTCATACACAAACAGCAATTGACCGGCGTTGCCTGGTGGAATGTTGTTGTGATGCCTCGTGTAAGGAGGAGAAATGCGTACCATCACGTTTCCGACTTCGATAAAGGTCGGATTGTAGCCCATCGCGATTGCGATATATCATATCGCGACATTGCTGCTCGCGTCGGTCGAAATAAAATGACTGTTAGCAGAATATGGAATCGGTGGATTCAGGAGGGTAATACGGAATGTCGTGCTGGATCCCAACGGCCTCGTATCACTAGCAGCCGAGATGACGGGCATCTTATCCGCATGGCTGTAACGCATCGTGCAGCTGCGTCTCGATCCCTGAGTCAACAATGGGGACGTTTGCAAGACAACAACCATCTGCACGAACAGTTCGACGACGTTTGCAGCAGCATGGACTATCAGCTCGGAGACCATGGCTGTGGTTACCCTTGCTGCTGCATCACAGACAGGAGCCCCTGCGATGGTGTACTCAACAACGAACGTGAGTGCACGAATGGCAAAACGTCATTTTTTCGGATGAATCCAGGTTCTGTTTACAACATCATGATGGTCGCATCCGTATTTGGCGACATCGCGGTGAACGCACATTGAAAGCGTGTATTCGCCATCGCCATACTGGCGTATCACCCGTCATGATGGTACTGGGTGCCATTGGTTACACGTCACGGTCATCTCTTGTTCGCAATGACGGCACTTTGAACAGTGGACGTTACATTTCAGATGTTTTACGACGCGTGGCTCTACGCTTCATTCGATTCCTTCGAAACCCTACATTCCAGCATGATAATGCACGACTGCATGTTGCAAGTCCTGTACGGGCCTTTTTGGATACAGAAAATGTTCGACTGCTGCCCTGGCCACCACCTTCTTCAGATCTCTCACCAATTGAAAACGTCTGATCAATGGTCGCCGAGCAACTGGCTCGTCACAATACGCCAGTCACTACTCTTGATGAACTGTGGCATGGTGATGAAGCTGCATGAGCAACTGTACCTGTACACGCCATCCAAGCTCTGTTTGACTCAATGCCCAGGTGTATCAAGGCCGTTATTACGGCCAGAGGTGGTTGTTCTGGGTACTGATTTCTCAGGATCTACGTACCTAAACTGCGGAAAATGTAATCACATGTCAGTTCTAGTATAATATATATGTCCAATGAATACTAATTTCTCATGTGCATTTCTTGTTGGTGTAGCAATTTTAATGGCCAGTAGTGTATATATGTACCAGGTGCATCGTGAGAACACATGTATGAAAACGAGGAGCTGGCAATACAACTCAAACGTCTTGCAGTGCAACGGGATCTACAGAGAAACGTCTATCACGCCGCACTAGCCTATCAGTCATTATGACTCACTCAGTAGATTGTTGGGACATCAAACCGAAATCCACCATAGACCTATGGATCGAATCCTCGTCGGGGTCCTACTTTTTAGACATCTGTTCACCATTTCTCGTTATTTTTATGCACGATATCATTTTGTCCCATGCAGTAGCTTATCGCATGACACTAGGATCAATTAAAATGCGTGGATGGGTCTACTAACCGCACAGTGCACATCCATTACCAGTCATATCAAGAACACGTAAGGTGGTTTTCCGATGGAATACTTAAACGTTGAATACGTCGATAAGCTTTTGGTGCTGGATGCATCCAATATCCAAGCTACTGCTGTTTCTACTCGTCACATGCAACACGCTGCCCCCAAAGGCGCCGTCCCGATGAGAATGTTTGTCGTCGCTTTCGGGAAACTGGTAATCTTCGACCACAAGTAATGGACAGAGGTTATTGAAGGACTAGACGTACTCCACAATTAGAGTACGCGATTCTTCAAAACCATACACCATTCACTTCGGAAAATTACCTGTGGTCCCGATTTCTCAATGTGTGGTTGTTGTGGTGTTTCGCGATTGAGAAATGCGTCCGTGTCTTTATATGTTAACTCAACAGTAGTGTCCAGAAGACCGCATTCAGCAAGCACATATTTGTGAATAGCTTTTGCACCAAGTGGAAAATAACGAATATCTGTTAAATAACGTGATATGGACTGATAAGTCTAGCTTCACTCATGAAGGTATTTTCAAATTCCACAACAGCCATTGTTGGTCAAGACACAACACGTATCTCACACCTTAACGTGGCCTTCAGACAAGCTTTGACATAAACCTAGGGGATGGAATCATGGGAGAAATGATTTTAGGCTTTTGCTATTGCCGAACAAGATGAATGCGCGGCTGTGTTGTACCTTTCTTTGCAATTACTTTGCTTGACGCAGTAGGAAACGTTCCACATTGTGTTCGGCGACAGCTACGATTTCCACAAGATGGTGCAACACCACGCTTTGCAGTGAATGTGCATAATTATTTAAACGAAGCGTTTCCAGGGAAATGGATTGGTTGTGCAGATCCAATGTTCTGGCCTCCAAGTCCCCCCGAACTTTAATCCACCAGACACTTAAAGGAACACGATTTTAGTACTTCACACATCGATTTGCACTACCTATTATTATTGACGTACATGGTGCTTCGGTTATGGTGGCTGCATATATGTTGCATAGGGAACAGTGAAGTATGATCCAGTAAGAGGTGAAGTGTTTTCAAAAGCAGGGTGGTCGCTTTGAACATCTCTAAAGTTAATGTTGCTTTTACATGTGTGCACTGGCTCTGAAGATAAGCCTGGACGTCAAACGTACAGAATGGAATTATTGTGCATAGTGTAAATGTGCAATCTGGTTCGGCCTACCTGCTGTATATTTTACCTCTTCTGACACAGATGGCGTTACTGTATTCACCAATATTTCTGTTGGCTTCATTTGTGTTATGTACGAAACAAAGTGATCGTTTACACCTGTACGAAGTTCAAATGGTTCAAACCACACACATCCATGCCCGAGGTAGGATTCGAACCTGTGACCGTAGCTGTAGCACGGATCCAGACTGAAGCGCCTAGAAAAGCTCGGCCACACCGGCCGGCTGTAAGAAGTTCATGTTATGTTTTAATAGTTAAATAAAGGTAACAGTAACAGAAATAAGAAAGAAGAACAGAAGCCCCCACTTCGGCACAGTGGCGAGCCTTGTTGCAACATCCTAGGCCCTGAATCTTGCTGCCTGGGTCCTATACGTGACTGGCAGCGGCGCCGATCCATAACACTGGGCCGAGCCATTATACACTATGTGATCAAAAGTAACGTGTCACCCCCAAAAACATACGTTTTTTATATTAGGTGAATTGTGCTGCCATCTACTGCCAGGTAGATGGCAGCGATCTCAGTGGCCATTTTATCGTGAGAGAGCAGAATGGGGCTCTCCGCGAAACTCAAGGACTTCGAACGTGGTTAGGTCATTAGGTGTCACCAGTGTCATACATATGCACGCGAGATTTCCACAATCTTGAATATCCCTAGGTTAGCTGTTTCCGATGTGATAGTGAAGCGGAAACATGAAGGGACACGAACAGCACAAAAGCGTACAGGCCGACCTCCTATGTTGACTGACAGAGTCCGCCGACAGTTGAAGAGGGTCGTAATGTGTAATAGGCAGACATCTATATAGACCACCACACAGGAATTCCAAACTGCATCAGGGTCTACTACGGGTACTATGACAGCTAGGTGGGAGGTGAGAAAACTTGGATTTCATGGTCGAGCGGCTGCTCATAAGCCACACATCACGCAGGTCAATGCCAAATGACGACTCGCTTGGCATAAACGTTGGACGATTTAACAGTGGAAAAGCGTTGTGTGGAGTTTTTCCTAAGAAAATTCTGCAGTGGCTGTATCAATGATTTTTATTAAATCTGTGACCGGTTTCGCACCACTTATCGGTGCATCCTCAGGCAATATACGCTATTTATAACATGGCAACGTTGAACATTGCCCTGTAGCCACTCCCCACCATCCACGTCCAATATACCGTCATCTGGCGAAAGCGGTATTTAAAATTTAAAAATCTTTGTAAAATGTCGACGTTTGGCTGTGGTTGCCCGCCCTGCAAGACAACATGTTGTGTGGAGTGACGAATCACGGTACACAATGTGACGATCCGATGGCAGAATGTGGGTATGGTGAATGCCCGGTGAACGTCATCTGCCAGCGTGTGTAGTGCCAACAGTAAAATTCGGAGGCTGTGGTATTATAGCGTGGTCGAGTTTTTCATGGAGGGGGCTTGCACCCCTTGTTGTTTTGCGTGTCACTATCACAGCACAGGCCTACATTGATGTTTTAAGCACCTTCTTGCTTCCCATTGTTGAAGAGCAATTCGGGGATGGCGAATGCATCTGTCAACATGATGGAGCACCTGTTCATAATGCACGGTGTGTGGCGGAGTGTTTACACGAAAATAACATCCCTGTAATGGATTGGCCTGCACATAGTACTGACCTGAATTCTATAGAACATCTTTCGGATGCTTTGGAACGCTGGCTTCGTGCCAAGCCTCACCGATCGATAATGATACCTCTCCTCAGTGCAGCACTCCTTGAGGAATGGACCGTCATTCCCCAAGAAACCTTCCAGCACCTGAAACTTCCTGGCAGATTAAAACTGTGTACCAGACCGACACTCGAACTCGGGACCTTTGCCTTTCGCGGGCAAGTGCTCTACCATCTGAGCTACCGAAGCACGACTCACGCCCGGTCCTCACAGCTTTACTTCTGCCAGTATCTCGTCTTCTACCTTCCAAACATTACAGAAGCTCTCCTCAGATGGCAGAGCACTTGCCCGCGAAAGGCAGAGGTCCCGAGTTCGAGTCTCGGTCGGGCACACAGTTTTAATCTGCCAGGAAGTTTCATATCAGCGCACACTCCGCTGCAGAATGAAAATCTCATTCTTCCAGCACCTGGTTGAAGGTATGCCTCCGAGATTGGTTCAAAATGGTTCAAATGGCTCTGAGCACTATGGGACTTAACATCTGAGGTCATCAGTCCTCTAGAACGTAGAACTACTTATACCTAACTAACCTAAGGACATCACACACATTCATGACCGAGGCAGGATTCGAACGTGCGACAGTAGCGGTCACGCGGTTCAAGACTGAAGCGCCCAGAACTACTCGGCCACAACGGCCGGCTCCGACATTGGAAACTGTCATCAAGGCTAAGGGTGGACCAACACCATACTGAATTCCAGCATTACCGATGGCGGGCGCCACGAACTTGTAAGTCATTTTCTGCGAGATGTCCGAATAGTTTTGATCACATAGTGTACGTAACAGCCCACTTGGCCATGCAGTATCTGTCAACGACTGCCACCTAAACTGAGAATGCCTCCACAGTCCACTGTCAACCCGATGTGAGTCTTCCAGCGTAAACCACAACTAGCCGCTGACCCTGTTAGTTGCTGCTTTATACGCTTCATCCAATCCCGATGCTACGGTGCTGAACTGGCACCTTCTGTTAAACCCTGCGTAGTCGTCAAATAAGTTGTGTTTAGGTAACCTGCTTTCTCGGATCGCTAGACAGCATTGAAACAAATCGTATTAATCAGCTTTGTTACAAAATTAACAAATACTTAACTTGGTGTTCCACAGATGTGTCTCAAGCAAAGGGCGACAGACAAAATAAGATATCACTTCAGTTCCCGTGTTACATAGACAGAAAAAACAAGTGATTCGAGTTCACGCTTTGAATAGTCTTGAAGCTGCTGTAGAACTCGCAGCGACAAGTCGGGGGCAGCGCTTATGTCCTCTTCGCCAAGGGACCGCTGCTGTCGCGTTATCGTTCTGGAGAGAAGTAGGTCAGCGTCTTCTCACAGCCCTCTCTGCTCTATCGTGCGGTGCTTGACTTTACGCCGTAACATTCCTCCCAGCCACCCCCAACCCACCCGTTGTATAGGGAGCCCGACAACGGCTGGGGATGCAGGGGCGTGGACACTCTGAGGGACTGGAAGCTGTGGCTGCTGGGGATACCAGACCTCCAGTCGTACCCCGACATCCCGCCTTCGCGCTGGTGGAAACGTCCCACAGAAAACGACCAGAAGGGTACGCGGTACCTCCTGAGGCCATAACTAGTAGTAGAAGGCGTCGGCTGCTGCGGCGTGGGCGGGTCTGGTAGGGCGAGAGTAGGCGAAGGCTCCGTCTCCATGGGGTCGTCCCACGGTGTCGTGATGAAACCCTGTGAAGGCTGCTGTGGCCGCGCTGCCCTCGGTATCCGTGAATCTGAAGGAAGAGCTATAGAAGGATCACCACGCACGTGACAGTGGCATACTTGTGACGTCGGCGGTGCAATAAGTCGGGGCCTGAAATGAGATACATGCATGCGCCAATTTGGCGGAGGATCTCCCCGAGCGCCCATCGTCTGCTGCTGCTAAAGACCATGGAAATCACAATCACGCGTCACGATGCGATACTTGCGGCCTTACTTCGGCGTCGGAGGCCGAGGAGGGTGTAACAAGTGGAGCAGTGTTCAAATGTGTGTCAATTCCTAAGTGATAAAACCGCTGAGACCATCGGTCCCTAGACATCTATACTACTTAAACTACCGTAAACTAAGTTACGCTAGGGTCAACATGCACACTCATGCCTGAGGGAGGACTCGAACCTCCGGCGGGAGGGGTAACGCGATTGGTGACATGGCACCTGGCTAGGAGCATTGTCGGATGGCAGCTGCAGTGAAGCGACTCCGTCGGCGATCCTGGATGCAAACGATAGGAGGCGAGAAACAATTGAAATGCTTGATCCCTGGTGTGTGAGGTGCGAAGTTTGACCCTCTGCTGCTGGAATGTTCTGACAAAACGTTCCGCTTCGCCGTTTGACCGTGGATGGAATGGTGCACTAGTTAGATACTGTATGCCATTGCGTTCACAGAATGTTTCAAATTCACGTGTCGTGAATTGAGGGCCGTTGTCCGACGCTATAACTTCAGAAAAACCTTCGGCGCATAAATAACTGAACTGTGCTACATGACCTTGTCGAGTTCATTGGCACAGCAAAAGGAAACTTGCTATAAGAGTCTACCACAGTCAATCAACGAGTGTTCCAAAAAAGTCTCGCAAAGTCTATAGACACACGTTGCCATGGTTACTTCGACTTAGGCCAAGCAGAGAATGTTTGTGGGGGAGCGGACTGATATTCCACATAAGCGTGACACAGTGACGTCATCTGTTCTATTTCGGTGTCCATACCCTGACAAGAACAGTGTTGACGCGCTAACTGTTTCGTACGAGCAGTCCCCCAGCGTCCTTGGTGAAATAACTGCAACACTTCCTTTTGTGAAGCTTTGGGGACCAACAGACACGACTGTCCACTCTCATTTTGAACAAGAATCCCTCCTTTCTCTATAGCGAAGCTATACAGACGTGGGAACTATCGATACACTACAAAGTTCTCTATGCTATACAATGAGTGAGGCCAAGATGTGCGAATGTATTTCAGCAAAATGTTCAAATATGAATCAGCTTCCGTGGCCTTAGCAATTTTCCTACAGTTCAGAGGAAAGGATTGAAACAATACAGAATCCCGAGCACCGATGTGACAGCAAGACGCAGCAGAAGCGTCGAAGGCTGCATCAGCGCCAATCGGAAGAGGTGAAAGTGCGTCCGCATTACCATGTTGAGCTGTCGGACGATACACAATTTCGTACTGGCATTCAGACACCAACAAAGCCGATCTTTGCAATTTTTGACAGTTCGTACAGGAACCGTCTTCGCGTTGCGCGAATGGTCTGAGATCCGTTACTAAGTAGATTTTTCTGCCACACAAATAGTGGTGGAATTTGGTGACACGATATACAATAACCAATGCCTCTTTCTCAATTTGTGAATAGTTACACTGAGCTTTGAACAGCACATTTGATGCGAAAGCACTAGGTCTCTTTTATCACCAACTCTGGGAGAAAGCACTGCACCTAATCCGTAGAAAGAAGCTTCAACTTACAGCACTCCTGGTTTGCCAGGGTCAAAGGGAACCAAGGACCGAAGACTGAGCAATGCAAGTTTTTTAAAAAGCTTCTTGGTACTCTTCTATCCAAACAAAGAGGACGTACTAGCGACGCAAGCCATGCAATGGAGCTGCGAGTTATACAGCATTCAGCATGAACCGAATATAGTACTTAATTTTAACTAACACTGACTGCAATTCTGTGATATTGCGGGGAATTGGCAGGTCACATATGACTACGAAAGTGACTGAAGAGGATGTACAACTTGACTGTTTATGAAATGACCAAGATATTGCAACTCAGGTTTAAAAAAAATTACACTTGTCCAGTCTGCACCTTCTGTCCTACGTCAGATAAAACACGAAACAAAGCATGCAAATTTGTAACGTGTTCTGCAGGTGTACGACCTGCTGCGACAATATCGTCCAAATAGTTTGAACAGTTCCTTACTTGAGCAGTCAGCTGTTCCATATACCGTTGGATAATAGCGGGCGCGGAAGCACTGCCAAAAGGCAAACGCAACAAGCCTAAATGAGTGTTCACACCACACAGTTTTTGAGATTCTTCATCTAGCGTTATTTGAAGATATGCGTTGCGCGAATCAATTTTTGAAAAGTATCGACCAGCGCCTAATCTGTCCATGAGATCTTGCGGGCGTGGCAATGGAGAAGTATCAGTCACAGTTTGTGGGGTTGAATGTAGACTTACAGTCAACACAGGGACGTATGCGGCCTGAAGGTTTGGGGAGCAGAACCAGTGGACTTGCCCATTGACTAGCTTGTATGGGCGCAATAGCTCCACTATCTTGCAATTCCTTACGTTCAGCAGCGATTGTGTCCTGTAATGAAATGGGAAAAGTTCTGGCACGGCAAAATTTCAGCTGCGCATTGTCTTTCATTAGTAATACGTGCAACAAAATTGTTAGCCTTGCCCAAACCTTCAGAAACGAGTTCAGGGAATTCTTTTAGCTAGCTAGCTAACCTGTCTTTTGCATTGAATGCAGTCACTGGCAAGACATTGTCCCGAATGTTAAAGCCAAACAAATCAAACGAATCAAGGCCAAATATGTCCTCACAATCGCGTGATTGTAGCACCGTAAAAGTCACAGTTCGTGTTTGTGAGCGATACACTGCAGTTAAAGTACATTTTTCGCAAACGAGAGTGTATTGTCCGTTATAAGCTGTCAGGTGCGTGCTGGTTTCAGACAGGCATGGGGAACCTAACAGTTCGTATGTGTTATGATTCAGCAATGCAACAGAAACACCCATGTCCAACTGATATTTCACACGTTTTCCACTAATATACAATTGAAGAAAAAGTTTGTTGGACTGGAGTAGCACTGAAGAAACTGTTTGCTTGCTAGTTTTGTCAATGCCTGCAGCAGGCTTTGAATACACTGTATGATTACATGGGCTTTGTGAGTAGACTTTCGTGAGTTGGCAAAATTATGTTTGTTCCGTTGGAAACATACGGATTGTACATGACCTATCTTTCCAGAAGCGTAGCACTTGGCTTGCCTGGACAGGAAGTCGTGGCATTTGTGCTGTGAATTGCACCGATGGCGTAACTTAATTCTGTTCGCCTGTGTAGGGAACTTTTTATGCGGCGTGGTGCGCGTGGGCTGTTGCTGCCTAATGAGCCAGTCACGAGCGAGGGACGACTCAGCCCGACAAATTGGTGGCTGTGCAAACTTATTGGCCGACACGGAACGTTAATTGTACTGATCTAATGTTTGCACTTTGTGTTTAGATGATGGATCTGACAGTTTAAAAATCTGTTCTCTAAGTCTGACATCAGATACAATGTACACGTGGCACCACACAACGTAACATCTGAATATAAAGGACCACAAGTACATTTGAATTAGCATTTCCTCATCTTAACCTGCAAATCTGTTATCCACTAGCAGTAAGTTTGTTCTGACTTTTCCTGCAACGAAAGGATTGGTACCTAACTGCCATTACATTCACTTTTTGGTCATAATAGTTAGTTAGAGGATCTACAACCAGGTCACAGGAAAGTTCACTCAGAGTGGTGTTAGGGAACAATTTATGAATGAGGCAGAAATCTGCCCTTCCTACCATTTACAAAAGGTAATGTAGTTTCACTGTACGTGGTACGTTGATAGCAATTATGTGGGCTTTGAACTTTTCAAACCACTTAAGCCATTGCTTTTTTCATAAAACTTGCGAAAAGGTGGTATACCACTCAAAGCTACTGTTGTTGCCTGTGGCATTGTATTTGTTCTTGATGGATGAGGAGCTCCTGAACCGTGTTTAGTTGTGTGGAGATCTGCTGGGCCTGAAAAACAAACATCTGTGTTAGCTGCGTTACATCTATTGCTTGCAACTGAGGCACATGGGCAGGTGGTGGGAGAGGTGGGTTGTTTATTTTGGACTATGCAAATGCAATAAACAGGCAATGCAAGCAAAAAAAACAGGCACACGAACAATGAAAGTTTCTGCAAATCCCATCTGAGAACTCTGAATAGAAAAAAACACTAGAAGACACTGTTAGAACATGAAAACATTCCCCTCCAGCGGAAAGACAGGGTAGAATTAAGGCGCCAGAAAAATATGCTACCCAGGCACGGGGATACCTCTATGGGATGCGCTGGCCGATCGTCACCAAACGTTACATCCAGCCTAGTCGTCAAATATAGGGTGTCTAGGAAAATGATTTCTCATATCTCTAGACAACATTCAAACAAAGCGAATTAATGAGTTTTATTACAAAATGAACAAATACAATACTTAACCTAGTGTTACACAGACGTGTCGCAGGCAAAGGGCGACAGACAAAATAAAAATCTCTTCAGAATAGCTATTCCCAAATCTGTGTTACATAGACAGAAGAAACAAGTGATTAGTTGACACTTCTATTCAAGTTGCTAGTCTTGAAGCTGCAGTAGAGTTCACCGCCACCAGTAGGGCGCAGCGCTTATGTCCTCTTCGCCTAGGGGTCCCTGTTGTCGCATTGTCGTCCTGGAGAGGGGTCGGTCAGCGTGCAATTGGCTGACGTCTTCTCACAGTTCTCTCTACTCTGTCGCTCCCGACTGGCTTGCCGGTGCTTGACTTAACGCCGCAACACCTTCTACCTTTGACCTTGTGCAAACTGACTTCGACCAACTGCTGGGCGCCTCCAGTGGGTGTGGGGGGCTTGTGGTCCGGGCCAGGGGGCCTTCTTTATCTGCCTCACTGTGAACTTATGGCTGCTCGCTACATTTACACCTAACGGCGTGGCTGGTCCACACACGAGTTTCCTGAGGCTGCGCGCATGGTGTCTGTCATTGGCGTGCATTCAACGAGGCACTGACTCAGTTCCTTTGATGTGGCCGGCTTTGGGCCTGGCATCTCTGATGTCACCTCACACTGAACCGTACATCGCGCTACTCTTGGCCGCCGCACACTAGAGATCAGAAATGAGCTCCTTATATTCGCTTCAAACTCATCATATGACGTCATCACCGAGCTTGCAACCTCCGTATACTTGAAGACTCGACTCTGGAGTCACCGCCATACCCTGTTAAACCGAAGACTCGTCATGTGAGTACGTTTCTGGGCTGACAAGTGACTTGCACCAGCATAGAAAGGGATGCAATATAACAGAAGACTCACTACGTTGTCACTACTTACACAAGTGTTGGACATGATGATTACTTTGTGAATATGCCAATGTAATGTTAAACACGGCTTGGTCAAGTGGCTAAATAACCACCTTTTGCAGCGCAGATCTACAGGAATAGAGTCAGTGAGGTTCTGGAATGTGCCGGAAGGGAGCAATGTCGGCTCCTGTGATGTGACCACCAGCGCTGGGTTTCTCGGTTGAAGAGCCATGAAATTACAGCCCGATCGAGCTGGTCCCACAGATTGTCTATTAGGCGTAAATTCTCGTGCTCTTCAAATCAGGCACATACATTGCTGACAAATGCCATCGTGCCGAGCAAAAAATCTACGTGCAGGGGTAGACATGGTCTCCAAGGATAGATGCATACTTGCATTGATCCATTGCGCACTCCCGCAGAATGACGAGATCATCCAGGGAATACCATGAAAGCGGTCTCCAGACCATGACGCTCCCTCCTCCGGCCTGGACAATTCCGACGACTACTGCAAAGCCATACACGTCAATGGCAATATGAAAACGCCAGCTGTCGGCATACAGTTGACGCTCAGTTGTGGTACTTACGCACAAACTCCTACCTTCCTACTTCATCAATAAACAGGAGTCCACATAAGTGCATGAACCAGGTGCTTGCTGCGGAGATCTATACGCTGCCCGTTTCCTGAACTTTATTACTGGAGACACTTCTGGTATTCCCTTTGTTCATCTGGACGGTCAGTTGCTCAATGGTTGCACGTCTGTTGGTCAGTAAATATCCCAGCAGCCGTCGTACACCCCAGTCATCTATGGCCTGTGTTGCACCACATTTGCCTCGGCGTCGGTTTTGGGTAGCACCATTTTTCACTGTACAGTATACTTTAACCACAGTGGGACGCAACAGTTTAAAAACTTAGCCGTTTCTGATATGCCTCCGCTACTGGTACGAAAGCCAGTGATTATGCCCTTTAGGTCGTCAGATAAATCGCTCCATTTCCGCATTAGCATAACGACCACATTGTTTTCCGTATTCCTCCAACGTGCTTTACGCACAGTCTCTTGTTAATGCTGCCACCTGCCGTTTGTGAGCTGTTATGTCCGAAAGAACAGACTCCACGCATTTAAATAATTTCTTTATTACTGTGCTTACACCTTGCAGTCAGTAACTCATTATCTCTTTCGTTTGCTTGTCGTATAGGTTTTTATGTTGTACAGATTGTACATACATATGCATGTCCGAAAGAACAGACTCTACGCAGAAACCGCAGCTCTGACACATATTAGGGAAACTGAAAGTGGAGGGGGTAGAAAGGTAAGTCAAGGGATTATTGACGTTAGTTGCATCGGGAAATTATGCGGAGTCATGGACACATGTGACGGACCAGGATTCGAACCGGGGATACCCTGCTTTCTACGCAGCTGCGTTAACCACTATGCCACCCGGAAACTGTTTACTTCGGCACCCTCTCAGCCGACACTCATTCCCACGTAGTGCCATCCCTCTACAATCCCTATGTATGTCCCCCACTTTCGCTACTTTGACGTTCCCACAGGAGGTCGATGGAGCAGACACTACACTTTCATACCTGCTGCAATCTCAAAGTAGCGAACACGGAGCACATTGACGGAAACTGCAGATAGATGGCACTGGGTGGAATGTGGACCGGTCAGAGGTGTGCCGAGATGGTCCTCTCAGGTGCGATAAACACTGTATCCGGGTGGCCTAAGGAGCAAGAGATCCTGGCTTCGAATCCCGATCTGGCACACCTTTTCCCTCGTCACCTCTGATTCTGCATGAAGTCCCTATGCAGCTGACATCAATAGTCTGTTTCATTTCTCCTCCCTCCACCTTCAGTTTACAGAATTAAGAATTTTATGAGAAGCGACAGGGTTCTAATTAAAATAAATGTACTATACATTGTCACTGACTGTACTGCACGTCGACTTATCTAGAATTGAAAATTACAAGTAATCAAAAGACATCTGGGGAGGAAAGTAATGTTACATAGGATCACATGCATAGCGCCACCTGTTGGAGGCCTGTAAAGGCCTGGGATAGATGGTAAGTGGGAAAGAATCTCTAATACATGGACGAGGTCTATTTTAGCTTCCTTTCACGAGATGAACTTCACCGACAAAATTTCGGAGTGTGTCCAGTAATGAGAAATCAGAAACCTGTAGTATGCGTTGACGCGTTACAGAATAATAATATCGTTATGATTTATTTGGCTTTCTAATTACAATTGTGTTTGCTTCTGTGAAGAAACTTCCACAACAGTGAGAAAGTTTTCAATACGCAATCAGCAAAGTGTAATAACACGAAATCATCCCGATACTCGTGCGTGTTTGTGTAGAGATTCAAAAGTACTGTGATGTGGTTTCAGTCGCAGCGGGAACAGATCGGCACAACGTCGTCGTGCCCCTTTTCCATTGGATTCAGTGAACCAATGAGCGAGAGACGTATGGGCCGACACCTATTCCACTGCTGTGCAGGCTTTACCAATGCAGTGCCGATGTAAGGGGTAAGAAATCAAATTAAATGTATTTACTCTGTCACGAACCACCGGAGATCACTGATTCCTTGCACCAAAATACTAAGAAAATATCCCTGAACAACCTCTGAAATTTTTTCTGGGGGGGGGGGTTCTTGTTCACCCTGCACTTAGCCGATACCGTGGAACAGAACAAAACTGACGCCTAAAGTTGACTAGCTGAGTAGCAGAATAACTAATTCTTTAAGTGAATTGGAAGTCTACAATCATTGGAGATATAGGAGGGTAGCAGTGTACATAATTTACGAAACATCAGACAAGGGGAAAGGAATAATTGTACACACTATCTACAAACGTGATTTTCAGTTTGACAAAAATGTGATAGTCAAACAAAATTTTCAAAAACATGATGTTATTAAACTAATTATCTGACTTGCTTTCAGAACAGAGCGAGATACGTGATCACCATACAAGGAAAGATGATAAAAGATTGTGTCAATATCAGTGGCCAAATCAGCGTGAGGCACAAATCCATTCACCAACCACCGAGTCCTGGTTCACGGGAGATATGGATAAAACAATGTATTTACCCTATGTGAAAGAAAGGCGGGAAGGAGAGTGACTTTTTGTAAGTTAATGCAAAAATCTTTGTAGAAGAACATTGGGCGATTTCACCATATCAAGCAGCGTGCGGCTTGGTCTAGAACTGCATAGTATAACGGATGAAATACTGTGAACAGCTGACTGATAAGTTGTTGTCATCAAAAGACTGGTAACTAGTAGCTATAAAAATAACACAGTTATGAATGACAACCTCTCCAGCAGAAGATGAAGAGATGGAGAAAGTATATCAGAATATTGAACGGGTATTTCAGTGCGTAAAAGGAGATGAAAATCTAATATTCATTGGGAACTGGTGCGTAGTTGTAAGTGAGAGAAGAGAAAAAAGAGTCACGAGAGAGTGGGGGCTTAGCAGTAGGAACAAGGAAGGAGAAATACTGATTGAATTCTACAACAAATATCATTTAGTAATAGCGAATACTCTGCTCAAGAGGAGGAGGAATACTTGGAAAAGACCGAGAGATACGGAATGAATCCAGTTACACTACATCGCGGTCGGGCAACTGATCTGAAATCAGATACTGGATTGTAAGGCTTATCCAGGATCAGATATAGACTCAAATTACAATTTAGTAATGATGAAGAGTAGGCTGAAGTTTAAGAGACTAGTCAGGAAGAATAAAATCGCAAGGGAGGTGGGATACAGAAGTACTAACGAAGTACTCTTAAAAGTCTTTCAGGCTTTGATACAGCGATAGTGAATATCCCAGTAGGCAGTTCAGTTGAAGAGGAATGGGCGTCCCCAAAAAGGGTAATCACAGATGGAAAGAAAACCGTAGGTACGAGTAAGGTGACTGCGAGAAACCATGGATAACAGATGAAATACTTCAGTTGATCGATGAAAGAAGGAAGTGCAAAAATGTTCAGGGAATTTCAGCAATACAGAAGTAAAAGTCCTTAGCAAAGAAAAAACAGGAAGTACAGGGAAGCTAAGACAAATGAAAAATATGGAGAAATCAAAAAATAAATGATGGTCGAAAGGACAGATGCAGCTCTTAGGAAGGCTAAGCAACTTTTGCAGAAATTAAAAGTAAGGGCAGTAACAAGAATGCAATGCGAATTAATGCACACGAGAAAGTGACCAGGTGGAATGAGTACATTAAAGGCCTCTACGAGGGTGAAGACTTCTCGGATGACGTGATGGAACAGAAATCGACAGGGGACCCAGTCATACAATCAGAATTTAAGAGAGCTTTGGAAGACTTAATATCACGTAAGACAGAAGGGGTAGATAATATGTCATATGAATTTCTAAAATTATTACTGGAAGTGTCAACAAGACGTTGGTGAGCAGAAAATATGAGATAGGCGATACATTATTAGGCTTTAGGAAAACCATCATCCAAACAATTCCGAAGATAGCAAGAGGCAACAATGGGAGGCAATTAACACACAGTCAGCTTAACAGCTCATGCATCAAAGTTTTTAACAAGAATAATATTCAGAAGAATGGAACATATACTTGAGAATGCAAGAGGCAACAAGGGGAGGCAATTACCACACAGTCAGCTTAACAGCTCATGCATCAAAGTTTTTAACAAGAATAATATTCAGAAGAATGGAACATATACTTGAGAATGTGTTAGACGACGATAAGTTTGGCTTTAGGCACCGAAAAGACACCAGGGAGGCAGTTATGATGTTGCGGTTAATAATGGAAGCAAGACAAGAAAAATCAAGACACGTTCATTGCGTTTGTCGAGTTGGAGAAAACGATTCACAAAGTAACACATTGGCAGACGTTCAGTAGAGATGTAAGGTATATGACAAGAAGGTAATGTACAATACGTACAAGAACCAAGATCGCGAAATAAGACTGGATGAGCAAGAACGAAGTTCTCAGATTAAAAAGGGTGGAAGGCTATGGTGTAGTCTTTCGCCCCTCTGCTCAGATTATATACAGAAGAAGCAATGACGAAAATAAAAGTAACGTTCAAAAATGGCATTAAAATGCATGGTGAAAGGACATGAATCATAAGATTCACTGATAACATTGCTATCCACGGTGAAAGTGAAGAAGAATTACAGGATATGTTGACTGGAATGAACAGCCTGATTAGTGTAGAAAATGGACTGAGAGTAAACTGAAGAAAGACGAAAGTAATGAGAAGCAGCAGAAATGAGAATATCGAGAAACTTAACAGCTGAATTGAGGACCACGAAACAGACAAAGTTAAGGAATTCTAATACCTAGACAGCTAAATAAACCATGGCCGATGGAGCAAAGAGGACATAAAAAAACAGACTAACAGTGGCGAAATGGGTGTTCCCGGCGTGGAAATGCCTGGTAATATCAAACGTATGTCTTAGTTTGTAGAAGAAATTTCTGAGAATATACGTCTGGAGCACTGCATTGTATGGTAGTGAGACACTGACCGTGGGAAAACTGGTACAGATAGAACAGCAGCCTTTGAGATGCGGTGCTACAGAAGAACGTTGAAAATTAGGTGGACTGTTCATGTAAGGAACGAGGGGGTTCTCCACAGAATCGACGAGGATAGGAACATGGATAAAACTGACAACAAGAAGGGGCAGGATAATAGGAGATCTGTTAAGATGCCAGGGAATAACTTCTGTGGTACTAGAGGGAGAGGCAGAGAGTAAAAGCTGTAGAAGAAGTCAGAGATTGGATTACATTCAGGTTGTAGGCTTCAGTTGCTGCTCTGAGATGGAAAGGTTGGCGCTGGAGAGGAATTAACGGCTGACCCAATTAAGCCAATCAGGAGGCTGCTAAGAAACACGACTGTTGGGTCCGTAATTAGTTTCATAACGTTTGCTGCACACTTTCGACCGTTCCTGGTGACAGGTGAGCGTCGATAGATAGCAAGAGAGATGTGGACCAGCGGAGGGCTACAGGTAGTGTCAAAATCATGCTTGGAAAGCTCAGCTGGGAAGATCACTTACAGTAAACAGTATTGTGCCTTGAGTAAGTGGTTGTGACACGATTCAACCACAAAGTATTGTGTACACATGTTGCTTTGTGAAAATTTGGATATTTAAGTTTCGTAACCAAAATATATTGCGTAAAGAAGCTCTTTCCTGTTCTACTGGGCTTCTTCACAGCTACTTCCTCAGTTTGGAGTTTTCCCAAGCAAATCTGCCTTTTCAAATCATACTTACCTCACGCAATGATTGCTACAGAATACCATTCTAATGTACACTATTGTGATGATGATGCGTAAGAGGGGCTGTTAGATGCTGGTAGTCGCTCTTGACTAAGGCCGCCAGGAGCTCTTCCAGAAATGAGACTCGAAAACCTGGCACCATGACGATTTACCCTGAAAATAATGTCGTTTTCCCGGATAGGAGGGTGGAGTAGGAAATGGCTCTGAGCACTATGGGACTCAACATCTTAGGTCATAAGTCCCCTAGAACTTAGAACTACTTAAACCTAACTAACCTAAGGACATCACACACACCCATGCCCGAGGCAGGATTCGAACCTGCGACCGTAGCAGTCCCGCGGTTCTGGACTGCAGCGCCAGAACCGCACGGCCACCGCGGCCGGCGAGGGTGGAATGAGAGACTTCCCTTCATTATGGAGAAAAGACATTCTAAGTTCCGAGACTGTTATAGTCGAACAGGAGAGAGGAACCGAGATAAACTGTTACTTGAGTTTCTTAAAAGTGGACCAACGTCTGCTTAATGTTTTGCTCCGATAGGTACAATGCATTTCATGTGTTCGTTTCAGTGGTACAAGGTGAACCAAAACTCCACCGACAAACTTTCAAAGATTGTGCAGGGATATAGTTTGGATATCTTTGTATTAAGGACCAACAGCCTCTGGCGGCTGGTTACAGAATATTAATATAATTATTAGTTATTCGGTTCGGTTTGTTACCGCAATCTCCCCTATTTCTGAGAAAATACCTCCACACCTGAGAATAAGATTATAATATTCAAAAACCAAAATTTACGACACACAACACAGAGTAGTGCTACAACACTCACACGAAACACGCACATTTTTATTACAGTATTATGTCAGCGTACAGTACAACATGTTAACAAATGCAGGCTGTTATTTCACAGGTATTATTGAAATTTCGACCACATTGATCACGTCAAAGTCTACAGCGACGCACCATCGACTGTCTTACACGTTCAAGAATCCCAAGAGTTCAGTGCACTACTTCCGCTGCTACGACAATCCTACAACCAAACGAATGGCTACCGGAGTCTGGTAAACTAGGTCGTTCAAATGCTCTCAGAAGAAGAAGAAGACCATTGGCTTCAAGTCTGGTGACATTGTTAGTTGCGAAACAGGACTAACGCGACCTATCCATCGCTGTCCAAAAGAAATGAAATTGTTCTGTAATGAACTGCTAGAGACCTTAACTCCCTTATAACAAAATTGTCGGAAAATATCCGTGAACAACCTCAGATAGTGTGGCGGTGGAATTCTGATTCACTCTGCATAAGTGGGAAAGACCCCCGTTGTTTAGGGAGCGATGTGTCAGTTTCCTTTCGGTCATGACCATGATTACTGGAAAATCATTATAGATGCACCAACATTAAAATTGTCACTTGAATACTGCCGTCCTGCATTGTTAATATTAAGGTGCCGCTACCAGTTATGTACTTGCTAGCGCCTTGTAAATGGCCATAAGGCTTTAAAATATATTACGTAAACAATAGGATATCAAGATATTTTTCTGCGATTGTTGTTGTAGTAGCCTACACTAGAACACTTACACAAAAGAATAAGACATTCATCAGATCTGCAACGCTCTTACACGCAGTTGAGATTCTGACTTGAATATTAATTTAAACTACTTCGTAATACACTCAATTCTTCCTGGAAATATTAAGATAAGTCAGAGGAGATATTTTGTCTAAACAGTTGCTACATTATCGGACTCTTGTCTGCTAACATTTGTCAGTGGTTCCTTTGCCTAAGCTCCATTGAATACAGATTAGTCTTCTGTCAGCCACAGAGTGTTGTGGAATCAAAGGTCCGTTGGCGCAGGCTAATTACACGCTGCTAGAAGGGAGTAAGGACCATGTAATCACGGAACAATTGTAGAGTCCAGAATAATTAAACTGTAAAACAGCTTCCTCACAAAGCTTCAAGTAGCACTCAACTCTACCTGCATGTGCAAGATAAGCTTAGCCTGATATGTCACTCTAAATTTGCAAATATTTTTCGTGCAGTAGATATTGTATTGTACTAGTAGTTTCTTACCCAGGGAACATTAACGGTCCACAAGTACATCAAACTTACTGTGTCTCAAATGTTTGATACTTATTCACTCAAAATGTGTTGAAGGTAGATTACTCTGAGGCCAAAAAGGTAATAATAATTCAACAGCAGATACAAAGCACAAGTTTTTATTTTATTAATATGCTCGTTATTGATTTAACGATCTGAAATTACATCCTCATATAATTAAATATGTCGTGTAAAACAAGATAGAGAATAAAGTTGCACAATACTCGCAACAGATACTCTTATTTTTATGCCAAAGATAGATTAACATTTGAAGTTAAAAATCTCTAGTAGACTAAAATCAGATCGATTATGCAAAATCATTTAGGATAGCAAAAAACTATGAAGCAAAATGTGCCACTGATTTTAATTCGAAGTGGAAGAAAGTAATACAGATATCAAACATTATTTGTAATACAGATATCAAACATTATTTGTTCTACTGGGTTGTTGCCTGTATCACACTTATTGCTCCCAGAGCTTCACATCTGATCATGTTAATGGATTCATTGCATTATTTTTAAATCTTATAATTCTCAGTATGGATTTGTGTATCAAACCAGAGCAAGATTTCGAGAAGATGAATGTGGAAAACCTTTCAAAACAATACAAAAATTTGCAAACAGACCCGACTATTGGAAGCTTAAGACTGCAACAAGGTGGTCATTGTTTCTCCAAACTGACAAGTTATTGTGTAGCGATTATAATGTCGAATGTTTCTTGAAAATCTGTAGCCATTCTCTTCTGTAAACTGTAGTATGGTACTCAAAAAAGGGCATTATTGAGTACATTCCCAGAATTCTGACTGGATCGACGTAGTTCAACTGTTGCCCAACACATTGGAAGCTAACTAAACTCAACATGTTGTAGTTGAGCAACTCGCTTCTTAAATCTTGTTTCACGTTTTCATACATAGCTTGCGTACACATATTCTCACTCATATGCCACCAAGCACACCACAAGTGCATTAGACAAACCAGATGTGCGAATGGATATTAACTATACGATGTCATAAGCAGATGTATGAGGTCCAAGATGTATGAGACAGGCGAAATTCCCTCAGACTTCAAGAAGAATATAATAACTCCAATTCCAAAGAAAGCAGGTGCTGACAGGTGTGAAAATTACCGAGCAATCACGGTTGCAAAGTACTTTGCAGACAAATGGAAAAACTGGTAGAAGACGACCTCGGGGAAGATCAATTTGGATTCCGTAGAAATGTGGGAAGACGCGAGGCAATACGGACCCTGCGACTTACCTTGGAAGCTAGGTTAAGGAAGTCATACCTACGTTAATAGCATTTGTAGACCTAGGGAAAGCTTTTGACAATGTAGACTGGGCTACTCTCTTTCAAATTATGAAGGTGGCAGGGGTAAAATACAGGGAGTGAAAGACTTTTTACAATTTTTACAGAAACCAGATGGCAGCTACAAGAGTCGAGAGACCCGAAAGGGAGGCAATAGTTGAGAAGGGAGTAAGACAGGGGCAACCCTGTCTCACTCCCCAATATTATTCAATCCAAATGCTGAGAAAGCAGTAAAGGAAACAAAAGAAAAATTTGGAATAGGAATTAAATACAGAAAGAAGAAAAAAAACATTTAGGTTTGTCGATGATGTTAGGGCATAAAGTCAAGCGCCGGGCGATGTTGTTCAATCTGTACGTTGAACAAGCACTAAAGGAAGCCAAAGATAAATTTGGAGTACGAATTAAAACTCAGGGAGAAGAAATAATAACTTTGAGGTTTGCCGACGACAATGTAATTCCGTCAGATACAGCAAAGAACCTGGAAGAGCAGTTGAATTGAATGGGAAATGTTTTGAAAGGAGGATATAAGATGGACATCAATACAAGCAGAACAAAAGTAATGGAATGTTGTTGTTGTTATGGTCTTCACTCCTGAGACTGGTTTGATGCAGCTCTCCATGCTACTCTATCCTGCGCAAGCTTCTTCATCTCCCAGTACCTACTGCAACCTACATCCTTTTGAATCTGCTTAGTGTATTCATCTCTTGGTCTCCCTCTACGATTTTTACCCTCCACACTGCCCTCCAATACTAAATTGGTGATCCCTTGATGTCTCATGTCCTACCAACCGATCCCTTCTTCTAGTCAAGTTGTGCCACAAACTTCTCTTCTCCCCAATCCTATTCAATACTTCCTCATTAGTTATGTGATCTACCCATCTAATCTTCAGCATTATTCTGTAGCACCACATTTCAAAATCTTCTATTCTCTTCTTGTCCAAACTATTTATCGTCCAAGTTTCGCTTCCATACATGGCTTAAGGTGGCAGGGGTAAAATACAGGGAGCGAAAGACTATTTACAACTTGTACAGAAACCAGATGGCAGTTATAAGAGTTGCGGGACATGAAAGGGAAGCAGTGGTTGGGAAGGGAGTAAGACAGGGTTGTAGCCTCTCCCCGATGATATTCAATCTCTATATTGAGCAAGCAGTAAAGGAAACAAAAGAAAAATTTGGAGTAGGTATTAAAATCCATGGAGAAGAAATAAAAACTTTGAGGTTCGCCGATGACATTGTAATTCTGTCAGAGACAGCAAAGGACTTGGAAGAGCAGTTGAACGGAATGGATGGTGTCTTGAAGGGAGGATATAAGATGAACATCAACAAAAGCAAAACGAGGATAATGGAATGTAGTCGAGTTAAGTCGGGTGATGCTGAGGGTATTAGATTAGGAAATGAGACACTTAAAGTAGTAAAGGAGTTTTGCTATTTGGGGAGCAAAATAACTGATGATGGACGAAGTAGAGAGGATATAAAATGTAGACTGGCAATGGCAAGGAAAGCGTTTCTGAAGAAGAGAAATTTGTTAACATCGAGTATAGATTTAAGTGTCAGGAAGTTATTTCTGAAAGTATTTGTATGGAGTGTAGCCATGTATGGAAGTGAAACATGGACGGTAAATAGTTTGGACAAGAAGAGAGTAGAAGCTTTTGAAATGTGGTGCTACAGAAGAATGCTGAAGATTAGATGGGTAGATCACATAACTAATGAGGAAGTATTGAATAGGATTGGGGAGAAGAGAAGTTTGTGGCACAACTTGACCAGAAGAAGGGATCGGTTGGTAGGACATGTTCTGAGGCATCAAGGGATCACCAATTTAGTATTGGAGGGCAGTGTGGAGGGTAAAAATCATAGGGGGAGACCAAGAGATGAATACACTAAGCAGATTCAGAAGGATGTGGGTACTGGGAGATGAAGAAGCTTGCACAGGATAGGGTAGCATGGAGAGCTGCATCAAGCCAGTCTCAGGACTGAAGACCACAACAACAACAACACATGGCTACACTCCATACAAATACTTTCAGAAACGAGTTCCTGACACTTAAATCTACACTCGATGTTAACAAATTTCTCTTCTTCAGAAACGCTTTCCTTTCCATTGCCAGTCTACATTTTATATCCTCTCTACTTCGATCATCATCAGTTATTTTGCTCCCCAAACAGCAAAACTCCTTTACTACTTTAAGTGTCTCATTTCCTAATCTAATACCCTCAGCATCACCCGAATTAATTCGACTACATTCCAATATCCTCGTTTTACTTTTGTTGATGTTCATCTTATACCCTCCTTTCAAGACACAATCCATTCCATTCAACTGCTCATGCAAGTCCTTTGCTGTCTCTGACGGAATTACAATGTCATCGGCGAACCTCGAAGTTTTTATTTCTTCTCCATGGACTTTAATACCTACTCCAAATTTTTCTTTTGTTTCCTTCAATGCTTGCTCAATATACAGAATGAATAACATCGGGGAGAGATTACAACCCTGTCTCACTCCCTTCCCAACCACTGCCTCCGTTTCATGTCCCTTGACTCTTATAACTGCCATCTGATTTCTGTTCGAATTGTAGATAGCCTTTTGCTCCCTGTATTTTACCCCTGCCACCTTTAGAATTTGAAAGAGCGTATTCCAGTCACAATTGTCAAAAGCTTTCTCTAACTCTAAAAACGCTAGAAACTTAGGTTTGCCTTTCCTTAATCTATCTTCTAAGATAAATCTTAGGGTCAGTATTGCCTCACTTGTCCCAACATTTCTACGGAATCCGAACTGATGTTCCCCGAGGTCGGCTTCTACTAGTTTTTCCATTCGTCTGTAAAGAATTCGCGTTAGTATTTTGCAGCCGTGACTTATTAAACTGATAGTTCGGTAATTTTCACATTTGTCAACACCTGCTTCAAATGGCTCTGAGCACTATGGGACTTAACATCTATGGTCATCAGTCCCCTATAACTTAGAACTACTTAAACTTAACTAACCTAAGGACATCATACAACACCCAGTCATCACGAGACAGAGAAAATCAAAAAAGGTTCAAATGGCTCTGAGCACTATGGGACTTAACATCTTAGGTCATCAGTCCCCTAGAACTTAGAACTACTTAAACTTAACTAACCTAAGGACATCACACACATCCATGCCCGAGGCAGGATTCGAACCTGCGACCGCAGCAGTCCCGCAGTTCCGGACTGCAGCGCAGAGAAAATCCCTGACCCCTCCGGGAATCGAACCCGGTAACCCGGGCGCGCGAAGCGAGAACGCTACCGCACGATCACGAGCTGCGCACTCAACACCTGCTTTCTTTGGAATTGGAATTATTATATTCTTCTTGAAGTCTGAGGGTATTTCGCCTGTTTCATACATCGTGCTCACTAGATGGTAGAGTTTGGCAGGACTGGCTCTCCCAAGGCTGTCAGTAGTTCTAATGGAATGTTGTCTACTCCCGGCGCCTTGTTTCGACTCAGGTCCTTCAACGCTCTGTCAAACTCTTCACGCACTATTATATCTCCCATTTCATCATCATATACATCCTCTTCCATTTCCATAATATTGTCTTCAAGGACATCGCTCTTGTATAGACCCTTTATATACTCCTTCCACCTTTCTGCTTTCCCTTCTTTGCTTAGTACTGGGTTTCCATCTGAGCTTTTGGTATTCATACAGGTGGTTCTCCTTTCTCTGAAGGTCTCTTTAATTTTCCTGTAGGCTGTATCAATCTTACCCCTATTGAGATAAGCCTCTAAATCCTTACATTTGTCCTCTAGCCATGGAATGTAGTCGCATTCAGTCAGGTGATGCTGAGGGAGTTAGATTAGGAAATGAGACACTAATATTTGAAAATGAGCTTTGCTATTTTGGAAGTAAAATAACTGATAACTGTCGAAGTAGGGAGGATTTAAAATGTAGTCTGGCAATGCCAAGGAAAGCGTTTCTGAAGAAGGAAAATTTGTTAACATCGAATATAGATTTAAGGGTCAGGAAGTCTTTTCTGAATGTATTTGCATGGATTGTAGCTGTGGATGGAAGTGCAACATGGACGATAAATAGTTTACACAAGAAGAGAATAGAATAATGCTGAAGGTTAGATGGATAGATCACGTAACTAATCAAGAGGTACTGACGAGAATCGGGGAGAAGAAGAATTTGTGGCACAACTTGACTAGAAGAAGGGATCGATTGGTAGGACACGTTCTGAGGCATCCACAATTTAGTATTGGAGGGAAGCCTGGAGGGTGAAAATCGTAGAGGGAGGCCATCAGATGAATAGCTAAGCAGATCCAGAAGGATGTAGGTTGTAGTAGTTACTCTGAGATGGAGAGTCTTGCACAGGATAGAGTAGCATGGAGAGCTGCATCAAACCAGTCGTTGGACGGAAAACCACAACAAACAACAACAACATCATAAGCAGTGACAGTATGCATATGTTATGATTGAGATCCGTTATTTGTGTTAACTGTAAGTGTGGAATGGCTGTAATATTTGAAGCGATTTGTTTATCAAATCACTAGGTAAATGAGTTTCGGTTTAGTTAAACACATCCTTTTGGTCAAAGCTAAGCTAAAAGTATAGTCTTCTTTAATTCTCGTCAAACGATATAAAGATAATGCATTATTACAGAATCTAATTTCAAAATTATCAGTAGTTGATTATGTAACGTATGTGTGTGTGTGTTTTTAGTAAAGGTCCACCTTGAGTAGTTTTTACTTTTAACCTATATCCTGCTAAACAAATCAAACTTCCTATAGTATCGGTCACTTTCAGTGCATCCATGGCCATCGATGCGTTTATCACACGTACTATCTCTCTCTCACCGGCTGCAGTTGGATACTGCGTGATCTGCGGTTCTCTTGTAGTATACCTGTTAATTATTATTTTCTACAAATGGCCGCTTTCGGTGTCCATTTTGAGCAACTTTCGTAGAAAACTAGTGCAACAAGACACTTACATGAGAACATTTTCGATTCACTGAACTGAAGTAAAGAAAAGTTTTTGAGCAAATGAAGAATTACATCTAAATATAATTTTTCCTGTGATTTTAGAAAGAACAGTATCTTGCAGTAGTAAAGAGTAAACGCTTGGTTAAATTTATTTGTTAAAACAATATGGGCATTTTTCTTTATTATTCCACTCCTCACAACATCTGTGCTATACCCTCCCAATTATTTTACATTTTTAATATACTTCTCAAATTGAAATGCTTACATAAATTTGGCATATCTTCATCTGCAAAGCTCATTCACAGGCAACAGTTAGTATACACGTTGCTCTCTCATTAACATTATTATTAATTCTTAGTAGTAAGTGTCTCTTAACACCCCTTCCAACTACATTGTTTAATTCAGTGTCCAGCAGCCACCAAACTTCACATGCTTCAAGCCTACGTAACAGGAAACTTTATTGATCTACTGTAGCTCTCCGATCCGAATTCACTTTGCACTTGCGAGTTAAAGCACCTCTTTTGACTTGCTTTCCCACAAATCGCAATGCAAATACCTCAAGCCAACACATTATCTAACGGTATTTTATAACTGTCCACATTAAGTATCTACATTCCATCTATCAGGTCTCAAATATTCTCCTCCCCTTCGCTTATAAGCACAGATAATGATTATTTCTAACTGGGAATAGCACGTAAGTGAGTTTACTATAATTTTACATCATAAAAGTTTTACATAAGAGAAATATGTATCAACAATTTATATTCAACTAAAAAATGCCTACAAATATAATATAAATGTACACCAGAAACAAAACAAACGGAGAACGTATCCACAAGATGTGAATTTAAATCGAACAGTACGTCGGAACCAATATGAAAGATTAAGCGTGTGTTAATACTGTGTCATAAATGTGTCATAAATATGATATATTACTGACGACTTCTTTATTTTCCTGTATCTGTTAGAGAACACTAGTAATAAATAAATTACTTTTCCGCTGCTGAGACTTATACAACGATTGCACTATGTAACACCCTGTGTCCTCGCAAACAGATTATTAAGCTTTTAAAATTTATTTTTACGCTTCCTTTTATGATGACGTGTAATTTCAGTCTAACGTTTCATAGCGCGCTTTGACATCCAATTAGTTTCCAGAATTTAAATTCATTAATTATGCTACTGTTACTGAACTCTAATGTGCCGTTACAGAGGAAACACAGCAAAGAAATGCAGTTCTGATTCTGTCCCAGAGCCCCCGGAAGACCTGGTGATTGTGGACGAGAAGGGCAACAACCGGACATCGGTCGTGGGGCCCTACACCGAGGGCTCCAGTCTCTCCCTCAGCTGCGACGTCTTTGGAGGTCAGTACACTGCGGCCTGTGCTGCGCCGGCTGGAATTATGTATCTGCACAAGGCGAGTAGTTGCGTGATCTTACTTCAGATTATCTTCCGTGCGGTCTTGGTCTGCACCGTGAACCACTGATCAGCATTTTTTGTTTTTGTCAATCTTTCTTTACACTATATTGACTGTCCATCTTTCTTTACATTCTGCTGTTCTTTTTGTCAATACATAACAACTTCGTAGTTCCGTTTTATAAGCTATCTGCTACTGTAACCTATAAGAGTCATGTATTAACACCTATGCTTTTTAATTCCAGCGTATCCTTTTCCGACTTCCTCTATACTCTATCTCTTTCCACTTTTCTTCTTTGTCGTCCATGTTTCTGATCCGTACTAAATCACACTCCAATTATCCGACTAAGATTTTCTTTCGATTTCACATATTACTTATTTCTTCCACTTTACAGCGTGCTTCGAAATTGATATTCTAGATATCATTTTTTTACTGCAGGTCATCCCGTTCTTGTTTAAGATACCTAGAGGTGTTTGATTTGATTTACTTGCTCCATTTTTCCAGTAGTGTTGTTGTATTTACCTTCCATTCCTATGACCTAGTAATCACATTGTTGGTTACCTTGTCATTAGAGTACCTGTGATACTCTTCAGCATTGGCATTCACAAATTCTACCATATGTTTCGAAATCTGTTCATCAAAATATTTTATGGCATATTAACTTTCACCTTCTGATAAATTCTTCACTTAGCATAAAAATTGTTTTACGACCTCATCCCAGTACTTACTTAACGAAATAAAAGAAAGACAGCATCTATTACAGGCTCGTTAGCTCAACATGTTTTCCGTTTTTGTCAGTTGTTCTTTCTCCCGATTCTGTGCTATTTCTGTTCACTCTCTAACCCCCGAAAATTGGTGAGGTAGTATCGCATTTATCAAATACTTGCTACTGAGTGTTTAGCATACCTGAACGGTTTAAAATTATGTCATTGTGTATCAATGACTTGCATTGATTTCATCTTCGTCGTGCCAAACAGTGCATATAATACATTTCATATGTACTTCTCTGTTCGCCTTCAGACACCAATCCTCATGTCATTCTCAATATTCCGATAGCGTTCTTCGATCTCCTTCCACTCAGCAAGATATTTTTGGCATATGTAGGAATGTAGACCTTCCAGCGTACACGTTTGATGAAAAACTCCTGGGTTTCCATCCTGTTGGCAGTGTGAAAGCTCTTCATCATTTTTTGCATAGCGTCCAAACCACCTTTAAAAACCACATTAAAAATTACGACTAATGAATACCTAGTACCTTCATGGTGTAATCATAGATATGAATTTCCATTGCTGTAAGGAGAGTGGTACGCATTATAGCGGCTGGTAAATAGAGTGCCCACATCAGAGTCTCCTATTAAAAACATTAAAACCTCTCACAGTAACATACTGGCTAGTGATAACTATGTGAAATATTTTGCCGTGTCCTTGAGAGGCATTTATTCCCGCTTCTAAACGTCTAAAATCTAATCACCCATTCTATTCTTCTGAATGTACAAAAAGATATCGTTTGTTTGTCACTGACGATCTATGTCCCAAAAAGTAATCATTCACTATGGATTAATTTTGGGCAGCCAGATCTCACAGTCATTGAGATTGTTTTTTAATGACAATGTTCTGTACACAAGATAAGTTAGCATATGTAATAAATACAGGTAACGCACTATATATTTATTCTCTAAAAGACAGAAATGATATTTTTCGTTAGTGATGCAATCATGGCATCTTCCATGGTTCGTCGGAATAGCTTCTAAGAGGCGCAATGCTGTTACGAAGATTTTTACTTTCCTTTATAGTTTCTCAAACTATACGAAAAAACGAGTAAACTATCAGCTTTGATCATGGCAGTCGCCAGAAGGAACTAGTTCTCACTCTTAATATTGTAGAAAGGCTGAATCTTTTTAAGTAGAAAATTACAGTGGGTTCCTGTTCAGTGACTATTATCCCTTTATAAAAAACTCAGGGTGAATGTAGAATGTCTTGTTCATTTACTGGCTTACGAGTGTTTATACACGAACGACTCAGCCATCACATAATATCTAACTATCACTCTGTTACACTTTAGAGGCTTCTCAACAACAATCTTCATATCTCCACAGTATTGATAGTACTTTGACGAAAATAACTAGACCTTTTCGAACTCTTGTGTGGTATTTTGTGGTGTCGCATAAGGACTCCTCATAGTTAAGAACTAAATGTATTTTACAAATTGTATGCCATATCTAAATGACACCATGTTGTCTGCGGAATTATCGACAGAAACTTCCTTGATTCCTTGTAGAGATATTCCATTCTTATAGAACTAACTGGTTCAAGCAACGCAACGGGCTATGTTCCTAAGATAAGAAGATAGTTGCAGACCGCATGATGACGACATACATACGCTAGGTACCATTTCAAAACTCTACGACAATTAAGTATGTAAATAGTACGACTGATTTTCTGTTTTGTCTGTTTCTGGTGATCTCATTATTAAACTGTAACCTTCGCCTCACTATTTTTATTGTCTGCTTAAGTCATGCAAACAACTAATCTTGTCCCGTTTAACTAAATTTGTGATATGGCCAGATATACCTGACTCATTGACCATATAAAATACAATATTTCTCTACGGCATTTGAGAATATGATCTTCAATTGCCGTTGGAGACGTATCAGCTAATGGGAAGGCTAAATTTCATACTAGTTTAAAGAGCGACAGGCTTTTTAATGAACAATTAAGAACAAATACTATATACAAATTATTTGTGAAATCTTTAGAATATATGCACTACCTCATAGGAGCTCATTAGCTCTCTACTGGAGCAAGTACTTTTCACAGTACCCACAGCCTCGAGAAGACTAGATCGACCGTATTGGCTAATTGGTCACCATCTTCTTCTTTTATTGAAAAATGGACTGAAGGATTTTACATTATGTCCACCGTGGCTCATTTCCAGGAATGTCAAAAATGACCAGAATGAGATATTCACTCTGCAACAGAGTGTACGCTGATGTGAAAATTCCTGGCAGATTAATCTACCAGGAAGGTTCAATGTCAAAAATGATCACAAACACAGGAGGAAGTAAGATTATTTGCCCGTCACTTCAGTATTTCCGCTATGGACATACACACTGTAACTGCAGGACTATTAGATTTTTTAGGACAAAGAGATGCACGCATCCTGTATTCAGGGTAAAAGCGTTCGTGAAGTAATTGGCAGATAACAGCTTAAGCTTTCAGCGGCACATGTATAAGGTCTCAAAGCATAATACTGATACATGGAGGACATCGTTTTGAGAACAACTCAGTGACTTTACCTAGTCCTCTTAAAACCACATCTAGCAAGTATACGTCACTGTAGTTGGGTGGTGCACGATATCGTCATACAAAGATTCACCATCATTACGGACTTATGAGTCTCTTACCCATAGTTGGATGAGAAACAGTATCACCATACGAAGGCTCACGGTCGCTAGAGACATTTGACCCAATGACAGTCTTTTGAAAGGGCACGGCCGATTTCCTTCCCCATCCTTCCCTAATCCGATGAGACTGATGACCTCGCTGTCTGGTCTCCTTCCCCAGACAACCCAACCCAACAGTCCGTTACCAGGTGACATGACATCCTGCGCCTGACAGTAAGCAATGTGACTGCTTATTCACCCCGTATAGCAGAAAGACAACGATGTCCCTCGATTATAATTTTGGTCTCTGGGAGGTTTCTGTTGAACTTAGTCTACTTATAAGCTTTGATCACAAGAGATATGTGATGTGCAGGCAAACCAGCACCTACTGTGGAGTGGTACCGGGAAGAGCGACTGGTGAGCAACCAGTCGTCGGTGGTGGGGAAGGGCCGGATGCGCGCCCAGCTCACCATGCACGGCCTCACGAGGGCCGACCTGCTCACCAGCCTGCGCTGCAGGGCCTCCAACAACGACCGCCGCCCGCCCAAGGAGGCCGCCGTCCTGCTCGACATGAACTGTGAGTATCAGCTACTTCACTGCTGACCTGTCTAGTCACTGTCTTACGAACATTTCATCCGTGTTACTCGATATCTTTCTTGAGTACCATCTACTCCGCTGTTGACTTGTTTTGGCACTGTGTCATTTTGCTGATCACCTGCCTTCAGCTTTACCAACTCTGGCACTGCTCATTTGCCTTGCCATTGTGAGACAGACGATGCACATGTGTAGCCTGACGTCCACTGTGAGTACCAGCTACAATGCTGCTGACACACATAGTCTTGTGTCATGGACGTTGCTCCATGTTAATCAACATCAGCCTTAAGTACCAGCTACTGCACTGCTGAGCTTCGCACAATGTCAAGGGCACTGAATGCTCGACATCAACCGTGCGTACCAGCTACGATGCTGCTCACCTGCTTAGTCATAGCGTGATGGGCAACGCATCTGTGTCGCTCGACATCAACAGGGAGAAACAGCTATGTCCCGATTCACCTAGCGATTCACTGCGTTTTGAGCCACGAATTCATGCTGCTCGACATTAGCCAGAGTACCAACTGAGTTGCTGATTACCTGCCTAATCGCCATGTCACGAACAGTGCACTCGTGTTGCTAGGCATCACATGTGAGTAGTAGCTATGATGCTGCACAACCAACTAGAGATTTTGTCATGAGTCATACATCCATGTTGCTCGACATCAGCTGTGAGTAGGATGTATGGCACTGATCACTTGCCTAGTTACAGACAATGCGCCCATGTTCCCAGACAACATAAGTTGTGAGACTACACACCTGTCTACTCGCCGTGTCATGGGTCATGCACACGAGTTGCTCATCAACTATGAGTACGATCTAGTCATTCTGCAATGGACATTGCATCCATGTTTCATGACACCAACCAAGTGTACCAGCAGCTGTGCTGGTCAGTTGTCATTGTCTCATGGACATTGCACACATCTTGCTCGACACCAGCTCTGAGTACAAATTACTGTATAGCTCATGTCAAGGCAACAAACATGCGTACACTCTGCAGAGTATGTTGAGTTACGACAGCTGTATGTGGATGAGCGTTATCGTGTTGAAAAACACCCCTGGGAATACTACTCTTAAATGGCAACACATCAAGTTGAAGCATCACATTGACATGCAATTTTGTAGTCAGTGTGGCTGGGATGGCCGCGAGAGTGCTCCAGAAGTTGAACAAAATTGCATCCCACACGATAACTCCAGGTGTAGGTCCAGTGTGTCAAGCACGCAGACAGGCTGCGGTTGCAGGCACTCAACTGGCCTCCATCTAACCAACAGATGGCCATCAGTGGCACTGAGCAGAATCAGCATTCTTAGGACACTCAACACATCTCCCATGTCTTGAAACGAGCTCTCGTTTTACACCACTGAAGTCGCAAATGGCAGTGGCTCGGTGTGAATGGAATGCGCGCTACAGGGCACTGATTCCGAGCTATCGGTGAATTAACCGATTTGTAACAACTCGCTGTGTCACTGCGGTGCCAACTGCTACTCCAGTTGTGGCTGCAGAAGAAGTCCGGTGCGCTAGTGCCGAACGTGGTGGTCTTTCCTCTCGGTATGGTCACGTAGCCGTATGGACCCCAGTCTTCCTGCGATCGTACATTCTTGTGACCAGCGCTGCCAGCAGTTACATACAGGGGCCACATTCATGCCAAGTGTTTCTCCAGGAATGCAGAAATAACATCCAGTTTCTCGTACCCCTGTATCGCGACCTCGTTCAAACTCAGTGAGCTGTAAATAATGGCGTCTTCGTCGCCATAAAGACACTCGTGACTAACGTCAGCTCACCACGTCCAGTTTCAAATATAATCGTGTATTTAAAGAAAGCGTGATTTACCCTCTCATAGTGGCACTACTAGCACCACTCTCACGCTACTGGCGAGATATTTGAATAGACATCAGCCGGCTGCGGTGGGCGAGCGTTTCTAGGCGCTTCAGTCCAGATCCACGCGACCGCTACGGTCGTAGGTTCGAATCCTGCCTCGGGCATGGATGTGTGTGATGCCTTTAGGTTAGTTAGGTTTCAGTAGTTGTAAGTACTAGGTGACTGATGACCTCAAATGTTAAGTCCCATAGTGCTCAGAGACATTTGAACCATTTTTTTGAATAGACATCAACTTTCGATTGTGTAGCACAACACTTTCTTGGTGTTGCTTCGTTGCTTTCCGTCAGTGTATAAGTAAACGGACCAGGGAAAATTCCGTCTCACTGCGCCTAATCCTATTGTTGACGATCAGTTTTGGCCAGCGTTGGTTAACAGAAGAAACTATTTTCCGTGATTTCATTAAAGAAGTGGCTGACGGAGCGTTACTTGGTGGGCGAATGTGAATGTTTTTAAACGCTCTCACTAAGCAGAGACGTTAAGAATATGAAATATTTCCTGTGACAGCGTCAATGAAAATATTACGTGCCCACCAAAAATGTCGATTACTATCTCGTGTCAGCATCTCACTTTTTCCAAAGTAAATCTTGTTTGCAATTTCCCTTTCATATAATTTCATAAATTCGCTATTATACCTTAAAAAGGCACATCTAAACAGGCAACCGTATTTGATTGTGAATAAGAGTTCTGCAGTGAAGATGCAAGTGACAAATTGTTTAAAATTAGGAGTAGAGTATAAAATGCGTTGTCGATGGCTCTCCCTTGTGTCGAGCGCATGCAAACATAACGTAGGTATAACCGAGTTGATCCTTTTTGAACAGTTACAGCGCTCCATGACGTTTATGAGTCATAAATTGTAGTGGCACTCATTTAATCTACGTCGACCACGAGCGCATTTCACATCGTAAAACGCAATTGCCCGCAGCGTTTGTTGAGGCTCTAGACGCTAACAGACCTGTCACCCGCGATCATCCATTCAAATGAAAGCACCAAAGCACATCTACTAGCTTCAGTGACACTGTACAAGCATATGGGAAATCTCTAATCAGTGATAAAGTGAAAAACTGAAACTGCATCCCCCTAACACACACTGAGAGAGTGGTGTAGAGACTTGAAGCTTGCACAATGGCTGATCTGCACGTTTCGTGATAAGAATCCCGAATCGAACTTGATTTTTATTAGTCGGCCTTTAGTCATGTGTGTGATACAAAATGTCACATCTTTCCGAATACTTTTGGGTTAGAAAGTAAAGAAACTTTTCTGATTTCTGCGTGTTTAGAAATTCAACTAATGAGTTCATTAGCTATCTTCTCGTGTGCCGTACGGAGCAGCGATATTATTTCAATATTGCTTTCAACCTGCATCATCATTACCGTAATAGCGAAATTATATGCGACTGATTGATGTTGTGATTTCGGGTGTACAGTCGAGTTCTTGATTCTATTTTATTCACATCACATACTCTCCTGTGCACTGCCTATAGCATGTCCTTTCATTGGAAGTATATGTGAGATCTGACACTTCGTCTTCAGTGTTTGGTCCCATATCTAATAGTGCAAGGCAATGTTCTTCTATTAATAACAGTGTCCAAGTCCCAAAGAATGAACAAAATTTTATAGGAGTAATTAAAAATGGTAGCACGATTCATCAAGGTGAAGCTCAATCACAATCAAATACGTCATGTATCTGTTTCCTAACATTTAAATCCAGCCTAGTCGTCAATTATGGGGTGTCTAGGAAACCTGCTTCCTCGGATCGCTAGACAGCATTCAAACAAATCGTTTTAACGAGTTTTATTACAAAAAAGTAAAAGCCACTACTTAATTTTGAAGATTGCAGAGAAGGGTCGCAAGCAAAGGGCAATATGCAAAATAAGCAATGTTCTTCAGTGTAACAGTCTTATGTTCATAACATACAATTTTTGATATTTTCCATGTAGTGGTATTTGCAGATATATGTCGCGCAAATCAATTTTCGGAAAATAACCACCAGCGCCTAATCGGCCCATGGGATCCTCTGGGCGTGGCAACGGATAATTATCAATCACAGTTGACTGTAGACTTAAGTCAACACAGAGGCGAATGCGACCTGAAGTTTTGGGCAGCAAAACCAATGGTCATGCCTAGTGATTAGGTTGTATGTGCGCTCCGCTATCATGAATTCTTTCAGTTCGGCAGCAACTTTGTCCCGTAACGCAATGGTAACAGTTCGGGCCCGACAATATTTCGGCTGAGCATTGTACTTCATAGCAATATGTGGCACAAAATTCTTAGCCTTACCTAAACCTTCAGAAAAGAGTTCTGGGAATTCTTTCAGCAGGTTAGCTACCCTCTCTTTGACACTGAATGCAGTCGCTGACAACACAGTGTTCTGAACTCTAAAGCCAAACAAATCAAACGAATCAAGACCACATATGTTCTCACAATCACGTGACTGTAGCACAGTGATACATAGCGATACATAGCAAGCTAAGTGCATTGTCCAAGAACGGGAATGTCTTGTCCATTATAAGCTGTCTGGTGAGTGCTAGTTTTAGACAGCCGAGGGGAGCCTAAAAGTTCATATGTGTTATGATTCAGCAGTTTAACAGATGCACCCGTGTACAAGTGAAATTTCACACATTTTTCACTAATATGCAAATGAACAAAAAGTTTGTTGAACTGGTATAGCACTGATGAAACAGTTTGCTTGTTAGTTTTGCTAATGCCTGTAATAGTCTTTGAATACACTGCATTGATTATATGGGCCTTGTGACTAGATTATTGCGAGCTGGCAGAATTCGTATGTTTACTCCGTTGCGAACAAACGAGCAGTACGTGACCTTTCTTGGCACAAGTGTAACAGTGTGCTTGTCGGGACGGGCAGTCTTGGCGTTCGTGCCATGAATAGCACCGAGGGCATGGCTTAATTCCGTTCGCCTGTGTACAGAACTTTTTATACGGCATGGTGCGCACGGTCTGTTGCTGCCTAACGGGGCGATCGCGGGCAAGGGGCGACTCAACCCGACAAATTGGTGGCCGCTCAAATTTATTGGCCGAAACGGCACCTGAATCACACTGATCTAGAATTTGCACTATGTGCTGAAATGGTGGATCTAACTGCTTCAGAATCTGTCCTCTAACATCATTTAC
This sequence comes from Schistocerca serialis cubense, assembly GCF_023864345.2. Taxonomy (NCBI): domain Eukaryota; kingdom Metazoa; phylum Arthropoda; class Insecta; order Orthoptera; family Acrididae; genus Schistocerca; species Schistocerca serialis. The sequence goes on along the minus strand of NC_064642.1, from coordinate 109,203,394 downwards.
ATTGTACACGATCGTGACACACAACATAACATCAGAATGTAGAGCACCACAAACACATTCGAATTTGCATTTCCTCGTCATATTCAGCAAATCTGTAACCCAGTCGGGATAATTTTGTAATGATCTTTCCTTGCAACGATAGAACTGTTACCTAGCTGCCATCACATTCACTTGTTGGTTATAATAGTTAGTTAGCGGATTGACAAACTGTTCATAGGAAAGTTCACTCGGAGCTGCGTCAGGGAACAATTTCTGAATCAGGCGAGACACTGCACTTCCTACCGCTGACAAAAAGTAATGTAACTGGTATATTTTGAGCTATTATTGTGGGCTTCAAACTGTTGCAACCGCTCAAGGCATTCCTCGTCGTTTTCGGTAAACTGGAGAAATGGCTGTATAGCACTTGCAGCTACAGATGTATGCTGTTGGACTATTGTTGGCTTTTATTGGTGAATAGCTAATGTATCATGGTTAGCAGCATTGAGATTTGCTGGGTCTAAAACTGAAATATTTGTGTTAGCTGCTTTGCATAAAGCACTTTCAGCTGAGGCGCCTCAGCAGGAGGTGGGTTGCACATTGCGATAAACAGACAAGCCAACCAATAAAAATAAGCACTCAAGAAAGAAAATTTCTGCAATTCGCACTGATTAGCCAAAACATTGTGAAAACATGTAAAACACCCCTGAAAACGAGAAACAAGGTAGAATTAAGGCACCAGCAAAATACAAAAACCCATGATGAACTGTGACAGCAAGGCACTAGGTTTCTGCTGTGGGATCCGTTGGCCTTTCGTCGCCAAATGTTGAATCCAGTCTAGTCGTCAAGTGTGGGGTGTCTAAGAAACCTGCTTTCTCGGATCGCTATACAACATTCAAACGAATCGTTTTAATGAGTTTTATAACAAAAAAGTAAATGACAATACTTAACTTTGCCGATTACACAGAAGGCTCACAAACATAGGCTGACATACAAAATAAGCAATGTTATTCAGTATAACAGTCCTAAGTCTGGGTTACAGCCGGCCGCTGGTGGCCGAGCGGTTCTGGCACTACAGTCTGGAACCGCGCAACCCTACGGTCGCAGGTTCGAATCCTGCCTCGGGCATGGATGTGTGTGTTGTCCTTAGGTTAGTTAGGTTTAAGTAGTTCTAAGTTCTAGGGGACTTACGACCCCAGCAGTTGAGTCCCATAGTGCTCAGAGCCATTTGAACCATCTGGGTTACATGGATTGTACAAGCAAGGTAACTATTGCCGCTGCTGCTATAAAACTCGCTAACCCTTGAAGCTACTCTTCGGCTGGGCGCGTCCTGTAAGGCCGTGGCGTTTGTGTGCTCTTCATATAGAAGCCGCTGCTGCCGCGTTGTCGTCCTGGAGAGGGATCAGTCAGCGTGCTATAGGGTGACTTCTTCTCACAGCCGTCTCTTCTCTTTCATTCGCGACTGGCTTGCCAGCGCCTGACTTCACGCCATAACACTAACCATATAGATCGAAGAGCCAAAGAAACTGTTACTCCTGCCTAATGTCATGTAGGGCCCCACCGAGCCCGCAGAAGTGCCGCAACACGACGTGGCATGGACTCGACTAACGTCTCATGTAGTACATGATTGTGCAGGGCTGTCCATAAATCCGTAAGAGTACGAGGGGGTGAAGAGCTCATGTGAACAGCACGTTGCAAGGCATCCCAGATATGCTCAATAATGTTCATGTCTGGGGAGTTTAGTGGCCAGGCAACTGTTTAAACTCAGTTGAGATTTCCTGGAGCCACTCTGTAGTAATTCTGGACTAATAGGGTGTCGCATTGTCCTGCTGGAATTGCCCGAGTCTGTCTGAATGCACAGTGTACATGGATCGATGCAGGGTGATCAGTCAGGATGCTTACGTATGTGTCACCTGTCAGAGGCGTATGTAGATGTATCAGGAGGTCCTATATCGCTCCCACTGCATATGCGACACCATTACAGAGCCTCCACGAGCTTTAACAGTGCCCTGTTGACATGCAGGGTCCATGGATTCATGAGGTCGTCTCCATAGCCATACACGTTCATCCGCTTGATACACTTTGAAACGAGACTCGTCCAACCAGGCAACATGTTTCCATTCATCTACAGTCCAATGTCGAAGTCGACAGGCCAAGGCAAGGGGCGTAAAGCTTTGTGTCGTGCAGTCATCAAGGGTACACGAGTGCGCCTTCGGCTTCGAAAGCCCATATCGATGATGTTTCGTTGAATGGTTCACACGTTGACACTCGTTGATGGCCCAGAATTGAAATCTCCAGCAATTTGCGGAAGGGTTGTACTTCCGTCACGTTGAGATATTTTCTCCAGCCGTCGTTGGTCCCGTTCTTGCAGGATCTTTTTCCGGCCGCAGAGAGGTCGGAGATTTGATGTGTTACCGCATTCCTGATATTCACGGTACACTCGTGAAATGGTCGTCCGGGAAAATGCTCACACCACTGCTACCTCGGAGATGTGTTCCGTCGCTCGTGCGCCGACTGTAACACCACTTTCCAACTCACTTTAATCTTGATAACCTATCATTGTAGCGGCAGTAACTGATCTGTCAACTGCGCCAGACACTTGTTGTCTGATGTAGTTGTTGCCGACTGCAGCGCCGTATTCTGCCTGTTTACATATCTCTGTATTTGATACGCGTGCCTATATCAGTTTCTTTGACGCTTCAGTGTAATTAAGATATGTTCCGGCAGTTACATCAGATGGCATCTGTTTAGTGGTTCTTATTCCTGGAATGGAAATGTAATAGTGCTTGGTGATGGCTGAGAGCTGCAGGTGGTCCTCAGAGCTTATCCTAGATATGATGTATAAACTTCATTCATCATATTACTTCTTTATAGGTATCCATTGTAAAACATTGTGACAAGACGTGCTGTAGTTGCAGTTTGTTAATTTAACCGAATTTCAGCAAGTAGGAATTGTGGTGACATAGTTCCCTATAGAGAATGTGTGTGAAAAGCAATTAAGGAAATCCTTCGGCAGTATTCAGTTCAGAGATCTAGATGGTAAATGCATGTTCGTACATTCAGCGTGGAGATAGCCATCGTGAATAGCAGCTCCTCACGGATGGTCATCATCGTCCCTGAAATGTGAACCAATTGCACTTCAGGAAAACCGGAGATGTGGCATGTACTTTAACTTTATGTCTTTGAAACCTATCGTTCATTCGAGCACTAAAGACAGAAGTTTCGCCGTTCTATCCACACTAGGAAATCGACACCAATTAATTTGTTGATTGCGTAATATTCCGGATCAGAAGCAAAGTGCGAAAGCTTTGTTGTTCTGTGTATTGAATCAGCTACATACCATCCAACGAACTCTGCAGATGACATGATGTTCGCTGAGTAAAAACGGCAACAAAAAAAGCGTACAGAAAGTATGTCGCAAACAGCGACAGTAATTCTCAAAAACATGCTGTGACATGCAATAAATAAGATAAAAAAAACCACTGACGATGGTGATATTTGTCGCCGAAACTAGTCTGGGAGAATAAAGAAGTAAACGAATAACAAGGTGTTGTATCAAGGCGGACTCAATTTCTCATAGTGTTGTTTTTAATTTGTCTTTTTCCATGATCTTTAAACGTCATTATTGGGTACCATATTGCGTTAGATAACTTTGCGTAATTTTGAATCCGGATTCTATTAACACCTCCATTCATTTATGTATATCCTAATCACGATTTTGTTGACTGCAATAAAAGATGGCGTACAGACCTATTGATATAACCTTAGTTTTACTGAAAACATTCAATATTTAGTTGCATACTATATCTGGAAAACATCGTCACACAATGAAAAGTGAAGGGCAATATCGGTGCGAATGTGGAGTACTAATTTCAGATCTTTCATCCACGACAAACATTTAGTGTGCCGGCGAACTGTTGACAAACCATACAAGTAATAGAAGAGACTACAATTTAAACATTTGGGCATTAGTTGACATATGAAATTTAAGAAATAGTGCTTGCTTTCAAAAGAAATTTTTAACTGTAACTATTAGAATTCAGTCTAATGCAGCACTAAGTTCTGAATGTGTATGTCAAACTAAAGTGATAAAAAACTAGTTAGGTATCCATATAGTTAAAATGCTTTTTTGGACATAAGACTGTATGAAGCGCATTTCTTCTCCTTACTTGGCTCTATAGCTCATGATGAACCTAGGCCTCTTCTACAATTTCCTTCCATTTGTCTCGGTCCTTTACCAATACTCTCCTGTTTCTATAGCCGATCTTCCTAAGATCTTAGATTACTCCATCTTCCCATCTGGCTCTTGGTCGACCGCGTCCACTCTCGCCTCCTGGCTTTCCTTGTAATATTCTTGTTGGTACTTCTGTATCATTTATGCGAGCCACATGTCCCGCCCACCTCAGTCTGGATGATTTCACTATCCTTCTGATGGGTTGGTCTTTGTATATGATATACAACTCATGGTAGCATCTCCTCCTCCATCTTCCTCTTTCATAGGTTGGGTCGATAATTCGTCTAAGTACCTTTCCTTAAAATGCATCCAGTGATTCAATATCTGTAGTTGTTAATGTCCTGGCTTTCAGAGGCATATGTATGCACTGGTCGTATAAGTGATTTATAGATAGTTAATTTAGTGGTACGAGTCAGGATAGAAGTCTTGTTAGGGCAAAATAGGCTCTATTGGCTAGTATTAATCTCTGCTTCATTTCATAGGAGGTATCATTTAGATGCGTTAACAGTAGAACCCAGGTACTTGATATGTTCAACTCTCTCAAACGTATAATTAATTGCCCATTGTTATTGCATTTGGCATATTTTCTCTATGTGCTTTTCCAGCTGTCATATATTTTGTTTTTTGTTCATTAATAATTAACCCCATGTTCCTACTAGGCTTTTCGAGAGCTGTAAATGTCTGTTCCATTGCTTTTTGGGTTCTTGCTATTATATCTATGTCATACGCGTAGGCCAGTATCTTCACTGATTTATAGAAGATCGTGCCCCTAATCAGAAGGTTCGGGTTTCTCATCACCTTCTCCAGGGCGGCATTAAAGAGAAGACATGTCGATGCATCCCCTTGTCGCACTCCGATTTTAATATTCAATGTATTGGCCATCATTCCTCCTATTCTTACATTACCTTGTGTTCTGCTCATTGTCATTCTCACCAGCCTTACTAACTTTCTCGAGATTCCCAGTTCATCTAGAGCTTGATATAACTGCTCTCTATTAATACTATCATGAGCTGCTCTGAAATCTATAATGAGGTGATGCGTGTCAACCCCGCATTCGTTTGATTTTTTTCCAGGATTTGTCCTAAGGTGAATATTTGATCTATAGTTGACTTCCCAGTAAGAAATCCGCGTTCGTACTGCCCCGTCTCCCTCTGTATGGCTGGGAGTATTCTGTCGAATAGCATATTATAATGAAGCACATTTGCGTCTGTGTAAATTACATTGTTCTTCAGTTCGATTACATTTATGCACTAGCTGGAGAAGGTCCACTTAGTTTGGTCTACATTTTGATTTACTGTATGATAACATTTCCGATTATATTAAAACATTTCAGAACATCTTGGAAAAAAACATACAAAAAACCGTAAAAATGTATTTCAGGCCCAAAAATACCCTCGAATGCTCAAAATACTCGCAAGAACTTTTAAAATCCACGTAAGTACTCAAAACTCAACAATATCCTTATCCTTGCTGTGTGTCTCATTGGATCTTGTCCTTTAATTTAATAAACTTTTTCGTGTGTTAATTTTTCTCTCAATCTATGGATTCTCTTTCATTGTGAAGCTAAACGTAGTTCCCGCTTCTCGTCTGTTTCATTTCTTCGTTGTCCTTTCTGTTCCATTCTTTCCAGTTCACCATGTGGCAAGAACACTTCCTCTTTTATATTTCAGCATCCTGTTAAATATTTACGTTACCTACACACTAAAATTCCGCTTAGTACTCTGTCACTACTTTACACATTTCACTTTCAATTTACTTTCGTCCACTCTAATTAATTTTCAATAGGACACTGGCGCATGTGTCTCGTCATCGCCTGTATACTGGGCGCTATGGGTTTCAGTGCTGATGTTCTGGTCGTTGGTACCTTAATATATGCCCACCTCAGTGTGTTATTGGTTATTACCTGCGTCTGCAAACCTTCCCGCGGACACGTCACATAATTTACTACCTGATGTTTCTGCACGGTCGTACCTGCCCCACTAAGTGGACCGTCCGCAACTCGTGGTCTCGCGATCGCGTTCTCGCTTCCCGAGCATGGGGTCACAGGTTCGATTCCAAGCGGGGTCAGGGATTCTCACCTGCCTCGGGATGACTCGGTGTTTGTGTTGTCATCATCATTCATGAAACTGGCGAGATTGGACTGAGCAAAGGCTGGGAATTTCTACGGGCGCTGATGACCGAGCAGTTGAGCGCCCTACAAACCATCATCATCACTAAGTGGACTGTCCGTATATGCTAACCGTTTTGCATTAACGTGTGCAAAGTTCAGCACTTGACCTGCTGCCCAGACGAAAATAAGCAGTAATAGCGTCTCTTGCCACATGTACGTGGAGGTACAAACAAAGCCACAATATATACTACACCTCATAACTACCATTATTAGTCTGCAAATGAAAATACTAATGCAGTGTTATTCAGTATACTGCCCTCAGTCACTAATAAAAACATCTGCACTTATAACGTGCGTGTCCTTCTGATGTGGAATGTATTCCCACCACAAGAGAATAATGGAACAATCGAGAACAACGTGGAACATCCGCGAACACACTACAGGTAGACATACTCAGAAGTTCCGGAAATTCTAAATCATTCTGGAAAATTCAAGAACTGTCTTGAACCTTTTGGAAGAGTCTATAACATTCTCGAACATTCCAGAAGGAACACTGTGGCCAGTCTCGTCCACTTTGTCATTTGATTCCCGGTTGTTTCTCCGACTTCCCTAAGAAGTGCATTGGTGGAATGTTAATTTTTGTTATGCATATCTTCGAACAGAAACCCTGCAGTTATCACTGGAGCCCTTCTTCATCGATGGTGGTTTGAAGCCTAGACAACCAAATCACAAAACCGTCAGAGGACTTTTGGGATGGGTCACGGTGTTATAGCGGCACGCACAGACATACCACTCTTATTTACATCTTACTAAGGAAGATCGTGGGTGAATTTATCAGTTTAAAAATATGTTTTACAGCATACTAAAACATAAACATACGTCATATATGAATAAAAGCAAAATGAAAGTACACTTCGTGGTACTTCCAGGCAGATTGAAACTATGTCCTCGACCGAGACTAGAACTCGGGACATTTGTCTTTCGCAGGCAAGTGCTCTGCCGACTGAGCTACCCAGTCATGACTTATTACGTGTTCTCACAGCTCTACTTCCGTCAATACCTCGTCTCCTACCTTCCAGACTTTACAAAAGTTATCCTGCGGCTGTGGCAAAACCATGCCTCCGCAATATCCTTTCTTCCATGAGTGCTGTTTTGCAAATTTCGCAGGAGAGCTTCTGTGGAAGTTAGGATATGAGGTAATGGCGGATGTAAAGCAATGAAGAAGGCTCCTTGTAACTCGTGCTTTCGTAGCTCAGTGGTAGAGCACTTGTCCGCGAAAGACAGAGATCCCGAATTCGAGTTTCGACCCGGCACACTGTTTTAAATTGCCAGGAAGTTTCACATCAGCGCACACTCCGATGCAGAGTGACAATTTCATTCTGATAATACATCCAGTCACCCGCAGCGCCCATAATTACTTGGAATCTCTGAGGCACGCTTAAAACCAAGTTTTCCACAAATCCATGTGGAAGGGACTCCCAAATGGGCCGAATTTGTGTTGACAGCTGTTTCAAGGTGAATTTTGTTAACGCTTGACGCTGTGTTAAGAATTAGTTCGCCGACAAAAGGTTAATGCTCATTTATTTTCTTTTGTAGTCACTTTACCGAATGAGCCACTTTCTTCAAAGTCATCCCCTTTTTTAACCAATTTATTGCGTGGTTTCCTCTTTTATACAAATTACTTTAATTTCCCAACATATTTAGACGCCGCGGCATGTCTCATTTTCGGACCTCTGAGGTGACTACAGAGAACCCCAGTCTCAGAACGCCACGTGTAAGCTACACTCATACCCCTTCTTGTGTATCTCAGTTAAGAATTCAAGGTAAACTCTTGCCTTACGGACATATCATGAAAGACGAAGTGTCCTTCTCTTGGGGTGAAAAAGAACTAAGGCCATACCTCTTACCATCTGTGTGTAATGCCAACCACACACTTACGCAACTGAATATCGTCACTGGAAAGGAAGCTTAGTGTTTAAGAGGAAGCAAGATACAAAAGCTTGGCATAATGAAAACAGTAATGTGCAGGGCGACGTATATTTTAGCTTTTATGACAAAAAAGAAGTAATACCGATTTTTTAAAAACGAAAAAGATTGTGATAGCTAAATGATTCAATTACAGTCTCCATATTAAAGTAATACAATCCAATGGCAAAGATCTTACTACTCATAAAAAATTATCTATTGACGAAATCAAAGCTAATAAAAGTCAAATAGTCAGCAAGCTAAGCTTGCCGTCAAAGGGAGTAAAATCATTAATAGAATTAGTAATGATTTTACTAATTCTATTAATGAAAATTGAGGTTTTAATTAAGAATACCCAACCGATTGAAGAAATTGTCTGCTCACCGTACACAGATGTGCTTTAAAATATGGTCATTATAGTTCCGATTTACAATTTTGTAATATGTGCATGCGACGATCTGTGTATCACAGAGACTGATATCGTTTACAGTCGAAAAAGGTGACACGCCTGACATGTACAGGTTATGTAGACGTGCACAATATGTTTACATATTTTTTTCTGATTTACCGTGAGCAAACAGTTTTTTGTGTTATCGACATAGGTATGCAGTCATTCCTTGTTTATCCTTGTAAGTAGGCTGTTTAGGTATTCTTATTGGTAGCGCCACGTAGCGCTCTGTATGAAAATCACTGGCTGTGCTGTGTGCATTCTGTGGCTAGTTTGCATTGTTGTCTGCCATTGTAGTGTTGGGCAGCTGGATGTTAACAGCGCGTAGCGTTGCGCAGTTGGAGGTGAGCCGCCAGCAGTGGTGGATGTGGGGAGATAGGTGGCGGAATTTTGAGAGCGGACGATCTGGACGTGTCTCATTAAGAAAGAGTAAATTTGTAAGACTTGATGTCATGAACTGATATATATAATATGACTTTTGAACAATATTAAGGTAAATACATTGTTTGTTCTCTATCAAAATCTTTCTTTTGCTAACTATGCCTATCAGTAGTTAGTGCCTTCAGTAGTTTGAATCTTTTATTTAGCTGGCAGTAGTGGCGCTCGCTGTATTGCAGTAGTTCGAGTAACCAAGATTTTTGTGAGGTAAGTGATTTGTGAAACGTATAGGTTAATGTTAGTAAGGGCCATTCTTTTGTACGGATTTTTGAAAGTCAGATTGCGTTGCGCTAAAAATATTGTGTGTCAGTTTAAGCACAGTCATGTATAATTGTTCAAAGGGGACGTTTCATCCTCTGTCTCAGACTCCACTGATGGTAGGCTATATGTCCAAATATCGGTGTGATAAATAAAAACTGCCGAAGTGCAGCTTCTTGGTGTACAACAAGGAGTTCAGTGGAACACCTAACATACAAGAGTCTCACATTTCTATTCTTGCTTTAGCCACTACTATTCTTATTACGTGATACTGAGATTTCTTTGTGCTAAGCTGTCGAATAAACATTGACTAAATGCACTGAGATGTCTGATTTGCTTTTGTTTGAAGGATCTTCAGATTAACTTGAAAGCACGAAAATTCCAACGAATATCAACGGCTGATAAGAACAGTACACTTCTATATTACAGTTCAAACAATTCAATAATTTCCGTCTAGACGCGAGTATTCTACAGGAGTTTGGTTCAAATTATGCTCCGGAAATTACAGTTTACTTTTCCCACAGATTCCCTTCATCGGATTTTGTGAGTTCTTTGTTTCTTCAGAAAGCAAATTTCCGATCTCTTCCCCTATTTATGTATTGCGTTCGTCTGTGTAAAGGGGTGCTGTTCCGCTGGAGTTCTCGAACTGGCGATGAATTTCCTTTATTTCTGAAACGTGTGAGATGATATTTCATATCATAGAACAAATGAAGCCTTTCGCAGTCGGTTGTCGGTACGGTGACTGCAGCCGGCTCATTACTCTAGCGGAACAGGTTTTCCTCTCCCCTCAGTGCTCGAGCGCGACCTCATTTGTGTATTGCGCGGTGCATCTGTTCTGTCGCGGCGTGAGCCAAACTTTTTCTGCCGGGGTAATTAGGTCCTTTAGTTTTATATTTTGGGAGGAACTCTGTTGTCCCGCGTCTCCCTCTGACGAAAGTTACGTGTGAGTAAATGTGGCACGACACCATATTGATTTCGCATGACTGCTCTCCCGTCGACGATATTGCAAGTGGAGGTCTTCAGAACAAATAGAATCAGAAGCCAACGCACAGCGAAGGACCTATGGGAAATTTCTCACATTAGCGTTATCAGCGTGCAGGTGAATGTGGGTTGAGAATTTATGAAAACACTTGATGCTACTACTACACTCTCCAATCACATTAGTGTGACCACCTGTCAAAAGTGTGACTAACCACCTGTTGCAATGCGGACCGCTGCCACGTGTGCAGGAAGAGGATCATTAAAGTTGTGAAACGTACCAAAAGGAGGATGGAGCCATGCTGACTGCAGTGCCCTGACTAGCTGCACTAGGTTTCTTGGTTGAGAATTAATGGCACGTTGCGGGCTTTCAAATAAGATGTGGCCTCAACTACGTACCCTCGGACTCAGAGTTGCAATACTAAAAGTTTTGGCCGGTTTCGTTGTCTAACGGTTGGGATAGGTAGTTGCCGCACTACAGGCAAAATACTGCTGAGTCTACTGTGTACGATTAGAATACACACATGAGCCGAGTGTTCGAAGGTTTCTATCACTCGGCAATTGCGAATTATGAACATAACACATAAATTTATAAATGAAAGATTGCAGGTACTATCTTAACGACTTGTAATGAAGTAGAAGTACTTTTGAGGATACGGTGTGTTTCTGCAAAACACTTATTGGTGTCGATGGTCCAGCAATTACATGAAATATAAGTTGAATGACAGGGAAAGAATAGATTCCTACTGCACGTAATTAGTTATGAACAATATTGTAACTCACGAGATATTCACTTCTAAACGCACATTACGTGTTCACTGTAGAAGCCACGGAAATCTCACCAGTTCACAAGTCCACACTCCGAAGTATTTCTGTCCCTTGCGACCACGCTAAAACCTCTCCACACTCCAAGTCTCTCTCGCGCCGTCGCGTCCAGCACTTCCCGTGCCCTGTACCATACTGGCCCGGACTTTTCTCCCGCTTCCATCCAGTCTCCCCATTCACGAGCGCTTTGATTGGCTAGAGCACTCACCCCATGTCTTCAAGCCAACGCACCCACACAAACATAATGAAACACATTCGAAATACTTGATTTACATTTAAATAGCTTGTAATTTAAAAAAAAAATATTCCTACAGCTGGGCCATAAACGCGCTCTAACACACATTATTAGATACATAAAACAATTAAATAAACATATATCAAAGGAATAGAACAAAAGGTAGGCAAGTAGCCTAATGTCTCTGTGCTTTCTGAAACACAGTAAATATTTAACCAATTTCTTCATGAATAGTGTACATCGGATATAAACAAAGACATAGAGGAATAAATATATTTATGAGCATGCTGCTACCGTTTTTTCGTGTCACTGTGGAGTACTGATGACCTAACACAATTAGTAATAATCGGCTACTTTGACCTTCAACAACTCATATACTGTTCAAGTCACATGCCTCTAATTCATGTCAATTTAGTTTTACAGTAATAGCTTTCTAAAGAGACACTGATCGACGAAATCGGATGAACTATGAACTGTTAGATTTAGTAAATTCGTTAATGGGTGTTACTTGTATAATTTATAGTCAGATTCTAAACTTTAAACTAATAAAGATACTGAAAATGTGACTACACCATCAGAAACGTCGTCCAAATAATGGTAATGTACATGTTTCTTTTCATGATTCATATGGCTACTACTAATTTCTATATGATCTGTGAAATGTCTGCCATTAAGGTTTCACAAAGTCCACCATCTTTGGCACTCCTGGCGTGTCTCCTTCATCGACACAGCCACATGGCTTGACCACACGCTGGGGCCACCCCTTATGCTCAGCTAACGTTCGGCACCACATGGTTGCTGACGAGCCCCGGCTTGCCGAGAGGCCCGTGTGGCCACGCCAACTCCGAACTTAGAATATTTCCGGGGCGCCACAACTCGCCCCTTACCTCACAATGTACAGCCCGATAGAGGTGGACTAATGGATTCCCGATTCGGTTTTAATATGGTAGGTTTGAAGGCCAGAGGAGTACGGTAAACTCATCCTCGTGCTCTTTGAACCAATCGTGTACACTTCGAACTACGTGACTCATTGCATTGTCCTGCATTAGACATCGTGCCAAGGTAAAATAAACTGTCTTTAGGCATGGACGTGATATCCAGGAATAGATGCATACTTCTGTTGATCCGTTGTGCCTTTCAGAATTCACTCAGGGAATTCCACGAAAACATTCGCTTAACAATAATACTCCCTCCTCCGACCAGGACTCTTCTGACGATTGTTATTCGGTGTTCGCTTTCAGACGTTTTACGCCAGTGGAGCATGAAAGGTGTTTCATCTGAAAAAGTCACGTCTCGCCACTCAATGTACGTCCAGTTGCCCTATTGGCGTGCAAATTCCAGCCTTCGTCGCCGATGAATGGCATGCAGCGTGAGAGCAAGAACTAGGTGTCTGCTGTGCAGACCCATATGAAGCAACATTAGCTGAGCGGCCATTGAGGTGTCACTGTGGGAAACGCCTTGTTTCATCTGGGCGGTCAGTTTCTCATATCGCACGTCCGTTCGCCCGTACGGATTTTTGCAGCTGTCGTTCATCCCTGTCATTTATGGCGCGTGGTGCACCACAGATGCCTCGGCCCCGGTTTTGGACAGCGCCATTTCGCCACGTACGATATCCTTCAACCATAGTAGCACACTGAGACTTCGGACTTACGGAAGGCATGAGCAGGTGTGGACGGAGCCTAATCAGTTGCCATTGATTGCACAGTAAACATGTACAGTTTATTTAAGGAAATACTTTTTTAAAACAATCATTTAAAAAAAAAATTGATTGTAACACAAGCTACACTGGCGGCTGAAGGTCTTATTACGAAAGAATTCAAAATTGTCGGCTGAAGGCCACAAGCAATACTTCAGAACAATTAGCGGTTGAAGGCCTGAATTACAAGTGAGGAATACAACTACATGTTGAAAACGCCTAAATAATTTTTAAAATAAACATAAAAAAATTGACTGTAACACAAGCTACACTGACGGCTGAAGGCCTTATTAAGTAAGAATTCAAATTATTTGTCGGCTGAAGGCCACAAGCAATAAGAATAATTTAAACAAACTATTATTTTTAAACAATTGACACAATCAGGCCAAATAAAGGAGGGAGTCATCCACAGACAGTGCTTCAAGGGTCGACCTGGGAAAGTCCCTCAAACGCAAGTAAGGTGAGACAGGCAGCCCAGTGTTATACTCACTTAACAGCATGGCAACTCAAACCAGTCACAGTTAAACGCAATACCAACACTCTCACAAATCTACCTAACGTCCGATGCCCAATACAACGATGGAATAACTCACGCCAGGCAGACCGGTGGACTGCACTCTCGACATCGTAAAACGACAATCATTATACAAAGGAACATGTTCAAACGCAAGTGTAGTCCGACGTAATCACAACAAGTTGCCTTCACGAATCCAGTACGCAGACAGCGTTAAAATGACTGCTCATTCAAAACCACACTAGTTACGCACGGATCCGCGAAAACAATACCACAGACAACTCAAATAATACTAAGACCAGTCACTGTGGAGCAACAAGGACGAATTACAAGTCGACACAAAGACAGAGAACCCAGAAGCGATCGGAAGACCAAATACGCGTCGCCCGTTGAGACGACCTACCGCACGACCAACCAACGCTCGTTCCCGCTCAAGTCAGGCACGGAAAGGTCCCAGTATGAATCGTCGACTGACAACTTATTGCCATGAGGTCACTTCGACGGACGGAGACACACATACCAGTGAAGGCTGCACTACTGGAATATAAGGATCCATTCAACTTAAACTCTCTGAATCCGGTCCTTGACTTGGTCGTGCTCTCTCACGACCACATCCTTGCGTCGGGTGAGTACTGGCGCTGTGCGGACTTCACTGCTGCTCCGTCCCAACTTAACTGAACTCCGACACACGACGACCTGGAAATACTAGAGGTCGCTCCAAGGATAGTACCACAGTACTCGCTATTGATAAACGGCGTTGCTGCCACTCACGGACAGACAAAGCGAAAAATCGTAGTGGCGCCAGTAAAAAGCACTAAGAAAACGAGAGGTCACAATCCGAATATACGACGTTAACCTGTCAACGGCACAAACACGAGCCGCAGCACGGCTCACACACGAACGGTTTACAAACATACCCGTTTCAAGATTGCTTTCATCCTTGAGGTGAAAGCCAGTGGTCACGCCATTTTGGATGGCAGACAAATAGCTCTGTTCCCGCAATACAATCATTGCACTGTTTACCGCGCCCCCCTTACACGCTTTATGTATCCTGTCTGCTAGTGCTGCCACCTGTCTTCTGTGAGTTACTTCACGTTGACGTCGAACATAGACTATGGTCACATTAGTGTGTCTGGACCGTGTATGACTGCGCTCATAAATATCATTTAGAATTGTGACAGCCTCACTGTCTGCAAGTTGGCTCACTTAAAATACAGGACTGTTATTCAGATTTGGATTTAAATCCCGTCCGGCTATCCAAGTCCTGGAGTGCCCCCATTTCCGTAAAGAGCTTTCCTTCACCATCGTTCAATCTCTAGACTGCACCAAGCATTTGAGCAGCCTGGACATTTTCCGACATTCATGTTCCATCCACAACATGATCTGGACAGGGATCTGCATGGTACGAAACGTGGCAACTGACCAAGGATTGAAGAAAGTGTGAGGTCCTTGTGACATCTCGTTTTGTCTCGGCTCGATGGTGATGGTTGTCCCAGTCGAGATGACGTACGACGGCAGACAAAGAGCTCTGTTCCCGCAACACAATCATTGCACTGTTTACCGCGCCCCCCTTACACGCTTTATGTATCCTGTCTGCTAGTGCTGCCACCTGTCATCTGTGAGTTACTTCACTTTGACGTCGAACATAGACTATGGTCACATTAGTGTGTCTGGACCGTGTATGACTGCGCTCATAAATATTATTTAGAATTGTGACAGCCTCACTGTCTGCAAGTTGGCTCACTGGTAAAATACAGGACTGTTATTCAGATTTGGATTTAAATCCCGTCCGGCTATCCAAGTCCTGGAGTTCCCCCATTTCCGTAAAGAGCTTTCCTTCACCATCGTTCAATCTCTAGACTGCACCAAGCATTTGAGCAGCCTGGACATTTTCCGACATTCATGTTCCATCCACAACATGATCTGGACAGGGATCTGCATGGTACGAAACGTGGCAACTGACCAAGGATTGAAGAAAGTGTGAGGTCCTTGTGACATCTCGTTTTGTCTCGGCTCGATGGTGATGGTTGTCCCAGTCGAGATGACGTACGACGGCAGACAAAGAGCTCTGTTCCCGCAATACAATCATTGCACTGTTTACCGCGCCCCCCTTACACGCTTTATGTATCCTGTCTGCTAGTGCTGCCACCTGTCATCTGTGAGTTACTTCACGTTGACGTCGAACATAGACTATGGTCACATTAGTGTGTCTGGACCGTGTATGACTGCGCTCATAAATATAATTTAGAATTGTGACAGCCTCACTGTCTGCAAGTTGGCTCACTGGTAAAATACAGGACTGTTATTCAGATTTGGATTTAAATCCCGTCCGGCTATCCAAGTCCTGGAGTTCCCCCATTTCCGTAAAGAGCTTTCCTTCACCATCGTTCAATCTCTAGACTGCACCAAGCATTTGAGCAGCCTGGACATTTTCCGACATTCGTGTTCCATCCACAACATGATCTGGACAGGGATCTGCATTGTACGAAACGTGGCAACTGACCAAGGATTGAAGAAAGTGTGAGGTCCTTGTGACATCTCGTTTTGTCTCGGCTCGATGTTGATGGTTGTCCCAGTCGAGATGACGTGCGACGGCAGACAAATAGCTCTGTTCCCGCAATACAATCATTGCACTGTTTACCGCGCCCCCCTTACACGCTTTATGTATCCTGTCTGCTAGTGCTGCCACCTGTCATCTGTGAGTTACTTCACGTTGACGTCGAACATAGACATTTAAGAATACCCTTTATTACTGTAAAACATTTATTGGTGTCGATGGTCCAACAATAAAATAAAATATGAGTTGAGTAACAAGGAATTAATATATTCCTACTTCACGCAATTAGTTATGAACAACAACATAGCTCGCGACATATTCACTCTAAACGGATACTACGCCTTCACTGCAGTAGCCACGAAAAATCTCTCAAGTAAATAAGTCTGCACTACGACATATTTCTATCTCCTGCGACCACGTGCAAACTACTCCACTCTCCAAGTCTTTCCCGCGACTGTGCGTCCGTCTCGCTGTAGTGTCCAGGACTCTCACGTGTCCTGTCCCGTACTGTCCAGAACTCCCCTATCCTCTCTCGAAACGATGCTCCTCCCCCACTTCCATACAGTCTCTCCACGTGTCCTTTTTTGGAAAGATCGCTGTGATTGGCTAGAGCGCTCCTGCCCTGTCTCCAAGCCAACGCACACTCACCAACATAATGAAACACATTCGAAATACTGGATTTACATTTAAATAACTTGAAATTAAGTAAGTATTCGTGTGGCTGGGCCATAAACATGCTCTAACACACATTATTAAATACACAAACAAATTAAATTAACATATATCAAAGAAATGAAACAGAAGTAAGCCTGTAGCCTAATGTGTCTGTGCTTTCTAAAACACAGTAGATAATTTATCAATTTCTTCATGAACAGTATATATCGGCTATAAACAAAGACATAGATGAATAAATAAATAAATAAATATATATATATATATATAATATCATATATATATGGGCATATTATATATATATATATATATATATATATATATATATATATATATATATATATATATATATATGCTGCTGTTAATTCGTGTAACTGTGGAGTACTTATGGCCTCACGTGATCGATAGTAACTGGCCGCTTTGACCTCCAATAACTCATTTATTATTCAAATTACAAGCTTTTAATTTATAATAATTTAGGTTTACACTAATATCTTTCTAAAGACACGTCGATCGACAAAATCGGACGAACTGTTTAGATTTTGGAAATTCGTTGCTGGGTGTTACTTGTATAATTTATCGTCAGATACTAAAATTCAAAATAACAAAAATATTGAAAATCGGATTACACTGTCAGAATCATCATGCAAATAATGGTAATGGACATGTTCCTTTTTGAAGTATCATGATTCATCTGGCTATTATTAATTGCAATAAGACCTGTGAAATGTCTGCCATTAAGGTTTCACAAAGTCCGCCATCTTTGGCACTTCCGGCATGTGTCCTTCATCGACACAGCGCCACCATGGAATTCCCAGCCACGCGGTCTGCTGGACCACGTGGTCCGACCGTTGTGCGGCATCAAGCGGTTAGTAACGAGCCGCGGCTTGCCGAGTGGCCCGAGTGGTGGCCGCCAACTCTGAACTTAAAATACTTCCAGGGCGCCACAGCTCGCCCGTTACCTCACACACTCCGCCATGTACTGTACGTGGAGTGTATTAATGTAGACGTAATAAGTCAAATTTCTTCTGTATCAAGCACAAAAAAAGAAGACGGAAGATTAGAATTGAACTCCCTGTGGACAGTTCGGTCGTTTGAGACGGAGCATATGCTCAATTAGATCATTCCAACATTTGCCTTAAGCGATTAACGGAAATCATGCGAAACGTAAACCTGTTTCATAGGACGGAGATGTGAACCGTAATCCTTTCGAATGCGAGACGATTGTGATAACGACTACGCCATCTCGCTGACTTTCTCAACTCCACATAATATGTATAATGGTGTGTATACCTTAGAGCAGGGGCGGGCAGGAATCCTGCACATGTGCGGTGCACTTGCACGCGTGCAGTTAACAGGTGTTCCGTGTGCACACAGGGGCAAGCTGGCCACCCGCTTATCTCCCATCCCCACCATACCTTCTGTCCGCTCCTTCCTCTGTAATGCGTTTTGTTTCCTAGCTTGCTTTGTTGAGTGAATGAGTAAGTTTAGTAGGAGTACTTGAAAGAAATCATGGTTTGAAAGAGTACCTATTACCTACGATATGTTTTATTTAATTATCACAGGTGGAGTTTACAATACGTTTAATATCTGGAACAAAATTTCTACATACAGACAAACAGAAACAGTTACGTAAATTTTCATCACTGATGTTTGCTCTTAACCGAGACTTATTAATTCAGCAAATGGTTTTCCAGCTCTCGCTATATTAAGCGCAGTCTTATAACTTGCACATACCGCTTGGCTATTATTGTTGTCGTCCTGAAAACTTGAAAACAGTGCTCCATAAAATTTTAGATCAGTTAGATGAGAGACATGACGAGAGAAAATCGCAGATCTCTCATGACAACAGCAACTACGACAAATTCAAATGGCTCTGAGCACTATGGGACTTAACTTCTGAAGTCATCAGTCCCCTAGAACTTAGAACTACTTAAACCTAACTAGCCTAAGGACATCACACACATCCATGCCCGAGGCAGGATTCGAACCTACGACCGTAGCGCTCGTGCGGTTCCGGACTGTAGCGCCTAGAACCGCTCGGCCATTCCGGCCGGCAGTTAATTTGTCACTTTTCACTTCTATGTTATCCGAAGAATCAGATAATGCCACAAATACACTTTGGATGTCCATTAAATGATGTACGCGATACGAAGAATTAAAGTTGAATTAGAGTTTATTGTTCTTCGTAATTATTTGTTTCTACATGAGCACACAGACGGACTTTCATTCAGGGAATTGCGTCTGTTAGCATCAGCAATTCTGACTTTGACGATAGTTTCTGACATCGCGGCACTATTGTTAAGTTCTTCGTGACTGCGTTTATCTGTTGCCTACTCAAGTCTAATAATCTAGTTTATGTCGGCGATCAGTCTCTTTCTGTGTCCTTTGATGTTCGTGACTATTAAGCATCACGAAGGCTAAGTCCCATCACAAATCAGGAACCCACGAGTTCTTTTTCTGTAATATATATCAACTATCCCTTTATCTGTCTAAGCGATGAAGATGATTTTACTTCAGTCCGACTTCTGGCTAATACTTCCAACCGTAAAACTCTTAAGCTTCCGCTCTTAAAATGCGTACTACTATTGCAAGGGTACAAGAGAAAAGTGAAGTTAACATCTCCAATTTCGAGTTACATTGCAGTCACAGCGAACTGACAGCTCGATGCGGCTAGAACTTTCTTCTAGGATAAATGTTACCTTTGGTTAATTTACGGTCTGGGCTTTAATCTTCGTAAATAACAATTTTTTGGAAATCCTTCTTTAACGTTTCTGTTTCGTATCATATGGTATTCTTTCATTCAGTTCTTTCTTTATGATAAGCATTAGTATTTACATAACATTCTTGTCAATCAAACTGTCAAGAGTGTAAATTTTGTTGACAGTTGCTCTCATCACTGTCAGGATGACTGATTTTTCTATTTCTTTTTGCGACAAAAGGTTGTTCATTAAGGGTTCTATAATTGGGGTGTTACATCATCCACATACATACTAAAAAAGAAATTCGGTTAA
Source organism: Schistocerca serialis cubense (assembly GCF_023864345.2). Taxonomy (NCBI): domain Eukaryota; kingdom Metazoa; phylum Arthropoda; class Insecta; order Orthoptera; family Acrididae; genus Schistocerca; species Schistocerca serialis. The sequence goes on along the minus strand of NC_064642.1, from coordinate 109,183,474 downwards.
ATTTCGGTGATACAATAAACCACACAAATTTAAATGTTGTCGATTCAAGAAAGGACCTAGATATTACAATCACAGACGTATTAAAGTGGAAACATCAAAAATATGTAGAGGAGACGTGTCGAAAATTGCTTTTTATCAGCAACACACTTGCAAGGAGTAAGAGAGTGTCTACATCAGCATTGTCCTGGCGTACGGTATGTAATTCTTACCAGATTCGATTGACGGATGACAAAGAGAAAGTTCAAACTAGAATGGTCTTTTTGTATTATCATGAAATATAGGAGAAAGCGCCACGAAAATATGGTAACTGCGTTGAGGTGGTAATCATAAAAATTAATGCTGCTTTCGTTTCGATTAGCTTATTTAATGAAGTCACAACCACCAAGTTTCCCCCTTAAAATGTCGAAGTATACTGCTGATACACTGTTACATACAGAGAAATGATGGAAGTAATAAAATCAGAGGTACCAGATACCGGATGTCACAGGGGAAGATACAGGTCTTGACTTTTCCTATATTTTATTCTAGAGTGGAATGATAGAGGCTCTGAGCACTATGGGACTCAACATCTATGGTCATCAGTCCCCTAGAACTCAGAACTACTTAAACCTAACTAACCTAAGGAATGATAGAGAATTGGACAAACTTGTTCTATTAATCGTTAGACAAAAAGTTACATTTTAACTGCAGAGCAATCATGTAGATGTACATATCGTGCAAGCGACGGTTACTCGTTAGTATACGTAATTAGCTGTTATCAACGGCGGTACTCGCAGATCAGTAGTTTTGCTGCGATGAATAATGACGATTAAGTAAGCTGCTGTACGTGCAATAATGTCAGCTGCCCTGGTGTGTCTGCCTATTCAGATAAGCATAGTTTGTGGTGCGCACCCCTCCCCGCCAACTGACCCAGTGAATGACGATGCAGTATGCACAGTGGTACATGCAGCTGGGCGTAGGCAGGAGTTGCGTCTGTGCATTCTGCTGTTAAAGTAGCTACACACTACACAGCGTCTGCATTAGACAACAATTTTAAAAAAATTGACATGGTTTATGGTCAGTGATGTAAAAAAGACGTTGTATTCCATACTTTAACCTCTTGGTGATCGATTTTCTTTTTGACTTCCTAATGTCGCCTATGTTATTCCTCAGGGTTCCAGTTATCTCCATACCACATTTCATAGAAATTGTCGTGGAAACGTAACAGACAAACTTTAGTATGGATAAGGCGACCGTTACACCAGTAAACATAATCGGTGTAACTGTGAACATTCTATGAATACCAATATACTCGTATTATAGATTCTTACTCTTATTATAGAATCTTAACTGCTTCAACTGCTACAGATAAAGCTTATTTATTTTCTGCCACTCTCGAAATCACAGTGGTAGAGAATTCCCCAATCTATAAAACTTTAAACAACTTTATCAGGTCCTCTTACGGAATCGAAAGTGACAATGAAGGTAAGACACTCACACACATTCCACGTAAAAAAAAAAAAAAAGAAAAAAAAAAAAAGTGGTTTCGTAGAAGTCGGTATTTTACTTCTGTCCTGTATGTAGCACATTTATGACAGCTAAGACCCACCACAAATTGTGAACTCGAGTAACTGCGTTTCGCAGGAAGTGCGGACAGTATTGTGCGGGGCATGGAGATAAACTGGATGCTAAATGGAACTGTCAGGAGGTCTGAACGAAATCCCTGCACGCTTCATGCTACAGAATTCATAATATATTTAATATACAAAATGATACTCGTACATTACTAGCTAAAACTTCTAAGTAAATACTTACTAACACTCACCGGAAGTTTAATAAATAATTTATAGTGAACGGCGTTCGGAAAGTTGCTTTTGGGAATCAAACGATTCATCATACAACTAGTGTATCCACGTAGAGAAATAACAAATGGCTTCCATCGAATGTATATTTATTTATTTATATATACTTTGTATCTTTCATTCCTGTCGGCCCCGGTAGCTGAGTATTGCCGGCATGGTAGCTCAGCGTGTTCGGACAGAGGCTTAGCTTCCCTCTGTAAAGAACTGAGTCAACGGCTCAACACTGAACTTGAACGTGGTGTCATGGGACATCCGCACCGAACAAATGCAACGAACAAAAATCGAAAAAAAATGAGAACAATAAAAAAAGACTGGTCGGCGTGACGGATTGCCGTCCTACGGGCCCGGGGTTCGATTCCCGGCTGGGTCGGGGGATTTTTCTCCGCTCAGGGACTGGGTGTTGTGTTGTCTTCATCATAATTTCATCCCCATCCGGCGCGGAGGTCACCCAGTGTGGCGTCGAATGTAATAAGACCTGCACCGAGGCGGCCAGACGTAACCCGTAAGGGGCCTCCCGGCCAATGACGCCAAACGCTCATTTCCATTTCCACCTTTCATTCCTAAGGAAGAGGACGGAGCAGATTATTAACAAATTGTCGATTATTTTAACTTTGGCAAACTGCCTTTTGGCTTCTGTCTCGGGTTCTTCGGTTGACGTTTGGTGCTTTTTCGGACGTTATGTCGGCACGAGTGGCTGCCATTGTCAAAGATTCGCTCTCCATTGTTAGTGGTGGACTGCAGTCGAGTTCGCTGCTGCAGATGACATGTACCTGGCGCGCCAACGTCCAAGGGATTTTCCATGTTCATTTCCACTGCGGTTCTCCTGTTGCTAAGAGCAAAAGTCGTTCTCTACTGCACAGGAATCCAGGATTCGTCCACCCTTAGTCTTTCGTCTTTGTTGTTTGTTGTCATGTTTGTGTATTTATATAGCTTCTATGAACAAATCTCACATGAACAATCTAAATCAGGGTGGCCGGATGCGGGTGTGAACCGTCGTCCCGCAGAACGCATGTATTGACACCTTTCGGTTTGAAGAATAGAAGAGACTGACGTCGCAGGGTATCGCTCTTTTGCAACAATGCAGGGGAATATAGTAGGCACACGGTTTTTTCTCTTTATTGTAATTTTAACACCTTTATGAAAAGGTGGGCCGGCAGCGGCCCGTCTTTGCCGCTCTTCGGCCACAGGAAAAAACATACAGAAAACAAGAAGACACATAAACAAACATACATGGAGGATAAAAACAGAAACAGACATGAAAATAATTGAAGAAGTTCACGGATGCGCTGTTTGTATAAAGGAGTTCAGCACGGTACACAACGGAGACACAGAGTTCCACACGTGAACGGAAGAGCACTGAATGAAGACACTGAGTAATGGACAGGTAGACAAACACTATCACAGTGGCGAGGATCTCCAGCGCACTAAAACTTACTGTGCACACGAAAAAGATGGGAGCCTGCCAGAGGGGTGAGGGGAGGAGGGAGAGGGGGGAAGGTGGCAGTAGGTGAGAAGAAGGGAGGGGGAGGGGGGAGGGAAGGGGTGTGTGCGAAATCCCAGGGAGGGGGGAGGGGAGGGAGGGAGGAAGTGGGAGGAAGGGAGGAGGGAGAGAAGGGAAAGAGCGTGCCCTGGAGGAAAATACAGGAGGAGGAGGGGGAGGATCAAAGCTGGGAGGAGGAGTAGATGGAGAGGACGAGGGCATCATCCAGGAGGGGGAGTTGACGGAAGCCATCTTGGGCAAGGGTATGGAGAGTTGTAAGATGGAGAGCGGGTAGGATACAGATATACAGGCACAGCAGTGGATAGGGGTGGGATAGGATGTGAGAGACCAGAGGATCTGCATCCGATCAAGTAAGAGGAGCAGGTGTGGGAAAGGGGTTAATTCGTAGAGGAACTGCATGGGGGAAGGGAGGCGGATGCGATAGGCGAGGTGGAGTGTATGGCTTTCCAGGATTTGAAGGGACTTGTAGACGGTAGGAGGTGCGGAGATCCAGGCAGGATGGGCATAACAGAGGATGGGGCGGATGAGAAATTTATTGGTGTGGAGGATTGTGGAGCGTCCAGACCAAATGTTTGGCCAGAACGGAGCGTGAGGAGGCAGAGTTGGGAGCGTGTAGGCACACTGCAGCCAAGTGTCGTTTTAGAAAGTGGTTCTTTAATTTTGTTGCACATTGAACTTAATCGAATACAAAAAAAGCATCAGCAGATATTCCATCTGCCACTTCTTTCCCCCTCTGCGAAATTGCTTGGGGTCGTTTCTGACGAACCTTCGACAACTGTTGTTGTAGGTGTAACGCAGTGTTTGCTTCGTATCGTTGCCATTGCTCAGCTTTGCGTCAGCACCACCAGCACTGCAGCGCTGTTGTGGGTTACTAGTCGACTAAGCAGTTCAACTATGCCTCATGCTGTGCTCACCGTTGGACATCTCCAGTACCGCCCCCTGTTGCCATTAGCAGTCTACACTGTGCTTGCATAGTAGACAATAGGTGGGGCGTCGAACGCCGTAAACATTATTCGTCTTAAAACTTCATGACAGATTAAAACTGTGTGCCACACCGAGACTCGAGCTCGGGACCTTTGCCTTTGGGGGGGCAAGTGCTCTACCAACTGAGCTACCCAAGCACGACTCACGCCCCGTCCTCACAGCTTTACTTCTGTAAAGTTTGGAAGGTAGGAGACGAGGTACTGACGGAAGCAAAGCTGCGAGGACGGGGCGTGAGTCGTGCTTGGGTAGCTCAGTTGGCAGTGCACTTGCCAGCGAAAGGCAAAGGTCCCGAGTTCGAGTCTCGGCCTGGCACACAGTTTTAATCTGTGAGGAAGTTTCATATCAGCGCACACTAAGCTGCAGATTGAAAATCTCATTCAGGATTATTCGTCTTTCACGACCTCACACTCAAGGGATACCTTGTGGGGTCACCTTTTAGAAAGATTGCACCCTCATTTACATAAATACTTGGTTGGCTTCTAATTTCCGCTTCCCAAAATACGGTAGAGAAACACTTTACATACGATCACACACAGATCAAAAGTTCACGCAATTCATATACAGGTGGCGCACGCAAGTGTGAATGTTTGGAATAAAGACGACCTAGTCCAAGCGGAACTCCATGGGGAAACATCGGAAAGCTTTATACGCGTGTGGCCATCACGTTACGAGCAAAGTACATCTCGAGTAGCCGTCGTGACAATAAAACAAGACAGACTAGTGCATTTGCATACATATCCACATTCGTTTTATCCCCGTGCAATAAGCGAATGGAATAGGAAAGAAGACTGTAGTGGTTCGATTAAGACCTGCGGGCTTTCAAATAAAAATTTGATGTGGCCCTCAACTACCTACCCCCAGACTCAGGGTTGAAATATTAAAAGATTTGGCTGGTTTCGTTGTCTAGGTGCTGGGATACGTAGTTGTCAAATTACAGGCCAAATACTGCTTAGTCTACAGTATACAATACGAATATACACATGAATCGAATGGTCGGAGGTTCCTATCACTCGGCAGTAGCGAATTTTGAATGTTACAAGGTGTACAACTTTGCCTCCGCCGTTTTTTCCCCAGCATTTGAGGCTTTAATGAAACAAACTGGTTACACATGAATCATTCAAAGTATTTCCCATCGCTAGCCATTACTTTGTCCCATCTCTTGGGCAGTGTACGTATACCGCGTCGAAAAAATTGTTCATCTTTTGAAGCGATCCAATTTGTGACTTCTTCATGAGACCGGAAGTGTTGGTCAGCCAGGACATGCGCCACTAATCTAAACAGGTGGCAGTCAGAGGGAGCAATGTCTGGAGAATACGGCGGGTGGGGTAGTACTTCCATTTTAACGTTTCCAAGTACGTTTTGACCTCTTTTGCAACGTTGGGTCGAGCGTCGTCGTGCTGCAAAATCACTTGATCGTGACTCTCGCTGTATTGCGGCCATCTGTCTTTTAATGCTCTGTTCAAACGCATTAACTGCGCTCGATAACGAGCACCTGTGATTGTTTTACTTGGTTTTAACACCTCATAGTACATGACACCGAGCTGGTCCCACCAAATGCAGAGCATGATCTGAGCTGTGAATATTCGGTTTGGCCGTTGACGTGCTAGCATGGCCGGGATATCCCCACGATTTTTTGCGTTTAGGGTTATCGTAATGAACCAATTCTTCGTCCCCGGTCAGAATGCGATGCAGAAAGCCCTTCCGTTTTGGCCTCTGCAGCAACTGTTCACAAACACAGGAACGCTGTTCAACGTCTCTTGGTTTCAGCTCACACGGGACCAAATTTCTTTCTTTCTGAATCATGCCCATAGCCTTGAGACATTTTGAAATGGCTTGCTGTGTCACTCCCACCAATCGTGCCAATTCTTCTTGAGTTTTACGCGAGTCTTCAATCGTCAATGTCTCCAATTCGGCATCTTTCAAAACATTCTCTGTTCCACCACTATGCCGGTCTACGCCGTTAAAATCACCGTTCTTGAAGCGTTGAAACCACACACGACACGTTCTTTCTCTAATAGCGTCCTTACGATACGTACTTGAGAGCATTTGATGAGACTCAGCTGCTGTTTTCTTCATATTGAAACAAAACAGAAACACCTCCCGCAAATGACGAGAATTAGTCTCGTAAACTGACGTTTTCAATCAAAAATAACTTTGTGATACAGACACAAATCGATTAATATTTGAATGAGGTTGTGTTGACCGAGGTCCAAGCTAACTGCGGACGTCTGCGATCTGTTCCTTTCGACCGCTACTTACCGTTGTCGCCACCTATCGGCAAACGGCAGAAGCAAAGTTGTATACCTTGTACATAGAAATTTATAAATGAAAGATTGCAACTAATTAGTTTTGCAGATACTATTTTAACGACTTTAAATGATGGGTACGATTGCAGAAGTACATTTAAGAATGCCCTTTATTACTGTAAAACACTTATTGGTGTCGATGGTCCAGCAACAAAATAATATATGAGTTCAGTAACAAGGAATTAATATATTCCTACTTCACGCAATTAGTTATGAACAACAACATAGCTCGCGAGATATTCACTCTAAACGCATACTACGCCTTCACTGCAATAGCCACGAAAAATCTCTCAGGTAAATAAGTCTGCACTACGACATATTTCTATCTCCTGCGACCACGTGCAAACTACTCCGCTCTCCAAGTCTTTCCCACGACTGTGCGTCCGTCTCGCTGTAGCGTCCAGGACTCTCCCGTGTCCTCTCCCGTACTGTCCAGAACTCCCCTGTCCTCTCTCGAAACGATGCTCCTTCCCCACTTCCATACAGTCTCTCCACTTGTCCTTTTTTGGAAAGATCGCTGTGACTGGCTAGAGCGCTCCTGCCCTGTCTCCAAGCCAACGCACACTCACCAACATAATGAAACACATTCGAAATACTGGATTTACATTTAAATAACTTGAAATTAAGTAAGTATTCGTGTGGCTGGGCCATAAACATGCTCTAACACACATTATTAAATACACAAACAAATTAAATTAACGTATATCAAAGAAATAAAACAGAAGTAAGCCTGTAGCCTAATGTGTCTGTGCTTTCTAAAACACAGTAGATAATTTATCAATTTCTTCATGAACAGTATATATCGGCTATAAATAAAGACATAGATGAATATATATATATATATATATATATATATATATACATATATATATATATAATATCATATATATATGGGCATATATATAATATTTATAATATATATTATATATATATTTATATATATATATATATATATATATATATATATATATATATATATATATATAATATCATATATATATGGGCATATATATAATATTTATAATATATATTATATATATATTTATTTATATATGCTGCTACTGTTAATTCGTGTAACTGTGGAGTACTTATAGCCTCACGTGATCGGTAATAACTGGCCGCTTTGACCTCCAATAACTCATGTATTATTCAAATTACAAGCTTTTAATTTATAATAATTTAGGTTTACACTAATATCTTTCTAAAGACACATCGATCGACAAAATCGGATGAACTGTTTAGATTTTGGAAATTCGTTGCTGGGTGTTACTTGTATAATTTATCGTCAGATACTAATATTCAAAATAACAAAAATATTGAAAATCGGATTACACTGTCAGAATCATCATGCAAATAATGGTAATGGACATGTTCCTTTTTGAGGTATCATGATTCATCTGGCTATTATTAATTGCAATAAGACCTGAGAAATGTCTGCCATTAAGGTTTCACAAAGTCCGCCATCTTTGGCTCTTCCGGCATGTCTCCTTCATCGACACAGCGTCACCATGGAATTACCAGCCACGCGGTCCGCTGGACCACGTGGTCCGACCGTTGTGCGGCATCAAGTGGTTGGTTACGAGCCGCAGCTTGCCGAGTGGTCTGAGCGGTGGCCGCGAACTCTGAACTTAAAATACTTCCAGGGCGCCACAGCACGCCCGTTACCTCACACACTCCGCCATGTACTGTACGTGGAGTGTATTAATGTAGTAATATTTCTTCTGTATCAAGCACAAAAAAAGAAGACGGAAGACTTGAATTGAACTTCCTGTGGACAGTGCGGTCGTTAGAGACGGAGCATATGCTCAATTAGACCATTCCAACATTTGCCGATTAACGGAAATCATGTGTAATGTAAACCTGTTTCATAGGACGGAGATGTGAACCGTAATCCTTTCGAATGCGAGGCGATTATGATAACGACTACGCCATCTCGCTGACTTTCTCAACTCCACATAATATGTATAATGGTGTGTATACCTTAGTGATTTGGAAGTATATTTTCCTAGTATTCTGTCACTCATTTTCTTCTTTTTTTTCTAACCAGTCATCTGATGATGACCTGCTTATAAATTGGAACTGGTTGTAATACTTTACTGTTCTTATTTACTTTCTATTATTTAATGAGCGTTTTATTAATGTGATTGAGTATTATTATTAACTGAATTTTATTTATGTTTAGTTGGTTATGAGGTCTCTATTGCTTACTTTCCTCCGTAAGTCAAAGCATGTGGTAATACCATATGCGTTTCGCAGCAACAGATCTCGTTGAGTCTCCTTGCTGGAGCTTCTCTACCCGAAATCGCTAAAGATAATTTATCGCTCTATGGAAATCGAACGGTACAGCCAAGTGCTATGCTGTGTCATGTGTATGGATGTGGCTCCAACTTTAGTTCGTGAAATTACTTAGCTCTTCGGAGAAATATTCTCGACGAATCCCAGAACCGTGTAAAACTGCAGGTTCGCACCATCAGACCACACAACACTTCTGAACGATTTGCGTCTTTATAATAACTGAATATTTCTTTTGAAATGCTTAACGGTTATGAACTCCACACACCTGATACTTCTTTTGTGCTTTTATACGTATTTATTTTCTTCAATACCGTAAAACATAGGTTACTGCCTTAATGGCTTCTTCCAACAATCTCCTCTCAATCCGACATAGAACATCTCTCTTCGTATGTCCAACATGGGATAATTATCTCTTTGCCGTAGCTTAATACAGTCTGTATATATTTGTTATCGAGTTCGCACTTAGATGTTTAAATTTCACAGAGTATTTATCTCTCGCGCAGGCATTTTACATTTGTCGTCATGTTAATAGCCTGTCTCATTTTGTTTATGTGTATTTGTAATTTAAAACACTCCAGTTCCACTGGTGTCACCAAGGGTGAAAAAATTGTATCGCTTAAGAAGACGGTTACTTTGGTCTCCCATGATAATACATCACCTCTGTAGCAATCACCTGCTAACGTTGTAAGTTGTATTGTCGTATCGCTGGCTTGGTTGTGGAGTATCTTTGCGGGCAGAGCGTCTGCAGAGTCGAGCGCAGGACACGGAACTGTTGTGTTGTGTTGTGTGTAGCTCGCAGTGCTGCTAATAACGTATTTGTGTATCCTCTCGTTGCATCTCGTACAGTACAGTATCATTCATCCGCGCCGTGTTCGGTCTCCCAGAACGAACTAATGTAATCAGAAAAAAAATAGTTACCACAAAAGAGTGCTGTCAAGTGCCAGTGTCTCGTTGCGAGCGTGAGGACGTGCTTTCGGTCATCGCGTTCCGCGCCGCGACGGTTACGCGCACGCTCGTACAAGTGAGAACTGAGAACTGAAAAATTAACTTTACGAACAGTGCCATATCATTACTAGTGTCAAGGAGGACTCGTACCAAATATTTGTGTCTGCGTGACGAGCATAAGAGCTTTCATTCGATCATTCGGCTTCCGCATCATCAACAATCACCCGCGTCGTGGCGGTTACGCGTGCGCTCGTCTGAGTGATGTTGTGGACTGGTAATCATCTATTAATCGGAATAAACACTTATGAATTAGATTGTAAACAGTGCAACCTGCGGTTTCCTTTAATCGTCTCAGAATATAGTTGTTCATACCAGACGTCAAACAGTTTTGTGTTTTAACGTTGAGTGACTCCCCTAAACCCACTTGCATATTCTGATAGATAATTTTAGGCAAGCCAGCAGCAGTGTGGAAGAGAACAGTACCACCGCCGCGGGATTACCAGGTACGTGGGTGGAGTGGACAGGGCGCACGGTCTAGTAAAGCAATGGAAGGAGGCTGTTTAGATTTTTATGTTGGTAACGCCATGTAGCGCTCTAAATGAAAATCACTGACTGTGCTGTGAGCAGTCTGTGGCTGGTTTGCATTGTTGGAATCTGCTATTGTATTGTTGGGCAGTTGGCTGTTAACAGCGCGTAGCATTGAGCAGTTGGAGGTGAACCGCCAGCAATGGTGGATGTGGTGAGAGAAATGGCGGGAGTTTTGAGAGCGGATGATCTGGACGTGTGTCCATCAAAGAGAGTAAATTTGTAAGACTGGGAATCATGAACTGATACATATATTATGACTTTTAAACACTATTAAGGTAAATACATTGTTTGTTCTCTATCAAAACCTTTCATTTGCTAACTATGCCTATCAGTAGTCAGTGCCTTCAGTGGTTTGAATCTTTTATTTAGCTGGCAGTATTGGCGCTCGCTGTATTGCAGTAGTTCGATTAATGAAAATTTTTGTGAGGTAAGTGATTCATGAAAGGTATAGGTTTTTGTTAGTCAGGGCCATTCTTTTGTTGGGATTTTTGAAAATCAGATTGCGTTGCGCTAAAAATATTGTGTGTCAGTTTAGTGTTGGTCAGAATAGGTAAATAGCGAAATGTCTGAGTACGTTCAGTTCTGCTCAGCTACTTGAAAATCAAATAATGTAAGAGGTTTATCAGCACAGTCATTCATAAATTTTTCTAAGGGGACGCTTCAGCAGAAGTGAAAACAGTTTAAAGGTACCCCACCCATTTGTACACCGGGGCGTTTTACAACGTATCTAAACTACCTGAAAACCTTAATTGAAATTAGTAGATTAGAACCAATTTCGACTAATTTTTAATTAATGATATGATTGTCTAGCGTATACCAGTATCCTCTTCCCACATCCGATTCCTCAAAAGAACTGAATTTCCATTTATAAAGCAGCTTTAAATGCGTGATTACCTTACAACGTACTAAGTATTTGACGTTAACCGTATAAAACTGTTATGGTTGAAGACGCAAGACGCTTAATACGTCGATTTTGTAGTTTTCATTCACACATAGGTAGTAAAATAAGTAGCGACTAGCGTTAGTAGTAAAGAAGTAATAAATTAAAACGTCACGCTGAAGCTGAAATTTTACTGCATAAAGAACAAAATGTAGTGAGCGATAACTCTTCTCGCTTCATTGTTTGTTTGGCTGGGGAAGGGACGGTTAAGCGAGAAAAAGTTTCGGAAAGGTTTGAAACAAAATCAAAAGTTTGTTGAAAGCTGCTAAGTGCTCTCATTGTCAAACCAGCGGAAAAATGCTACCATCGGAGCACAAAAAATGCGAATGTGCTCCTGTTTATTGAAAAGCTCTGACTGAAAAGTGGAGTACCGGTCGCTTCATTCTACCTTCCTCAGCACCTTCAAAAACCGTGACATTTAGAGATACACAAAGAGATAATGACAATGAGTTGGACTCAATGAGCGAATGTGAACTGGAAAGTGAAAGTTGATGGCTGTGATCAACTTACAACGGTAGAGTAGTGGGTGTCGATGAGTTAGAGTTATGGGAAGTTGTGGGAGTGAGAGAAGAGTTTCATTTTAAAAACTGCACGATATGTTCGCAAGAATTTCTGGGAAAATTTTCAAAGGTGCTACCGACTGGAATAACGTCGACAGAATCACTCACCCGCAAGCGTATGCAACTAGTGATACCGCCGCCATTCGCCAGAAGAAGAAATTTGAGCAGCTAACAAAAACGACACGAACACTACGCCTCGACTGGATACAACTCGAATAGTGGTGAACCTTTCACCTCATCCCATCACTTACGCAGCCACGGAAGCACTAGCTAAAGGACAAAACTTTGCCGTCACACCTGAGTTCTACCACGTGCCCAGCCACCGAAACACTACCTTAGCAGAGAGGAAAGGGCACCTGTCAAGGAACTGAAGAACAACGACGAAATTGTGATATTAACAGCAGACAATGGCAATGCCACTGTCGTCTTAGACACCGTGCGGTACGAAGACTGGATGAAAGAATTATTAAATGATCCCATCTACAAATAACTAAGGGCGGACACTACGGCGAAGATAATTCGAAAGAGGGAGGCCTCGATTAAGGACTCGAGAGTTGGCTCTGACACAGCCAAGGGTCTTATTCCCTGAGTACCAGTCTCTTCTAAAATTTGCGGTGTTCCAGAGACACATAAGGTAAGTTATCCTTTGGGGCCAATAGTGAATGAGATCAATTCTCCCACTTACAATTTGGCAAAGTATCTAGCCTGCAAATTAAGACGTCTAATTGGCAAGACGGACTCTTACGTCAAGAACTCGACACACTTTATAGAACGCCTAAAGGGAGAAACGATTTTACCTACGGACATTATGGTCAGCTTTGACCTGAAGTCATTGTTTACAAACGTGCCATTAGATGAGACTAACCTTCAGGTGCATGTCCCGCCAAACATTTCAAATGGCAAGGAAAGTACTACAGGCAGACATACGGCGTAGCAGTGGGGTCTCCCCTATCTCCGCTGGCAGCCGACATATTCATGGAAGCGTTTCAAGCAACGAGCCTTGGTTCAGCTCCTTTTCACCCATGTTGCTGATTCAGATGCGTGGACGACACATTCGCTATATGGCCCCATGGTGAAGAGAAGCTACTCACGTTTCACGAATATGTGAACAACATGCACGGGAAGATACAGTTCACTCCCGAAGTAGAGAAGAATGGTGTAATTTAATTTCTAGACGTCGAAGTCTTCAGAACATCGGAGGGCACACTGGGGCACAGAGTACATCGCAAGCCTACACATACATAAAGGTATCTGCACGCCCAGTCCTACCACCAGCCAGTGCAGAAGAACTCGGTCATCCGTTCTTTGGCAATTCGTATCCAAGGCCTAAGTGATGCTCAAGACAAAACACCTGAGCTTAAAACGCTAGGCATAACTTTTCTAGCCAATGGCTACAGCCATAAGGCGATCTACACAGCTTTGTCGACGAACACAAGTGAGCAAAATAAGCAAGAACTAGATAAACTGCAGTCAACAGTGCGCTTACCTTACGTGAAAAATGTTACTGACTGAATAAGCAAACACTGTCAGGTTGGGGTGCAGCCTATCTTCTATAGTGATTGCACGATCCAGGACGTGCTAGGCCCCACTAAAGACAAGGTAGATGAATTACACACTGTGAGTGTGTACAAGGTGGAATGCCAATTTGGAGAGACATACATCGGCGGGTCCGGTGGGCCAATAGCATCGCGCATTCGGGAACACGAGCGCTATATTCATCTAGGGCAACACAACAAATCGGCAAAGGCAGAACATCAGCAAGGCTGCGGAAGGGAAATGAAATTCAGCGTAGACTGTGTGTTGGCCTGGCAGCCGGTTGCGACGAAAAGCAAAATCAGAGAGGTCATCGGAATACCTAAACATCCTAATAACATGATTGGATTGGATTGGATTGGATTGTTTGGGGGAAGAGACCAAACAGCGAGGTCATCGGTCTCATCGGATTAGGGAAGGACGGGGAAGGAAGTCGGCCGTGCCCTTTCAAAGGAACCATCCCAGCATTTGCCTGGAGCGATTTAGGGAAATCACGGAAAACCTAAATCAGGATGGCCGGACTCGGGATCCTAATAACATGAACAGAGATAGAAAGGACTCAGGCTTGCCCCATGTTGGCTGCCGGCAGAGCACAACATGCCGCACTGTCAACACGAGACACGAGTACTACCGGCTAGTAAATGCCGCCGCGCGGCTGACATCCAGAATCTGGTAAGCAGCATCCAATTTCTCATTCGACGTGACCCCCTATCATGGCACAAAACACAAGAGCTAATAGACAACAGACCTTGTGCTCTCCCTCCACCACAATAACCTACTAAAACAGAGTTCCCTCTCCTTCTTCCTTAAGTGACCATTGAAACGAACTACCTTTTTAAAAATATTACGAAATGGCATGAACAGTGAACAGTAACAACAAAATATAAGGGACACTGCATAGGTAGAACGTACCAGCAGACCCAGAAGAGGGCCGCTGCAACCATGGTCGAAACGTTGGTTTTTCTCCAGCAGCAGTAGTTTTATACATTATGACGCGATACCATACCCAGAAAACTTTTATGTTGACTGACTCTAGCCGCGAAAAACCTACGCAATTACAAAAAAATTTATTAAAAACCAATCTAATTACGGCTTGCTAAAGAACTGCCAGTGAGCTAATAACTATGATTTCTGTATACCGGAGAAGAGTAGAGATATCAATAAATTTTTCAAAGTTTTCGAGAGCTGGGCCTCAGGAATAAATCGTAAAAATTTTAACCATTTGCTATGCATCTCCGTCTTGGAATCCGAAGCTCGGTTTTGGTACGGGTTTTATAATAAATCGCCCTTGAACTAATAGTGCCTCCTTATGTCCCTTAATCCCCACAGTAGACATCAGATCGAAGAAGAACCAACTGATTTGTTCGATTTCCCTAAGCAGAAGGAAGTGTGTAGTATACATAGTTTAACACCGTACTGCATCATAGTGACAGTAAGACGATTCTTCTGTTGGGTATACAAACGATCCGTAGGCCACGGGATATCCAAAGCTCTTGACCAATCCTTTCTATTACCAATAGTCGCATGGTGACAATAGTTGTATGCGTACCGTTTTGAAAATCAAATTTATGTTGCCCCTGGAAATCGTTAGATAAACAAATGCACCTGGGGATTGCTGACCGTGTGACCGTTCTAGCCGTTAGTAGTGTATCTGTGTGTACCTTGGAGGGTGTAACATAGAAAAGAGAGAGATTTATTTGACGTGTAGACCAACGGATGCTGATTTTTCAATTCGTAACGGAACTGCAATGTTGGAATCTTACATTTCATTTTGATACTCCGTTAATCGTAAAAGCTCATAAATCAGTGTCTCTTTCATTGTCAGATTCATATCTCGTGGACACGTGTGTAACATATGGTATCGACTTCACCCTCCTAGTTATTTCAGGTCCGAGTGCTTACCGGAGACAAAATCCGATATGAAATGTTGGCGTTGCACATCTCGTTACTTGATGGAATGATCATTGCAATGTAATGCAATTTCTGACGCAGCTTTGCTTGTCACGTCAACAAATTAAAACATTCGATTGGCTATGTTTGCGAGATTCCGGTTTGTTACTTCAGCATCAGTAAACAACTGCACACGCGGTACAAATGGAAATGAAATGTGTGGGTAAACGTGTTTCTGAATGATGTTGCGTTACTGATTGTAGCATTAAATCGACAGCATAAAATGTGAGACAAACGTGCTATCAAACAATTACTATTCTCGTAAAGGGTCATCGACTCGATGAAGCTGCTTTTAAATGTGAAAAAGCTTAGGGCCCCACTTTAACACCTATTTAGGGTTACAGCACTTAACTACAACGCACAACGACACTGCTGGTGGACATGTCCAAGTTGTGTTACTTTCATGAGAATAAAACTATGTCAATGTATTTACCAAAATGGTTCAAATGGCTCTCAGCACTATGGGACTTAACTTCTGAGGTCATCAGTCCCCTAGAACTTAGAACTACTTAAAGCTACCTAGTCTAAGGAAATCACACCCATGCATGCCCGAGGCAGGATTCGAACCTGCGACCGTAACGGTCACGCGGTTCCAGACTGTAGCGCCTAGAACCGCTCGGCCAGATGTATTTACCATCTGACCCCATTCATTCTTGCCTGTGAGTAACATACGCCATCACTTAGACCTAATAAAATATATATCGATATGCTTGCAGCACAAACGACCATAATTTCGTTTAGAAATCTTATGTCTCTGGCATGTTTCTGTGTTGCTAATAAATAAAGACCAGCTTTTACACTTGATAAAAAAAATTACCAAAAGTATTTAAAACAACACAAGCATGTAGTCTTTTTATTAAATTTTATGTGCTTGTTGCAGTATTATAAAGCAAGACCTTGAGGTATTTTCGTTAAAGATTACACTATCTGTTTTAGGTCAGGGAAACCATCCCCTGTGATCAAAGACTATTTTCCAGATAAATTAGCCAAAACGTCCTCAGAGAACATTCGTCATCGAAGGTCAGAGATAGAAAAGGTTAATATGATTTTAGTGAGCTGCACGAGCAACCAAGGAAACGTCCCAAAATTGGTATCACTTACTAAAGGTTATGATTCACAGTTAGTATTAGGAACAGAAAGTGGTGGAGTATTTATTCGAGTAAAGAAGTCAATAAAATCTAGCGAGATCATCACATATTCCGATTGTGAAATAATCTGAGTGAAGTTAAGTATCAAAGGTCGGTCAGAAATGGCAATCAGAAGCTTTTATAGACCACCTGGGTCAGGAGCTCTAGTGGTACAGCGTTTCAGGCAGAACTTGCGGAACATGGTTAATAATTTTCCTGGTCGTGCTGTTGTAATAGGGAGTGACTTCAGTTTGCCAGTTATATATTGGGAGTGTCACACTATCAAAACTGGAGCCAGGGACAGAGAATCGCGTGACGTTGTTCAGTATGTCTTGTAGAAAAATTACTTTGAGCAGATAGTTAAAGAACCCACTCGTGAAGGTAATATCTTAGACCTCCTGGCAAAAAATGGACCTGAACTTATTGGATCAGTTAATACAGAGGAAGGTATCAGTGATCATAAGGCTGTGACAGCATCTATGACAATTGTTCTTACCACGAATGTTAAAGAAGGTAGGAAGAGATCTTTGCTTAGTGCAAGTGATGGGATATTAATTTCTGAATGTCTGAGCAGTCAGAATCAGAACGAAGATGTGGAGAACAAAACGGAAAAATGCAAAGGAATCGAGCAATATGCCCTAGACAATCATGTTCCTAGTAAGGTATTAAGGGATGAGAAAGACCCACAATGGTTTAAGAGCCATGTTAGGAAACTGCTAAGTGAACAACGAGAACTTCATCTCAGATTCAAAATAAATAAAAACCTAGCTGGGAAACCAAAGCTGGACGAAGCGAAAATGAGTGTAAGGAGAGCAATGTGAGACACGTTCAATGGCTTTAAAAGTGTCTGAGTAAAACCCCTGAGACGCTTAGGTCGTATGATTAGTAAGTGGATCAAAAGCATCTATTCATTTACTCAGTGACCGTACTGTCATCGAAACGGAAGATAACAGATAGAAGGCCGAAATACTGAATTCAGTCTTCCGAAATTGTTTTACCGCGATAGATCGCAACACGATCCGTCCTTTCAATCGTCATACGAACGTCGAATCGGCAGCTATTGAGATAGTAGATGGCGGAACAGAAAAATAGCAACAATTGCTTAATAGTGGAAGGGCGCCAGGACCAGTTGACACATATGAGATTCTACAAAGATTATGCGAATGAACTTGCTCCGTTTCTTGTAATAATTTATCATAGATCGCTTGAACAACGAAGGGTACCTAGCGACTGGAATAAAACGCAGGTCATTTCCGTTTTTAAGAAGTAACGTAGGGCAGATGCACTTACACTCCTGGAAAATGAAAAAAGAACACATTGACACAAGTCAATAAGACCTGTTGTAGCTACACAGGACACCATGAGAGGGCAGTGCATGCGATGATCAAACGCGCCACACTGCGGACACACCAGGAACTTCGTTATCAGCCATAGAATGTTGCGAGCTGCTCAGCGATTGTTCACCGCCAGAGCCAGTGGCAGCCAGTTTGCCGTTGTATACGGAGCTCCTTGTGCGTCTTCAACATTGACAGCATGCCGCGACAGCGTGTATGTGAACCGTTTGTGCAACTGACGGAGTTTGAGCGAGGGCGTATAGTGGGCCTGTGGTATGGACATACCGCAGAATTGCGCAACACGTGGGGTGAGTGGTCTACACAGTGCTTCGATGTTGTCGTCTGGGTCCGGACGGCGGCGACGCACAGATGCACGCCAAGACAGTCGCATCTTACGAAGTGCCGTACACGACCGCACCGTCACTTCACAACAAATTAGGGACGCTGTTGCTCCGGGGGTATCATCGAGAACCATTCGCAACCGTCTCCGTGAAGCAGGGCTGTGATCCCGCTTGTCGTTAGGGCGTCTTCCGCTCACGCCCCAAACTCGCTCAGCCCGCCTCCAGTGGTGTCACGATAGGCGTTTATGGAAGGACGAATGGAGATGTGCCGTCTTCAGTGATGAGAGTCGCTTCTGCCTTGGTGCCAATGACTGTTGAACGCGTGTGTGGCGTTGTGCAGGGGAGCGCCAGTTTCTGGAGTTTGTAGGTCAGAGGCACACAGCACCGACACTCGGAATCATGGTGTGGGGAGCCTTATCCTACACTGTCCGTTCTCCACTGGTGATATGAGAGGGAACATTGAACAGTGAACGGTACGTTGAAACCATTATTCAACCGGTCTTGCTACCGTTCCTGCACCAACAAGGGGACATGCTTTTCCAACAGGATAATGCACGTCCACATGTCTCCCGTGCCACCCAGTGTGAAGGTGTACGCCAACTACCCTGGCCAGCACGATCCACAGATCTGTCCCCCACTCAGCATGTTTGGGACGGGATGGAACGTCAGCTTATGCGCTCTGTACGACCGGTACAGAATCTGGTCCAGCTGAGGCACCAGGCGGACACTGCATGGCAGGCCATTCCTCATGAATATATTCCATACCTCTCCGATCGTCTTCATGGGAGAATTGCAGCCTTCATTGCTGAAAAAGTAGGGTACACGCAGTACTAGCGCCGGCCGTTGTGGCCGAGAAGTTTTAGGCGCTTCAGTCCGGAACCGCGCTGCTGCTACGGTCGCAGGTTCGAATCCTGCCTCCAGCATGGGTGTGTGTGATGTCCTTAGGTTAGTTCGGTTTAAGTAGTTATAGGTCTAGGGGACTGATGACCTCAGATGTTAAGTCCCACAGTGCTTAGAGCCATTTGAACCACAGTACTGGCGCCGACATTGCGCACGCTCTGTTGACTTTCCTCTTGTGGGTATGGCTCTGTCTTTGTGATCGTGTGTAGTATAGGTCCCCAAGAGTTTGTCAATAAAATTTCCCTCCGCAGGGTCAACGAATTCATGGCGTTCTTTATTCATTTTCCAGGTATGTATATCGTTGCCGTCAAAGTGTTGTAGATTTATGGAACATCTTCTAGGCTGAAGAATTGAGACGTTTTTGGAAAATGTAAATCTCCTCTATAAAAATCAACATGGATTCCGTAAACAGGGATTCTGTGAAACTCTGCTCGCTCTCTTCCTCCACGAGATCCACAGCGCCATAGTCAACGGCACGAAGATCGATGCCGTGTTCCTTATCCTCAGGAAGGCATTTCACAACGTCCCACACTGCCGTTTAGTGAAAAAAAATACGAGTTTATCGAGCATCGGGACAGCTTTGCGACTGTGTTCAAGACTTCCTTACAAATAGAATCAACACGTCACTCTTAACGGAACAAAATCGATACATATGAAGGTAATTTCGGGAGTATCCCTATGAAGTGTGATAGGAACATTACTGTTTACAGTATATATAAAGGATATAATAGGAAGAGTCGGCTTCTCTTTAAGGCTGTGCGCAGATGATGCCGTTGTCTACAGCAAAGTAGGAACGTCAGAATATAGTAACGATTT
This sequence comes from Schistocerca serialis cubense, assembly GCF_023864345.2. NCBI lineage: Eukaryota > Metazoa > Arthropoda > Insecta > Orthoptera > Acrididae > Schistocerca > Schistocerca serialis. Next base: position 109,163,513 of record NC_064642.1, on the reverse strand, counting down.
GCAGAATGATATCCAGAGAATTAATGAATGGTGCAGGTCCTCGCAGTCGTCCCTGAACGTAAATAATTGTTACATATCTGCACATACATAGGAACTAGTGTACAGCTACATTATTCATGACAAATCATGCCTCGGGCATTGATGTGTGTGATGTCCTTAGGTTAGTTAGGTTTAAGTAGTTCTAAGTTCTAGGGGACTGATGACCCCAGAAGCTAAGTCCCATAGTACTCAGAGCCGGGCAGACAGGTGGACTACACTCTAGACATCGTAAAACGACAAGCATTATGCAAAAGAACATGTTCAAGCGCAAGAATAATCAGAAATAATCGTAACGATTTGTCTCCACGAATCCAGTACGCAGACAGCGTTGAAATGACTGCTCATTCAAACACAGTAGATATACACGGAGCCGCGAAAACAATTCCACCAACAACTCAAACAATGCTAAAAACAGTCACTGTGAACCAACAAGCACGAACCACAAGCCGACACAAACACAGAGGGCCCAGAAGCGTTCGTAGGACCAAATACACGTCTTCCGATGAGACGACCGACCGACCGACCAACCAACGGCCGTCCCCGCTCAAGTCAGGCAAGGGAACGTGCCAGTATGAATTGTCGACTGACAGGTTATTGCCATGGGGTCACTTCCACGGACACACACCAACACACACACATGTGAAGGTTGCACTACTCGAATATAGCGATCCTTTCAACTTAAACTCGCTGAACCCGGACCTCGATGTAGTCGTGCACTCTCGCGACCACACCCTTCCATCGGGAAGTGCATGGTTCGCCAGCTGTCCCGGCGAATAATGGAGCTGTGCGGGCCTCATTGTTCCTCCGTCCTAAGCGAACTCCCTGACACACGACGACCCGGAAATACTAGAGGTCGCTCCAAAGATAGTACCACAGTACTTGCTATCGATAAGCGCTGCTGCTGCCACTGATGGACAGACAAAGCGAGGAAACGCAGTGGCGCCAGTGAACAGACTAAGAAAACGAGAGGTGACTGAGCCGTGGTAAAAACTGCTGATTCGAAGATCGCGGTGCAGCGCGTTGTGTGAGGCAGTCGCCCTCCGTTTCTGGCGGTGGCGCCGCTGTGGCATTCCCAGCTTTGGTGTCTCCCTCTGGTTGGAAATGGGAAAGTTTGCCTGTTCACTTGCATTTAAGGGGGCTAGGGGCTCGCCAGCGACGGTTGGTCAGTCGGAGGCAGTTGGTTAGCCAAATCAATCTGAGTCTGGCAGTCTGGGCGAGTGTGGTCAGTTGGTCAGCCGGCTCAGTGTGGGGCAGCCAGTGCTTGTCTGTCGTCCGGAGTGCTAGTATGTGTTAGGCCGCCAATCTGCTCGAGTTTGCTCAGGCAATGGGCATTGGCGGTTGGATCGATCGGTTGGTCGGTCGCGCACTGGGACACGAGATGACTTGCCCGTCTTGAGCGTCGGCGCATGTGAGGTCGCCACGTCAGTCCAGTGGGCCGCGCCGTCTAGCGAGGGGTAGTGACTTCGCGGTCGACACGAGAGCAACAGGAGCCAACCTACGACATCGGTCTGGCCAGCGCGAGCTGCGACGCCGTGAGACGGGAGATCGGCGCGCCTTCCTGCGTCCGTTGAAGCGGATGCCAGCGGACGGTTCGGGAGAGCGATTTGGGGGTGCTGCGCCAGGTCTTCACCAGACATCGCAGTTTATTAGAAGTTAAGTGATTCGTGATATGTTGTTCCGTTTAATTGTTAAATTCTACTGGTTTTCTTGGTAAGTCTCTCGCCCCCAACTTGCTCGTCTGTCTCCTGTCCGCATTTGTTGGGCAGTTAGTGTCTGTCTGTCAGTGTGTCGGTCTGCCGTACGTTAGTAGCTGCCCCTGTCGTGTTTGTCGGATTCGGTGTTAATGAATTTATTGCTTAAAGGCCGAATTCTTGAAATATTTTTTTTATCTTGCCTATCATCTTGCGAGGTAGTATATGTGGAATGTAGAGCATGTTGCACATATTATGTAAGTCTGCATTTTATGGGTTTTATTTAAATAGTCACGTTAGGTTATAAGGTTGCCACCCTTCCACCGTAAGAGTCCTTAAAAAAAATGCGTTTTCGGTGGCAAATAATTTGAGTGTTGTAACATTTCCATCCATCTTACCTGGGTGCATAGTTTATGTGTTTCTGTGAGTTACTAAAAATTTTTTTGTGTAAAGTAATCTGGTGTGTTGCAGATTTGCACTAGTGTATTCTTTCAGAGGTTGTTGTGAGCGGTCATGACTACGGCGTTGTTGAAAGGGGGCAGGCAAGCTTCTCAGCCCGAAGGCTCCTATTGTTAATATTGTTCGTTCTGCCTCTAAATAAAATTGTAACTTGATGTTTCGAGGGTGCTTTTCTGCTTATAATTTTAAATCTGTTTTTGAAAAGGCTTTTAGGAATAAAATTCACGTTTGTTAAAAGTAGTGGCATTTTCCATGACGCTACGGTCGCAGGTTCGAATCCTGCCTCGGGCATGGATGTTTGTGATGTCCTTAGGTTAGTTGGGTTTAACTAGTTCTAAGTTCTAGGGGACTAATGACCTCAGCAGTTGAGTCCCATAGTGCTCAGAGCCATTTCCATCAATTACTTCCTGGCAACTACTTCCACGCTCACCTAGTGTGATGAAATGTGTTGCCGGACGGTGTGGCCGTGAGGTTCTAGGCGCTTCAGTCTGGAACCGCGTGACCGCTACGGTCGCAGGTTCGAATCCTGCCTCGGGCATGGATGTGTGTGATGTCCTTAGATTAGTTGGGTTTAAGTAGTTCTAAGTTCTAGGGGACTGATGACCATATATGTTATGTCCCATAGTGCTTGAGAGCCATTTGAGAGCCATTTGGTTTAATTTGTTAATTCTTTTTGGCGAGTCGCTAGTAAACAAAGTAAATTCTTTACAAAAAGATTTTGAAGGTAAATTCACTGTTCAGTGACAATCCCAACACACGACGCCAACCTGTCAATGACACCAAGGCGAGCCGGAGCACAGCTCAGGCACAATTGTTAGCGACTGGATTAAACAGCATTCTGGACAATTCGGGCGAATGGTTTCGTCACCCATGTCGCCCGACATCAATCCGATCGAACATTAGTGGCACATAATCGAGAGCATAGTGTGCACAAAATGCTGCACCGACAGCACTTTCGCAATTATGCATGACTGTAGAGGGGGCATGGCTCAGTATTTCTGCAGGAGACTTCCGACGTCTTTTTGAGTCCATGCGACGTCGAATCGCTGCACTATCTGGGCAAGGAGAGCTCTGACGCGATATTAGGATGTATCTCACGACGTTTGTCACCTGACTACGTTTACCGATAGATAGCTGAGAATTCGTAAAGTGATATACAATACTGGCCATTAAAATTGCTACATTACGACGATGACGTGATACAGACGCGAAATTTAACCGACAGGAATAAGATGCTGTGATATGCAATAGCTTTTCAGAGCTTTGACACAAAGTTGGCGCCGGTGGCGACACCTACAACGTGCTGACATGAGGAAAGTTTCCAACCGATTTCTCATTCACAAACAGCAGTTGACCGGCGTTGCCTGGTGAAACGTTGTTGTGATGCCTCGTGTAAGGGGGAGAAATGCGTACCATCAAGTTTCCGACTTTGATAAAGGTCGGATTGTAGCCTATCGCGATTGCGGTTTGTCGTATCGCGACATTGCTGCTCGCGTTGGTCGATATCAAATGACTGTTAGCAGAATATGGAATCGGTGGGTTCAGGAGGGTAATACGGAACGCCGTGCTGGATCCCAACGGCCTCGTATCACTAGCAGTCGAGAGGACAGGCATCTTATCCGCATGGTTGTAACGGATCGTGCAGCCACGTCTCGATCCCTGAGTCAACAGATGGGGACGTTTGCAAGATAACAACCATCTGCACGAACAGTTCGACGACGTTTGCAGCAGCATGGGCTATCAGCTCGGAGACCATGGCTGCGGTTACCCTTCACGCTGCCTCACAGACAGGAGCGCCTGTGATTACTCAACGACGAACCTGGGTGCACGAATGGCAAAACGTCATTTTTTCGGATGAATCCATGTTGTGTTTACGGCATCATGATGGTCACATACTTGTTTGGCGACATCGCGGTGAACGCACATTGGAAGCGTGCATTCGTCATCGCCATACTGGCGTATCACCCGGCGTGATGGTATGGGGGGCCGTTGGTTACACGTCTCGGTCACCTCTTGTTCGTATTCACGGAACTTTGAACAAAATGGTTCAAATGGCTCTGAGCACTATGGGACTCAACAGCTGATGTCATCAGTCCCCTAGAACTTAGAACTACTTAAACCTAACTAACTTAAGGACATCACACACATCCATGCCCGAGGCAGGATTCGAACCTGCGGCCATAGCGGTCGCGCGGTTGCGGACTGAAGCGCGTAGAACCGCTCGGGCACTTCGACCGGCGGCACTTTCAACACTGGACGTTACATTTCAGATGTGTTACGACCCGTGACTCTACCCTTCATTCGATCCCTGCAAAACCCTACATTTCAGCAGGATAATGTACGACCGCATGTTGCAGGTACTGTACGGGTCTTTCTCGATACAGATAATGTTCGACTGCAGCCCTGGCCAGTACATTCTCCAGATCTCTCACCAATTGAAAACGTCTGGTCAATGGTGGCCGAGCAACTGGCTCGTCACAATACGCTAGTGACTACTCTTGATGAACCGTGGTATCGTGTTGAAGCTGTATGCGCAGTTGTACCTGTACGCCATCCAAGCCAGAGGTGGTTATTACGGCCAGAGGTGGTTTTTCTGGGTACTGATTTGTCAGGATCTATGCACTCAGATAAGCGTGATAATGTAATCACGTGTCATTTCTAGTATAATATATTTGTCCAATGAATACCCATTTATCACTGCATTTCTTCTTGGTGCAGCCATTTTAATGGCCAGTAGTGTATGAAATCTCTACCGAAAATGTTGTGAATAGAAGATGCGCGACTGATGGGAGCTCCAGAATATTAGAAGAGAGTGTGTGTGTGTGTCTGTGTGGTTGGGTTGAGGTTTTCGGGCGCTAAACAGCATGGTCATCAGCGGCCAAACGCATAGAAACAGAAACACATGCGGTGAAGGGACAGCGAACAAGGAGAATGGCTAAAAGACACAGACCTGACGCAGTTCCAAATCCTCACATAAAGAGGCAAAACAAGTGGAGAAGAAACGCACTAAAAAAGGAAAGGAAACACAAGGAAAAGAGAACAGATATCGAAGTGAAACAAGTAGGTAATCGTGACTGGCGGACCTCTTACCTAAAACCTCGATGAGCCAGTCACCCAGCAGCACATTAAAATCCGAGGTAACAAATTGGACAGGACACAAAATCGTAAGACCTTAACCATAGTCGTCGCGTCGTCTTGCAAAGTATAGGGCAAATCCGGTGGCAAGGAAACCACCGCCCTCTGGTCAGAGAATAAAGGACAGTCAAGTAAAATGTGGCGGACAGTAATCTGGACACCACAAGCACTGCAGATTGGGGAGTCCTCCCGCCGGAGTAAAAAACCGTGCGTTAAGGGACTGTGCCCGATGCGGAGGCGAGTGAGGAGAACCTCATCCCGGTTGCATGACTGGTAGGACGTACGCCATCGCCGCGTGGTGGCCTTGGCCAGACGCAGCTTATTGTCACCGACTGCCAGCCACTCCTCTTCCCATTGACGCATAACACGAAAACGCAAAAGGGAAGGTAACAGCATGGAGGGGGACGGCACATTCAACAAATTGAGGGAGGGAACATGCATCTTTGACAGCCACATCCGCCAGTTCGTTTCCTCTAATATCCACGTGTCCCGGCACCCAGCAGAAAGAAACCTCCTTCCCCTGCCGTTGCAGGTGGAGTACGGCATCATGGATGTTCTGGACGACCGTATCCGCTGGGTACAAGTGTTGCGTGGTCTGAAGAGCACTCAGGGAGTCAGAACAGATGAGAAACATAAGACTGGGAACACATCTCATCTGCTCCAATGCCCGCAAGTTCGCAAACAATTCGGCATCAAAGATGGTAAACGCTGCAGGAAGACGTAACTTGACGACTCGATCAGGGAAAACAATAGCACGGAGCGCACCTGATTTTCATAGGCGCATGTAGGGACGTAAAGTTCTTCGGTACCGGGTGGGATACGTCGGAGCCGGCAATACGACCAGAAGCACCTCTTCGCAGCCACAGCCGGACGAGGCCGGCACGGCGCCCGTGGCAGGTAGGGAGTGCGGCGGTGCGGCGCGGCTTGACTGCGCTCGGGCAGCGCGGCTGGTGGCACAGAGGCACTGGGCTGGGCGGCGGCGGCGGCGGCGGCGGCGGCGGCGGCGGATCAATAGCCGGCCCAGCGCGGGGCAACGGCAAGGCAGCGGCGAGCCGAGCCGAGCGAGCGCCACGCAGCCGCCGCCGTCCCACCGGCCAGTCGCCGCCGTCCAGACACGGACCGCCACTGTGCATCCTACGGTCGCGGGCGGCTAATGGAGGGGGACGGGGTACTCCTTCGCGTAACTGGGTTTAGGCCACATCCAACAAAAAGTGGCTTACCAGCTCCGAATTCCGGCTTTGACGGCCTGTCCAGTACTGTGCCGACGTCGTGTCGATCTTGGAGGGGCATGTGGTCGGCACAGCCCCTCCTAGCCGTTGCTGCTACTTCTTACTCGTCTCCATATTGACTCGACAAGGATCACTGCATACTTCTACATCATACCTAATGGTCTGTGGCGGTGGGTACGTAGTACCACTAACTGAGCCGTCCAACGCCATTCCATTCGCGAATATCTAGTGGGAAGAATATCTGTCAGTAATCCTCTGTATTGGCTCTAATTTCTCGATTTTTCTGCTCGTGCTCAAACTCATTACGTGAGACATATGAGCGGAGGGCGGGGGGGGGGGGGGGGGGGGGGATCAATGTGGCAAAATGTTGTCCGACTCTTCCTGGAAAGCTCTCTCTCGAAATTTCATTTGTAAATCTCTCGAGAATGCTCAATGACTCTCTTGTACCGTCTGCCAATGGAGTTTGTTGAGCACCTCCGTAACGCAATCGCGCAGGCCAAACGATCCTGTGACGAAACACGCCACTGTTCCTAGGATTTTCTGTATCTCTTCTATCGATTTTATTTGGTGGGAAACACAAATAGATGAACAGTACTCTAGAATCGATCAAACAAGCACCTTGTAAGCCACTTCTTTCGTGGATGAGTTACATTTCCTTAGGATTCATCCTATGAATCTGAGTCTGGCTGCCGGCCACTATGGCCGGTCGGTTCTACCCGCCTCAGTCCGGAACCGCGAGACCGCTGCGGTCGCAGTGTCGAATCCTGCCTCAGGAATGGATGTGTGTGATGTCCTTAGGTTAGTTAGGTTTAAGTAGTTCTAAGTTCTATGGCACTGATGACATCAGATGTTAACTCCCATAGCCGGCCGGGGTGGCCGAGCGGTTCTAGGCGCTACAGTCTCGAACCGCGATACCGCTACGGTCGCAGGTTCGAATTCTGCCTCGGGCATGGATAAGTGTGATGTCCTTAGGTTAGTTAGGTTTAAGTTGTTCTAAGTTCTAGGGGATTGATGACCTTAGAAGTTAAGTCCCATAGTGCTCAGAGCCATTTGAACCATTTGTTAACTCCCATAGAGCTCAAAGCCATTTTAACCATATTTTGAGTCTGGCATCCTCTTTTTCCATAATTTGTTTTATGTGGTCATTCCACTCGAGGTCGCTCTCGATAGCTATTCCTGGATATTTTACGGCCTACTGTTTCAAGCAGTTTGTGACCAACAGCGTAGCTGTACGCTGGTGGATTGCCTTTTCCTACGTACGCACAATATGTTACGTTCATTATCGTACAGGGTCAACTGGCAGAGACTGCAAAATCGTTCTAATGGCTCTGAGCACTATGGGACTTAACATCTGAGGTCATCAGTCCCCTACAACTTAGAACTACTTAAACCTAACTAACCTAAGGACATCACACACACCCATGCCCGAGTCAGGATTCGAACTTGCGACCGTAGTGGTCGCGCGGTTCCAGACTGAAGCTCCTAGAACCGCTCGGCAACCCCGACCGGCCCCAGAGACTGCACCCTTCACCAATTCTCCGGAGATCATTCTGCAAATCGTTACTATCTTCTAGTGTTGCTACTTAGTTGAAGACAGCTGCATCACCTGCGAACAGCCTTAAAGAGCATCCGGCGCTTTCTACTACATCACGGGACTGAAGAGAATTGTTCAACGTGACAGAAGAGCAACCCTTCCGCAAATTGCTGCAGATTTCAGTGCTGGACCATCAGCAAGTGTCATCGTGCGAACCATTCAACGAAACGTCATAGATATGGGCATTTCGGAGCCGAAGGCCCACTCCTGTACCCTTTGACTGCCTGACACAGAACTTTACACTTCGCCTTGGCCCGTCAGCACCGATATTGGTCTGTTGACGACTGAAAACTTGTTGCCTCGTCGTACGAGTCTCGTTTAAAATTGTATCGAGTAGATGGACGTGTACGTGTATGGAAAGAACCTCATGAATCAATGCACTGCTCAAACTGGTAGAGGCTCTGTAACGGCGCGAGGGGTGTGCAGTTGGAGTGATATGGGACCCTTGATGAGTCTAGATACGACTGTGACAGCTGACATGGACCTAAGAATCCTTTTTGATCACCTGCATCCATTCATGTGCATTGTACATTCCGACGCACTTCGGCAATTCCAGCAGGACAATGCGATACACCAGAAGTCCGTAATTGTCACAGCGTGGCTCCAGGAACACTTTTCTCTGTCTAAACAGTTCCAAATTCCCCAGACATGAGCATGACTGAGCATATGCGAGATGCTTTGCAACGTGCTGTTCAGAAGTGATCTCCACCCCTCGTACTCGTACGAATTTACGGACAGCCATGCAGGATTCATGGTGTCAGTGCCCTCCAGCACTGCTTCAAACGTTAGTCGAGTCCATGCCACGCCGTGCTGCGGCCTTCTGCGTGCTCGCAGGGGCCCTATGGCTCTTGAGTGTAAATTGTAAACTGTAACGGTCCTGTTACATTTCCTCGACGTACTCCGGAAATTACGTGTGTCTATTGTGTTCTGTTAAGAGCGACGTGTTGAGTTCTATCTGCAATAAGGTCTTGAAACCAGTCATAAATCTGCTCCAAATCTCGATAATCTCGTGTTTTCTTATTTCACTAAAAAGTTGTGAGGGACGGTGTCAAATACCTTCCTGAAGTCAAGGGCCACGGCATCAACTTGTGCGCCGTTCTCTACGCCACTGTGGATCTCATGCAGGTACATACCAAGCTGAGTTTCGCAGGATCCGTAGGTTCTCTGCCTGGGGGAACCATACTGATTTCTATTGAGGTTTACATTCTCATAAAACCTCATAGCTATTGAGCATAGACCATACCCTCAATTGTACAACAGATAGACGTCAACGATATGGGTATATAATTGTGTGCATCTCTCCAACGGCCCTTCTTAAAAGGCACTCCAGTTTTCACGCTAGCTAAGACCCCCTGGTACTACCAGGAATGGAACTAGATGCCTTCAGAAGGTACTCAGCTACGTAGGCGAGCAGCAATATATTAGTCATCCCCTCAGAGCTCGCTGGCAGCACTGTGGATAAGGTAGAACTGGTATTACGTGGTCAGGTAATATTCCTACAGCCCGTCCGGCTAGCCGCGCGGTCTAACGCGCTGCTTACCGAGCGGAAGGTTCCCTGCACGAATCCGCCGGGCGGATTAGTGTTGAGGTCCGCTGTGCCAGCCAGCCTGTGGATGGTTTTCAAGGCGGTTTTTCTATCTTCTTCGGCGAATGTGGGCTGGTTCCCCTTATTCCGCCTCAGTTACGCTACGTCGGCGATTGCTGCGCAAACACTCTCCACGTACACGTACAGCATAATTACCACGCAAACATTTGGGGCTGCACTACTCGTCTGGCATGAGACGTTCCTGTGGGGGGAGGGAGGTTCCAGGGGGGTCCAGTGGGGGCCGAACCGCACAATAACCCAGTGTTTGGTGTGAGGCGGCGGCGGGGAGGGTGGACCGCTGTGGCCTGTTGTGGATTTTGAACCTCTGAGTGCTACAGTGTACGGAGGCGACGAAGCATCTCCGTCGTTTCTTGGTCCCCAGTTCAATACACAATCCACACACAATATTCCACCACTGACATAACTTACGGCAGTGGACTCGTCTGTACATTGTCCGATGGAAAGTTATAGACACCCCTGTGTAATGGAGAATTGATCACTCGATTTAACGAGAGACTAACTGGCCAGAATAAAATAAGCCGCGGTGCACTGTGTTGTCAGTAGGGAAGCAGTAACAACAGAATCGGTAGGACAGGAGCGCTTACTCACCTCGAACCTGGACTAACCGCTGTGTGTCTCACCTCAGTAACAAATCCACCAAGGACACTTCAGCCCTTCTTTTAAGTATGCAAGATACCTCGTGTGGGAGGGAGCAAGAGGTGTGAATTTTTATTTAAACTCTATAAATGAAATGCAAGGAGGGCTGTACATGAAATAAGTGGTTTATTCTGTGAAGCTGCATTAAACTGCATATGCAAAAAATATTGAAATTTTATCAAATTCATTAAACATTCACTCACAAATTATTCAAATGATGATAAACAAAAATTAAAAAATTGGGTCGCGAGATACTGTAGAAAGTAAAAAAAAAAGTCAACAAACAGAATTGAATTGCCACCAAGAGCTCACAACAAGTGAATTATATAAGGTGCTTGCCCCGGTATTTATCTTTTACCATGGGCACTGTATGACTTCACTCTGATTTAACATATAAATAAATTACACAAGACGGGTTGACCTGGTGTAATAAATGAGGAAGGAATAAAAAAAGAAAAACAGCTGAACGTATGACTTTCTTAACCGGCAAACGGTGAATACTGTGCCTTGCGTCTTTATGAGCATCTAACACATCACAAAGAAATTGAAGAAAGCGAAAGAAGAATGGGCAGCTAGGAAAGCGGGCGTTTTCTGTATTACCATGTTCATAGCGTGGTCGGCATGGCGGTGGAGTCGGCTGATTGCGTGCGGCTGCATCAAGACTTTGCCGGCGAAGTAGTTGATAGCGTCTAACATGTCCTACGCTGAAAATAGTGGTCGAAACCTGCTACTGGAAGTTATCATTACTGGAAGACGGTAAAGTTATCATTACTGGACGACGGTATGCGTCCATCTGCAAGTGCAAACCTGCGTGAAACTGCATTAAATAAAGCTCAATACTGTTTTTTTCAGTATTACCGTCATCGGACATGTAGTAAATCAAAATGATCCTGAGTTAACCTCTTGATAACGCGCACAGTGAGTGAAGCTCGCCTACTTGGATCTAACAAACTTTGCTCTTTACGCTGTTTGCGACGAATGCAAAGTGCACTGTCTCATGACAAGCGATAAGAGAATCGTTACGACTTATCGGAAGCAGTCAAGAGTGAACTCCTGCCTCCTCAAAGGCAAAATTCGGAATGCCCAATACTAGTGCGCTCCTCGCACATGGAGAGAGAGAGAGCTGCTCCCCTTCAGCGTGTTGTCTCCGCCCTTCCGCAAATTTCGTAGCTTTTACTATTTTTCAAAGCGAACATTAGATTCTTGCCAATGAAGAAGCCCCTTTCAAAATTTCCTCCCTGCTTGCCGACGCATTCTGCGAGGAAAAGAGAGCCATACTCTGTGTGAAGCAGAGTATACAAATAAACCAAGACTTTTCCCTATGAGTATTGTCACTACGTTCCCAGGTGCTCTGCTCGCGGGAAACGGACAAAATTCCCCGAGCCACTTGAGATTCTTGGACAGCCAAGTCGTGCTGTTGCTATTCAACTCGCAGCGCTGTCCGCGTTACCTAGAATCGTGACAAAACTGTTTTTCGCTCTAAGTTTGTAGTTTCTGCTGCCTCTGGCACACGTGTGAATGTCCACGGCTTCCCTTGGCAGTGTGTTGATGTATGCAGCGTCTTCGCCTGTCGCTAATCCTCTGGGGGCCTGCCCTCTGTGAAGCGTACCGACATAGGGGCGCGACCGCCGCTCGCCCATGGGCGCACTACCTCTGTCCACCTGGTCGCCGGGCTTCCCAGCTAGGAAAGCATCAGAAAAATTCCTTTCATGTACAAAGTGTACCAAGTTTGCAAAGAGAAGAATCATAGCCCTTTACCGATGCTCAATGACACAATAATTCACCACCATCGCACTTCATATATTCCAATAAATGAAATTATCTCCTTTAATTATAAACATGAAACGCTTTGACGCTTTTCAGGTACTCAAGTCCTTTGTTTCATCGGTGTGACTGTGAAGAGGAAACGCCAAGGAACAACTACAGCTAAACCAAGTTGAGACAGACTTCATTTACTAATGGGCAGCGTCCATCGAGTATTGGGAAGAGTGATTATAAAAGATGGATCACATAAAATCGGCGAAAGGAAGCACTCATGGGTTTCAAACTGGTACGAACACTTCAGGTAGCACAATGACCGTCTGTAAGTAGCTAAAAGTAAAGCGATAAAATGGTGGAGGATCTCTTCACAAACCACATACACTCCTGGAAATTGAAATAAGAACACCGTGAATTCATTGTCCCAGGAAGGGGAAACTTTATTGACACATTCCTGGGGTCAGATACATCACATGATCACACTGACAGAACCACAGGCACATAGACACAGGCAACAGAGCATGCACAATGTCGGCACTAGTACAGTGTATATCCACCTTTCGCATCAATGCAGGCTGCTATTCTCCCATGGAGACGATCGTAGAGATGCTGGGTGTAGTCCTGTGGAACGGCTTGCCATGCCATTTCCACCTGGCGCCTCAGTTGGACCAGCGTTCGTGCTGGACGTGCAGACCGCGTGAGACGACGCTTCATCCAGTCCCAAACATGCTCAATGGGGGACAGATCCGGAGATCTTGCTGGCCAGGGTAGTTGACTTACACCTTCTAGAGCACGTTGGGTGGCACGGGATACATGCGGACGTGCATTGTCCTGTTGGAACAGCAAGTTCCCTTGTCGGTCTAGGAATGGTAGAACGATGGGTTCGATGACGGTTTGGATGTACCGTGCACTATTCAGTGTCCCCTCGACGATCACCAGTGGTGTACGGCCAGTGTAGGAGATCGCTCCCCACACCATGATGCCGGGTGTTGGCCCTGTGTGCCTCGGTCGTATGCAGTCCTGATTGTGGCGCTCACCTGCACGGCGCCAAACACGCATACGACCATCATTGGCACCAAGGCAGAAGCGACTCTCATCGCTGAAGACGACACGTCTCCATTCGTCCCTCCATTCACGCCTGTCGCGACACCACTGGAGGCGGGCTGCACGATGTTGGGGCGTGAGCGGAAGACGGCCTAACGGTGTGCGGGACCGTAGCCCAGCTTCATGGAGACGGTTGCGAATGGTCCTCGCCGATACCCCAGGAGCAACAGTGTCCCTAATTTGCTGGGAAGTGGCGGTGCGGTCCCCTACGGCACTGCGTAGGATCCTACGGTCTTGGCGTGCATCCGTGCGTCGCTGCGGTCCGGTCCCAGGTCGACGGGCACGTGCACCTTCCGCCGACCACTGGCGGCAACATCGATGTACTGTGGAGACCTCACGCCCCACGTGTTGAGCAATTCGGCGGTACGCCCACCCGGCTTCCCGCATGCCCACTATACGCCCTCGCTCAAAGTCCGTCAACTGCACATACGGTTCACGTCCACGCTGTCGCGGCATGCTACCAGTGTTAAAGACTGCGATGGAGCTCCGTATGCCACGGCAAACTGGCTGACACTGACGGCGGCGGTGCACAAATGCTGCGCAGCTAGCGCCATTCGACGGCCAACACCGCGGTTCCTGGTGTGTCCGCTGTGCCGTGCGTGTGATCATTGCTTGTACAGCCCTCTCGCAGTGTCCGGAGCAAGTATGGTGGGTCTGACACACCGGTGTCAATGTGTCCTTTTTCTCCATTTCCAGGAGTGTATTTCTGTAGTCAATGCTAAGCGACACTTCACCTGGTGCAAAGAACGACGGCACTGGATAGTGGATGAGTGGAGTTATGAAACAAGCGATACGCTGTGACAAGCTGATGGAACGGGTTGGGTTCAGCGAATGTCTGGAGAATGTTACTTACCATTGTCTGTAATACTAGCAGTGAAGTACGGAGGAAGGTGTTTTACGGTAACTGGCGTTCTTCATGGTTACGGTACGGTCATCTTATTCCACTTAAGTCATCATAATCATCATCCTTTCATAGATTAGGCCTATCGTCCTGTTCCGGCCTCAGTCCATCATTGCCTCTGCCTCCCTGGGTCTCTCTGTCCAACAGGTCTGTACGACAGTGCCGCTTTCAGAATCCTGTCCATTCTTTCTAAATACTCGTTCCACTTGTTCTATATTGGTACATTATATCCTATATTTCAAATATTTATAACTTACTCCATATATCCTGGTTTCTTATTTTATCAAGGCGTATGTGTCCTAGAAGTTCCGTAAGGAATTTTATTTGTGTGGCTAGTACGTTACCGTGGTCTGTCTTTCTTAACGCCACGTTTCTTTGCCACGTAGAGTAACCGACATTGCAGTCATCTTGTATAGATTCAGCTGTGTTTCGGTCCACAATGTTTTCATTGTTCTACGAATAGTCATACATGTAGTCTGATGTCTTCCTAATTTATTCTAGCTAGTCTACTGTAATCATACGAGACATCACAGTCTAATTAATGAAAATTTTGAACCTCTTCTAAAATTTTATCATCCAAAATAATATTTGCTCTTTTTGTGTGTTTGTCCAAAAATGCCACTGTAAGTGATTTTGAGGTAGAAATTTCAAAATTATATTATCTGCAATTGTTTTGTAGTAAAGAGATACCACTCTGAAGATGATCTTCAGTGTTTTACATGATCACGAAGTCTACAGCATATTTCAACACATTTTTCGTCACATAATTCCAAGTGTTGCCTGATCCTTCCATCTGTGTAAGTCATCGTCCATATAGTCTAAATGTTAAAAGGCGTGGGCGTTGATACACACTCCTACATTACTCCCTGATTATATATTCCCGTCTGTAATTGGTTTAACTGAGTCTAAGGCATGTGCTATTAAGTAAACTTTTTATACCCCTTATATGTTCAGGATAGCCTGGTTCAGCCGTTATATTCCTACAGGCCTTCTCTAGATCTACGTGTCATACAGGTGGGCAAATTGTGTTCCCTTCTTTTCTCTCTTAACTGTTTCATAGTGAATACATTGTCACAACAAGCTCTCCCTTTTCGAAAACCTTTCTGCTCTTCTTGTAAGACTGGCTCTACTATTGAACTCTACTGCTGGATTCAATTGGTTATTTAATATACCAGCATATGGTTTGTAGGTTGGATGTAATACCTCTGTAATTTGAGAGTTTATTTCTTTCCACTTTCTTAAATACAGAAGATACAGTGATCGTTAGCTACTATCGGGGATTCTCATTGTAAACTAGCCTCTGACTCTCCTAAAGTAAGCGAATCTATAATTTTTCCTAATTCTTCAGTCATATCTTTAGGATTAGTAGAAATGTCTGTCAGAATGTTAAATAAAATACTTTTATAATTTTCAGTCCCTTCATCACATTTAATCACTTCTGTTCGTTGGTTGTTTCTTTCTGGTTTATTTACATTCATTAATAATTTGTAGACCACCTCTTATATACAATATACAACATGATCGACGTCATTCACGATTTTTTCCCAACTGATTCTGTCTTGTTTTCTTGTCTGGCGTTTTGCAATATTTCTAGCAGCTATATAATGTTGTCTAGCTTGATCCGTTTTTAGGTCTGAGTATGTTTCATACGCTATTTTTAATCCCTGCGGGCCTTTTCTATTTCCTTGTTCCATACTCACAAACCTTTCTTTCGTTTCCTGATAGTTTGTTTGACAAGGAATTCATCTGGTGCTCTTTTCATACAGTTCTTCATTCCCTGCCATTCTTCATCAATATTCTCCCTCGTTTCGCTTCTTTCCTGATAGAGGTCTGCTATTGGTTCTTCTTTCAACAGTATAATCCTGTAACTTCCTATATTGTCTTTTCTAGTATTCATTTCATTCAAAAGTTGTTGATCATCTAGTTCTTAGAAATATTTTGGCCATCAGCAGATAAAGCTCCCTCTATATTTTACACCCTGTGTATACTTGTACATCAATCACTATAGAATCTCCTTTTCTATTAGATGATGCATAGTCTGTATTGATGTAGAATCTCTATTACTTCAGCTGTATTTGCGAATATCCCTTTTCCTACAGAATGTATTAGATACCTACAAAGAATGATATGTACAAAATTCTCGCATCTTCTCACCATTAGTGTTAATTCTGGCTTCACGGAATTTCCCTACAATGTCTCTGATAGGAATGTTCCCAACTTGGGCATTTATGTCTCCATAAAATCTGTCTTCATAAATCTGTCTCTTTGATAAGAGATCCTAATTTCTTGTAGATTTCCTCGATCTCTTTTTATCTTCTTTCTTCTGGGCTACAGATCCCTACTATCATCGTATGTCTTCGATGTATTTTAAAATGGATCTATAAAGTCTCTCATTATGAAGGGTATATACTGTTACCCTATTTTTCCATTTCTGGTCTACCATTTTCGCAATTCTTGCTTGAGTTCTTACATTTGGTCCACTGCACTGTGTAATAATATAGATTCTAGTCCATTTACTGTTCCCCTTATTTTCTTTTTCTTCTTTTTCACTTCTTACGGCTACATCTATCTTTTTTCTTTTACAATTCTTTTGTAAGTCAACTTCTTTTCCGTAGATACCTCTGACATTCCAGTTTGATAAATTGAGAATGCCTGCTATTCCAGATCGTTTGGCCTTATCCTTGCCGAGGACGTATCCATTAAATCAGTCCGGGTTTCTTATTACTTTAGGCTTATGAGTGAAACACTTTTTATATGGACAGGACACCGATCCAAAAGCACAAACCCCAACCAGGAGTTGCAGGGAGACTTCTGTTGGAGCCTCTTACCTTTTAATGGCTGCCTTCTTCGGGCTTGCGGAAGTCGTCTTCCCGGGCTATTTCCGAAGTTTACTTCTCCTTCCATGCGTAAAACGCTATGCGAAGTGCTGCTATTTCCGGTCCTTAAGCCGCAATGGTGGTCGCGCAGTTCTACATCACCTTGCATATCGTTAAGATTTCACCCATCACGCTGGGCAAGGGATTCTTCCCAGAAGAACGCGGAGAAGTAGAAGATGAAGAGGAAAGTAAAAAACACCCTCGGGCCTCGAAACCTAACACATCGATGTTGAAAAATGAGATGGCCTAGGGAGGCCGATAATCCCCTAGGGGGACAACTCTTTATCTGATCTCTCACCAGCAGACCATTCTGGCGTGGGTCATGATACCTCGAATATAGCTCCCGCCAGCAGTACTCTGCCGGTCACTGAGACACACAAACTTCCTAAAAAACTTTTAGGTAATACTCCATGAGGACGAATTCCACTTAAGAAAGCACCGAATACGGAAGTATGTGAACTCATTTTACGACGCATACAGTGGAGGAACAGCTCGGAAACACTGACTGTAAGCATGCACCACATCGTTTAGCAGCATCTGTGAGACGATGGTTTGTCATAGATACTACTGTAATAGCTAGTACATCATCTTCGCTTCAGACACTGGGATCCTGCATAACTACCTTGTCCGGTTTCAGTCGTGTAGGAAGAATGGGCAGCCATTCCTCCACAAACAGACACCTCATCGACAGTTTCCCCAGCAGAATTCTTGCTGTCTTAGAGACGAAGGGTGGGCATCTCCCATATCAATATGCTCTAATAGGTATAAATGTAATTATCATCAGGTAGTCAGGTAGGATGGATCCGAGGTGCAAACGTTACAGATTTCCACAAAGGCGTCCGTGTCAACTCGATTTATTGGGGCATCGAGACGAAGTGCCCGCGTGTTTGCGAGGAACTGCGTACCACTCGCAGCCATCCATGTAAGTGTCACGCACGGTCAGCAACAATCAGTTTCGAAGTCGAGAGAAATTGTTGCATTCCTTGAAGGCAGGTCCGTTTCAACCACTACTAATGCACACTTTGCGTGTGATCTGAATGCAATGAACTTTTTGATTAGGGTACCGCCCCATTGGCTATTGCTCACAGTATCACTTAAAGCTGCACGTGGGCCCTACAGCGCAGAAACTAGAAAGTAACGGACAGGAGAAACCACGGGTCACGATTCTGTCTCTTTTCAAACGATGCAAGATGTAGAGTGCACGGATGGGCAAGTGAGACGACGTGCACGGTGTGGTGGATAAAGTTCGGGCTGAAAATGGTTCTGCGATGTTTTGTGACTAATTCTCTTACCATAACCCCATTCAGATGTTTACCTCCACTTTTACTGAGACCTAGCCGATGCCGCTTTTACATCTTTATGCCGGGAATGCTGCCTAAGCTCCCTTCTCCTAAGACGAGAACAGTCGTTGTCACAGAATTCCACGCATGCCTCCCTTCTTTGACGAATTTGCAGGCACACCATCGCACATAGAAACGGTTTCCACAGCTTTGAAAATGTTTTTCTGTGTATCAAAAGCACTCGGTGAGGTCCTACAAGTTGTGTGATCTGCAGATGTTCAATGGATGTAGCCGATAGAGGAATCAAATAAAGTATTTCTTTTCAGCGAGTAAGGTGGCGTTTTTCTTATCTTCTTAAAGTATAACAGCTGTTGCAGCACAGTGCTGAACAAGCACACAGTTATTGGTAGACGCGCTGTTAACGTGTTATTTCCTGCCTGTTAGCGTGGCATTTCCTGTTTCTGACGTGTTCGTAACACACCCTGTCATTTGTTTCCCCCTTTATCATGTACGGATCTATACTTTGCAAGGGACTTTTTGACTTGGGGTGGAGGGTAGTTCTGGCACCACTGGATTTTAACCCCTCTTCCTAGTCCAATCGCGAATGCTGTGCGCAAGAACAGGCTTTCCAGTTTCTCTGAGATTTCCGTAATGATTATTTCGAGGGATGTACAGGGAAGGAAGTAATATATTTCCTGATTCTTCGGAGAGTGTACACTAATGTAATTATAGCAGCAAATCCCTGCGTGATGAATAGCGCCTGTATTGTAATGTCAGCCACTGGATTTTGTTCACTGTGTCGTCATATTCTCAAGAAACGATTCCACGATCAAACACGCAGTAACTTCTCTACCCCCTCTTTTAATCCCACCAATTTCGTGCACCTGTTGGGCAATATTAGTATAGACAAGAACTGGTAGAACGTTGATTTTGTAATCTAGCCCCGTCGTGCGTAAAATAACTTTTTAATTGCCCTGGTTGGCTGTTCCGTCGGTTCTGGTATAATATTTTACGCATTATGAATGAAACCACTCACCACATCGGTGTAATATTCTACAATATTTATTATTTATTTCACAAAACAGTTTTCGGCTGTTGCGCCATCATCAGGTACAAAGATAAGTACGTGGTGCAGTAATATTTGTTGGATCAAAAATTTTTAACTAATGTATCTACAGAGTACCTCCATTTTCAGAGATGAAAAATGTTAATGGTAGATTTAGGAATAAAACATAAGGGATTATTTAAGGGTAAATGCGATGTAAGATTATTTAACTAAAATAAAATGTAGTTTATTACTTAATGAGTCACGTTTTTTATCGTAGTTAAATAATCTTACAACGCATTTGAACTGAAATAATCCCTCTTGTTTTATTCCTAGATAGTCCGCCCCCGGTAGCTGAGTGGTCAGCGCGACAGAATGTCAATCCTAAGGCTGGGTCGGAAATTTTCTCCGCTCAGGAACTGGGTGTTGTGTTGTCCTAATCATCATCATTTTGGTCTTACGTAAAATCTATGAAGGCTACGAATAATTCGATACCTTCTCTTGCTGACAGTACGGGTAATGTAACATATGATGATAAACAGAAGGCCAAAATCCTAAACCTAGTTTTCAAAAACTCGTTTATGATAGAGGACTGCAGCACCATTCCCCCTTTCAACTATCTAACAAACGAGAGGATGGCTGACATAGTGTTTAGTGTATCTGGGATTGTAAAACAGTTAAGATCCTTAGACACCAGAAAGGCATCTGGCCCAGACGGTATCCCCGTAAGATTTTATGTTGACTATGCTACAAATATAGCACCATTCTTATCCGTCATCTATCAGAGGTCATTGGAACGGCGGAAAGTTCCACGAGACTGGAAGACGGCCTAGGTCATAGCAATCTATGAAAAGGGTAGAAAAACGGATGCACATACGATTACCGGCCAGTTTCACTGACAGCGATTCGTTGTAGAATCATGGAACATATTTTGTGTTCAGATATAATGACCTTTCTAGACTCTAAGAAGCTCATCTACAGAAACCAGCACGGTTTTAGGAAACAGCGGTCGTGCGAGACACAACTGTCCCTCTTTGTGTATGATATACAAGAGGCTCTAAATACCGGCTCCCAGGTCAATGCCATCATTCTCGACTTTCGAATGGCGTTCGACTCAGTTCCGCCCTGTCGCTTGCTACAAAAAGTGCGCGTTTACGGTCTATCCAGTGACATATGCGGTTGAATAGAAAGTTTTCTAAAAGACAGGGAGCAGTATGTCGTCCTGAACGGGGTAACTTCAACAGAAACAAGAGTAACTTCAGGTGTGCCCCAGGGCAGCGTAATAGGTCCACTGCTTTTTACGATTTACACACTCCATACTGGTGTGGACTGTGTTTATCTGTAATGGACTGTCTCCTCTGGTCCAACTTAACCACGAACGATCTGATTGATGGTATTGACAGCGGCCTTAGACTGTTTGCCGATGATGTTGTAGTTTACGGGAAAGTAGTATGACACGAAAGTTGTGAACAGATCGATGAGGATTTGCAGAAAACAAATGCGCGATGTAATGACTGGCAGTTATCTCTCAATATTAGTAAGTGTAACCTACTGCGTATAACAAGGCGAAACTCCCCATTAATGTACGAGTACAAAATAAATGGTCACTCTTTGGATCAAAGGTTTCAAACCAGTGCATCTGCGTAATATCTCCGAGATGAAAAATGGAAGCGGTAACATCAGTCAAATATCTGGGTGTGACTATTCGAAATGATCTAAAATGGAATGATCAGATTACACAAATAACGGGTAAAGCGAACACTAGATTGCGGTTTATTGGTAGATTCCTGAAGCGATGCAGTCCTTCAACAAAGGAAATAGCTTACAATACGTTAATTCGTTCAGTCTAAGAGTATTGTTCGTCTGTATGGGACCCTTACCAGTTGGGTCTGATTCAAGAAATTGAGAAGGTCCAAAGAAGAGCGGCGATATTCGTGACTGGTACATTTAGCTATCGCGAGAGCGTTACAAATCTCATAGAAAGTTTGAAGTGGGACACACTTGCAGATAGACGACCCGCTAAATAGAAGGGGCTGCTCACTAAATTCCGAAATCCAATCTTCATCGAGGATGTAGAGCATATATTATTACAATCAACTTTGGAATCGCGTAATGATCATCATTCAAAGATAAGGGAAATAAGAGCTCGTACTGAGGCGTTCAGACAGTCCTTTTTCCCTCGTGCGATCCGCGAGTGAAACAGAGGGGGGGGGGGGATATGACTTTGGCGCGAATTGTGCCCTCCGCCACACACCGGTTCGTGGCTAGCGGAGTATATATGTAGATGTAGATTCCCATCGACGCGCAAATCGCCCAAGTGGCGTCAAACGTAAACACTTGTACCCGGCGAACGGTCTACCCCACGGGAGGCCCTAGTCACACGACGCTTCTTTATTCCTAGATATAGCATTAACATTTTTCATCTCGGAGATATTACGCAGATGCACTGGTTTGAAACCTCTGATCCAACAAAATTTCACTGCACCACGTACTTATCCTTGTACCTGACGATGGCGTAACAGCCGAAAACTGGTTTGTGAAATTAATAATAAATATTATAGAATATTGTACCAGTGTTGTCTTTGTTTTCATTCATAATAATTTCTTTATGATTCTTCCATTTTATTTGTCAACCAGTTGCTTTTCCTACAACTAATGTTACGTTATCACTCTGTAAAGTTACTCTCAGACATTTAGCTACTATTTCCTGGCGTTTCTATTTTCCTTGGTGCAACAGACACCTTACGTTCAACAACGTTATCCAACCGTCCGTTTATAAAATTTGCGAGCAATAGTGATGAGAAACTACTGATACAACGGCTTTCCCCCGTCAAGGACAAGATTTGAATTTTTATTTCCTAGAAAGTCCTGAAGCTAGTAAAATAAATTTTCCAGTATTCCCAAGCAAGTATTTTATTCACTAGTCAAGAGTGTGGAACTACATTTGTCTTAAAAAGCAACGAGCACGTTATCAGAATAAGAGCTGTTATATTTTCCCCTCTCGTTCTTCGAGTTGAGTTTCAAAACATCGTTCTGTACGCAAACGATGTTTATTCATGCGAAGAATATTTCCGTTCACCGTAATATTTTCATTAATGAGATGGCATGGTTTGAATCTTTAACATACTGTGCCTGACAGTGAACAATGCTGAAGACTTGAAGGTGTTGACTCGAACATCAATCCACATCATAGCTTTACGTGTGCAGTGACCCGCTATTCGCGTCATACAAACTAAAGGGTAAAGGTATGTCATCTCTGTAACGTGAACGAGGCAGAGGCTAAGTTAAATTCTGTTACATCCTCTCCATCCAAAGGTGACACCTGCATAGCATCATTTGAAAACAGTTGTGTGACGTGCTCCTCTTTTTCGATAAGCTGTTCACTGTTGAGTATTAATAGTAAACACCTATTGTAATATCTTCAACAATGAGAAATCGTAAAGGTGATAACGTTAATAGCTTGAATCAGACCTCCACTACACCGCCTAAATTACAGCGAATAAAAATATCCTGCGTTTCAGTTATTTAAATCAAAAGCATTGGACAGCTTTCATTAAAGAGAACATTAAGCCCGTTCTGTCAATAACATTCTTTTGGCACATATCGAGCACATACTGAAACGTTCCTCGATCTTATAGTCCATTATGACATTGCATCCCGCCATAACTCATGCGCGTCCGGAACCAAAATGAGCGATGTGAGCCCTACGCGCTTCAGTCTGGAACCGCGCGACCGCTACGATCGCAGGTTCGAATCCTGCCTTGGGCATGGATGTGTTGTATCTCCTTGGAATAGGTAGGTTTAAGACGTTCTAAGTTCTAGGGGACTGATGACCTCCGACGTTAAGTCCCATGGTGCTCAGAGCCATTTTTTGAGCCCTACGAGGTTAATTTCGCCACGTATTGCATCACCGGTTAGCAAGAAGAAGATAACCTGCGGATCCCGCGGCATTACTGCACATTTCCCTTTTCTTTGCATTAACTAGGTAGATCGGGTGATAGAGTAACGACAAATGAGGGGCTTTCTGGCCAAATACCAGGCGAGTTGTATTGGGACAAACACATTCCGAAGTTCCAGTTGCGGAAGTTGCTTCACAAATAAGGGACACCCACTGGGAAGCTTTACCAGAACCATGACGATGAGAACAATCAAATGGTTCAAATGGCTCTGAGCACTATGGGACTCAACTGCTGTGGTCATAAGTCCCCTAGAACGTAGAACTACTTAAACCTAATTAACCTAAGGACATCACACACATCCATTCCCGAAGCAGGATTCGAACCTGCGACCGTAGCGGTCGTGCTGTTCCAGACTGTAGCGCCTTTAACCGCTCGGCCACCCCGGCCGGCCTGAGAAACAATCGTAATTTAATTCGTGTGACTGTGTGTCCCATGAAAAAATGAAAAATCTGGTGTGTATGAACTTGCAGAGCCATAATAATAGGCAGACTTATTTTTTTGGAAATAAAAATGTTTTTCTACATTTATATAATATGCTGATTTCAAATAACACAAATAAATCTTTTATTTATTTCTAAAGTACTCAGATGAACAGAATTGCCTGATCTATATATCACTGGGACTATCTGATGTTTATACAAATATTTAGATTCTCGTATTGATGTTGAATGTTCATTTTCATAAGTCAATTATTATAGCTTTATTATTTATTAATGTAAATTACATGGTAACGTTCCTTAAAAAGAAAACTTTACGATTACGGTGAAAGAATGTCGGGCTGTGAAATGGGTACTGAACTCGAATTGTCTTGTAGCGTGTTGTAACTGCAAGTGGCGTGCTTCACCTGTGTTAAACAAAGACATTTAATCAGCAAGTATTATCTAACTTCACTAATCCAACATAACTGCAAATAAATTACTTATAGCTTTGTTAACAAATCTTAAAAACATTACAAAAGTGAAATATCTAACTAGCCTTTTTATAAAAATGGTTTACGTAAATTCTGGGGTTACTCAACAATTACAAATCATGAGCCAACTCGTCTATACTAACGATGTGGCAAAAACAAAAGAAATGATAATTATTTAACATCTTTACCTTGCTTGGTTGAAGACTGCTGCTTCCATGTTCAACAATACTTACATACCTACATTAATCTAACACTTGGTGGCTTCACGCAGTAAAACTAACTTGAACTCTGTGGTCTGCCTTACGGCAGACCTCGTCATGGGGGAAGCCTCATCAGAGAGGTCCACCGCATGAGCGTCTAGAGAAGTGATTCCAGTGGTGGGTTCCTGTTGCCTTCCACTGGTGATGATGAAGTGATAGTGAGGACAACACAACACCCAGTCCCTGAGCGGAGAAAATCTCCGAACCAGCCGGGAATCGAACCCGGGCCCCTTGGTGTGACAGACCATCGCGCTGACCACTCAGCAACCGGGGCGGACCTTCACACAGTACACCACAAAAACTGCCTACTCCATCGTCTGTCGCTGACGGACAGCTACTTACAAATGAGTGCCAAACGCTCTTTTACTCCAACGCTATAATAACCTCAGACCAGAAGCTGTATCTCTGGATCTGCGATCTTACACAATCAGCGATATAGTGCCTATCGAAGACATACATCGTTTATAAAATCATATTCGGATTTCACATACAAATTTGTCCCAGTAGACCCCTCTCAACATATGCTAAAGAGAATTATATACATGCATCACATTATTCACTATTATTATACTTTTGTATTACAATTTTCAGTTTTAGAAGAAAAATCTTTATTACTTTTAAAATTTACTTTACATACATCTACCATTGTAAAAATCAATGACTTTTAAGTTCTAACCACCTATTTTTGCTGGTACATTATTACATCGTATTTTGTGTGGTAAGGCTCAAAGCAGTTGCAACGAAGTGTAATGTTACATTTCTTACAAAATGCCATTGCTCTGCCTTTCCAACGAGCAAACTGACAGGGTCTTTGCGGATTACGTGTTGACATAAAGTTGTCCTTTTCATCGTATCTCACTTAATGGAATGCCCTTCTTGGTGTAGATAGGAGGTGTCCCTCTCTGCGACTGGCAGCCATTCAGATACTGGACAAGACGACATCCAATAAATCCAGAGATCTTGCTCCATGTACCATGTGGTATATGATCCAAATGTTCACTACAATCATATTAATTATCATTGTAAAGAGACCCCAGTACGGTTTTTTGCCACCTTAAGAAGTGGGATATTTCCCAACAAGCCAGTCATGACAGTCTACTCCTTCTATATTTATATTGCAATTTTTTACAAACTGTGGTTGTTGAATGTTGGTTTTTCTGCTTAGCTATTCTGTTTCACCTACTTGCAGAAGTGAGTGGCCCCACAGTATCAACATTGGTCTTAATACAGATGGATTTATTATCATTCAATCTGATAAACAGGATTTCACCACTTGCATCAAAGACAAAGTCTCATGTGCCGTATCGAGAGGGGTGGCGCAGTGGTTAGCCCACTGGACTCGCATTCTGGACGACGATGGTTCAAACTCTGCGTGTGGTTATCCTGATTTAGGTTTTCCGTGATTTCCCTAAATCGCTTCAGACAAATGCCGGAATGGTTCCTTTGGAAGGACACTGCCGACTTCTTCCCCATTCTCCCCCAATCCTCTGGGACTAATCATCTCGCTGTTTGGTCCATTCCTACAAATCAACCAACGAACCTTATTTGCCGAGAGGCAATTTTTATGATTACTTTGTGTTTTTTAGTGTGTGATGGCCATAATTTTTCATAATCATTTCATCGACACTCAGGTTTTCCGAATATATATCAAACTGCTGGAATGACGCGTTCATCTTTGTAAATAGTGGTCTAACGTTGAGCCTCCATCATGATTGTTGTCATGAGCCTGATCATTATCATTGAAGTGAATTAGATATTTTACCTTCTGATATCAATTTCGCGACGTAGCTTTCTTGACTATTTCCATTCCTAAGTCACCCCCTTCAGACCAATATCGTGTTATGGAAGTCTGTGGTACCCTGAGATAAGTAGTAAACTTAGGAATACTCACAGTTTTTCCGCGTCGGAAGAGAGACGTTTCTAGAACAACTTGCAAATCGCTCGTATCCTCCAACGACATAATCAGTTCCGTTATTGAAATTCAAGTTTTTTTTTCTCCACCCTTAAATAGTGTCTAATCCCTCATTTTGTTTTTTCCATTTCTTTCAGAACTGTCTCAGCTGAAATCTCATTTTTAGGAGCTGCAGAATATATTGCCTTTATTTTACGTAGATCGGCACTTTATCGCGAAGTTTCTTCCGTTTTATTGAGTGTACTCTATCTTCAGTACCCATTACTTCATCAGCCACTGTCCCCAAACGCGTACTTTCAGTATTTTCAAAATGAACTTCCACCGATCCAGGATCATCGAGGAGTTTCACAGTACCTGTTGCACCATCATCAGCCTCAACCTCCTCTATAAAATCATCAGTATCCGGAGGAACAACAACCACGTCAACATTTTCATTGTCTTCATCTATTAGTACATCAAAACTATCATTTCTTTATAATCTATCCATTGTAATGACTTTGAACTCTGCGTCACAGTTTGCTCCCATTTTCTTTATGTTATTGTATTACGTTGAATACAGTAAACTTCACTCACCAACTCCATATGAACTGAATGCTACTACTGCTTTGCTTTTATTACAGATGCATTAGCAGACAATTCTGTTACGTCCCATTGATCTAAAAATGTATCGTTTGTTTTTACACTTGCTAAACAGCAATGTAGACCAATAATAACAAATTATTTACATGCAGTGCTATTGTATGAAACATTTCCTACACAACCAGGGTCGACAGACACTAAGAAGTAGTTGATATACAGAGAATATACAAAGTAACGTTCTGCATTTACGGCGATTGTGGTTTCATTGCAAAATAAAAGAAAAATCCCATTGTTTGTATGGTCACTAATAAAAAACAGTTAATGCCAATAATGTAGTTTTATAATGTAATAACTGGAATTCAGTAGGAGTTACCGCACTGTCTGTAATAAAATAAAGAAACAATAGAGTCTAAAAATATATCACTGGGAGATAATGGATTCATATGGGGCGCCATCTTCTCACGCTCTTTCTCCTTAGGCTAAATTAGTCACCGCTATTGCATGGCCTTGGGATTTTTCGTAGCAACGGTAAGTAAAACGTATCCAATTGGTTGCCTACAACGTCCGCAGAAATTTCCAGCGACAGTTTTAAGCTACAAAGGTAAGAGCGCCACCAAAACACAAACACGTCTAGTTTCTATAAGGACAAACGCCGTTTATAAGCTGAAAGTTAACATTAACGTATATGCTCCGCAAAATACTTGAAGACGCGATACGGCGGGCACTTCTTGAACCACTATGTTTTCCCCTCTACTCTGCACCATACTGCAATGGCGCATAGGAAGAACGATTTTCGGTACACGGTCGTACGA
This sequence comes from Schistocerca serialis cubense, assembly GCF_023864345.2. Taxonomy (NCBI): domain Eukaryota; kingdom Metazoa; phylum Arthropoda; class Insecta; order Orthoptera; family Acrididae; genus Schistocerca; species Schistocerca serialis. The sequence continues at coordinate 109,135,728 of NC_064642.1, read as the reverse complement.
CCTCTATTTTCTTCAATTTTCTCGAAATGCTGATTTCGCGAGATGTATGCTGGAGGAAATAATATGTCCTTCCACTACTTCGAACGAACGCTCTAGATCTTTCAAAGTATACCTTTCCGTGATTCAATACGCCTCTTTTGTGTTCCCTGCCACTAGACTCTGTGGAACAACCCGGAACGCTCTGGCGCCGAGTGGATGATCACGTAACAAAACTCCTCGTTCTTCGTTCGAACTTGTCAATCTCTGCTGTAAGACCTACTTGGGTACTAGACCAATGAACAATACTCAAGAATCGGCCAAACGAATAGTTTGTAAGCCGCTTCGTGCATGAATTACATTTCCTGAAGATTCTTCCCATAAAGCCTACTATCTACTTTTCCTACTATATATGTTATGTGCTCATCCTACTCTACGTCGCACCGCATGGGTTACTCCTAGGAATTTTTTATTCAAGGTGTCATGCAGCTTTCATATAGTTAGTGAAAGACACTTTTGTTTGGAATTATATTTTTCTGCAGATATGTGAGTCTCAACTTTATCTTCGATAAGGATAGAAGTTGAAGGAATGAATTAAAATTTGTACCAAGGCCAGAAGTTGAATCCAGTTCTCCTGTTTACTGGGCAGATGAAGTAACCATTACGCCAGCAGTGTGGCTACCAGAGAGCCATGGACTACCCTGATCCAGTGCCCTACATAACACCAACTTCAATTCACACCTTCAGCACAGCATGTGCTAAGGGCGTGGATTGACTTGTGTTCCAGTCCTGACCATGCCACTAATTTTAATTCATCACTTCAGCTTCTATCCTTACCGAACATTTTTATTTGTATATATAATGATGTGTTGTGCATACTGTAAGACCTTCGGTACACACACCATCAAATTATTGACTTGTTGCTCTAACGAAATAGGCGAGTGTCGGCAATATGTCTCGTGGTCTTATCGTGGCGTGTTTATCTTCTGCCGTTATGTCAGACGACAGAAATGCCACTTGCAGGTTTAGAGTAGTAAATTGACGGTGACCAACTTTAAACAGAACTTGATTAATTTTCACACACATTTGTTAAAGTAATAAATAACATAGACATTACGTAACTTGATTCTGGATGGTGTTTACAATTGACAATCTGAAGTTCCTAGGGTCTTGGTATGTTAATCTTATTCTCACATATCTCTGATACTTGAAAAAGTGTCTATACATTTCTCTTCATGGCTATGTACAGGAATATGATAATCTTATTAGGCGCAGACTGAAACTTGACTATAGACTGGTGCAGACAAATGCAGACTGACTAATCGGAGGTCTGTACACTCGTTATAATACCTCGAGCGTTCAGGTATCACTGCGCGAGTGTGACTCGCGAGGAGAAAAGGTTGTATGTTAGCAATAATCTCATTGGCTGCGTTACATATTAATACGTGAATCGGCGGAAGCAGAATTTGGTCCGTCTCTAAGACAGCGCCGTCTCGTAGTGCGGAGACGGACGAGCGCTGCGCCTGCGCTGTTGTGCTTAGCGGGGCGCGCTCTAGTGGGAAAGTTGTTTACGCACTGACTACGCAGAACTATGTTCACAACAAATGACAAGGCTGTTTTTTATATTTTCTAATTTACCGAACTGGTATCGAGCACATTCTCATCACCAGCTGCCCTGCGGGAGATATGTAAAAATATATATAGAATAAATTACATACTGAGGAATTAAGTACATAGTACTTGTAATTATAAACACATTCCAACAGCATTTATTATATACTATTTTCACGTATCTCCTGTAGGACCGATGTTGATGAGCAGATGCTCTGTACCAACCCTCTAAATTAAAAAAAAATTAAAAAACAAGGTCCCTGGTCATTGGATATACAAACTAGCTGTCAAAATCGGCATTGCCTCGGTATTCATTTTGCCAATATTCTGTTACAAACAAAACAAAAAAATGAACTGTATTCGTAGTCTAATATCGAAAAAATTTCATTATACTGGGCGCAGCTGCTTCGCGTGTTTGCGACGCGATTTTGTGACCTCATCTGTCGCAACGCGTCTTCATAGTTCTATAGACGGCTTCTGTTTCCGCCTTCAGCAGTTTGCGCTTCGTAGTTGAAAGCTGTCATAAACGCTGCCAGGTATTAGCGATTTTCCTGACCCTACTAGGAGTTTCTTAGTAGTAGAGAATAAATGTACTAGGACTTCATGCATAACATGGCATATTTTCACGCAGCTCAGTGTTCTCTGAAGTCTGTGTTGTGTTTTAATACATTTGTGTAAGTATGTTCAACATCATATTGGATATTGTCTGCGAAGTATGTTGCTAATAGAGTTAATAGTGAAGAAGTAATAAATTTAAACGTCCTTCATGATGCAGCAGTTTGCTCCTCATCTATGGGTCATAAAATGATAAAATTTTGGAAGTACAGTCAGTGGGGTTCATGGATACTCTCTACAATATGTGTTGCTAATACACTTAATAATGAAGAAGAAATAATTTCTAACTTCATGCACAATGCGACAGTTATTTGCCCATCTCAGTGTTTATGACATCATATATCTTGAACTATGACTGCTAGGTGGTTGTTACTCTGCGAGCGATTGTTGCCTGACGGTAAAGGATACATGTTCCAAGTTTAGCTGTGATCCATTTAGTAGTTTAGGACAAATGTGAGGATGTAGAGGCTTATCTCACCAGGGACAAGATAGATATTGCCCACTCGAAAATTAAAGAAACCTTTGGAGAAAAGAGAACCACTTGTACGAATATCAAGAGCTCAGATGGAAACCAGTTATAAGCAAAGAAGGGAAAGCAGAAAGGTGGAAGAAGTGTGTAGAGGATCTATACAAGGGCGATGTACTTGAGGGCAATATTATGGATATGGAAGAGGATGTAGATGAAGATGAAATGGGAGATATGATACTGCGTGAAGAGTTTGACAGAACACTGAAAGACCTGAGTCGAAACAAGACCCCCGGAGTTGACAACATCCCATTGGAACTACTGGCAGCCTTGGGAGAGCCAGTCCTGACAAAATTCTACCATCTGGTGAGCACGATGTATGAGACAGGTGAAATACCATCAGACTTCAAGAAGAATAAAATAATTTCAATCCCAAAGAAAGCAGGTGTTGACAGATTTGAAAATTACAGAACCATCAGTTTAATAAGTCACAGCTACAAAATACTAACGCGAATTCTTTACAGACGAATGGAAAAACTAGTAGAAGCCGACCTCGGGGAAGATCAGTTTGGATTTCGTAGAAATATTGGAACACGTGAGGCCATATTGACCCTACGACTTATCTTAGAAGCTAGATTAAGGAAAGGCAAACCTACGTTCCTAGCATTTGTAGACTTAGAGAAAGCCTTTGACAACGTTGACTGGCATACACTCTTTCAATTTCTGAAGGTGGCAGGGGTAAAATACAGGGATCGAAGGGCTATTTACAATTAGTACAGAAACCAGATGGCAGTTATAAGAGTCGAGGGACACGAAAGGGAAGGGAGTGAGACAGGGTAGTAGCCTCTCCCCAATGTTATTCAATCTGTATATTGAGCAAGCAGTGAAGGAAATAAAAGAAAAATTTGGAGTAGGTATTAAAATCCCTGGAGAAGAAATAAAAATTTGCAGGTTCGCCGATGACATTGTAATTCTGTCAGAGACAGTAAAGGACTTGGAAGAACAGTTGAAGGGAATAGATAGTGTCTTGAAAGGAGGATATAAGATGAACATCAACAAAAGCAAAACGAGGATAATGGAATATAGTCGAATTAAGTTGGTTGATTCCGAGGGAATTAGATTAGGAAATGAGACACTTCAACTAGTAAAGGAGTTTTGCTATTTGGGGAGCAAAATAACTGATGATGTTCGAAGTAGAGAGGAATTAAAATGTAGACTGGGAATGGCAAGGAAAGCGGTTTTGAAGAAGAGAAATTCGTTAACATCGAGTATAGATTTAAGTTTCAGGAAGTCGTTTCTGAAAGTATTTGTATGGTGTGTAGCCATGTGTGGGAGTGAAACGTGGACGATAAATAGTTTGGATAAGAAGAGAATAGAACTTTTGAAATGCGGTCGTACAGAAGAATGCTGAAGATTAGATGGGTGGATCACATAACTAATGAGGAGGTATTGAATAGGATTGGGGAGAAGAGAAGTTTGTGGCACAACTTGACTAGAAGAAGGGATCGGTTGGTAGGACATGTTCTAAGGGATCAAGGGATCACCAATTTAGTATTGGAGGGCAGCGTGGAAGGTAAAAATCGTAGAGGGAGACCAAGAGATGAATACACTAAGCAGATTCAGAAGGATGTAGGTTGCAGTAGTTACTGGGAGATGAAGAAGCTTGCATAGGATAGAGTAGCATGGAGAGCTGCATCAAACCAGTCTCAGGACTGAAGGATGTAGGTTGCAGTAGTTACTGGGAGATGAAGAAGCTTGCATAGGATAGAGTAGCATGGAGAGCTGCATCAAACCAGTCTCAGGAGCGAAGACCACAACAACAACAACAACAACAACAATTTAGGGGTGGCTGTGCAACATACATACACATTTACACACATACATATAAATATTTTTGTAATATGTATGGATAAACAGTATAGGTCTTCGCCTTTTTATGCGCAATACGTTACGTTTGTTGACGTTTTTGTCTCTGCACCAGCAGTCCTGCATTTAGCTACAGTCTGCCAGAGTTGTCACCTTCTTATAGGCGAAAGCGTTGTGAATGTCTGTACTCACATATCCTCCAATGCTATACACTAGATCATAATTATTAATTGTAAAACTCGTCATGTCCGCCTATTCAGTCACGTCGGCCTGCAGGGAACTAATAGCTCCGCGATCTCATATGAGTCCTGCACTGGCTTATTGCGTTCACAAGTACTGGGTCGTTATAGGGAATTACAGTTCCACAACGGCGTAAGAGAAGGAAAGAATTTTTGTAATCATCCCCTTCGGGTGGAGTAACTTTGTCGGTATAACTTATGACCTCAGAGCCCGAAACACTGTTAATTTATAATTTTCCTTCGATAGCCTATGGCTCCCTCTCCACACGAGAGTGTTACCGATCGACACCGAGATTTCACAATTCCCGTGAAATTCTTTGAACATCGAGGCCCATCAGCAAATCAGACTTGAGGTAAAGAACTATTGACATTTGATTGTAATAACACTGCCCGCCATTTACTTACTCCGACTGACGTCAGAACCTTGGCAAGTACACCCCACTCACAGGAAGTTGATTTCCGTCCAGGAATGTTGACCTCGATAGTTCACAAGGAATGATTACAATACACGCTGTCTGCTTCCAACTATGAAACAGGACGTACTAATGATATGTGAAGATCAATTTTGAATAGAAGACACACACTCCTCATTATCTTGACTGCTCTTTGAGTACGCCTTTGTCGAACAATGAAGTTTTATCCTGACAATGTAGACAATGAAATGAGCTAGAGAACACTCGATGTCGAGATTACCGTAAGTGAGTGTGGTTCAGTAATAAACATGTAACCTTTGTCATCCCTATGACACAAGGTATTGGAATGTCAGAATACTGGACGATTTAAGCTAACGCGAAGTAGTGTGGTTCTCAGATGGTCAATGCTGTAAAAATATTGGACAAGCTGAAAGGCCAGGAAAAGCTACATATTATCTCATTTCTATGACACAAAGTATAGGAATGTTAGAATAACGGACGAGCTGAATGACCAGAAAGAACTAAACTAACGCGAAGTGGTTCTGAAAAAAATTCTGTTGCGTTTCCCACGGACTCGGGTCAGGTAGTAGTTTGGGGAAAACTGCACCAAATTCAAGCGCTGCAAGGACTAGGAAGTCACTTCTTACAGACATGAGTAAAAACCTTTTTTGTGTGTTGTGCATCGTCATTGTGAAACATTGAAACAATTATTAAAAAGACGTTTCAACAAAGCTTGCTGGCCATATATCAGTATTAATGAACCACCATTAATATGAGTTCTACCGTGCATGTCTCCTCTATACAATACATGTCGCTGTTTTCTTTTACATTTCTATTGCCCAGAAGAGGACTGCTGCAAACTCGATCAAAAAGTAGGGTTTTTAGTTGTTTTAGTGTTTCATCATGAAGCGGCCCAACACCCAAGAGGATTTTATTTAAATTGACGCTGGCACTGGAAGCCTATGCACGTACGCAGTTCCGTATTTACATGGCACAGTAATTCCTTTATCAACTCATTCACAGACGAGGCTGCCAGCCGGAGTGGCCGAGCGGTTCTAGGCGCTACAGACTGGAACCCCGCGACCGCTACGGTCGCAGGTTCGAACCCTGCCTCGGGCATGGATGTGTGTGATGTCCTTAGGTTAGTTAGGTTTAGGTAGTTCTAAGTTCTAGGGGACTGATGACCACAGATGTTAAGTCCCATAGTGCTCAGAGCCATTTTTTTTTCTCGTAAATATTTTGGGCTGAGTGAGATTGGTAATCGTTATCTGGGACCTATGATTTTGACAGCATGCTGTACCGTTGAAGTTACACTGGTAAATACACGTAACACTGGCATCGAATAGAATTACCGTGTGTGTTTGTTTTTCCATTTGATTCATTGATGTGAATTTTTACTTATCCATACCTCATGGAAGATACACAAAAATACGTGATAAATTGTGCAGGTTTATTTATTGCTATTCCCGGAGAGGACATACAGAGATGTATTCATTGCGCTATTGGAGAAAGCCTTACCTCACCTAAGGGGTTAACTGGATGTGTGTTGCGTCAAGTAAAATGGAGTATCAACGCTTTAGAGCGGTCAGTCACGTTATTCCTCACGATTTGTTTTTCTTTGAGCGCATGTCAACAGTATAGTGTACTTATTATGAATAATAGCCAGCTACACTGCTATGTAAATTGTTTGTATTTTACGTCACTCACGACGAGAACATTTCGGCATATTGCCATCGTCAGGTGCTCTTGGCTCAAATGATTCTGAGCACTATGGGACTTAACATCTGAGGTCGTCTCCCCTAGAACTTAGAACCACTTAAACCTAACTAATCTAAGGACATCACACACGTCCGTGCCCGAGGCAGGATTCGAACTTGCGACCGTAGCCGTCGCGCGGTTCCAAACTGAAGCGCCTAGAACCGCTCGGCTACAACGCCGGTTCAGGTGCTCCTACATGTAACATCGTTGCTGTCATGACCTGTCTTTTTTAGAATAATTACTGTCTTCTAAGTGTACACTGGATCAGTATATCGGATATTACTAGGTTTCCATGGAAACCAAGCAAAATCCGATATTCATCATTGTGCGCAAATGTAACTGGACGTGGATATATCCAAGAAATACAGTCACCATCGCGTAATAACCCCGAATACTTCAATAAGTGTGAAACGAAATGTTCCGCAGCAAAAAAGAGATCCTCTGTATTTAGACAGAACGACCCTTAAAGTTTGTTGCCGATGTCCTGAAACACACTTTATACAACATCCTCATGAATATTCTGTCCTCATACACACACACACACACACACACACACACACACGCACACACACACACACACACAGACACCCACACAGACAGCGAGCGATAGACAGAGATAAATAGACGGGCAGAGAGAGACTGTGAAATAATTACCCACGTTAATGGTCGTTTGTCAAATAGTTAAGCGGCTTTTACTGTCATTGTTCAATAACGTGAAGCACATTACGGCGGAGGCTTCAGCTTGTCCTAGCTATTCGCTAATGACCCCATATTTCAAAGTGTTTTGATAATACTACGTATTGCTGCGGTAACGCCGGTGGCACTTTATGGTCTCGATCTATTAATTGCATGTCGTGTTCAACAAGCCGAAAACGTACAAGCCGAAAACGTAATGAAACAAAACGAACGAAACCTTAATATGCATAATACATGCTGTCATTGACTACATAGACAGCCTTATGACTATACAGTAAAAGTGAAACCTGCAGTTTCGTGCCGCACTTATTATCTACATCCACAATTACACTGCGGAAGCCCCCCCTTCCCCTATTCCTATTACATTCATGGACGGCACGTTGGAAGAATGATTGTCAGTAAAGCTCTGTATCACATCCAATTTCTCTGATTTACGTGTCGTGATCATTTCGCGACACCTGTTAAGGAGGAAGTAATATGATGCCCGACTGTTTTGAGTAACCACGCTCTCGAAATCTGAACAGAAAACATGACCCCGATTCGCAACAACTCTGCTACTGCAGACTGTCAAGAACACTCTCCCGCTGAGTAAACGATCGATAAACAAAAGCGCTGCTCTTTATTGGACACCTCTCTCTCTCTCTCTCTCTCTGTGTCTGTCTCTCCTATTTATACTACTTTGCAAGGGTCCTAGACAGATGAACAAAGTCAAGAATCGGGCGAATGAGTCTCTTCAGGTCTCTAGTCGATGAATAAATTTCTTTAACAGTCTCCTAATGAATCTCAGTGTGCCTTTCCTTTTGTTTTAGGAGATCAGCCGAATTTAGGAGCTCTGACTCGTTACTCCTAGGTATTTTATAACTGCTAATGTTTTCAGTGATTCGTGCAAATAATGTAAAAAAACACTATATTTGTGCAATACTTTACGTTAATTACGTTCAGGGCCAGCTGCCAGTCCCTGAAGCCATCGTCAATTCTTTGCAGGTCCTCCTACATTTGGTTACGCTCATCTGGCATTCTGGCATTGCAGTCGTTCAGTATTATATTATGTGACACAAAATGGCTGCTAAGGCTTTAGCTAGAAATACTTATCATTCCAATTGCTGTAAAACTTATGCCAGAAATAAGAAATACGTTCTGTAGTTTTCAGAGGTTATTGTATGTTCATGGACGGCACGTGAGAAGAATGATTGTCAGTAAAGCTCTGTATCACATCCAATTTCTCTGAATTTTGTGTCGTGATGATTTCGCGATACCTGTTTAAGAGGAGGTAATGGGAATGCCTGCCTGTATACCTCCAACTCAAATTGGCGCAGTTCAAAAAAAAAAAAAAAAAAAATGTTCAAATGTGTGTGACATCTTATGGGACTTAACTGCTTAGGTCATCAGTCCCTAAGCTTACACACTACTTAACCTAAATTATCCGAAGGGCAAACACACAAACCCATGACCGAGGGAGGACGCGAACATCCGCCGGGACCAGCCGCACAGTCCACAACTGCAGCGCCTTAGACCGCTCGGCTAATCCCGCGCGGCATTGTCTCAATTATGAAGATTATTGTCTCGTTACGACTAAGATACGGTCATAAATCTACACGGTCATAAACGTATGGTTTGAAATACCCACTCGACTCAAATTTTAGCATTCGCTCCATTATGGAGTCTCTTAGATCCGAAGACAGAAAAGTTTGTCAGTGGCCTCAACCAACTTACAAAATTCTTGAAGACTATCGCAATAATAACGGTATATGACTAACGAACTGCTAGTTTACCTCAGAAGTCGAACTCCGCGTTTGCTTGTCGGTTAGGAGTGGACAGATAACGGTTTCTTTTTTCCAATTTTGATGCATATTGACAGGATCATTCGCTTAAAGTATTTTACAACTCTCAGCCTAATATATTCAATCATAGAAACTATAAATGGGTAGGATGCTTTAGAAGTGTTAGCCCAGTGTAACAAGTCTCTGTCAGGTGCACGTCATTTTTGTGCACCTCATTTTTTTTCTGATAGTAACTAAAGTGCGCGTCATATATGTTGGCGGCCGAGTTTAGGTTTGTTCTGCGCATCTGACGTCACAAAACACAGTCAGCCAATGAACAGAGAACGACGTTGCCAGATCTCGACTGCAGAGCAGAGCACGGACGAGTGTCTTCAGTTTTAGAAACATTCAGTCATAAATAAAGTAATAGAACAAAAGCAATGTCTTGATAGCAGATTTACTTTTATAGAAAGTTTGGAAAAAGCGTTCTTTATACCAATTGCGTCATATTCTATTAATTAATTAAACCAATAAGTCTTCTAATTCAGGCGATAGCAAGGAAAGGTGTTTGTATCAATCTCACGAACCGCTTTTTCGCAATAAAGAACAGCGGTAATTGTTTATTTCCTATTATACTTTGACGAAGTGTGAGTAATTCATAGTCATACCAACAGTGTTTGTCAGTATTTTGCGTGACGTGGTAGATACCTCGTGGTGTTACAATATAGGAGGAGTTGCGGTAGCGTAACGGTTAAGGCGTTGGGTTTATAAGCGGAAGGTGTAGAGTTAAAACCTTGTGCGGTGCTTATTATTTTCTTTATTTAAAGGCAATATCGAAGTGTCTTACTTCACGAATTTTATTCGTTTGAATGCAATTTTTTGAAATTTCTAGTGCTTTGTCTCTTCATTAACCCTTTCGCTGCTGCAGACACGTGCTCCCCGCATTCTGCACTGTGCGCGATTTTGTCATCACTGCACTGCTCGCCTGTGCTGACACATGGTGTTCCCACCGCTTTGACACACTTATCATTCGATTTCACAAAAACTATTTGGCCCAAAAATTTGATTTTTACACGTCTTCTTGACTGATACCTTCCCTCCATAAATGACTTAATTTTGTTTCGATGTTCAACCCAGTTATTGTGCAGCATTAAATGTAGTAAACCATTGCACGAAATTTTGAAGAGTTTGCAGAGGTAAATGTCCATAGAGTATACTTTCCGTATAGTCGATTTTAGTTGCCACAAATGTTAAGAATGAAATGTGGACAAGGTACCTAAATTTCATATAAAATTTACTGTGTAACAATATCTCATTTAATTTAAGTACCACATAGGTGTCGTATGTAATATTGAGAAATATTCCATCTTTCGCAACTGCAACAAAAGTATGTCTGCACAGGCGAGCAGTGCAGTGACAAAATCACGCACAGCGCGGAATGCGGGGAGCAAGTCTCTGTAGCAGCAAAAGGCCTAATGCGGCCTTGGTGGCATTACTTCATGAACTGCGCGCTCCCCCCTAAACGTAAGCTTGAGAACTATGCTATACTATGGTGCTGCTTCTCTTGGCGCGTGCATCGTGTGCAACTGGCAACGCAGCAATCTCCCGCGTCTGGGCCGCCAAGATAAAAGAATTGAACTATAACTCATTCCGAATGGCAGTCTTGTGGCCATACGAGGGATGTTCAGTATGTTCAGTAAATTTTCGCTTAAAAATGCAGAATATACTTTGTACATTGTGAAATTTTCTAAATTCAGCCCCTATAGTTCCACGAAGTTCCGATAGGTGGCACCACTACACGTAATCTTCAAAATGGCGTCTGTGATGGAGGTGCGTTCAAGAAAATAGCTGTCACTGGGTTTCGTTTGGTGGAAAATCAGAGCATTGCAGATATTCATAGGCGCTTGCAGAATGTCCACAGAGAGCTGGCAATGAACAGTAGCACGGTGAGTCGTTTGGCGATGCGTCTGTCTGCACCAATGTCAGGCAAACTTGTCCAATCTCCAGCGTTGCAGTCGGCCGCACACAAATGTGGCTCTTGCAAAGTTGAAGCCTGCGGCACTCTCAGTGAATATCGAAATATCGAAGGATCACAAGTAACTCTCGCAATACCAGTGAGGCGTGTGTGTGTGTGGGGGGGGGGGGGGGGGGGGGGGGAGGGGGAGTAATTTATGTCCACCTTTTTGAAACATTGTAATATAGTCAGTTACTTTATTTTATACTGTTGAAAAAAATATTTATTTTTAACGTGTTTCTCTACCAGATGACATTAGTGTTTTAACAATTTTCAGTTAAAGTTAACCCAAAAATTTAATTCTTAATTGTAGATGTCACTTCCTTGATGAATGTCATATTCAATAATTTCTGGCTCAGGACCTCACTTATACATCAGTATCTCTTTTTAAATGGTATAGTGTGAGTAAAAGTCAACAATTACTAACGAAATTTGGGTTTATTAATTTTTTTAGTTGGACATGAAGTAACCCCCCCCCCCCCCCCCTCTCTCTCTCTCTCTCTCTCTCTCTCTCTCTCTCTCTCTCTCTCTCTCTCCCCCATTGGCAGTATATGTTACTGAAAATTTGTTGATATTGTTACGAGTGTGTGAAAAGATATGTTCGGTTCTGGACCCTAATTACTCATCATTATGTCTTTACAAAGTGATATAAATTTTGTAAGGGTGGGCATAAAGTACCTTCCCCCTCCCTCCCCGTTGGCAATATATGTTACTCAATCTCTGTTGATATTGCTACGAGGGTGCGAAGAGATATTTTCGGGTTGTGGATACTACCTACACATCATTATGTCTTTAAAAAGTGTGTTGCTGAATACGTTTTTAGGGTCGGCATAAAGTCCCTCCGCCCCCCCCCCCCCCCCCCCGCCAATCCCACCCGGAATTGATAGGGATAAACACTTCGCTGATGAACTTTGTAGCGCTGACACGCTTGTCCGCCAGTTGGGGTAACCAAAGGTTTGTGCCCGCTGGTTTCCTCGCCGCCTAACAGAAGAACCATTTGTGCGGATATGCTTGCGGGTTGAGCGGCTGATAGTGAATTTCTTTGTTGAACAGCGTCACAGGCGATGACACATGGGTTCACCACTCCGAACCAGAAACAAAACGGCAATCAATGGAGTGGCACCACACCACCTCTCTTCCGAAGAAAAAGTTCAAAGTCGCACCCTCAGCCGCTAAGGTTATGGCGACAGTCTTCAGGGACTCTGAGAAGTTCTTCTGTTTGATATCATAAATCTTGGTGCACTAGTTAACTCTGAAGGCCATTGTGATACCCACAGTAATCTGAAGAAAGCACTTCTCCTTCTCCATGAGAACGCAAGGCCACACACAAGTCTGCGCTTCCGAGAGCAGCTCACAAAATTTCAATGAACTGTTCTTCCTCGTCCACCCTGCAGCCCGGATCTCACACCTTCAGACCTCCATGTGCATGGTCGAATGGAAGATGCACTACGGGAGAAGCGGTACGTTGATGACCGGGAGATTATTGATGCAGCAAGACGTTTGCTCCGATGTTGTCAAGTAGGGTGGAAGCTTGCGGGCAAAGAGGCCCTCGCAGTTAAGGCGGCTTTCGACCGTCGCATTGAACGGAGATTATATTGAAAAATGGGGCTTAGCAGCCAAAAGAGAGAAGAATCATATGGAGTATTGGAATCCCGAATAAAACCGACGTGCTTTCGGAAAGAAAGTGTTGCATTGCTTATCAAACGCCCCTCATATTGGGAACAATAAAGCAGGAGTTCGCCTGTAATAGTGTCCTAATGCTACAGAAAATAGAAGAGTTCAACACTCAGGGCCGAAATTGTTGCCTCACTGTCTTGGCTGTTATGAACTACAGAAATGTTTTCCACAATGTGTGAAGAAGGGGATTTGTCCTATCTGGAGATAATGGCTCTCTCTTTTCATAATACGTCTAAACTGTTAGTGGGCTAGAAATTCAAGGCTGGTTTTTGAGATGCTGAATTTCTCATGAAGGAAGCTATTTTCCAGCACCTAGCAACAAGCAGCATTTTGTAGTGGAGTGTGATTTGCAGGAGCGGGAATTTGCTAATGACATTGCCTGCATTCGGATCTGAGGGCTGAGTGGCTGAAAGGGCTGCCACTTTCTAGAGGTGGTCACGACAGTAGCACGAGATCACCCAGCCAGCTTTCCCGTTTTCGAGATACTCCTTCCTTGGCACCGAGCCATTACAACCTGCCTTTGCCAAAGTCTCTTACGTCGGTGGAGTTCCCGTTTGCTGTGCTTATCTTTGCTAGAATGATCCCTATTCGGTTCTATTCCGCGTGTGCATTTAGCTCAATTTACCTGCTTGCAGTACGATCGTCCCTTAAGTCAAGTCGTAACAAAATATGTTCTGACCAGTGCAGTAGCTCACACTTTTGCAAAAGTGTGCGTAAGAATTACTACAAGTTGTCCCCTCTCCTCTGAGCACTATTGGACTTAACATCTGAGGTTATCAGTCCCATAGAACTTAGAACTACTTAAATCTAACTAACCTAAGGACATCACACACATCCCTGCCCGAGGCAGGATTCGAACCTGCGACCGTAGCGGTTTCGCGGTTCCAGACTGTAACGCCTAGAACCGCTCGGCCACCCTGGCCGGCTACTACAAGTTGTGTCCGTTCTTCAGACAGTATCGACATTGCCTAGTTTACGATAGGTAGAAGCGTATTAAACACCTCTCGTAGTAAAACGGTCTTCCACTTCAAATACTGAACAGAAAATCTTAACAACCACAACAGCACTATTGTTTGGAAGGAAGGAATTACTTATGCAGCAGTCTCGCACAGTACGAAATGAGCGACTTCTGTCAACTACGTTCAGATGTCGAGCAAGTACGAGGACATGTTCAAAAGTAGTGCCTTTGAATTTTTTATGTGAAAACTCTTTGTGCTTTTTAAATGACACAAATTTCATACACATTCTACGTCGTTATACTAAATAGCTACATATCTGCAGCCCCATACCCCTAGGGGCTTCCGCACTGTAGAGTGTATCATGGCGGTGTGTCACTTAGCTACGTTGGCCGAGTGGTTCTAGGCGCTTCAGTCCGGGACCGCGATGCTGCTACGGTCGCAGGTTTGAATCCTGCCTCGGGCGTAGATGTGTGCGATGTCTTTAGGTTAGTTAGGTTTAAGTAGTTCTAAGTCTAGGAGACTGATGACGTCAGATGTTAATGCCCAATGTTTCCTTTAATTTACGTCTATGGTCACAAACTTTTTGTTAACAGATTACCGGTATCGGTCTTTAATGATCATCATCAGATCTATTTCATAAAAACAAAGTCGTAATGTACTGCAGCCATAGTGGCATCTTCAAATGTTAAATGCGGAATCAGAAGAAGCATCGTCAAATCCATATAAACAACATTACATGCATGAGCCATGTTGTCAGTAGTACTAGTTTTTATGAAACAGATCTGATGATGGTCATTAAAGACCGAAGCCGGTAATCTGTTAACAAAAAGTTTGTGAACATAGACGTAAATTAAAGTAAACTTATGACATATACGGCTCATTGTTCTCTCGCCACAATTATGCAGCTTGTGAGGTACCATAGTGCTTAGAGCCATTCACATAACTATGTAGGTGCGTGAGAAACAGCGTGCTGTAATCTAGTTTCGAATTTGAAGACTTCGTCCACTCCTGGACAATCCTGTCCTTCAGTATGACAATGACTGACCACACATGACGGCTGCGACATCTGAAACAATCAGAAGCCTTGGCTTCACTGACGTCGATTGTTCTCCATACACTCTCGACTTGGAGCCAGGCGATTTAAGAACACCGTCAAGGAGTTTATTCTTGTAGTGATGAAGCAGTGTAAACAGAGGTGAGGTTGTGGCACCGTTAACAATGTTAAACATTCTACAGCGACCGATCGTTAGTGGAGAAAATTACGAGTGCATGCTGAAAAGTAAAGCATCTGAATTTTTCATGTTAACACTATTAAAGTTTTTTTTAGATAAAACAAATGTTATTGTCATTCTACATCTTTGTTCGTCATGGTTATATACATATTTCTAAATGTAGTGACTCTGGCGATGAACGCATCCCTCGCAAAGAGAGACCAACTTATTCATACAGTCATTGTAGGATGTTTGACTTTGTTGACGGAGCCACCACCTCACCTCATCAGTATCAAGCTGAAGTCCTCTAAGATGTTCTTGAAATTTTCGAAACAGATAAAAATCGGATGGGGCCGTTCCGGGGCTCTATGGAGGATGGTCGATAACAGTGAACCAAAGACTTCGCTTTCTTGAAGATGTCGCAGCATTCAGTGTGTGGTTTGGAACTGTCATACTGAAGGGGAGGGTGTTCCATGTGTGGACGAACTCTTCGAACTAGGAATGCGATTAATTTCTCACACATCAACATAATTACACACCGCCATATTACACGCTGCAGTTCGGAGCCCTCTAGAGGTAGAGGGCTGAAAATATATAGACATGAAGAAAGATGTAGAATTTTAATAACATTTATTTTATTTAAAAATTTGTAAGAGTTTTCACGTAAAAAATGTGGAGGTGCTACTTTTCATATCACTCTCATATTACGGCCATCTGCGCAGTCCCACAGTGTAGTTTCTTAGACTGTTGAATAATGTGTCCATTACAAATACATTACACAATAATATTCATATAAATTACAGAGGATTCCAAAACAATGTATGCATTCTTTGAAACTCAGTCTCTCTCTAACTAACGCAGACAGAAGTATTTTTTGGGGGCAACAAGTCAGAAGGCAATGAAATGTTAGGAACCCTTACATCTCTTTCAGAACTGAAAATAGGCATGGTGTTATCGTTTGAAACACGGAAGTTGATGCCAAATTGCAACAGAAAAGCAGAAAATGTTCGTGAGCTTCTACGACGTGGGAGGGTCGAAATTAGGACATCACCACCATCACCGTGAACAATTACAAGAATTCGCGACAAATATGAGTGTGATGGTATGGTGTAACGTATGCTGTGAAGTGAGACTTAGCAGAAGAAAGAGACTTTTGACAGACAACGCAAATGTTTTGTCGCAGTGATTATGGCCTGCATAGAGTCCCCGAAACTGGCTGTGAGACAATGCTCTCGTGACTCTGGGATCAACAAAACCAGTGTTCACAGAATTTTACGGACTCAGATATGGAAGTCTTTTTTTTTTTCGCCTCTTCTCCATGCTCTGAAATAGGATATTCTCGAAAGGCGAACCAAAATTTATAAATGGTTCATCAACATTTGAAAAGACGCACGTAACCAGAATCAAATTCATTAGTCGAGTGAGGCTACCTTTAAACATAACGAAATCATTAACTACTATAACTGCGTGTACAGCGGGAACAAAAATCCATTCTTAACTGAAGAACGGCATAGTAACTACGAGTAATAGGTGGTGTGGCCTGTTAGTCGGGCCCTGCTTCCTGGACCTCACTGTCACAGGTGATTCTTCCCTTGAAATGTTGCGCATGACAGCTCATGTCTTAAAATTTCTGACAATGAAGATTATCTATTTCAGCAGCATTGGACGCAGCCTCACTCTCAACTTGTGAGAGAATTTCTGAATCTCACATTCCGTTCGAAGCGAATGGGACAAATATTAAGTGCTGTGGAGTATACAGCTCAATCGTATGTTTTAGTACTTTTAGAGTTAAATCTTTGGGGCAGTGTCAAAAGCACAGTGTACGCCACAGATCCACAGACACTGGATGAACTAAGACAGCAAGCTGAGCAGATCTGCGATTATAGTCCATTAGAAAGAACGCAGTTGGTGTGACGCCCAATGCAGAGTCGTTGTCGATAATGCACTGCGATGGAAAACGGTTTCAATTATACCTTCTTGCATACAATACCAAAAATTTCTCATGTCTCTCGGCTTTAATTAACGATAAAGTTAGTTAGGATAGAGTATACTTTATTTTGGGACACCTTATGTTGTGTGTCTGCTGTATCTCGGTTTTTAGATTTTATTTTCTACACATACTTCTAAGCTAATGCTCCATAACTATGGCACACAAAATTAGCTTTACGTCTTTTGTCATGAACTGATGGAGCAAACGTATCCCCTTATAGCAAGAATCTGCTTCACTGGTGATCCACGACGAAATTATTGTAGATTGTCCTTCATCTAACATGTGTCGTTAACAAACTGAAGTACGAAACTATTGAAAATAAATGTTTCTTTCCAATGTTTTCATATTTCAATTTATTGACGATTTATGTCCAGAAATAAAAATAACAGGAAACTATGAGTATTTTTGACTTGGACGACCTATGAGGTGCTTTCCAGAAATAAAAAAAAATTGTTCAAATGGCTCTGAGCACTATGAGACTCAACTGCTGTGGTCATAAGTCCCCTAGAACTTAGAACTACTTAAACCTAACTAACCTAAGGACAGCACACAACACCCAGCTATCCAGAAATATTCGACTGCTTCACCAAGTAATGATTAAATACCGCAAGAGAATTTTGATCACACAGATGAAGTTTTCGCTCAAAAATACGTATCAGATATAAAAAAACTAGAAAACCGCAAAGTGACTGTTGTCATACTTCTATACATCACTGGCTCTGTGTGCCACTTGAAGTTATTATGGATCCTTCGAAATAAATTTTATACTGTTTATGATACTTCGACAAGTCTACTCGAGGATGTACCCTGTGCTTTTCTCTCGGGGTGCAGGTAGAGTAGTATAGTACTATGGCATGTTTCGCCATATATTATCCATCCGTAGTTTGTAAGACTACTGGACGAATAGCCGGCCGCTGTGGCCGAGCGGTTCTAGGCGCTTCAGTCTGGAACCACGGGACTGCTACGTTCGCAGGTTCGAATCCTGCCTCGGGCAAGGATGTTTGTGATGTCCTCAGGTTAGTTAGGTTTAAGTAGTTCTAAGTTCTAGGGGACTGATGACCTCAGATGTTAAGTCCCATTGGGCTCAGAGCCATTTTTGAACTGGACGAATACTTGGGAGGAATGTGTGCCTCATTTCCTTTACTTACATTTCTCTATGTTTATTGATCACATTATACACTCGAGATGTTTGAATCTCCGTTACTGCAAAGGCATGATTATGATCGACTGAGCCACTACGTATCTGTACTTCTGAATTTTTAGGTGAGGGGTACAGAGGAATCCCTAACGCGAGAAAACGTACTTTCGGATTCACGCTCCGTATATTGGACTTATGTACTGAAACTGTTGGTGTGTTGTGAAGGAATCTAAGTGTTAGGCACGAACGTAAGTATTCATTTTATATCACTGAAATGAATCCCTGATATTATAGGAAAATAATAGCGACATTTGTTTTGTACTCGATGGCAGTAATATAATTTTCAGAGCATCAGCCGTCTTTCGAAATGACGCGAACTGACTGATTCGGTTGCAGTCTCCTTGATAAGATAGAAGAGAATTAATTCGCAATATTGAGGGATGGCACACCCATTATGATTATCAGGAGAATGTATCGTCCTAGTGCTGTGGATATTTGCTTCTCTCATCCCGCACTGCAAAAGCCGGCGAGTGGAAATTACTGCAAGAACAGCACCGCTCTGACCTCATACAGGTATTTGTTTCATTTAAACACGTTTTTCCATGAAATACTTGTATCTGCCTCAGTAATTTCAAAAATTCTGAAGACTTTTAATCTACTCCTTCCCGTCATTTGATCGCAAGCCTTTTCAAACTCTGTAAAACTCTGGCTGTAGTACTATACTACACATTTTATCCATACAGGACCTCCTAAAGTGCTTATCCAATCGGCTCTCTATTTTTCTTCAATTACATCGGGAATTCAATCAATTTTTTCCACGTATTCACTCTCTGCTGTATTGTTAAGATTGAAATTCATCTTGTACTCTTAATACTGACTCCTTCACTTTCAACTGAAGGTTGTTTTGACTTTCCTACGTGCCTGATATGCCCTTCCGACAATAATTTCTCTAACTCTTTACTTTTTTTCTGCAACTATTTTGCCTACCTATTTATTTCAGTCCCGAGTGTCTTATATTTCTGTATTCCTGTCCTTCTCTGAACATACGTATTTGAACTTCCTTCTTTACCTGATAAACTAAAATACTGCTTCTGCTACCCAAGATTTCTTTGCCTTTACGTCCCTTCTACCTATGTTTGTATGCCCAATTTTTGTGATTGCCCTTTTCAGATATGTTTATTTCTTCTTACCTGTACTACCTATAATCACAAATAAAGGCTTCCTTATCTTTCTTCATTCTACATTGATTCCTTTTGACCATTTTATTTAACTCCATTGTAGTGTTCACTATTACTAAATTTTGTTCTGAGGCTCTATCTGCTCCTACATACGACATACAATCCAGTATCTCGGTCTAACCACGATGTAATGCAAATGCAATATTTCGGTGTGTCTTTCCAGTACACCTCCTCCTCTTGTGAATTATGAACAGTATATTTGCTATTACCAGCTGAAATTTACTGGACCCTTTCCCCTTTCGTTGCTTTCTACGAAGCCTATATTCTCCACTAAGTCTTTCTCCTGTTTCTTCACTCACTACGATTATCTCCAATTGGTCTTTCTTCTATTTCTTCCCTCACTACTGTGTTCCAATCGCCCTGTATTATTAGACTGCCATCTCCCCGTGAACACTGGATTACTCACCTAATATCCTTGTGAACTTTCTCTACCTCTTCGTCGTCTTCTACTTGTGACGTCGGCGTTTGTACCTAAGCAATTGTTATTAACTGCAGTCGATTCTGATGAAAAAAAACCTATCACTGAACACAGTAACTCACTACTTGCCTACATTCCTCTTCATAACGAATCGTACTACCGTTGTAACATTGTCTTCTGCAGCTGTTATTAGCTCGCATTTTTCTGAAAAGAAATCCTTATTTTCTTTCCATTTCACTTCACTGACGTGCTGTGTACCTAAATTATCACTCTGTACAGGGTTATTACATATGATTGAAGCGATTTCACAGCTCAACAATAACTTTATTATCTGAGATACTTTCACAATGCTTTGCACACACATACAAAAACTCAAAAAGTTTTTTAGGCATTCACAAATGTTCGACATGTGCCCCTTTAGTGATTCGGCAGACATCAAGCCGATAATCAAGTTCCTCCCACACTCGGCGCAGCATGTCCCCATCAATGAGTTCGAAAGCATCGTTGATGCGAGCTCGCAGCTCTGGCACGTTTCTTGGTAGAGGAGGTTTAAACACTGAATCTTTCACATAACCCCACAGAAAGAAATCGCATGGGGTTAAGTCGGGAGAGCGTGGAGGCCATGACATGAATTGCTGATCATGATCTCCACCACGACCGATCCTTCGGTTTTCCAATCCCCTGTTTAAGAAATGCCGAACATCATGATGGAATTGCGGTGGAGCACCATCCTGTTGAGAGATGAAGTCGGCGCTGTCGGTCTCCAGTTGTGGCATGAGCCAATTTTCCAGCATGTCCAGATACACGTGTCCTGTAACGTTTTTTTCTCAGAAGAAAAAGGGGCTGTAAACTTTAAACGTTAACTTTTGGTGAATTGCGAATTTGCTGCACGAATGCGTGAGGATTCTCTACCGCCCAGATTCGCACATTGTGTCTGTTCACTTCACCAATAAGAAAAAATGTTGCTTCATCACTGAAAACAAGTTTCGCACTGAACGCATCCTCTTCCATGAGCTGTTGCAACCGCGCCGAAAATTCAAAGCGTTTGACTTTGTCATCGGGTGTCAGGGCTTATAGCAATTGTAAACGGTAAGGCTTCTGCTTTAGCCTTTTCCGTAAGATTTTCAAAACCGTCGGCTGTGGTACGTTTAGCTCCCTGCTTGCTTTATTCGTCGACTTCCGCGGGCTACGCGTGAAACTTGCCCGCACGCGTTCAACCGTTTCTTCGCTCACTGCAGGCCGACCCGTTGATTACAGAGGCATCCAGAAGCTTTAAACTGCGCATACCATCGCCGAATGGAGTTAGCAGTTGGTGGCTCTTTGTTGAACTTCGTCCTGAAGTGTCGTTGCACTGTTATGACTGACTGATGTGAGTGCATTTCAAGCACGACATACGCTTTCTCGGCTCCTGTCGCCATTTTGTCTCACTGCGCTCTCGAGCACTCTGGCGGCAGAAACCTGAAGTGCAGCTTCAGGCGAACAAAACTTTATTTCTACGTATCTGTAGTGTGTCGTGACCATATGTCAATGAATGGAGCTACAGTGAATTTATGAAATCGCATCAATCATTTGTAATAGCCCTGTATTTCCTTCTCAGGAATTCTAGTTTCCCCATTACATTCACATTTCTGATATTCCATGCTCCGACACGTAGAAGTTACGCTGTGACTGGTTTTTCAGTCCTTTAGTCATGATCACATCCCCCCTGTGTTTCCCGCGTAATGAGGAGCATGGCTGAATAAACCAGAATCCTTCGGCAATGGAGAGATCATCACGACACTTCTTCAGCCACATGACACATACCCCGTGGTTACGAAATGCGTGCCTTTGCTGTAGTGGTATCCTTTGTCTTCAGCACCCTTTTACTGTTGACCATTGCTTATTCTTCTGCATTTAGGGCCAGTTTCCCACACTGCTGCCAAGTGGATGTCCGGAACCGCAGTCTACGCCACCTTCCTGTTTGACAAGGCCGTTCGCAGAACTAGTGTGACTCCCCATGAGGAAGTCCTAGGACACCGCTGCTAAATGTTTTTATTGTAAACTGAATTAGCGGCTAGGTTTGAACCATGGACCAATGAATTTTGATTACTGATCAAAGACGCTACCTCCGGAGTACGAATAATTTCTTTTTATGAAACTGAATAGTATCTGTTTCATAGTTACACTCCACTTTACCAAATTACAGTGAGGTGGCACAACGGTAAAGGCACAGGAATCACATTCAGACTGAGTGGGATTCAAATCGCATTCCGTCAATCTTCATTTGTACTGCTGTGATTTCCTTATTCAACTAACGCGGCTAGAACAACGGCTCCCTTGCGAACAGCACGGTGATTCTCCATTCCTATTCTTTTCCCTTTCGAGGTTGAGCTTCATATTATCTAGTTCTGAATGCTGAATGACATTATGGTTCCGTTCGACAAAGTTATTTCCTAAGAGTAATATCTGAAAGAATGATACCTTTTTACCTATACGGAAGAAATAGCTTTGAATAAAAGCATTCTATTCTTTGAGGTCAAACTCCGAGCTAGATTAAATTCCGCTGCAGTACTCCTGTGGAAATCTTATAGTGTAAGACACAGGTACCAGAATGTTGAAGATTTGAATCATAGTTAATAGCTAAATTGATAAAAGTATTGCCTTCGATAGTACTTATTAGAGTCTCATTGGGGTGAAGTTTTAATTGATTAAGCAGCGAGTATCCGATGTTTGCATGTCTTGCCAATTCTTATATCTCTCTTGTTTATTTCTAAGATTATTTTTCCGTTAAATATTCTAACCGCTGCGCATGATGTATGTTTCAGTCTCTGTTCCCACGCTTTTGCAATGACGGTGTGATGTGGAGATTTAAAAAATGTGGTTATTTCTCCGTCCATTTAATTCGGATATCTGTTGTTACTCCATCCAAGATTCCAAAGAGAAAATATATCTCACTCTTCTGCGGCTGTATATTAGATCTTTCTTGTTTGGGACTTGCATAAATTCTGAGTACGTTTTTTGTTAGTGGTAAATAGTTGGCCGACTCTGCTTTTGTTGATTATTAAACGTAAGTTCACCGTACTGTATGTAAGATACGCATTCTATTTAGGATCGCTGTTTCCTTTAGATATCAACTAAAAAGAAAAAAAAGGTTAACTCCGTCCGAACAGACCATGGAAGGCCCAACGGTACCGACCCATCGCCGTGTCATCCTCAGACCTCAGGCACCACTGGATGCGGATATGGAGGAGCATGTGCTCAGCACACCGCTCTCCCGGCCGTGTGGCAGTTTACGAGACCGAAGCCACTACTTCTCAGTCAAGTAGCTCCTCAGTTTGCCTCACTAGGACTGAGTGCATCCCGCTTGCCAACAGCGCTCGGCAGACCGGATGGTCACCCATCCAGATGTTAGCCCTGCCCGACAGCGCTTAACTGTGGTGATCTGGCCGGAACCGATGTTACCGCTGTGGCAAGGCCGTTGGCTCAGGTACCAGCAGAAATGATTAAATAATCAGTACTGGTAGTCATAACACTACAATGACGCGGAGAATTCATTCTACATGGCTCTCAGCACTATGGGACTTAACATCTATGGTCATCAGTCCCCTAGAACTTACAACTACTTAAACCTAACTAACCTAAGGACATCACACAACACCCAGTCATCACGAGGCAGGGAAAATCCCTGACCCCGCCGGGAATCGAACCCGGGAACCCGTGCGTGGGAAGCGAGAACGCTACCGCACGACCACGAGCTGCGGACAATTCATTCTACAGGTGAGCTAGCTAAATTTGGAGTAACAATTATATACCAGCAAAACTATAGCTGAAGATTAGGTCGGTAACGATCCGTATTTAATAATAACACTATGTAACATGACTTTTAATATTTGCGTAATTGTCGCTTTTCCTGAAGTACGTTTCTGTGCTGATTTCAGATCTTTTGTTAACTTATTCCTTTTACGAATAGGTGTTTGACAAACAGAGTACACTCGTTTCTCATTTAAATCTAATTTCCACGGATTTTTTTGCTTGTTTTTTCAGGTAAGAGAAATATTGTTTTAGATACCTGTGGTACTTGAACATACTTCTCACCATTTGTCACACCTGTCTGGCTTGGTGTTGTTGTTGTTGGCATGTTCTATAATAATGTGAAGTTATAGTTGTGCTGTTAAATGTAGTTTTGCAGTTTCTTAGAAATGAATTTCCTCGACTATTTGAATAACCCAGACGTATTCTGTTGCTTTTGTGGTAGCTACTTTATTGCTAAATAAATACAGGACATTAACAGTTTAGTGAAAATGTCTACTATGCATACTTTGGTATAAGGCTTGGCGACCAAGTCGAAAGCTGGGCACTACACATGGTACACCAGATATGTGTTGAGGAATTGAAAACGTGAAAATTGGAAAGATGAATGCAATGCATTTCGCAGTTTTCGTGCTTCATGATATTAGGACGTAACATTCACATATTTAGTTTATCCCTGCGAACTTCTGGCTATGTCTGTGTAGAACAAGGAGAACCGTTACACAAGTACATCAAGTCGGTGAGAAAGAGATACCAGAAAAAGTGGTGCGCAAAAATGATAACTAACTACTGGTTGCCGGCCGGAGTGGCCGAACGGCTCTAGGCGCTGCAGTCTGGAACCGCAAGACCACTACAGTCGCAGGTTCGAATCCTGCCTCGGGCATGGATGTTTGTGATAGGTTAGTTAGGTTTAACTAGTTCTAAGTTCTAGGAGACTAATGACCTCACCAGTTGAGTCCCATAGTGCTCAGAGCCATTTTTAACTACTGGTTTATGCTAAACGGAGGCAATCAAGGTTCAAAATGGCTCTGAGCACTATGAACTTAACATCTGTGGTCATCAGTCCCCTAGAACTTAGAACTACTGAAACCTAAGGACATCACACACATCCATGCCCGAGGCAGGATTCGAACCGGCGACTGTAGCAGTCGCGCGGTTCCGGACTGAGCGCCTAGAACCGCTAGACCACCGCGGCCGGCAGGCAATCAAGGAATTGAGGTTTCGCTCCATGTCACAAGGAACTTAATTCAGTGAAGTCACGGACGGAAAACTAAGTTTTTTACATGTGTAGCGTTTTTGTTACAATTATTAACAATTTAAGCGAAAATGTACCATTATCTAAGCTAATGTGTTGTGATTATATAGAAGGTTACAAAGTATATAATTTATTTTTAATGCTATTAAAGTATTGTCTACATGAAGAAGATTTGATTCCAGCTAAAATTTCAGACATGACCTGTACAAAAATCTGACGTGATGCTGAAAAACCAAAATCCAAATTTAAATTAGAGTGAAAAATAATTTAAACATCATCTTGTAGTCATAAAACGTCGTTCCAAGGTTTTTTAAAGGAATGCAGCATAGTGTAATTATTGCTCTAAGTCCTTATTCCGAAAGAAGATTGTCTGGTCAAAGTGGTTCCCTCCTATTAACATCGATGTAAGAACCGCTTCTCGAGGCCGTGATCGATGGATCGGTCGCGGGGCGATGCGGCTGTGACGCTTGACGTGCCTTGCTTTGACCAGATACTCCCCTTAAGTGGCCGTCACGTGCGGCTAATAGTCCCCGCAGCTCGCGAGCCGCAGGGCGTGGTAACGCAATTACTCCTGCCGTAAGTATTGTTGTATGCAATATTCATGATCACACGTTGCTTTGAGCGCGCGCACGCACGACGCCATTATCATCAACATGAATTTCGGTCTATCGCCTCCGTTATAATGGAAATTTAACTCCTGTGGGAAAAGCCGCATGCGATCATTCCGTTGCATAAATGGAAGTGATCTGCCCTTCGGGCTAATGCTTCAATTTCCTGAGGCACAATAGCGAACTCGATTCGATGCGACGGGCCCGCTAGCATGGGCAGATATTGTTTGTAAATACAGTGGTCGAGGCACCGTGCGTGGACAACGCCATCAACGGCAAATTTCGAAAAGGCCTCTTTTTGTTGGACAGTCTGCACTGGAGTTAATACGTCCTGTAGGATACAACTTCGACTCATTAGTGCTGTCGACACACAATTCTTGTAATGTCACTCGTGTACTTCGACTGATCTACAACGTGTTTACAATTTAGGTTCCACTACTCCACAGGGTCCTCAAGAAAAACGAGTGGTCATAGGACGATGAAACTTTGTGGAAACCTGTGTAAGGGCACGTGAGAGAGAAATAAAGAACAAACCATTGAAAGAAACAGATTTTAAATTCCACCTGAGTGGGTTCTTTTGTTTAGTCAGTCGTCTACTGACTGGTCTGATATGGCGCACGACGATCCTCTCCTAGCGCATGCACCCTACGTCATTAATTATGTGCTAGATGTACTCCAATCTCTGCTTGCCCCTACAGTGTATACCCTCTACACTTCCTTTTAGGTCCATAGAGGTTAATCCCCGATGCTTTAACACGTGTCCTACCATTCTGTCCCTTCTTCTTGTCAGTGTTTCTCATACGTTTCTTTCTTGGCCGATTGTGCGGAGAACCTCCTCGTTTCTTAGCTTACCAGTGCACTTCTTCTACACCAGCACCACATCTTAAACGTTTTGATTCGTATCTGTTCCGGTTTTCCTTCTGTCCATGCGCTACCATACAGTGCTGTGCTCCAAAAGTAACCTCACAGAAATTTCTTCCTGAAATTGAGGTCTATGTTTGACTCCAGTACCCTTCTATTTGCCGGGAATGCCCCCTTTTCGTGCACTAGTTTGCTTCATGTATCTTCCTCGATTTGGCCGCCACGGGTTATTTTGTTTCCAATGTAGCAGAATTCCTTAATTTCGTCTAGGTCGTTATCACTATTTTCATGTTAAGTTTTTCTCTGTTCTCATTTCTACTACTTCTCATTACTTTTACATTTTTCTCTGAGGCTAGTAATGTCATCAGCGAAACTTATCAT
This sequence comes from Schistocerca serialis cubense, assembly GCF_023864345.2. Lineage (NCBI taxonomy): Eukaryota > Metazoa > Arthropoda > Insecta > Orthoptera > Acrididae > Schistocerca > Schistocerca serialis. Next base: position 109,108,789 of record NC_064642.1, on the reverse strand, counting down.
TGATATCCTTCGAGGCTAAAATTTTAATATCACTCTTTAGCCTTTGTTAATGTCTTGGATGTTGTCGTTGTTAACATTTGGTAATTGCGTAAAATGTCTACAGTCCAGATTACAAGTGTATCTCAATATGACAATCATGTTCATCCGCGAAAGCCTGGGAAGACAGAAACATCTCAGGCTCTCCTCATCTTTAGCCTTAAATGTCCGTTAGTACCCCTTTGATAAACACTGAACTTTATTTAATCCAACAGCCTGAAATCACACGGTTTCAAATCTAGTGTTCTTGGTGGTCACACAGAGGAAAATGATAGGCCAACGATTCGTTTCTCCCCAAATCTGTTACGGAGGTCCCGAGTGAGCTAAGGAGCAATGCTAGATGAACTCCATTGTGCATCTGAACAGCTGGGCTCAAACCACACTACTAACAACGAAATTCCCACAGCGTACAGTTCAAATGGTTCAAATGGCTCTAAGCACTATGGGACCTGGCATCTGAGGTCATCATTCCCCGAGACTTAGAACTGCTTAAACCTAACTAACCTAAGGACACCACACACATCTATGCCCGAGGCAGGATTTGAACCTGACCGTACCAGCAGCGCGGTTCCGGACTGCAGCGCCTAGAACCGCTCGGTCACAGCGGCCGGCACAGCGTACAGTCTGAACATCACAGCTATAAATTTGGATACCAACATGGTTCATAGTTTCCCGTCTACATTGGCTTAAATAGCGGAAGTTTAATTTTAACAACCCTGTATTTATTGTCATTACGGCATTGGGCATTTATTGCCCCCTTTAGATTTTTCCGTTCAGTACGGACATAAAAGTGCAACTCTGAGATGATGAGGTTGGCAGGAGGGAGGAGAGTTCGACAATTCGCATCCGGGTCACTCCTTTATGTTTTCTGGTTTCATGTACACAATTTCTACCATCAACTCTGCCTCTCTCGGTCTACCTAGTACTTACCACATGGGTACATATCTTCCCCACATCGATTTCTTTTTCATTACTGTCATAGTCACGTCTTCCGCAACAGTCTGTTGTTTCACCTGTGCTAGTAATACACAACACACGTCTCTCCATTTTGCACTGAGCTGCGCTAATTTTTTAATGGTTTTTCACATTAAAAGACTATTTGTGACCGTGATAATAAAAACTGGGGATGCACATTGGTCCCAAAAGGCCTTTTTTAGACACATCGGAAGCCTGGTCATGAAAATCTTAATTAATCTTCTTTCAGTTCTGAATTTACCAATTACTTGATGACGTCTAAATTATCTTTTAACATTGACGTAAATGTTAGTCAGTATAATGCATATGGCTTATCTGCTCATTGATGCCTGCACTGATGAGCATAGGCGTTACGTCCACTGCCATCGTAAGGTAGAACACCACAGATGGCGTTTCATGTACATGACAAGGTGAGGAAACGTTATGAAGTGTGTTCAAAGAGTATCGAATTCTTTCCCTCATAAACCAATGGAGGGCGGGAGACTTTCCTCAGTTGAGATGTAGTGAGGGTCAGTAGTGTGCTGTTGTGTCTTTTTCCCGCCAATGGAAAGCATCAGTCGCCGGCAGACGACCGATGAGCTCGTCAGATTCCAGTAAGCTGTAAAACGACGGAACAAAGTGATTAACCATAACGCATAAAATATTGTCAAACCTTTGCTGTATCCAAGTGGAAACCATTTACAGGCATTTGCGTGCAACTCAACGATAAAGGAGTTTTACGAACGCTTCATATATGGACGCACAGTAATGTGTTGTGAATCCTCTCTTACACCACTATCAAACCGATTAACTAATTAGCTTGAGATATGCAGAATAATCCAGCAGCGACAGATTACTGCGTCGGACATGACAACAGTGCAAATTAATCTTTACGAACTGTTAAACGTGGATGACTGCGTTAACCAGTCCTTACGAGAAAATCCAGCAAGCTTGCTGCAATTTCACTAGCCCAACAGGTGAATGTTTCCTTACCTCGTAGCTTGTAATGCTATCTTGATGTCCCTGTTGGTTTTATTCCCCGCCGGTGGCAAATTGTAGCGGGCATACAATCAACTGTGAATGATGAAATTTCAAGTGGGGAAACTGAACGTTACTTCCATGAAAGTCTCGAAAAAAATGAATAAATTAAGTAAAAGAAGGCTGCAATACTTGAATCGAAGTCAGCGGAGTCTAGTACTCACTTATCGAGCACAACTGCAAGAACATAAAATTACGTCCACATGAGTTTAATGACCATTCGAAGTCATACAAAGATAAAACCACATATAAACGAGGAAAGTTTAACCACTAAATCATTCTTTCATGAAAATACAATCGGTCCAAATCTAGTTCGAGACGGAGACACAAATTTTTTCGAGGCTGACTAATAATGATTCGAATGGCTCTGAGCACTATGGGACTAAACATCTGAGGTCATCAGTCCCCTAGAACTTAGCACTACTTAAACCGAACGAACCTAAGGACACCACACACGTCCGTGCCCGAGGCAGGATTCCAACCTGCGACCGTAGCAGCAGCGCTGTTCCGGACTGAAGCACCTAGAACCGCACGGCCACACCGGCCGACGCTGACTAATACTTTAACAGAATGCGAACAGTATAAGCACCCTCTCGCCTTTAATATACGGTGTCGTGGAAGCTCTTTCTAGATTGCGTAGAGAGCTAGCTTCAGTTTCTGCGTCTGCCTGCAGTGGGCGCTTTTCTGATTCGGCGGTTTAGTCAGTCAGTGATTGAGAACATTTTGCAGGGTGCGGAAATGCACGGTTTCCATGCTAGAGACCATTTATTAGATCACACTTTGTTACAGAGACTACGTACTAATACGTGCTATACCATGCAGCCACTCTTCAGTATGCGTAGTTTCCTCCTACGAGGTAGTACTGTTCCTCATACATCACCCCCCAAAGCCCTCTCCTGCTATAGTACCAGGTAATGTTGCGTCAGATTCACTTCTCTTGCTGACTCATCTTGTAAAGTGTGACACAGCGTTGTACACAATTGTACTGTATTCGAATCGAGAGCCTGCCGACAAGGTGTTTACGTACGGAAAGGCAAATGACAACGGGCGGCGAGAAGCAATGTTCTATCAGGAGACCTATCCCCGCCGACAACAACCACAACATTCAGTGTTTGCAACAATATCTCGCCGTTTGTCTGAGACAGGGTCGTTCCAGGAAGCAGGAAAACGTGAAGGACGTACCCGAAATGTTCGGGCACCAGAGTTGGAGGAAAATGTGATTAACATTGTTTAAGGTGAAACGACGTGTCAGTACCAGGCAGTTGGCCCGCCACTACAGGGTAACCCAGACGACCGTGTGGAACGTTCTCCATGGCAATTCTTACTACCCTTATCACTTTCAGCATGTCATCGTCTGGACAGATCTGTGTCGATTTTAGGTCGATGTGAGGGTGCTGTCCTTGTGTAGAACGGAGAATGCGAGCGAGTTATCTGAGTTCGATCGAGGGTAAATTGTTATAGTACGGAGGGTCGGCACGAGCATTTCGGAAAGCGCACGACTTGTCGGGTGTTCGAGGAGTGCTGAGATTCGTCTCTTCAACACGTGGCGAAACGAAGGTGAAACAACGTCCGGACGCCGTGGGGTTGGGCGGCTAGCCGTCATTACACATGTGAACATCATAAGCTGGGCAGACTGGTAAAACAGGAGAGACGACGAACTGTGGTGGAACTAACATCATCAGACTTTAATGCTAGGTAGAATACAAGTGTGACTGAGCACACAGTGCACCAAACACTCCTAACCATGGGCGTCGGCAGCCGGCAAGCCATCCATGTGCCGATGTTAATACTACGATGTCGTCAACAGTGACTGAACTGGGTATGTGACCATCGGCACTGGGCGTTGGTGGAGTAGCAGAGCGTCTGATGAATTCCGATATCTTCTCCATCATGCGTGAATCCGTTGTCTTCCAGGGGAACGGCGCCTTGACACCTGTACTACAGCACGAAGACAAGCTTACGGCGGCTTCGGGAAACATTCACATGGGCATCCATGGGTGCAGTGGGGCTTGTTCAAGGCACCATGACGGCCAAAGTGTATCGTACACTCATTGCAGGCCACAGATATCCCTTCATGACCATGATGTTAACCGACGGCACTGACATTTTTCAACAAGACAAAGCGCCATGTCACAAGGCCAGGAGAGTGACGGGGCGGTTCGAGGAGCACAGCGGCGAGCTCCAATTGATGTGCTGGCACCCATACTCGCCAGATATGAACCCGATCGAACACATCTGGGATGTGATGTAACTTGGAGCCAGAGCTCATCGGCCCCTCCCCGGACTTTACGGGAATGAGGTGACTTGTGTGTGCAGATGTGGTGCCAACTCCTACAGCTGCCTACCAATCAATGCCCCATTGCTTTCACGCCACGCCGTGTCACCGCCGTTAGCCTTGCAAAATTGGGCGTATGAGGTATTAAGTGGGTAGTCATAATGTTCTGGCTGATCAATGCTTGATGTTGTCCATCATGGATAAATAAAATGGTTCAAATGGCTCTCAGCACTATGGGACTCAACTGCTGAGGTCATTAGTCCCCTAGAACTTAGAACTAGTTAAACCTAACTAACCCAAGGACATCACAAACATCCATGCCCGAGGCAGGATTCGAACCTGCGACCGTAGTGGTCTTGCGGTTCCAGACTGCAGCGCCTTTAACCGCACGGCCACTTCGGCCGGCGATAAATAAAAAGTACAGATCACTCTGTTTAACATCCCCACTGAACCACATTACAAAAAGAAAAATTAAAATTAATGCTTCAAAAACATGATCTTACAAGTGAGAGAAGTTGTTTGTAAATTACTTCCATTCTCGCACGGCTAAGCCACGGACGGTTACTGAACGCCAATTGGTGATAAGGTCGAAAGAGAGAATAAAAACGTGACGTTATCCATTGCAAATTCGTATGCAAATGCAACGTGAAAATTAACATAATTCGGCAGAACCTGAAAGCAAGTACTAATTTAGTGACGTAACCTAATCTTGAATATTGATCGAGTCTTTGGGATCCGCAACAGGTCGGGTTAAGGTACGAGATAGAAGCAGTTCATATTCGGACTGCTACATTTGTTAAAGGTAGACTCGAACAGCATGCAAGTGTTAAGGCGATGATTCGGGAACTCAATAAGAATCCCTGGCAAAAGGCAACATTCTTTCGACGAACACTGTTGAGAAAATTTAGGGAACCGGTATTTGAAGATGACTGCAGAACGATTCTCCTGACGCCAACATACATTTCCCCTAGGGACCACGAAGATAGGATACGAGAAATTAGGCCGATTGGTTTACACTTACTGAAAACAAGCTTCGGGCCTTGAAACGTCTCCCCTCGGCTTGGACGACCTATTCACGCCCTTCCCGGCGGGAGGAGGTCGTTTTGTCCCGGTTACGGATTGGACACTGCCGGTTCAGCCACCGCCGTTCTGCCCACGTGGGCAATTGCTGATGGTACGCCACATTTTAACGTCCTGTCCGAATTTTAATACACTGCGCATTGATATTGGCCTGCCATGTTCTCTGGCTGAAATTTTAGCGGATGACCCAGAAGCAGCTGCTCGCGTTCTTCGTTTTATCCACTTGACAAACCTGTCTAAGGACATTTGATTATGCTGTTTTCTTTTAATCCATTGCCTGTTAATGTGCCTTTTATAGTGTTGTCCTTCTTAGTTGCTGTTTTAACGTTGTGCCTCGCAGTGCATTCATAATTTAGTCTGGGCGCTAATGACCACTGTAGCTGTTCGACCTAAAACCACAAAAAAAAAACAAAAATAAACGAGAAATTAGGGCTCATACAGAGTCATGTATACAGCAGTCTTTTCCCTTCACTTTGTTTGAAAGTGAAATAGCAAGGTACATGACTAGTAGCGGTACTGTGTACCCTCTGCCAAGCACTGTACGTGGCTTGCGGGAAGTATGTATCTATGTATGTACATCTACTCAATACTCGTCGCTGTCTGCGACTTCACCGTATTTCGACGTCGTCGCAATCCTGTTAGATATTGGCTGAATTTGCACATCACGAAAGAGAATGATAAGCGTCTAAAACACGACCATCTGATGAACCGCCAGGGACAAGAGTGCTTTGTGCACAGCTGCCCGAGGCGTCAAAACCGATATTTGCGCCGCCAGGGCTCATATTGGCCGGCATCGGTCAGAGGTTGTGCTTCCTATTAAGATACACCTCTCAGTGTCGTGCAAAGATGCAACTCGCCAACAGACGGCTCGTCTTAGAGCTAACACATGACATAGCGTGGCGCGCGACCGAGCGACGTGACGAACGCTCTTGCGGAAGCGGCCGTCTTTCAACAGATGCGAGCGTAAATTGCAGCATATCACGTGGTATTGTATTTCAGCTTGAGATAGACAATGGGTGAAATTTTAGCCGAGTTAGATAAGTAATTAATCTCGAAATTCAAACTTCGAACGCATTTGACATAACTAGAACAATGTTTTACGCTAAAGTCAGTGGCGGCTTGTAGCTATACATTCACAGTTATCAGCGTTTTGCTTCTCCTATCATGTACTTTCACTCAGAACACGCACGCGCACACACACACACACACACACACACACACACACATACACACACACATCATTCAGCGCTGACAAACTTTAGCACAGTTAATTACGGCTGCTGACTAGACTCTCTGCTCGCAGTGCAACCCTTGGACGTGCGGCTGCTTGGGGTGAGCCAGCCGCTGTCTGCCGGCCGCCGCTACGACCTGCTGTGCCAGTCCTCCGGCTCCAGACCTCCGGCGCGCATCACCTGGTGGTTCAATGGGCAGAGGTCCCAACACTCCAAAGAGACGGTAAGCGCCAAACAGCAATTAAAATAAATATTAGTATGTGGTGTGCGTACTGTAAGACCTTCGGTACACACACCATCAGATTATTTGACTTGTCGCTCTAACGAAGTAGGCGAAGTCAGCAATATGTCTCGTGGTCTTATTGTGGCGTGTTTATCTTCTGCCGTTAGGTCAGACGATAGAAATGCCATTTGCACGCTTAGAGTAGCAGATTTACGGTGACAAACGTTAAACAGAACTTGATTAATTTTCACACATATTTATTAAAGTAGTAAAAAGCATAGACATTACGTAACTTGATTTTGGATGCTGTTTACAATTGACAATCTGAAGTTCCTTTGGTCTTGGTACGTTAATCTTATTCTCACATATCTCTGATACTCGACAAAGTGTCTATAAATTTATGTTCGTGGATATGTACAATAATATGATAATCTTATTGGGTGCAGACTGAAACTTGACTATAGACTGGTACAGGATCATGCTGACTGGTACATACTGGTGAAGACAAATGCAGACTGGTACAGACTAATGGAGACTGACTACTCGGAGGTCTGTACACTTGTTATAATACCTTGCGCATTCATGTATCACTGCGCGAGTGTGATCCGCGAGGAGAAAAGGTTCTACATTAGCAGCAATCGCATTGGCTGCGTTACATACTAATACGCGAATCGGCGGAAGCAGAATTTGGTCCGTCTCTAAGGAAGCGCCATCTCGTAGTGCGGAGACGGACGAGCGCTGCACCTGCGCTGTTGTGCTTAGCAGGGCGCGCTCTAGTGGGAAAGTTGTGTACGCGCTGACTATGCGGAACTATGTACACAACATAGTATAAAAGTAGGAGTGACCTCTGCCGGAGCAACTATTGGTCCAGACTGATATTCCCAGTTACGATGGTTGCAGACAGAAAAGTTACAACACTCTAGGAGGGATATTCACGAAAAGACGGACCTTTGCCTACAACATCCTTATTGTTCGTTGCACTGCATTTTAAGCATTGATACCATCAAACTTGCCCACTGGAAATACACCGTTCTCATCGTTTCATCCATCTCTGGAAAGAACTGTCCTGTATCTCCCCTATGGTTTGTTAACTTCATTTATTCGACGTGTTTTTAACTTTAGGCAGGGGAAAAGTTGTCTGCTGGGACTAGGTCCGGGAAACAGGGTGGATGGAGAACAACGGGAGTCTGATGTTTTGGCAGACAGTACTGTCGAGGAGCGGTGCATGGCCGGCGCATTCACACGACGCAACATCCAAGTCTAGTTTTTCCACAATTCAGCTCTCCTTCTGGCGCGCTATCCCTCACACGCATTATAATTCACTGGTAGGTTTTCTTGCTTACGATCTGATCAGGTGGTGAAAACTGTTGTGTTGGCAGAAGAGCCAACACCATGTTAGGAATGGGGGCCGAAATGCACGCGTTTTGGCTCATGCAGGCTGGCGTGAGGGGGGAAGAACTATACTGACGTGAGGTCTGGAACAAGACAAGGAATTAGATTTCAGAAAGCGGACGTAATTAGTTTGATATTTTACTTTAATCCATTGCTGATGAACGTCGCTCTTGACGGTACATGATTCACAATATTATCTGTTCAGAATACATTCGTAGTAACCTAATGTGGCACCTTGCTGTAGCAAATGACATAGCTGAAGGCTATGCTAAACTGTCGTCTCTGCAAATGAGAGCGTATGTAGACAGTGAACCATCGCTAGCAAAGTCGGCTGTACAACGGGGGCGAGTGCTAGGGAGTCTCTCTAGACTCGACCTGCCGTGTGGCGGCGCTCGGTCTGCAATCACTGATAGTGGCGACACGCGGGTCCGACGTATACTAACGGACCGCGGCCGATCTAAAGGCTACCACCTAGCAAGTGTGGTGTCTGGCGGTAACACCACAAAACCTCCTGGTGGAAAGTGCGTTTGCAGTCGAGAAAATACGTTCACAACACACTAACATCACTTTTATGGACAAGGAGATGCTTTGCCCAATCACTGCGACAATTTTTCCCAGATTTGTAGCAAAATTTCACACACACGCACACATTGTTTATGAAGCTCTCTCATTAACACTCTGTCTATAATTTGAGGAACAGCTTTTGCAAGTGCTCCCTTGAGCGACAGTGGCTCGCCAGTGAAACGGGGCTAACGGTAGTTTATTGCCTAAACTTACCGCTGGGATTGCCGTTTAAGGCCCTATTTCAAAAGTTTGGTATCTTTTAAATACCACTCGTACATCTACTTCATCGGCTTCTCTGTGCTCATGCCAGCAAGTACTTCACATTAGAGATCAAGCAATTCTCATCATAACCGTAACTCAAGGTCTCGGTTATTTAGTGTCCTAGCTGTGCCTATCGTACAAAATATTCGCAAACTCGTTTTCTGTTGCTTCTCTTTACCTCTGAAAAAAGCTTCCCCACACTCTGACAAGAATTCACTGCCTTGTGGTGTACGAGAAAAAGCTGCAGCGCTTCAGTCAGCCAACCTCGTAACTTCTCTTTACAATATTTAATCAAACAGTAAAGCAAATGCTCCCATCATCTCCAGTTGCCGTACTTTCTCTTTTCGTTTCTCAGTCAGTCAGTACATTTCCTCTGCCTCTCTCTTCAGCACTCGTGTTGTACCACGTACCTCTTTTTTTCTCTTTCAGCCCGTACTCATAGGCCCATTTCTACCTTTTTTTCATTTTTTCTACCTTGTCGTAATATCCCTTAACTCGCGAGGTGACTTTTCTGTAACGTATTCCACGAGGTGGAGTGTGTGGGACTCCCATGTTTAAATCGATATTTAAGGAAAAAATCATTTGAAATTTTCAATTTGTGCTATACAACACTTCCTTTTACAATTTTTTTAAGTGTTAAATGCTTCTAGTTTATTTTATTGTACTAAACAAAGCCTGCAGCATTTTACTATTTATCACACGGAAGCACATAATTTTGTGTGGTTCTCTTAAACAGTAGACATAAATTGACTGTTAGAGCATTTTACATTCTGAAAATTATACAATCTCTGTAGCAAATAAAGTTCCAAATAAAAACAAAATTCCAGTGTGTAAATTTACGGCCGGCCGAAGTGGCCGTGCGGTTAAAGGCGCTGCAGTCTGGAACCGCAAGACCGCTACGGTCGCAGGTTCGAATCCTGCCGCGGGCATGGATGTTTGTGATGTTCTTAGGTTAGTTAGGTTTAACTAGTTCTAAGTTCTAGGGGACTAATGACCTCAGCAGTTGAGTGCTCAGAGCCATTTTTTTTCTGTAAATTTACGCATAAAAATTCCACCCGGTAGGTACAGAAAGAAAGTCTGCCAAACTGACGCTCATTGCTGGGAACTACATTTTTCTTACCAACACACAGAACAAATTCAATTTTAACAGGAACTTTAACTATTTCTTTGAAGAAACAGACAGATCCCAATCACACCTTTCCTGAAGTTCTTCTTGTGAATGATACTCTTGTTCGATAGCAGAATTGTGATCACTGGCTAATGTAAAATCGTCGTCTTATTTTGTTTATTTCTTCATCTATGTGACTGACACCTTCCTCCGTAGGCCGACTAACAATTTCATCAAACTCGGGAAAGTTGAAACTGACACATTCGTGCGAACACATTTTGAGCTATACGGTACCGTAGTGAAGGAAACAGGTACGTTGCTCAGGAGGCGCAGCCTATAAGACTCCAACACCCATCAATAACACGAGTCAACAATAAGCACAGAAGGTGATAACGCAACCGACAAAAAACATAGTAGGCTTGACAATTTAAGGAGGGTAGGGAGAGTATAGAAGTATTCTACCGCAACTGGCCTTGGAGAGCGAGTTAGAAAAATTTTCTATGAGACCACACTTCGGAAGTTGAAGGATGTAAGTCTTTCTTGTATACTTTTCATGATGTAAATTGTTTCCTTTTACCCTACATGAACTACCGTTATTCACTATTTGTGCTACAATTTTTTGTAACTGTTGTATCACATATTAAATGTAAGATTTCTCAAGACATACACTTAATAAATAACGTAACTTACGGGGGCGTGCTGGAAAGTAATGCATCTGAATTACTCATGTGAACACTCGTGAGGCTATTTAAATAAAACAAACGTTATTAACAATTAACATCTTCATTCTTCATTTCTGTGCACTTATTTCTCAACATAGTCACACTGGCGACGAACAACTTTGTCTGAACGAGAGAACAGTTTCTTGATAGTGTCACAGTAGAACGTTTGTCATTGTTGACGAGGCCACGGGCCGGCTTGAGTGGCCGTGCGGTTGTAGGCGCTACAGTCTGGAACCGAGCGACCGCTACGGACGCAGGTTCGAATCCTGCCTCCTTAGGTTAGTTAGGTTTTATTAGTTCTAAGTTCTAGGCGACTGATGACCTCGGAAGTTAAGTCGCATAGTGCTCAGAGCCATTAGAACCATTTTTTGACGAAGCCGCAACTTCACCTCTGCTTTCACCGCTTTATCGCTATGAGAAGCAAGTCCTCCAAGGTGTTCTTTAACTTTTCCCAACAGCTGAAAATCGGATGAAGTCAAGTCGGGACTATATGGAGTATATCGACGACATAAACCCAATGCGTCAGATTGGTGCAAAAAATTTTCAAATATACTCAAGACTGCTGAGGTCTTCGGTCCCTAGACTTACACACTACTTAAAATAACTTAAACTTAAGCTAAGAAAAACACAGACACCCACGCCCGAGGGAGGACTCGAACCTCCGGCGGGAGGGGCCGCGCAATCCATGACAGGGCGTCTTAGGCCGCGCGGCGACTCTGCGCGGCAATTGTTGCAGATGCTGCAGTGCTGCAGTTCCCGTATGTGGTTGGAGAGGGTGCTACATGTGTGGACGAACTCTTCGAATTCGAAACTCAACATGCTGTTTCTCATGCACGGACATAGTTACGTTACACACCAGCACTACACGCTACGGATCGAAGCCCTCTATCGGCAGACACCTGCAAACATGTAGGTATAAACAATAAAGACGTAAAATGTTAACAACGCTTGTTTCATTTAAAAAAGTTTTGAGTATTCACATAAAAAGTTCGGAGGCATAGCTTGTCAGGACGCCCTCGTAAAATTTGTAGAATTTCTTGTTAGATGAATGAGACGGCGTGACGGCCCTTCTCTACTCTCGGTAAATAGATCAATGGGTTTAGCTCGAGTGTCGCAAACACAGAACTATTGTGGTTAAGACTGAAGGACATTTTAAACCGCCAAAATGTACTAAATAAAGTAGAGAAGATTTTACCTAGACAATAGTGGACCTAGAAGTCCAGGGTGTTTGTTGATCGATACTTCAGTCCAGTGACTGATTTTAGAACCAGATGAAGGAAAGCGTACTAGAGACCGCCACATGATCTTTCCCCATTTTATACACTTTCTGTTGTTATTAAACATAATTTTGTGCTTTGTGTAGCATTTTTAAATATTTCACGTTCCGCACATTCAAGTGCTGTATAATATATTAAAGCTATGCGTCCACAGTTTAATGGTGAACAAAATGTTACAGTTTTTTAGAATATTGTGAGCTGTTAAATCATTATCATGCAACATCTTGTATTCAGAAACAGGAGGAGGTAATGGAACATTTTGTACTTGCAAATAAACTGTGTCTTTTTAATATCGTAATGATTTCACACGCCTTGAAAACGGAAATTCGTTATAGTTTCCAATAGCTTCTGTTTCAGAATTTATTTAACTTGTAACTGTCTTTTCATAATACTTCTGCTTAATTTTTCTTTTACTGGTTATTGGTATGTAGTAGAATAAGAATTTAACAGATAGATTATTAAAGGCGCTGATGAAGATATCTATTTTCCCTTGTCATGCATGTCCCTAGGGTTTTGTATTTATCTCCTAGCTATTCCCGCTTAGCCATTTTCCACTTCCTACCAGTCTCATTCTGTATTATCTTTCACTTGCTTCATTTATTGTATTTTCACATTTTGTACTAATAGTTGCACTAGGACAACATTAGTGTCTTGTTAAACTGGAATAGAAATCACAAAAAAATTATAGCCTATGTCGCCGCCGTCAAAATATGTAAAAACACAAGAAAACTATGAGAAACACAATGACCTGCCGTGAGAGGCTGCCGTTAGCTTACTATGCTTGCAGCTGCAGCGCAAGCAACTGAAGCGGCTTGGGAGTCACAGTTTAGAGCTGCTTAGTATAAAAGCAATGACAGGATAGTACAACCCTTCGTACATAAATGAATTGATAAAATAATTAAAATAGATCTGGTACAATATAATTAGGTCTTTGGTAAAATGATATCAATAATTTTAACGCCGGTACCCATTTTACTGCTAAGAGCTTCTTCAGTACACACTTTCATTATGTTTTAAGGGACAGATGGTTAAGTTGTACCACTTTGGGGTTTATTATAGTCTAAGACTAAATTACAAAGTGATTTAAGTAAGGCCATCCTCAACTGCAGGATATTTTTCTTTGCATGTGATTGTAATGGTATAAAATCGGAAACTTCTAGCGGGACGACGTCGCGATTTTCTGTCTATCAGTTTCCTACAAAGAAATCACAACAAATGTAGATACATAAATATCTGACAATTAAAATTATTATATGTATGTTTCCCATAAATAAAAATTTATTTTGCCGCTTACCTTATAATGGTAATTCTCGTCGCCACGTACACAAAAAGTTAGGTGAAAACTTGAAACCTTCCCGTCTCCTCTATACCTCTTTTGTTAATGATAACCTTCCCTTTTACAATAACCCATGTAACCTTCCCTTAGGATTTCTATATCTTGCTTAATAATAATAAATGAAATCTTCCCTTTGAAATTTATTCTTTTTCTCAATCTTAGCATACAAATTTAATTGCTGCTTATTAAAAGCGATTTTCTGACTATTTTGACGAAACATGGAATGTGTCGTCGTCGTGGCCCTCAGTCGTTATCTGCAATAACCCAAAACTGTTCCTTACCTTTTTTTACTGTTACTGGGACGCCATCTGACTGCTACATCGAACTGTGACATGAATATACTTACTCTGGTTTACTATACTCTGTTAACTGATGGTGGGCTGGCATAATAAGTGGCTGTATTTATTACCAAAGTTGACGTTATTCTTTATTAGCAAAGCTGACGTTATTCTTTAATTAATTTGACTGAAGTTACGTAATTCATAGTTACACTTTTTCTTGACAACAATAAAATTTTTGCAAAGTTTTATGTTGATGGTTTTTGGGATGGATTATAATCAGTAATGCAACATTGCTGGCAAAAATTTATTATATTCTGAAAACGCTTAAAATATTTACTGTTGGTAATGAAATGATTTTACAAAAGTTCAAATGGGACTTACATTTCACAATAATCTTACAACTAGCATTGCGCAAACATACCTTCAGTTGTCTTGAGTTTCGCAACGAAAATAATTCAGTATTATTAGTTCCCAATATGATAATAGTTAGTTGATGTCTCTGCACATCCGTTCATAATCTCTTGTAAATCATAGCTGGTGGCTGGCAGGCACACTACTCCTCTCAACCTCTCGCTTCAGACCGGCTACCGACTCGCTTCACATCCCACTTAGTACTGACTCCTACGAACGCTAAAGTGTGGTCTCTCCTGCCAACAATGCTTTCTGGTGCAGACAATCCCTGCTACCATTACAAAAAGTATCAATGCGCGGTCTTTCCCGCTCTTTTCTTAAAATGTATCCATACGCGGTCTCTCCCGCCCTTTTAAAAATTATATCAATTGCAGTCTCTCTTGTCAACAATACTTTGGTGCAGACATTCCCCGCTACCACAATTCTTTCCATCATGACAAATATTAATTATTCCTACTTAATCCTATTAATAAAATATAAACATCTTTCATAAATTGTGATTTGACAATAGACAATAGAAATATACACGTCCTACAAACTTACAACAAAATCAAGCCTGTCTTCAGATGATCTATTCCTCAACGCAGAGCTCTCATATATGAGAGTATGGCTCCATTAAGCACGTAGCTCTCGCTGACCTCACTAAATTTTTGTACGTGCATCCTGAATGAATGTTTGTGGAACTTAGCCGTTCACTTATGTAATAAAATGAAACACCTGCAGCTGTCCTTCCGACGTTATTTCTTGTGTGGCAGCCAGTTTCAGCGAATCAGTACACGATCTTCAGCCCTTGACTGACGCTGAAGGGGGGTGAACTTCAATAGTACACACGATCGTACCAGTGGTCAACATGTACGAGCTGGCCTCCATAGACTACCGCAACAGCGGTGAGTTGATAGTTGATGGTTGTAGACACATCACTGTTACAGAAGTCTACGGAAGCCAGCTCGTAGATGGTGACCACTGATGGGATCGTGTATACGATTGGAGTTCACCCCCTTCAGCGTCAGTTAAGGGCTGAAGATCGTATACTAAACCACCAACACTGGTTGCTATATCATAAACAACATCGAAAGGACAGTTGCAGCTGTTTCATTTTATTACATCACTAAATCTAGGTTACTTACAAAGTAAGAATTCTGTAGCTGTGCTACAAACTAGGAATGGGTACATTGTTGAAACTCTCCCTTACAACTTCTGACGTTGCCTATCTTGGCTAAAAGC
Source organism: Schistocerca serialis cubense (assembly GCF_023864345.2). Taxonomy (NCBI): domain Eukaryota; kingdom Metazoa; phylum Arthropoda; class Insecta; order Orthoptera; family Acrididae; genus Schistocerca; species Schistocerca serialis. The sequence goes on along the minus strand of NC_064642.1, from coordinate 109,093,375 downwards.
GTTTCGAATTTTATACAACATTTCAGCAAGAAAGGTACATTGGCCGGTGACGAGTTTCACCCGCTACTCACGTCATGTTTCAGTTATGTGGATTAGACAACTGCAGACTGCCAGGAAAGAGTGCTGGGACGGAACGATCGAGCGTCTTTTCCTAGAGTTATTGTTGGGGATTTTGCATGATTCTTAAAAATGTGCCACTGGCAGCACAGGGTGCTGAATTTCTTGAGATCGATTTGGAGGGATCGTTGGAATGAGTGGAGAGTGGAATGATTTTGGGACGGGGAAATGCATTTCCTAATTTATTTTAGTTTGCATTTCCAGGATCCGTGAGTATGCCTAGGAACTGTGCGTTCTTTTTCACAGCAGTTGAGAGTGTTGTACCTTGTTACACTTTTCAGACTTTGGCCTCCACCCATAGGAGTTTAATATTTCTTATTCCATTTTCAAATGACGGCTTTTTCTATACATGTGCCGCAGCCTTTTTCTAAAATTACAAAAATTACCCAGCAAATGTAAGGTTTTCCCATATATGAGAACATGTTCCAAGGTACAACACGATCATTTGCAAGTTTAACATGTTCGCTGGTAAAAGACCTCCTTCTTCTAAGATGATACCCGACCAACGAAGTAGGTTTAATTGTCCACATTTTATACAAACATTCTAAAAATATATTACAGTGGGTGCCTCTGAGTCGTCAGGTGCGTTTTCTCTGCTGTTTCCGCATATACGTATTTGCAATGTCGTGCTTCCAAAGTGCAGCTTGAGTCAGCACAAGCAAATTCTTTCCGCCATGTCTTTCATGCGACACCCAGTGTCGTCGTAGAGCGTTGGTCCGTTTCGCGTTACAAGCAAAATGATTTTTAAATCGAAATTTTACATGCCGATTCTCAGAGCGGAGTCAGATTAATCTAGTGCGATACCAGAGACCACCATAATCAGTCTCCGTTACTTTCTGCGGTCTTTGCTGTTATTAGATATGTGGTTGTCTTTTGTGCAGCATTGTAATTATCTCGTCTTTTAGAGTTTTAAGTGTTTTATTATAAACTGTATTAAAGCCATTTCGAAGATATTATTAATTGTTAAGGTAAAGAATTTTAAGTGAGTAAAATGCTTGATACGGTGTCTCTGCTACCAATTGTCAGACGCATTTTCTGTGGTATTTTGGTACATACTGAAAGGGTACAGTACTGCCCGACATAGAAAAGATGTACAACACCACACTTTGTTGTTCTTGTAAGAGGTGCGTTTTTAGTAGAATAACACCATTTTATTTAATACACCGAAGCCAGTTACCAGTGTAGGATCTAAAGGCTCTGACCACTATGGGACTTAACATCTGAGGTCATCAGTCCCCTAGAACTTACAACTACTTAAACCTAACTAACCTAAGGACATCACACACATCCATGCCAGAGGCAGGATTCGAACCTGCGACCGTAGCGGTCGCGCGGTTCCAGACTGTAGCGACTTGAACCGCTCGGCCACACCGGCCAGCACCAGTGTAGGAAAGAAGGGCAATTTGTATCTTTAATTATTCAGATGTGCACTTCCTTAAAATCGATCCCTGAATCCAGTTTGATAATGTTTGTGAATTGAATGAATGGCTGGTTGTCTGCTGATCACAGATTGTGAAGGTAGATTCTGTAATCTTCTTTGAGACGGTTCTCTGGTCACCTTTGGCCGAAACTAAGACAGGAAGTATACCAGAGCACCAGAGAGCCTGGAATGTGACTGACCAACACGGTGGCAAGGTCCTCCACCACTTCTGCGGAAGCGCGGGATGATCGGATGAACGGCCATGTTTCAGCACTCTGTCGCTGGTTCCTGAGGTGTGAAGACATGCTCTATGTGAGCTCCAGAAAAACAAAGTTAAATGAAAATGGTGTGCGTGTAGAATATTTAGGAGTAAATGAACTAATAATTTCTCTTTCCAGAAACTTTTGGTGGGAGGCTAATGTAAATTGTTCTGCAAAAGAAAGGCAGGTAAAAATTCATGGATAACATAGGATTCTTCGGAAGTGACAAAGAAACCACGTGTTGTTTATAAGACAAAATACTAGCGTGTGGTAGTGTTAAGATGAAATACTTGCCTGTGTAAATCTAAGTTGAAAATAATTAAGATTTCCGTGCGCAGAACTTGCATCAGAGACAAGCTCTTCCACGTGGTGAGTACAGCGTGAGTCTCAACCTGACTATGAGACAATAAAAAGAATTGGAAGTGCTTGTCCAAGCATTCAGTTGAGGATCCGTGTGCGAGACAAATACGATACCAAAACTTCCATTATGAGATACCTTCGTGTGACGCCAGCCTGATATTCAGATACTCTGAGAGTGAACCGAGTCAGTCTTCTACTCGGCAACACCACGTGGGTTGCGTTGCACAGGGAGATGTGCATAAATCCTCCAGAGTTTGTGGTAGGAAAGTTATTACGTGGGTCAGTGACGTGTGAATCTGGGATGACTTTTGTTTAATGTGGGAAAGCAGAACGAGTAGAAAACCAAACATTTTGTTTTTGAGATGTGTTTTATACTGCAGTGTGGTTTATTATGTGTATTTAAGCTGTGTGATTTGCATGAGACAGTAGCAAATTAGTTTCAAATACGGCGAGTCAAGCATTAGTTTCCCTAGTACAGCACGAAAGTCAGTAAATTCATTATGTTGCTAATGAATGATGTTAAGAGAGTGCGAGAGAGAATGAAGTAGCGAGAGATTCTTTACCAGTCCAGAAAGTGCACAGTAGCAATAGACAGAAACATTACGAGACCATAGAATAGTAAAACGCTAATGTTATGTCATGCCCATTGGCTGCACAATCGCTTGTTTAACTGTTGTGTTTAAATGTAATGCAAGGAATTATTCAACAATAGCGTGAAAGAATTTATTGTGGTAAGATAGGAGATATATGAAACAAGTTATGGTTCTGATTATTGAGTTGTGGGTAGCCATTTTGTTGAGGTATTTTACCATAACCTCCACATTCCTGCTGGGATGTCCAAGCTTTGGATAAAATACATTCCACAGGAAGGAAATGTGGCCTTGCCAGGGTGGAGTGAGTCCATCAGAAATGTGCATTAGCTATTAGGCTCAAATGGCACTGAGCACTATGGGACTTAACTGCTGAGGTCATCAGTCCCCTAGAACTGAGAACTACTTAAACCTAACTAACATAAGGACATCACCCACATCCATGCCCGAGGCAGGATTCGAACCTGCGACCGTAGCGGTCGCGCGGTTCCAGACTGTAGCGCCTAGAACCGCTCGGCCACAACGGCCGGCGCACTAGCTATTAGTCAGGTGCGCTGTACATTCCTTTGTGTTAAGAAGTAAGGACGAGAATAAATTATAGCTTAAATGATAGCCACTAGGGCTCATATTTCAAGCATAGTTGCAGTGGGTATGATAACCAATGAAAACATTTCTGATGTACGAATAATAATTGCTCTAGCTTGGCAAGCCACTCATCTAGTAGGCCTGACTACTAGATGCCACAGGATGGGGTAGGAACCTCCAAATACTTGCAGTTTCGTTTCTGCAGTGTACAACTAGAGTCAACCGAAACAAATGCTGCTCATAGTCTCTTTCATACGACGGCCAGCGTCGACGTGATGCATCGGTTTCTCCCGCATCAAACAAAATGAGCTTCAAATCGGAATTTTACGTGACTATTCTATAAAGCGCTCCTAAATTACTCTACTGCGATATTCGTTTTTTCGATATGTATTACCGGGGACAGTAAAACACGAAGAACAATCGGTATTCCAGCAGCGAGAGCGTCGCCCTGGCCCACACTGACAGCTACCGCGCTACTCATTCGCTGCTGGGGTTCTGTTTTTCTTCGCTTTCTCATTAGCCCCGTTAATACATATCAATAAAACGAATATAATACTAGATTAATTTAGAAGGGCTCTATCGAATAGGCACGTAAAATTCCGATTTAAAATTAATTTTCTTTGATACGGGATAAACCGATAAATGACGTCGACAATGGCCGTCTTCCGAAAGACACGATGAGCAGAATTTGTTTGGGTTGACTCTAAGCTGCACATCGCAAAACGATACTGCATATATCTGCCTAGCTACGAAAGAAAAGGCGCCTGACCACTCTTAAGAGAGGCACCCTGGACAGCACTTTATTCACACAATTCTTTCTATGTATGTCCATCTTTTCAGAGATGGTTGCGGAATCTGGCTGTTCAGTACAGAATGTCAAATCAAACACCTTTCAGCCGTCTTATTTCCAAACGATTATTTATTGGGCTACCAGTTTCGGCGATACGTTACGCGATCTTCAGCCCCCCTAACGGACTTGTAGCAAGATTCCGACCTCGGTTCCGGCCTCTATTTTGACCTGAATCGAGGTCGGAATTTTCCTACAAGTCGGTCAGGGGCCTGAAGATGGCTTAGTATATCGCCGAAACTTGTAGCCTGATAAAATGTCAATTTGAAAATTAGACGGGTGAAAGGTGATTGATTTGACATTCTCTAAAATTATTTAGCTTAAAAATTAACAATATCCACCGTATAGCTTTAGTACAGTATATGATATAGCATTTAAAAGTGGAGAACGCGAAGTAAATACAGATTCCGCACAAACGCAAAACAATCACGTGTTCCTAGGTACAGTATTCTCTAGGTACAACACGTTGCCTACATACGCATCTCTTTGCAGTTATGGTGTCTGGTTGCCTCGCTACGTTATAACACTTCCACGGCTACTATACCATGACCTTTAAGTGGGAGGCGGATCGCGTAACGTACTATGTTGTTAAAGCAATTATGGCAGAAAGCAACAGTGTAGTGTCACACTCTGAGAGGAATTTAGTTGTGCTGACCGTAATACACCTAACGGAGGTGGCTTATCGGAAGTGAAAGTCAGAATTACGTAAATATTTAAACAGTAACAAACAATAATTTACCTATCCACAGCGGCCAAACGATAATAAAAACGGTCGCCAGCCTAATTAGTTATAAGAATGAGTAACATTCTTGTTCAAGAAACTGAAAATAAGTAACTTCAATGGGCAAACACAGCCTATACTTTTGTCACACGAGAGTGCAATGGACTCTGTCACCTATATATTTTCACGTTAAGGTTGGAGGTGACAGAGCAGAACAAACTATTTGCATAAATATAACAGATAGCGATACACACTATTACCTTCAGGGCTTATTCAAACTGAATAGTCTCAATAACGTTACTATTAATATTGACTGTAGAATCATAAATTGGACGTAGGTTCAGCACTACTTTTCAGACATTTTCCTATCTGACAAAAAATTGTAAATGTAGTTCACTGCAAAATTTTGAACTGGGCATAGGTTAAGTCTCTCTCAGCTAAATAATTTTCTATTTAGAATGAAAGTTAAATGTATTTCACTAACAAACACTTTATCACTGGCCTTTGAATAAAAGAATTTACTGTTATCATAGCTAGTGGTCTTTCTATTAATCGTTATTTAGCTTAGCACAATAGGCAAACTGTGGGTCCTGTTACACTATTAATAAGCACTTTCATTACAGGAACATGTAACTCTCCACAGTTGCAGTTCCGAACCTTTATTGCAGTGAAACACAAAATTGGGATATTTGTAAGATCCTTTCAACAAACAATATTAATTTCAATACGCTTTCAATAAAGGACACTCGGTAAGCACTTTAGCGCGGGAGGGACCCTAAGTGGATATGTGACTGAGGATGAATCACTGTAGGTACAACAGTTCAGTTATAATTTACCTTATATTTGAATACACTATAACATCCTATGAGCTGATCCTTCACTGTAAATTACTATAATTCTTCTGTTCCATTGCAGTGATTGCGCAATGTGGTGGCGAGTGCATGTTGGTAGGTGGATTTGCAAGTAGAATTACTGGACTCTGTCATTTCTTGGTGGCGATGATAGATATCAATTCCTTCGTAACTCCAGCTAGTTACTGCATCCATCTGAGGCTTTGGTACACTGGAAAACGGCACAAAAAGCCCCTCTCGGCAAAAGCACAATTCACAACCTTCTCGTGAGCTGTAGGTGGTTCAGTAGCTCATCCCCGACTGACTCTACCTTCCACCTTTCCATCCATGTCAACCACATTTTGCGCGCGCTACCAAGTTCCGTTCCTGAGGGGAACCACACCAACTTTTACATACAAAATAACTAAGAACCGTAAGTGTAGGTCAGTAGTTTACATTACAGCAAACAATCACTTTAAACAAAACATATCGTTTGCACATATTGGTAGTTCTACACAAAACAATTTAAATAAAGTTATTCAATTTAAATGTAACCAAAGAAATTATATGAGAAAGACAAAAAATATAATTTTCTCACATTGTACATACACTACTGGCCATTAAACTTGCTACACCACGAAGATGACGTGCTACAGACACGAAATTTAACCGACAGGCCCCGGTGGCGACACTTACAATGTGCTGACACGAGGAAAGTTTCCAACCGATTTCTCATGCACAAACAGCAGTTGACCGGCGTTGCCTAGTGAAACGTTCTTGTGATGCCTCGTGTAAGGAGGAGAAATGCGTACCATCAGGTTGCGACTTTGATAAAGCTCGGATTGTAGCCTATCGCGACTGCTAGGTTCAGGCCGGTAATACGGAACGCCGTGCTGGATCCCAACGGCCTCGTATCACTAGCAGCCGAAATGACACGCATCTTATCCGCATGACTGCAACGGATCGTGCAGCCACGTGTCGATCCCTGAGTCAACAGATGGGGACGTTTGCAAGACAACAACCATCTGCACGAACAGTTTGCAGCAGCATGGACTATCAGCTCGGAGACCATGGCTGCGGTTACCCTTGACGCTGTATAACAGACAGGAGCGCCTGCGATGGTGCACTCAACGACGAACCTGGGTGAACGAATGGCAAGACGTCATTTTTTCGGGTGAATCCAGGTTCTGTCTATAGCATCATGATGGTCGCATCCATGTTTGGCGACATCGTGGTGAACGCACATTGGAAGCGTGTATTGGTCATCGCCATACTGGCGTATCACCCGGAGTGATGGTATGGGGTGCCATTGGTTACACGTCTCGGTCACCTCTTGTTCGCGTTGACGGCACTCTGAACAGTGGACGTTACATTCCAGATGTGTTACGACCCGTGGCTCTACCCTTCATTCGATCTCTGCGAAAACCTACATTTCAGCAAGATAATGCACGACCGCATGTTGCAGGTCATGTACGGGCCTTTCTCGATACAGAAAATGTTCGACTGCTACCCTGGCCAGCACATTCTGCAGATCTCTCACCAATTGAAAACGTCTGGTCAATGGTGGCCGAGAAACTGGCTCATCACAATACGCCAGTCACTACTCTTGATGAACTGTGGTATCGTGTGGAAGCTGCATGGCAACTGTACCTGTACACGCCATCCAAGCTTTGTTTGACTCAGTGCCCAGGCGTATCAAGGCCGTTATTACGGCCAGAGGTGGCTACTGATTTCTCAGGATCTATTATCTGTGCACCCAAATTGCGTGAAAATGTAATCACATGTCAGTTCTAGTATAATATATTTGTCCTATGAATACCCGTTTATCATCTGCATTTCTTCTTGTTGTAGCAGTATTAATGGCCAGTAGTGTAAAAGTGGAGAACGCGAAATTATTACAAATTCCGCACAAGCACAAATAGTCACGTGTTCCTATGTACAGTATCCTCTAGATACAACACGTCGCCTACATATGTATCCCTTTGTAGCTATGGTGTCTGGTTGCCACGTTACGTGACGCTACCTTTGCACTTCTAAACACGGTGCTTTACTACTTGCTCCCTGCTGATACTGCATCGTGTGTGTGTTTTGTGTGCTGCAGACGTCGAACGACGGCAACACGACGACGAGCACGCTATCGTGGGTGGCGAGCAAGGAGGACGCGGGCCGCCACCTGTCGTGCCGCGCCGAGAACACCGCCGTGGGCGGCGACGCCCTCGAGGACGGCGCGCAGCTGCAGATACACTGTAAGCGTCCGGCGCCGGCCACTGTGCGCGTTCCGACCACGCTCCAGCTGCTCTGCATGCGTTTCCCGGCGGACACAACATTCCATCACATTATTGGCATCGTTCGGGACTGCTTAACCGCTTCTTTCGATATTTTGGCTCGTAATCGTACTCCAATTTCGAAAGTTAATTTGTGACTCATTTAAAAACCACTTCATGGAATGATACTGGAGTAAATACGCATGTGCGAAAAACAATTCAGACGGCACAAGAGAATCAGTCGTAGGTAAACTTGATGCGTCCGAGAATAAAATATAGCAAGCGCCGATGCAGGGGATTTACAGTACCTATGCATTACGCCCTTCATAATAGTCGTGTGAAGTTAGCACCCCTTTTTCGAGAAATATACATTTTTTTCACAGTTCTTGATAGATGTAGAATAGTTCTAGAGTTCTTTGTACAAAATTTCAATAGTTCTGCCGAATTTAGCGACGAAAACAACAATACTCGAAAAAATTTTCGTATCAAAATGGCTCAAATGGCTCTGAGGACTATGGGACTTAACATCTATGGTCATCAGTCCCCTAGAACTTAGAACTACTTAAACCTAACTAACCTAAGGACATCACACAACACCCAGCCATCACGAGGCAGAGAAAATCCCTGACCCCGCCGGGAATCGAACCCGGGAACCCGGGCGTGGGAAGCGAGAACGCTACCGCACGACCACGAGATGCGGGCATTTTCGTATCGAAAATGTTCTTTGGCAGTTTCCGCAAAATGTAAATAAGTACAAGAGTTCTGAGCACAGTTCTGAACAGAGCTCCAAGAGTTCTTTCGAAAATCCAAGTAACATTTTTTTGTGCAGCTAATAGTTTACGAGATAATTGCATTTTAATGAGAAAATCTTTTCACTTACTGTGAAGTTGGCACCCTTTTTTTCAGAAATATATATTTTTTTCAGAGTTCTTGATAGATATGGCATATTTCTAGAGTTCTTTGTACAAAATTTCAATAGTTCTGCAGAATTTAGCGAAGAAAACAACTATATTCGAAAAAGTTTTCGTATCGAAAACATTTTTTGTCAATTTTCGCAAAAATTAAACTTGTACAACAGTTCTGAGGACAGTTCTGAACAGAACCCCAAGAGCTGTATCGAAAATCCCAACAACATTTTTCTATGGCGATAATGGTTTGAGATAAATTGATTTAATATGGGACACCCTTTCTTTACGGATAATATAAATATATTCGTACAACAGTTCTGATGACAGTTCTGGACACCACGTGAAGAGTTCTATCGAAAATCCTACTGAAATTTTTTTGTGCAGGTAATAGTTTAAGAGGTAATTGCAACTTAATTAAGAATTCCGTAAGAGCTCCTACTGTGAAGCTGGCACCCTTTCTTTCAGAAATATAAATTTTTTTTTAGAGCTCTTGATAGATAAGTAATAGTTCTAGAGTTCTTTGTACAAAATTTCAATAGTTCTGCAGAATTTAGCGACGAAAACAGTAATACTCGGAAAAATTTTCGTATTGAAAATGTTCTTTGGCAATTTCCGCAAAATGTAAATAAGTACAAGAGTTCTGAGCACAGTTCTGAACAGAGCTCCAAGCGTTCTTTCGAAAATCCAAGTAACATTTTTTTGTGCAGCTAATAGTTTACGAGATAATTGCAATTTAAGGAGAAAATATTTTCACTTACTGTGAAGTTGGCACCCTTTTTTTCACAAATGTATATTATTTTCAGAGTTCTTGATAGATATGCCATAGATCTAGAGTTCTTAGTACAAAATTTCAATAGTTCTGCAGAATTTGGCGACGAAAACAATATTCGAAAAATTTTTCGTATCGAAAACATTTTTTGTAAATTTTCGCAAAAATTAAACTTGTAAAACAGTTCTGAGGACAGTTCTGAACAGAACCCCAAGAGCTCTATCGAAAATCCCAACAACATTTTTCTATGGCGATAATGGTTTGAGATAAATTGGTTTAATATGGGACACACTTTCTTTACGGAAAATAGAAATATATTCGTACAACAGTTCTGATGACAGTTCTGGACAGAACCCCAATAGTTCTATCGAATATCCTAATTACAATTTTTTGTGCAGCCAACACGTTACGAGATAATTGCAATTTAAGGAGGGAATCTCTTCACTTACTGTGAAGCTGGAATCCTTTTCTTCAGAAAGATATATTTTTTCAGAGTTCTTGATAGAAATGTCATAGTTCTAGAGTTATTTGTACAAAATTGGAATAGTCCTGCAGAATTTAGCGAGAAAAACAACAATACTCGAAAAATTTTTCTTATCGAATACATTCTTTGTCAATTTTCGCAAAAAGTAAATTCGTACAACAGTTCTGAACAGAACACCAAGAGCTCTATCGAAAATCCTAATAATATCTTTTTGTTGCGATGGTACTTTATACGGTAACTGCTTTGATGTTAGACCCACTTTCCCCACAGAAAAAGTAAATTCGTTCTACAGTTTTGATGAACAGTTCTGGTTAACACCTCAAGACTTCTATCGATAATCATAATAACATTTTTTGTGGTTATAATAGTTTGTATGGTAATTGATTAGTTGTGGGGCACTCTTACTAAAAAAAAATTATGTCTGTTCGTATGCTCTGATGCCAGCTCTGGATAGCATTGTAAGAGTTCTATCTAAAATACTAGTAACATATTCTGCGCAGGTAACTGTTTACGTAGTAACTGCCTTTATTAAGGAATGCTTATGAGCATTTCCCGTGAAGTTTGAACCCCTTTTACGATAAATATAATTTTTTTTCACAGTTCTTGATTTATATGCAATAGTTCTAGATTTCCCTGCTCAAAACACGAATAGTTCTACAGAATTTCGGGAAGAAAACATTAACTCGGCAAAATTTTGGTATGGTAAAAAATTATTTGTCAGTTTGGAAAAAATAAATTTGTATAACAGTTCTGTTGGCAGTTCTGGATAGCACCGGAAGAGTTGCATTGAAAATGATAAGAACATTTTTGTGGCGATAATAGTTTATACAATAATTGTTTTAATCTGATACTCACTTTATCTAATATAGCAAAATTCGTAGAATAGTTCTGATGACAGTTCTGAATATCACCCACAGAGTTCTACCAAAAACTATAATAACATTATTTGTGACGATGACATTATATGAGATAATTACTGTGGGACTCACTTTTGTCATGTAAAAGTAATAAATTCGTACAAAAGATCTGATGGCATTTCTTAATACGACCCTAAGAGTTCTACCGACAACTGTAATAACATTTTTTTGTTGGGATAACAGTTAATGAGATAATAACATTTTCAAGAGACCCACTTGGTCTACATTATAATAAATTGGCACAACCCTTTTGCTGACAGTCCTGGATAGCACCGAAAGAGTTCTTTTAAAAACCCTCATAACATTTTTATGGTGCCAGTAGATTATGAAATAGATTGTGTGTTCACTCTGCAGTGGGTGTGCGCCGATGTGAAACTTACTGGCAGATAAAAACTGTGTGCTGGACCGGGTCTCTAACCCCAGGCTGTGACGAAAGAATATAGTCACAATATCCTTTCGTCCAGGAGTGCTTCTTCTGCAATTTTCGTAGGACAACTTCTACGAAATTGGGAACGCAGGAGTTAAAGTACTGCTGGAAGTACAGCTATGAGTACGATCGTAAATTCTCACTTTTATTTTGGAAAACCGAAAATCGAAAACCCGGATGTATATTCTACTAAATACATAAAGTCTAAATGTTCAGCACTATACAAATGCCAGTACACCTTCTTAAGACTGACTGTAGTAACTGTAGGTGGAAGCGTGGGATGTGCACGCTTAGATGATTATATGATAGCGGAACAATCACTGGTAGCAGTTACTTCTGTAAAATATCTGGGAGTATGCGTACGGAACGATTTGAAGTGGAATGATCATATAAAATTAATTGTTGGTAAGGCGGGTACCAGGTTGAGATTCATTGGGAGAGTGCTTAGAAAATGTAGTCCATCAACAAAGGAGGTGGCTTACAAAACACTCGTTCGACCTATACTTGAGTATTGCTCATCAGTGTGGGATCCGTACCAGGTCGGGTTGACGGAGGAGATATAAAAGATCCAAAGAAGAGCGGCGCGTTTCGTCACCGGGTTATTTGGTAACCGTGATAGCGTTACGGAGATGTTTAATAAACTCAAGTGGCAGACTCTGCAAGAGAGGCGCTCTGCATCGCGGTGTAGCTTGCTGTCCAAGTTTCGAGAGGGTGCGTTTCTGGATGAGGTATCGAATATATTGCTTCCCCCTACTTATACCTCCCGAGGAGATCACGAATGTAAAATTAGAGAGGTTAGAGCGCGCACGGAGGCTTTCAGACAGTCGTTCTTCCCGCGAACCATACGCGACTGGAACAGGAAAGGGAGGTAATGACAGTGGCACGTAAAGTGCCCTCCGCCACACACCGTTGGGTGGCTTGCGGAGTATCAATGTAGATGTAGATGTAGATGTAGATGATTCAAGGAGAGAAGGCTCGTCAGTGCAAATCAAACAGATGGCTGAGAGAGCAGATACATTCACACGCGCCACTAACCAGATGGTGTCACACCTGTCGAGAATCGCACCAGAGGTACAATGAGCTGTGGTGGAGTGCTGTTGGCGTGGTTACTATGCAACTTACTTGATGGGCATCAATACACCGTTATATTAATGTGCAATACTTGAGAAACAATGTCATTCACACACTCCGAGTTCCTTATCACTCAGTACTAGACTAAATTACCGGCCTAGTGATAAGCAGCCTATGTACCTCACCGACTACACATCTTCGTGTTATAAGAAAAAAAGAGAAAAATACCAAGGGACACAAAATATTAATCCGGATAAACCGGAAATCCGGATTACTGAGGACCAAATAAACAAGGTTCTTATTTACAAATTTCGAACTTCTTATTAACAGTAATACTGTATCCCCTCAACATTATAACACCTCTATCAGTCATGTATTGATTTAGGATTTAAACATACTTCTTAGTTCGTTTGTACGATATATTCAGTAAATATGCTTGCATTTCTATACATTGTAAAGACTTTTAACTCTCGCTGTAGTGTAACTCATCAAACTTCCACACTTCCTTTCTAACTAGAACAAATGTTTGCAACAATATTAACGACAGGAATTTCAAATTTATTCGTTACACACAGCACATGTTTTTATGTATCCTAGCGGCTGGTGATGTTGCCACATAACTGTCATCCATGAGGGTCCTGGGCATATTTTTAGCTGTTAGTGGGTCCTGGATGTCATGAGAGCCCAAAACAATTACTGTTTTACGTAATAAAATTCATCTGGTTCTTCCTGATTCTAAAAGTATACACTTCATGTGTGCCTTTCATTGTTGTATGATTCAGTATCGACGCTAATGCTCTCTTGATGAGATATGAGCCGATTGCTCGTTTTTATCCACTGTGCCCTTTCATATTTCATTTCAGCGATTAATTTATTTGTTTATCACCGTAGTAAGAAGTACAAAGCTAATCCAGAATGTAAACTGCACTTAAATTCTGTTTGAACTGATTAATAGTCAGTGTCCGCTGTCTGAACGTCAAATTTCAGATCAATACACTGCGCGTGGTTGTGTTATTTTATAGAAATTTTATTATTGTAAGTGGGAAGTACTAGATAGTGTTGAAGAAATCCAAAGCATATTGTTCGAAGAGCATAATATTATTCGAAATTTACCTGTACCAATAGGTGCAGCCAAAGCAGCATTTGTGATGCTGTAATTACCTCATAGATAACGATATTTGTCTATTGTAGTTTTGTATTCCAATCAGAATTTTGAGAGCATCAAAGCCTCATTTCAACGTGAGAGAGGGGTAAAATCGATAGATGTTATTGAATTGAAAGCCTTCATCAGTCTCTTGTTTTTAATTGTTGTTAACAAAAGTAACAGATAAAGCCTGGAAGATCTGTGTGGAACTGATGGTGATGGCATTGAAAAATTTCACCTCGCAAATGAACATAAAACGTTTCAAATTTATTCTGGAGAGCCCTAGATTTTACAGTCGCGCTATTCGTGATGAAAGGAGACAATTAGACAAGCTAACAGCTATTCGGGAAATATTTACTGTGTTTGTACGCAACTACCACACATCTTACACCCATGGAGAAAATGTTGCAGTAGACAAGAAGCTGGAAGGATTCTGTGGAAGGTACAGTTTTCGCCAATATGTATCAATCAAAACAAACGAGTATGTCTTCTTAAGTGTGGATTCTTAAGTATTTTACCTGTACAATTTGGAAATATACGCTGTGTTGCAACCAGAAGGATTTACCAACTGAGCAATAAACATTTTGATGTTGTTCTGTGACTGTGTAAACCTATATATCAGTCAGGTCGAAATGTGAAAGCGGACAACTGGTTTACTAGTACTGGAATGATAATAGAGCTATGAAGGTAGAATTTTTCTTTTGTTGGCATGATGAAGAAAAACAAGCGTGGAGATTTCTCTAGAGTTTGCTATCAGTAAAAGAAGGGATGCCCACATTTCCTTTTTTGGCTTCCACAAGACTGAACTCTAGTTTCCTCCGTACCTAAAAAGGGGACGTGTGTGATCCAGGCATCACGTTTGCATGAAGACAATTCGATAGATGCTGACATTGTAGATAAACGGGAGCCATCCACCGTAAATTTTAAAATAGCGTTAAGCGTGGTATTTTCACAGCGGATAAGCCGAATGCTTTGTACAACGCTGCAAGAAATGTGCGCCGCTCGTCAGTGGTTGTATTTTTGTAATGATCAGTACCGTTGGAATCTATGCACAAGTGATTTATTGTGGCAACAGTAAGAATTGTATCAGAAGGAAAGGGTTCCTGAAGCAGCTATGTTATACAATGTTGTTTTCTCCGCTAAATTCTGCATAACTATTGAAATTTTGTACAGAGAACTCTATAACTATGACTTATCTATCAATAACTCTGAAAAAAATATATATTTCTGAAAAAAAGGGTGCCAGCTTCACAGTAGGAGCTCTTATGGGGTTCTTAATTAAGTTGCAATTACCTCTTAAACTATTACCTGCACTAAAAAATTCTACTAGGAATTTCGATATAACTCTTCACGTGGTGTCCAGAACTGTCATCAGAACTGTTGTACGAATATATTTATATTTTCTGTAGAGAAAGTGTGTCCCACATTAAATCAATTTATCACAAACTATTATCGCCATAGAAAAATGTTATTAGGATTTTCGATAGAGCTCTTGGGGTTCTGTTCAGAACTGTCCTCAGAACTATTGTACAAGTTTAATATTTGCGAAAATTGACAAAAAATGTTTTCGATAGAAACATTTTTTCGAGTATTGTTGTTTTCTTCGCTAAATTTTGCAGAACTATTAAAATTTTGTACAAAGAACTCTAGAACTATGGCATACCTGTCAGAAACTGTGAAAGAAATATACATTTCTGAAAAAAAGGGTGCCAACTTCGCAGTACGTGAAAAGATTTTCTTCTTAAATTGCAGTTATCTCGTAAGCTGTTAGCTGCACAAAAAAATGTTACTTGGGTTTTCGATAGAACTCTTGGTGTTCTGTTCAGAACTGTACTCAGAACTGTTGTACTTATTTACAATTTGCGAAAATTGACGAAGGATGTTTTCGATAGGAAAATTTTTTCTAATATTGTTTTCGTCGCTAAATTCTGCAGAACTATTGAAATTTTGTACAAAGAACTCTAGAACTATGGCATATCTATCAAGAAATCTGAAAAAAGTATACATTTGTGAAAAAAAGGGTGCCAACTTCACAGTAAGTGAAAAGATTTTCTCTTTAAATTGCAATTATCTCGTAAGCTACTAGCTGCACAAAAAAATGTTACTTGGGTTTTCGATAGAACTCTTGGAGTTCTGTTCAGAACTGTGCTCAGAACTGTTGTACTTATTTACAATTTGCGAAAATTGACGAAGGATGTTTTCGATAGGAAAATTTTTTCTAATATTGTTTTCGTCGCTAAATTCTGCAGAACTATTGAAATTTTGTACAAAGAACTCTAGAACTATGGCATATCTATCAAGAAATCTGAAAAAAGTATACATTTGTGAAAAAAAGGGTGCCAACTTCACAGTAAGTGAAAAGATTTTCTCCTTAAATTGCAATTATCTCGTAAACTATTAGCTGCACAAAAAAATGTTACTTGGGTTTTCGATAGAACTCTTGGAGTTCTGTTCAGAACTGTGCTCAGAACTGTTGTACTTATTTACAATTTGCGAAAATTGACGAAGAATGTTTTCGATACGAAAATTTTTTCGAATATTGTTTTCGTCGCTAAATTCTGCAGAACTATTGAAATTTTGTACAAAGAACTCTAGAACTATGGCATATCTATCAAGAAATTTGAAAATAGTATACATTTCTGAAAAAACGGGTGCCAACTTCACAGTAAGTGAAAAGATTTTCTCTTAAATTGCAATTATCTCGTAAACTATTAGCTGCAAAAAAAAATGTTACTTGGATTTTCGAAAGAACTCTTGGAGCTCTGTTCAGAACTGTGCTCAGAACTCTTGTACTTATTTACATTTTGCGGAAATTGTCAGAAAATATTTTCGATTCGAAAATTTTTTCGAGTATTGTTGTTTTCTTCGTTACATTTTGCAAAACTATTGAAATTTTGTGGAAAGAACTCTAGAACTATGGCACATCTAACAAGAACTGTGAAAAAAATGTATATTTCTCCAAAAAGGTTTGCTAACTTCACACGACTCTTCATAATTTAATCGCATTGCCTGAAGTGCAGGAGAAAACATAATGAAACGCCTTATGTTGAGTGGATGTGTGATGTTATTTCAGTGTTCACAATGACGCATGAACTTTACAGAGGACTTGGCAGTGTGAGTCAATTTATCGGAATTATATTCCACGGCCTACTGGTCTGCAATGCATGATTTGATTGGGAACAGACTCATAAAGCCGTTGAATCTTCTTCTCGTTAAAGCTGTACCACAACTGTTGTAACTGCTTCATTGACATCATGAATACTGGCACTGGGACGGAGTTAGCGTTCGAGCTGGTCCTACACAAATTCTGTCGTGGACAAATCTGGGGTTCTCGCCGCAGGAGCGCAAAATGTAATTTATTTATGGCCAAACATCTCTCTTTTACTATAGATTTTTTACGCCTGTATGTGGCCGCTTGTGATATAAAATCGCTGTGTAAACATTTTTCTTCACATAATTTGTCGATTTCCAATTGTTTTCAGCTCTAATTCCAGTCCATATGCTTCAGTATAAAAACATTTTCGGTGTAGCAGAAATGTGGCCTCTTACCTTATTAATTAATACTAAATAATATTCCTGTACAAAGCGACTTATTACTGCA
Source organism: Schistocerca serialis cubense (assembly GCF_023864345.2). NCBI lineage: Eukaryota > Metazoa > Arthropoda > Insecta > Orthoptera > Acrididae > Schistocerca > Schistocerca serialis. Next base: position 109,076,060 of record NC_064642.1, on the reverse strand, counting down.
CTATCTCTAAAGAAAATGGGTGTCTAAATATATTCAACAAGTTCTATCATCTATGTATGTATCTAGGACAGCTGTACTTCACCACCATGCCGATACTTCATACAGATATGTGGTGCGTGTCGTCCACCATTGTCCTGTTGAAAAACGCCACCACCATACTCTAGCAAGAATTGTATCTCATGATGATGTAAGATGTCTGTGACGTACCATTTTGCCGTCATGCCTTCCTCAATTACTACCAGCCGTGACCTGAAGGCATACCCGATGCCGCCCCACACCGCGATGCCAGGAGTAATATCGCTGTTCCTCTCCAAACCATTTGAAGATGGCCACCAGGTCGCAACCATATTTGCCGATGATGGTCATTCGGGGAAGTACGCAATGCGACGCTGTTCGTCAGTAGTCCGTGCTTCCCGGTCACTACTCCAAACCCAGCCGTTCCTGTTGTGGTGTTAACGACTGACTATGCTTCTAGTCTCCCACCAATGCTCCTGGATGACAAAGAATGTTTCAAGGAGTCCATTACTTGTCCTCGGATGGCAGGCGCAGATGAGAATGGGTCACGATGTGGTTGTTGCACAAAATGGCGACCCTCTGTTGTGGTTGTCAGACTTGGTCGGCCGGAACCTTGACGAAAAGTGTGCCTGTCCTCACAATGCGCTGCAGACTAACAATGGGCCAAAATCACATCCGAATGCCCAACAAATCTTGATTCTGCACGATCCGAGCATGTGGTGAAAGGGAGACTTCAGTAAGGTCCCTTTCAAACTTTCTCAGCGGTTGATAACGCTGTCTCCCATGAATACGAGACATCTCTGTGTCGTTCGAAGTGATCAGTTGACGTACTATCCCTTTCACGACACATATATCACTACCAGGCCTGGTAACATCACTTATTAATACTGGTGGCCATTTCACTTATCGCAGAGAATTTCAAAATTTATAATTTGCATATTCGCCGATGGTGCGTAAGTGTACAAAGCTATAAGAGGAAGTCGAATGGAAACAAGAGTGACAGAAAAAAGTAAGTAAACTGTTTATTATTTCGAAAGTAATTGCCATAACTGTAAATACAATTATTCCACTGTGAGACAAAACGGTCAATGTCTTCGCACAGAAATGTTTTCCGTTGTCCACGGAACCATGATCGTACTCAGTCGCACACCTCTTCGTCCGACCCAACATTTTGCCAAGGTTGTTCCGAGTAGGCTGCAGAAGTTTCACTCGAAAGTCCTTAACATCTTCTATATACTCCCCATTTCTCCCCCATGTGATTTCCATATTTTTGAAGCCCTGAAGAAAGTCATTCGTGGCCGTCGATTTGCGTTTCATGATGAGGTGCACGCCATGTCATAATCATAGTTTCGTAGACAGCCGAAAACAGTTTTCAGTGTTGGCACTGACGGTCTTCTGTCATAGTGGGATAAATGTTATTTCAATTGCTTTCGAAATAATAACACCATCTGAATAGGCTTTGGAATGTCCAACTGTACCGACCGGCCGCCATTTCTTCCTCAGACCACAGGAGTCACTGGATACGGATATGGAGGGGCATGCGGTCAGCACACCACTCTGCCTGCCATATGTCAGTTTACGAGATGAGAGCCGCTACTTCTTAATCAAGCAGCTCGTCAGTTTGCCTCATAAGGTCTGAGTGCACCCCTTTTGCCAACAGCACTCGGAAGACAAGATGGCACTCATCCAAGTGATAGCCCAGCCCACAGCGCTTAACTTCGGTGTTCTGGGGGGAAGTGGTGGGACTACTGCAGCAAGACTGTTGGCTTTGAAATAATGAACCCTTTGCTAATTTTTTTCATGTGTTTTTTTTAATTTGACTGCCCGTTATATACTAACATCGGACCATGTCTTCTGGGTTCCTAAATTTCTTTGTCAGACGTTGTACAAGTTATGTGTTAGGATGTCAGCCAATAAAGACTCAGAACAATAATTACTCAGAGGGCATAGACATGAGAGGAGTGTTTTTCATCTTTCATGGAACTGAAATCTTCCTTCTCTGTTAAATGGATTGTCTACTGATTGTAATGCCATCGGTTCCTTGACAACAGAATAGCAACTGGATTATGTTATGGCCAGTATCTTGACTTTGCTGTAATCTATGGAATGTCCAGTAGTAACGTAAGGTTTATCATCGGAAGATCTGTCAGGCTCCAGAACGCTGGTGTGTCTCTAGTGTTCGTTTCATTTTTGTGTACGGTTTGTATTGTTATTCCTATGTAATTTTTTCCGAACTACATAGAAACGTTATAAATACCAGTTGCAGTCTTGGTCGGTGGTCGAAAGGTCACATCCACTTTTACTTCTTCATTACTCTTTCAAGTTTTGACGAAACATGTCCCAAGAGTGGTATGAATGAGCTTACGGTACATACATTCTTAACCCACCCTTCTCAATCTAAGAGTAATTAATACGTAGATCCAAAACTGCTAAGCAGTTATTCAACTTATATTACGTGGTAAGCTTCATATTTTTATAAACGCCTTAATTTATCGTTGCCGTGAAGCCAAACTACGAATGTGTCATCAATTTATATCCACAACATTGTTGGTTTTTAAGTACTGCTCTCCTACATACAAGCTAAAAAGATGATAGAACATGCTGAATGTGCATTTAGACACCAGTGTTAATTAGAGGTTAGTGCGGTAGTCAGTTGCTTTGTGGAACGATGTTATTTCGTTTTAACTAATTATTTTGTCATACCGAAAATGTTTTTGAAACTGATGCATATAGACTGGAATGAGATCTAAAACAAACGGAAAATCGACACACTTATATGATGAAAAATTCTTACACAGCGATTTTATAACACAAACCCCTACAACTACAACAATCCATAGTAAAACATAGATTTTTGATCAGGAATAAATTAGATGAGATCAGACGTACTTTCTGTTTCCTGGGTCCATTAGAAAAATTCCTCTACGATGCAGCACATGTTAAAAATAAGAATATACATTACATTATTAAAGAAAAAGAATAATGTTCCATATTTCCCACCACAGACCTTATGTGAAGTGGCCCTCATGGATACGGAGTAAGTTTAAAAATCTGTAATGTATTCTCATTTAAGAATCAACAAAAAACTTGTCGCCAACGTGTGAACGTATAAGGATCAAGGTGCATAAGGTACGTAAGGTATGTCTTATTAACAGTCAAATGTCATCAAACGGTAAGCTTTTTACAACACTTACTTAAAATGAACACACTACTTCACGGAAGAAATGCAGAAGTCGGACTCTAAGTGACACATTATCTATTATTTTAATAACAATTTCATCAAAACAGCGGAAGGAACTGAACATCAATAAAAAATTTAGGCTCCTCTTTAACTAAATTTTGTTATACTTGAAAAAAGAGACAGCATTGGTCGTATATTTTTTACTATTGCAAAATCGATTTTCTGTCACTGAGTGACCATCTTCAGTGCTATATTGTATAACTTAAATTGGGATGCACTGTTGTCACTAAGCTTACGGCAATCACATTAGTGACAACAGTGCATCCCAATTTAAGTTATACAATATAGCACTGAAGATGGTCACTCAGTGACAGAAAATCGATTTTGCAATAGTAAAAAATGTATACGACCAATATATACGACCAATGCTGTCTCTTTTTTCAAGTATACCTGTTATCTGGTCGTAGTGCACAAGACAACATGGAGTCGCCAATCAATAAATAAATTTTGTTAGTAGCAAAACTTTTGTAGCTGTTGGTAAATTACTAAAAATATTTGGTCCTGGACAGTGAACATCTTTTAAAACGGAATTTACTAACTTTATACCTTTAAGTAGTTTGTTATTTACACTATTTGGTCGACAAATATACAGACACCCATCAGTGGACATTAAAATAAGGTGTGACTACCCTCAGTGTTTATGGCTGATTGAACTCTTCTAGTGACACTGTAAGGATGAGCTAGAAAATAGACCGATAGTGGTGGATTTTATTTTACTTTTTATTCACATTTAAAAGTCACTTTATTCTCAAGCCGTAGCTGGAAGTGTCGACTGCCTGTAATTTTTCCATCCCACGGTCTGGCAACAGCAAGTCAGTTCGCATCTCGATCATGCGTTTCCCTCATACAATGACGAAGTAACGCTGTCTATGCGACGCTGATGAGGCCACGCTCTGGAAATTTCAATGCCGCCCCCAGGGTTTCTCGGCTTCTGACCAATCAGGGCGGAGGAAGCCGCGTGGCCGTGTTGGATGTACCCGGCTGCCCGCCACCTTGCCTCGCTCTCTCGATCGCGCACCCTGTAGCAGCCAACATCTCCTGCCTTTCCTGGTGCTGCGGAGCCGAGGACTTTGTCTTTCCAGACACCGCTTTTCCTTAACTATGTGAACTACGGTTCGCCCCTGACTACGCTCTGGCTCACTCTCGTCTCCCTAGACCTGACTATGTGACCCTTTAGAAGGCAAAAGTGGCCAATAAATGACTTATTACTTAAGATCTTCCTAATGGTTCTTTCACGCCCACTGCCTTCCAATCCGGCTGTCCTACAACACTTTCAGTGAGGTGTATAAATGTATGTAGAGTAGTGGTATCCCGTTCTCTGTAACCACAGAAAGCAGTGATTAGAGACGCTGGGGTCTGGAGGGGAACTGGCGTAAAAACTCATTTCAAAGGTTTTCAGTTCGGTTGAGGTCGGGACTCTGGGCAGCCCAGTCCATTTCAGGAATGTCGACATACCATCGCCTCACAGATGCTGCTTTGACCAGCTGCATTGTAATTCTGATACAAACAACTATTTTTTCTCGTACTTTTCCGCGGCCGTACGTAGCACGCCGTGCTGTACTTGTGTTCCAATTCTTCCGCATGTACAGTTTACTTAAGCCCAATAAGGAGACCACGCAGAACCCACGAACAATACCCTGTGCCATAGCACCACATCTTCAGTACACATCGACACATCGGCCATTGTACCCTATTCTTTTTAACTCAGTCTGAAGTCTGATTCTTTTTGCTGATTTATTGCGATTTTTTGAAATCGTCGTTGGCAGTGCACGACGGTCCCTGTCCGTCAGTACACGAGGTCTGACTGGTCTTGATGCAACTTTAGTCCTTCCTTTGCGTTTCCACTTCAGAATCACATCTGCAGCACTGCTCTTAGGCAGCTTTAGAAGGGATGAAATGTGTCTCGTTGGTCTGTTACTCAGGTAACACCCAATGACTAGTCTACGTTCGAAGACAGTTCTCCTGACCCACTCGTTCTGCTTTTAGTACGTCTGCACTCGTAGCGCAATACCTCCACTTGAGTTTATACTAGCAGTTTCGCCTCTTGTGACATCTATGGGTCGAATCCACATTACTCAGGGGTACCCCGACACATACCGAAGGCTGAATACTTTGCAAGTCCATGGCTGGCTCCACTATGATTTCACCCTTTCTTTTAACACGGAAAAGTTCATGGGAAGAATGATTGTCGTTCACCATTCATACGATATCTAATTTTCTGATTTCCCGTCGTGTTCCTCGTAATCTGCCGCTGTGTGAATTTTAATTCCGCTTCAAACTGCTTAATACATGCCTACACCACCGTTCATCAGATGGTACCTCGGCAATTAGTCCTTTTGTCCAGCGATATCATTTCCCTTTTATTTACTAAAATGAATCAAGTCTTTTGTTACAAGCCAAATGGTTTTCAAGCTGACTTATACAGAGTGGCATCAGTGCTAAATAATTTGTCGTAATCGAATATCGATAGAGTGCGTGTTTATAATAACCTGAAGAAAAATCTTTACTCACTGTCAATTTTATATCGCAATCTGCAACCCACGAAAATTGAAAGCGGACAATACAGTTTTTTGCTGTAGGTGTTACTGCATTCACCATATGTCGTTCTCTGCAAAAGAAAATATGTATTCTCAGAAATGGGATTAGGAATGGTAGGATTTCATTCCCCATAGTTTACGTTTATATCTGATCTTCGTAAGCCACTTTATTGTGTGTGACGGAGGAAACTTGTTGTCTCACTATCGTCGCCCCCCCTCCCCCCCCCCCCCCCCCTTGCTACAAATCCCTCGTTTCTTGTTCTACAGTTTGCGAATCACGGGTAGAATGACTGTAGGTATGCATCCATGTCAATTATTGTTTCCCTGATTCCATCATGGCTATCATATCGCGAGAGGCATGTCGGAAGAAGTTATACATTACCTGTCGCTTCATGAAACGTACGGTTTCTTAGTTTAAAACATCAGTCTCCCTCTGATGCACAACGTTTGTCTTTTAGGCATTACCAATTAAGTTTATTTCCATAACGATCTTGAGCTTACAAAACTATCCCGTGACGATTAACACCGGTCTTCTGTCAGTCCTCTCGTGATCCTCTGTACCTCATAAGGGTACCGAACATACGATCTTTACCGAAGTATCGAACAAATGTGTTATGAGTCCGTTCTTTCGGAGACGAATTACATTTCTTTAGGTTTTTCAGCGGACCGCTCTGAAGTAAGTTAAAACAATATTTAGTCGCATTTCAACATAATAAAAAATATACAAGAAAATGGAGTGATAAAAATGCTGCGGAGAGTATTCACCTTAACTCGCATTTAGTCACAACTTATCGTGACCTGTCTCCATTTACTTCTTACGCGGTCGCATTAGCATTTAAATGAACAAACTCTCACTGCGGAGACCATTTCCATTAACTCGACTGGCTCCGCCCTTGTTACTAACTGCTGTTACGAAAGCTTGTTTTATTCGTACACTAATCATCTGGAGTTCTTTTTCTCTCTCTGTGATATGTGTGTGATAGCAGTTAGGAGTGGTGGTGCCGTGTTGAGAGGTGTGCAACACTATTGAGAACTCATCTGCCGGATCAAAACTAAGAGCTAGTCTCAGTAACACAACTTTCAATGTAGATGAAGAGGTTAGCCCAGAAGAGGAATTCTGGCGGGCAGCATCAAATGAGTCAGAATACTTCTCCTCCTCCTCCTCCTCCTTCTTCTTCCTTCAGTTTTGACCACCTGAGGACCACGTTAATTCGCGTCAGTTGCGTTTCTTGTCATTCTTCTTGTCAAGTATTCTTTCATCCTTATACTTTACATATTTCTTCTCTCTTCAGTTGATGATGATTTGGTTCTGGGTCTGGTTCTCTGCTTGAAATCTGTGAAAACCTAAATTTGTGATTAAAAATTCACCCTGTTGTTTATCTCCAACTCCATTATACCTGTTTCTACAGATCCTTTTGTACCACTAGGATCCAGCGTATCTTTGGTTCTATTATTCGCAAAAAACTCTATAATTAGTTGTGTTAACCTTCGCTGGTCCATTCTAAGGATGTGTCCGCAGAACAAACTCCTTCTTTTCATGATCATGCCCGACATTATCCCCATGTTGATTTACAGTTCTTGGTTCACTCGTCTTCTAAACTGACCACCATTTCTTCTTCGAGGACGCAATATCCTCTTGGAAATTTTTCGTTCCATCAGTTCTGGTTTCTTAAGTACTCCTGTTCCTACAACATTAAGAAGTTATTCTAAGGCTTTAGAGCGAACGACTTTATGCTAATACCTCATTCTGCAGTGATCGAAAAATTCTTCTTATCTTATATGTTCATAGTTAATTTGTAAGCTAAATTCATTTCGTTTATTCATGCTCTCATTGCTTTCTTTCCTGCCAGCCCAGTTTCTATCCATTCTCGCAGATATTTATATCTGTTCAAATTACGAGTCTTTCCCTCATTGTGTTAAGTAAATTAAATTAACGAAACCAACATGAAAAACTGAGGTAATAAGAGTCTGTGACCAGAGCAAAGTCGGGATTAAATTTCCGAAAAATACTGATGCCAATAAAGTGCGTTAGTCCTTCCGTAATCTTTTGAGGTGTGCATGATTGGATGGCCTCAGTGCGGCTTTGCTACACTCTGACACCCCGAGCAGAGACTACGTAACCTGAAAAGGATCTTTCGGGTTGCACAAAGATCATATTTGATGGATCAACAGTGAGTACAGCAGTGCGAAGATGGTGAAGGACTTTCCTAATACGCTCATATGCTCAAGACGTGTGCTAAGACTTTTGTTAAAAGCTACCATTCCATTAAAGTAACATGCAAACACACTTCGTCGAAAATTCTAGATGGTATGATGGCAGTAATAGACATCCCAAATGGGACTCTGTTGTACTGATACGGATTTCAATCCATGGCAAAAGCCAAAACAAGATTTGAATCTTCAATATGTATGCTTAAGTTCGAGAGAAGTAAAAATACGTGCCTTCTGAAATCAGCCGAAAACTGAGTGGTATGATTGAGGAACCACTTTTTTTTCCTTTAAGGCTCGATAATATACAACTGAAGGCACTACTTACAGGCCCTCAGATACAACAAAGACGAAGGAAGAACAGGGTTATTTTGATAGCCTAGTAACTTCCTCTTTCAACTTTTCACGTATAGCAGCCTTAATCTGCTTAATCTGAGGTGGCGGCAGTGGATATGGTGGGCGCTTTACAGGGATATTGTCTGTAAGCTTTTATATTCTTCTCTTCCCAGTTTACCCAGACTGTCAGACATTCGTAAACTGTTTACAAGCTGAGGAAGCCGACAAAGAAATTCAGGAGATAAATTACTAAAGTTTTAATTGCCTCCTTTAGCAACATTCATCATGACCACTGTCATTTGGTTCCTGGTCCATTTTCACGCCGAGTGCTTACAGAAGTCTATGTGTGCACTCTACCAAAGCCAAAAGAAAACTTGCCAGTTTTCATACCCAGAATTAGGCCCACATGTCGGATAATATCCGCCACCAAAACAGCGAGAACCGACAAATTCCAAGCCATCTTCGCTTTAACCAACAAGGTAATGTTGTCTCAGGACATTAATCGGAACACCCACACGCCAATTGCATTTACAAATAATTTGCTTCCGTACAAGTGTCTATCCGACCAGCGAGAGCAGGTAATGGAGCCTCATCAAGATCTGTTTCCAGAATAGGAATCGAGGCGATACATCCTTCACCTCTTCTCACAGACAGGACCGGTTTCTCTGCTGCGGGAAGTCTCTCGTCAAGGTGACCCTTAACCAGGCACCAGTAACAGCTGATATCTGATAAGCATGATCTATTTCCTGACATACCACTCACATATAGTTACCGACTCCTTAACTCGCACTCTGCACATGGCTTGTTGGTGTGATGCATTGCCAGCGCCGCCAAAACCTATCTTTGCAATTGCTGGAAGCTCCTGGGTTACTCAATAAAAGCGACTCGACACTCATTGCTACGGCACATTCCTTTCAAATTATTACTCGTACAAACTATCCCATGCTCCTTAAAATCTGAGATCATATATCTAAGAGTGTCCTTCACTCTTTCTACATACCTCTCCAGTGGTTCACTGTGTGACTGAACACGAATGTAACCCTTGTCCATCAGTTGATGGCAAACCGGTGTACAAATTATCCTTACATACTGATCACCTAACTTCCAAAAAGAAGAACGTCTTCTGTATCGCCTCCATCAAAGATTGTTCCTAATGCTCGGTTCAAATGGCTCTGAGCACTATGGGACTTAAATGCTGTGGTCATCAGTACCCTAGAACTTAGAACTACTTAAACCTAAAGAACATCACACACATCCATGCCCGAAGCAGGATTCGAACCTGCGACATAGCGGTCGCGCGGTTCCAGACCGTAGCGCCTAGAACCGCTCGGCCACTCCGGCCAGCAGTTCCTAATGCTTAACAGAAACGAAAGTTGGTAAAACCGCTTGTCAATCGGACCAAACACTTCACCATGATCCTGTAAACCCAAGAGAAATCAAAGTGACCGTTCAATCTCCTTACAGCACGTCAGAGGCAATGCTCCCCGCAGATATCCTGGTAGAGGTTTACACAAATTGGTAAAACATCCAGAAAAAGCCGCCACATAATTCCTGGTTACTTCACACACTACGCTATGGTTCCATAGATAAAGTTGCCTCCTCTGCCACGGATTCTGTGGAACAACTGATCATCTTTGCAGTTTACCGAGAGTTCGTCAGCTTATTTCTGAACCTGTTTCCGTCACATATTTGTGTTTCTGGCTCTGCGAATCTCTAACTCTGTTAGCTCAATTCTCCACGCGGGCATGATGTCTTACAGATCAAAATAAAGAAGTGGACCCCAATTCACATCTACAATCTACATCTACATTTATACTCCGCAAGCCACCCAACGGTGTGTGGCGGAGGGCACTTTACGTGCCACTGTCATTACCTCCCTTTCCTGTTCCAGTCGCGTATGGTTCGCGGGAAGAACGACTGTCTGAAAGCCTCCGTGCGCGCTCTAATCTCTCTAATTTTACATTCGTGTTCTCCTCGGGAGGTATAAGTAGGGGGAAGCAATATATTCGATACCTCATCCAGAAACGCACCCTCTCGAAACCTGGCGAGCAAGCTACACCGTGATGCAGAGCGCCTCTCTTGCAGAGTCTGCCACTTGAGTTTGTTAAACATCTCCGTAACGCTATCACGGTTACCAAATAACCCTGAGACGAAATGCGCCGCTCTCATTTGGATCTATTCTATCTGTTCCATCAACCCGATCTGGTACGGATCCCACACTGATGAGCAATACTCAAGTATAGGTCGAACGAGTGTTTTGTAAGCCACCTCCTTTGTTGACGGACTACATTTTCTAATGACTCTCCCAATGAATCTCAACCTGGTACCCGCCTTACCAACAATTAATTTTATATGATCATTCCACTTCAAGTCGTTCCGCACGCATACTCCCAGATATTTTACAGAAGTAACTGCTACCAGTGTTTGTTCCGCTATCATATAATCACACAATAAAGGATCCTTCCAATTCAGTAATACAACTTATAATAAACCTATATGTATGGCTATTAAAGAAATAAAATGCAGGACAGCATTACATCTAGAGAAATTTACAAAATTTAACTCTTACATTACCAGGCTTCAAATGATACGAATAAAAGAAAAGCCCGTAGATCTCAAGTCTGTGATTCCATTTACGTTGCCTTTAAAACAGGCACGTAACACGCGTTTGTGTAAGTACGTTAGCCAACTACTAACAGTTTTTAGTGCAGAATGCAGTAATTTCAGTTATGTTTTATTGAAAAAGAAAGAAAACCTCCGTATTTTACAAGTTAAATTTATCCTTTGGTACCAGACATGTTTCGCTTCTTCATGTAAGGCATCTTCAGTGGTGTATGATACATATATGGGGTCATTATTTCCACCATGTACATGTTCTAGGGACTGCTCGATGAGAGGACAAGGAACGAAGGAGGTCTCATGAACTTATATCAGCAAAAGCTTGGTTTGCATGCTAGACACCATTTATTCAATCATACTTTGTTATGGAGTTTGTGGTATAATACGCGCTGTACCATGCAGCCACAGTTACAGTATGTGTTGAAAACGGTTTCCCTGTGCCTTAACGCATGCGTGTACTCGCCGTAACATGTTCTGTCGCACACGCCCACATCACACAGGCCGCAGGCCGCATCCGAACAGTGTCAAAGGCAGCTCCAGTGTCTCCACATATGGAATGGGCTTTGAATGCACGATACTGTTGAGATATCCCGATAACCAGAAATGGCACGGGTTGAGATCCAGTGAACGAACAGGCCATGCAAATGGACCACCTCGTCCTATCCATCGACCAGGGATGACACAATTGATATGTGTCTAGACGTTAACGTCAAAGTGGGCTGGAGCTCCATCATCTAGCAGCCACATAAACCTTCGAATCATTAGTGGAACTTCTTCAAGCAGGGGATGATGATGTTTGTTTTGTGGGGGCGCTCAACTGCGCGTTCATCAGTGCCCATATAAAGTCCCAATTTTTTTTTCACAGTTCAATCTAGCCACTGTCACGAATTGTGATGATGCAATGATGAGGACAACACAAACACCCAGTGCCTGGGCGGAGAAGATCCCTAACCCGAACGGGAATCGAACCCGAGACCCAGTGAATCAGCAGAGGAGGCAAAGCGACCCGCAAAAAAACGCCGATAGTTCCGGCCTGTTAGGCGACGTGTAAGGAAGACTGCTAACAAAATTCGGTCGCCAATTATCACGGCCTACACATTCCGGCTGCATCTATGCTGATTACTCGGTTTCACCATACCATGGGGGGCTCTGCACGATATCCCAGAGATGACTCTTATGAAAGCTGAAGATAACAGTCAGCGTAGAGGTGATCTGTGAGTAGGATGGTTAACACAAATCCAGGAATCGCAGCAGCCTGTTGAAAAACCTGTGACAAAGCTGCCCTCGATATGGGAAGTCTGTCGCTAGTAAGCCCCCTACGCGCTGAAAGTGATAAGGGTAATAAAACTTGTCACGGAGCATGTTACACACTGTTTTCATGCTGTACTGGCGGGCCAACTGAATGGTACTGAGATGGCAGTCGCCTTACACAGTGTTAATCACATTTTTCTGTAAGTCTGGTGTCCGAACATTTCGGGTGGGTCCTTAATGACTTCATGCTTCCTGAAACGACCCTGCCTCAGGTAAATGGCGAAACAATGTTGCAAACAGTGATTGCTGTGGTTGTTGTCGGCGGGGATAGACCTCCTGATACAATCTTGCTGCTGCCGCTCGTTGCTATTTGCCTTTCCGTAAGTAAACATCATGTCGGCAAGCTCTCGAATCGAATACGGAACCATTGTGTACAACTCTGTATCACGTCCATTACAAGATCAGTCAAAAAGAGAAGTGAATCGGACAATCCATTATCAGTTACTACGACAGGAGAGGGAGCTAGGGCATGACATATGAGGAACAGTATCACCTTCCAGGAGGAAACCATACATACTGTAAGTGTGGCTGCATGGCACAGCGCATATGAGACCGCAGTCTCTGTAACAATGTGTGATTGAATAAATGGTGTCTATCATGGAAACCATGCAATACTGGAAATAAGTTCATTGGACTTTTTTGTTCCGTATCCTCTCCTCGATCAATCACTAGAGTTTGTACACAGTGGAAAACATCACCCTGCACAGTTATAAAATTATACATGTTTTAATGTGTAATTCGCAGTAATTCTTTGGCAGATCGTTTGGATCTGACTATTCCTCTTCACAATTGTATGTTTGTACTTTTTTTTGCTTACATTCATTTTTGTGTCCTGGCCGTGCATCCATTTGTCGTTCTATTTGTGCTAAATGCATATGGAATAGGTTTCTTCCAGTATATATACCTTGCACATAACCTATGCTGTAGAGAACTGCACATGTGTGCATTGTTCTTGATCACATGCTTTAGAGCTGATTGAGGGATCATGAGAACTGACTGAGGGATCCAGGGACGGTGGCGAGGGTGTTGGAGTGAGGATGGAGGAAGTTTTGATGGTGGAGCACTGTGTGTGTATAGTATACACGTTTTTATTTTTTAATTGTAGTTTCATAGTAGACTTTTAGTTTGAAAATTGGTATTGTGTTGTTGCTCTTTGGGTTACTGAATGTATTTTAAATTTTATTTGTGGTCTTCTGTATGAATTATTATTTCTGTAGAGTAAGAATCTCCGTTCTTTTGTTGTTATGGGTTAAGATTTGTATGTTTGTTTTCATCCCAATGTGATGCTGATTTTTTTTTTAGTAGATGATCAGCGTATGTGGAGTGCTTGGATTCACTCTTCATTGCCTGTATTTGTTCTTTGTATTTCATGTAAAAATTCTTGGAATCATCCCGATATGCTTAGCGTTGAAGCTATAATACACAAACATATTAAAAAAAATAAAAAAAATGTATATAAACACACACACACACACACACACACACACACACACACACACACACACACACTATGTCACCCCACCCACCCAACCTTTCTGCGTCCCTACCCTAACACCCCTCTGCACTGTTCTGGGATCTCTTTCAGTTACTATGATCCCTCAGCTCTAGAGAGAGCATGTGACCAAGAGCAACGCAAGTATATGCAGTTATCTACACTATAGGTTGAGCGCTAGGAAATACTGGAAGAAACCTATACCATGTGCGTTTAGTAGGTAAAGAACAACAAATTGCAGCATGAAATAGACACAGAAATGAACGTAAGTAAAGAACATATAATAAATGTAAGCTTACAATGTGTGCCGCTAAAAATCAGGAACGAGTCCAAATACAATCAACGGAGTTACATGGTGAAGAGCCCTTTATCCCCCACCCTTGAAGAAGGTTCCTGTTTTTACCTGAAAGGCGCGCTTTTGCAGATATAGGGACTGGGAAGTTTAGCCCTCTAGAAATTCCTAGAACATTCCAACACGTTCGAAAGTATTGTATCACGTTACAAAACATTCGAGAGTGTTCGAGAGCATTCTAGAACATTCCAGAATGATCCGAAATATTCCACAATGATCCGGGATGTTCGCGAATAGTCTGGAAAATTCAGTGAGACTTCAGGACGGTCGAGCATACTTTGATTCCACGAGGAGCCGTTGTGCACAGCTACGGTAGATTGTAAGATAGGGTTGGCATAAAGCAGTCAGTCGCAATTCCATTAGGTCACACACTGACCTTCTCCCTAGACACCTGGGAGGACATATAGTGACGTTAACTGACGCGAGTCTGTTGAATTGTAACGAAAATGCACCGAAGATGACTATTTATAGTCGAAATCTAGATCTGCAAGCATAATAAAAACTAATGCGACTGAGACTGTCTGCTGTGTACATCTCCTTCCTTAGAATGTCCGAGAACATCCTGGAACAGCCCAGATCATTGTGCAACATTACAGAACAATCTCGAATGTTGTGGAATGTTCTGGAAGATATTGAGGATCATTCGAAGCCTTTATCGTGTGTTCTGGAATTCGCCACTGGTGGGGCTACCCACTGGCAGCGGTATAAGAAGCAAGACTCGTCGTAGGTCCGAACGTCAGTTTCTTATCAGTGACGAAGGGAGGAACCGATAAAGTAGTGCAGTGAGTGAATAAAAACAAACAGTGAAGTGTGAGAAGTTGAAGTGATACAACGGCTGAATATAAGTCGAAAATAAGGTTTGAAAAGTGTGTGAAGTGCACTTAGTGTATTAGTTAACAAAAAGTTGATACGATTTATAATTTAGACAATGAAGTCCAATACATTGCTCTCCACAAACCACTCCTCAGTGACAAAAGGAAATCTGTAACGTTATCATGGGCCGGATTGACAACAACATGGACGGATTTGTTAACTTTCACGTACTTGGCAACACCCGTAAAACGTTTCTAGTAAATCTATTCCTGGCGGAAATATGTGCTGAGCAACACATTGCACTGGCACTGGTATCATCCAGCCACACTTGTGGAAGGAGGACGAACTACCGATTCCGTCCTGTAACTACCGTTGAATACAGCCGAAATACAATTCTCGGTATGTGAAATCTCAAGGTCATTCGGACGGGGTGACGTTCTAAAGCAAGCTAAAATTATCATCTGGGACGAATGCACAATGCCACATAAGAAATCACTCGAAGCCATGGACAGAAAATTGCAAGACTTGCGAGGAAACTCTGAAGTGATGGCAGGAACTCTACTTACACTCTAAAGACTTTTTTGACAAACACTTCCAGTCATCCCCAGGCCGACACCAGCAGATGATATCAATGCATGCTTTAAAAAACCAGATCTCTCGTCACACATGCAAATACTGCGACTAATAAAAAATATGAATCTTGACCTATCAAAAGACGAAACAACAGCACATTTTGTTCAACAAATTTTACAAATAGGCGAAGGCACAAATCCTGCTGAGCAGATGATCGGCCTTATTAAATTGAACAGTGATTTCTGCAACATAGCTACTGCTGAAAACGAACTCATCGACTAAATTGATCCAAACATTGCTCACAGCTATATCAGTCCGGATTGACAACAAAAAGTAATGTTGTCGATAATATCAGCTTTAATATTCGAATGAAAATTCCCGGTGAAGAGAGTGTGTACAAATCGATCTACATGATGTTGAACGCTGAAGAAATTGTGAACTTCGCTACAGAATTTCTAAGCCCTTTGCAATTACCAGGACGGCCATTACACTGCTTTCGACTCACAACTGGATCTCCTATCATACTACACAGACACCTCAACTCACCAAAACTATATAATGGAAAAAGGGTGATCGTCCGACAGCTATCGAATAACATCATCGACGCCGAACTTATGACTGTAAAAGTACAAAGGACCTATACAATTTATCCCCAGAACTCCACTGCACTCTACTGAACTGCTACTCCAATTCCTAAGACTGCAGTTTCAAATCAGATTAGCCCACAGTTTTACAGTTAAAAAATTCCAGCATCAACCTCAAAGACTTCTGCTTTTTCCACAATCAACTATACGTAGCTTGCTCTGGAGTAAGAAATCCCGGATTACGAAATGAAAATGTTGCTTATAAAAAAAAGTATTGTAAGTAGTTGGAATATGTTTTCAATAATATTCGAACTACCACACAATATCATTTCCAGTCCATGAGCGAAGCTGGGTACCCCAGCTAGCTGTAAACAAAAATAGCGTTACCTAAAAGTATCACCATGAATTTCGTAGCAAAATATGCATAAATTACTAATTTTATGCGTTTTATAGGCAACTGTAGATGTCTGACATGAATAGGCGAAAAGTGAGTGGTATTGAAAAACAATTGTCAGTTGGAAATGACGGAAGTTTTCTCTTTTTTATGATAAAACGTATTTAAAGCATCTGAGGAAAATGGCTCCAACTATTAATAACACAATGCAATTTTTGTTACTCCGAGCACTCAGACCGTTATGAATTTAAAGCTCCATATCGGTCGTTCAGAACTGCAACCCCAAACTGTAATCACCAGAGCTCTGAGAAAATACTGTTTAGTCTAAATGGGGCCACCCGAAACATGCAATAGGCAAAATATTAGCAGAATAGACGGCCACCAATTGTCATAGATGCACTTGGTGAAAGCCATAAGAACTGTCGTTCAGTCGGAACCGTGGAGTAACATGGAGGATATTATGAACCGAAAACATTGTACAGATTAAACAAAGAGAAATACATTTGAGCTTAACAATTGCACTTGCGCAGGCATGCATCATTGGCCAGATCACAATACGGCTTACTACAACCATCTTTTAACAAATTTTATAGGACGGCCGTACCCTAATTCTGCAGGTTCCTAGCGAACCAACTATGCAAAAGTTCATTTCATACAATATTGATCTCCTTCTCATACAAGCTGAACCGAGCAGATACCAAACCGAGATAATATGCCGGCGGCGAATCCAGTTGGCTAGTCCAGTTTCTCGCTAGGTTAAGGCACGTGGTTCTAAATACAACGCACGATAGGTAAGATGGTAGACGAGGTTTTCCTTCTGATGACTCGAGAGAGTAGACCACACTTGGAAACTACGTCAAATGAAGCGCTAGTTGAGGCCAGCGTATATACGTATTTCTCCGTATTTGAAACGATTCGATGACTTGATGAAATTGGACCATTCGGAATTCAGTACTGGATATTTTCTAGACTCCTTTAAAATCTCATATCGTATCTTTCGCTACTGGCAATAATTTTTATGTACCTGAAGCACCCCCGTCACCTTCTGCTACATAATAGCTTGCAAGTCTTTGTCTGACTTTGACCAATGTTTGTACAGAGATTAGGAGTTTCACACAGAGAGGTTACTAATACAGAATGTACTAAAAATGTGCAGAGGGAGTGAATATATCAAGACACAGTTTACGGTAAATTTTATAACTGCCGAAATTGTAACATCGACTGTTGAAAACGGATTTATATACTTTCTTTTGTGGCTCTGAAATGAGCCCTTGAAGAGGATTTCAAGCACATATGTTTAACTTGTTCAAATAGTGACAAGATAACAGTGCCGAAAACTACCGTCCCGCCGTCAGGAGATGATGTACCACAAAACGTCTGCTGTGCTGCACCGTATGTAAGCAAACACGTAACTCATATAAACGAGGGCAGTTCAGCAAAGAATTATCATACTTTTTTTGACAAAATGTACGTACTCCTCCCCATAATTTCCATGGCACTTCTCAAAATAGTCTCCTTTGGACGCGATATGCTTGTCCCAGTGTTTCTGCCATTCTGCAAAGACACATTGGAAATTATATTTTGAGTGATTTTTCAGAATCACCTCCTCAGCTTTCACTACAACTTCTGATGATGGGAAAATGCCTCCCACGGAAGTTTTGCTTCAGTTTAGGGAATACAGAAAAATCGCACAGGGCTTAATCCTGACTGTAGAGAGGATGACGAATCCACTTTTTTGCAGGATAATCAGTATTAATATCTGCAATATGCGGCTGCATATTATTATGGTGCACCATCCATCCTGTTTCACGGATAGTGGCCTTTTCCGCCTGATATGGACTTGCAAAGTTTTCAGGACATCCATGTAACATTCTCCACTTACTTTTGTTTCTCTTCGTACAAAATGCTGATAAACTTTTCAATGACTATCAGATTATCATATCTTTCATAAAAAAAGCAACCACCTTTGCTTTTTTGGTAACTGAGGACGAGGGAGATTTCCACAGTGTTGTCTGCTCCCAGGATCAAAATGATGTTGTTACGTTTCATCAGCTGTGATTATCTTTGAAAGAAACTCCAATATCAACTGCATGCGGATCTAAACACCAATGTCATTTTGTTGTGGTATCACCAGCCTTGTAATCCACCATGCACAAACACGTGTCACCGTGGCGTGTCACACGTGGATGGCATACAACGAAATATGTCAGAAAGTAATTCTAGAAATTTTCCCAGCGTAAAGAGTATTCATTGAAGTTTCAGGATTTCAAGCGGATGACGTCGATTTCTTGCGATATTATTTCGGCTAACAAACATTCAGACATCTTCAAGTTAATGTTTTGCACTGAAAAACAGCTAGTTCGGCCATAGCATTGTATCTCCACAATACATTCCATGGATTATTCTGCCATGGAAATCGTGGCCTCGACGAGATCCTTCGAGTGTTCAGTTATTATGGGATCGGTGGAAATACGTTTGGCGGAAAGTTTCATTAACCGTGATGGCGGTGTTCAACTGGATAAGGTTTGTGACCAGGTGATTCCTTTAATAACTTAGGAAATAAAACATTTTGTGGCTAATGACACTACAGCGACAGCTAATTTTATTAATTTGGCATCTACATTTTATCTGTGCGAGTCACATTCCGACAGAGGAAGCGCATATAGTATCTCCATTACGCATACACCTGGGCTTCTTATATGGAGCAATATTCGAGGAGGGCGCGAAGCACGACAGAGGTTGCTCATGTAGAGACTGCGTTTGCGCTTGCGTCGCTACCACAATTTTTGGTCTAAGGTTAGCGACGTAAACCAGCAATGACCATTGTAAAAGACTCACCTGAAGCTGGATGAATGGCTGTCAGCCGAAATATCGTGGCAAGAAGTCGCTGTCATCCGGCTGTAATCTCGTAACTTCACGGAAAATTTCAGAAAATGTTCATAAGGTTATTCGTAGATTCTCTCTCACAATAACAGCAGCAGTGTTGAATTTTTTCTTCCGTAATTACAGTGTATAGAGCCCCCGGTCAACCTTCCCTTGAGCCGGCCGGGGTGCCATGGCGGTTCTAGGCGTTACAGTCTGGAACCGCGCGACCGCTACGGTCACAGGTTCGAGTCCTGCCTCGGTCATGAATGTGTGTGATGTCATTAGGTTAGTTAGGTTTAAGTAGTTCTAAGTTCTAGGGGACCGATGACCTCAGAAGTTAAGTCCCACAGTGCTCAGAGCCATTTGAACCATTTTAACCAACCTTCCCTTGAAATTGTCTCCCTTCTTTCAACAATTGACGTAAGTTTGAGGCGTGCTTTAGGGAAGGACAGACTCTCCATAGGCATTCTACGTCATTACATAGGTCTCAGCTGATGATCTTTTGAGACGAAAGCAGAATTTCAGAGCCTCAAATCGTTCATCGCGTGTCACATACATTGTTACGGCAGGCGATGCTGAACATTTATCTGCTTTCTCGCCTCTCACAAGCGGAAACCACAAGTGCCAACAATGAAATACGTACATCGTGTATAAATTACGACCGTAAAAGAATTATGATCATTCTTTATTGTCAGCCCTCGTACTTGGGTGGAGAAAATATAGTTAACACGTAACCTATTACACCATCAATGCCTCATGTCGTTACTTAACTGTTTGTTATCAGATTCATATTACGAGGCCTTGACGTATTAATTTATCAGTTTCTGTAGCAGTTACAGATACCTTGTCGCAAAGTGCTCTAAAGAATGCAAAATAATAACGTTAGAAATGGGTCTTGCAACCAGTTATCGGATAATGTAAAACATATAATTGTGAACCATAGTGAAATGTGTGTTTTCTTATGTGATAACTACAGTGTTCGACCATGAAAATTTAAATTATTTTATAAGGTACAATTTATTTGAATAAGAAGAGGTTGTGTAGTTCAGTGGGAATTAAACCTGTTAAACTGCTGTTTTTAATTTACCATTTGACGGAAAATGCTTTTCCACCGTACAGATATTCCCGAGGCGACAATCCAGCTTGGCACGTCGCTGAACCCAGACAACATCAGGGAAGGCGCCGACGTGTACTTCGACTGCATCATCACCGCCGTGCCGCCCGTCTTTCGTGTCGAGTGGCGCCATAACGTGAGTCACATCGCGAGACTTACTTGCAAGCTGATCACACATAAGTGTGGTGGAGATCTTTATGTGTTGTCAATCATTTATGCTCTACAGATCTTGTGTAGGGCATTTCGTCTGTGCGTGCGTGCACACGCCTGTGTGTGTGTGTGTGTGTGTGTGTGTGTGTGTGTGTGCGTGTGCATGTGCGTGTGTGTGTTTGTGTATTTGTGTGTATTCTAGCACCAATGTGATGCTATAAGCTGCCGAGCCGTTTTGGAGATGTTATTGACTGTTCATTCGCTTCACCTGTTGCATGATTCGCTATCCGACTTTTTGTAGACATTATTTATAGACAGTTTACTCCCAGGGTATTATCACAGCAAAAGTTCCAACACCGTGTGTTAATGTCACAAGTTTCCTCTCAATTCGTTACTGTCGTTTTTCAATGTGGCTGACACAGTGAACAGATTACGATAAAAAATTAATTATGAAATTAGACATGGGTGCAGCTCTAAAAAATGTCCCTACGCCGATATAATGTTCACCCAGACATCCATTCGCATTTTTACGTAAAGAAAATATACTATTTCTTATTGCATACTATTAATCTTATAATAAATACTTTTCCTCCCTACTATCGCCAACGAAGCCAATCTTCGACTCGTTCACTCCATGGACCGGTTTAGCAGACTGCTTAAGCCCCTCCTCTGCATGCGCCGAAAACTCACCCTAATCGTTAGGTCACATGCTATCCACGGGCCACCTGTGACCTTTGGTCCAGAAGAGATAGGCAGAGGTCAAATTCAATACGTAGTAAGGGTATCTCTATACCTCCAGAGTTCGCTGTTAGTTAGCCGCATATTTCCCTTCGCGTGCGACTGGGGTCGTGTCGCTAGGTTTGTATCGAGTCGCTAGGTTTCTGTGATGTTTCTATCGTTTTCATCTACATCTTACTCTCTCATCTTCATGCTACCCGAAAGGAAAAAAAATGAGTATTGTTTACTAAAGGAACGAACGGCAAACTTTTAAAAAAAGAAGTAGTTAGTTAAATTCACTCACACTACTTCGAAACGTTACTGCGATCGCGGTATGCATCTGCATCTACATCAACATGATTACTAAGCAATGTACGGTTAAGTGCCTGACAGAGGGTTCATCGAACCACCTTCAAAGTATTTCTCTACGGTTACACACTCGAGCAGCTTGCGGGTAAAACAAACACTTAAATCTCTCCGTGCGACCTCTGATTTCTGTTATTTTACTGTAGTGGTATTTTCTCCCTATGTAGGTGGGCCCCAACCAAATATTTTCACGCTCTGAGGGCAAGTTGGCGATCGAAATTTCATGAGAAGATCCTGCCGTAATGAGAAACGCGTTTGTTTTGATGCTGTTACTGTGTATTGGTTTCAAATTCAAATCTTAAAACGTAGCTCTTGCGTACGCACTAGAAGCACCCACAATTTAGCCCTGTAAATGATTATAACTATACACGCAATGGCTTTTTATAACAAATTGAGGCAAGTAATGGTATCATGCCATTATCTTGAAATCATATTAGCCTAATACTAGCGTGATTTAATAAAGTAGGACTGGAGGGCCAGTAAAAAGGCAACGAAACAGCTTTTAACTTCCACGTATGTGAAGAATCTAAGTGTTTCGGCTTCTTCTGTGACCTAAGGTCACTTGTGATCGTACCTTGAGATACAAGTACGGGGTGTCCATGAAGTCCCTTTACAACTTAAAAATTTTATTACAACGGCAGTTGTCGAAATATTTTAACAACCTTTCTTTTATTGTAATCAGTGTTTATAAAAGTTTTTTGACAGTGTTTAATAGACCTCTGCTTGGGCGCCTTTAGTTGCACGAAGCACATCAAGACGGTACTCGATTTCTTGCCATGTTCGCTGTAGCATAGCGTCATCAATGGTGGCAACGGCATTACGAATCCTTTGCTTCAAGTCAGTGATGTCCCGTATCTGCGTTCGATACACGATATATTTTACATACCCCCATAAAAAAGTCCAAGGAAGTGATATCTGGCGAATGCGGTGGCCACGGAATTGGTCCATCCCTCCCAATCCATCTGCCCGGAAATGTTTCATTGAGGAGCCGAGGAACCACCTTGCTGGAAAATGATAGTTAGCTGTAAGTCAATCATTTGTGGTGCTACATATTCGATCAGAATGTCGAGGTAATCATCTGCAGTAATTCTTGACTCGTTGAAGAAAGATGGACCAATTATTCGGTTGCATATCATTCCACACCACACATTCATTTTTGGACTATCCCGGTGAAGCTCCCTGGTCATATGTTCAGATCTTCAGTTTCCCACATTGTGTCTGTTTAATGTCCCAGGAACATGAAAAGTTGCCTCTTCACTGAAACAACTCTGTTGAGGAATGTCTCATCCTCCGAAAGGCGTTCCAGCTTGTTGAGTGCAAACTCTATCCATTTTGGCTTGTCATTTGGCTTAAGTGTCTTTAACAGTTGCACTTTATAAGCATACAACCGTTATTTCTTGTGGAGGACCTTATGCACAGTTGAACGTGGTAGTTGTAACTGTCTGGCAGCAGTGCGGCTGGACTTCGTAGGTGAACGAGTGAAGACGCTTAAAACGCGATAGATGTTTTTCTCGGATGTTCTCGGTCGCCCGCTCCTCCCTTTATCCAACGCTGTCCCTGTCTCCATAAACTTTTTGTGCCATGCACGGACTGAAGTGTGCGATGATTGATCTCTTCCACTCTTATTTCTGAAGTTTCGTTGAGTCTGAACATCCGATTTTGTCTCAATAAAACTCGACACAGTTTGTACCTTCTCTTGAGGAGTTGCCATTTTATAGGGGTTCAGTTCCTTCCGTCAATAGGGCATCTGAAACACAAAATTTTAATGTATATAAAAACTTTAGTAAACAGTGGTTACAATAAAGGAAATTCTGTTAAAATATTTCAACAACTGCCTTTGTAATAAAATTTTGAAGCTGTAAAGGGAATTTATGGGCACCCTGTACATCTATAAAGGGCAACCAAATGAAAAAAGTAAGCAATCTGTTTATGATTTCAAAAGTAATCCCCATAACGGTCTCTCCCATTGTGAGAGAAGGCGGTCAACTCCTTCAAGGGAAAAACGTGTGTGGGTGCCTATGGAAACATGATTGTACCCAGGTGTGCTCCTTGTCGTCTGAAGCAAATCGACGGTTAGGAATCAAGATTGTACGAAAGATGTGTAAGGACTTCTCAGCGATACTTATTCAACGTAGTCGAAACATACTTCGCAACATGCGGCATTTTGTTGGAATCTTGTTTCCAGTTCGCTAGAAAGCACTTACGTATCGTCCATACAGTCCCGATCACACGCCGTGTGATTTACATGATTTAGGAGACCTGAAGAAAGACATTCGTGCTCGTTCTTTAGCTTCGGACGGAAAGGTGCACTCCTGGATACAATCACGGTTCTGTAGGTATCCGCAAACATTTTTCTATGAAGGCACTGACCGTCTTGTGCCACAATGATATTAGTGTACTAACAGAGCTGGCTACTACGTTTTCAATAATAACCCGTTTGGTTACATTTTTTTCATCTGTCTCTTATTCATTTGTCTATGCCTTATACTTGTAGAACAGGCTACTCAGCCGTTGCTGTAACATTCCGTTTCATGCGCGCGACCTCCAAATCTTAGAACACGGTAAACTCTCGGATCAACGTAAATTTGACACTGTACTCTCTCTACTGTGCGTCGTTTCAGGGGAGCACACGGCTCTGACGTCATTTCTATGCATTAGAACGCACAGCTGCTTCGAACAGAGCTGACTGACGAGCTCTTGGAGCAAGAGACTGAGTATTCGGCGAAAGAATTAACCTGCCTGTATCCTCGACTTAAATCCCATCGGGCACGTGTGAGATGCATTTAGAAGACGTGCAGCAGCATGTCTACATGTACCAAAGACCATCCAGCAGTTGTCAGTCGTGCTGGTCAAGGAATGGAACGTCCTACCACCAAAACGGCTCGTCAACCTTGTGGCCAGCACTGGAGCACGTTGCAGAATGCTTGTTGCAGACCCTGGTGATTACACATTCAATTAAGAACCATGTACTGCGTTTTTAATTGTTCAGGGAACTATCATAAATTGCGCTGACATCAATGTATTTATTACCTTTGAATAAAAGTTTCATATCCATTCGTCTCACGGCCTATCTCTCTGTGTTACCTTCTGTACTATACTGTAGCATTTATTCTGAGTATGGTGCTTACGTATATTACAAAATTGTCTTAAGGGCCTTGGTTATACATAAATAAATCGCAAAGTATGTTCAGGAGAGATGTAAAGCTTAGAAAACGCCGAAGCACATGGATTCTACACCTTCGTGGAAGTCGAGCACGGAATCTTTGTTTCGCGAGCAATGGGCGATACTCTTACCGCCTGATCTGTCGAGGCGCTATTCACGACCCACTCTCGCAGCTTAACTTTCGCCGGTAATTCCGTGTAATGTATCATCTGCCAGCATGTTTAAAAACAACGCGCAGCCCATTGCGGTGTGGAAGATTCATTCTGGCACCTTGATTCTCCGTCTTTAACAATGGAACCTAATCGTTCCCAAGTTAACCAACCCACATTTCCCTGGTCGTTCGACTCAAGAAAGAGTAGAAATTTCTTCTTAATGTTCCTGATATTTCGGCAAAACCATTCGAAACGATGTATGAGTAATTGACAAGGAACATCAGCTCTGTGCACGATACTTGCCATCCCCAACACACTCAGTGACTCGACCTGTTGTGCAATGTAGGTGCTGCTAGGTACTGGAAGACAAGGACCGCCACACGTTCAATTTAGAGTTTTTCAAGGGAGAAGTGACCGCCAACGATTACTATACCACCGCGTGGCAGTGTCAGACCTAAGCTCAGAGACGAGAACAGTATCACCCTATCACTGCTATTTACTTATGGGCTGAAAGGATGTGTGAGCTGGTGTAAGGAGATCAGATAAATAGACTGCTTTTAATATCATGTACCAAAATAACTGCAAGAAAATACTACAAGAAATGTGCACTACTTCACTGTCACTTTGCAACAGGCAGCATGCACCTTTTCCCGTTCTGCATGTGTTGCCACGGTATCTCTGTGCAAGTGCGGAGCCTGTTAGCGTCGACTGTTGCAGGGCAGGGTGCTGGGCCCTGGTGCTGGTCGAGGCCTCATAATAAGCAACCAGAGCCTGGTGCTGCAGTCGGTGGGCCGCGCCAGCGGCGGCAACTACTCCTGCGTCGGCGTCAACTCTGAGGGCGCCGGCGAGAGCAAGCCCTTCCACCTCAACGTGCTCTGTGAGTACCAGCTCTAGGCTGCACCAACACCTCAACCTGCTGTTCAGCCTCTGTACCTCAAGGTCCCTCAGACATATTTTATTGTAAGAAAGTGTAACATATACAGCCGTTCTTATGATGTTATTTATTGCGTTTGTACCAGTTTCGGCGCTTCAATGCTCCATCTTCAGACCTTGCTGGACGGTTTAACACCATCCGTATATACGATGCATCAGTGGCCAACATAACTGGTTTACGGAGATCACCTGTAACTGCAATGTCGTCTCTCGAATCGGCGACTGGTGATCACTGGTTTCTACATAACGATCTTGGTCAAATAAAATTTTTAATAAAATCTACATCACACAACTAGTTTTACGTTGCATATTACTGATTGCTGCGAATACCCAGCTACATACATCAAGTGTTAAGCTCATAAGAAATTCTGAAATTGTATTTAAGATTATATTTCTTCACTAATGTAACATATGGCAGAACTTATTACGCAAACAAAGGTACCGTTCCTTGCTTGCTTAATCTAGTACTGATATGCCTCACATTTACGAGATTACAAGCTTTCTCCAATTATACCTGTCGATGCTACTGGCTGCTGTATATGTCACGGACAGTCCACTTCTCAGTAGTGACCCTTCTGTTGCATTTTCTAGTTTCTTCCTTAGCCGTTCTCATCGTTTCTTGCATCTAGCTACACTTTCCTCAGGAACCTTGGCAGGCGATCTTCCGATACTCACTGAACGTGTAGAATGCGCTATAGCCTTTGCTCTGAGACAGTCTTCCGTGGAGGCATTGTATTTAATTTTTCTGAATGGCTGTTTCATATTCTATCGCTTTCAGTGCAGTTTCTACTTTTCGTGGAATATCTCACTGCCTTTGCTTGCTTTTTCAATTTTACCTCTGTTACTCAATATCTAAAATTCGCAGCCACAGGTCAATGTAGGGATATTGGTAATTCTATATGAAACTTCCTGGCAGATTAAAACTGTGTGCCGGACCGAGAGTCGAACTCGGGACCTTTGCCTTTCGCGGGCAAGTGCTCTACCAGCTCTACATGCACCTACCATCTTTTTCATATCTGTTATTGAGAAACTTTCCTCTTACTGATTATATTTGTTTTATGGCCATTACGTCTTAGCTCATTTACTAGATGTGGTGTCACCGCCAGACACCACACTTGCTAGGGTGGTAGCTTTAAATCGGCCGCGGTCCATTAGTACATGTCGGACCCGCGTGTCGCCACTGTCAGTGATCGCAGACCGAGCGCCACCACACGGCAGGTCTCGAGAGAGTTACTAGCACTCGCCCCAGTTGTACGGACGACTTAGCTAGCGATGCAACACTGACGAAGCCTCGTTTATTTGCAGAGAAGATAGTTAGAATAGCCATCAGCTAAGTCAATGGCTACGACCTAGCAAGGCGCCATAGCAATTGATAGTTATCGTATGAAGCATGTCCCATCAAGAATGATGTATACAAATGATGGATTAAAGTTAAGTATTCCAGAAGCTACGTACTTTTCTTTATAGTATTCATTACGTATCCTGTTTCAGACCTCACTCCATCCTGCGTGAGCTTATAGCGTGCATTTCGGCCTTCTCTAGCAATATAACACTAGACATCCTACTGCATTGAATTTTCCTTAATTTTTTCATCCGCCTTTTCTAATTCGCTGTAAATATGGTGTCATTCAGAGATCACGGGGTCACACCAAAGTCAAAAAATTTTCAAATGTGTGTGAAATCTTATGGGACTTAACTGCTAAGGTCATCAGTCCATACGCTTACACACTACTTAACCTAAATTATCCTAAGAACAAACACACACACTCATGCCCGAGGGAGGAGTGGAACCTCCGCCGACACTAGCCGCACAGTCCATGACTGCAGCGCCTTAGACAGCTCGGCTAATACCGCGCGGCCACACCAGAGTCGGCCGCGCCCTTTCGAGGCCTGAGATACAGCAGTCAACATCATCGCCTGGGACCAAGGAGTAGATAAGGATTCAGATACACTTGTAGTGTTAATAATTACTATTAAAAACAGTCTTGATCACAATTTATTTTATAAGGTGACCGGTTTCGACCACTGCTGTGGTCATCTTCAGACCATTGAGTGGAAACCCCTTTCTGTTGGAGAATAGTTGTGATTCTCCAACAGAAAGGGGTTTCCACTCAATGGTCTGAAGATGACCACAGCAGTGGTCGAAACCGGTCACCTTATAAAATAAATTGTGATCAAGACTGTTTTTAATAGTAATTATTTACAATTTTATTGATCACTGCTGTTCCCATAATGCATTCAAAAGTAATACTTGTAGTGTTGTTAATGGTGAACAATGAGTGTCAAAAGAAAACTTTGTTAATTAGTGCATCAAATGACACTTTTGCTAGTCCATGACACCTGTAAATAATCAATTTCTCCTGTGGCAAAGAAGTGTGTCAAAGATAAGCAAATATTTTGTTCATTTATATAATGAAGTAAACTAATACTTCGTGAGCCTTCTCCCAGACAGATCAACGTACACACAGTTGTGGACTGACGATAGTTGTTTCACCTGACCACAAGAGTTAATAAAGTTGAAGTACTTAGAGCTAAAGCTTTATTTCAATGGCCTTCCGCCAACAGTCACGTAATGTCTTCCTCCTGTACCATTTGGTTTTCTACATTGAAGCGCCAAAGAAACTGGTATAGGCGTGTGTTTTCAATTATAGAAATATGCGGTCGACAGCGCCTATATAAGACAGTGTCTGACGCAGTTGTTAGATCGTTTACTGCTACTACAATGTCAGGTTATCAAGATCTGAGTGAGTTTGAACATGGTGTTATAGTCGTAGCACGAGCGATGGGACACAGCATCTTCGGCGTAGCGATGAAATGACGATTTTTCCGTGCGACTATTTCACGAGCGTACCGTAAATGTCAGGAGTCCGCTAAAGCATCAGATCTCCGACATGCTTGTAGTTGGAAAAAGATCCTGTAAGAATGAGACCAATGACGACTGAAGAGAGTCATTCAAAGTGATAGAAGTGCACCCTTTCGCAAAATGCTTTAGTTTCCAGAGCTGGGCCATCAACAAGTGTTAGCGTGCGAACCATTCAACGAAACATCAACAAAATGTGCTTTCGGAGCCGAAGGCCCACTCATGTACCCTTAATGACTGCACGATACAAAGCTTTACGCCTCGCCTGGCCCTGTCAACACCAACATTGGACTGTTGATGACTGGAAACACGTTGCCTGATCGGACGAATATAGTTTCAAATTGTATCGACTGTATCGAACGAATGGATGTGTACGAGTATGGAGACAACCTCATGAATCTTCGGAACCTGCATGTCAGCAGGGAACTGTTCAAGCTGCTCGAGGCTCTGTAATGGTGTGGGCCGTGTGCAATTGGAGTGATATGGGATCTCTATACTTCTAGATACGACTCTGATAGGTGACACGTACGTAAGCATCCATTCTCATCACTTACATCCATCCATGTCCATTGTTCATTCCAGCAGGACAATGCCACACCCCACACGTCCAGAATTGTTACAGAGTTGTTCCAGGAACACTCTTATGAGTTTAAACGCTTCCGCTGGCCACCAAACGATCCATACAAGAACATTACTGAGCGTATCTGGGATGCTTTGGAACGTGCTGCTCAGAAGAGATCTCCACCTTCTCGTAGTCTTACGGATTTATGAATAGCCCTGCAGGATTCATTGCTTAAATTCCCTCCAGTACTACTTCAGACATTAGTCGAGTAGATGCCACGTTGTGTTGCAGCATTTCTGCGTGCTCGCGGTGGCTCTACACGATATTAGGCAAGTGTACCAGTTTCTTTGGCTCTTCAGTGTATATTTTCTACATTTCCCTGCCTTCCGTTTTTCCTCAGCTCTGTCAAAAAATATTGAAGTTGATTTGTAAGGCTGCTATAGGTTGTCTAACGGTAATGTTCTAACCTAAAAGGAAAATGCTTATCAATTTGAATCACTGCATTTAAGACGTTACAGAACTGAAAAAATTTAAAGTATTCATTTTGAATGTATGGTACATGCTATTTGTTAGCCATTCAAACTGCCAGAAGGACATAAGCAACGAATCTCAATTTATTCTTTGTACTTAGGACAGGATGATTATAACTGAAGTTCCACTTTCAAAACGCGTAAAAAATCGCTACTAAGAATCACTATAATTTGAAGAGAAAATTGTGGTAGAATTAGGAAACGTGTTAAAAGAAATACGGATAGATGTTGCTGTAAGTATCATAACGCAAATGGGTCGGCTATAAGTGAAAGATGAAATGCAATGCAATACGACGGCTGTGGTGTGAGTTGCAGATTAAAGTATGCTGTGGAATGTGCCTAACCGTACTAGTCTTGCATCCGACAGTTTTGACACTGCTAGCTGTGTAAATCCCCTCC
Organism: Schistocerca serialis cubense; assembly: GCF_023864345.2. Lineage (NCBI taxonomy): Eukaryota > Metazoa > Arthropoda > Insecta > Orthoptera > Acrididae > Schistocerca > Schistocerca serialis. The sequence goes on along the minus strand of NC_064642.1, from coordinate 109,045,774 downwards.
ACCACGGAAAGGACTTACTACATCGGATGGAAGAAATCGGTTTTCCTGAGTTCAAAAATCGTATAAAATGAAGGATCAAAATGGGTTTTTAACTTTCCAGGTGTAGAAACCGCATAAAAAACAACAATGAAATGTTTTTTAACTTTGGTGAGAGTGGCGGAAGACAGTTCAGTACGCTGTCCACAGTTTTCTGCCACAAGCTGAAATCAAGAAACAGCATGTTCCAAAACAGATCCGAGTGTCTCATGGGTTTTACTCGTAATGCATTCCGCAATGCGTGCTTTCAGTTCAGCTGCTATTGTAATTGAAGCACTGAACGCAGCATATTTCAGATAACACTACAGCTGAAAATCACAAAGATCAGATGTTCTGGATAGCAAGGCTGTAGGAAAATGATGGCTGACAATTAGATCATTTCGAAAACGCCTCTGCAGCAGCTGCTCCACTGCCTTTGCATAGGAATGGTCTTACGGACGCATTTACGTTGTTAAAGGGGCGGAATGACGTTGTTGCGCAAAACAGTCTCATAGCGGTTACCCGTGGAGGTACGGATAACAGAACCCGCAGGACCCGTCTCCTCGAAAAGAAACGGCCTACGATGAACGATGCCGTCAAGCCGCAGCACAATCGCTTTTGCAGAATGAAGTGGTACAGGTTGATGTCCGTGTAGATTTTCAGTTAGCCATATTATGCAATGCTGTCATGTCCCTCCGTCCGTGGAAATGGAACTGGGCTTCATCTGTCGACAAAATTTTACGTGGACTTGCACTGTCCATTTCCACGCGCACAAGACATTCTGCAGCAGAAAGTTATCTCTCTGGTAGGTAAGCATGCTTAATTTTGTGTGAATACCAATGCAGAATGTTTTGTAGAAATCTATAAATTATGCTCAGAAGCATGCCCAACGTTCAGGCAGTTCTCCATGCAATGCGAGCTTGCACATCACAGCTCTATCGCTCCCGCAATGCTATGGCCACATCTTCTACTGACATAGGGTCAGTTGTTTTCTTGCCTCCGCCACACTGCACTTCGAAAGAAACTCTGTCTTCGAATTTCGTAATTTTGCTCCAGCCCCTTGGCAGATATCGGTCCGAAAACTTTTTTCTTACCTTTGAGTGTCTCGTACTTTTGCAGAGCTACTGGACTACCGTCTCCGTTCTTGTAAAAGAGCTTTACCAGCAGCGTGCGTTCCTGCATCACGACAGCCATGTCGGATATCTCAGACACAAACCGATAAACAGCCGTGCGCCAAGCGTCTTCTATTTTGCATACAGCTTCTTGTACTGGTAAAATGTTCTTTAAACTATTTTTATTTCCCAAAAGTTTCGCTCTTCTTCGGTAACATTCCGTTCAGATTTGACGTCATCCTGGGCAGTGGTTCTTTTTTCTCAGCGTTTTGGAAGTGGAAATTTAATTATAACCACCCCGTACATTAGCTAGAGTACATGATTCATTTCGTGCGTGTTTTCCTTGTATACAAAAATTTAGTACTCGGGATGATACAGCTGGCCACCAAGGCGAGCGGCGATTGGATAAGGATAGAGGTACAGCATTCCGTGCTGCTTCAACTTTGCCAGAGTTCGTCAATAGAATGGTGCTGTCACCTCTACAGATTATGACAAAATTTCTCAGTTTGGAAAATGTGCTGGGCTGGGAAACATTTCAGCACGCTCTCTATCGCGTTACGCCATAAAAGCACGGGTAACATATTGCCTTGCGCTGTCTTCTTGAGTGGTAATGATCTCGAAGGTAAGACACAGCTGCCGGCCATAACACGTCCGAATAGTGACGGCCACAGACCAAACCACCCTCTGCGCGAACTATAGACAATCGTATTGTAATATCCAGTGGTAACCCTACCATTTCTCTACGTTCTCTGCGTTTTCCTCTACGCCTCCACTGACGAATATACCCATCTGCCTACAGAACTAGAGGTGACCATAGTGTAATATTCAGTGGTATAGCCGATAGTGTTAAGCGCTGTTGGGCTTGACTAGCACTTTGATGACTGACCGTCCTGGTCCGTCGGGTGCTGTTGGCCAGAAGGGTGCACTCAGCCCAAGTGGGACCAATTGACGAGCTGCTTGACTGAGTAGAGGCACCAGTCACGAAAACTGACAACGGCTGGGAGTACGATGTGCTGACCAGATGCACCTCCGTGTCCGCTTCCAGTGATGCCTAAGGGCTCTGGATGACAAGGCGGCCAGCCAGTACCACTGGGCCTTCAAGGCGCGTTCGAACGGTCATTGTTTCTATATCCAATGGTACCCCATCTCATCACTGCGTGTGCTGCATGTTCTCCTTTGTGCCTCTACCTATGAATATTTCCATCTGTCCGCATAACTAGAGGCGACCGTGCTGTAATCTCCAGTGGGACCACATACCATCACTGCAGGCTCTGTATATTGTCTTCCACGCCTGCACGTACAGATATATCCATCTCTCTGCAGAACTACAGGTGATCAGTTGTAATACCCAGTGGTACCCTGTACTATCACTGAAAGCGCAGTGTGTTGTCCTCTGTGCCTCCACCTAAGGATATATCGATCTGTCCAGAGAACCAGGGCTCATAGGACTCGTCTGAAGAAATGAAATAGCGCCACTCATGTCCGGTGCTGTCGGAATGGCTGGACTATCGATCCTTCACGCATGAGCAAATGATGTGTCTTCCTCTCGGGCGCTAGTTGTGTGGGACCGCTGAGATCCTGCATGGCGATGAGCATGGTGCTGCTGAAACCATAGATACAATATTCTCATGACTGTCGTGGGATGCCGAGCATGACGAGCAACTGTTCAGTAGAATGACACACTGCAATTACTTCACGTATAAAACAATCTTCTTACAAGTAACAGATGTTTATTTGCGGCTTCTGAATACGAAACAGGGTGCGTAATCTATCATTATCAACGAAATGCAGATGTTGCACCTAGCTGAAAATTTAATCATTTACCTATCCAAGCATGTACACTAAAGCGAATTTGACGTTCGATGCATGTGTTCTTCATGGTGTTCCAATAACATTGGCTAGCATTGTGCTTCGACGCGTTATTGGCTCCGGTATTTGAATAAAATGACAGATTTTCTGAAAATCAAATTAGCAATCTAGTATAATTTGTTTTTCACTGAGCAGTGGTGCAACGGTCATTGTTCCTATAGTGCCTGATAATCATCTAAAAAGAATGCGTCGATTTCAAAATAAAGTTTTTACCAATTAAGAGCAGCTGTAATTTAACCCAACCATCAGTTCTGTGGGGCCTCTATCGGACAGAAGCGAGAACAGCAGATTCACAGTTCGGTTGAAGTGGCCAGATCACATGTAATTTGTGCTCCCTCGAAATGATTGCAAGTAACTGTTAAACGATCCGCAAATAATCTTAGGGACGCGCTTTGCTTACAGCGTAATGAAATCAGCGACGGAACGCGAATTGCATTCGGCACAATGCGTCTCTTTACCATGATCTTCTGGCTCGCAGTTCCAGCTAACTTATCTGAAACAAACAAAACAAAAAAAGTCGTAAGTCGTGTAGCACTTAATAATAAGATTTCCTTTTAAATGAAACATAAATATAGTCCATTTTAACATATTTAATAATAAATCAAAAGTAGTTCTGCTACAGACAGACTCAGGTAAAATACTTCAGCTCCCTTCGATGGAGACATCATAAGAGGGTACACCTCGCTGAGAGAACCTTCACTCGACTTTTACATTTTGTTATAAAACATTTAAAAATACAATTCCTCTGATTCGTTTCAGTCGTAGGCTGGTATCGTTGATCTGAAAAATGGTTCAAATGGCTCTGAGCACTATGGGACTTAACATCTATGGTCATCAGTCCCATAGAACTTAGAACTACTTAAACCTAACTAACCTAAGGACATCACACAACACCCAGCCATCACGAGGCAGAGAAAATCCCTGACCCCACCGGGAATCGAACCCGGAATCCCGGGCATGGGAAGCGAGAACACTACCGCACGACCACGAGATGCGGGCCGTTGATCGGAATTCGCGGTTAATGCAAGCTGTTTTTATTTTACATTTTTCGTAGACAACATGAAACATTTCCTTAAGAAAAGAACGGACGCTCGGACAATGCAATCACGTTGAAATATTTTTTTTTTATTTAAGGAAAAGGTGACTATCTTCAAGCAATGCTTCAGCATGTAAAGCAAATCTTCTGACAGTTAACACACGTTTCCAGTATAAATGCGACACTAGCATTCGTGGATGTTTTTATTCAGGAAGCATAGCACCAATGAATCTATTCTGGGAGGAAGTGTAGAACAGTGTACTAGCATTAAGGTATTACGACTGTAGAGGGAAAAGTGTTCGCTCGGTAGCAGCCTCTACATTACGATCCTAACACATCGATATTTTGAACAGTTTGATTAGTGAAGTGCCATCAGACGAATATGCCAGTGGTAGCTGCCAGTTAGTCGCGTAGAAGGTAAAGAATGCATTGTTAGTCCTTGAATTCAAATGGTGAGAAATAGCAGCAGGTTGATTAATTATACCATGACCTCTTCTGAGGCATCAAGGGATCACCAATTTAGTATTGGCAGGCAGTGTGAAGGGTAAAAATCGTAGAGGGAGACCAAGAGACGAATACACTAAATAGATTCAGAAGGATGTAGGTTGCAGTAGGTACTGGGAGATGAAGAAGCTTGCACAGAATAGAGTAGCATCGAGAGCTGCATCAAACCAGTCTCTGGACTGAAGACCACAACAACAACAACAATGACCTCCGGCTCATACAGGCTGATATATAATTAAATAAAGCCGTTTTATTCTACAGGATGGACCGTCGCTTTTCGGCCCAAGAGAGTGATCTTTTAGCACTTTCACTTAACTTTCGAGTGTTGTCGAAACGAACGCAGCGTTTACAGGAAGGTACTGACAGCACTCGACTCGTTAATCAAAGTAACTAGGAGAGTTTCAACCAGTTGGCGAGGTCGTTGAAACTGTGTTTCATAACTTCTTCTTTGCCCAGTAATCTCACCAGCACTAGTAAAATTAATATTTTGCCGCCTTAGCCGAGAGTAATGCAGCAAAAAGACATCCAAATGTGCTCTTGTATCTAAAGTGCGTCTGTATAAATGACGTACTAATTTTTCATTAAAACGAGCGCTAGCTCAGCTATAAAATAACGCAATTACACTTTCCACAAATTTCTAATGTTTACACTCTAAGAGCATAAAAGCAAATGTGGTACAAGCAACTCTAATCCGATTTAAAAAGCACTCTCGTATAATGAAACAGCGCTATGCTTGACGTAATGGAAAACAGAGCCACGTGTAGGCTTTAATTACGCATGGTGAGCTTTGTTTGAGGAACACCCATTCCTGTGAATCTTGTTTCCTGTTGCATACACTCTGGGGTACAGAAGAGCCTTTCGCGCGTAGCAAGTACGAAAGCTCGATAAACACATCCCTTGTGTTCCAGATTGTGGAACTGTTCCGCACTGCTATTTTGGAAATATATCTTACTTTCGTCTGTACGTGGTACCGTGTCTTCTAAGCAAAAAGGAATTACGAGTGCTTAACAGATTGCCATGCTTGTTTCTGGTCACAAGGCACGATATGTGTTCTAAGAAATGACACGAGTCGGTTCTGGTAGTTTGTACTATGTGTATGTGTGTCTGTGTGTGTGTGTCTGTGTGTGTTAGATGGCTGCGAGCACTATGGGATGTAACATCTAAGGTTATCAGTCCCCTAGAACTTATAACTACTTAAACCTAACTAACTTAAGGACATTACACACATCCATGCCCGAGGCAGGATTCGAACCTGCGACCGTAGCGGTCGCGCGGTTCCAGACTGAAGCCCTTATGACCGCTCGGTCACACCGGCCGGCTCTGTGTGCATGTGTGTGTGTGTGTGTGTGTGTGTGTGTGTGTGTGTGTGTGTGTGTGTGTGTTTGTGGGTGATGTCTGGCGATAGGTTTTTGCGGATCTGTGTCTCGTATCTTTCACCAGCCTCTAGTTATACGACAAGAACTGCATTGTGACTGATACCTTCAGCTGATAAGCTGAACAACTTAATTCACTAACGTTCAAGTACCTGAATGTATTAACGAGTCGTAGATTAAATTACTATCCTAAACAGTAAAAGTGCTCTGAAAAGTTTCCATGTAAAATACTAAAAAGAACTGAAATTCTTATTTCTGTCTGTAACAGCCGCGAGGGTTTAGCCGAGCGGTCTGAGGCGCTGCAGTCATGGACTGTGCGGCTGGTCCCGGCGGAGGATCGAGTCCTCCCTTGGGCATGGGTGTGTGTGTTTGTCCTTAGGATAATTTAGATTAAGTAGTGTGTAAGCTTAGGGACTGATAACCTTAGCAGTTAAGTCCCATAAGGTTTCACACACATTTGAACATTTTGGCTGCAACAAAACGTTGTCAGATTCTGGTAACATCCCATTATCAACATGAATACGCCAATCTTACTGCAGAGATCTGGGAAGACACCAGTGAGTACACCAACATTGCACGATAAAGTATTAGTCATCTTTACATCGCCTTTGTCAGAAATATCCTCAACCATTTCAAACAACAGGCAAGAGTGACAGATATATATCTTAGCTAATGTATGCACATATAGTCTTACGTCAGCGGCAACTTGGATGAAAATCCTTTGAGACGAAGCGTCCATTTGGATATCCTGACTACACTTTTCTCATTTCCAAAATCGCCTTATGCATTTCGACATTCCATCATTTTCAAAGTCTCTAAAATACAAACAAAACTGGTATCAAAAGATATGAAAATATGTTACATTTGACCACTGATTAGAAACGTAGCGTAACGAGAAGAATATGGCTCCCTAGCTTACCAATGTTGTGTCAATCAGACGAAATTGTTCAAGAGATACAGTGTACCTCGTGAGCATTCTCACTGACAAGTGCAAACTGCTCCCAACGGACAAATTGGGAACAAAGTCGACTAAACCGCTACACGGAGCTGAATACGTGGTACACACTGTGTTTGTTTCTTCACAATTACATTTTTGTCGTTACATCGTATAAAACAATTTCATCAGTAAACTTCATGGAAATCACTTAACGTTGTTTCGCAGAAAGTTATTAGTTTTTTACGAAACAATGCGGAAGAGAACTTTTGAATTGTCGAAAGTAGCCGCGCGGAGTGGTCACGCTGTTAGAGGCGCCATGTCACTGACTGCGCGGCCCCTCCCGCCGGAGGTTCGAGTCCTCCCTCTGACATGAGTTTGTGTTGTTCTTAGCGTAAGTTAGTTTAAGTAGTGTGTAAGTCTAGGAACCGATGACCTCAGCAGTTTGGCTGCTTAGAAATTCACACACATTTGAACAATTGTCGAAAATAATACGTTGGAAGAAGCCGCTGGGCGGCACTAGGGTACATGAGGCAAACAGCCTGCTTGCAAACATGCGTAGCACTTTCTCTCATTTTTGGAAATGCCTCAACTGGCATTTGTATACTTTGCCAATTTTAATAAAATGGCATTTACGAAAGTCTACTGATGCTAATAATTCATAACCTGTAAGTTGTGAAACATGGAAAATTTAATATAGAAAGGGAAAACTTTATCAAATATCCTACGAAGTACGTCACCGATTTACTTCAAATTCTTACACGATATAGGTATGAACATCTGGTAGCACATATGCTATTTATTCTTCTAATATATGAAATATATAAATGTATGTGTAATGTATAGAGGAAAAAGATTGTTATCTACCTCTGTTCTAAGTTTTACTCTGTATTTTAATGGTAGCCAACGGCCTTGCCGCAGTGGTAAGCGCTGTCGGGCTGGGCTAGCACTTGGATGGGTGACCATCCGGTCTGCCGAGCGCTGTTGGCAAGTAGCGTGCACTCAGCCCTTTTGAAGCAAACTGAGGAGCTACATGATTGAGACGTAGCGGCTCCGGTCTCGTAAACTGACATACAGCCGGTAGAGCGATGTGCTGCCCCTCCATATCCGCGCCCAGTGACGCCTTTGGTGTGAGGATGACACGGCGGCCTGTCGGTTCCGATGGGCCTTCCAAGGCTTGTTCGGACGACGTTTAGTTTTATTGTAATGATAAGAAAAGGAATGAGGAGGTTCCGCACGGAATCGGAGAGGAAAGTCATATGTGGGAAACATTGACAAGCAGAAGGGACAGGATGATATAAAGAAATAAAATAATAAAAGAAATCGTCGAAAATTGTATGGGACTTAACACTGGAGGTCATCAGTCACCTAGAAATTAGAACTACTTAAACCTAACTAACCTAAGGACATCACACACATCCATGCCATGAGGCAGGATTCGAACCTGCGACCATAGCGCTCGCGCGGTTCCAGACTGAAGCGCCTAGGACAGCTCAGCCACAGCGGCCGGCGTCCAGAGTATTATTTCCGACAGTAGAAAAAATCTGTTACGCATCGTTTTACAAAAAAAAAAAATAACTTTTGCTAAATGTTGTAAAGCGATATCCATGAAATATTTACTTATGAAATTCTTTTATTCAATGTAACAATGAAAATGAAGATGTGAACAAACAAATGCAGCGTATACCATTAATCCAGCGCTTCCTAATGGTTTAGTCCACTTTTTTCCTTGATAGAAATTAGGTGCCTGTAATATAACGATTACAACTAGTCGTTTACATTCGCTTTACCTACATAGTTTAGTAAACTGTATGACCATCATAAGAAGTACGCCGACATCTGTAAGTACTTTGGTGGTAATTTTTACGTTATAGTATGAAAAATTTACCTACTGTCCTTTTAAACCTATAACTGTCAGAATATATAAAAGAAATTTTACCTAGAAGGAAAAGTATTTATAGCCACCGGAAAAATTCAAAGCCGTTCGCGGCAGCTCCGAGAACGTACATGATGAACTTTCTCTTTGAGTACAAACGCCCGCTGCTCATTCACTTTCTGGAAAACGGCGCTACAATTAACGCACAGCAGTGAAGCGCACCACTAGGTCCAAACGCCCAGGAATGTTGACGGTAGCCATCATTCTGTTTTGGGATAATGTCCGCTAACCTGTTGCCAACGTAGTTTCGAATACTCTGCAAAATTTCTCTGGGAATTCGTTACATATCCTCCATACATTCCCGATCGCTCCCCGTGCGACGTCCATATTTTCGGAGCCCTGAAGGGAAATATTCGTGGCTGTAGATTTGCTTCGGGCGAAGACGTGCATGCCTAGGTACCAGCATTGTTCCGCAGGCAACCGCAAACTTTTTCTATGAAAGAACTGAGCGTCTTGTCGCACAGGGGGATATTTACATTAACTCGCTGACTCACCAGTATTTTACCCCATGGTCGATCCTATATTTACTATTTAAATGTACGAAAATCATCACATTTTGTGTTACACACTTTTCAGAAAACTGCATAATTCGTTGACAGGAATTCTTTATAAATCTATCCTTACTACACTCCTGGAAATGGAAAAAAGAACACATTGACACCGGTGTGTCAGACCCACCATACTTGCTCCGGACACTGCGAGAGGGCTGTACAAGCAATGATCACACGCATGGCACAGCGGACACACCAGGAACCGCGGTGTTGGCCGTCGAATGGCGCTAGCTGCGCAGCATTTGTGCACCGCCGCCGTCAGTGTGAGCCAGTTTGCCGTGGCATACGGAGCTCCATCGCAGTCTTTAACACTGGTAGCATGCCGCGACAGCGTGGACGTGAACCGTATGTGCAGTTGACGGACTTTGAGCGAGGGCGTATAGTGGGCATGCGGGAGGCCGGGTGGACGTACCGCCGAATTGCTCAACACGTGGGGCGTGAGGTCTCCACAGTACATCGATGTTGTCGCCAGTGGTCGGCGGAAGGTGCACGTGCCCGTCGACCTGGGACCGGACCGCAGCGACGCACGGATGCACGCCAAGACCGTAGGATCCTACGCAGTGCCGTAGGGGACCGCACCGCCACTTCCCAGCAAATTAGGGACACTGTTGCTCCTGGGGTATCGGCGAGGACCATTCGCAACCGTCTCCATGAAGCTGGGGTACGGTCCCGCACACCGTTAGGCAGTCTTCCGCTCACGCCCCAACATCGTGCAGCCCACCTCCAGTGGTGTCGCGACAGGCGTGAATGGAGGGACGAATGGAGACGTGTCGTCTTCAGTGATGAGAGTCGCTTCTGCCTTGGTGCCAATGATGGTCGTATGCGTGTTTGGCGCCGAGCAGGTGAGCGCCACAATCAGGACTGCATACGACCGAGGCACACAGGGCCAACACCCGGCATCATGGTGTGGGGAGCGATCTCCTACACTGGCCGTACACCACTGGTGATCGTCGAGGGGACACTGAATAGTGCACGGTACATCCAAACCGTCATCGAACCCATCGTTCTACCATTCCTAGACCGGCAAGGGAACTTGCTGTTCCAACAGGACAATGCACGTCCGCATGTATCCCGTGCCACCCAACGTGCTCTAGAAGGTGTAAGTCAACTACCCTGGCCAGCAAGATCTCCGGATCTGTCCCCCATTGAGCATGTTTGGGACTGGATGAAGCGTCGTCTCACGCGGTCTGCACGTCCAGCACGAACGCTGGTCCAACTGAGGCGCCAGGTGGAAATGGCATGGCAAGCCGTTCCACAGGACTACATCCAGCATCTCTACGATCGTCTCCATGGGAGAATAGCAGCCTGCATTGCTGCGAAAGGTGGATATACACTGTACTAGTGCCGACATTGTGCATGCTCTGCTGCCTGTGTCTATGTGCCTGTGGTTCTGTCAGTGTGATCATGTGATGTATCTGACCCCAGGAATGTGTCAATAAAGTTTCCCCTTCCTGGGACAATGAATTCACGGTGTTCTTATTTCAATTTCCAGGAGTGTATTTGTTGAGCCACAACAATACATGCGAGTGCAATGCCAGTAGACATTTCTCACACTCTTACCATGAATCACATTTCCTCTTTCTTGCCTTGCACACTACGCAATTTCGGGAGGTTTCTAACATTCTGCGTGGTGTCTGATGTTCTATATCGTGTCTCCTTACCACTTTCGCGCAACGACGCTCTGAGCGTGTTTTTTAGGGAATTGAATAGTTTGAACCTGGGACCTGTTGCTGGTAAGGAGACGCCAGACCACACATGACATGCCGAATCCAGAAGAGTTCAGTGAGACTAGCGATGATATAACCAAATACTTAATGATTTCAGCGTCAGCTCCACTGCACTCCCTGTAAAAGAATCTTAATACTAACTAAATTTAGTGGAAGGGGTTCAAGGCTTTCCTATTTTTAGTTAGCTGGTAAAATAACGTCGAAAAAGCAGTTAAGTTTACCATTGGAAATTTTATTCTACTCACAAAACATCGTTTATAAATTGCACTATTGATAAAAGGAAATGTTTTAATACAGGATGGTAAAAACCAACTGCGTTCAACAAAAATGTGAACGAATATTCCCTGAATGGGTTTCCAAGTTCTACAATGGATCGAAGGATGACCTATGCCATATCACACCTATAATCTAGGTTTAAATCAAGTTTCACAAAAGAGAAAACTATCAAAATTATTATCTTTAATTATTTATCTAACTGGTCGTAAATTACAGTGGCTGATGTGGCTTCTCAATAACTATATAACAGAAAAATCATCGCGTTTCAGATTTTTACTTCAAGTGGCAAATGTGAACACCATGAACTTTAATTGACGATCGACACTAGTATTACGCAAAAAGGGGGTGTAACAGATGAGACGTCTGCAGTTCTGAGTGAAGCTTTATGCGCTGTTATGCGGCATCGTGTGCGTTCATTACCTTGTCGGTGTTCGTCAGGGGGCGGCGGACAGCACAGCTCCGCTCACCTCGCCGTCTCGGAAGCAAATCTCTCTCCTAACTTCTCCTTACTACAATTTACCGAAGTTGGTTTAAAAAAACTATCTGGCTGTGTTTTCATCTGACCAATCAGGGTCTCAATGTTAACTTTAAGCTCTGTGTACAAAAATTCTGTCTGTCCAATGAGAAACGTTATACTTTTCAAGGTGGGGCAATGTTTTTAAAGTTTGCAACGTAACAGAGACGCGAAAAAGTCTCACGCTAAAACTTGCGGTTGGGGTGGCCCTTTTTGTGTTATCTCTAAGATCTATACTGTTCTTCTGGAGGGCTCTAGCTTTTAACATGGGCTGGGGGGGTGATCCTGACGTAACAGAGTCGCGTAAAAGTCTCACGCTAAAACTTCCGGCTGGGGGGTGGCAATTTTTGTGTTCTCATAAGATCTATACTGTTCTTCTGGAGGGCTCTAGCTTTTAACATGGGCTGGGGGGTGGTCCTGACGTAACAGAGACGCGAAATAGTCTCACGCTAAAACTTGCGGGTAGTGTGGTCCTACCGGTTAGCTGGCGACGTGGGTGCCCGTCCGTCCCTTATCGTAGGGCCTTCCAGCTTAACACGGTTCTGCTCTCGGCTTCTGTTCTCGTTGCTCCCCTCGGAACTGCATCTGTCTCACGGTGGGAAGGTATGACATGCATTTAGGCATTCTTGTGTTAGTCTGTGGTATTCCATTTGCTCACTCTTTACTCGTATTACTTTGGTTAATTTAATGTCACGATTTATTCGGAGCTATGTGACATACTACTGTATTTGCTTATCATGTCAGGGTTTTCATGGAAGGTGTTGGATTTGCCTGACACCTTACAGGTTGTTTTCTTGGTCGGTTTGAGGGGGGTAAGTCTCACATCACATGAAAACGGTTTCTTACAATATTGAAGGAACTCGAGTGTGTTACAGACCACTAAATAGATCGTTTCCAATGGTGTATGACATGTCATACCATCTATTGACGGAAGAAGAAACACTAAGAGGGAGCTATGGCTTCTCGGCCTGTCTCACAGCTGGCAATGTATAAAACGGACTTGAAACCAGCGTCCGGCTGTGAGTCGGCTTTATAAGACAATGGGTTAACAGGTATGGCAGTTACTTTTGAAATACTGTGTGAAGCAGAACCGACTAAGCAGTTGCTATCGATTACTTCTGGGGGTTGTGGTGGGGGAGGCATTTGCACGTGGTCTGCCTTTGTTCAGTCGTTAACCCCCTTTCAGTAGCCAACATAGTCTGGAGCGGTGCATGTCGTGGTTATGTCGTTTGCGCTTGTGATCGCTACACAACGAGCTTTTCGGGGACAGTTCAACATACCACGCAACAATGCCGTTCCTAATGCCAACACAATTCCGTCCCGAGTTCGGCAGTTGGAGGAAACAGGTAGCACACTAAGAATAGATATACATGGCCTACGCAGATCCATTAGAACGCCAGGATATGTTCAGCGGGTGAGAGCAGCAGTCAACAATCGCCGCAACGTTCTGCTCGAAAACATGCTGTTGCATTGGTGATTTCAGACCGCAGTTTGAGAAGGATGTTGCCATGCGATTTGAAGCTCCATCCTTTCAAAATAATTATTGCTCCAGAATTACGCCCAGCAGACTACGCCAACCGTCAAAATCTGTGTGAGCAAATACTTGCTCACATCCCTCCGAATGCTGCTTTCTTCAGTAGTGAAGAGGCACATTTTCATCTCAGTGGGTTCCTGAATAAGCAAAACTTTCGCTACTGGGCAGAAAATAGCCCCCAAATTATACACGAAAGGCCGCAACATTCTCTTAAAGTGACAGTGTGGTGTGCCATATCACAATTTGGCGTGGTAGGCAATTACATTTTTGGGGAAGGTGTGACCGTGACAGTGAATTCCACACGTTGTGTTTCAACGTTGCAAAATTTTCTTCAACCCAGAACGGACGAGATTTTTGAAGAACATGGCCTGGGGGAACTTGGGTTCCAACAGGATAAAGCTACTGCTCACACAGCTCTAATTTCACTCGATGTTTTGAGAGAAATGTTTCCGGGACGCCTCGTCTCTTTAAGGGCTGATGTCGGGTGGCCTGTGTGGTCACCAAATTTGAGCATTTGTGAATACTTTCTTTTAGGATATTGGTTCAAATGGCTATGAGAACTACGGGACTTAACTTCTAAGATCATCAGTCCCCTAGAACTTAGAACTACTTAAACCTAACTAACCTAGGGACACACACACATCCATGCCAGAAGCGTGATTCGAACCTGCGACCGTAGCGGTCGCGAGGTTCCAAACTGTAGCGCCTAGAACCGCTCGGCCACCCCGGCCGGCCTTTTGGGATATCTGAAGGAAAAGGATTCCAAAAGCCGCCCTCACACCGTACCAGCGTTAAAAGAGCGGATTATTTACGAAGTGAATGCCATACCCCGTTATATGTGTGCAAGAGCTGCTCGAAACTTCAGGGATCGTCTTCAACAATGTATTGCTAACAGCCGCCATCTTGAGGACATTATTTTGCAAAACAAAATGAATGTAAAATGGTATATTGCACTAATTTAGAAAATAGAAACATTTTTTCTCTATGCGTCCAGATTTACTTTTTATTGCTCATTAAAACTGCTTAGTCGATTCTGCCGCACCCTGTAATAAACAATGGATGGTCCAACACACCCACTGGCTCGCTACTGACTGTCAGTAGCGAGCCAGTGGGTGTGATGGACCTTCCATCGAGCTACGGACCCCCTTGAAGATGTCTCCCGCAATCGGAGACGAAACGTTGGGAATTGACACAGAATTCATCAACCATCCACGGCATAACAGCCCGGATAATTATAATGGACATGATATTTCCGGCCGTGAAAGTCTACATTTTAGCATTTCTAACTAGGCCCACATTTTTATTGTAACTACTGTAGGAATGTCATGATTCAGTAGGTTCCCAAAATGTTTTTCAAATAGGATAGCTTTTCGTGATTGTTACGAAAGGCCGAAAGAAATGATGTTATAATGAAGTAATGAAATAAGAGTAAGGCCTAATGTCCCGTCGATATCGAGGTCATTGGCGACGGAGGCGAAACTCGGAATGTTCTGAGGATGGTGAAAGAAATCTGTTGCGCCCTTTCAAGGGACGAATGAGGCATTTGTCTGGAGTGATTTAGGGGAATTACGGAAAACCCAAATCAGGTTGGTGACACGCGGATTTTCGTGTCGCGATGGATGGTAGGAGATTCCCGCTTAAGCGTGCTTACACCGCAGGAGCTAATTAGGGCCATACAAATATTTTTAGCACATTTCTCAAATACGTTTGTGAAAAATTTCCAAGGACAACTTTAAACGGTTCAAATGGCTCTTAGCACTATGGGACTGAACATCTGAGGTCATCAGTCCCCTAGAACTTAGAACTACTTAAACCTAACTAACCTAATGACATCCCACACATCCACGCCCGAGGCCGGATTCGAACCTGTGACCGTAGCGGCCGCGCGGTTCCAGACTGAAGGGCCTAGAACCGCTCGGCCACACTGGCCGGCGACAACTTTAAAAAGAGTGTTATGACTGTGACAGTGTTTTTAAGGCCTTTCAAACTCCGTTATAAGAAGTATATCATTCAGTGTAAAAAACAATTCAATATCAAAAGTTAAGGGTATTAACCCTAAGTTAAAGTACGTGTCCCTCTGTTGGCAATTATTTGCGGAAAACCTCGTTTTGATAACTTTCAACAGTTTATAAAACAAAAGATGTTCTATATCTTACACCAATTGCCGTGTAGAAATTTCCCAGCGAAATCCTTCGTAAATGCTCACCTCACTTTGAACAGTATAATGTCCACAACTGCAATAGTAGAAAAAGTGACATTTATTCCTCTGCATTACTGTTGTCAGTAGCTCATAAAGTTGTCCCACAAGTAGCTACAAGAAACATCGGCCATTTCTTGAGTGACTAGAAAATTAGTCAGAAATCGTCCAAATTATCACTGGATCATGGAATCACTAATCGAACAAGCTGGGCGGAAACAAAGGAAAATTTAAGCGTAATGAACATCACACTTCATACCTACGTAAAGCTTGTGGGATGTTTGTATGAATGTGTGTTGTCTGTTCTTTCGGACATGTCCGACTTCGCGCAAAATAATGGGCGACGAGTGAAAATGCTTGCCGAACCGGATTCAAATCCGGCACCTTCTGCTTACGAAGCAGTTGCGTTCCCACTCTGAAACCCGGACACACTGTGTATCGTAAGTGCGAGGACTATCTCGGCACGCCCATTGGCCGAGCCACACTCCCATCCAGCGCCACCTATCCACAGTACCCGTCCATGTCCTCCATACTTGTTACTTCATTTTCTATAGTACGTGTCACATCTGCGAATCGCGCGTGATGTCTGTTCTTTCGGACATGTACGAAAGAACTGACACCAAATCGTATAATAAATTCGCATCGCTGGGCAGTGAATACACAACTTTCAGCGAGGATGCACAGTAGCGTTCGACATCCTGAGGAAATTTCAAAGTAGCGAGCGTGGCGCTAGGTGCGAATGCGGTTCGGCCTAGTGGCGTGCCAAGGTAGTCCGCACAGTTACGATAAATACTGTGTCCGAATGACACAGTGGCTAAAACAACTGCCTAGTATGCAGAATATCCCGGTCCGACACTCACATTTACTCGTCGCAGCTGATTCCGCATAAAGTAGCAATGCACCTCACATGAGTAGTTCGTTCCCTTCCCTTCCCATTCTCCTACCTCAGCCATGGATTCACGTAACTCGTGACTTGCGTACGTTACTAACGAAACACACACTCGCAGAAAAATCAACTCAATGAAAAAAATTAAGACAGACTGGAGGGATATGAAGCTAGAAACCAGCAGACCAACTAAAAAGCTCACAAATTCTTTTCTCGTGGGGGAAAAAAAATGAAAGGAGGTAAGAAGGGTATATATGTGCATAAAATCTTAAGAGTCTTCTCCTCACATTCCCTGTCGACTGTTTTTTTGTACAACGTATTCGATTCTTTTCATATTTACTTTATCTTTGACAAATGTTGTTTTCCTTTCTAAATGGAAAATTTGCTTGTCGAGTGATACATTATGCACCTTAGTACGTATCAGAGGTATCCTGCTTTCAGAACCAACTTCTAAAATGCGAGACGTCGATAGGATTTAAAGGAAACGTCGCCTTCACTGCACTAAAATTGTTATTTCGTGGAATGTAGCCGTAAAGAATGAGTACACACGTTCTCCTTCCGGGAGAGGATCTCGCCATACGGATTCAATAATTTAACAGGTTCCATTACGCATCACTGTTGGAGTAGTTTCTGTGTATTTGCGCAAGGCTCTGTTTGCGAGCTTAGACATACACACAGCGATACGCTTTACCTTTCGATTCAGCAAACGGAGGAACGCAAACACGTGTAAATTAATAACTTGTAAGCTCGCTGAATATTCCGTAAGCAATTTCCGTATCTTTGTCCTCATGGCTTGCCCATGCATTAACAATGCCCTACACCCTGCCCTTCTCCCCCGTGAAGGCACGCTCAGCTATTTCGTGTTTAAGAGGAGCGTAGAGCAACATCACGAAGGAGCTACGTAGATCAGTTTCCTGACAAATGTGAGGGATCGTTCTGGGCATGATTTAGGAAGTACATATTCGCTTATACTCTCCAGTCATTCAATTACACCGTCAGAAACTGGTATAACTAAAACTATGACGACTGTATCATATTTTTATAAAGAAAAGAGACAGACTACTTCAGCACATAGACATCATTACACTAGCTGAATGTCTTGATGTAACAAACTGTGCAGAATTTCATCTTAAAACTTTGCTGGTTTTCGTAGAGACGTTGCAAGCATTTGGTGTGAAGAAGAAAGGTTGTCATAGAAATTGTGGGATAATTAAATGCAGTATTATGCGCTATGAACGAGAACATTGTTCTGATATGTAACAAGTAAGAGTAATCTGATAATTAACGCGATTCGCGTTCAAAATTGTTGGCAAACTATTTTTCTTGCCAGTAGCATTATGACATTCATGTTAAGTGGCTATGAACTCTATATGAAGTGGAGCCCACAATGAGATCCAGTCGGCCAAGAGGATTTAGAGTGGAATTACTGATGTTACTGAAACGATATTTATCACGAAGCCACTACATCCTAGGACACAAATAAGTACATTTTAGTGCATGTTTTACCTGTTGCAATTAAGAAGGAATTAATTAGATACATTACATAATCTGAACTGGATTACATTACATAGGAAGAGCAAAAAAAAACTGGATCTAATGATGATAAAACCTGATAGTAGCTAATTCTACACCTAAGTCATTTCCGACGCCATGATTAGTACGCAAGGTACACTTGAAAGAAATATTCGGTAAGAATGGAGACACGAAACATCGAATGAAGAGAGCTTACTGAGTGAACTGGTACACTTGAAAGATATATTCTGTAAGAATATATATGTGAAACAACAAATGAAGAGAGCTCTCCAAGAGAAAACAACAGTCCAACGAAAAGAAGGGCAAGAAGAAAGAGATGTAAAGTCTACGGCCTTGCTCCCGTAAATGGGAAATATATCTTCAAAAATTGCAGGAATAATGAAGAAACAATATCCACCAGCCAAGACAGCAGCTCTCCTGGAATGTGAGGTGAATGACCTGACTTTACGAGAGGCAGGTGTATGAGAAATTCCTGTGAGTGTGGTAGAAGGCACACAGGTCAAACAACACTCACTTTAAAAGAACTTTGTATTGAATATAAGCAATACACTCGCTTACTTCAGCCCAACAAGCCTGCGGTGATTGTTGTATTTCCTCTGATCTTTTTGTGGATAACGGGAAAGTTAAGATACTGGCAACAGCCTCATCCTGCTGGGATTTATTGGTCAAGGAACCCATAGATATTCAATCGGCGAAGGGCTTCCTCAACCGAGACGATGGCTTCCATCTCGGCAAATCATGGAAAACCCTCTTTTGTCGTCTGCGCTCTCAAAGGAAATATTGATCTAATTCTTCACTGACCGGCGTTCCAACATATTCCTTCCATAATAATCAACCAAATATTTCGTAAGCACTGTGGAATCGCTAACTCTGCGCTTGCTTTGATATCATCTTATAGGTATAGAGTTATATCAATGACTGGCGCTCTTGATTCCCACAGTATTATCTCTGACAGATGCGCGTTTACTCCACAGTGTAAAGTTCTTTAAAAATATTGCAGGCGACTCACTATGAAAGTGGCTGAAAGGTTGTCAACCGAAATACCAGTACAATAGTTGATATGTTTCAGATTCACTCCCTAAAAATGATGGAATATCCAATTCGTCGGTAATTTTCACGGAACTCACTCACCAATTCGATAGCAAAGAGTCACAAATTGTTGTGTAAGGAATCATCAACTTGTTACTATTCTTGCCTTCTTCTCGGCCGCAGGGAAATAAATATTTAGCAAGCTTCTTCCTTTACTGCTTCGTACTTCTGTCACCTCGCCAACCCTCCTCCCCCTCCCACAATCACTAATCGGTTAATCTATTAATACGACCGTGATCCCGTATGCCTAATGACTTCGATTATGGATGTGGCTACTGTCTCTGAAAAAAATTTGACCGGTTACAGTAGGGAAGTGTACAAAAAATCGTTGTAAAGATCAACGTATTCTACTCCAGCAGTCTCTACTTACGTGTATTTTGTTTAATACGTAAAACAGTGTCATCACTCACATAAGATACAAAACGAAATGGGGTACCACACGACTCAAAGAACTCACAGAGAACTAATTGACAAAATGCAGAAATTAATTAACATGGTCGCCAGCCCATTTGGTCACTTTCTGCCCACTGTCTGATCAATATTGCGGGCAGCAATGAATACGTAACCGTTTGACTCTACATGTGGCAGCAGAAGGCTGACAAACGTTTCTGACAATATGATATGTTACGAGATGATAATGAATAAGGAAGGCAGTTGCCTTATATCGTTAATAATTAACTCTGTTAATTTGGAAAAAAGGTATTTAGTCTCGTTATTGATAAGTAAACGATTGCCAGGAAGTAGCTCTTCTGTTACGATAATAATTTGCGTAACCTCAGATTAAAGTTTACTTACGTGCATTATATTCCTGGACATGGCAGACTACGTGCGTTGAATGTGTTGTAATTATTAAGAACATTTACTGGATTAAATAAGCAACTATACGTTTTCAACAGATTGACTACGACAAAATACGAACCATGCCAGTACACAACAGCATTAGTACAATAGACATAGATTTGAAATACGTATACTTAATTTATTCCTTACTTTCATTTGAGTCTTTCACAACTACTTTACTTTTAGTTACTTTATCGTACTTTGTCTTCTGTCAATTATCAATAATGAACGATTAGCAAGAATTGAACAACACTATTAATTTATTGAGGCTTCATTATTTGCATTCAACTATTCTTTAGCAAATAAACAGAACTGGGAATATTTTTTTATACTTTTCTTCTAGTTATTTAGAAAAAATATTCGTGTATTCAATAACTGGAATGGAATAAGACTCTAAGTAGGTGACAATGACTGAGGAAAATGGCAAGTTCAGGTACCTAATCGTACAGTTTTTGCATAGAAGACTTATTACTGCAATAAATTTCACTGTGTATGTCATTGGGTAATGCCTCACAAAATTTTTAAAGTGATCGAAAAATAAAACAGCCTTACAGTTCGTTGCAGCTGTTAAGCCTATATCTTTGTTGCCATCTACAATGCTCCCATTGCTCCATGTCATAATCCGGGCACCCACTGAATCGCAGTAATCAATTATTGCGGGCAAGATCTTTATGTTATTGGAATATCTTACATCTGTACACAGTCTTCATGCTCTTGGTGCCTCAATAATAGCAACTGCGCCTCACATAGGACCGACAGCGCCCGCCACTTACGTGCGTTCACTCTTCCGTCTGACAACCAAGTGCGTTTCAGGCTCACTTTGCTCTGACGTCACACTTGCGTCTAGAGACAGCACTCATGCACAAGACTTTACTCTCTGCTTTTCCTAACAGC
Source organism: Schistocerca serialis cubense (assembly GCF_023864345.2). Taxonomy (NCBI): domain Eukaryota; kingdom Metazoa; phylum Arthropoda; class Insecta; order Orthoptera; family Acrididae; genus Schistocerca; species Schistocerca serialis. The sequence goes on along the minus strand of NC_064642.1, from coordinate 109,024,954 downwards.
ATTAACCGGAATGAATACGGTATAACACCAAATAATTTATACAGCCAGCATCACTCATCACGTTCCTAATTAACACAGAGTATCTAAAGATTTATGGAATGAAACAAGTACACGATACTTATAATAAACGTGAGGTAGCACGTCTGTATCATAGTGTCACACTTCAGCGATAAGTGGGACTGATACCTCATGCCCCCTCCTCCTCCTTCACGAACTGTTTTTCCTCCTCTTTCTTGTTCTTATTAATTTCAAGCTATTGGCAAAATGCCTTTCCCGGTTTCATGAAGAGAATTCTTGGCATATTCTTCGAGGACTTCTACCGTGGCTTCGCTCTTTAGCCCCAACATAAGAACTCTTCTGCTCCTTAAGCCTGTTGTCTTTCAAACCACCATTCAAGTCGAGGTCAGTCTTAACTTCCTAATGAGTTATTGTCAAAAATACAGCTATTGTTGATAGACTTCATTCCTCAAGTTTTCTGGTTATTGTATGTTGACCAGAATGTCTCATTAACGAGGCGTTACCATGAAATAGGCCTTAATTTGACCGAGCGAGGTGGCGCAGTGGTTAGCAAACTGGACACTCATTCGGGAGGACGACAGTTCCAACCCATGTCTGGCCCCATTTATGGTTTTCTGTGATTTCTCTAAATCGCTTCAGGCAAATGCCTGGATTGGTCCTTTGAAACTGACGTCCTCCCAAATCCTTACCTAATACGATGGTGCCGACGACCTCTAATCAACCAATTAATCGTAATTGCAACATATTACCCCTATTCTATCCTTGAAGATTAGCGTTCACAGAGGTTAAATTACTTTGAGCAACGCTCCATACAGCTTAGGGAAGAGAGACACTCTGGAAATCACTGTCATCATTTATTTAGGCTCATGCTGGAATCAGAGGCCCAGTAGTGTCTGTATTAGGGGACGCTAATGAAAGACAGAATTGTTAGAAGGGTTCTCGGAAAGTGCGGTACAACTGTGAAGGAAATCGTATACATACATCTTTGCAAAGTTGACAGTGTGGTTCAATAATATTTTGACACAAAGCCAACTGATAGAAGACAAAGTAAATTGAAATAACTAAAAATAAATAATCATGGAAATTTCAAGTTAAAGTAAGGAATAAATTAAGCACACATACCCCTATTAAAATTGTAGATTGTCCATTAAACTTGATGTCAAGCTTCAATAAACGGTCACTTCTATAGTCTATTGCAGTCACTGGCTTGGCCCGTTTCGAATTTTATCAGTACTGAGAGCCCACTTTTTGCTCTAAGGTGTTTTGGTGCATCACACCAAAAATTGATACAATTATGTAGTATTTCTTCACATACTACCTTTTTTTCTCTTTTCACTGAGTACAACTATATCCTGATCCACCTCTTCAATTTCATGGTATGCTTCAGTTGCCCTTGTTCGTGAAGCTTGTGACTGACTGTCCTAAATCTGAGGCTTATACTGACCGTTTTTCGCAGGGCGATACGTTTTCCATGGTGCGAAAACCTATTGCCACAATCCCTCACCTGAACGACCATGTAATTTGGCACTGTGGTTTCTTCTCACTAGCCTATGACAAACTTATGTCGTGCAGCTCAAGGCGACAGAAAATAAAAAAGGGTGTTTCCTTTAATTTACATCTATGGTCACAAACGTTTTGTTAACAGATTACCGGTTTCGATCTTTAATGACCATCATTAGATCTGTTTCATAAAAACAAAGTATTTAAGTACTGCAGCCATAGTGGCACCGTCAAATGTTAAATGCACAATCAGCACCAGCATCTTCAAATACATATAAATGTGATGTTATTTATATGTATTTGACGATGCTGGTGCTGATTGTGCATTTAACATTTGACGGTGCCACTATGGCTGCAGTACTTAAGTACTTTGTTTTTATGAAACAGATCTGATGATGGTCATTAAACACCGAAACCGGTAATCTGATAACAAAAAGTTTGTGACCATAGACGTAAATTAAACGAAACTTATTACATATAAGGGTCACTGTTTTTTCGCGACGATGTCGCAGCTTGTGAAAATAAAAAGAGAGACTGCTGTGTTAAGAGCAGAATGTGTTACTACTTCCGCTCTTCAAGCCACTGTAGGGAGAGCCTGACCCCTCGTTGCCTCCTCTATCGTTTCGGTCTTCACAGTAAAGCCGTCCTCACGTGGGAAATGCACCTCACCGCGAAGCACCCCAGGTGTGGCGTTGTTCGTAAGTGCTGCACGTTCTGAAATGACCTGCTACATCTCACGGAATATGGCACGCTCCTTATTGTGATTTCCGACCGCAGCACCCCATAGTGGCGTTCTTGACTGTATTTGGCACAGAAATCACACAGTTTCTTTAAGAAAATGGATGTCCTCAAAATAGATGTGTTTGTTACTGACTCTCGAAGGAGAGTGGACGAAATCGCGAAGAAGATTTCCGACTCGTCCATAACCTGAACAGCAACTGCTATTAGAGGAACACTACATAACGCTGTACAACAGTCTGAGATACATACTAGCGGAAGTTATTCGTTGACTGGATTGCACTCCCATCTCATTTCCATTTTTAAATTAAATAAAGTACAGTGTGTAATGTAAGTTTATCCATGGTCTATGTCCTTATTCTTGATGTAGTATTGACTACCACCGCTCTGAAGTAACGTAATCCATCACATAGGTTTGAAGATCGAGATTCGTTTCGTAACAGCATTCGAATGGAAAAGGAGATGAATTGCAAGCTGCGCGCAGTCAATTAAAAAGATAATTACCGGCAAGTTAAAAACACGAGGAGGCAGTATGTAGACTATTTAGAGTGAGTCAGTAGGGAAGGTACATGCTTTGAGGGGTGATAGTATTAGTGATACTGAATAAAAAAAACTTACGCCCTATTCCGAATGGTTTCCGAGACAGAACACATTTAATATCACTTCTGTACTTTTTTTTTTAATAACCCGAAAACCGCACCCTCCAGCGAAAACGTATCACAGTACAAAATTAAACTATATTAAATTTCCTAAAACTCGCTTGTCGCGGTTGCGCCGTAGCTTACGTAGTTTTTGTAGGCCAATTTGAGGTAGCGTATTGAGTTAGCAAGTTGAGACGAACAGTTTGATACGGGACACTTGTGCTCTATCAAGTCGGGAAACTACCTCAAATTGGCCTACAGAAACTACGTAAGGTACAGCACATGCGTGTCGAGCGAGTTTTTCAACATTCTCGCGCTCTCTTCGGACAAAACATTAGTCCTAGAGAATAAAATGAATGGGACCTTTTTTGTGGGAAATTTAGTATAGTTTAATTTTGTAGTGACACACTTTTGCGCTGGTGGGTGTGGTTGGCCAGTTATCCAAAAAAAGTACAAAGGTGATATTAAATTTCTATCTCGGAAACCATTCGGAATAAGGCATATGTCCATATGAAGTTTTATGTTCAGAATAGCTAAAACTATCACCCCTCAAAGCATGTACCTTTCCTCCCGACTCACCCTATATGTATATACACGAGGCGAGTCCGGAACATCCATAATTTTGCGCCTTTGATGAGTTGGAGCGAAATGCGGTTGGCATCCCTGCACACCCCCATGTTTATTCACATTTTTTTATTTGTGGTAAGGTTTTATGGGACCAAACTGCTGAGGCCATCGGTCCCTAAGGTTACACACTACTTAATCTCACTTTAACTTACGCTAAGGACGACACACATACCCCTGCTCTAGGGAGGACTCGAACTTCCGACGGGGGGAAGCCGCGCGGACCGTGACAAGGCGCCCAAGACCGCGCGGCCACCCCGCGTGTCTGTGTTTAATGTGTATCTGCCGGAAGTTTGGTTTATATGAATGCGTGGTGTCTGTTCTTTCGAGCATGTCCTAAAGGATAGACACCATACAGAATCCTCAGTTGTAATACATTATATGTAAATTGAAGGTGTATAAGAGAAAAAAGGAACGGAAGGGGAATACTGCTAGTTCTGAGTAATGTCCCGATGCAGCTGACAGCAATGATCCCCTCCCTTTCCTTTCCTTTCTTCTCTTCTGCACCTACAATTTACATAGGAAGTTTCATTGTTCTATGTCTGTTAGTTATTGTTCAGTGCTGTATTGAGTAGATCGTTGTGTAGCCCAGTTTGCGAATTTCGTGATGGCCGAGTTAAAGGAGCAGCGCGTCTGCATTAAATTTTACGTGAAACTGAAGAAACCCTTTACAGATACACACCATAGGATGCAGGAAGCCTACACCGATGAGTGCTTAAGCCGTACTCGGTGCTACGAATGATTCACACGGTTTAAATATAGCCGGACGAAGGCTAAAGATGATTCTCGTTCAGGACGCCCATCGACGTTTACTCACAACGTTCATGCCAGGAAAGTCAACTACATTATGCATCACAATCGAAGACGGACTGTCCGAGAGATTGCAGAAGAATGGAACATTTCAGTTGGATCATATCATTAAATCCTAACACAGCGTCTTGGAATGTATCGTATTGCCCCCTGGTTCTCCCACAGCTCATTAGTGAAGAGCAGAAAGACCTTCGCCTCTCAATCCGTGAAGTGCTTCGGATCACTCAAATGACAAAGAGATGTCCTCAAGAGAATCATAACTGGTGGTGAGACGTGGATCTACCGTTATGATGTAGCGACCAAGGTTACATCTTCAAAATGGGGCAGGAAAAGTTCTCTAATACAAATAAATAAATAAATAAATAAATGAAACGCTGTTCAGGTCAGGTGAAATATCAAATCCATGATAATAGTTTTCTTTGATCACGAATTCGTGCCACAGAGACAAACTGTTAATAGATCGCACTACCGGAACGTGTGACGACATCTACGAGAAAATGTGGGAAGGAAACGGTCTAAAATGTGGCGAGACCATTCATGACTCTTACATCAAAATATCGCACCCCCACACTCATCCCTGTTAGTGAGCGACTATTGCAAAAAAAAAAAAAAAAAAAAAAAAAAAAACAAAAAAAAAAAAAAAAACGGGATCAGTGCACTGCCTCATCCTCCGTACTCTTCATAACTGGTTGCTGAGGACTTTTCTTTTATTTCCAAATTTGGAAACACCGTTGAAAGGACGATGATTTGCAACAATAGACGAGAGAAAATAAAATTCGCAGACGGCGCTTCGCACGATTCAGCAAGAGGCGTACCAAGACTGCTCCCGGAAGTGGAAACGGTGCTGTGAGCGGTGTATCTATTGTGAAGCAGAGTGTTTCGAAGGAGACAATGCACATTAAGTAACAGGCAAGCGTAGAAAAATTTTGTGGACGTGGACAAAGTTCGGAATTTTTTGAACAGACCTCGTCTATAAGTTCAGAATAAAAGAATAATTTCAGTGTTTATCTTATGACCAGCAGTCACATTAAGATGTCTGGCCACTGGAGAAACTTCCCAGTCGTTGGCCTATGCTACAAAAATTGCAGCAAATACGTTATCCCATATATATTACAAATGCGAACATTTGTGTGTATGTTGGTTACTCCATCACTCTGAAACGGCTGAACCGGTTTGGAAGAACTCCGAAATAGTATTCGCTTATATCCTGAATTACCACATAGACTACTTTTAGAGTGTGTAGGACAAGATATTTATTAACAAGCAGAATAAAAAGCAAAATGTGGAACAGTAATTACTTTTAGAAAAATCTGTTTACTCTTTCACTTTTGAACTGTATCGTATTTTTGAAAATTTCTTTGTTGTCTAATATGTCCTAAATAAAACTATTCAACCTAATGAATACAGTACTCAAAGTGTTTAATCCATATTTCGTCATAAGCCCGTTGCACTTTAGCCGCCGATCTCCAATGTATCTTATAGCTTCTAAGACGCTTGAAGTCTCACAGCCACAGTATAATTTAAACACTGTACAACACAGAGAGGTCGTTCTTTCACGTGTAGAACATGGTAGGCTTTTCGTGAGGCAGGATTTGATTATGATATGCGAGCGTATCTGCTGTTAACAGTGACACATGTGAGGACACATGAAATTGTAGTATGTACAAACATTATAAAATGTTGGCTACACTAAACCAGAAATTAATTTCTTGTTTCGAGAGTTAGTACGTCTGTTACTCCTTCGCGCTGAAGCGGCTGGACAGATTGAGCTGAAGTTTGGAATCCAGGAACCTATACCCTGAAATAACACATAGGCTACCTTTTATTATGAAAAAAGTCGCTGTCTCCGCGGTTTGGTCAATGTGGCTACTGTATCCGTGGGATGGGTAACGTAACTAAAAAGTCATCTACGAGAGTTGACTATGAAATCTACACATTACGTTTGCTTTGATATTAATTTTTATCTATTTTGACAAATGAAGTTATTGATACCGTAAGTTCCTATCATTCCAAGAAACTTACCTTTCCAGTTCATGCTCTACCAGTTACCTTTCAAAGTGGCCTTTCCGATCACTATAAATAAGAACAAGGGACAAACGTTAAAGGTAGCAGGTATTCATCTGGGCACGCCATGTTTTCCGCACGGACAGCTCTATGCTGGCCGTTCGCGTGTATCGAGAGCCAGAAATCTGCACATACACACAGGGGATAAAAAGTCACAGAAGGCTGTTTAAATAGGCGTGTTGCAGAAGATTTCTGGCTCTCCGTACAAACCAAGAAAATTATGATCTTTTCCGTGCTAGGCATGTCGCAAACAGTCGTACTCACTTTACTGCCACATTTTGTAATTCACTACTCGATCACGTAACGTTTTTGCCATAAGTAAACGAGGAAGTCGATCACGTAACGTTTTTTCCATAAGTAAACGAGCGAGTTGTGAGTGACATATATTCTGACCGCTTCTCACATCGTCTCAGAATTTTGTGATTTTCCGATGTAGCGCGGTTTTGTGGACCTCCAGCGCCTCGCGCTTCAGTACCTCCAAAAGATGACTTTGGTGTTTGTGCGTTCGCGTGGATAGTGAGATTGGGTTTTAACATTTCTTTATAAATAATTAGTTATCGAGGGTAACACCGTGGGCCTCAGCTGGTTAATAATAAATAATATCGACTATCGCAGATGGTAATGTATGCGTTACGTTTCATCAAACTTTTCTTATTAATTTCGACCGAGAAGCTTCAACTGATGATAGTATCCTTAGATTACTTGAAGTGTTAGCTACCATTGTAGAAGGAAAGAGTAAGTTATCAAGGTACTTCAGAAAGTAATTTACACATTATTACGGCTAGCCAAGCAACTTTCATTGAACGCCGCACTACCCTTCAGAGTGGCCCAAATACATGACACTGTTTTTCAGCACAGTCACCAGAGATCTGTAAATAAGCGTCTGCACGTTCCACCAATCGTTTATTTCGTTGACGATAGAGAACCGCTCCTTGTTCACACAGAAATTTGAGATTCCCTTGCATGAAAGTCGTCCTCCAACTTGCCGATTTGATTGGAATCGCATGGTGAACATGTGGACTTCCCGATTAGCATGAGCCACGTCTGAGCGGATTTAGTGCAATTGTTTGCAATAGAGGCAATCTTTGAAAGCAACAGTTCATATTTGTAAACAAACGAATGACGAATGTAGCACATTATAAAATTACAAACACAGTTAACGTGATTAATTACTTAGCCATAAATTATACCGACAAGAATTAAAGCTAATGAGAATAAATTGGTACATAGAAAGAGAAGTATACATATCTGGCACAAATTATTATCGTAATTTATTGCAAGTAATAAAAGCACAGAGAACCTTTAAATCCAGTACAGTATAGAGCATGATGAAGTCATAATGTTATGAATCAGCGTTAATTTTTAATACCAATGGTTAAATCTAACGGGCGATTACACGACTAACGAAAACTGACAAAAAGAAAGGTCTAACGAATATTGGAATCGGTTACCGATTCAAGCCATTCCACTGTTGCAGGATTTCTATATTTGGTATTACTGTCTTCATTACTACGAAAAAGAGAAAAATTTGAAAGCTGTACCTACAATATTTGTTAGGTTTTCGTAGAAGTTCTGAGATCAATAAGAAATCTAAATATCCTACAAAACCTAGTCCAAAGATTTACTCCTATATAGGTCAATTCCAGTTACCGATTCCAGCCATTCGATGATTTATTAATTAGAACATTTTTTCAGCATGTGTGTGCACTAAAATATTAGCTAATATGATTTCTGCACTTGTAATGGCTCTCTAAACTACTGCAAAAAGTTACTATTATTGGAATCGTAACTAGAATTGACCTATGTAGGTCAGTTCTAGTTACCGATTCCTATTTTTGTGGTACACTGCACTAGTTTTAGAAAGCAATTACAGATGTAGAAATGCTGCTCCGTTTCAGTCCATACAACTACAAAAATAATTTACGTATGAATCATGGAGCGGTTGGAATCTATAACTGGAATTTACCTACGTTGATTAACTGTAGTTATCGATTCCAATATTCTTTATCATTTACAGATATTTGTTTGTCATGTACTGGCTTTTCTTTTAGAATTTAGCATATCGGTTTCTCCACATTTTTTGCTACTGTTTCGTATTTGTTGTTATTCATTAAATTTTCCCGTTTTTCTGATACATTTTAGTTTGTCCCTGCCCAAAATTCCCAGTTTCAAGGTTCTCTGTGCTTTTCTAGTCGCATAAATTACTTCTTACCAGACATGAAAATTTGTTTTTAATTCTTGTTCTTAATTGTTTTCGTTATCTTCAGTTTTCTCCAATGTCATTCATGAGTAAGTAAATAATTGCGTGAATATGATGCTACTTTAATCGTATGCTACATCCGTTTGTGTACGAGTATGATCAATTGCTTTCATAGATAGCCTATGCTTAGTCTCTTTGCCTAACGTAGGACGCCATTGCTAAAAGCCGACGAGTGGAATCGGACAATAGAATTTTTCAGGACGCCACGTTGTATTTGGTCAACATACCATCAGAATTTCACGTGAACCTCGGTGCAAATTAGACGTTTTACCTAAAGTAATCGTACTGTCCCGCGTATTGAAACTTTGAAGTACGTTCCCAGTTCCCGCGTAATGTGTATCACACACTGTCTCGCGCCTGTTATCCGAACCGCAACAGTACTACTTCTGCAGGTCAACCGGAACATGTACTGTCTTCTAGCAATGGTCTTAGCGTAGGATGACATGTAATTTATTTTCTTAAGTCCCCAGTAGATGTCAAAAGCTAACAAGAGATTCTGTTGTATTTAGCCTCACGCCATCTCCTACGGAGGTTGCTTGCGAGTTAACAATTACAGTGATGTCTCTGTGGAGAATTTTAAGGAAACGCTTCTAGCTGTGTTTGTATTATTTACAATTGCAAGAAGCTCTAAACGCTACAGAATGACGCTTGAATGCCCCGTTACGTATCTTCCTTCAAGTGTTAAATCAGTTATCCATTACGACCAAGATACATATACGTCATGAAGAAAAAATGCCGCAATTTCAGATAAGCGTGCTATCCGTCACCCAGATTCAAGACAAAACTGGATCTATGAAAATTAGATCGATTGCATTTCGAAAACATATGTACAAAAACGAAGATCTGGCATGACTCTACCATTTTGCAGCGCATCGGAGAGCACAGATGAACGTATATTATCTCACAATGCTCTCCCGACCGTCTTAGCTCACTGTCAAGTTTGCTGGGAAATCAAACACCCATCCACCATGCACCCATGATTCGAGTCCTGATCACGTTCCTTTCATATTATTGCAGACGAGCAGGAAATCATTTTGGCACATGACTATGAGATCTATTAAACTGCGTTCATGTGTCTGCTAATCGCACAGTGCACAATCATAACTGATCCTCTGAAGTTCATGTAGGGTGGCTTCTCGATGGAGTACACAAACGATGAATACGTCGATATACTACTGGCGCTGCGTGCATACAGTTACTAAGCTACTACTGCTGTTCGACTTTATGCTGCACGGTATCGTCAAAGGCGCCATTCCGACATGGAAGTTTTACGTCGCATGGAGCAACGCCTTGGGAAACCGGTAATCGTCGTCCACAAATTATTTACAGTCGTCCAAGGACATACTCTAGAAAAGGATAACGCGATTCTTAAAACCGGTCACCAAATACCTCAGTTAAGTACCCGTGATATTGCAAGGATGTTCTAGATATCTCAAAGGATGGTTGTTGAAGTGTTGCACAATAACGAAATGCATCCATAGCATTATACGTTAGCTCATCATCAGCGGACGGAACGCTACATTCTACGAGTACCGTTTGACGAATGGCTTTTCCATGGAGTGGAATATAACGATCATTTTATAAATAACGCGATATGGACTGACGAATGTTGCTTCACTCGTGAAGGTATTGCAACCTCCACAACAGCCATTATTGGTCGGAACGTGATCTACATGTCACCGGAGAACGTGGCTTTCAGTAACGCTTTGGCATAATACTGTGGGCTGGTATCGTGGGAGGAGTGTTTTTTCACCCTCACCTACTGTCGAAGAAGCTGACTTCGCCCCTGTATCTCACATTTCTTTGTAATACTGTGTCTGGTATAGTAGAGAACGTTGCACGTAGTGTTCGGCGACAGTTAGGGTTTCAGCATGCCAAACTTCGGACTGAATATGCGTAACTGTTAAAATTAACCGTTTCCATGGAAACGGTTTGGCTGTGGAGGTCCACTGTTCTGCCCTCCACATTCCCCAGACCTCAATCAACTAGACTATTGTTTGTGAGGACACTTAAAGGAGCACGTTTATAGTGCTCCACCCATGGATGTACAAGACCTAATCGCTTGTGTGCATGCCGCATCAGCAATGGTGGAAGCAGGTGTGTTGCGTGGTGTCCAGCAAGTATGATGTAGCGAGTGTTTGCAGATGAAATGTGGTCGCTTCGAATATCTTTTCTAAAGTGAACGTTGCTCCTACGTGTATACATTGGTTCTGTGAAGATAAGATGGAGCAACGCTCTATTGCAACGCTCTGTTGTTTTTTTTTGGAAGTAATTGACTGAAAAATGATTGTAAATTGCGTTCTCGTCATTTATGTTTACAATTAAAGACCACAACAAATTGTATTCCGCAACACATCAAAGTTCTCGTTGCAGAACATACCGATTATTACCGTAACAAAATAAGTGCTGCCCTAATAGGTAGAAGCGATGTGCAATTTAGACCAACTGTTGAAAATGTTGTCAGAAAATATTCATAACAAGCTCGAGCACGGTGGATGAAAATCAGACATATTTTGATGCTATCGCAACCGTGAGTTATGCAGTCAGGATTTTAATACCTTTATTGCGTAGGCTCTCACGGGCTTGGTCTGGAGTTTCGTATACACGTAACTTGTCGTGCAGCTAAATGAAACTTGCTAGGGGAACGTGTGTCATCAGAAACATTTACGCGAACTTCCCTTTCGCAATTTCATTACCACAGTCCACTTACAGTAAAGACAAAGGCAGAAAGGGCAACACCAATTACCGAGAATATTAGTCTCAAACGATCTCATTATTGTCTACACACACCAAAGACAGTTCCGTACAAACCTCGAATGGAAAGAGGTTTTTACCACTGGCACTGCAAGAGCCAAACTAATGAAATGGAGCGCCTGCGAAAGTCAACACACTCTCAGATTGCGATTACTGAATAGTTGAACAGGACTTCGCTGGGTCTCATTGTAATTACTCTGTCACCCTGGATAAGGGTCGGATGTGGATTCTGGCGCATCAGTTAATTAAACAAGCCCTCCCAAAACTCCTGCTCATTAATGGAACGTGTAGTGGCGACGGGGCTAACTACCATAAAATCAAAACGCTTCGAAACATATACATACATACATACCTAAAAACACTTTTCAAAGTGACCCGTCGCCATATTATAGCTGTGTCGGTGTATGTCGGCGTTGAATATTCGGACACTGCTTTCAATTACCATTTATCGATTTATACAGCGAACTGGTCAATGCCTCTATGCCTTGACGCCATAGGAAGTTAAATTTTTGGTGTTCTTTTAAGTACAAACAAGTGCAGATACATTAAATTGAAATAAAAAATTCATGATGCTCTCTCAAATGAGGATTCGCAGAAATTAGTCCATGGAAAGATAAAATTCTGTATGATTAGATGAGTGTGATGATGTCTGACGCTCCAGAACTAAATCTGACGTGTGTGTTTAATCTGGTGTTCTACTGACTACTTTTTTTTATTAATGTTCATACTAAAAGTTCCATGTGCTGACGTGGCTTCTTTCTTGTTAAGTTCAGTTAGTAGATTTTATTGTGAAGCACACATCGATGTATCTCAGAGACGAGGAAGGAGAAAAATTATACAGGATGCAGATCAAATACAGTTTACTTTTATCGTGAACTAAACGTTGTCGATTTACTTCTCTGATAGAAATTGATCACAGATTAAAAGTGTCTTTCATTATCTGGTTTAATATTCTTGGACCTGGTAAACGAAATATACTTCTGTTATATTTTCGAACTACTTTTTCGTAGCACAAATGATTTCAATGCTTGCTTTCATCAGTCCAGAGATGCTTGGCTGATAGTTGATATTGGCCGATTGCTGAATAATAGACTATCGGTTGGCGTAATGTTCGCTATGTTAAAATTTCCCAATAAGAGTATCAGGTATTACCACTTCACTGCTGTGCCCTGTCCATATTCTTAATCAGTTAATAATTTCAGTCTGTTTAGTTTTGTCCGAATATAAGACTTTCTCTTTCTTTAACTGATTTATCACACGTGAGAAAATCTCGCGATCTTTAGAGTCAATGGCGACCATACGGCAAATTGACTTTTCATAACAGATCGGGTAAACTTCCAGTTAATAATTACACATCTCATCTCATCTGGTGAAGTTTTTACAGAATAGAACTGAACATGATGAGAGCGAGACACTATCGTCTCTATTACATATAAATTAATACAAACAAACGAATTCTAGAATCAGATTTTTCACTCTGCAGCGGAGTGTGCACTGATGTGAAACTTCCTGGCAGGTTAAAACTGTGTGCCGGACCGAGACTCGAACTCGGGACCTTTGCCTCTCGCGGACAAGTGCTCTACCAATTGAGCTACCCAAGCACGACTCACGCCCCGTCCTCACAGCTTTACTTCTGCCAGCACCTCGTCTCCTACCTTCCAAACTTTACAGAAGCTCTCCTGCGAAACTTGCAGAACTAGCACTCCTGAAAGAAAGTATATTGCGGAGACATGGCTTAGCCACAGCCTGGGGGATGTTTCCAGACTGAGATTTTCACTCTGCAGCGGAGTGTGCGCTGATATGAAACTTCCTGGCAGGTTAAAACTGTGTACCGGACCGAGACTCCTTTCTTTCAGAAGTGCTAGTTCTGCAAGGATCGCAGGAGAGCTTCTGTATAGTTGGGAAGGTGGGAGACGAGGTGCTGGCAGAAGTAAAGCTGTTAGGACGGGGCGTGAGTCGTGCTAGGGTAGCTCAGTTGGTATTAGCTGCTCTCTGTAATAAAAAAACTGAGTAAATGGATCAATAACGGACTTCAATGGGCGTCAAGGGACGTCCGCCACGAGCAATTTCATCGAACTACAACGAACAAAATGAGATTTAAAAAAAGAAAAAAGTTGGTAGAGCACTTGCCCGCGAAAGGCAAATGTCCCGAGTTCGAGTCTTGGTCCGGCACACAATATTAATCTGCCAGGAAGTTTCAAACGAATTCTCATCTAAAGAATTCTTACTCCTTTACTCTCATAGCGTTATACTGTACGCCATCTTTTATAAGCAATGCTTAAATATTTCATTTAAGCTAATTAAAACTCATTTTTATTAAAATTACAACTTAAGAACGTGAAAGCGTGGCTACACGTGAAATGCACAAAACTTACTGTATTCTGTCACTACCGTTCGAAGGCTAATTCCTAATATTCCATTAATATATACCGTGTATATCCTTCTTGTATAATTTTTTGTCTTCCTGTTAATAATCTTACTAGCTTTTTGGGCTAATAATCTGAAATAACATCCTTGTATGATTAAATACAGGAACTATGCAATGAGAAAATATTATTGAACAATATTTTTATTCATCTGCTAATAATATCAAGTTGAGATTAAAAACTAAATATGTTAAGTAGCAGAATATGAGGTGCGGGGTGCTGATGAGATTTAGCGATACGTGTTCGCGAGGTATAGTACAGTCATCGTTATGTTAGACCTACGAGGAATGGGGCAGAAGTCCAAAGACTTGTCGACGACCTGTGCTAGCTAATGCGTTGGTCTGGTCCAGTTTTTCAGTTCTACACGGGCTGGACGAGCAGACAGTAGGCAGAAGATTAGGAAGTCTATTATGGTATTTTTCTGTTCAGGTACTCACCTGCCTCGTCTAAGGACAGCGTCAAAATCTCCACCGTCCCATGGAAAGCGCATAAAATTCTGTGAATTATGCAGCGCTTACAAAATCCACAACATTTTCTACCGTGGTCGGTAATGTTAAATTTTCGGTGTAGTGGAATCACACACAATCATTTCTAGAAATGTGTCACGTTTCCGTATTCAATAAAAAGTCTGTATCCTATAGTTCAACAGGTGCTAATTACCCCATGTTACCTTCTTTGCGGACGCTCGTGCTTTCTCACAATTGTTAGTTCTACGTTCGTTCAACAATGAACTCTGTGACCATGTTTGCTATTTGGCTGCACCATTTGGAAGATTTAGCCCGCCAGTGATTCACTGTTCCCCGGGGAGCGCCTGACTGTGTATATTAATCTGTATTACCAGCTACAGAATATATCTGCCAGCAGACTTAAATCCAAGAAACCAGGGTGGCCAACGCAAGATACGCCTGCTATGTACTCTGAGGTGACAAAAGTCATGGGACGCCTCCTAAAATCGTGTAGCCCGGCATTGTGCATCTAGACGTGGCATGGGTTCAACAACTCGTTGGAAGTCCCCTGCGTAAATACTGTGCCTTGCAGCCTCTACAATCGCCCATAATTGCGAAGTGTTGCCGTTGTAGGATTTTGTGCACGAACTGACTTATCGGTTATGTCTCATAAATGTTCGATGGAATTTACGTCGGGTGGACAAACCATTCGCTCGAAATGTCCAGGATGATTTAAATCACTGACGAATAATTATGGCCCGGTGACATGGTGCAGTGTCATCCTTAAAAATTTCAAAATTGATTAGGAACTCGAAATCCATGAACGGCTGCTAATGGTCTCCAAGTAGCCGAACAATCAGGGAACCCATTCCATGTAAACACAGCGCAGACCACTACGGAGCCGACACCAGCTTGCACAGTGCATCCTGAAAACTTGGGTCCATGGTTTCGTGACACCTGCGCCATGCTCGAGCCCTACCATCAGCTCTTACCAACTGAAATTGTGACTCAGCTCACCAAGCCACGGTTTGCCAGTCGTTTAGGGTCCAACCGATATGGTCACGAGCCCAAGAAGGGTACAGCAGGTGATATCGTGCTGTTAGCAAGGGCACTCGCGCGGCTGTCTGCTGCCATAGCTCATAAACGCCAAATTTCGTACGTTTGTCGTACGTCCCTCGTTGATTTCTACAGCATTCTTCACGCAGTATTTTTTGCCTCTTACCACTGGACGAATGGAAAAACTGATAAAAGCCGACCTCGGGGAAGATCAGTGAGGATTCCATAGAAATGTTGGAACCCGGGAGGCAATACTGACCCTACGACTTACATTAGAAAATAGATTAATGAAAGGCATACCTACGTTTCTACTTTGGTAGACTTAGAGAAAGCTTTTGACTATGTTGACTGGAATACTCTCTTCCAAATTATGAAGGTGGCAGGCGTGAAATACAGGGAGCGAAAGGCTATTTACAATTTCTATAGAAACCAGATGGCGGGTATAAGAGTCGAGGAGCATGAAAGGAGAGCAGTGGTTGGGAAGGGAGTGAGACAGGATTGTAGCCTATCCCCGACGTTATTTAATCTTTATATTGAGCAAGTAGTAATGAAAACAAAATCGGAGTAGGAATTAAGATCCATGGAAAAGAAATAATAACTTCGCCGATGACATTGTAATTCTGTCCGAGACAGCAAAGGACATAGAAGAGCAGCTGAACGGACTGGATAGTGTCTTGAAAGGAGGATATATGTTGAACACCAACAAAAGCAAAACGAGGATAATGGAATGTAGTCAAATTAAATCGGATGATGCTGAGGGAATTAGATTAGAAAATGAGACACTTTAAGTAGTAAATGAGTTTAGCTATTTGGGGAGCAAAATAACTAATGATGGTCGAAATAGAGAGGATATAAAATGTAGGCTGGCAACGGCAAGGAAAGCGTTTCTGAAGAAGAGAAATTTGATAACGTCGTGTATAGATTTAAGTGTCAGGAAGTCGTTTCTGAAAGAATTTGTATGGAGTGTAGCCATGTATGGAAGTGAAACGTGGACGATAAATAGTTTAGACAAGAAGAGAATAGAAGCTTCCTAAATGTGATGCTACAGAAGAATGCTGAAGATTAGATAGGTAGATCACATAACTAATGTGGAGGTATTGAATAGAACTGGGGAGAAGAGAAATTTGTGGCGCAACTTAACTAGAAGAAGGGATCGGTTGGTAGGACATGTTCTGAGGCATCAAGGATCACCAGTTTAGTATTGGAGGGCAGCGTGGAGGGTAAAAATCGTAGAGGCAGACCATGACATGAAGACATTGAACTCATTCACAAGGACGTAGGATGCAGTAGGTACTGGGAGATGAAGAAGTTTGCACAGGATAGATTAGCATGGAGAGCTGCATCAAACCAATCTCTGGACCGAAGACCACAGCAACAACAACAACAGCAACAACACTGACAACTGTACGCAAACGTCACTGCTCTCGATCGTTGAGAGTAGGCCGTCTGCTACTGCGTTGCCCATGGTGAGAAGTAATACGTGGAACGTGATATTTTCGGCCCACTCTTGCCTCTGCGGATCTCGGAACACTGAATTTCCTAACGTTTTCCGAAATGGAATGTCTCATGTGTCTAGCTCCAAATGGCATTCAACATTCAGAATCTGTTAATTCCCGACGTGCAGCCAAAATCACGTCCGAAACTTTTCACCTGAATCATCTGAGTACCAGTGGCGGTTCCACCGGTGCACTGCCCTTTTATACTTTGTGTACTTGATACTACTGTCATCTGTATATTTGTATCTAGCTATCCAACGACTTTTGTCACCTCATTGTATGATGTGTGCCGGGCCGGTTTAAAGCACGAACAACGCGAGCCTTCGCTAGGGGCGCCAAACTGAGAGGAGTGCCAGATGATCCACAACTGTAAAAATTCTGTGCAGGACATATCACAATTAATAGCGGTCGCTTGGGGCAACAAGGTTAGACCGGTGCCAGGGGCACTCTAGTGCAAGATTTGTGAACAGAGAGTTTGACAATTATCAGCGAAAGCTGTCACGGATGAAAGTGTACCACGGTGAAGGAAGGAGAGAGAAGGCGATTGAGTGGAAACATATTCTCGAACCGGCCCTGGAAGTGTCAAGAATGGAGATGGTTGAAATGGCTCTGAGCGCTATGGGACTTAACATCTGAGGTCATCAGTCCCCTAGAACTTAGAACTACTTAAACCTAACGAACCTAGGGACATCACACACATCCCTGGCCGAGGCAGGATTTGAATCTGCGACCGTAGCAGCCGCGTGGTTCCAGACTGGAGCAAAATGGTTCAAATGGCTCTGAGCACTATGGGACTTAACATCTATGGTCATCAGTCCCCTAGAACTTAGAACTACTTAAACCTAACTAACCTAAGGACAGCACACAACACCCAGCCATCACGAGGCAGAGAAAATCCCTGACCCCGCCGGGAATCGAACCCGGGAACCCGGGCGTGGGAAGCGAGAACGCTACCGCACGACCACGAGATGCGGGCAGACTGGAGCACCTAGAACCGCTCGACCAGGAATGGAGATATTTGCCAGAAGTTTCCTCTACGAAATTCTCGTTTATTACTGATCGCACAAAACATGTAAATGGATTTGGTTTTTGCTGGAAACTGTGGACAGCTCTGAATAGATTCCGTGCAGGGCGAGGAATGTGTGATGCCTTCGTGTATGACTGGGAGGTCGAGGATGTCCTGACATGTAAGTGTGGGATCTTTGGGCAAACTACGCTCCACCTGAGTGAAAAGTGTCCATTAGAAAATAAAATTCAAATGGCTGTAAGCGCTATGGGGCTTAACATATGAGGTCGTCAGTCCCCTAGACTTAGAACTACGTAAACCTAAGTAACCTAAGGACAGCACACATATCCATGCCCGAGGCAGGATTCGAACCTGCGACCGTAATGGTCGCGCGGTTCCAGACTGTAGCGCCTAGAACCGGTCGGCCACCCCGGCCAGCTGTCTATTACAAAAATTTCCTCGTGGACTCAATGAAATGCGTTTGGTAACACGTAGATTTGTGGTATGGTTCAGAGACCTAGGTATTCAGCAATTAAGTTTTCGAATGTTTGTTTTCTACATTACGTCTATTTCTGCACTATGTACTTTTATGTATGTTTAACCATTTATATAAGAATGTAACTTGACCACGTAACCTATACGAATAACAATAATGAATCTTGTACGGAAATGATAAATTCAGTACATTCGATCGAAGTTTCTCATAATTAGAGAAGGGGAGGAGGACCTGTATTTCGTTTGAAGAAACTTCCAAGGGCCAAGATCGCTTTCAATACTATTTACTCCTAATGATCGGCTTCAGCTGTTAAGACTGTTATACCTGATCTTCAAAAAAAGTTTTCTTCTTACTGTCATACTGGAACAGGACGTAGAAAAACAATTTTTTTTTTGAAGATCGGAAGATTAATTGTTGAATCAGATCATCTGGAAGAAATAGTATTAAATGCGATCTTGGCTATTAAAGGTTTTCCCTTTTTGCTTCAGAGGGCTTATTATGTTATTGTCCTCCTGCTTAGGTGGGTGGTAACGTGCTCGCCTCCAATGCAAGCTGGCCCGGGTACGATTCCTGGGCGGGTTCTAGACTTTCTCCGCTCGGGGACTGGGTGTTGTGTTGTCCTGATTATCACTTCATCGTCATCGCTGTCGCGCAAGTCGCCCAATGTGGTGTCGCTGAAATAAGACTTGCACTTGGCTGTCGAACTTCCCCGGATGGGGCCTCCCGGCTAACGATGCCATATGCTCATCATGAACTTGCTATTGTTTTTGTGGTCGTTAGTTCTCCAACTGGTTGGATGTGGCCCAATATGACCTCCTTTTCTGTGCGATACCTCTTCATCTAAGAGGTTATCATGTTGGTGGGCGGTGGCGGTGAATGGAGGAGCAGTTACGAACTCTACCCACGTCAACTCGTCGAGTTCGTAACACCTGCTCCGTTCACTGCCACCGTCTACCAACGTGGTATGAAGTCTAAAGGTGGTCAGTAACTGACCGAAACCGGCAACCACAAATATAAGGTTTCTGGCGGTCGAGACTGTTGATGTTCATTTTAAGCTATTAAGAAGAACTTCCGCCTTTCTCCACGGGAAATGTTCTCAAAAATTACTAAATCTTTCTACATCCACATAATACTCTCAATGCACTATTACGTGCCTGGTAAAAGAGTTCAACGAACCACATTTAAGCTACTTCTTTACTGTTCTACTCTCAAACAGCGGGCTGGAAAAACTAACACAAAAAATTTACCAAGCGAACTCTGATTTCTCTTATTTTATTGTAATTACTATTTCTTCCTAAGTAGGGGGGCGCTAGCAAAATTTTTCACATTCTGAGGAGAAATTTGTCGATTGAAATTTCATGAGAAGCTCCCACGGCGGCGTGAAACACATTCGGTTTGATGACTGCCACCCCAATTCGTATATCATATCAGTGGCAGTCGCTCCGTCATTTCACGATAATACAGAACGAGCTGCCCTTCTTTGAACTTTTTCGGTGTCCTCCTTCAATCCCCAACCGTAGTGTAAGCAGTCTTTTTAGTAGACCTGTTACATAAACTAAGCGTTCTGGCAATAAATCGCAGTCTTTGGTTTGCCTTCCCCGCAACATTATCTATGGAATGGTTCCAGTTTAAGTTATTTGTAATTGTAATCCTTAAATATTTAGTTGCGTTTACAGCTTTTAGCTTTGCGTGATTTATTGTGTAACTGAAATTTAGCGGGTTCCTTTTAAACTCATGTGGATCACTTCACACATTTCTTGATTTAGTCAGTTGTCACTTTTACACTATGTACATACCTTGTCTAAATCCTTTTGCAATTCATTTCAGTAATCTGATGACATTACAAGAAGATAAGTGATAGCATCATCTGCAAGAACTCTTCGAGGTCATCCAAGATTGTGTCTTAAATCGTTTATGTAGATCAGGAATAATAGATTGTCTAAAACACTTCCTCGGGGAACGCCAGATATTACTTCTGTGTTACTCAATGACTTTCCGTCAGATCTGATGAACTGTGACATTTCTGACAGAAAATTACGGATCTAGTCACACAGCTGAGATGATACTCCACAAGCATGCAGTTTAATTAGAAGTCACTTGCGAGGAACGGTATCAAAGACCTTCTGGAAATCTAATAATATGGAATCAGTTTGACGTCCGCTATCGATGGCACTTATTATTTCGTGAGAAGAAAGATCTAATTGTATGTCACAAGAGCGATATTTTTCAAACTGAGTTTGCTATTTGTCAACAAATCATATTCTTCGAGGTAATTCATAATGTTTGAACACAGAATACGTTCCAAAATCCCACTGTAAATCGACGTTAGGTACATCCGTCTGTAATTCAGCGCATTACTCCTGTTTCCTTTCTTCGGTCCTGGTGCGATTTGTGCTACTTTCTAGTCTTTGTGGATCGGTATTTCGAAAAGCGAGCTGTTGTATACGATTTCTAAGTATGGATCCATCGTATCAGCTTACACTCAAAAGGAACCTGATTGGTACACAATTTGAACCAGAGGCATTGCCTTTCTTTTTTTAAGCTGCTTCGATACATCGAGGTTGTCTACTTGTAAGTCACACATGTTACCAGTTGTTCTTGGTTCGAATTTACTTCGTCTTCTTTTGTGAAGTAATTTCGGAGAACCGTGTTTAATAACTCTGATTTAGTGCCACAGTCATCAATAATATCACCATTGATATCGCGCTTTGAAGGAATTGATTGAGTCTTGTCAGTGTATTTACAAAGGACCAGAATCTGTTTGGATTTCCAGCCATATTTCAAGACAGAAATTCGTATTAATACTCCTTATTTGCAACCAGAAACACACCTCTCATACAGCAACCATAAAATGAACAATTTATCTGATATAATGAAAGTAACATTAACGTCATTTCTGCTGTTAAAATAACATGTCAAATGATTTAGATTAGGTGCACACTTCGTAACATTTATAGAAGCAAGTCGAGCTGCGTTGTCTGACACTCTGTTACTTAGTATGTCTTTAATTTTATTCTATTCAGAAAATAAACACTCACGGGCATAGACAGACGAAAATATGGTCAAGATATCAAACGCCTACATCTTAGACAGCTGTATTTGTCTGGAATTGAATTCAACATTTCCATAATTATGATGTCGGCATTTTTTCTCATATTGCCGTATGGTCTTTCTAATTCGTTTGCTTCTGTTTCCTTTCTTGTTTCGATAAATTTTTGGGTCCATATTGAAGCAGATCGCAAATCAATCAGCTGCATTTCAGATTCTTTAGTTTCCAGCTAATCAAATCCAGGCAGGTTTTATTTATCCATAGAAGTCACATAATAAATTTTAGTGTTTCATACAAATCAAGTGAGAAAATCAGGATGAAAATTCTTCAACTGATGGGTGTATTATCGAAGGAAGTTCCTCAGTGACATTTTCTTAGTCGGAAGTTTCGTGGAAATCGAAACCACTGATAGATTTTTACAAAGTTGAGAAATACTTGTAGTTTTTGGAAATAATATCGTTGTTAAAAACTTTCAGTGAGCACCAAAAGCGTTAATAAAATCTATCACAGCAGTAACCGTTTTGTTTGTTCCTAGAACTGTTACGTCCAATCATTGAAATGCTGGCAGATGTCCCTAAAAATAATCAGTTTTGTAAGCGGCGTAACATTCCCACTTTTCTTAAAAATAAAACTCTCTGATTCCTTTCAATAAATCTTTGACCTGCATCTCCGCGGCTCAACCAGCGATCATTATTATACATGAGTAAAACCATTGTACACCTGGCTTTACACGTAAGGATCACTATTTTTGTGACTACGGCCATTAAATTATCAAGGGATAATGGAATGGAAATCATGAATAGAATGTACGATGTATGCTTCAAATAAACCACTAAAACCATTATTTTTCCACCATATTGGGAACATCATCAGCGGCTATCGAAACAACTTTACTTAAATCTATATTTTTTTTAGTCAGCGAATTTTTAACACTCGTACAATTAAATTTGCCCTTAGTAATTGGTAGCATCGATATTATCGCAATAAATTTTTCTTTCATGTCATTTAGAACACATCATCGAGGAAACACAGCGAAACTGGCAGATGTAGTTGCGTCTGTACTTTTGCCGAGGCACAGCTAAATATAAGAATTGCGGCTTGATTTCATTGTTTCTTTGTTCTCGTACATTTTCGCCAGTTTAGGATGCTCCGTTTTACTGTGTATCCTTACAAAATTTTGAGAAATTCGTGGGCCATATCCTTCGAAACAGTTCTCCGACAGTTTACAATGTCGATCAATGACATCTGCAGCCTAGAAACTAGCGGCATTGGTATGACAGTCTTTGCTAACGTACTTAATCATGATGTCACCGTCTATTGCAGTCGTTAATAGCACATGCAGTGAATTCATTTGGCTCTCGTTCGTTTTATTGACAAAGAGATTTGTGATTTATATCGTAGTGCCACTTTACAGACGAAGTTCTACGTTCCACAATCTCACGCTGTGAAATGTCTTCAGCTCGTGGTCTAGTGACTAGAGTTTCTGCCTCTGGATCATGGGGTTCCGGGTTCGAATTCCGGCTGGGTTAGGGATTTCCTCTTCCCGGGGACAGGGTGTTTGTGGTTTTGTCACAGTCATTCGTGATCGTGGAATGACTGGACTGTGTAAAAGAAATTGGACTATGTTAAAATTGGGCCTTTGTACGGGAGCTGATGACCACACAGTTGAGTGCCCCACACACCAATCATCGTCACCATCATCGCCTTACTGCCATTATTAATCATACCACATTTCTCAGTCCACCAAGTCCGAAAATCTGTGTTGCACTTGTCCTGCACTTTTTATCTTTTCTCCAGACCAGCCATGTTGAGTAACACAAGTTTAAAAGTGATGCTAATTTTATGTAATTGCAGTACACAACATAAGTGTCAAACAGCGAGGCGAATACTGTTTCGATGCGATAAGTTGGCAGTACCGTACGATACTGTCGGTGTAGGTCGGAAGTCGTCGTTGTATCAGCGTGGCATCTGCTTTTCCTACAATTCCTTTAATGTGATTATTCCGTTTTATGTCATCTCAGAAGGTTACTCCATGCTAGGTGCTCCTACTGGTGGCCTAATTAAAGCACAATGTTGTACATTTACTTAGTTGCACGCTCAACTGGCAGGTGTTCCCGCATTTTTCTGCCGGTGCAGTCATCCTATTGACAATGGCAGCAAACAACCTCACTGAGCTTCTAACGTTATCCGCGGATTACTTCCGAAGTTACTGTACATCTGCTGATATCGTCCTTTTAAGAAAATAGCTTTGAGTTCTGCCTGCTGGGAAGACCTGACACAAATGTTGTCCTATACTTTATATACTTGTACTTTGTGTACTAGACGAACATGGGGAATGGCTACCGAATTTTTGCGGAACATGCCGCCAGCAGACCTCTTTTGTACACCAGTTCAGGGATCTAATGGTCGATCAGAAATTTGTAACATCTCTTCGTTTTTATAGAGGAGATTACTTCATAATAAGCGAGTTTAAACATATTCCATAATTGTACAATAGACCTTCCGCCATATAAGCCTGTAATTATTTGCATATGACGAATACCGTTCTTGAAAAAGGGGAGTAAATGCGTATCTTTTCGATCAGCTTACCACCCTTCGGCGCTCCAGCGACTGAACGATAACTTGCAATTAGAATGGGAATAAGCTCTTGCGGGTAACCTATGTAGAACCCCCCAAGATATTTCATCCGAGCGAGATGCAATTTCACTGACTGGTGCTAGATTTGCGAAGTCATATATCTACCAGCTAGGCGTTCGTAAGTTGGTAGAAAGTAGGACCCGTATGTACATCACTATACTCTCTGTCATCTTCCATGCGTGACCTAGTAAGACCACTGAGCGACTGAATAGAAGGCTACTGACCAAACTTGACACCGACACTTCTTAGTTGAAATGGTTAAAATGGCTCTGAGCACTATGGGACTTAGCATCTGAGGTCATCAGTCCCCTAGAACTTAGAACTACTTAAACCTCACTAACCTAAGGACATCACACACATCCATTCCCGAGGCAGGATTCTAACCTGCGACCGCAGCAGTCGCGCGGTTCCGCACTGAAGCGCCTACAGCCGCTAGGCCACCGCGGCCGACACACTTCTTAGTATTTTAAGCTAGATCGGCTGGCAAGGCTATGCTTTCGAGTTTTTCAATTACTTTCGCGTTGTTCTCCTTTTGTCTACTTGCAGCTGTTGCTTTCCAGATATGCTGTGGATTTGCCTATATGTTCGATGAAACACTGACATAGCAACTTTCTAAAATTGGTGTTAAATCGCGCCTCACAAACGGAGCAACAAAGTAACGTGTTGGTCCACCTCTGGTCGTTATGTGAGCAATTATTCGGCTTGGCATTGTTTCATAGAGTTGTTGACAGTCCTCCTTCGACATATGGTGCCAAATCATGTCCAATGGCACCTTAAATTGTGAATTTTCTGAGATTTTCTCAGAGGGGGGAGATCCGGCGACCCTGCTGGCCAAGGTAGTGTTTGGCACGCACGAAGACAAGCAGTAGAAATTCTGTGTGCGGGCAGACGTTATCCAGCTGAAATGTAAACCCATGACGGATTGCCATGAAAGGCAACAAAACGGGCATAGAATATTGTTGACGGACCACAGTCCTGTAAGTGTGCTGTGGATGCCAAACAAAGAGGTCCTGCTATGAAATAAAATGGCACCCGAGACCATTTCACCTAGCTGTTGGGCTATATGGCGGCGACAGTCATGTTGGTATCACATCGCTATCCAGAATGTCTTCAGAAATGTCTTCGGCCTTGAGTCTCATTGACTAGAATAGAATTGTGAATTTTATAATTTTCCCGGCGAATTGACTGTTCAAACAAATTTCGGGCTTGCAGCCGGTCATCGTTCAATACTTCGCACGATATGTCAACTGCGCACCTGCTAGTCATCTTCAGGTGAGCCGTCGCAGACTGGCGAAAACGTCCTCCGTTCCGCAATATGTAGCGTACTGTAACTATTCTGCGCATGCGTCGAAAACTTGATAGTTGAACCACACTGTCCGCCGGCAGCGCCATCGCTGGTGGAATAGCGGAACTCAGTCGCGCTCTGCGTTGCTGTTTGCCACGGCCGTCGACGCACTCTGTCGTCTTCGATTTGAGCAAATCGTGGAGATGATGGGATTCCATGCACTGTCCAGCTGGTAGCCGCTGTCACGGTTTAACAGATTTTCCGCCAGTAGTATTTCTACGGATTCTTTAATAATGGAGTCCCAGAAAGACATTGCTGTGGACAAAATCATTGTTTTCTCATACTCCGTTGAATGTCCAGCAGAAATACAATGTTCAGCAATAGCGGACTTGCTTGGCTGCAAAAGGCGGGTGTAACGTTCATGTTCAGTGCAGCGTTCTTTCACGGTGCGTGTGGTTTGACCTATGTAAGCCATACCACATTGGCACGGTATCTTGTAAATTACGGCCTTTCGTAGTAACAGATTGTCCTTAACTGATCCTACAAGGTCCGCAGTCTTCGATGGTGGGCGGAAAACAACTTTTACCTGAAATTTTTGCAGGATTCTTGCTATTTTAAACGAAGTGTTGCCAACGAAAGGATGAAAAGCTAAAGATTGTTCCGGCATGTTCTCCTCTTTGTTCACTTCCTGCTTCTTAGTTTTAACTGTTAGTGCCCTGTTAATCTGCCGGATGGAATACCCATTTTCGCTGAATAGAGAAAGATGGGTGTTTGCTTTTCTCGGATGTCCTGGTTCGAAGGAAGAATGATGGTTCTCTAGGTCATTCAGTTTACCGGAAACCCACTCATACTGATTTGTACCTGCAAGCATCGAGTTGCCATCACCCATCGCAAACCATGAGTTTGTTTAAAACACTTGTTCATAGAGCTCATACTGTCTCAGATCTAGATAGCTTACGTCAAGAACTCGCCCATCCAAAGACAGTATTCAGCAAAAATGGCTTACATAGGTCAAACCACACGCACCGTGAAAGAACGCTGCACTGAACATGAACGTTACACCCGCCTTTTGCAGCCAAGCAAGTCCGCTATTGCTGAACATTGTATTTCTGCTGGACATTCAACGGAGTATGAGAAAACAATGATTTTGTCCACAGCAATGTCTTTCTGGGACTCCATTATTAAAGAATCCGTAGAAATACTACTGGCGGAAAATCTGTTAAACCGTGACAGCGGCTACCAGCTGGACAGTGCATGGAATCCCATCATCTCCACGATTTGCTCAAATCGAACACGACAGAGTGCGTCGAGAGCCGTGGCAAACAGCAACGCAGAGCGCGACTGAGTTCCGCTATTCCACCAGCGATGGCGCTGCCGGCGGACAGTGTGGTTCGACTATCAAGTTTTCGACGCATGCGCAGAATAGTTACAGTACGCTATATATTGCGGAACGGAGGACGTTTTCGCTTCCGTCGCCTTACCGGAACTAAACCCTCCCCCTACTATCCTCTTCTCCATGATGATCACCCCTTCCCTGGCTCCCTTAGTGAGGCCAAACACTTTGCCTCTTGCCTCTCCGATGTCTTTTCCATTCCCGATGATCCCCAGTTCCATTACTCCCTCTTCCCGGATGTCCGCGATCGAACTGACACATCTGTCCCTCCCCTCGCTCCTGGTTTCCAGTACTTGGACAACATTGCACACACGGAACTCAGTGCCCCTATCACTGCACGGGATCTCATTGCTACACTCCGCACGAAACGCAACACCGCTCCTGGTCACGACCGTGTCACCTACCACCACCTTCGTGAAACTCCTGTCTCTTTCCTCTCCACCCTGTACAGGCTCTACAATGTAGTCCTGTCCACCGGTTACTACCCCGACCTGTGGAAAACCTCCCGTACCCTAATGTTCCTTAAACCTGGCAAACCGCCGTCCGCCGTCTCCTCCTACCGTCCGATCAGCCTTACCTCGGTCTTCAGCAAGGTCCTGTGATCTATCCTCACCCGACGCATCCACCAGCATGTCCACCAGCACCGCCTCCTTCCCGTTACCCAGTGTGGCTTTCGGCCGTCCTTCTCTTCCGACGACCTTCTCCTTCACCTCACTCATCTCCTTTCCGACCAGCTTAATTCCCGTCGCTCCGCAATCTTCCTCTCCCTGGACCTCGAACGAGCTTATGACCGCGTATGGCATTCCGGTCTCCTCTTCCAGCTCCATACCTTCGCCCTTCCCATTAGCTACGCCCGTCTGATTGGCTCCTTTCTCTCCCGCCGTCCTTCCTATGTCACCATCCATAACACAGATTCCTACACATTTTTCCCCTCCGCCAGTGTGCCCCAAGGCTACGTCCTCTCCCCCCCCCCCTTCTGTACCTTTTGTACACGGCGGACATGCCGCCGCCGTCACCCCCTGTCCACCTTCTCCAGTTCGCCGATGACACCGCCTTCCTTGCCCTTGCCCCCACCCTGCAGCGCTCCCAACACCTTCTCCAATCCCATCTAGACCGGTTCAGCACTTGGTGCAACCAGTGGTTGCTCAAGGTCAATCCCTCCAAAACCCAGGCGACCATTGTAGGCAAAACCACCCCTTCCTTCCGCCTCCTTGATTTCTATCTCACCATCTATGGCCGTCCTATCGCCGTCACTCCCACCCTTAAGTACCTTGGCGTCACCCTCGTCCGTCGCCTCTCCTGGACTCCCCATCTCCGTACAATCCAAGCCAAGGCACGCTCCCGACTCCATCTGCTCAAGCTCCTTTCCGGGCGTACGTGGGGTCTGGACCCCTCCACCATCCTCTACACCTATAAATTCCTCATCCGCCCTATCCTTTGTTACGCCCATCCGGCCTGGATCTCCGCCCCCCTACCTTTTATAAATCCCTCTAAATCCTTGAACGCCATGCTCTCCGCCTCGCCTATCACAGCCGTCTCCCCTCCCCCACGCAGATCCTGTACGATCTCATCCCCTTCCCCCACCTCCTTCTTTTCCTTGAAAGGATACGGATCCTGTACACCTCCCGCAAACTCGATCCTCCTCATCCGCTTGTCTCACCCATCCTCTCCCACCCCCGACCGCTGCCGCACCTGTATTCGCACGTCCCACCCGGTCTCCATCTCTCCACCCTACTTACCCTCTCCCAAAGTGGCTTCCGCCAGATTCCCCTCCCTGATGGTGTCCTCCTGCCCTCCATCTACCCCTCCTATCAACTTTGATCCTCCCCCCCACTTCCTGTGTCCTTTCCTATAGGCACCCTCCCTCCCTTCCTTTTCCTTTTCCCCCATCCCCTCCCTCCACCCCTCTTCCCCCGGGCTTCCCCTCCCCCTTCCCCCTGTCTCCCCTGCCCATGGTAACTGCTTTCTCCTCTCCCTCCCTCCCCCACTCCTCCTCTCTTGGCAGGTCCCCGGACTCTTACACGGTTAGTGAACATTCGCGCGCCGGAGGTCAACACCTCGTGTTCTGTGTGTGCCCTCGTTTTGTGCTTAAGTGGTTCAGTGTTATTCGTTTTGTGCACCTACGTTCACGTGTGACAATTTTAGTTTCTGTCTGTGTCCAAGTGTCTGAACAATTTTATCTTGCACTCTACGCCCGTGAATGGCACCTTGTATTTTAAAATGTGTTGTCTCCGTTTATATGTCCACCATGTTTATTCTCTAAATGTCTTCATTTGTATATCTGTATTTCTCTGCGGCCAAAGAGCGGCGTCGTATGCTGCTGCAGGCCTGCCTGTACTACAGGTTTCAAAATAACAATAAAGAAAAAAAAAAGACGTTTTCGCCAGTCTGCGACGGCTCACCTGAAGATGACTGGCAGGTGCCCAGTTGAAATATCGTGCGAAGTATTGAACGACGACCGGCTGAAAGCCCGAAATTTGTTTGAATAGAATAGAATTGTCTTCAGTGGTGAGTCTCGTTGCCAAATGAGCCCCGATGATCAGCGAAGACTTGTTGGAGATGCCACAGACTGTGGTGGGATACCATCCTGAGTGTCGCCTCCAATATCTGCCTCACGACCAGGAGTGATGATCTGCGGTGCCATTTCTTTTTATAGCACGACCCCCTTTGGATGTCATCTTGCGGTACAGCGGTCGTCTGTGGTATTCTACGCCCCGTTTTGTTACCCTTCATGGCAATCCGTCATCGGTTTACATTTCAACAGGATAATGCCCGACCGCACATCTCGAGTCTTTATACTGCTTGTCGTCGTGGTTGCCAAACTCTACCTTCTGCACCAAGGTCACCGGATTTCTTCAAACTTCAGAACGTTTGAACCATTATGGGCAGGACCCTACTACCATCTCGGGCGTTTGACGATGTAATGCCCCGTCGGACAAAGTTTGGCATGGTATCCCTCAGGTACGTTTACGTTTACATCACGTCTCCGATGTCGGCCCTAATCAGATAAGTCCTTTGAGGTACGCCTTTGATTTTTCTTTCGTGGAGTGTACATGCATGAAGTGGAGGTCTCATTGACCAATATACCCTCCCACTCCGCTCGTCGGGACATGGCAAGAAGATCGGCCATTAGCCTAATGGGCTAGGAAACCCTAGTTGGCTCATATGTATTATCAAGAAGATGTGTAAGGCAACACATAGAAGTAAGTCCCATGAACCACAGTTGACTTTCGAGCTGTCAGCTTGCAGGATGTTACCTGGTCGTTAAGGAAATCGCTTTAAAGGCTGTCCGCTTGACCCGAGGAATTTTTTTGGGTACAGCACAAGGAAAAGTATATAGTTTGTCAAATACCGTCGACACATACGAAGGACATCAGAAATAAGATGCTATCGTGGCGGCGACCATGTAACTTTTCTTGGATGCTGCACTACACATCAAAGCGACACTGAGAAGGTACACTGTTTCTAAAACTGTCTTCAAGTCACAGGAAGCCACGATTGAAAGGTTCTACGAAAAGTTCAGTTCCTCAATGATAGAGATCCGCTCCTTAGTCCGAAATCTTATAACACTAGAGTGCTTATGTCACTCTTCCCTAGCAACCGAACCTTTAGTCCGGTCACAGGAAAAGCCACGTATGACACCACCTTGCCTTGTATGCTGCACAAGCGTACTGTGAAACAAACTAACGTTACACTCTGAGAGGATTTCGAATTTTGACCGCGTGTGTGTGTGTCTAATGGGTAAAGGTAGCAAACTACAATTTAGAGTATGATGAAATTAATAGAAAAACTCAGCGAACTTTAAACTTGAGAGTTAATGAAAGTGGTAAAAATCATATGTGAAAGAGAAAAAATTGAAGGGTCGCCAGCCCAATTAGGCACAATAATTTGGAAATATATATCTAAGAAAATAGAACATTGGTTATTAAAATTACTTTCGTTGATATTTCCCTTTGAATAGCGCACAGGATAGAAACTGACACAGGGCACTCTGAGCTGTGTGAATCAGCAGTTATCAATAACGCACACACCAGTAATTATGGAAAGCAAATTTGCACCATACTAATATTAATAATAGCTACGCTCAAGATCATTACTTAAATCAGTACCGAAATGTTACAGCATGAAGTGCAGAAGTAAATTTGGACACGAGTAGCTCCAGTCTTAACTGACATGGAAAAAAGAAACACAAATATATATAAATAATATCGTAAATACACTGCTTATACTCCTCTACACATAGCAGTTTTCCTTAGCAGCAGTAATAGTCCAATTACCTTTCTAAAATGTGGTGAATATGATGGGGACTCATAAACTAGTGTAGTGTCACTAGTCAAGCTCTATGATTATTTCAGTAAAAAAGGCTAATTGAAACAAAGCTAATCTTTCACTTCACATCGAGTAGTTTATAATTCACTTAGCAACACACAAAATAGAAATCAACATTGAGCTTAATTAACTTCGAAAAAGGAATCATTCATCATAGAAGCCAAACCCACATTGCTTTCAAAATGAGTTTAGCTTAATGGCCTTTATTATCACCTGTGAAGCAGGTATTTTGGACAATAACATTTACACAATCTGCCACTACATTCCTGCAAAACTATACTTTTCAGTAAACAAAGAGTACTTCAGCAAAATACTATCTAACTTCAATTTTGTGGTTTTAACTTTAACTTTTACTACTCCTTTTACATTTGACAACAAAATCACTTTGAAACACTTGACTGCAAAAATCGTTCATTTTAAACAGGATACTCACTTAGGTGAAGACACTGCATTGGTTTATGGTCAGGATAGAAAATATGGTTCCAGATACAAATTTATAACATTTGGATTATTATTAAAACCACACACACAAAGTAACTGGTCCTCGCATGTATGTAAAGCTGCTTGTATGAAGTTAGCAAAGCAGTGGCGAAATTTTGGTGGCAAGTGACATGGTGGCTAACTGTACTCACGGCTCTTGATGTTCGAGTGCTCTATAAAATCTCTTCTTGGCGTCGGATTTTCAACATATTAGAGCCATTTATTCTTACCGAGAATACCAAATAATAGCCAGATCCACATGAGAGGCAAAATTCCTTTGCAAAGCAGATTCCGATTGCCTCTCTTGGCACAGTCAAAGTGTACCGTGCTATAACCAGACACATACTGAATACCGTTCACACCAAGGAGCCGCCCAGTTCGACCGCCAAAGCCACCTTTTACATCGCGCCATGCCACTTCCGTTGCGGAGGGACTTCCCTATGTCTTTTATATATTACAAACACAAGTGCCCTAAGCATGAACCAGCTTTCAAAAAACATTGTATTTTTTATAAACATACACTTCTCATAATAATTTATAATTTTAACAAATCATTTTTCTTGTTTCATATATACATTACAAAACTCTAAATTTTTGTTTCACAAATCAATGGCTTTAAATGACAAAGAATACACACACCATTACTGCAGATACACAGTTACATAATATAAATCTACTTCTAATCAGTATAAGTGTTACAAGTCATTCGAAACCCCTGTACGAATGTCCTCAGTATTGGAAAATCTCTGTCCCCCGAGAAACTCTTTCATCTTGTTAAAAAATGTGTTACAAGACCTGGATCTCTCGATCAGGATCATTCACATCTGTGGGCCCGTGGTCAAATTGTTGGTACGATTAACACCACTGGATGCGACACTGCGTTTGGTCCACATATAGCTAGAATTTAAAGTTGAATCTATGTGGATTTTAGACGTTTTTTATTTTTGTTTGCACGCCATTTCAGTCACACACTACGATGTAACTATTCTTCCTATGAAGAATAACGTTGAACTATGTGCAGCCTCCCTCTGTCAATATCGTGCCTGACAATAGGGTTTTGCATCTGCTTAGAAAGTCTGTATTTTATAAGAACTTGCTTTCTGTAATATCTTAGTTCATTACATTAGTATTCGTTTTAAGATCACCGTTTTACGGCACCCGGTATACTAAATATTAAACTGGCAAGCAATATTGAAATTCCCAGCTCTAGAAGTGTTAATTTAAGCTACGTGAAAGGAAATGTTTGCTGAATGGAAGCAGAGTTAATTAACCTTCTGAATCAGATACAAACTGTTTATTTAAGAAGTTCAGTGGGGTATTTCACTTTCTTGTGTTCGATAGCGTCGCATGACATTATGAAGCCTATGAAGTACTCTTAGCAAACCAAAAGAATTTAGTTACGTTACGGTATTACTACACTCCTGGAAATTGAAATAAGAACACCGTGAATTCATTGTCCCAGGAAGGGGAAACTTTATTGACACATTCCTGGGGTCAGATACATCACATGATCACACTGACAGAACCACAGGCACATAGACACAGGCAACAGAGCATGCACAATGTCGGCACTAGTACAGTGTATATCCACCTTTCGCAGCAATGCAGGCTGCTATTCTCCCATGGAGACGATTGTAGAGATGCTGGATGCAGTCCTGTGGAACGGCTTGCCATGCCATTTCCACCTGGCGCCTCAGTTGGACCAGCGTTCGTGCTGGACGTGCAGACCGCGTGAGACGACGCTTCATCCAGTCCCAAACATGCTCAATGGGGGACAGATCCGGAGATCTTGCTGGCCAGGGTAGTTGACTTACACCTTCTAGAGCACGTTGGGTGGCACGGGATACATGCGGACGTGCATTGTCCTGTTGGAACAGCAAGTTCCCTTGCCGGTCTAGGAATGGTAGAACGATGGGTTCGATGACGGTTTGGATGTACCGTGCACTATTCAGTGTCCCATCGACGATCACCAGTGGTGTACGGCCAGTGTAGGAGATCGCTCCCCACACCATGATGCCGGGTGTTGGCCCTGTGTGCCTCGGTCGTATGCAGTCCTGATTGTGGCGCTCACCTGCACGGCGCCAAACACGCACACGACCATCATTGGCACCAAGGCAGAAGCGACTCTCATCGCTGAAGACGACACGTCTCCATTCGTCCCTCCATTCACGCCTGTCGCGACACCACTGGAGGCGGGCTACACGATGTTGGGGCGTGAGCGGAAGACGGCCTAACGGTGTGCGGGACCGTAGCCCAGCTTCATGGAGACGGTTGCGAATGGTCCTCGCCGATACCCCAGGAGCAACAGTGTCCCTAATTTGCTGGGAAGTGGCGGTGCGGTCCCCTACGGCACTGCGTAGGATCCTACGGTCTTGGCGTGCATCCGTGCGTCGCTGCGGTCCGGTCCTAGGTCGACGGGCACGTGCACCTTCCGCCGACCACTGGCGACAACATCGATGTACTGTGGAGACCTCACGCCCCACGTGTTGAGCAATTCGGCCTCCCGCATGCCCACTATACGCCCTCGCTCAAAGTCCGTCAACTGCACATACGGTTCACGTCCACGCTGTCGCGGCATGCTACCAGTGTTAAAGACTGCGATGGAGCTCCGTATGCCACGGCAAACTGGCTGACACTGACGGCGGCGGTGCACAAATGCTGCGCAGCTAGCGCCATTCGACGGCCAACACCGCGGTTCCTGGTGTGTCCGCTGTGCCGTGCGTGTGATCATTGCTTGTACAGCCCTCTCGCAGTGTCCGGAGCAAGTATGGTGGGTCTGACACACCGGTGTCAATGTGTTCTTTTTTCCATTTCCAGGAGTGTATTTGTCACCGCTGTATAATGGAAACACAGCTGTAAGGATGGTTTCTAATAAATTTCTTCCTCAGACAGAGATTGCAGTCTTACTGTTCTACATGGAATCACTCAATCTTCATATAATTCAGCCTTATGTAGTATTTCCCTAACTGTCATAGTGTTCTGCAGCAGCGGCACAGCTATAATCTCAAGAACAAATAGAATTTGCTGTAGCCAAGTATCATAAAAAATGTTCAAAAGGGTGTGTTCCTCCCCTAATTAAATGTAAGGACTGTTTGGTGACACACGTTTCGAACCGTTACTACAGAGACTGTAGTGAGGATTCTGCCACTTTTATCGTCCAAATAATAAAGATCGTTGTATATTCTTTGTGCCGCGCACGAGTTCAAAAGAATGGCATAAGCTGTTGCGTACTGCTTCTGCAGTACCAACTGTTATCAAGACTCTATGCTCGTTCCACGTGAATCACTAGATCACATTGCAAATTGGCTATGCGTTTACAATAAAAATAAAAATGCAGACAATTTGTGGTATGAAACATCATGGAATTGCTATTTATTATTATTATTATTATTATTATTATTATTTCCTGTTCTGAAAATGCTGCGGGATATTTGAAAGGGGGGATGACGTTATCTTAAGTTTAGTTAAACAAACTGGGGCACTAAGAAAATATTTGCTTATTGCCATTAACTGATACATTCTTGCAAAGTGCAGCTCAAGGTAACTTGAAATATAAAGGAAGATAAAAGGCCTCCCTGAGCACCAAAATGTTTGATCCGAATACAAAGGATGATAATATTACTGCTAGATATCTCTGTTTCGTTCCTTGGCCTACTTGTCAAGGCAGACTGTTTCAGGTCTCTCCTCATTTTAGATATCAGTTATTTTCAGCTGGTATTCAGATAAGGGTTACCCGCTTTGACAATGACTGAGAACGGATTTTCGGCCGCTAAATTTTCGTCCAACCAAAGAAATTGTAATATTGATGATTTACTCGACATGCCGTAAAGTGTATGTGATTCGGCGGATATTTTCTTTAATTTTTTTTTGTTTTTTCAATTTCATTCCTCAGGGCCATGCTCAAGTTCATTTGGAACTCACGGTTTTCTATGCTCGTGGCTAGGGCGAAGTACAGTTTTCAGTTGATGCCAGTTTTCTTCGGAAGGAAGAAATGCGTTAATCACTGTGCCATTCGAATCATAGCGTTATCGCACATCCGCGGAATATCTCGGCGCGCCTCAGAGCCGATTCCCATCGAGCGCCACCGATCCACAGTTTCTGTCAATTTCCTCCGTATTTGCTCTCTGAGAGTTCCACAGCAGGTCCATAATCTGTTTAGATTGAGATTTTCTTCTTTGTTAAGCCAGTTGTCACATTTATGAATACCAACGGTTTACATGAACAAATGAGAATGACTGATATTCTCCACAGCGAAAATCAGCGTTGTCGGCAAATTTCATTACGTAGCCTGTCCTAAAGAGCTCATGAGCCCCCC
Source organism: Schistocerca serialis cubense (assembly GCF_023864345.2). Lineage (NCBI taxonomy): Eukaryota > Metazoa > Arthropoda > Insecta > Orthoptera > Acrididae > Schistocerca > Schistocerca serialis. The sequence goes on along the minus strand of NC_064642.1, from coordinate 108,989,131 downwards.
AAAGCGGGTTTCTCTACCTGTCACAGCCAACAATACTGTTCACGTTCGACGATTCCGGTACTGATGGCTCATTCGGCCATTCCTACATTGACTTTTCCACAAGATCAATATCATAGTTTTTAATGTAGACCGCCCAACTCCACAGACTTATCGTCTCGGTTTTCGTTAACACATATCGTCAGGTGATTGGATGGTAGATGGACAAAGGAAATTGCAAGATACCTTCTCTCGATAGACAAGAAGAAGATAGCTGTGCGAACATGCATAACAGGATCAAATAAAATACATAAGATGTGTATCAAATGTTTTAATGAGGTTGTCTTATCGATATCTGGTAGGACACTTTTACGAGATAATCAATAGAATTCATTGTGTTGAGGCGCCACCACTTGGCAGCAGTCTTTTATAACACAAGATAGTGTCTTAAAAATACAATGTAAGGAAATTCATATTTTTTACTTTCCGTATTTTAATATACATAAAAATCTATAAAAGGATTACATGCTTCATTTTCCAAATATATATATATTAGAAAATTATTACAAAAGTATTATAACTGTGCGTTCTATCAGTATGTGACCATTGTTATAAGATACATAAAGTGATAAGCTGTTAACGTTACAGTAGTAAATTCTTGGTACATACAGATTAAAAATGTGAAAATGGTGTTGAGTGAATTTACTAAATGTGATTGTAGAGTCTCATATAATAATGTCTTTTCAGTGACCGGGTTATGTCTATTGAGCAGCTCGAGGTCTTAAGTTGTGGTCCAATGTATTAAGTCTCTTACATGAGTGTTACAAACTGACTCGTTATATTTACATTTCGGACCGAATTCTACTTTTAACTCTCGTATAAGAAACATTAAATTCTTTACATTGTGTTTCGAAGACATAATATTGTGTTACAAAATACTGCTACCAACCGGTGACGCCTCAGTACACGATGTATTCCGTTGATTTCCTAATAACAGTTCCCTATCAGATGTTGTAAGTAGGCTGTTTAGGTTTTTATGTTGGTAACATCACGTAGCGCTGTGTATGAAAATCACTGGCTCTGCTGTGTGCAATCTGTAGCTTGTTGTCATTGTTGGAATATTCGCTGTTGTAGTGTTGGGCAGTTGGATGTTAACAGCGCGTACCGTTGCGCAGTTGGAGGTGAGCCGCTAGCAGTGGTGGATGTGGGAAGAGAGATGGCAGAGTTTTGAGAGCGGACGATGTGGATGTGTGTCCGTCAGAAAAACGAAATTTGTAAGACTGAATATCATGAACTGATATACTGGGTGATCAAAAAGTCTGTATAAATTTAAAAACTGAATAAATCACAAAATAATGTAGATAGAGAAGTACAAATTTACACACATGCTTGGAATTTCATGGGGTTTTGTTAGAACCAGAAAAATACTAAAGTTCAAAAAATTTCCGACAGATGGAGCTTCATCTGATCACAATAGCAATAATTAGCATAACAAAGTAAGACAAAGCAAAGATGATGTTCTTTACAGGAAATGCTCAATATGTCCACCATCATTCATCAAAAATAGATGTAGTCGAGGAATAATGTTGTGAACAGCACTGTAAAGCATGTCCGGAGTTATGGTGAGGCATTGACGTCGGATGTTGTCTTTCAGCATCCCTACAGATGTCGGTCGATCACGATACACTTGCGACTTCAGGTAACCCCAAAGCCAATAATCGCACGGACTGAGGTCTGGGGACTCGGGAGGCCAAGCGTGACGAAAGTGACGGCTGAGCACACGACCATCACCAAACGACGCGCGGAAGAGATCTTTCACGCGTCTAGCAATATGGGGCGGAGCGCCATCCTGCATAAACATCGTACGTTCCAGCAGGTTTTTATCAGTCAGGCTGGGAATGATGCGATTCTGTAACATATCGACGTACCTCTCACCCGTCACGGCAGCAGTTACAAAACCAGAATCACGGATTTCCTCGAAGAAAAAGGGCCCGATAACGGTATATATGGTAAATCCAACCCATATAGTGACTTTCTCGTGGTGCAATGGAGTTTCCACGACAGTTCTAGGATTTTCGGTAGCCCAAATTCTGCAGTTGTGGGCGTTGACAGACCATTGGAGCGTGAAATGAGCTTCGTCGGTCCACAACACGTCATCTTCAAAAATGGCTCAAATGGCTCCGAGCACTATGGGACTTAACATCTATGGTCATCAGTCCCCTAGAACTTAGAACTACTTAAACCTAACTAACCTAAGGACAGCACACAACACCCAGCCATCACGAGGCAGAGAAAATCCCTAACCCCGCCGGGAATCGAACCCGGGAACCCGGGCGTGGGAAGCGAGAACGCTACCGCACGACCACGAGATGCGGGCGTCATCTTCCGAATCTTTTGAAACGCCCACACCGAAAATGCCCTGCGCTTCACTAAATCGCCAGTTAACAGTTCATGATGCCGATGGTTTTTGTACGGATAGCATCGGAGGGTACGCCTCAGTGTCAACCAAACAGTAGTGTATGGAATGCTGCTGCGAAGTGCTACTGCACGAGCGCTGACCTCCCCGTGCATAGAGGAACCCGCTACAGTCTCCATTTCTTCTTGAACTGTCTCAGCAGCATTATGCCTTGTGCTCGGTCGGCCACTACGGGGTCTATCATCTAAACAACCCGTGGCCTCGAACTTCGAAATCATTCTCGCCACAGCTGCATTTGTCAACGGACCTTTACCCGTTCGAATCCTCTTCCTATGGTGATAGGATTGTAACGCTGAACTTGCACATTCCCCATTCTGATAATACAGTTTCACTAGAAGCCGTCTTTTCAGGTAACGTCAACATGCTGCGACTGCTTGTGCATCTGATTCTCTCTCTCATTACAGCTCCTTTTATACACGATTGTCATGCGCAGTCACTGACGTTTTGCTATCCAGCGGCATCTGTCGGACATTTTGTGAACTTTGCTTCTTTTTTGGTTCTACTAAAACCCCATGGCATTCCAAGCATGTGTGTCAATTTTTACCTCTCTATTTACATTATTCCGTGGTTTATTAAGTTTTCAAATTTATACTGACTTTTTCATCACCCGGTACATATATTATGACTTTTGAACACTATTAAGGTAAATACATTGTTTGTTCTCCATCAAAATCTTTCATTTGCTAACTGTGGCTATCAGTAGTTAGTGCCTTCAGTAGTTAGAATCTTTTATTTAGCTGGCAGTATTGGCGCTCGCTGTGTTACAGTAGTTCGAGTAACGAAGATTTTTGTGATTAAGTGATTCGTGAAAGGTATAGGTTATTGTTAGTCGGAACCATTCTTTTGTAGGGCCTATTGAAAGTCACACTGCGTTGCGCTAAAAATATTGTCTGTCAGTTTAGTGTTGACCAGATTAAGTAAAGAGAGAAGTGTCCGAGTACGTTCTGTTCTGCTCAGCTGTTTGAAAATCAAATAACGTAAGGGGTTTGCCAGCACTGTAATTCATAAATTTTTCTAAGGGGAGGTTTCAATGTCAACAAAGACACAACATGAAAACATTTTGTACTCGTCGTTTCATTTGTAACTGTTGTGCACTGTTCGCACAGGTATTCTCTTATTGTATGACAACATACGGAACTATGGAATGTCGAGCTTGTAATTTATGTTTACTTTAAGTTTGTATGCATTTTATGGTGGTTTTACGTTATAATTTTCCGTAGTTGAACTTCTACATGTATTGAAGTTGCGTACAATTAATGTAAACAGTCGACGAAATGGTCTGGTCTTGTAAAATAGTTTTTCTATTACAATGACCTGAATGTGGAGGCTTTAATTCACTGAAACTGTTAATCATTGTGTATTTTTGTACGATCTGAGCAAATAAACGTCTGTAATAAGATCAACAACCATTTGTATTCTGAGATTGCCTCCAATACAGTTGACAATGTCAGGTAATCATCATAAATGTACCTCAATACTGCCAATCGTCCACAGAAGACTGTCTAATTCGACCGAAATACACTACTGGCCATTAAAATTGCTGCACCATTAAGATGACGTCCTAGAGACGCGAAATTTAACCGACAGGAAGAAGATGCTATGATATGCAAGTGATTAGCTTTCCCGAGCATTCACACAAGGTTGGCGCCAGTGACGACACCTACAACGTGATGACATGAGGAAAGTTTCCAACCGATTTCTCATACACAAACAGCAGTTGGCCGGCCTTGCCTGGTGAAACGTTGATGTGATGGCTCGTGTAAGGAGGATAAATATGTACCATCACGTTTCCGACTTTGAAAAACGTCGGATTGTAGCCTATCGCGATTGCGGTTTATCGTATCGCGGCATTGCTGCTCGCGTTGGTCGAGGTCCAATGACTGTCAGCAGAATATGTAATCGGTGAGTTCAGGAGGGTAATACGGAACGCCGTGCTAGATCCCAACGGCCTCGCATCACTAGCAGTTGAGATGACGGGCATCTCATTCGCATGTCCGCCGCTCGTGGTCTCGCGGTAGCGTTCTCGCTTCCCGAGCACGGGGTCCCGGGTTCGATTCCCGGCGGGGTCAGGGATTTTCACCTGCCTCGAGATGACTGGGTGTTTGTGTTGTCCTCATCATTTCATCATCATCCAGGAAAGTGGCGAAATTGGACTGAGCAAAGATTGGATAATTGTACGGGCGCTGATAACCACGCAGTTGAGCGCCCCACAAACCAAACATCATCATCATCATCTCATTCGCATGAATGTAACGGATCGTGCAGCCACGTCTCGAGCCCTGAGTCAACAGATGGGGACGTTTGCAAGACAACAACCATCTGCACGAACAGTTCGACAACGTTTGCAGCAGAATGGACTATCAGCTCGGAGACCATGGCTCCGGTTACCCTTGACTCTGCATCACAGACAGGAGCGCCTGCGATGGTGTACTCAACGACGAACCTGGATGCACGAATGGCAAAACGTCATTTTTTCGGGTTATTCCAGGTTCTGTTTACAGTATTATGATGGTCGCATCCGTGTTTGGCGACGTCGCAGTGAACACCCATTGGAAGCGTGTAATCGTCATCGCCGTACTGGCGTATCACCCGGCATGATGGTATGGGTGCCATTGGTTACACGTCTCTTGTTCCCACTGACGGCACTTTGAACAGTGGACGTTACATTTCAGATGTGTTACGACCCGTGGCTCTACCTCTCATTAGATCCTTCCGAAACCCTACATTTCAGAAGGATAAAGCACGACCGTATGTTGCATGTCCCGTGCGGGACTTTCTGGATACAAAATGTGTTCGACTGCTGCCCTGGCCAGCACATTATCCAGATCTCTCACCAATTGAAAACGTCTGGTCAATGGTGGCCGAGCAACTGGCTCGTCACAATACGCCAGTCACTACTGTTGATGAACTGAGGTATCGTGTTGAAGTTGCATGGGGAGCTGTACCTGTACACGCCATCCAAGCTCTGTTTGACTCGATGCCCAGGCGTATCAAGGCCGTTATTACGGCCAGAGTTAGTTGTTCTGGGTACTGATTTCTCAGGATCTATGAACCCAAATGGTGTGAAAAGGTAACCACATGTCACTTCTAGTATATTGGTCCAATCAATACCCGTCTATCATCTGCATTTCTTCTTGGTATAGGAATTTTAATGGCCAGTAGTGTACGATGAAAAATGATGAAACGTTATCAAGACTGTTGTTTTCATAAAATAAGGTACGTTTCCATTGTGCGCAGACGCCCCGACGTGCAAGCCGAACCAGAGCCGGGTGATCGGCGTGGCGAAGAACGAGCGCGCCAACATCTCGTGCGAGGTGGAGGCAAACCCGGCGGACGTGACGTTCCGCTGGACGTTCAACAACTCGGCGGAGAGCCTGGACGTGGCGCCGTCGCGCGTCGCCAGGGCGGGGCCCGTCAGCTACGTCGCCTACACGCCGGCCACGGAGCTCGACTACGGCACGCTGCTCTGCTGGGCCAGCAACCACATCGGCAGCCAGCGCGCGCCCTGCGTCTTCCACATCATCGCCGCCGGTAAGTCCCTGTGTGCTGGCGCACGTGTCTCAGGCGCCGAGCCGAAACTACCTGCCTGTCTATCTGGTGCACACAAAGGGCTTACTCACGTCACGCACGCGTGACCAAACCATTCGTTAATCCCTGTAACAAGACCTTACGCTACTTAATGTCCGCCCAGGGAGAAGAGGGTGACAGTGAGAGCTAGAGATTGAGGGAGAGAGAGAGAGCAACACACACACAGAGAGAGAGAGAGAGAGAGAGAGAGAGAGAGAGAGAGAGAGAGAGAGAGAGAGTGAGAGAGAGAGAACTCCAAACTACAGTATGTAACCTCCTCCTCTTTCATAGACCTTAATGACAGTGAAAAACTAAACCGCTTGTACCTAATGGAAATTTCGGAAAAGCAATCGTCACCGAAATTAATCTATCGGTAAAGAGGGAGGAAGGGTTACATCTAAATGAAAGGAAAAATGCAAATGAAATTGGTGGAAATTAATTTTGAAAAAGGGTAAAGTTAATAAAGAAAGTAAATGTGCTGTCGTTACGTTAACAATTATCTGGCGTTAATTAGATATTTGAGATTTGGGGTGACTACGGTCGCCAGTCCTATGGACAACTACTAAAATAACAGAAAAAGAAAGGTTAATGTACATATAATTAGCACTAAAAGCGTGGCAACTGAAGGTTGACAAGTGTTGTGTGAAAACTGAATGTTTGTCAGAAGTAATAAATTTCGCCTCACTCTGACTTAATTTAGCAAAAGAATTAATAAAACCGGAAAATTTAAAGTTAATTTAGTGACTGAAATTAATAGTGAACTTTGTTTCTGAAGCACTATGAAATAAAATAAAATAAGGTTTGTCTTGTGCTACCTCAACAATCATCTCAAAAGCAACTTGAATCTACACAATTTAGAATTAAGAGGTTTAACTTTGAACTTGAATTAAATGATTTTGAACAATTAACAATAGTAAAAATTAGTACGTACCAAGCTGAGGTGCAGTCACAGGTAAGTTAAATATGGTACAAAACTCGCACTCTTAATTTGTGCTTATGTAATCTAAATATAGTTGTGTTTGGCTATTGTAGCTAGCAGTGAATACTTTATCTGAACTTTGAAATTAAAGCAGTGAAATTGAATGATATTACTTTAATGCTGGAGTTTGAATTTCAACGACACTCGGGTTCATTTCGGAAAAGGAACGGACACTGCTTGGTAATGTAATTGGGACAACGAATAACACCCAAGGTTCATGCTAAGTTGCTGTATTTTAGTGATGCACATGGAACAGTTTGAAAAGCTGGCGTCTGCCATACAGTTCTAAAACTTTACGTGCTTTCAGTCTTCCATGTTCGTTGATTTAAGGTTTGAAGTCGTCGATCGAGGAGGTGGCGACAATCACTTACTGCCGGCCGTCGCCGTTGCAGAAGCTGGATGTTGGCGCGCCTCCTTCTCGACACGGTCATCAGCCGAAACGGGTTCATGATGTGTGCCAGCTAATGTTTCCCGTCCGCTACACCGTGCCAGAAACTATCATGGCAAGTCGAGCGCAATTACATCCTGCCAAACCCCGAAAGCGCGGCAACTCGCGGGAGCGTCACACAACACACCTGCTTCACCGCCCTACTCCAGACAGACTGTGCTCTGCCCGTGCTCCACGCGGCAGAGTTAACACTACGAAAGATCCCAAACACTTTGGTTCTCCACACGACCTATCGATGTAATCGTTCGATAGCATAGTTTCCCTAGGCAAGACCCAGCGTAAAAATACAAATAATATTTTCAAAACAAACCAATTGTACATCGACATAAATGTATATATATATATATATATATATATATATATATATACAAATTGTAAAACAATTACAATATATAAAGACACAGAAATGTCATATCTTCAGGTAACAAAATAAGGAAGAAATTTATAGTACAATAGATGGAAATAGGAGGATATGAATTTCCAGTGTTACAAATTTCAAGACCATTATGTGACGTGTCTTACGAGGGACCTTAGGAGTGTTAACTGATTTAATCATAGTACGTATTTGATTTGTGAACCGTATAATACCTTCACATAATTTCATTGATAGCAGGAACGCAGGAAGCAAAAAAAAATCTTCTGTTGCCAACAAATAGAGAAGGATTTTGAATCAGACTAGGGTCTTGTAGAGAGAGGGTGTCGGCAAGGATCTGTTCTAGGTCCGTTGCTTTTCCTCAAGATACAGAGACTTTGAATATCATAGGTACAAACTGAAAGGGCGAATCGATGACAATAATACAAACAAATAACATCGGTCCGGAAACTAATGGTTTCTCCTATACATCTTACGACCGAGTGCTTGAACACGTTGTTACTCAGTGTTTTACACAATAGTCCCGTCTCGTTCGTTCTCGTACATCTTATAATAGAGTTACTGACGACTCAAATTGCAGAGATGCACTTTTTGGACAGACACACTACAACAATTATTGCACATGGCCACCTTTATGTGAAGGCAAACTGCAGCACTTCCTCTCAACGATTCTCGCACGCATTCAAAAATCCCAGGCGTGTTCCGGATGTATCGACAACGTTCTTCAATGCGTTCCCGGAGTTCCGCAGGGCTAGGATAGACCAAAGCCTTTAAAAAATTCCATACGTTTCGTTTTAGGGACATGGCGGGCCACGAATCATACACTCGCTGTGGGAAGGCTATTTACCAGCACTTAGGTATGAGGAGTGGCGATAAAATTATAGGGGGCTGTTTATCACAATGTAATGTACACTGCACTCCACTGAATCGGAATAATAGTTGCCTTAGATATTAACAGTGTTGTAACATTGGCATGACTGTAGTTGTACATATGTCGTATAGGGGAAGCTGTTAGCTCCCGAAATTATTTTATAGGATAATTTACTTATTTAATTGTATTCTTCTCTCCCCTTTCGTTTGTACCTATAACAGTGAAACATCCTGAACTTCAGTGGACTGTCACTAAGCATGACAAATGATTTAAAACATTGTAACACAAATGACCTGCAGAAGAACTAAAACTGGTGATTAGTCGGTGCATCTTTTCAGTTGTATACGTTTTTAACCCTCAAAGTAGCTTGAAGCGGATCTATTATATCACTAACATAAAAAATTACAAAATTTTGTTTTGAAACAGTATTCTCAAATTATCATTTTTTGTGGTACAGATTATTTAAGAAAGTATTTAGAATGGCACTGTGACCTTTATTGCAATAGGTTATAAAATACAATATCATACATTCATCTTTAGTTTTCCCTAGATTAAAGTACAAACATTCATAACAAATTTTACAGATAATTACACTTTGTGTCTGCAAGAAAAAAAATCATTGCTGATTTCAGCATAGGTGACAAGTTATTCCGTCTAAGAAACGTGGGTATGTGAAGCGTCTCCTTCTTGGTGGTCTTACAGGTTCCTCAATCTTCAGCTATTGGCGAGTAACAAAAGAACGTGCCATGCTTTGTAAGATGTTCCTTTGAGTCTCCATCTTGGTGATCTTGCAGTTTCCATAGTCTTCAGCTATTGGCGATTAAGCAAACAACGAGCCATGGTTTTAAAATTTTCCTTTGAAGGTATGGTTTGTTCATTCTCACTCAATATGAGGACGAAACATTTACTGCATCGTGGATTTTATTTTATTTTCAGATCTGCATTTGTAGCAGTTATGATGTCGCTGCGAAAATAAGTCAGAACGCTAATATTTTCTACATCCGTTTCTTTTATCCATAAGATAGTAGGTTTTTTTGATTGCCCGTTACAAGTCTGTGTGAGGGCCTTCTAGTCAACAGAATCAGCTCCTGGTTTAGTTTGACTGAAAATTAAAATGATTCCTGGATTTCTCTTACGTCGTTGATCTACTGCGGCAATGTTCTGCTGAGACTCCAGACATAAGATTTTTTCCGTTAACGGTATATAACCTACAGCTACCAATTTGTCTATGAAACCAAATGTAAAACGTCTGTGGACTTCCAAGCCTTCGATCTTCGTAGAATTTTATTTTAGTCTCTAAATATTTTGACTAGCAACGGCCTCTGAATGGAATAATTTGTTCGTCAATATTAAGTGGTTCATGGTGTGGTTTCCTGGTGTCATGTCCTAGTTCATGATCCACGGGCAACGTATGAGTGGCCAAGTAAGTGGTCCTGATAGTCGGGATACCATTTACTTTGGAATAAGGCTGGGCATCTCGGACATATACCTAGTCGTGGCCACCATTGTGCTCAGGCGGCAAAGACTACAAAATCCACCGGTAAGTCCCTCAACCGTTAGGGGTAAAACTCAATGGGACTCGGGGCAAGTAAGGCTAGCAACCTGCTTCCCTGGTACTTTAAATATGATGCTGGCAACAATCAGAGCAAAATGCCTCAGACCTTTGGAGGTGACGGAGTCCCACCTCTAATTGACAAACCAGGGACTCCTAAGATACGACTCGGCAAAAGAATGGTAACGAGATGGGGGGCTATTAATATCAATGGGGGCTACTCTGGGAAGAAGGTAGAGCTGGCAGAGGCTGCAAGAAAGATGGGGTTGGACGTTTTAGCTGTTAGTGACATTCGGGTAAGGGGTGAGAAAGAAGAGGATGTGGGTGAATACAAGGTCTACCTGTCAGGAGTCAAAGCAGGAATAGCACAATGGGGCGTAACGCTTTTCACCAGGGAAGAAATGGAACCCAGCGTAGTTGCAATAAAGTATTTAAACGAACGACTGATGTGGACAGATTTGACAGTGTCTAGCAAGAAAATTAGGATTGTATCAGTATATTCGCATTGTGAAGGGACAGATCAAGATATGATGGATAGTTTTTATGACACGCTCATTGATGTAGTTGTTAGAGTAAAGGACAAGGACAGTGTTCTGCCCATGGGTGATTTTAATGCCAGGATTGGAAATCGAACAGAAGGGTATGAAAAGGATATGGGTAAATTTGGAGAGGATATGGAGGCCAACAGGAACGGGAAACAACTCCTGGATTTCTGTGCCAGTATGGGCTTAGAAATCACAAACCCCTTTTTTAAACAGAAGAACATTCACCGGTATACTTGGGAAGGCAGGGGAACCGGATCTGTCATTGATTACATAATAACAGATCAGGAATTCAGGAAGGCTGTGAGGGACACACGGGTATTCAGGGGATTCTTTGATGACACTGATCACTATTTAATCTGCAGTGAAATTGGTATTGTGAGGCCGAAAGTGCAGGAGGTCAGGTCCATGTGTAGGAGGATAAAAGTGGAGATACTTCAGGATAAGGAAATCAGACACAAGTACATAACAGTGATCTCAGAAAGGTACCAGTTAGTTGAATGTAGTCAATTGCAGTCACTGGAAAAGGAATGGACAAGGTACAGGGACACAGTACTAGAAGTGGCCAAAGAATGTCTTGGAACAGTAGTGTGTAAAGGTAGGATGAAGCAAACAGCTTGTGGAATGACACAGTCAAGGCAGCGTGTAAAAGGAAAAAAGAAGGCATACCAAAAATGGCTACTCAGGTAGACAGAGAAAGTTATGTTGAAGAAAGAAACAAAGCCAAACAGATAATTACTGCATCCAAGAAGAAATCTTGGGGAGACTTTGCAAACAGGTTGGAGTCCTTGGGTCAAGCTGCTGGAAAACCATTCTGGAGTGTAATTAGCAGTCTTCGAAACGGAGGTAAGAAGGAAATGACAAGTATTTAGGACAGGTCAGGATAACTGCTGGTGAATCCTGTTGATGCCTTGGGCAGATGGAGGGAATATTTTGAAGAGTTGCTCAATGTAGGTGAAAATACGATCAGTAATGTTTCAGATTTCGATGTACAATGGGACAGGAATGATGATGGAAATAGGATCACATTTGAGGAAGTGGAGAAAGTGGTCTATAGATTGCAGTGCAATAAAGCGGCTGGGGTGGATGAAATTAAGTCGGAACTCATCAAATACAGTGGAATGTCAGGTCTTAAATGGCTACACAGGATAACTGAAATGGCGTGGGAGTCGGGACAGGTTCCATCAGACTGGACGAAAGCAGTAATCACACCAATCTACACTCCTGGAAATGGAAAAAAGAACACATTGACACCGGGGTGTCAGACCCACCATACTTGCTCCGGACACTGCGAGAGGGCTGTACAAGCAATGATCACACGCACGGCACAGCGGACACATCAGGAACCGCGGTGTTGGCCGTCGAATGGCGCTAGCTGCGCAGCATTAGTGCACTGCCGCCGTCAGTGTCAGCCAGTTTGCCGTGGCATACGGAGCTCCATCGCAGTCTTTAACACTGGTAGCATGCCGCGACAGCGTGGACGTGAACCGTATGTGCAGTTGACGGACTTTGAGCGAGGGCGTATAGTGGGCATGCGGGAGGACGGGTGGACGTACCGCCGAATTGCTCAACACGTGGGGCGTGAGGTCTCCACAGTACATCGATGTTGTCGCCAGTGGTCGGCGGAAGGTGCACGTGCCCGTCGACCTGGGACCGGACCGCAGCGACGCACGGATGCACGCCAAGACCGTAGGATCCTACGCAGTGCCGTAGGGGACCGCACCGCCACTTCCCAGCAAATTAGGGACACTGTTGCTCCTGGGGTATCAGCGAGGACCATTCGCAACTGTCTCCATGAAGCTGGGCTACGGTCCCGCACACCGTTAGGCCGTCTTCCGCTCACGCCGCAACATCGTGCAGCCCGCCTCCAGTGGTGTCGCGTGAATGGAGGGACGAATGGAGACGTGTCGTCTTCAGCGATGAGAGTCGCTTCTGCCTTGGTGCCAATGATGGTCGTATGCGTGTTTGGCGCCGTGCAGGTGAGCGCCACAATCAGGACTGCATACGACCGAGGCACACAGAGCCAACACCCGGCATCATGGTGTGGGGAGCGATCTCCTACACTGGCCGTACACCACTGGTGATCGTCGAGGGGACACTGAATAGTGCACGGTATATCCAAACCTTCATCGAACCCATCGTTCTACCATTCCTAGACCGGCAAGGGAACTTGCTGTTCCAACAGGACAATGCACGTCCGCATGTATCCCGTGCCACCCAACGTGCTCTAGAAGGTGTAAGTCAACTACCCTGGCCAGCAAGATCTCCGGATCTGTCCCCCATTGAGCATGTTTGGGACTGGATGAAGCGTCGTCTCACGTGGTCTGCACGTCCAGCACGAACGCTGGTCCAACTGAGGCGCCAGGTGGAAATGGAATGGCAAGCCGTTCCACAGGACTACATCCAGCATCTCTACGATAGTCTCCATGGGAGAATAGCAGCCTGCATTGCTGCGAAAGGTGGAAATACACTGTACTAGTGCCGACATTGTGCATGCTCTGTTGCCTGTGTCTATGTGCCTGTGGTTCTGTCAGTGTGATCATGTGATGTATCTGACCCCAGGAATGTGTCAATAAAGTTTCCCCTTCCTGGGACAATGAATTCACTGTGTTCTTATTTCAATTTCCAGGAGTGTATAAACATAGATAAGATTGTAACAACTACAGAGGTATCTCTTTGATCAGCGTTGTGGGTAAAATCTTCTGAGGTAGTGTTGAAAGGAAAGTGCGAGTATTAGTTGAGGACAAATTGGATGAAAATCAGTGTGGATTTAGGCCTCTTAGAGGTTGTCAGGACCAGATCTTTAGCTTACGGCAAATAATGGAGAAGTGTTACGAGTGGAATAGGGAATTGTATCTATGTTTTATAGATCTAGAAAAGGCATATGACCGGGTTCCTAGGAGGAAGTTTTTGTCTGTTCTACGTGATTATGGAATAGGAGCCAAACTTTTGCAAGCAATTAAAGGTCTTTACACAGATAGTCTGGCAGCAGTTAGAGTTGACTGTAAATTGAGTCCATGGTACAGAGTAGTTTCAGGGGTAAGACAAGGCTGCAACCTGTCTCCACTGTTGTTCATATTATTTATGGATCATATGTTGAAAACAATAGACTGGTTGGGTGAGATTAAGATAGGTGAACACAAAATAAGCAGTCTCGCATATGCGGATGACTTAGTTGTGATGGCAGATTCTATTGAAAGTTTGCAAAGTAATATTTCAGAGCTACATTACAAGTGTAAGGACTATGGTATGAAGATTAGCATCTCCAAAACAAAAGTAATGTCAGTGGGAAAGACATATAAACGGATTGAGTGCCAAATAGGAGGAACAAAGTTAGAACAGGTGGACGGTTTCAAGTACTTAGGATGCATATTCTCGTAGGTTGGCAACATAGTGAAAGAACTGGAAGCGAGGGGTAGCAAAGCTAACGCAGTCAGCGCTCAGCCACGATCTACTCTCTTCTGCAAGAAGGAAGTCAGTACCATGACTAAGTTATCTGTGCACCGTTCAATCTTTCGACCAACTTTGTTGTATGGGAGCGAAAGCTGGGTGGATTCAGGTTACCTTATCAATAAGGTTGAGGCTACGGATATGAAAGTAGCTAGGATGATTGCAGGTACTAGTAGATGGGAACAATGGCAGGAGGGTGTCCACAATGAGGAAATCAAAGAAAAACTGGGAATGAACTCTATAGACATAGCAGTCAGGGCGAACAGGCTTAGATGGTGGGGTCATGTTACACGCATGGGAGAAGCAAGGTTACCCAAGAGACTCATGGGTTCAGCAGTAGAGGATAGGAGGAGTCGGGGTAGACCAAGGAGAAGGTACCTGGATTCGGTTAAGAATGATTTTGAAGTAATAGGCTTAACATCAGAAGAGGCACCAATGTTAGCACTGAATAGGGGATCATGGAGGAATTTTATAAGGGGGACTATGCTCCAGACTGAACGCTGCAAGGCATAATCAGTCTTAAATAATGATGATGATGATGATGATGATGATGATCAATATTAAACTTACGTGGCTATACATCTATTGGCGGGAGCTTCCCACTACATTTCACAAATGTAGTCAAATGATGCTGTACTATCACGCTTACCTCTAGCCTCTTTGGTCCTTCTATCATAGAATCTCAAGGCTTCACGTACGTTTTAAAACCTGCTGACTAGAAATGTGACCAAAGAAGTAGGATTTGCGAAGCTTTTGTGTCACGAAGGAGCATATGATTTTTGATGCAGATGGTTGAATGTGATATTTAATTGGATTTGACAAACACCACTTCTTGTTTCGTGTTGGTTATAGGCCACCAAGATTTCGTCCCCTGTAACAATTAATCCTAAAATCCATTACTTTTGCACTGGAAAAGATGCTGAAGTCCCTCATAGACTTTGACACGATGATCTCTCAATTCTACAGTCAACTGACGTGGAACCCATCCTGCGGATTCTTTGTTGAATCACAGTTCATCATGGAGGATATTTTGTGCTGAACCACCAAAAATTCCGAAAATAATGGTTATTTCGTTAACAGTAACATGCCACTTTACCTTCATACGCTCTTCCAGTGCGTCATTGTTTTCGTTCGTCCCTACGTGGTGTGACCTGTCTGGACGAGATAGGTTTTCCACAGAAATCACAATTTCAGACTTGTTCCCCAGTCGTACCATTTCTACAAGAATATGCCCGAATCACAATACAGGTAATGTGCTTACATTCTACCATCCATTTCCATAGATTTAATAGCTTCATTATTAAGAACAGAAAAAAGACAACGGATCACATGTCTCTGCTCCAACGCGGTGTAAGTCGACAGCAGGGCACCTATCATCGAACTGTGCTGGAACAGCAGGCTTCCAAATTTTGGTAATTTGTGCAAACGCAAACACAAAGCTACTTCTTAGAGAGTACAACTTTTATGAGTTTTATTACACTTTTAACATTACCATTAGACAACCACGTGGATTTACAATCTGCGGACGTGTTTTGTTATCAGTTGTGCATTTCATCAGCGTCTCATGGAAATTTGTGCCGGATCGGGGCTGATGAACTCGGATTTGCCACTTACCGCGAACGGTCGCCTTAACTGCTTCTGCTATCAGTGCGCCCCTCCCAGACCGACCGAAACATCCATACGTCGATTGTTCTTATCCTGTACGCTCGCAGTTTGTGATACCTGCACAGGGAGAGGCAATTTATTTTGTACTTATCGTGATACCGAAAACACATTGTCAAAATCATTACCATTAGAATCATCCTCATAATTTTAACACTGTTTCTTTTCTTATTTTTTCTTTCGCTTGTGCCTTTTTCCTGCAATGTCGCAGGGTCGGCATGGTTAATCGGATTTGGCAAGGTTAATTGAAGGGGTGGCCGGATGCCCTTCCTGCCGCCACCCAGTACCCCCCCTGGGACAGAATTAGTGTACCCCAACTGTCTGCGTCGAGTGTAATCCATGGAATAGTGCGAATGCGTTCAGATGTCTGCGAGCCGTGTAACTGAGGCGGAACGTGGGATCAGCCCGGTGTTCACCTAGTGGGATGTGAAAAACTGCCTAAAAACCGCATCCAGGCTGGCTGGCATACTGGCCTCCATCGTTAAGCTGCCGGGCGGATTCGATCTGGGGCCGGCGCGCCTACCCGAGTCCAGGAAGCAGCGCATTAGCGCTCTCGGCTGACCTGGCAGGTCAATTTTAACACTGTTTATGGATAATATAATAAACTTTTCGTCTAGACATTTGAGTCTCATCTTTATCTGAGATAAGGATGGAAGCTAAAAAAAGTGAATTAAAATTTGTGCCACTGTCGGTACTTGAATCCGGGTTCTCTGCTTGTTAGGCAGGAGTATTAAGCATTTCAATCCCGCGCCAATATTATTAACTTTGCTGCACTGACTACCCAAGTCCAGTGGCCTATCTTACTCAAAGTTTAACTCATATCTTCGTAGACGATCACTACTGCCGATGCTTTATGGCATTGGAACAGCACCCCAGCGTTGGACGTAATGGGGAAATCATGTACCTTAGGCGTAGGTGATTTTACAGAATTTTCCTCGAGACATTGGAAGGTCTAACAATACCACCACTTGCAAAGGAGGTTAGAAATCAGATTAATAATGTTGCTCACGCAGCATTTGTTCGCTTTATCGGGCAACAACAAAGTTACTGACTGTGGATGGTATCGTCAGAATGGAAATAATGAAGTCACTATAAAAAAGTCATTAATTTTGGCACTTACCTTGAATGGATTCCCACGTAGGTTTCGTCGAAGTTGTTATGGCTCATTTTGTTGATTCTAGAGTGATTCCACGTTGACTGCTAGAAGGTCCAGATCTGTATTTTAGCGATATTTGAAGACCTAACAAATGCGTCTTTGAGGAAATTCTTAATAATCAAACAATCCCAGATCAGAACAATGGTATGGCAGAAACAATTTTTGACTTGGTGTTCAGGATCCACATTTTTATTAAACTTCTAGTAAATTCACATATCCTTCTTCTTAATTGTCACATCATCAAGAAAACAGTTTTGTATCAATCTTCATATATTTAATTTCTACTTTAACCAAACAACAAAACTTGACTGTTCTTCTACAAAGCGAAATAACAACTTAACTTCTGCAAAGTGAAACAAAGACTCCTCTGTGCGCATTCGCACCAAAACGGTTACAATAAGTCAAAGATTATGACAGTCTCACAGAAATGAATACACACAAGAACCATATCACTATAATATATCGATACATCTGAGTACCTATACATTAATGAAGCCAAATGTGAATATTGTCACAAAAATATCTCTGTTACTTCGCAGAAAAGGAGTACGATGTTACTGGTATCGAGAACTGGGGTTGGAGTGCCGTAATGATCACGTAAATAGAGAACCATTACAAAGGGGAAAGTAATATTTGTTATATTGCTGTGATAGTGTAATGGTTACCATTCCTCCCTAGCAAGCGAGGAGACCCGGATTCAATTGCCAGCCGTGTTACGAATATTGATTCATTTCTTCAGCTTCCATCATTAAAGTTTACGGTGAAAATGAAAGGTTGGCAGGTCCAAACGATCGCCATTGCGCGTTCAGTGATCGATAAACTTGCCGGTTTGGTGCGCAGGCCGGCCGGACCAGGTGCACAACTGCTCGGTGCTGAACGTGTCCACGGACTCGCTGGCGGTGCGCTGCTCGGAGGGCTTCAACGGCGGCCTGCCGCAGTCCTTCCTGCTGGAGGTGCGCGAGGCCGAGTCGCAGGCGCTGCGCGCCAACCTGTCGGCGCCCGTCGCCGCCTTCGCCGTGTCCAGCCTGAGCCCGGGCGAGCGCTACCACGCCTGCGTCTACTCGTACAACCTGAAGGGCCGCAGCGAGCCCGTCGTCCTCACCGCCGCCACCATCCGGCTGCCCGAGCGGCAGCTCACCGCCAGCGTGCAAGGTGATCCACTCTCTGACGTCATACGGCAGACCAAACAACTGTCTCGTAAAGTATTCAGTACCTTCCGCTGCATTGGTTCTTCAGTAGAGTGTGTAACTACGGCCACAGTACACCTGAGACCATTCTTGGCACTTTCACCTTAAAATGTGCAGCGCAAATACTTGAAGATTGTAGGACAGTTGGTCTTATCACTCATGGTACAAAGCCTGTAATAAGGGTCATACTAACAAGGGAGCCTACCCATCGACCGCCCCCCCCCCCCCCCTCAGATTTACTGGTAAGATGGCCAAGGTGATAATCCGTCAAAAACTGAACACAGATCAAGCAAGAAGAAGGCGTACTGAACTATGAAAAAATGTAGAGTGGAAGCAGTGAATGGTCCAAGATTAAAAGGTACAATATTGAGATCAGTGTAGTAGTTATGGTTCAAATGGTTCAAATGGCTCTGAGCACTATGGGACTCAACTGCTGAGGTCATCAGTTCCCTAGAACGTAGAACTAGTTAAACCTAACAAACCTAAGGACATCACACACATCCATGCCCGAGGCAGGATTCGAACCTGCGACCGTAGCGGTCTCGCGGTTCCAGACTGCAGCGCCCGAACCGCGCGGCCACTTCGGACGGCTAGTAGTTATGGTGTTGTGGTTAAGTGGTCATGGTGTTGGACTAAAAAGTGGGCGAGCCGGGTTCTAAACCCCTCGCACCATGTGTACAGGGTGCTCCATTGATCGTGACCGGGCCAAATATCTCACGAAATAAGCGTCTAACGAAAAAACTACAAAGAACGAAACTTGTCTAGCTTCAATGGGGAAACCAGATGGCGCTATGGTTGGCCCACTAGATGCAGCTGCCATAGGTCAAACGGATATCAACTGCGTTGTCTTAAACAGGAGGCCCCATTTCAATTACATATTCGTGTAGTACGTAAAGAAATATGAATGTTTTAGTTGGACCACTTTCTTCGCTTTGTGATAGATGCCGCTGTAATAGCCACAAACGTATATGTACGTGGTATCACGTAACATTCCATCAGTGCGGACGCTATTTGCTTCGTGATACATTACCCGTGTTAAAATGGACCGTTTACCAATTGAGGAAAAGGTCGATATCGTATTGATGTATAGCTATTGTGATCAAAATGCCCAATGTGCGTGTGCTATGTATGCTGCTCGGTATCTATATCTACATCTACATCTACATTTATACTCCGCAAGCCACCCAACGGTGTGTAGCGGAGGGCACTTTACGTGCCACTGTCATTACCTCCCTTTTCTGTTCCAGTCGCGTATGGTTCGCGGGAAGAACGACTGTCTGAAAGCCTCCGTGCGTGCTCGAATCTCTCTAATTTTACTATCGTGATCTCCTCTGGAGGTATAAGTAGGGGGAAGCGATATATTCGATACCTCATCCAGGAACGCACCCTCTCGAAACCTGGCGAGCAAGCTACACCGCGATGCAGAGCGCCTCTCTTGCAGAGTCTGCCACTTGAGTTTGCTAAACATCTCCGGGAACGCTGTCACGGTTACCAAATAACCCTGTGACGAAACGCGCCGCTTTTCTTTGGAACTTCTCTATCTCCTCCGTCAACCCGATCTGGTACGGATCCCACACTGATGAGCAATACTCAAGTATAGGTCGAACGAGTGTTTTGTAAGCCACCTCCTTTGTTGATGGACTACATTTTCTAAGGACCCTCCCAATGAATCTCAACCTGGTACCCGCCTTACCCACAATTAATTTTACGTGATCATTCCACTTCAAATCGTTCCGCACGCATACTCCCAGATATTTTACAGAAGTAACTGCTACCACTGTTTGTTCCGCTATCATATAATCATACAATAAAGGATCCTTCTTTCTATGTATTCGCAATACATTACATTTATCTACTTGAAGGGTCAGTAGCCACTCCCTGCGCCAAGTGCCTATCCGCTGCAGATCTTCCTGCATTTCGCTACAATTTTCTAATGCTGCAACTTCTCTGTATACTACAGCATCATCCGCGGAAGGCCGCATGGAACTTCCGACACCATCTACTAGGTCATATATATATATTGTGAAAAGCAATGGTCCCATAACACTCCCCCGTGGCATGCCAGAGGTTACCTTAACGTCTGTAGACGTCTCTCTATTGACAACAACATGCTGTGTTCTCAGAATGAGATTTTCACTCTGCAGCGGAGTGTGCGCTGATATGAAACTTCCTGGCAGAGTGAAAATCTCATTCTGGAAACATCCCCCAGGCTGTGGCTAAGCCATGTATCCGCAATATCCTTTTTTTCAGGAGTGCTAGTCCTGCAAGGTTCGCAGGAGAGCTTCTGTAAAGATTGGGAAGTAGGAGACGAGATACTGGCATAAGTAAAGCTGTGAGACCGGGCGTGAGTCGTGCTTCGGTAGCACAGATGCTAGAGCACTTGCCCGCGAAAGGCAAAGGTCCCGAGTTCGAGTCTCGGTCGGGCACACAGTTTTAATCTGCCAGGAAGTTTCATGCTGTGTTCAGTTTGATAAAAACTCTTCAATCCAGCCACACAGCTGGTCTGATATTCCGTAGGCTCTTACTTTGTTTATCAGGCGACAGTGCGGAACTGTATCGAACACCTTCCGGAAGTCAAGGAAAATGGCATCTACCAGGGAGCCTGTATCTAATATTTTCTGGGGCTCATGAACAAATAAAGCAAGTTGGGTCTCACACGATCGCTGTTTCCGGAATCCGTGTTGATTCCCATAGAGTAGATTCTGGGTTTACAAAAACTACATGATACGCGAGCAATAAAAATGTTCTAAATGTCTACAACAGATCGACGTCAGAGATATAGGTCTATAGTTTTGCGCATCTGCTCGACGACCCTTCTTGAAGACTGGGACTATTTGTGCTCTTTTCCAATCATTTGGAACCTTCCGTTCCTTTAGAGTCTTGCGGTACACGGCTGTTAGAAGGGGGCAAGTTCTTTCGCGTACTCTGTGTAGAATCGAATTGGTATCCCATCAGGTCCAGTGGACTTTCCTCTGTTGAGTGATTCCAGTTGCTTTTCTATTCCTAGGACACTTATTTCGATATTAGCCATTTCTTCGTTTGTGCGATGATTTGGAGAAGGAAATGCAGTGCGGTCTTCTTCTGTGAAACAGCTTTGGAAAAAGGTGTTTAGTATTTCAGGTTTACGCGTGTCATCCTCTGTTTCAATGCCATCATCATCCCGGAGTGTCTGGATATGCTGTTTCGAGCCACTTACTGGTTTAACGTAAGACCAGAACTTCCTAGGATTTTCTGTCAAGTCGGTACATAGAATTTTACTTTCGAATTCACTGAACGCTTCACGCATAGCCCTCCTTACGCTAACTTTGACATCGTTTAGATTCTGCTTGTCTGAGAGGTTTTGGCTGCGTTTAAACTTGGAGTGAAGCTCTCTTTGCTTTCGCAGTAGTTTCCTAACGTTTTTGTTGAACCACGGTGGGTTTTTCCCGTCCCTCACAGTTTTACTCGGCACGTACCTGTCTGAAACGCATTTTACGATTGCCTTGAACGTTTGCCATAAACACTCAACATTGTCAGTGTCGGAACAGAAATTTTCGTTTTGATCTGTTAGGTAGTCTGAAATCTGCCTTCTATTACTCTTGCTAAACAGATAAACCTTCCTCCCTTTTTTTATATTCCTATTTACTTCTACATCCAGGGATGCTGCAACGGCCTTATGGTCACTAATTCCCTGTTCTGCACTTACAGAGTCGAAATGTTCGGGTCTGTTTGTTATCACGAGTCGCTTCTCTGTTTCATTGCTCGAGGTAATTTTCGGATAGTGCACTCAGTATAATGTCACTCGATGCTCTGTCCCTACCACCCGTCCTAAACATCTGAGTGTCCCAGTCTATATCTGGTAAATTTAAATCTCCACCTAAGACTATAACACGCTGAGAAAATTTATGTGAAATGTATTGCAAATTTTCTCTCAGTTGTTCTGCCACTAATGCTGCTGAGTCGGGAGGTCGGTAAAAGGAGCCAACTATTAACCTAGCTCGGTTGTTGAGCGTAACCTCCACCCATGATAATTCACAGAAACTATCCACTTCTACTTCACTACAGGATAAACTACTACTAACAGCGACCAACACGCCACCACCGGTTGCATGCAATCTATCCTTTCTAAACACCGTCTGTGCCTTTGTAAAAATTTCGGCAGAATTTATCTCTGGCTTCAGCCAGCTTTCTGTACCTATAACGATTTCAGCTTCGGTGCTTTCTATCAGCACTTGAAGTTCCGGTTCTTTACCAATGCAGCTTCGACAGTTTACAATTACAATACTGATTGCTGCTTGGTCCCCGCATGTCCTGACTTTGCCCCGCACCCTTTGAGGCTGTTGCCCTTTCTGTACTTGCCCGAGGCCATCTAACCTAAAAAACCGCACAGTCCACGCCACACAACCCCTGCTACTCTTGTAGCCGCTTGCTGCGTGTAGTGGACTCCTGGCCTATCCAGCGGAACCCGAAACCCCACCACCCTATGGCGCAAATCGAGGAATCTGCAGCCCACACGGTCGCAGAACCGTCTCAGCCTCTGATTCAGACCCTCCACTTGGCTCTGTACCAAAGGTCCGCAGTCAGTCCTGTCGACGATGCTGCAGATGGTGAACTCTGCTTTCATCCCGCTAGCGAGACTGGCAGTCTTCACCAAATCAGATAGCCGCCGGAAGCTAGAGAGGATTTCCTCCGATCCACAGCGACACACATCATTGGTGCCGACATGAGCGACCACCTGCAGATGGGTGCACCCTGTACCCTTCATGGCATCCGGAATTACCCTTTCCACATCTGGAATGACTCCCTTCGGTATGCACACGGAGTGCTCATTGGTTTTCTTCCCCTCTCTTGCTGCCATATCCCTAAGGGGCCCATGAGGTTCTAGGCGCTTCAGTCCGGAATCGCGGGACTGCTAAGGTCGCAGGTTCGAATCCTGCCTCGGGCATGGATGTGTGTGATGTCCTTAGGTTAGCTAGGTTTAGGTAGTTCTAAGTTCTAGGGGACTGATGACCTAAGATGTTAAGTCCCATAGTGCTCAGAGCCATTTGAACCATTTGAACCATTTGAACCTGAGGGGCCCCATTACGCGCCTGACGGTGGAGCTCCCAACTACCAGTAAGCCCACCCTCTGCGATCGCCCGGATCTTGCAGACTGAGGGGCAACCTCTGGAACAGGATGACATCATCCAAGTGTCCGGACCGTTCGCCGGATAGTTACGTTATTTAAGGAAACAGGAAGTGTTCATTCACATGTGAAACGTCAACCACGACCTGCAACAAATGATGATGCCAAAGTAGGTGTTTTAGCTGCTGACGCGGCTAATTCGCACATCAGCAGCAGAAAAATTGCGCGATAATCGGGAATCTCAAAAACGTCGATGTTGAGAATGCTACATCAACATCGATTGCACCCGTACCATATTTCTATGCACCAGGAATTACATGGCGACGACTTTGAACGTCGTGTACAGTTCTGCGACTGGGCACAAGAGAAATTACGGGACGATGACCGATTTTTTGCACGTGTTCTATTTAGCGACAAAGCGTCATTCACCAACAGCGGTAACGTAAACCGACATCTTATGCAATATTGGGCAACGGAAAATCCACGATGGTTGGGACAAGTGGAAAATCAGTGACCTTGGCGGGTTAATGCATGGTGCGGCATTATGGGAGGAAGGATAATTGGCCCTCATTTTATCGAAGGCAATCTAAATGGTGCAATGTATGCTTATTTCCTACATGATGTTCTACCGATGTTACTACAAGATGTTTCACTGCATGACAGAATGGCGATGTACTTCCAGCATAACGGATGTCCGGCACATAGCTCGCGTACGGCTGAAGCGGTATCGAATAGTGTAGTGGCGTAACAAGACAGCTACGCCACACTGAAGTAGCCGAAAGGCACGCGTAATCTCTCTTAGGCTAGATAGAGGTCTGAAACAGGATACGTAATAAGTGGTAACAAGAAAAGTACGTAGCTGTTTTAATACTTAACTTTTAATCGTCCTTGTTGTATACATCGTTCTTGATGAGACATGTGAGACTCTATCTTGAGGTACATGCAATGTACTAAATGGACCGCGGCCGATTTAAGCTACCACCTAGCAAGTGTGGCGGTGGCACCACAAATAGCATATTTCATGACAGCCACCTGTCATGAACCACCCACGTTCACCGGATCTGACGTCCCCGGATTTCTTTCTGTGGGGTAAGTTTAGGGATATTTGCTGTCGTGATCCACCGACAACGCCTGACAACATGCGTCAGCGCACTGTCAATGCACGTGTGAACATTACGGAAGGCGAACTACTCGCTGTTGAGAGGAAGGTCGTTACACTTACTGCCAAATGCACTGAGGTTGACGCACATCAATTTGAGCATTTGTTGCATTAATGTGGTACTTACAGGTAATCACGCTGTAACAGCTTGCGTTCTCAGAAATGATAAGTTCACAAATGTACATGTATCATATCGTAACAACCGAAATAAAGTGTTCAAGCGTACCTACGTTCTGTATTTTAATTTAAAATCCTACCTGTTACCAACGGTTCGTCTAAAATTGTGAGCCATATGTTTGTGACTATTACAGCGCTATCTATTACAGAGCGAAAAAAGTGGTCCAACTAAAACATTCATATTTCTTTACGTACTACATGAATGTGTAATAAAAGTTGGGGTTCCTATTTTTAAAAATGCAGTTAATATCTGTTTGACCTATGGCAGTGCCATCTAGCAGCCCAACAATAGCGGTATTTCGTTTCCCCCTTCAAGCTAGACAAGTTTCGATCTTTGTAGTTTTTTCGTTTGACGCTTATTTCGTCAGATATTTGGCCCGATCACGATCAATGGACCACTCTGTATACGTTTATTTTCACTACTTTATGAACTGTCCGTCCGGTCAATGCAATGGTCGTTCTGTTTCTGTAGTCTTGGTGGTTGTCATACTATACCTTGGTTACAGAATATAAGTCATGTGTTAAGAATACGTTACCGTCGCAAGCGAATGTGATGAATAGCGAGAGCAGGCGATACATCACACTGACGTCCCACAGAAATGAAAACAACAAATAAACGCAAATGGTACAAAAAAGGACTTCAAATGTCGAAACTTCCAAAACGGAACGCAACTTCGATAACTTTAAAAGCATATGTTTTCACAGATTCTGAAACTGCTGTATTCATTTGTTGTAGATTATGTGGCAAACTATTAAGTTCAGTTTATGTGACAAACTATTATGTTTTCATCATTTCGCTGGGGGTGGTCACATTCACATTCGTACGAACACCGAAACTGGGCAAAGTGGCGTATCTCACTCGCTCACCAGGTGTACAAATTACGTCCTATCATATGACACAAGTACTGTCACTAATACCGCGTGCGACACACCAGACGAGTTTTGCGGTGGAGGACTCGGTTGACTTGTCGCCTTGTCATCAAATGTTTGCGATTCCCATCCGAAAGCCACTTCCTTTCGGGTACTAATATAGTAGTTGTATATTATAGGTTCCTTCCTTACAACTCGCTGCTGCAAAAGGGCATTACATCACGACACAGACACGAATCTGAATCCAGCGAACAGCGAAATAAAATTTTAAAAAAGGGAAATAAAGTAAAATAATACGAGGGAACTTTGAACAGGGCTCGCTCGCTTTGCATTCCAACACCATGATCACTTAACCACGACGCCGGGCTTCTCTTTTCACTCAATGTTGCACTTGTTAAGCTTGGACCGATTACTGTTTCTATTTTGCTTTTTTTTCACAGTTCAGTACACCTTCTTCCTGTTTTTATGCTTGATCTGTGTTCAGTTTTTGACGGGCTTCCCCTGGGCCATCTTACCAGAAAATCTGATAGGGATGCTATGGGGGAGGAGAATTGATCAGAAATTCAAGGAAACTATTGGGGAATACCAGTTTGGGCTCAGAAAGGGTAGAGAAACAAGAGATGCTATCGGTTGTCTCAGGACGACAAAAGAAACCATTATAGAACAAGGATCTATATATTTGTTTTATCGACTAGAAGAAAGGTTTTCGGTAGAGTCAAGTGAAGAATACGTCAGAAAATTTTAAAAGATGTTGGTATAGACTAGTTAAATAGAAGGTTGATAAAGGAGGTGTACTCAAAACAAAACTTGACAGAGTACGGAATGAGGACACAGAGGAGATGAGCATGCGTCGGGTTCGTTTCCCGGCGGGGTCAGGGATTTTCTCTGCCTCGTGATGACTGGATGTTGTGTGATGTCCTTAGGTTAGTTAGGTTTAAGTAGTTCTAAGTTCTCGGGGACTTAAGACCATAGATGTTAAGTCCCATAGTGCTCAGAGCCATTTGAGCATGCTTGGGGGTGTACGGCAAGCATGCTCACTGACACAGAAGCTGTTCATTATACAGGGTGATTCAAAAAGAATACCACAACTTTAAAAATGTGTATTTAATGAAAGAAACATAATATAACCTTCTGTTATACATCATTACAAAGAGTATTTGAAAAGGTTTTTTTTCACTCAAAAACAAGTCCAGACACACGAGCAATATCAACCCGATACTCCAACTCGTTCCACACTCTCTTTAGCATATCAGGCGTAACAGTTTGGATAGCTGCTGTTATTTCTCGTTTCAAATCATCAATGGTGGCTGGGAGAGGTGGCCGAAACACCATATCCTTAACATACCCCCCATAAGAAAAAATCGCAGGGGGTAAGATCAGGGCTTCTTGGGGCCAGTGATGAAGTGCTCTGTCACTGACTGCCTGGCGGCCGATCCATCGCCTCGGGTAGTTGACGTTCAGGTAGTTACGGATAGATAAGTGCCAATGTGGTAGCGCTCCATCCTGCTGAAATATGAATTGTTGTGCTTCATCTTCGAGCTGAGGGAACAGCCAATTCTCTAACATCTCCAGATACTGTAGTCCAGTTACAGTAGCACCTTCGTAGAAAAAGGGACCAAAAACTTTATAGGCTGAAATGGCACAGAAAACGTTCACCTTGGGCGAGTCACGTTCATACTGAGTTGTTTCCCGCGGATTCTCAGTGCCCCATATGCAGACATTGTGACGGTTGACTTTCCCGTTAGTGTGGATAGTTGCTTCATCACTAAACACAATCTTTGAAACGAAAGATTCATCTGTTTCCATTTGAGCAAGGATAAAATCACCGAAATCGTTTCTTTTAATCTTATCAGCTGCAGACAGTGCTTGAACCAATTTCAGACGATAAGGCTTCATAACTAACCTTTTTCGTAGGACTCTCCATACAGTTGATTGTGGAATATGCAGCTCTCTGCTAGCTCTGCGAGTCGATTTTCCTGGGCTGCGAACAAATGTTTGCTGGATGCGTGCTACATATTCATCACTCGTTCTCGGCCGTCCAGAACTTTTCCCTTTGCACAAACACCCATTCTCTGTAAACTGTTTATACCAACGTTTAATACACCACCTATAAGGAGGTTTAACACCATACTTCGTTCGAAATGCACGCTGAACAACTGTCGTCGATTCACTTCTGCCGTACTCAATAACACAAAAAGATTTCTGTTGAGCGGTCGCCATCTTCGCATCAACTGACGCTGACGCCTAGTCAACAGCGCCTCAAGCGAACAAATGTACAACTAAATGAAACTTTATAGCTCCCTTAATTCGCCGACAGATAGTGCTTAGCTCTGCCTTTTGTCGTTACAGAGTTTTAAATTCCTAAAGTTGTGGTATTCTTTTTGAATCACCGTGTATACTGAGAAGAACTGATAGGTAAGACGGTAGACAAAGCAAGAAGCATTGTGATTGGAGAAGAAAAGAGAAAGTCTATTAAGTATGAGGATGATCGAGCACTGCTGGCGAAATCCGAAAAGAAGGTACATAATATGTGGAAGACTATTGCTGAAGGAGCAAGGAATGAGAACAACGGTACCGTCAGGAGTGCCCCATGGAAGTGTGAAAGAACTACTATTTGGTGGACAGGGTGGGCAGCAATCTGCGGTTATTGGCCTATGCAGCAGTGGAGAAAGGACAGGTGTCGAAGTTGGGTATCTGTTGGAGGATACGACTTACTTGTTAGACCAAATTCTAGTTGGTGTGATGAATAGCAGTTAGCTCTAAACGTAGAAGAACGCAAATTTATGCGGATGAGTAGGAAGATCAATGTTTGGATACAGAATTAGTAGTCTCTTGCTTCACACATTCTCGTCGTTTAAACAGCTGGGCGTAGTGTTGCAAACCTACGTGACATGAAACGAACATGTGCGGATTGCGGTAGGGAAGGCGAGTGGTCGACTTCGCCTTGTTGGGAGAACACTAGGAAAGTGTGGTTTCACCTATAAAGGAGACCGCGCATAGGACGCTAATGTGACCTATGCTTGAGAACTGCTCGAGTATTTGGGATCCTTCCAGGTCGGATTAAAGGAAAACTTCGAAACAATTCAGACGCGGACTGCTAAATTTGTTACTGGCAGGTTCGAACAACACGCAAGTGTTACATTTCTGCTTTGGGAACTGGGAATCTCTGGAGGAAAGCCGTCATTCTTTTCGAGGAACACCATTAAGAAAATTTAGAGAACCGCCGTTTGAAGCTGATTGCAGAACGATCCTACTGCCTCCAATGTACATTGCGCGTAAGAACCACGATGATACGATACGAGATATTAGAAACATGGAAGCATGTAGAAGGTCATTTTTCTCAGCTCTGTTTGCAATGGAACAAGGGTACCCTCAGCCACGTGCCGTACGGTGGATTGCGGAGTATCTATGTAGTTGTAGACGTAGACCTAGATGTAGATGAGTGAAGATAAATGTAGAAGAGAAAAAAGTGAAGAGAATAAGCAAGGATTGGATTGTTTTGGGGGGAAGAGACCAAGCAGCGAGGTCATCGGTCTCATCGGATTAGGGAAGGAAGGGGAAGGAAGTCGGCCGTGCCCTTTCAAAGGAACCATCCCAGCATTTGCCTGGAGTGATTTAGGGAAATCACGGAAAACCTAAATCAGGATAGCCGGACGCGGGATTGAACCGTCGTCCTCCCGAATGTGAGTCCAGTTTGAGAATAAGCAAGGAGGAAGCTCCACTTCACATATGCTTAGTCCTAAGACGGCAGAAAAAAAGCCTTTCAGTAAGTGGGAAGTTTCATGACACAGATATATGTGGAGAGGGACCATTTGAAGGGGTGAAGCAGCTACAAACGTCTACAAGAATTCCAATCCATCTGAGGAAAAGATTTGCTAAACCTTATGTTAAGAGTTTTGTGTTACACATCAGTGGTTCGTGGACAGTTAAAAAGCAAGCAGAAAAATAATTTAAAATACGGATAAAAAAGGTGAAGTGGACAGACTGAAGTGGACTGACAGACTTAAGAATGAAGAGGAAAACGGTGGAAGAGCAAGATGTTGGGAAGTGATCACTGAGAGAAAAAAATATTGTGTGAGATATATACTGCATAGAAAATACCTGAAACATAGAATTCAAGAGGGAAAAGTGGAAGGATGAGAATTTGAGGGGGGCGAACTTAAAAATTCGAAGACACTTATATCACGACTCAGTGGACAGCCGCCAGCTGAAATCTCTCATAAGACAGATACACTAAAGAAGAAGAAGTACACCTGATGTAGCATTTTCGAGTCCTTCTCTTCGATAGTAATGTTCATGAAGACCCGAATGCAAGGAGGGACGTGTCTGGGATTCATGACACGCCCCTTCCTCCGTAGATAAGTTTACCGGACGCTGGTTTCGGAAGTGGATCCGCTGATTTATTCTACAGTGGTCTCTGCTAGTCGTTCTATGTATCCCACATAAACATCCAGAGGGCGGGAACATATTGAGCAATGCTGTGCTTCCGCCACGCCAACCACACAGACGATGCAAACTAGGGCAGCCCTCTGTGGGCCATGCCAGTACTACGGTTCTCACCATTTAACACCAGATGCGCAAGCAATACAAATGACATGAATGTTATAACTAAGTGTGTGAAAAATGGCAAGAAATCCTAGACATTACAAGAGGTAACAAAGGTTACTTTCCTGCTGCTTGCGTGAGGGCTAGGCCACGTCGATTGGTATGCGGCCTTAAGGCCGGTAGAGGATATCCCAGCCAAAACAAGAATCCATTTGCAAATGGCTGTTCTTGGCGTCAACAGACGGGAAGCCGCTGGATATTGAGTAAAGCAATACAAAGAAAGAAAATACAGATAAGGAAACACGGTATAAATCTGTCTTCTCGAATATGAACGGAAATAAGTAAAAGAAACAGTGGTCCCCTGCCTTATATGCTTCCATAGCCGTAGGCTGCAAACGTGTGTCCACAGTCGTAGTGTTACGGGAAATAGCGATGTCGATGAATGCACACTTGCATTTTATGTTGTGCGAATTAATATGTCAGAGTTGAGAGAGTTTATAGTACCACACCTCAAACGCTTCTTTTCTTTTCCAGCTTTTTAATATTCTATGATTTACTTCCATACAATGTCTTGTTACAGGCGTATATTCTCAGAATTCTGTTCGTCAAATTAAGTCCTCTGTTTCGTACTAGCAAATTTCTCTTAGCTAGAGAGATCTTCTTGCCATTTGGTAGTCTCCTTCTTGCATACCACTTGCTTAGTCTGTCATGCTTTGTTGCCCTTCTACGGTATCAATATTTTATGCCTTCGTGTACTTTGTGCTCCCCAGTTTTGATGATTAACTCTAATATTATTTCTTCTACTCGTAATTACTTAAGCCTCTGAATTAGGTTGGATTCCACTAGATAACATTAAATACAGTTCTTGTTTCATTGATCCATAATATGTAGTAGAAAATATCACAAAACAGGAATAAATAAAACGTGCTTACAGGAGAGAATAGACATGATACTGTCCCTCGAACAGACTCTTAGGTAAAGTGGTTCCGTTGGATGTGTATAGGTCAATAAACCTTAAACAGATTTTCATTTGGGAGGAATCGACAAAACATGTAAATGTACACCACACTTTAGAGCATACGATAATTCTTAATCTACTGTGGGTATGGTTCATGAAAAGGAAAATAAGTTTACAATAATTATTTACAGTGATCTTTTGTCGCACAGAAGATGGACAAAACCCGAAATATACGTAGCAATCACATTATTTTGTATTATATACGAGGGCTATTCCGAAAGGAATGTCCGATCGGGTGCGATTATTTAAGATTATGTCATGCGATTCCTTCTTGATGACGATTCTCAGCCGCACTCTGCAGAGACACTGAAGATGATCCTGCAGCCCTTTCGATGGCGTTTGATCACCCGCAATACGCTCTAAAAGTGGCTGCCTCAGAGTTTCATCTCCGCTCACGTGCAACTCTGGCTGCGGAGACATTTTGGCCCAGACGACGAGCTGCAGACCAGCATAGAGAACTGGTGGAAAGCACAAGCTTCTGCATTCTATGACGAGGGTATTGGGAAGCTAATGCAGCGCTAAGACATATGTCTAACTCGGAGCGCTGACTATGTAGAGATGTAGCTGGAAGGCATACCTAACTAGCGTAAATAAAACAATTTTTAGTTTCACTGTGGTTTCCATTTCAAGACCGACCGAATTTTACTTTCCGAATAGTCCCCGTACACAAATCGGTTCTGCTAAGGAATCCGTAAATAGAATACAACGAGATGGTGAGAAATTCTCAAGTCTCCTATTAAACTGTTTTAGTTTTTACCGTTACTGACACGTTGTTCAAAATTTATATCCCTGAACATCCTCCTGGTGCAAAATAATTTACTTTTAACTCTTCTTGACAATTATTCTTATTTCTAGTATCCATTACATAGTTCAGAGTTATGGCTTGAGAAATCAATACCATTTATGACAAATTTCACGAAGGAAAAATTTATTGCAAATCAGTAATTTGTATATCTAGTAACTTGAACAGGTATCTGCAGAATATTCTTGTCTTCACAACACAAATAAATCTCATAGCATACTTTTGGACTCGGATAAATTTCTCTTGGTTACTGATCCACCAAAACACATGTACCTGTATAACACTTTGAAAGAAGCAAATTAAGCTAGTACATTTACATTAGTTGCACCTAGATCTGACAGCATACGCACTGCAAATAAAGACACGCTTTAGTCTGAACCCATACTTTCAGGTCATTGTACTGTTAGTTCCATTCAACAGGACCCTCTTCCATTTTCAGAGATAACAGCGACCACATAATTTTTATCCCTTCAAAAAGGATCTTAATTCCACTCCTGAACCTTCATGTCCTTTACTGCTTTTTCGAGGTACAATTAGGACTACAGGAGTGCAAGGCACCTTCCTTGCCTTACGCGCACTTTAATCCAAGCGGTTCTCCATTGTTCCTCCTTTGTTGTTGTTCTCTCCTGGTTCTTGTACACACTAATGACCCGAAACTTTACGAATGGTCCTGACAGCAAAACTGACTTCCACCTGACGGCGGTGAGAGCACGAGACACTGAGAACAGGTCTAGGGCAAAATGCATTCTTGTACTTAAACATATACATCTCCAATAATGTTACAGTTAGGCTAGTAAAATTTG
Source organism: Schistocerca serialis cubense (assembly GCF_023864345.2). Lineage (NCBI taxonomy): Eukaryota > Metazoa > Arthropoda > Insecta > Orthoptera > Acrididae > Schistocerca > Schistocerca serialis. The sequence continues at coordinate 108,956,414 of NC_064642.1, read as the reverse complement.
AGACAACTGTGTATGATGTAATGCTTGATAGTAGGTGCTATTTTTGTTTGAAAATGCGCATTGACATACATTTTGTAAGGATTTCAATTTTTAAATTACTATTGTTTCTATTGTGTGCTTTTTCTCGTAAACAAATCAGGGAAAAAAACTAGGATTTCACAGTTTAAATCTGTGTAAGAGGCCAATAAAACGCGTGGAACAGATTTTTGTTTAAGGTCGTAGTTCCTTTTAAATTAATTTTCAGTTTTGTGTTACACAGGACTGCTCAATTTTCCTAAAATTCTGAAAGAGAACTTCTGTCAGGGAAAATATAACGGAAAAGTGCTGAACAGGATTATTCAGTAAGTACTTCTTAACAACTACGCCAAATTAAACTATGTTAACTCGTGAGGAGAGGTTTATTACGGCTAAAAAAGTCAATTTATGGCAATTCGTATTTATAGTTTTTATTTCAATTTTTGACAACATTTCTATAACTCTAATGACTAGTACTCTCGATATCCATAATCTTTATTCTCTTCTTCGTCTTCGTGGAATAATCTCTTCCCTGCCTCCTTCGTCTAGCCAATTTTTGCATTTTTTCTTTTGCTGCCTGAGCTTTGTCCAGTGGCACTTCATCGAAGCTTCTGAGTACCTTCGGTGTGAATGGACCTGGACGGAAACCTAGCCTCTGCAGGCACTTAATCCTACCTACATTTCCACTGTTGAACTCTAGACAGGCATCACATGCAACTATCTTCACAACAACGGTGGACACAATCTTCCTTTTGGACAACGCATTCATATAAGGTGATTATAGCTCTCATTTGTATTCTGTATTTTCCCTTGTACACATTTTATCGGAAGTTCAGGATTGGCTAGATACCTGAAAGTTGGTTTTATAACACCTAAGACAGTATGTGACAAACCATTTTTGTGGGTGTTTGGCTTTCCGCTGCCTTCTGCTTGAAGATATTTGTACTACTACTTATCACAAGAGTATTGTTGAGGATTGTCATCTGTAAAAAGTTTGTGAAAGAATATTTCCCACACTGCTTGCTGATGCTTTTTTCATACTGTGTGTCTTATCCCTGATAGCTTCTCCGCTATTACGACCCGTTTCGAGCAGATTTGTTCATATATGCAGAACTAAAACTGAAATAAGTTTTAGCACGTGCTATTAAGAAAACACACGTTGTAAACAAAGGAACTATCAAAGAAAATATTTCTGACAGCCTTCTAATCTCATCTGCAGCTTGTTGTCATTGTGTGAACGAAAAATTGACGCACAAATACTTTCTAGCGTTGAGAAGGTGTGGAGCACAGCATAGAAAAACACACAAGCAAACTTTTTTAAACATATGTCGAGCCAGAATTCGATTATGAGGCTTTGCGATGTTACAGCTGCCGAGAATTCTTCCGGGATGTATGGCCGTGCACCATGGAACTCTTCTATCCCTGACGTTTCGTCGAAAGCTACCTTGGACATCTTGGGTGGTGCTCCTGGTTGTGCTGAGTCTTGCCAACTGACTAGTCGGACGTCGAAGAACGGCCTAAATGTCGTGGAAAGTGGGCGTGGTCTGGATTTCACTTGATAGCAGAGATAAACCTTGTCGAGGATATGAAGTAACTATCAATCATAGTACATCGAAGATAAAAAGTTCTCATCTACTCTGTAGCGCCACTGTCTGTGTATCGCTGAGTTTCATGGCTTCCTCTTTTCTGTTAAAGTTATCCCCATGTTCATAAAACATCTAAAGCAGGCTTTTGAGAAAAATGGGTACTCTAGTAATGAAATAAATAGAGTTTTGCGACAGAATAACACGAGGCCTAAGGACAACGATAGGACTCAGCGATGGAAGAATACCGTTTCTCTACCCTTTATCAAAAAAGTAACGGATTAAATCGGCAATATTTTAAGGAAACATAACGTTCGAACGATTTTCAGACCAACTAAGAAAATAGGCCAAGCACTTCGTTCCGTTAAGGATGAACGTTCCCGTCTGTCTACAAGTGGTGTATACAAGATTCCGTGTACATGTGGTAGGGTCTACATTGGAACTACAAAGAGAAGTATTCACACGGTTGAAGGAACGTAAAAGTCTCTGCCGACTAGGGAAAACAGACAAGTCAGCGGTGGTAGAACATGTTCTTCAGTCGGGTGGTCACATAGTGAAATCTTCGGAAACTGAAGTTTTATGTACTATGACGAACTATTATCCACGGCTATGTAGAGAAGTCATCGAAATACATAAACATGGGGATAATTTTAACAGAAAAGAAGAAGCCATGAAACTCAGCAATATATGGACATTGACGCTACAGAATCAATGAGTAGTTTTTATCTTTGACGTACTATGATCGATAGTTATATTTTATCCTTGACAAGGTTTATCTCTGCTATCACATGAAATCCAGACCACGCCCACTTTCCACGGTATTTACGCCGTTCTTCGACGTCCGACTCGTCAGTCGGCAAAACTCAGCACAACCAGGAGCACCTCCGAAGATGTCCAGGGTAGCTTTGGACGAAACGTCAGGGATAGAAGAGTTCCATGGACCACGACCATACAACCGGTAAGAATTCTCGCCAGCTGACACATCCGGTCGAGAAAGCAAACATTGTATGGTTTGCTATGTTATTCTTAAAGAACCAATCTATTAAATTACGCAACAAAAAATTTCGAATTTTTTTCGTAATTTTGCCTTACATCTGGCCTTAAAGAAAGTATGTAAGCGGATCCGAAACGAATAGGAATGATTGAAGGGAAGATGAGGCCGTAAATGTCGAAGTCCACTGACATACGTGGCTATAACAAAGGGCAGATTGTGACACACTCCTCTGGAAATCTACCAGCCATCTGTCGAATCCATGAAACGCTGAATAGTTGCTGTGCTGAGTTCCAAAACCAGATACACGCGGTATTAAGCAGATGATCATTACGCTTCGGGTCCCGTATATGGCTTACTAACCCATCTTTCCCTATATCTCTCTTATATCTCACTATTTCGAACGGCCCACAGATTGCACAGGTGTTCATATAGAGTCTATCCGTCCTTGTGAAATGTAACGTCAGTGCTGGACTTTACAGTTGTGTAGCCTTCGTAAGTGTGCTGTCAGTGCTCCAGTGAAGGCTTGACCAGAGTGTGTGGGTGGTGCCCGCAGAGCGTCCTCGCGCGCCGGCCAGCGTGCTGACGCCGGCGCTGGGCCTGGTGGTGGGCGTGCTGGCCGCCATGCTGGTGCTCGGGGGCGGCATCGCGCTGCTGATGCGCCTCTACTGCTCGCAGCGCCGCCCCCGGCCGCACGCGCCGCGCCGCAAGCGCGACGCCGACCTGGGCCTCGGCCTCGGCCTGGGGCTGGGGGGCGGCAGCAAGGCCGCCAGCCCCGTCGCGCCCGCCGCCTCCGCCGGCACCGCCTCCGGCCCTTACAAGGGCTGCGGGAGCCCTTCCAGCAAGGGCACGCTCGCCACCGTCGACAGCGCCGACAGCGACGAGAAGAACCCGGACGTCATACCGCAGTCACAGAAGGGTAACTCCGGAACCGCTCTCCCGACCTACCCCCTTCCACTCGCTGAAATCCACGACTTCTTCACTGAAAACAATACGAACAGCGATGCTGATAGGTCTTTGCAAATTTACTTACATCAGAAATTTTATTGAGAAGGTTTATATAGGTAGCAGATTTTGAGAGTTGTATGTGTTAATGTCAGAATATATAATTATTGTTTACTCTGCTGAAAGACTCTCTGACAAAAAGAGTATACTCATTCAGAAAAAAACAGAAATTAAGTACCATCCCGGCAAAATCATATAAAAAATTTCTCTAGTACCTGACAGCGAGTTTTAAGATATTGTGTAAGGTCTCCTTACAACTGTGCCACAACGTTCGTGTACGCTACAGACTACGTACCTTGTCTTGCCGCTGCAACCGTGTGATCAGCAACATGCTAAAATAATTGAAAAGCAATACTGTGACCCATGCAGAGTGCGTGCTCACAACTACTGAAACAACTACTGCTATACTTTTATATAGATATTTGATTATCAGGATTGGGGGGGGGGGGGCGGGAGGTTGGTCAAGAAGAAAGAAACCGGTAAAAACTTTAATTTAGTATATTTAGAAAATAGATGATTTAAACCCCGACAAACTTTACAAAGACCTTTACATTTCTTCGACAGTGCGATTAGCAACAACCTTTATTATCCCGCATTGTCTATAATCAATAATGATGTCTCTGGCGACAATAAAGATACGAATATTACTCTCAATGTATGCATACACAAATCGCACAAAATCCCTCCAGTGCGGAAGTGAGCAACAAATACGTGCAGCAAAAACGAAGATTACCAAAAATCATCAATTAATACTCTCCTCCGGCGCTACTAGCACGATCACGTCAGCGTCCGACTACTTCCCACTCAACAACTGTTAGCTCGCTACTACTCGCGGTAATAATACCTCTGGCTCAGAGTTCGTGTATGCACACCGCGCCAGAATCAGTGGCCAACTTTCCAAAGAAATATTAACGTCCCACTTTCAAGGTGTCATCTTGCAGCAAAATACTTTAAGTTTCATCCCTTACATTAACTTTCGCTGTTACTCCCACTTTAATTTTCACCTTGCCTGAGTGACTGCCATTGGTCATAAAGCAAACGTCCCATCTGAATCCAATTTTTTCCCGTACTTCATTCAGCATATCAGCTGCCTTAGTTTCGAAGCCTGCTACGAAACAATTTCGATCATACTGAACTATGCCGTCCGGTTACCAATATCGTACTCTACCATGTGCTGATAAGTAATTTTCAGTAAGTCAACCACTTGCGTTGAGCATTAAGGTCCGTTTCAAATCCCGCAACGTGAACAGAACTATTTCTTCATCCGTTTCAAAACTTCAGACGAGAATGCACCAATCATAACGCTTCGCTTCACGTCATTCCATTCTAGCCGACTTGTTTTTAGGGTGTTAGACCGAGCATCCGTCAGTCTTTTCAGAGCTGTAGTTCAAATCTTCAAATGTGTGTCAATTCTTTAGGGAACTGCTGTGATCATCGGTCCCTAGACTTACACACTACTGAAACTAACCTATGCTAAGAACAACTCACTCACCATGCCCGAGGGAGGACTCGAACCTCCGTCAGGAGCGGCCGCGCAATCTACATCTACATCTACATTTATACTCCGCAATCCACCCAACGGTGTGTGGCGGATGGCACTTTACGTGCCACTGTCATTACCTCCCTTCCCTGTTCCAGTCGCGTATGGTTCGCGGGAAGAACGACTGTCTGAAAGCCTCCGTGCGCGCTCTAATCTCTCTAATTTTACATTCGTGATCTCCTCGGGAGGTATAAGTAGGGGGAAGCAATATATTCGATACCTCATCCAGAAACGCACCCTCTCGAAACCTGGCGAGCAAGCTACACCGTGATGCAGAGCGCCTCTCTTGCAGAGTCTGCCACTTGAGTTTATTAAACATCTCCGTAACGCTATCACGGTTACCAAATAACCCTGTGACGAAACGCGCCGCTCTTCTTTGGATCTTCTCTATCTCCTCCGTCAACCCGATCTGGTACGGATCCCACACTGATGAGCAATACTCAAGTATAGGTCGAACGAGTGTTTTGTAAGCCACCTCCTTTGTTGATGGACTACATTTTCTAAGCACTCTCCCAATGAATCTCAACCTGGTACCCGCCTTACCAACAATTAATTTTATATGATCATTCCACTTCAAATCGTTCCGCACGCATACTCCCAGATATTTTACAGAAGTAACTGACACCAGTGTTTGTTCCGCTATCATATAATCATACAATAAAGGTTCCTTCATTCTATGTATTCGCAATACATTACATTTGTCTATGTTAAGGGTCAGTTGCCACTCCCTGCACCAAGTGCCTATCCGCTACAGATCTTCCTGCATTTCGCTACAATTTTCTAATGCTGCAACTTCTCTGTATACTACAGCATCATCCGCGAAAAGCCGCATGGATCTTCCGACACTATCTACTAGGTCATTTATATATATTGTGAAAAGCAATGGTCCCATAACACTCCCCTGTGGCACGCCAGAGGTTACTTTAACGTCTGTAGACGTCTCTCCATTGATAACAACATGCTGTGTTCTGTTTGCTAAAAACTCTTCAATCCAGCCACACAGCTGGTCTGATATTCCGTAGGCTCTTACTTTGTTTATCAGGCGACAGTGCGGAACTGTATCGAACGCCTTCCGGAAGTCAAGAAAAATAGCATCTACCTGGGAGCCTGTGACATGGCGCCTCAAACCGCGCGGCCACTCCTCGCTGCGAGATATAGTTGTGAGTATGCTGACAGCCAAGATGGACAGCGCAGGAATCGCAGTACAACGTAGCCCAGCGAAGCGAGGAATGAACCTCGACAACCACATCATAAAGAACTGCAAAGCATGGTCTTCTATGCACCCTAACCCATTGACAACTGGCATTTCTATTACGGAGGCAAAGGTACTTCTCGTTCAAAAACTGTTGGTGAAGCATTTTGGTGCACAGAGGGCAAATGATACTCTTCTACAGTCCTATAAATGTGTGATTGAAAACAGCAAAGTGATTCATATTGTGAAGTCATTCATATTATGAATGCAGATGTGGATGAAGAGCCGGCCACCGTGGCCGAGCGGTTCTAGGCGCTGCAGACCGGAACCGCGCTGCTGCTACGGTCGCAGGTTCGAATCCTGCCTCGGGCATGGATGTGTGTGTTGTCCTTAGCTTAGTTAGGTTTAAGTAGTTCTAAGTCTAGAGGACTGATGACCTCAGATGTTAAGTCCCAAAGTGCTTAGAGCCATTTGAACCATTTTGATTAAGAAATGTATGAACAAAATCTGCAGAAGAGAACGAAACGATAACATTGGTTGTGTATTAAAAAACGAACAATTAGATTAACGCCTAAACTTGGCTAACGACTTTTCCATATTGTTAATTCAAACGTATTGTATTTTTAACTTTGGAAGGTGTACTTGCTCTAAGAAGGCAACAACACATGTTTTCACTGTTCCCTTCAATTTCAGTTTCAAAACTGATAACGTTCAAATGAAACACACATTATTCACGGCGACAATGCTTTCAGATCTTCGAATTTTTCTAGATACCAATAGAGATCAATAATGGTAATGAGATCGCCAAATTCAACTTTGTAGGAATAATGGTGTACAACTTAAATGTTTTTCTCATTTTTCGTTAAATTTTAAGGTGGACACATGGCGCATATTGCAACTCATCCCCTCATATCTCTTGTCATTTCTGCAGGTGCGGCAATAATTCGACCTCTTAGCACTTTGAGATCCATAGGTAATGATAAGAAACGCTTCCAGTCTTTAACGAAACCTCAAAGAAAAGTATCGAGGGTAGTCAAGTCTGGAGAACTGGGCGACCATGCAATCGGCTCCCCTCGACCAGTCCAACAATGTCTAAAGCCATTACCGAGAGCGTCTCGCAGTTCCCTGATCTAGTGAGGCGATGCTCCATCTTGCTGGAAGTAAATGTGCTCATCTTGATAAACGCCACGTATATGTGGGAGCAGAACACTTTCGACCATATCCACGTACATAAAACCGTTTATGGCTTTCTTACGAAAAACAATGATCCGTAAAATTTAGCTTTGCTAAAAAAAATCGCTGTAGGACCATCACGAACGTGCAACGTACTGGTTTGCCTTTTCACTGCTCCGAATCCTGCAGTGGTAGTTGTTGACCTTGCCACTCATAAAACCATGTCGCTGAAAATAATGTGAATTTCCTCTGTCCAGCGTAACATATCCGCAGATAATGCCTTATGTGTCTCCTTAGTTGCGTCTTTGGGAGCGTCTAACAAAGTCTGTATGGCTTCCGGTGCAATCTAACAACACCAGTCCGAATGGATTTCGGTATAATGTTTTCGTAACGCTTTCTGGACAGTATACAAAACTCCAAGCTCTCACGACGCACGATCCGTTGATTTCCTGGGACTACGAACAAAACACCTCCGTCCCACTCGCTCGACGACATCCTCAGAAAGTCATGGACGATCTGAAGATTTGCTGTGACGATTGCTACAACCTGTTTGAACGAAATTCTAATGCAAGGTGTAAATTGTAGGCCTACTAGGAGGTTCGTTATAGTACTTGGTACGAAATTTACGTTGAACACTAATTGCTGACTTCGTTTACTCCATCCAATACACGCATCGAACACTTTCAGTTACCGTGTAGTCTACCGTTTATAGCTTCAACTTTGTCTTTCCTAGTGTCGGAATTCGGTACTACAACAACAAGTGAGTGAGGCTGCTGCCATAGGACTGCATTTCAATAACATGACTTTCAATTTTGTGCCGTTCCCTGCAGCGGAATTCGCTATTATTACAACAGTTGAACAAAAATTGCAGGATTATTCAACAATAAGGGACCTGAGGCTCATGTGTAATCCATCTCAATAGAATTGTATATGTAAGTGAATTTGTAAAGACTCTTTACAATCTTCCTGTACAGTTAACAAACTGCGCATACTGAAAGTTTAATCTCAGTCTAATTAACCACTTCATTCCAACCCCCATGATCAAGGTTGGCTGCTGATTTTATGGAAGAAAAGTCTTCAGTCTTTTCCCGTGATTTCTTTATTTACTCTTTCCTACAGCACGATCTGTTTTCATTTTAAACTGTACTTCGTAGTGAAATAGGTACTTTGTGTATATTTTTTTCCTTAAACACCTCAGTGCTTCAGTATACTAAGTCACTGAAATAATGTTAACGTATTGTGTGTTGTACTCGCATATACTAAGTTAACTGTGATATATATTGTGTAACTGGCCTGCACTGCCCAACACAATTAAGCGGTCACGTTTTAGAAAACCCACTATTGTTCCCCGTTGTTAGTTACTTAGTTTTTATTGCGCGGACCATCTGCACGGTAAATCGTAAAGATGTGGAAAGAGTCATTTTACGTTTGTAAGTATGGCTACATGCTGAAGAGCATTTACAAATGGTTTTCTTTTTTATATACCGATTTGAGTAAGTACATCCTTTCCATCACCTTCTACACTCTACAATGGTAAGAATTCTTCTACAGAATGGAAGGAGTTATCAAAGAGAAACTTTTTCAGTTTAATTTCAAATTGTTATTTTTTGCGATGCTGTTGTTGGAAATCTTGCTCGAAGGTGTGCCTTCAACCTTTTTCTGTAATTGTGAAAAAAGAAGGCCAGAGCTCAGTTGTTTATGTGAGATGTCACGTGGGTTAATGGTGTCCCTTGGAGACAAATTTCACTTCACTTTTGCCCAGTGCGACTGTGGACGTTTCACGTGTTGTTCCTGTACAGAGACAGCCAGTCGCTGGTTCTATGGTTCCGGTTTGACAGGTATCCCTTTCGACACCATTTACATTTCGCGTACGGCCAGCAGGCTCTAGTTCATACACGTAGCGCCACCCAGCAGGCCGCAGTCGTAATGGCCATCTGTCAGACCAGCGCCTAGGAACCAGGAACACATTTAAAGTGTCCAAGAAAGGTGGGCGGGTATCTTCGAGGGTGTAGCCGAACTGAGGTGACTTAGAAGGATCCTCTGCCTTTTATCAACATTTGTGTCAATGTCGCAACCTCACCACGAAACACGGGGACTGTAAACGCATAAACGCCTTGTGGTGCTTCAGATCGCGTTCAGATTTTGTCGAGTGGTTTCGAACGGTCGCTAGTGGTTCCACACTACACACTAGAGAAAAAATGGCTGTGGTGTTACACTCAAAAAAGGTGCTATCACTTTCAGTGGAGATGCAGGCCCATGATGTCCTTAGCGAAGGGGTCAATCGTCAGGGGACTGCTAGCAGTGTCAAAGGTTGCTTAGAACACCGTCCCACTCTCGTCAAGGTGAGAACTGCCCTTTTCGATTTCGAAATGCGTCGGAATTAACGTCGCAACGGAAGATGTGGTTTCAACGACGCCCTTTATGCCACTTGCATAAGCTTTTTCCTGTCAGTTCTTAGAAGCGATATGTGTGACATATTTCCCTAGTCTACCTGTAAGAAAGCAGCGGGATTCAAACGCTGGGCGGTGCGTATCTGACCTCGATCTCAGGAGCGTCAAACGAAGGAGTGAAATGTGAGTAGAAGGGGGTGTGAGGACTTTCCCGTCATGTGGTATGACCACGGTGGCATTGGACAGAATTGTGGTTGAATTTGGTGCCAATGTGACGTCATTCAGACACCTTACACCTTATATGAACTCTGCGCTCTGGCCTTTTATTCGCATTTGTCGGTACCCCGCAGTTTAAAGTGCCAAAGAGCCGAGGGTGACGTTGCAGTGCGTCACGCTTTTGCATCGTTACTGAAACCTGTAGGTACCTTTGAGCCAAATTTCAAACTACTGTTTAGCAGTGTGAGACAAGTACGACGTTTCTAAACAGTGGCCTTTTAATTGTGTTGCGTAATGTAGATAGCAGACTAAAAGAAAGTAGCAAATAAATCGATACACAAATAGTCAAGACAATTTTGGACATTTCCTCTCAGTCATAGTAAATGTGCGATGTCAGTTAGCTAGTTAGGTACATGTTCCATAGCTCATACGAGAGATTCTCTTATTCAAATGATGTGCAGTGAGCCAGTTTACAGGATACGTATACGTGATTAGTGAACATATTACAGTTTTTAGTCCTACGCCAGCGACTACACATAAAACAAGTTATTTTATTGGCTTCTAACTTTTAAGCAGAAATTCTTCAGTGGAGTAGGAGTTGCCCAGGGTAAATGGTTTTAATTCATTAAAGTCCAAATTTTTTTAGTGACCATTTCTTTAATGTTTTTAAAGGAAAAGTTTAAAAGACCTAAAATAACATACAGAGGAAGTTTAAATTTGATTACCTCAGACAGAAATTAAAATAAATACTTTCTATAAATAGGACACTGGGCGCCTGCGGTTTCCCTGAAAGAAAACAATCCAGCTTTCTTTCCTATTTCAAAATTTTTGTTCCAATTTTTTTAAGGAGATAAATTATAAAAATACACCAAATTTTTAAAATCTGAAATACTTATTTAAACGGTCAAATTACAAAATAAATTCAGTGCGCTTGAAAGATTATGAGGAATAATATATGAAAGTCTGTAGATAGACCGTAAATGGAGTCACATCAACCATACACTTGATGAACAAGGGTAACTGCCATCGGCTACAAAAGTTAGTGATTAGAACCTACAGGGCCAATGAGGTACACTTACTAAATATGTTGAACCTGATTATTATTGATCTAAATGTCGGAAAACAGATATCCGTAGAAATTAATAGCTAGTCAGATGGTAAAGTTAGAATCAAACCACTTAGTTGGGAAGTCTGGTTAGATAGGAAATTTTGGAAAACAGATGTTTCCTAAAGTTACATCGCACTTAGGACAAAAAGTTGGACGCTTCTTCAAACAATCTTGGAGCTGGCATCTTTTCTAATTTTCTATTTTTCCAATAATGTGACCTCTTCCATCCGGCCTCACAGTATTCAGATCTTTCTTCCTAGAGATTTGCATTGGTGCTGGACTGCCCATGCTTCTTCTTGCATTCTGCCACATTTTCAGATATGAGGTGGCAATATGTCTTCGAATATCCTTACCGCTTTTTGCCTTCTGAGATACATTGTTGTAGACTACATATGTATTTACCACCGCCATGTCAAAAATTGTAATCACAGTTGGCCAATACATTTTTTTTGCGCAAACTGCGATCGTATATTTCCGCAGAAGGCAGTCGTGGTTGTATACGCCGCCCATGTATTTGTTGTACTGACACATAAGATAAGCCTTTTTTATGATCTTCTTTTCATTTTGTCGCGTTTGTCTTCTAGAAACTGAACCCAGAGGCTCAGTTAGATCAAAATTTGCTGTCAATGAAACACAGGGGTTGTCATTCCACTTTACTATGGTCATTTGGTTGGTTGTGCCGAAATGGGAATCACAACTTAGTCGACCTATCTTTGCTGAGATTTTATCTGTTTCTAAAGGGCAATGGGCAGTCCTGTTTGGTCTTTTCGTACTTGTTTCACAGAACCCCATCTGTTTCAGTTCTATCAGCAGATAACACAAAATTAAAAAGTTATCAAAATGTATGATATGTTTGTTTGGGTCAGCGACAAACCGTTCTTTTTTTTTTTTTTTTTTCCTTCACGACGCGATTTTTCAAAGGTGGAGAATCTTCAGAGACATCCTTCCCACAGTACAGATCAAAACTACGCCAGTAGCCATCACTTCCATGCAAAGTCTAAAATTGAACCCAAACCTAATGGCTTTCCCTTTCCCTTGTTTCAGAGAATTACAAGCTTATTACCTAATTATTATCTCATCGATCGAAAGATTTTCGTACAAAATTTCCTGCTTCTGAACTTTTTATTCATAGTGACTATTAAATTACTGAACTAGAACCCTCGATCACTTTTTTAGCACCGGCCGGTGTGGCCGTGTGGTTCTAGGCGCTTCAGTTGGAACCGCGTGACCGCTACGGTCCCAGGTTCGAATCCTGCCTTGGGCATGGATGTGTGCGATGTCCTCAGGTTAGTTAGGTTTAAGTAGTTCTAAGTTCCAGGGGACTGATGACCTCAGATATTAAGTCCCATAGTGCTCAGAGCGATTTGAACCACTTTTGCTAGCATTCGCTTCATTATTATCTATAAAATGAAACATTGATTTTACTGATATGACACTTTTTACAAGGGCCACCTTCAGAAAACATATTCGGACCAATAACCTCTCTGGTTGCGTAATGTGTGGTATCCAGATAAAGTTAAGATACTAATTAAAACTTTCAGTTCCTTTGCTGATGCAGAATACTGTGGCATGTTTTCCACTGTTTTGCATATCTTTCTTTTTCTTCCATACTGCTGTTAAGCAACTCAGAAGTAAGCAACTCCTCAAAAATGTCCAGTGGTGTACAATCCTGTAGAGAGTCCACAATACATTCACGGTTAGTTTATTCGAGACTATCTACATTGCCGGAACTATAACTAGAATTTGTCTTAGACACTATTGCAGCCGGTTCTCTCTTTTTATTTTTGGAAGAACGATTCTACGGTTCTGACGGGACTTCATTTTCTTTGGCACAGACCTGAGACGTCCTCTGTAAAGTAGACGTCTATTGTCCCTGGTATATCCTGCACCGTAGGACGCCCTGTTTCATCATATCGAAACTCTTCTCATCTGTCAGTTCATCGACATCATATCTGCCTCTCTCTCATCAGAAAACAAGTATTCTTCAGCCTCCTAGGCGGATTTGAAAGTCCTCTGCCGATATGTGTTAGAATTTCTGAAAGGAAAGGAAATTGGGCGTAGGTACTATAACGCCCCACAGTCCAGTTGAGAGCACAAAATTTTCGTCTCAAATATTTCAGGCGTTTCAATCGGGTATGTCATACAGCTAGCATAAATACACTTTCAACATGAAATACAGAGTAGTCTAATTTCTTACCCTTCTCGTAAGACTACTAGCAAAACAGAAAGCAAATCATGTGCACAGGAAGAAATTCACTAATGTTGACACAAAGACATAAACACAGACTAAGAAACTTTGTCTCCAAATGGACTGTAGTTGTAGACGGAATCTTGGAGGCAACAATGAATGCCGACAGAAATGATACGCCATTCACTGTTGGATCATTCAGCAATGGAAAGGGACTTTAACAAGGACGCTGGTCCCTAAACGGTTAAGTTTTAAAACTTGCCTTGCGACCTGCAAACATCTTATGGTGTGGGCAAATGATCAGAAATTTTTGTTGCTGTATACTGCACTTATTTCTGAGTCACTGATAGCTTTAGTAATGGGTAATGAAAGTCTTTTTCCTTCTATCGTTGTACATATGGGCAACACCGTTGCTGATGGATTATTTATAACGAAAACTTTTAGCGACTATATGTATTTTGAATCTTAGAAGAAAGATTAAGGAAAGGCAAACCTACGTTTCTAGCATTTGTAGACTTAGAGAAAGCTTTTGACAATGTTGACTGGAATACTCTCTTTCAAATTCTAAAGGTGGCAGGGGTAAAATACAGGGAGCGAAAGGCTATTTACAATTTGTACAGAAACCAGATGGCAGTTATAAGAGTCGAGGGACATGAAAGGGAAGCAGTGGTTGGGAAGGGAGTGAGACAGGGTTGTAGCCTCTCCCCGATGTTGTTCAATCTGTATATTGAGCAAGCAGTAAAGGAAACAAAAGAAAAATTCGGAGTAGGTATTAAAATTCATGGAGAAGAAATAAAAACTTTGAGGTTCGCCGATGACATTGTAATTCTGTCAGAGACAGCAAAGGACTTGGAAGAGCAGTTGAATGGAATGGACAGTGTCCTGAAAGGAGGATATAAGATGAACATCAACAAAAGCAAAACAAGGATAATGGAATGTAGTCTAATTAAGTCGGGTGATGCTGAGGGAATTAGATTAGGAAATGAGGCACTTAAAGTAGTAAAGGAGTTTTGCTATTTGGGGAGCAAAATAACTGATGATGGACGAAGTAGAGAGGATATAAAATGTAGGCTGGCAATGGCAAGGAAAGCGTTTCTGAAGAAGAGAAATTTGTTAACATCCAGTATAGATTTAAGTGTCAGGAAGTCATTTCTGAAAGTATTCGTATGGAGTGTAGCCATGTATGGAAGTGAAACATGGACGATAAATAGTTTGGACAAGAAGAGAATAGAAGCTTTCGAAATGTGGTGCTACAGAAGAATGCTGAAGATTAGATGGGTAGATCACATAACTAATGAGGAAGTATTGAATAGGATTGGGGAGAAGAGAAGTTTGTGGCACAACTTGACCAGAAGAAGGGATCGGTTGGTAGGACATGTTCTGAGGCATCAAGGGATCACCAATTTAGTATTGGAGGGCAGCGTGGAGGGTAAAAATCGTAGAGGGAGACCAAGAGATGAATACACTAAGCAGATTCAGAAGGATGTAGGTTGCAGTAGGTACTGGGAGATGAAAAAGCTTGCACAGGATAGAGTAGCATGGAGAGCTGCATCAAACCAGTCTCAGGACTGAAGACCACAACAACAACATGTATTTTGACGGCACAGTACCATGCTTAACTCACAAAACAGGTACTTTCATGACTTATGTGGGTGGACAGCACTTATAACTCTTAGTGCTCACATTATGTTAATCACTACTTTGTTTGTAGTTGATGGATCACTCTAGAAATTTATTGCACAGCACGTTATGGAGTGGAAATACGCAAAATATGATAGGAGGTTAATTCCTTTGTTTCGAAGATAAGCAACTGTATGAAGAGCTAAAGTAGTCGAACTTAATTGTTAGAGGAGCTCAGTAATATGAGGTTAATTCACTTGTTTCCTAGATTAGCAATTAATCAAATAACCAAAGTAGCCAAACTTAGTTGCTTGAAAAGAGCAGTAATATGTATCTTCTAATTCAAATTTTCATCTATATGCACACTCAAAACTTTGGAGCATTCTACCCCATTTACTGACGTCAACTCAAGTGTTATAGCAGTTATAGGCACTACCATTTGTTGCACAGAATTGAACGTTTAAAAAAAAATAGGGAGAGTCCATCTTCTAAGGACCACTTGATATTTCTCGGAAAATATCATTTACAGTATCTCCCATTGCTTTCTCTCTCCTGGGATTTACTGCAACACTAGCACCAACTGCGAAAATTATTAATTCTGCTTGTTCAGTATTTAGTAGAATGTCATTTAAACGTAGTGAATTGTATTGACCCAAAACTGAGCCCAGATTCTTATCATTCCTACATACTCAGCACAACATTTTGCACTCTTTTTTTAAGTATGACTTAAAACAATTGTGGAGAAACCCATCAGTTCCATAAAACCAGAGTTTCTTAAGAGGGTAACATGATCTACAAAATCAAACATCTTGAAAAGGTCACCAAAAATACCAGCTGGTGACATTTTGGCATTTAAGGCTTGTACTATTGTGTGAATGAATGTATAAGTAGCATTCTTAGTCGAGCAACCTTGTTTGAAATCCAAAATGTAATATGCTATGTAAATTGTTTCTAGTTAAGTTTGAGACTAATCTTGAGTACATTACTTTCTCGAAATTTTTGGAAAATGGTACAAATAAGGAAGCTGGAAGATAACTCTTTCAGTCTTTTTATTCTGAGACTGAACAACTCCTTATATTAACCTGTCTGGAGAAATTACTTTGCCAGCGATGCCTGAAATATATCTCTAAGGGCCCTACGTATTAAGTTGAAACCCCTTTTCTGAATTCTATCTGAAATTCCAACAACACTATATCTGCTACTGTTATTTAGAACTTTTAGAATTCTATTAATTATTTTGAAGGTTGTTGGAACTATTTCCACTTTCTTAAAGTTTCATGGAAATACGTTTTTAATATATTCATTTGCTTCTTTAACTGAACTATTTAATCCTATTTTTGCTGATACATTTACAAGGCGATTGTTAAAAGTACTTGGAATACTCTGAATTATGAGTATCAACATTGTCTCTTTAGTTTAAAATTTATGGTATCTTGTACACTGACAGCCTGTCCTGTCTCCCATTTGACAATACGCTATATAGTTTTAATCTTTTTTCTACATTTTTCTCTATGTTCGCTTGGGCCTAATTCTGAAGATTTTAATGTATTTCCTTAAACTACTACAGTATTTTTTTGTAGTGTGCATGTAATGTCGTATCTTGCCTTACTTGCCTTATATAAATTTCCCTCTTCTTGTTACATAAGATTTTAACTGCCTTAGTTACCCATGCCACTTGTCTCTTTAGTGAATCCTCTCATTTTTCGAAAGCAGAGTTCAAGTACTGATACAAATTTACTACGGAAAAAATTACTTTTCACTGGCATCTCCTTCTATGTGTATCTGATCGAATAGCACATCTCTTAACTTATTCTTAAAACATTACATTCTATTCTTATTAATAAGGGTCACTGCTTTATGAACACTATCAGGAGTGTAAGGCCATATTGTTCATTGCATTAATTGTACATCAGGATCAGATAGCCCATCAACAATTGGCTACACATTAATTGCTTCAGCCTAGACGCTGTGTATAAAAATGTTTTCAGTGGATGTCCTATTATCTTGCTGCTCATGAGTTGGAAAAGAAACTACTGAAACTAGACTGAAACGTCCAAGTAAAGACTGTAGTTAATTTTTGCTGTTTTTATGTTCCAGGAAAGCTACATTGAAAAATCCACAAACTATTGAATCTCCTTGTCTGACAGGTAGCTCAATTATGCATTTAGAATTCTCAGAAATAGCAAAGTGTTCTTCAGTAACAGCTCACAAGCATATGCTTCTAGGTTGTGATCAACACAAAACCTATTTGACAATATTTTTGACTTTGTGTCCTATATTCACATACGTTGCAACTCCTCCTTTTTCCAACTTAACTGTACGCGTAAATGATGCCAATCTATAACACTTGATGCATAAATTCTCCATCCCTTTGGTTATGTGTTTTTCAGTGAGGCACAGAATATGTCACTTCAGGATTATCCACATCGTCTAGATGCTTAAGAATCCCGTCTATCTAGTTTTTTAACTCTCAAATGTTCTGATGAAACAAATTAGTTTGATTTTTCTGGAAAGTGTTATATTTGTTATGTCCTGTTTGGCTGTAGTTTCTTTCAACCTGACTCCAACCTAAAAAGGTGTTGCCCATTTAACTCTGGTAATCACAAGTATTGAGCCTTGCGTGCTTTTGGCCCTCTTTACACTTTCTAGAAGATGCTCAGATAATCTTTCATTTCCCCTCATATTCGGTGGTTATTTAGCCTTTAAGCGTGGATCCACGTTAGTGAAGACTGAGCTAGAGTTCCACTGTATGAAATTCGATTCGTTTGATCACTTGCAGGGGTCCCAAAAAGGGACATGAAGAGAAATCAAGACGTACGGCAGAGACTCAACACTTATAGCTTAAATGATAGATCTTAGAATTCAGTCACAATTGGAGATCTCATGTAGAATCGATGAGTGATGAAAATTTGTCAAAGACAGTGTACAGGAAGAAGTGTATTCTGCATCTATCTACTTCTTATTCTTCCTCAGTGATGTGTAGGTTTCTGATCTTTTTACTACCACTCTCCAAACAAACCATTGCACGAAATATTTCGTTATTATATTGAAATCTTTCTACAGTGCAGTATATCCGTCATGGATAATAAATTGCTATTGATTATTTTGGTTTAAATAGGCAAGCAGTCACTTTGTTAAATGTTTGATACAATTTATCTTCTTTACCATTAGCTAGTTTTCAAACCACTATAGGCTCATCTCTGGTCGAATAATTTATGAAACGAGAAGGTTTTTACAGTATGGGTACTTACACTGCATTGCTCGTAGTATCCATGACATATCTGTCCCGATAATGTATATTTGAAAATTTATATACACACCTGCATCGTAATTAGCTGCATTTGCATATATATTTACTCACAGTACCTAAACACTGAAGTTCAAAGAATCTTAATCTGATGGATATTAAACTTTACCATATCATTACCTTTGGCGTTAGATGCTTTGTATTACAGAACATATATTTACATGCATAGATTATTGATTCAAATGAATATTCTTAGCTGCAGTTGTGCTTATACACTATAAATATACGTGTAATATTGATAAACATTACACAGAAGATAAACAAAGTGAAGTATTTACCGTGTATTTAAAGAGTAAATGAGGTATTAGCGTATATGACAGAGTTTTCGTTCATGTGGTCATTGTATAATATACATAATAAAGGACAAAACAATTAAGAGTAAATTGACAGCTTGCAGTATCTTGAAGCTAGTTACTGGTATCAAAAATTGAGAACAGCGACTATTTGCATGTTTATATCCACATAAATCACCAATATTTCCACATGTCATCGGACTACAGTCTTTACAAATAGACTATTCAAAATTATAAGAGGAATGTATGCGCTTGTAAAAGGACAGGGGGCACAGGGAGGTACCAAGTGGGCTATATCAGTGTGAAACAGAGGTACGAAAATTAGAAACTGATTTCTAATGCATGGGCAGTTGTAATCATGAAGAATAGCTAGGAGCTTAAGAAAATCGTGGGATCCTATTAGCCTACAAGATACTGATATAAATTGAAATATGGTGGAATGATGCTGTGCATTCGAAGATCTCGGAGGCTGTATATACTGTGATAGTGAGTACGCAGTAGGTAGTTCATTTACGTTTGAATGGTCATCTGTAAAATGGGTAAACCCAGATTTTGAAGTCACAAATACTCCCATATAGAAAGATAACCGCTAAGAAAGTACATGAAACAGAGGATATACTTACATTGCTTACAAATTAAGGGCATACATATAGAGAAATTGTGGTGAAATCGAGAAAGATGCTATCGTCGGAAGGACAGATGATACATATGAAAAGTCAAAATAACAAGGAAACTAAATCAAATGCGTCAACATTGAGATACAAAGACATTCCGTTATTAAGCACAGGAGGAAGACAGGAGGAGTACATTGGTGGCCTCTGAGAGACAGAGTAACAGTTGTTATAACGAGATAGAAGGAGAAATGTTTGTAGATGTGAGGGACATGTGGAATTCCAAATTAGAATCGTAGTCTGAGAGGAGCCTGGGAAGATGGGAGATCAGACAAGTCAACAATCCTTACAAATTTCTGAAGTCGTTGAGGATGAAGCCAGAGAAAGATTATTCAAATTAATGTGGAGGATATGAACCTAAAAATTTTTCTATGCAGAATCCAGAAGCTGTCAAAAGCAGATAAATGCGGTTCATGTCTCCAACTCGCTAACAAAAATTACGTATAGAAGAAGCAAGTAAAAGATTCATCGATTGTTAATTGATTCTCAGTTTGTCTCTAGCAAAGGAAAAGGGCTGAATAAGGCAAATTGGTAATGGAAGTACAAGTTTAAAAATTCACTTCCATTGGATTTTTCTAATTAGAATATGTTTTCAGCGAAACACACAGTACAAGATATGAGAAATGTGTAGAAACATGGGTATACAATGTAGAGAGAGATGTGTAATACACTCATAACAAATGCACCGGAACCAAGGAGGAACAGTAAGACTGGAAGAGAAAGAGAGAAGTAGTCGCACTTGAAAGGCTGCACTTCAGAGATTTATCCTTCCTTCTCTATCGTTCATTCTGTACATTGAAGAAACACGATGAAGAAAGCAAAAGAAAGATCCATTAAACTTGCCGAAATTCAAAATTCAGAGTTAGAGGATAATAACGATAAGAAACCCTGTTGACATTGCCATCCTTAGTGAAAGTAAGGAAAACTTACAGGAACTATTGAATAGAATGAACAGCCTACTGAGCGTTGAATACAGACTTCGAGTAAATCAAAGCAAGACGAAAGTAATAAATAGTAACAGAAATTTGACCAGTGACAAGCTTACCAGTAAGATTGTTTTGCAATCTTCGAAACAAAATAACACATGCCAGGCGAAGCAAGAACGACATATGATATGAAGCACCATAGGAAAGTAGAGCAGGCTGTGCCAAAAGAGGTCTACTTGTATCAAACACAAGACTTAAGTATGTTGGATAGATATGTGAGAATTAACATCTGGAATACATCACACTACGGAAGTAAGGCATTTGTATGGGAAAACAAGACAGAACGTGAACCTTATTGAGATGTGGAGCAACAAAAAGATGAAAATGAAACGAAATGATGAGATACTCCGTTCCCATAGCACCGGTGAGGAAAATAGTAGGTGGAAATTAATTAGTAAAAGTAGGATCATGATTATACGCCATGAATTAAGCCATCAGACATCAGGGACCTGTACAGAGAAAAAAACTGTGGATAAGACAGATGTTGGCAAAATTCTAACAAAAAACCGAGATGCCTGTGTGTGTGTTACTCTGAGGTGAAAAGGCTGGTGTAGTGTAGCAGGATCGGATACAAAAATGTAATCAATTAAAAAAATGAAATTCTATTCATTTATATAGATAATGGTACACATCTACAATTAAAAGTTGTTGTATTGGAAATGGTGATATCTGTGGATACAGTTCTACAAAACTTTGTGCCAGATTAAAACCGTGTGCAGGATTAAACCGGCTTCCTACAGAGTATTTTTTTAAATTCAGAACTGTTCTCTATTGTTACAAGTTTTGCTAATCATTTATGACAGTACCCTGTATCGCTTATATGGTCTAAAAATCAATAACGAATTAACTGTTCGTCGGAGTCTGTGTAGAATTTCCGCCACCGTGCAGTTATATAGACTTCATTCCTTTGTTGCAGAATTCTTCTTCTGTAAGGCTCTTTCGGGAAACAACTCGAAATAATTTCTGATATCCATATTTCTGATCTGTAACTACTTATTGTTCCACTTGATAGGAGGACCACACTTTTAACAATGACTTCAGAACAGAACGCATGGTTGCGATTACATGTAATACGAGACAAGATTTCCCCCCATCTTTTTACCGGCCAGCTAACTAACAATTCACAATAGACAGTCCGTGAAGTCTGCCGGAACTCAACAACCACAACAAGAAGAGGTCAGCTGAGATGTCTACCAATATTACGCAAAGGCTACTCGTAACTCGTTTTTAATCCACTACAGAACGTTTTTTTCTAGCGTCCTCACGCTCAAGTTGAGTGTATCTACATAGTATTTCAGATTATTCAGTTTTGTTACATTTCATTGAGAAAATAAAAGTAATTAAAGGAAGAATTGCTTGGATAATTTGTTCTTCAGGTTGAGATAACTATTTCTTGTCATTGCAACCTAAAGTCCCACTTCAACAGGAGAGAAAATTATTGCGGGCCGCATCAAGCCAATCAGAACATTGACGCCGCAAAAACAAAAAAGAAATAAATCGTCAGTGGCGATAAATTGGGACCTTTTGTTTTACTTCTTTAGATACTCTTTCTTGATCTATTTCTCACACTAAGGCTTTTTTGCTGTTGTACAGATGTAAATAATTTTCCTGTCCGTGTAGTCTACCTTCCTTTTTAGGGTGTCAACTGCATTTCCTGTTTCTGCAGAATGAATTGGAAAATATTGGTCGAACTCTGCTATTTTCCTTTGCTTTTTCGTATTTGTTTGTCAAGAGACAGTGAAATGAAATGTAGACACTCGGAAAGAAAGAAAGTAAACCATTTATTGTTTAAAAAGCGGATGCCATAGCTATTAATACATTTATCGCACTGAGACAAAACAGTCAGTGCCATCATGGAAAAATGCTAGCGGTTGAGAAATGTTGTGGGCGGCCTGAATAAAATCATTGTTCTGTAGGTAACCTCTAACATTTTTCCATGACTCTCTAGCCTCACATGGAGGGGGGGGGGGGTTAATCTAATAGCAGTTGTGGCGATTAATTTAGAATACAAAACAATTTACTTGCTTTTTTTTCCTTTGTTGCGTTTTCTTTTGACTGACCATTATACACTATTCTCGTAAATGTTGTATAAACTATGCTTATCATTTTCAGCGTTCTGTTGTCTTTGCATCTCTTTGCACCTCTTTTTCTAGCGTTTAGTGTTCATATAATTTATCCAATGTTCTTTGGTAGTTTTTTAGGTATTTGGACGCTGTTTACTGTTGTGTGTACGGAAGTTTCTCGCCTCATTGTGCAGTTATTGTAATTTGTTTCTTGTAATTACATCTACACCTGATATTTCAGTTGTTTGAGGGCTTTATGAAAATCCCTCTTGATGAAGTTGTTAGTAATACATTTTCTGCGACCGTACTTTCACATTTGTGAATTCAGTTGTGAGTTGGTATTACATGTGGTTCTTCTGTGCATTATGTAATATGAGAAAAGGTAGATTTTCTTCAGTCGTAGCTTTTTCATCTTTGCTCATTATTGTATGACCGTTGTCCTCAAAACGTTGATGGACTTCTAATTAAGCACTGTAATTACTGCTACTGACTGCATATTTATTTATTAATTGGCTCTAGTTTTCGATCCAGCCCTCCTCGACGTTCGTAACTTTTCGCCACCCATAATTCTTTAAAACTCTTGTATTTCTCTAGGTTATGGTTAACTACCCTGCATTCAGACACTAAATAAGTTCAGTTCTGCTGTGCGTGGTATTTATATAACTTTATGTTGCTTACAAAACCCTTCGTCAAAAGTTTGAACACTTTTTATTCCAACTTATTCCTTTACAAATATCGCTTGATGCTTCTCCTATTTTTTTCTATACTACAATTTCAATATTTGTTTCTGCTTTGAACATCTTGGTGCCTATGATATATCAGTTGTTCTAGGTCTCCATAACGTTGGGTCTCTTTTTCTTCTCCTTTTCTTAATCTGAGTTCTTATTAATATGAGATTACGATCACAGGTTCGCAGGGCAGCTCTTGCTTAACTGGTTACCATTTCGTTCTCTGAACTTATGTAATCGGTTTGGTACCTGTCTTCTCATTTATTTCTATCATTCTTCAACACAGTCTATGTGTATCTCCTCTTTCGCGTAATAAATGTGTCGCTGCTTTTATTCCGGGAGCCCTGGACACACACACTGTACTGCATATGATGCTTCCACTATAATTATGTTCACCTTTCTCAGTAATATCTAGCGTGTTGATAGTAGTTTTTAAATTTACGTAGAATTAGACTGTAAAATAAAACGGTGAATAAAAGAGAGCTACAAACACATCTTTGCTCTGAAACGAATAGCCGAAGAACCTTCTGAAAGCATCAGAGAAATTTCAGGTCATGTGGCGTACGCAAGGTTACTTCAACTCTAAATAATTCATACTTAATGGAATAATGTCTTTGGTAATGTGCATATTACAAGTGGCTTTTCGTGGGGAGGTGGAGATTATCAGTCTCTTGACTAATTTGATGCGGTCCGACATGAATTCTGCTCTTATATGAACAGCTTTATCTCAGACTAGCACTTGCAATCACTGTACTCAATTACTTGTTGGATACAGTCCAATCTCTGTCTTCCCCTACACAGTGGAAATAATGCCCTGATATTGTAACACATGTCCTAACTTCTTGTCAGCATTTCCCACGTATTTATAGCAACGCAGCTTCTGCGAAGGACATCGTCAGCTCTTATCTTATCAGTCCATATAGTTTTCAACAGCCTTTCACAGAACCACATCTCGAATGCTTCGATTCTCTTCTATTGTTGTTTTCCCACAGTGCGTGATTTACTTATACATAATGCTGTGCTCCCATCAAACATTTGCAGAATGTCCTCCCACTTTATATGTACTTCATACCTAAGTGGCTTATAAGACAGCACTTTTTATTTTTGCTAACATTTATGTATTCTTCCTTTCGACTGTCAATTGATGCAATACTTCTGTAATACATTTTTTCTTCGCAATTACCTTCCCCCTACCTATGCTTGTCTAACTTCTGTGGCGGAACTTTCTAGAGATGTCCATTAGCTAAACTGCCTAGTGTGGTATTAATTATTTCAATATCTTTTGGATTTGTTTCTACAGAAGTAAGTGAAAAATTAAATCACTTTGAGACGCCCTGCTAACCCTGCGGGACAGGACAGGTAGTTTAAATTGTTGAAAGGGACAAAACTAAGCGGCTGTCAGCTACACTCGAACATGCAACTTTATTTATTTGACCAAACATTAAAAGAGCCAAGAAATTTCTTAAGAAAAAAAAAACAGCATTAATTTCTGGAACTTAATAACCGGCTGAATACGCCATACAATCTCATGCCTTAAAGGCAAGACAAGTTTAGTTTAAAATCGGCTGAAAGCCAATAACTTAAGACTCAATCCAAGATCAGAATTTTTTAATAGGCAAAAGGCCATATCTTAAATCAGTTCTTCGATTAGGCTGAAGGCCCAAGCAATCTAACACCTTAACTGCAAAACAACTTTAATGTAAAAATCGACTGAAGACCCATCACTTAAGATTCAAACCAAAATAGATTTTTAAAACAGTTCTTTAATTAGGCTGAAGGCCCAAACAATCTGACACCTTAAGAGCAAAACAACTTCAATTCAAAATGGGCTGAAGGCCCAAAGAATCTTACGCCTTAAGGGCAAAACAACCTTCATTTAAAAATCGGCTAGAAGCCACACAAATACAAACGACAAGAACAAATAAGATAAATCAGTACACCAAACGGCGCTCAGAAGTTTCCGAGGGTCGGCCTGGAATTGAAACACTAATTTAGGCTCGCTTAGGTGAGACAGGCAGTCGGTCCAACCATTCTCGATCCGACGTCAACCCAACCGGCAGGCAGTCAGCGCACCCACCGACAGGATAACTTCCACTCCACCCGACCAGCACGCAACAGGGAGTTCAATGGAACAACGTAGAAAGTATTGGCGCCCACAACGAATTGTACATTGAGCTGTCAAAGTACACACGACGGTGCACAGCGACAACACGCTGAGGAAAATACACTGCCTGAATTTACGTCAACGGCCACGGCAGGTAACCGCAACGCTAATGGCCACAAAATAGAAGATTCTGCTGGTGTACCTTAATTCAAAACAACCAAGTACAGCTAAACTCCTCTGGAGGGTGGCTAAGGTTTGCCAACTTGAAACAACCAGTTGTTCCTCACGGGAATGTCCCAACAGCCGGCAACGAAATCCAAACGACACAATGTGAACAGTCGTAACTTGCTGGTAGATTAAGTCAAAACTCAAATTTCGTGTCCAGGATCGGTGAGCCACGGACCTCGTAGCAATGGGAACAGCACCACACACTTCGACCGCTCGTAGATGCCGTGGGCGGCCTCGGCCAAACTACCGCCGCGGATATTTCCCCGATTCTCCACGCCAACCGACCCACTGACTGCAAGCCCGGAAATGGTGAAAGGACCAAATATACGCCGGCCGATGAGACGACCAACCGAATGACGAACCAACGGTCGCCCCTCTCCAATCTCCCTCCGTCGGACAGTTCATGTGTGTCGCCAGCGGTCGACGAGCACTGGCTGTCGGTGCTTCGCCGGCGCTCCGTCCCCGACCTCACTGCTACTGCGTCCCGACTGCACTATTGGTCCGTCTCCAACTGACTAGTCGGACACAAGACGACCCGGAAATACTATCGGTCCCTTATCGATAAGCGCTGCTGCTGCCGCTCACGGGCTAGTAAGGCAGGAAGCTAGTGACGCCAGTAAATGGAATAAGAAAACGAGGCGGCGGTGCAGTAATAGAAGACGACAAACAATAAATGGCATGAACACGAGCCGTGCACGGCTCACACTTATTGATCGTTCCCTCTCGCTTCTCAGTTCACAGAAGTTGTCCCGCATAATTTCTGAGTGTAGCAACCCAGCATACCACAGAGAAACGGCTTAGCCACGGTCTAGGGGTCTGTTCCCAGTATCGTTTTGAGCCTGTTATGTAGTGTGTGTTGTTCTGAAACTTTTGAAGTGCTTCTCCTGCAATGTATGCGATAGAATCTCTGTGACGTTTTGAAGGTGGGATGGAGGGCGAAAAGGAAGGTCCCGGATTCGAATCCTGATTAGGCACGTAGTTTTAATCTCCCAGCCAGTTTCAAGCCTTCCGACCCCCTTTCTTTGTTTCAAGCTAGCTGATTGCCCTCTTCCCCCAACTGGACGCTACCGCGGAGCGAGCCCTGACAACAGGTGTGCCTTTGCCGACAGCCGAGTGCGACGCGCGAGCGGAGGAGGCGTCGCGGCGGCGGCAGCACGTGTCGACGATCGACGCGGGGCCGCCGGCGGCGGTGGGGGCGGCGCCGTGCGGCCTGCTGCAGCAGCCGGCGCTGCACTGCGCGGCCGCCGACGCCGCCGCCTTCTCCGGCTTCTGCACGCTGCGCAACGGCCTCCCGCTGCGGGACCTCGCCATGGTGAGTCACAGCTACACGGCCACCACCCCAGCTACGGAGGTCGCTCAGGGACATTTCCTGAGTAATTTTGGGTTAATGGGGCACCTGCCCGACGGAAGTTCGTTACAGAATAATCGGTATGCATGCGACAGCACGGGTACCCAATATATTCCAAAACTCAGCGTACAAAATCGGAATTTTCCGATGCTCATGCGTCGGCTTCTGATGGTGACAAAAAGGTAGGATTAAGTGTTTGGGGTAGCTCTTGGGCGAGGGGCCATTGGTAGACCTTACGGCAAGAAAAAGGAATGAAAGTGAGATAGTGTTAATACTTTCATTCTTCTTTACATCCTCTGCATTACTGCAGATGAAGTGTCACTGAGCACATTTGTACTGTGCATGCAGTACACGTGATGTGCCAAGTTGTTTCCACTGCCCTGTGTGGAATACTTAAGTTGTTGTACTCTTCACTAACCTCCTGTCTTGATGATGTCCCTGCTGTCTTAATGATGATGATGTCCCCAGCGCAGAAAACAGCACGCAGGTCGTGGATTCGTTTTCCTGAGGCTGAAATTAACTTCGAAAGGAACTGCTGCTACGAATAAACTATAACTCATTTGGGATGCCACTCGCGTTTTTATTGATAAAGACACGAGAAACTATTCTTGATCACAACGTATTGAACATATCTTTCCACAGTCATTATATCTGGCTAAAATAACATGAAATTCAACCTACCACAGACAACATGTCTGTCTACTGGAACCGTCAGAACTGGAGAGCCGGACTGCCCGAGACACCTCGCGCGCCAGCAAGGCGTGACCCGAACGCCACCGAAGTGCATCGGCAGTAATATCGTCAGTCTTTTGTTTTAGTAATACTTTGATTTTAACAATTTTGGAATGACTGATTGATAGCTGGCTGTTGAGAGATGTTTATTTAAAAAAAATGAAGTAATTTGGATGACAGGTTTAATTAATAATAGCAACTAAAGTTTAACGTTTTGGCGCCCTACCGCCGAACACAGCAGCCAATCACAGAGCAGCAGCATCATGCAGGCGGTCTTTCTCACGGGAATGGTACCGAATCTAATATCTGTCACCGGTACCTCATCCCACATTGCGTCATCTCTATGTTTCTTGCATCTCCACTGCCCTGGGAATAGCTTCCTGGAGCCTAATATGATGGCTGAATAAGCCAGAAATATTACAAGCTATCAGAAGGATCGTATTAGTGTCACTGTCCTACCCTACTGGACAAATGGAGCAAATCGTTTGGTTCGTTTTGCAATTTGTTGTGTTGTATGGTGGGATTCAGGGCATGTGGAGGCACCATTAGTTCATGCGCGGTTGCTAGGACGAACCTCAAGAGAAGTGCTTTTAGAGTATTTTCGCAGTTACTAGCGGACCACAACCCAGCCGAGGATTCCAAGACGGATGTGCATAGCGAATGGCTGACCTTTTTACGACATATTCCTAAGATCCAGATCTCGAATTACGCAGAAAACTTTCTTGACGTCTTTATCCGTTTCCAAGATACAGAGGTTCAAATTACACTACTCCTGCACGTAACATCCGATATGAAGGGTAATCTATGGGGGCTATTCGGAAAGTAAGGAACGACAGCTCCCGAAATGGAAACCACAGTGAAAATAAAAACTGTTTTATTTGCAGCAGTCAGCTTCCACCTACTTATCTCCATAGTCACTTAGATGTTTGTCGAAGCGTCGCACCAACTTCTCAAAATGACTCTGAGCACTGTGGCACTTAACATCTGAGATCATCAGTCCCCTAGAACGCAGAAATTCTTAAACCTAAATAGCCTAAGGACAACACACACATCTATGCCAAGGCAGGATTCGAACCTGCGACCATAGCTGTCACGCGGTTCCGGACTGAAGCGCCTAGAACCGGTCGGCTACCGAGGCCAAGTTGGCCATTTGTACGGATAATAAACAGAATACGACCTGTTTGGACCATGTTTTCGTTATTAAAAAATGGTTCAAATGGCTCTGAGCACTATGGGACTCAACTGCTGAGGTCATTAGTCCCCTAGAACTTAGAACTAGTTAAACCTAACTAACCTAAGGACATCACAAACATCCATGCCCGAGGCAGGATTCGAACCTGCGACCGTAGCGCTCTTGCGGTTCCAGACTGCAGCGCCTTTAACCGCACGGCCCCTTCGGCCGGCTTCGTTCTTAAGACATACGCATTTGTTCAACATCTACTCCTAGGCCCCTGGATAATTTAAATCAAACTTGGCACACATATAACTTACCATGTGAAAATAAATTCTATGAGGTGAGTGTGATAACGGGGTGAAAGACAGATGACGGAGAAAGAAGGAGATTGGCAGACAGGGGAGGAAGGGAGAAATTCAATAACATGAGACTGGGATAAATAAACGCCGGGTGACGCCTATTTTATCAGCTAGTAAAGTAAATAGCAATTATTAGTTTTTCAGATTTCGTTTCTTTATGCGAAATTAATTTTAGAGAGCAGACCTGATAAATACTCGTGCGGTCTCAGGCGCCTTGCCACGGTTCGCGCCGCTCACTGCGTCGGAGGTTCGAGTCCTCCTTCGGGCATGGGTGTGTGTGTATTGTTTAAGTTAGATTAAGTAGTTAGTAAGCCTAGGGACCGATGCTCTAAGCGGTTTGGTCCCATAGGAACCTACTACAAATTTCCAAAAAATTTAGAGAACAATTGTAACCACCCTGCAAAATTTTCAAAGACAATACTTAAATGTTAATGTGAATAGAGCCAAGTGTAACCTTCTCACAAAATGAAAGAAAATAATTAATTAAATGTTAATGGTCATCGTGCTAAACGTAACCTCCCAGCAGAAATAAAAGAAAAGTCTATGATAATGAAAACGAGCCAAATATTTGGTCCCTACAAAAATTATAGAATAATAAGGACCCAAATGTAAACTTGACACAAAAATTAAGAAATGAAGATTAATCCTTAAACCAATAATAATAGGGCAGCATCGCTGACCTTAGGCCCTGTGCGGTAATTAAACTGATAAATTGGTTCTGGGAGGAAAAACATAGGAAATATTGTTTCAATTGGAATGATTCTTTTCTTAAAACGATTGCTTTCAAAACAAAATTATTATTGGGGCATTTCTTGAACAAATTAATTACAATTAACAGATGTTATTGGCTGAGCGCAATGCTGCTTCATTACCTTATTTAACAATATACCTCGTCCCGAACCGTGACCAGAGACCCATGTCGACGCCCGCCAACTCCTCACATACAACTACTGTTCCTGCCGACTCGCTACACGCAACTGAACTGAGTCCAACTCGCAACTGAACACTCGCGCGGTCAAGCGCAGACTAGCAACGATAAATAACTCTCTGGTCAGAGATTCTGTCATGCCTCGCCATCGCCGTTAGTGAATACACTGAATACATACGTGTTTCATAACCCTCCACTGGGGTGGGGGGGGCAAAAATTTGGCAGCGATGGTGAGTCATTTGGACTTGCCATGAGCAACAAATTTTTTCTTAACTAATTGACTTTACAATCATAAAATATAAGTATAGGTGTAGAACATGGATTAAATACAGTGCACATGCACCGAGTACACAACATATCAGACAATGACAAAAATATATATACAATGAGTACAGAACATATCAGAAAAATGTATATACAAATCATATTGATAAATGACAAAAGTGCACACTTAGTGACGTTCAGCACAAAACATATTAACAAATGACATAAGTGCACACGCACTGAAAAATTCTTCAAAGTCTTCACAACAAATAGACATAATGAATACAAATCTCATTGACAAATGACATAAGTGCACATGTACTGTAGTTCAGAACATATCAGCAAATGAAAAAAAATGTACATACAATAAGTAGAAATCATGTTAGAAAAATGAAAAAAGTGCACACGCACTATAATTCAGTATATATCAGCAAATCAAAAAAAAAAATGTATTGGTCATGAACAGAAATCATATTAGCAAAAAATGATTTTCACTGTGTTACAAGAATTAGGATAGGAAAGGGAAGGCTTGCATCATGGTTGTAGCACTTTAGGTTGCACGCAGCTGCACTGAAGGTCCATATCTTTCTACTGTAGCACAACACCAAGTGGAACAATCTGAAGTTCTTTTCCCAGAAGTATTTATCAGCGTAGCTAAGACACTGAAATGTCGTAGTAATATTCCATGTTATCATTTTAGCAGTACATTAGGTACACCAAACAGTGGGACCATAATAACATCTCCATCGCTCAAGGTGGTGGACAGCATGTCATGTCAACACCACGTTCTTGTAAGGTACACCAACGTAGAATTAGTGCAAAAACCAAATATAGTGCTCCATGATCAAGAGGATATACGGGATAAACGGATATTGCAGTAATTCAGGGTAGTTAGGCCGGAAGGTGAAGGACATTAAGTCACATACTAGTCTTCACTGAGAATTACATTAGTAGTTTGCGGCATTCATTGCCCAGTTATTGAACATTTCTGTACAATGTATGTAGTATTACAGAATAATGTTCATAAATAGGCGTTTTACAGAGAACATTGGCACTTATTGCCTAATTATAAATCATCAGAAGTCATAATTTCATATGGTGTTTTACAGAGAACATTGGCACTCATTTCCTAATTACAAGTCATCAGAAGTATTAATGTGGTGCTTTACAGAGAACATTGGCACTCGTTTCCTAATTACAAGTCATCAGAAGTCATTATATTCATATGGTGTTTTACAGAGAACATTGGCACTCATTTCCTAATTACAAATCATCAAAAGTCATTATATTCATGTGGTGCTTTACAGAGAACATTGGTACTCATTTCCTAATTACAAATCATCAGAAGTCATTACATAATAATATTCATATAATGATTTACAGAGAACATAGGCACTCATTTCCTAATTACAAATCATTAGAAGTCACTCGTTTTACAGAGAACATTGAAATTCGTTGCCTAATTACAAATCATCAAAGGTCATTTACAGAGAAACAGGAGGTAGTCAATAACATAGTATTACAGAATCATTGGTCATCTCCATATGGTAATCAGTAGCATTCATTTCCCAGTTACAAACCATTATTATTATACTGTAACTATTACTCAAAGTCTGTGATAGCAAAACATCATTCAGTATTACTTATAACTCTTTTAAATTGGTAGCATTATTTGGGACTGGTAATACTTTCCCTTTTTTTTGTGCTAGCAATGCATTGCGTTGGGTAATTACAGGGGATAGAAAAAAAATTGCTTTTGGGTTGTTGCTGTAAATGAAAATGTGTAACGTCATTCGTCATGAGTCAGCTGTAGCAAGATTATGAAATAAGTAGAGTATATGCAATCACATTCATAAATGACATAGGTTTAATAAACAACTATTTCTACCACATTAATTTCATGAATAATTTCTCCTGCAAAAAATATACTAAAATGGATTATTAAACTGAAAGAAAAAATGCATTTTATGCTGAAAAGTAGTGACCTCGAATTAACAGCAATAACTATGCAATATGACACATACTGTCAAAACGAACTGCAACAAATACTTAAATAACTACATAGCATAAATACATAACTTCAACATTATCCTCATCTGTAAAGAAAAAAAACTTCGTTATCCATCACTTCATTATCCATATTATCATAACTCCATTATTATCATCACCTGTAAAGAAAAACTTCATTATCCATAGTAGCATATTCTTCATCATTATTCATCAGTGTTCATTATCATCTGCGAAACATCACTTCATTATTCATTATATAACTATTCCTTATTTCTAACATATTTCATCACTAAAACTAAGATGTGTAGTTCTGTCTGACAGCCTGCATCAATCGCCTCGTATTCTGAAAGAAAAAATTAGTTAAGACTGGTATTCTACGATGTGTATAGTATATTCTTGTTGATGCTTGTCAATTCTGTTCCATTTACTCTTCCTCACAAGGTTTGCATCTTCTTTCGACCATTCCGAAAGTGAAATTCCCATTTTTGTTTAATTTATGTCTTTCACGCATCATTTCTTTCTGAAATTGATGAACAAAGATTAATGTCTTGCATTTACATCATATACTCACTAAATAAAGATCGGTTTTTTATGGTAACATAATTAAGCATACAGCATACCATGACAGAAAACGTAATATGTCAAAAATATAGACAGTGTTCAAATGCAAAATTGTACACAGAATATTACAATGCAGCAGCAAAAAATGTAAAACAGTCACGATGTTGAGATATCGTAGGGCAAAAAATGTCCAAGTCAACTGGTGTGTGTTATATCTTAACTATTTCACAGTGCATACAAACAAAATATGAAAACAATCGTACATATATTTAAAAAAAAAATGATGACAAGAAATGTGACCTTCTTTGAGTTCAGCTTGTATGTTGTGTAGTTAATAGAGGCGAGACTTAAAGACTTTAATGGACAGACAATTTAATAAAATTAATATGTCACTAGATAAAATTGCACAATTATTCGTAAGATACGTAAGTTTCTCTGGAAAAATGTGCACAGTCTGATATGTAACGACAAGAAGAGCGACCTGCTAACCTTACCTTGCCGGGCACTTGCCAAGAAAAAATACTACAGTCAACAGCAAGCGTTCATGTGAATATAATTGCATAAGTGATCTTAAAATTAGCAAATGGCACTATAGCATGTTAAATCATAAAGTATCTTTATTCAATAAAAGGTTTGATGTTTGACCAGTGGTGGTTTCCTTTCGATTTTCTGGTTCTCAAAGTTTCGACGTGTACAACATTGGGGTGAGGAATGCTGCGAATCCGATATGGTGCTGCGTATAGAAGTTCAAATTTACTGCACCTACCTTTTCCTTTATTAGATATATGGTGTGTATGTACTAATATCTTCTGTCCAATCTGAAAGTCACGGCGTATACAAACCCGTTTTTGCTGTCTTCTCCGGCGCTCTGCGGCACGTTTGATATTTTTCAGCGCAATGTCAATTATTTCGTGGTGACGTAGTCGACGAGATGTAGGAAATGTTACTAATTCTCTAATTTTGTTAGGTGGTTCAACATTTTTCAGTATAAAAGACGGAGATAGCATAGTAGATTCATTCGGTATGGAATTAATTACATCCTGGAATGAGAGTATGTGTGTGTCCAATCAATATGTCTTTTATGGTAGTATATTCTACACAGTTTACCAATTTCTTACATTAATCGCTCACAAGGGTTCGAAGGTTCATGGTACCTAGATATATTGATCGGAGAAATGTTTCTAGCTCGTAACATACGTGTCCATATAGCAGAACGAAATTGTGATCCATTGTCGGAAATTACTTTCATCACATTCCTTACATGAAATAGAAAATGTTTTACAAATGCTTTCGAAACAGTTTTAGCAGTAGCTTTGCGTAACGCAGTGAAGGTAACAAATTTTGAAGTGAGTTCGACAGCGACAAAGATGTAGCAAAAACCTCTATTAGTTCTGGGAATTGGACTAAAAATGTCTACAGCTGCCATATGTCTCAATTTAACAGGTACAATGGGATATAATGGAGTAATATGTGAAGTCGTGTCTGATTTAGCCTTCTGGCAGATTTCACATGAAGCTAAAACTCGTCGAATACGTTTCTCCATGTTCGTAAAATAACAGTTCTGTCTCAGTATAAGAAAACATTTTCTAGCTCCGAAATGTGCGTAACTTAAATGAGTATACCAGATTAATTTGTTAACCAGCTCATCAGGAATGCATAATAACCAATTGTTGCTGTCAGGATGAGAGCGGCGAAACAGAATGTCATTGCGTACAGTGTAATGGTTTCTAATCGTAACATTATTCCTATCTTGCCAAAGGTGTTTAATTTCTTTCCACACGTTGTCTTTACTTTGCTCTTGTGCTATGTCCTGTAATGACGACGAAATGAAATTTTGAAATGCAACTTATTGAATGTACATCACGCTGAAATTTGCTTTGCAGAAGTTGGTTGCGACGTCTTGCTGATTGTTGCTGAGAGAACGAGATAGTGCGTCTGGTACAACATTTTGTGTGCCGGGAATGTGAACAATTGTAAATTCCTGTAAATAAAGCTTCCATCTACTTAGTCTGTCTTGTGTAAATTTAGATGAAAGTAAAAATTGTATCGCTCTATGGTCTGTGTAGACGGTGGTATGTCTTCCATAAAGAAAATGTCGAAATCTCGTAAAAGCCCAAACAACACATAATGTTTCAAGTTCAGTAACAGAATAACTTCGTTCAGCAGGTGACAGAATGCGACTTGCAAATGCGATGTTTTTAATTACTGTAGAACCATCTTCTTCAATTTCCTGAAAAATGTGTACGCCTAAAGCGGTGTTACAACTGTCGGTGGCAATGGAAAAATTTCTGGTAAGATCTGGGTGCGATAAAAGTGGAGCATTCAACAAAGCATGTTTCAGGTTCATAAATTCAGAATGTGCTTGCTTATCCCAGGACCAAATACTGTTTCTACCTGTCAATTGACATAATCTGGGGGTATCTAAAGCAGAGTAATGAATAAATTTACGAAAAAAGTTAATTAAGCCCAAAAAGCTCCGTAATTGTTTATTCGTCGTAGGAACAGTAATGTCACGTAAAGCTTGAAGTTTCTCCGGGTCAGGCGCAATGCCTTCTGCTGACATTACATGTCCAAAAAATTGTATGGAAGTTTTACCAAAACGCGATTTACTGAGATTAACTGTGAGTCCTTGTGTACGAAAAGTTTGCAACAGTTGTTCTAGAATCAGATTGTGTTCAGTCCAGTTAGCTTCAGCAATAAGAATGTCATCTACGTACGTCGTGATTCTGTCTTTAAGTTTTGTCGGAAGTATTGTATTCAAACCGCGAATAAAAGCTGCAGAAGAAAAATGTTAAACCGAATGGTAATTTGCAAAATTGATAACAGTCACCAAAACAGAGAAATGCTGTGTATTTTCTGCAATTCGGATGGAGCTGAATTTGCCAAAATCCCGATTTCAGATCTAATGTAGAATAAATAGCAGTACCATGAAATTTCTGTAGAAGTTCCTCTAGTGTCTGTGGTCGATCTGTTTCATTAATAATTATGTCATTGATGTGACATGAATCAAGTACGAGGCGAAGTGAGCCATCCTTTTTATTAACAATATGTAGCGGGTTTATGTACGGACTAACTGCCGGATCAATAATTCCTTGGTCAAGCATATCCTGTAATTCTTTCTTAACTTGTTCTCGGTGGATATATGGAATGGGATAATGCTTGGCTTTAAATGTGTCGTGCTGTTTGACTTGAAATTCACACATAAAACCGGACATAGTACCAGGAATGTTGTTAAAAACTGGAGATTGCTGTAAAAGAATTTTGTGTAGTTGCGTCCGTTCGTCTTCTGTATTTGCACTGCTTTGTTTAACTTTATCAAAAATCATCTGCATAGAGTCATAGTCGGCTTCGTCTGGAGTATAATAGTTGTGTACGTACGTATCTGTGAACAATGTGGTATGACAGTCTATGTTACGTGATACGGAAATGACCTCTGTGCGATTAATTGTCTGTTCTTCTGCAGATAATAAGTGCTGAAATTCCAAAGCCAATTGTACATTTTCATCCTTTAACATTAAATACGAATTTTGAAAATCAATAACTGCGTCGTGTTGTACCAGAAAATTAGTACCTAAAATAAAGTCTGTTGTCAATAATGGAACAATCCAAAAATTTGAGTGAAATGTGTGACCTGCAATACAAAATGATAAATGCGTCTGTAATTTAACATCTACTCCTTTACTCGATATTGCTCCTTTTACTTTCGTTTTGCCTAATGGTAATGTAGGATAGGTATTCTCTTTGTTACACTCGTTAAAAGTTTCTTCATTAATTACTGACATAGGTGACCCAGAATCGATTACTGCTGAGAATTTCGATGAACCAATTTTAATTTCGATGACAGGATGTGAAATTGTTTTTTCAACAACTGGTCTTTCCTGTAAAAGAGTGTCTCGGATGTCGTCAAAAGTAATAACATTTTCGTGAACAACTTTCTGCGTGCCTAAAGTAGTGCTCGTGTTACTGGAAGATGCGACCTTTACAGTATCTAGTCAAATTCTATCTGACATGTTATTATTTTCAGGACAATTCTGTGGCATTTCGACTATTTGAACTGTTCTGTTATTTCTTCCAGACGTATTACTTTCTGGATGATACCTACTGTCGGGTTCATTCATGAGAATATGTTGTTGCTGATCATTTTGCTGCTCGTAAGACCGACTGTTATTATACGTATGCAGATAATTGTGCTCATTGTTTTTACGTCTATCATGATAGTCATTCCTATACGGTGCATTGCGATAGGAACTGAAATATTGAGTTTTCTGTACGTAGTTATTTCCTTGCTGGCGTGCGTTACTGTTTGTTGTAGCTGGGAATATACGTGCACGCGGCGAAACATTAAAGCTTCGTTGACCCTGCAGACCACATTGTTGGTTAGGTATGCTAACCGGCTGGTTTTGTTGCTGTTGTTGTGAAAAACCTCTATTGTTACTAAAATGTGGTTCCTGCTGCTGACAATTTTGACGATACTGATAATAAAAATTTTGTCTGCTATTAAAGTTCTGGTGGTTGTCGTTCCTAAAGCGTCTGTTACTTTTGCTATTGAAATTATGTGGTTGATCGTAATTGCTGTACGTTTGTTGGCCTTGGTTGTTATATGAAAAATTTTTGTTTACGAAGGAATAATCTGATTGCTGTATTTCCAAAAGCTGTAACAGATCCCAGAATGCCAAGATATTTTCTTTTTGCTGACCCGTTAATAGTGACACTATTAATGACCGTGGTAATTTAGAAATACATAATTGAATGAGTGCAGATTCACTATATGGTTCACTTAAGTACTGGTTTTGTTGTACCATATGCTCAAAAAATTGCGTGCCACTGGGAAAATTTGTGTTCTCATAATTTGGTAAACTAATTAGTTGATCTTTAATTCCACGCTGTGTCGTCTTCGACCAATACGCTGACAGAAAAGTATTCTGAAACTCTTCTGCTGAATAGCATTGCCTCGCGATCAGTCTCATATGAGTTGCCGGTTCGCCTTTAAAAAAACTGCAAATAAATTCAAGTTTACGTGTTACGGGCCAAGTCAGTGGAAAAACAAAGCTAAATTGTTGTATCCAATCCAGTGGGTGAATCTGTGTTCTGTCATTTTTAAACACTTTAAATTTTCTCACTGACAGAAAATGTTTGTAGTCAAAATTATCGTCTCTGTATGATGGAACAGGTTCACGATTGTAAGAGATTCTATTTGTCTGTGTCTGTTCGGAATCTAAGTCGCGTACTCTCTGTAGATTACCCAAATTATACGCGCTGTGTCAGTCTGACAAATGTTCGCAAAGTGGTGTCTACTGTGATGTGTTATTAACTGAAATATTTTTCATCTCTGTTACTTCTTGCTGTAAACTTGACAACTTTCTACGTAATGTATTGTTAGATGAATCGATCTCATTGATTGTCTGCTGTAAATTTTGGAATTCAGGTGTTTGGTTAAACGAAATCAGTGCAGTATCGTCTGATTTGCTGTCATTATTACTTTCAATAACGTCAATACGACTGGCCAATTCATCATATTTTTCAGTCAGTATTTTTACCTGATCATCGATCTTAGTGTCTGAAGCATTAATCTGTTTTTGCAATTTACGTGTGGTTTCGTTCAATTTTTTAACGTCAGCTTTGTCGACATTGGAATCCTGTGTTAGTTCTAATTGTTCAAGTCTTTCGGTCACTGTTTGAAAATCTACTGAGTGTGTATCTGTTTTTGGATTTAAGGTCAGATATCTCATCACGTAATTCGGTGTTCAACTGTTCGATGGTATTAATTTTGTCTGATACTGTAGCAATATTGTTGTCTACATATGTTTTTGCCTTCGCAAATATTTTACGTTGGTCTTCTTGTCTCTGAGCAGTGATTGTTTCCATGACCTGACGTTTTACTTTATTTTGATCCTGAATAAATTTGCGGAAACGCGTATCACTGTTTTGTATGTGGTGATTAAAACGTTCGTCAATCTGAGTGTTCTGTTGGTCTAATTTCGCGTCTATCTTTGCATCCATTGTACGCGAAAGTTCTGCTGTCATTAATTTAAACTCGTCGCGTAATTGTGTAGCCTTTTCAGAGCATTGTTTACCGACTGCGCTAATCTGCTCTCAAAGTGTTTCTGTTGTAGCTGTTTGCATATCCCTTAATTCTTGAGCAACAGATCTAATTTCTTCGCTACTTTTTTTTGAACAAGCCTCAATCTCGTCGCGTACCTGTTCCTTAGTATCATGACACTGCACGGCAACGTCTCTAATTTGTTCACTAAGCTATCTGGAATTGTTGCCTAATTTTTCATTAAAGTATTGTTTGAGTTTTTCGTTATCTTGTTTGTTATCTTCACTCTGTTGTCTGACCTGTTCACTAAGCTGTTTGAAATTTTCATCATTGTTGTCTAGTTTTTCATTAATTTTATTAAATTTTTTGTTCTGTTCACTAAATTGTTGTTGTAGCAATCTTGCCATAATTTCTTCCAAGTCAATATTACCGGCTCTATTCTCTGTGATGTTTGATGACGTACCTGCAATTGTCACGTTTTGTGTAACCATTTGGTTACTCTGTGATTCTTGAAAATGTTTGCTAATCGGATGTGCACTGTTAGACGCTACACCGAGATTAAATGAATCTGTCATACTCTGATTACACTGTTCATTTTCATTAGAAAAGTTTGTCTGTTCGTCACGTAAATCCTGGAAACCGGGTGCATTAAGCTGGGCACCGCTCATTGCAACAGAATGCCCCGTGTCATCAATTGTCGTCAAATTAACAGAGGACACAATTGAGTTCGTCTGTTCATCACTAGGGTCAAAATTAACATTAGTGGTCGGTATGTACTGATTGTCAGTAAACGGAGGATTGTCATCAATACACTGTGTGTCACAAGTACTATCAGTGAAGTTATTTAAATCGGTTATTTCACTCATTATACCTCTCGATGCACTATTAATAGTCTTTCACGGCATTTTTACAATAGTCACAATTATTTACAAATGAGACAAAGACAATACAAAATCCAACAAATACAAATACAACAAAGAGCAACGAATTGCCGATGATCTGAGGAAAGAAAGTCACAAAATTAGTAAAAGCGTTGCGCCAAATGCTAATTATATTAAGTAAATAAGAGCAGATATCTGACTACTTTTCAGAAGATTCTCAACGAAATACGATCCTTGCAGGGTCGCCAAGTGTAACCTCCTCGCAAAATTTACAAAGACAATACTTAAATATTAATGTGAATAGAGCCAAGTGTAACCTTCTCACAAAATGAAAGAAAATAATTAATTAAATATAAATGGTCGTCGTGCTAAACGTAACCTCCCAGCAGAAATAAAAGAAAAGTCTATGATAATGAAAACGAGCC
Organism: Schistocerca serialis cubense; assembly: GCF_023864345.2. Taxonomy (NCBI): domain Eukaryota; kingdom Metazoa; phylum Arthropoda; class Insecta; order Orthoptera; family Acrididae; genus Schistocerca; species Schistocerca serialis. The sequence goes on along the minus strand of NC_064642.1, from coordinate 108,916,291 downwards.
AAATATTTGGTCCCCACAAAAATTATAGAATAATAATGACCCAAATGTAAACTCGACACTAAAATTAAGATATGAAGATTAATCCTTAAACCAACAATAATAGGGAAGCATCGCTGACCTTAGGCCCTGTGCAGTAATTAAACTGATAAATTGATTCTGGGAGGAAAAACATAGGAAACTGGAATGATTCTTTTCTTAAAACGATTGCTTTCAAAACAAAATTATTATTGGGGCATTTCTTGAACAAATTAATTACAATTAACAGATGTTATTGGCTGAGCGCAATGCTGCTTCATTACCTTATTTAACAATATACCTCGTCCCGAACCGTGACCAGAGACCCATGTCGACGCCCGCCAACTCCTCACATACAACTACTGTTCCTGCCGACTCGCTACACGCAACTGAACTGAGTCCAACTCGCAACTGAACACTCGCGCGGTCAAGCGCAGACTAGCAACGATAAATAACTCTCTGGTCAGAGATTCTGTCATGCCTCGCCATCGCCGTTAATGAATACACTGAATACATACGTGTTTCACAATCCTTTAATACGTAACTACGCAAACGTGTAACTCGAAACAGAGATTAATACACAAACCGTCGGACATAGGTGAAATAATGTGTTCTCAGCGCGTGTGCACCGTTTCTCCACTGCATTCAGTAAACACATAGACGAGATACATTCAGGGTGCCTTCATCGTCACATCCACCCATACTGCTGTGTAGCACTATTAAAGCCCCACTACTACTACTACTGAAAAATACAAGCGAGACACATCCGAGTGGTGGCTATGCAAAGCTGAGGCGGAAGTGTAAAGTGGGGACTAATGTTGTCAATAGAGAGTACCGTGAGTTAATGAAACAAATTTCTTTAGTAGAAAAAGATACCGTCAACATTGATGTTACGTTGAAATTTTCAGTGAAATGAGGGTACTAAGATGACATACATTTGACCTCGAACTCCTAGAACCATTCTTAGGATAACACCCGAACATAAAATCAGTGTGATTTGGGTCATTTCCGTGCAAAACGTTGCGTTCAACAACAAATGATAGTTTAACAGAGAGTAACAAAGTAACAAGATATCAATACGGTTCAGTGACATCAGGGTATAATTACACTCTCAACTAACAGCGCCACAACCCTGTGTTTGAAGTAATGATAATAGCGCACAATACAAATATCTTACACACATTTTAGTGCTTGTATTACTCCTCATCGCGCAGATGAGGAATTTTGACGAAGTGGTTAAAACAAAGTGAAAGAGAGCAATATGTACGTGTTACTAGAGCCAGTTTTGACATTGAAAATCACTTTCACATTGAAGCAGTCCAATATCAACAGCCTCACTAAAACGTCCCATTTGAACAATTATACATGACTGTGCTTAAACTGACACACAATATTTTTAGCGCAACGCAATCTGACTTTCAATAATCCCTACAAAATAAGGGCCCTGACTAACATTAACCTATACCTTTCACAAATCACTTACCTTACAAAAACTACTGCAATACAGCGAGCGCCACTACTGCCAGCTAAATAAAAGATTCAAACTACTGAAGGCACTAACTCCTGATAGGCATAGTTAGCAAATGAAAGATTTTGATAGAGAACAAACAATATATGTACCTTAATAGTATTCAAAAGTCATAATATATATAGCAGCTCATGACATCCAGTCTTACAAACGTCCTGTCTCTGATGGACACACGTACATCAAAACTCCGCCATCTCTCTCCCCACATCCACCACTGCTGGCGGCTCACCTCCAACTGCGCAATGCTACACGCTGTTAACAGCCAACAACCCAACACTACAATAGCGAATATTACTACAATGCCACCCAACCACAGACTGCACATAGCACAGCCAGTGATTTTCATACAGTGCGCTACATGGCGTTACCAATATAAAAACCTAAACAGCCTACTTACAACACTAATTACATTTTCAAATCATGATACGGGTATGTCGGTGTCAAATGCCCGCCATGCATATTTGCTACATAGGGTGTACTGTGGCCCAGATATCTGACTGTAAATTACAGAGTAAAGTCTGATGATGATTAATGATCATGTACGTTCACTTGTCGTTTTCGCGCATTGCCGTCTTACAAAATTCAACAATCCTTCTCAAACAGAGGTTGCCAACATTCCCGTCGTCCACACCCTGCTTAGTCGTAAACAAGTTCGCTGCTTTCACAAACTCTTTTGCCTCCTGATGTGTCTGTTATCGTCTTCTCTGTCTTTAAGCGTGACAAATGTAGTATTACGCCTGGATGAAATGCCCTATTCAGCCTAAAAATAGTCAACAAACGAAATCGAAAGTTTTAAATTATCCAAGCCAGCCATTTTAGACGCTTCTACTGCCAACATTTGCAAGCGCCAATATTGAAGTTTAGATCCTAGCTCTATAAAATTGCGATACTACATGCTCTTTGATAATTTGTAAATGTGACATTTTGTTTCCTGTGAAACAGCCTCCTGCGTGCTTTCTGATAAATGTAGAATTAGAAATTTTTCCAGTCCATATGTGGCATACAGCAAACCAGTGCTTAACAGTACTGATTAAAAGCAGTGTTGGTTGCAATTTTAGTTTTTTATTTTTCAACGACGCGTTTCGCCTACTTTAGGCATCTCCACGTTATCTTAATTTGGTATTTCTTAAAATAATCCTGTAGTCAGTGCAGCCAAAGGGCATCGTCGAAAATATCAGGCCAACATCGCCTTCGTTAAACTCATTAAAACTAGAAATGTAAAATAGTAAAATCAGATAAAAATTCATCAGTGATCGGATACTCAGAAAAAACGAAGGCCATGTTGGCCTGATATTTTCGACGGTGCCCTTTGGCTACACTGACTAAAGGATTCTTTTAAGAAATACCGAATTAAGATAACTTGAAGATGCCTAAATAGGGCGAAACGTGTAGTTGAAAAATAGAAAACTAAAATTGCAACCAAGAATGTTTTGAATCAATACTACGTAATGTAGAATTAATCTGCAGTTTGATTTACTTTAACTCACTCATAATGCCTCATTATTTTGCTTTAAGAAATGAAGCCACTATTGTAATAGTCTCCATAAATGTTCTCTAGTATGCTGTCACCAATACCATCTAATACAATGGACCTAGACTGTTTGTGTGGATATAGTTTGTAGTACTTTGACCGGACAGTTCCCATTTCTCTGGAGTACATCGTTGTGGACTGCTGGAACAGCCAACTTCAGGTTCAGGTTCTTCCTGTTCTCTAAAATCAGTATATCAGTCCAGCGCACAGTCATGTAGTTCTTAGTCACCCCTATTATATTTCTCAGTTATTGCGTTATATAATATAACCGCGAACTATCTATGCTCTACCTAAAATACATTTCCATATTCAACGCGACGCAACTTTACCCATAATACTCGGACCACGTTAATAGGATTAACTCTCTTGATGTTATCAATCTACACAGTTTACACAGTAATCGGCATTCGAACATTCCAAGAGGCACATTTCTACTGCAACTATACCTTTCACGCACCTCGAGCACTTATTAGTGCAGCAACAAAACGCTAAAATGCTACCGTCTGATGGCGCTATCAGAGTAGTGTCAAGTTTTGCATGGAATGACACAGGTGTTGTTTTTATAATCGAGTGTTAGTCTAAGCAAGGTTTCGTGCCGTTCCGAGCATTGGAGGTCAATGGTGTCCCTTACAAGGCAATCTAGAGTAAGAATTCAAACTAAACGCAAATAATCAATTTTGGTACAAGGGGCCTGTCTTCTCGGGTGGCTCGTTACCGAATAATTGCGTTTCGTTTGCTTTCGTAACGCCCCCTCCTCCCCTTTGCTTTCCTAACCCCCCCCCCTCCCCCGTCTCCCTCTCTCGGCGCGCCAACCAGTCCTCTTTGTACCTAAAATGAATTGAAAGTATTTGCACAGCTGTGAAAATGTCGTCTTTACACGATGTGCCGCGTTTGGAAACTAACTTGCTGCCGGCCGTTGTGGCCGAGCGGTTCTAGGCGCTTCAGTCCGGAGCCGCGCTGCTGCTGCGGTCGCGGGTTCCAATCCAGCCTCCGGCGTGGATGTGTGTGGTGTCCTCGGGTTGGTTAGCTTTAGGTAGTTCTAAGTCAAGGGGACTGATGACCTAAGATGTTAAGTCCCATAGTCCTCAGAGCCATTTGAACCATTTTTTGAACTAACTTGCTCCATTCACTCCTGGTGCTTGCTAGCCGTTGACAGCAATAATGCGCAGTACGCCCTCAAGCTTCCATCGAGTCCTTTTCGGTCCTGCCTCTGTGTTTTTCGGTGGTATTGGTTATTTGGTTGTACGTTAACAGTGATACACAGAAGTGTGGATAAGTGTGCTGGCGAAGAGTTGATCGATAAGCAAAAAAAAATGTTTCAAAAGACTCTGAGCACTATGGGACTTAACATCGGAGGTCATCAGTCCCCTAGAACTTAGAACTACTTATACCTAACCAACCTAAGCACATCACATACATCCATGCCCGAGGCAGGATTCAAACCTGCGACCGTAGCGGTCGCGTGGTTCCATACTGAAGCGGTTAGAAACGCTCGGCTACTCTGGCAGGCTGACCGATAAGCACTTCGTGTGTGATCTCACTGAATACAGTGGAAGAGCGACAGAAGGACGCTATGCACAACTGTCCTCTTTGCGACGGGAACCACACCACAGTACTTTTGCAACTGTACATTCGTACCCTTCCGTGTGCGAATGCAAGACACAGGCTGTGCAAGGCACGCCACAGTACATTTTCAGTATTACAATGAGGTGACATATACACATGGCGCTTGTATTGCGTACACATGGTATGAAAGCGTAGTGCTTTGGCGGAGCTGTCATTTGTACTCCGGTGATTCATGTGAATAGGTATACTTGGAAGGATAGACAGCATTGGTCGTATATTTTTGTTTATTATCGCAAAATCGATTTTCGGTCACTTAGTGACCATCTTCAGTGCTGTAATATATAACTTAAATTAGTAAGCACTGGTGTCAATAAGGTTACGGCGATCACTCAGTCTATGTGATCGCCGTAAGCTTATTGACACCAGTGCTTACTAATTTAAGTTATATATTACAGCACTGAAGATGGTCACTAAGTGACCGAAAATCGATTTTGCGATAATAAACAAACATATACGACCAATGCTGTCTATCCTTCCAAGTATACCCATTATCTGGTCGTAGTGCACAGGACACTATGGAGTCGCCAATCATGTGAATAGGTTTCGACGTGGTGACGGCCGTACGACGAGAATTAACAGACTTTGGGTGCGGAATGGCAGTTGCTGCTAGATGCATGGAACATTACATTTAGGAAATTGCTAGAGAATTCATTATTCCGAGAGCCATAAGGTCAAGATTGTGTCAAGAGTGACAAACGTCAGGCATTACCTCTCACCACGGGAGCGTAGGGGCCGACGGCCTTCACTTAACCAAGAACAGAGGCGTTTGCGTAGAGTAGTCGGTGCTAAGATACAAAGAACACAGCGTGAAGTAACCGCAGGAACCAAAGTGGGACTTCTCCTTTCAGATAGTGCGGCGAAATTTGGAGTTAATGGCCTATGGCAGCAGACGATGAGACATCGCATGCAGCACCTCTCCTGGGCTCATAACCATGTGGGTTGAATCCTAGACGATTGGAAAACAGTGGCGTGGTGGCATGACTCCGTATTTCGGTTGGTAAGAGCTGATGGTAGGTTTCAGTGTTGTGTAGTCTCCACGAAACCATTTCTTCAAATTGTCAACATGGCATTGTGCCACCTGATGTTTACTTCATAATGGCGTAGACAATGTTTGCATGGAATAGACTGGGTCGTCCGATTCAACTGAAGCGATCATTGATTGGAAATGGTAATCTCTTTTGACCCATCATAGACAGGGGATATCAGCTGGTCAGGTAATTATCAATGAAATTCGCCAACAGTCGTGTAATTGATATCTTATTTATTTATTCATTTATTTATTTATTATTTTACTACCAGTTTCGGCATTCCACAATGCCATCTTCAGGTCCCTGTACAGTAAAAGAGTACACATGTAGTGTATATCGGGGTGTACAAATCAAACTTTACAGAAAGTGACGGGTAATCATAAAAGCACTTACTATGTCACGAATTGCGGGGTCTCTCCCGCCGGATGTCCGAGTCCTCACCCGGGCATGGGTGTGTGTGTTGTCCTTAGCGCAAGGTTGTTTAAGTTAGTTTAGGTAGTGGTTAAGTCTAGGGACTGATGACCTCAGCAGTTTAGTCCCTTAGGAATTCACACTCACTCATAAAAGCAAAGCTACAAAATGAAAGTAGTAGCCTTAAAACTGATCTCTGTGTACAACCAGCACAATAGAATAAAACATATGTACATATATCTTAGTCATGAAACTATTTAACATCACGGTTTTGCAAGAGAACTTGCAAAAACATTGAAAAGATCAGAAATATACAGTATACAATCAGGAGCTCCGCCGTACAAAGCTTCTCATTTTTCTCCTTTATGTTTCTATTTAGATGTGTTACGTGTTAATACGGTAAGCTTAGCTTCTGTTAAATGGGATTGGGTGACAGCTGAGGAATTAATGTTAGTTGTCATCGGTCCTCATTTTCCTTTTGCGGTATTAACCGTAGGTGTTGCCATAGTCTGATGATTGTTTGCTTTTCATGGCTTAGTTTCAGTAATGGTGGAGCACTTTTATATTGCTTTTATTGCCTAGTTGGACCAATACATTTGGGTTCGGTTAGAAATATTGGATTTCCTGTGTTGATCTAGTGTTCAGCTGAGGTTAAATCGGTTACTGTATTGCATTTGCATTTATTGGCCAACAAAGTGCACATCAGTTTGTCCTTCCCATGATAGTCGTTGTCAGTGGGTGTTCCTATTATTAGTCCAGCAAGACTGTTTTGAGTAAGTGGTTTACATACAAGCTTAAACCAAACCCTTCAAAGACCCAAGTGTATGATTTTCTTTGAGAAACAAGGAAGCCACTTGTAAGTTCAAAGTAGTATGTTTTGGGGTCGAACTAGAACACTACGAAACTCCAAAATACCTAGGAGTGACACTTGAAAAATCTCTCACTTTCAAAAGGCACTGCATGAAATTGAAGTCGAAATTTCCACCAGGAACAATGTCCTGCGGAAAGTGGACAGTTCACAGAGGGGTAGTCAATGGCAATGGCTCTGTGCTATTCTACGGCAGAGTATGCCTGTCCTGTTTGGTATGATTCAAATCATGCCAAACAGGTGGATGCTACTCTCAACGAAACCTGGAGAACTATAACAGGTTGCTTGAAATCCACTCCAGCCAAATGGCTTTCCCACTTCGCAGAAATAGCACCACCACCGGTTCGAAGAGAGATAGCTGCGGACAAGGAAAGAGAGGCAGACAGTGGAACAGAAAACTACCTATTCTCTGCATGGGCAAGAATCGCCTCTGCAGTGACTGAAGTCAAGGAAGAGTTTCTGTAGGACTTCAAAGCTGCTGAAGAAGCTAGGTTACAACTATGGAGGGATACGACCCACCTTCCCCCTGGTAGCGAAAGTTGTTGAAGCTTTACCTCCAGACGATGACGGGGAAAGGACAACTTGGAAGTCCCTGAATATACTGAGATTCAGAGTTGGAAGATCGACAGTTAACTTGGCAAGGTGGGGATACACTGATCCAAATGATATTCGGTGTGACTGTGGAGAAGAGCAGACAGTGCGGCACGTGCTTCGGTGCCGATTTTGCCCAGTCTCCTGTACAGAAAATGATCTTCAACAAGAAACAGAAAATGCACTGGGAGTGGCCAAGTTTTGGTCAAAAGTAATTTAATCATAACCGTGTAAAATGTATGTACATGTACTTGCATATCACGCGGGATTAGCCGAGCTGTCTAGGCGCTGCTGTCATGGACTGTGTGGCTGGTCTCGGCAGAGGTTCGAGTCCTCCCTCGGGCATGGGTGTGTGTGTGTGTGTGTTTGTCCTTAGGATAATTTAGGTTAAGTAGTGCGTAAGCTTAGGGACTGATGACCTTCGCAGTTAAGTCCCACAAGATTACACACACATTTGACCATTTTTGTACCTGCATGTTTCTGACACGAGAATAATAATAATATAAGAGATCGATTTGAACTTTAATTGGGCGCGGTGGTTTTATGGTTTTGGTTGCGAATAACTAGCTCGCTGTCCCTGTTTAGGCATTCGTCATTTCTTTGACGATGCATATTTCCAGGTACTAGGCGTTATAGCAATTTCACAGTGATATGGTCGGTTCTGTGAGCAACCTACGTAGTTTGTTAGCTACTCATTACGTTATGTATTCCGCTTGGGCGTTCTCTGACATAGCAATATTACCGATTTCATTTACCTAGAATAACCCATGATGAATTTGGCGCGTTGGTGTCTAGACATTATATGTCATTCCTGGGACTTATTTTAGTAAAGTTGTATTGTTATTTTGGTGTTTTCTTGGGCTTGTAGGTGTTGCTTTTGTTCACGTATATTTATGTACCTCTGTATTAATTGAAGTTTTTAAGTGTTTGTTTTATTTCCGACAATCAACATTTTACTTCACCTATAATTTTATTGTCTATGATTCTTAGTATGACTGTACTTTTTTACGCTTATTGTAACCCACGGATTTGCTTGACTGTGGAGCACGGTAAGTCACCTTAATGTGAGCTCATAGATCTTGGGGCCGGCCGGAGTGGCCGCGTGGTTCTAGACGCTACAGTCTGGAGCCGAGAGACTGCTACGGTCGCAGGTTCGAATCCTGCCTCGGGCATGGATGTGTGTGATGTCCTTAGGTTAGTTAGGTTTAATTAGTTCTAAGATCTAGGCGACTGATGACCTCAAAAGTTAAGTCGCATAGCGCTCAGAGCCATTTGAACCATAGATCTTGGGGGTTTCTGCAACTCTTTATATCTCGCTTTATTGCAGTCTACGCTGTTCGAATACAGCATGCTTTTATTATTGATCATGTTTTCTGTTTTTTGTTATCGTGTATGCTACTTTTATACTTAATACAATGATGTCTTTTACTGGTTCCCTATGGTACAATTAGATTTTATTTATTATCAGCTGCCACATTTTAGCCAATTTCATTTTTACACCCAAATTGGTACCTACCCCAGTTCACTTGTAGGAAATTCGGTGAATGCGTCTTATGAGTGTGAGTAGGAGTCGGATAGTTTATCGGCGTTCCAGAGTTGCCCTCACTTCTCCTTACCGCTTATGGGGAATACTATGATATTCCTGCTAGATACGTGTTTTGGCTCCGCAGTCCCAGTGGTGTTTGTCCAACGCCGTGCTTCTGCCCTAATAACGTCCCCAGCTGTCTATGATAAGCTGCTCCTGGCGAGGACCGATAAAACACTAATAAAGCCATACAAATTATAAAAAAAATGTATGTACGTAAGTATGTATGTAGGAATGTATCATACATATCTGCTCCAAAACCAAGGGACCAGTTTCAAAAAAAATTGGTACACATATCACCAACGGCCTTGCCGCAGAGGCAGCACCAGTTCCCGTTCGATCACCGAAGATAAGAGTTGTCGGGATTGGCTAGCATTTGGATGGGTGACCATCCGGGTGTTCCGAGCGCTGTTGGCAAGCGGGCTGCACTCACCCTCGTGAGGGAAAGTGAAGATCTTCTTGACTGAGAAGTAGCGGCTCCGGTCACGAAAACTGAGAACGCCCGGGAGAACCGTGTACTGGCCACATGCCCCTCCATAACCGTGTCCAGTGCTGCATATCGGCTGAGGATAACACGGTTGTTAGTCGACACTTTTGGGCCTTCCGAGGCCTGTTCGAACGTAGTTTAGTTTGGTTTGGTGAACATATCATTTACTATTTGTATAGATTCACTGTGAGGGTAAGAACCAACCACCCATCAAAGTAGTAGGAGTGGAGGTGACAAGGCAGTGTAGCCCACGACGCGAGAATCCCAGTGCTTTACTCATCTAGTATTTGAGAATGAGAGCACTTACAGACTGGGAACTACCTTTACATATAATGTCAAATCTTTATTAAGCTCTTCCTCGCTGCCGACCCGACGAAATGACGTAAGAAAACATGTTTGTCACTAATTACATTTTCGCTGTCACATGACGCGTGATTTAATTAATTACTACTTCACTACTAACCGCATTCGTGACACATTTTGCGGATAGTATTCACATATAGACTTGAGTGTGCTACAAAGATTACATCATTGTAAGACTCTTAGTCTAGGAAACATCTACATCTATACTCCGCGAGCCACCTTGCGGTGTGTGGCGGAGGGTACTTATTGTACCACTATCTGATCCCCCCTTCCCTGTTCCATTCACGAATTGTGCGTGGGAAGAACGACTGCTTGTAAGTCTCCGTATTTGCTCTAATTTCTCGGATCTTTTCGTTGTGATCATTACGCGAGATATATGTGGGCGGTAGTAATATGTTGCCCATCTCTTCCCGGAATGTGCTCTCTCGTAATTTCGATAATAAGCCTCTCCGTATTGTGTAACGCCTTTCTTGAAGTGTCCGCCACTGGAGCTTGTTCAGCATCTCCGTAACGCTCTCGCGCTGACTAAATGTCCCCATGACGAATCGCGCTGCTTTTCGCTGGATCATGTCTATCTCTTCTATTAATCCAACCTGGTAAGGGTCCCATACTGATGAGCAATACTCAAGAATCGGACGAACAAGCGTTTTGTAAGCTACTTCTTTCGTCGATGAGTCACATTTTCTTAGAATTCTTCCTATGAATCTCAACCTGGCGCCTGCTTTTCCCGCTATTTGTTTTATGTGATCATTCCACTTCAGATCGCTCCGGATAGTAACTCCTAAGTATTTTACGGTCGTTACCGCTTCCAATGATTTACCACCTATGGCATAATCGTACTGGAATGGATTTCTGCCCCTATGTATGCGCATTATATTACATTTATCTACGTTTAGGGAAAGCTGCCAGCTGTCGCACCATGCATTAATCCTCTGCAGGTCCTCCTGGAGTACGTACGAGTCTTCTGATGTTGCTACTTTCTTGTAGACAACCGTGTCATCTGCAAATAGCCTCACGGAGCTACCGATGTTGTCAACTAAGTCATTTATGTATATTGTAAACAATAAAGGTCCTATCACGCTTCCCTGTGGTACTCCAGAAATTACCTCTACATCTGCAGATTTTGAACCGTTAAGAATGAAATGTTGTGTTCTTTCTTCTAGGAAATCCTGAATCCAATCACAAACCTGGTCCGATATTCCGTAAGCTCGTATTTTTTTCACTAAACGTAAGTGCGGAATCGTATCAAATGCCTTCCTGAAGTCCAGGAATACGGCATCAATCTGCTCGCCAGTGTCTACGGCACTGTGAATTTCTTGGGCAAATAGGGCGAGCTGAGTTTCACATGATCTCTGTTTGCGGAATCCATGTTGGTTATGATGAAGGAGATTTGTATTATCTAAGAACGTCATAATACGAGAACACAAAACATGTTCCATTATTCTACAACAGATTGACGTAAGCGAAATAGGCCTATAATTATTCGCATCTGATTTATGACCCTTCTTGAAAATGGGAACGACCTGCGCTTTCTTCCAGTCGCTAGGTACTTTACGTTCTTCCAGCGATCTACGACGTTATAAACACTGCAGGAGTGAAAAAGTACGGAATCATGCAGGACGTTAAATTTTTTTATGTCTTTGCTACTAACTCAGCTTCCGACACCTTTCGCAGACAGTATCCACATTTGCTGCTGACTGTACCCACAAAAATATATCATTATACTACACATAGTTCGGAGATTCGACGTCATAAACGCTGAGATGTGTCTGAAACCGCTGTACCACGCATGACGTTTCAATTTGTTCTTCTTTACTACTAGCTCTATTCACATAACATTTCGCGGAAATTAGCCATATGTACCACTGGATGTACCTTCAAAATCATGTCACTGTACAACACGTAGTTCAGAGGATACGTCATAAACAATGAATTGCATGAAAATGAAAACTTTAGGAGGAAATTCGCTAGAAATACAGGTGAAATACGTGTACAAGAACACTTGAAGTATGTTAAATATGTCATTCTAAACCCTTCGAAAAATGTCAGTAAGATCTGGTACACATATTAGTTACAATCTGGAAAGAAATGCGGTAAGGGTAAGAACAACCAGCTTCGTATTGGACTGAGTGTCAGAACCTGGAGAGATAAGGGGGAAAAGAAGATGGTAGACAGCGAGGGGGAATGAGGAGATGGGCACAGGCAGGAGGAGAAGCAGATAGATGGAGGCAGCGGAGGGGGAAATTAACACAGAGAGTGGAGAGAAGGAGATGTGTTAAGAGGGGAAAGAGGAGCCGATTGGCAGAGAGAGGGGGAAGGAGAGATATGTGGGGTGGTGGGAAAGGAGGAGAAGAACAGACATAGACAGAGGAGGAAATTGACAAAGAGATGGAAGAGGAGGAGATGGAAAGCGAGAGGAGAAAAAGACAGAGGAAGGGGAGGGGAAGAGGTGAGCAAGCCGAAGAGGAAGGAGAAGATGGACAGAGAGACGGGAAGCAGTAGCATCACAAAAATGGGAAAGAGGACGAAATAGAATTAGAGGGGGTAGGAGGAGATGGACAGAGAGGGGAAAGAGCAGAAGTGAAAGGAGGCTATGAGACACATGGGGAGGGGGGGGGGGGGCAGAGGTGGGTGGAACAGATTGAAAGAGAGAGAGGGGGTCGAAGAAGATGGACTGAGAGAGGGACAGAAGGAGATGAAAAGGTATGGGGGCAGAAGAGGTGGATAGTGAAAGAGTGAGAGACAGCGTGATAAGGAGATGGACTAATACAAGACCAGAATGAACACACATCCGTACAACTCTGGGTGCTTACCAAGTGAACAGTAAATCAAGTAATATACAATGAGAAATTGAATGGAGCCAAAATATTAAATAATGTAGTCAAACAGTTACGAAATTAGCAAGAACAGTGTAAGTAACATTTTCAGTTATTGCAGGAAAATATATTTCAAATCGGTTTCCATCGCTAGATCAAAGAATTAAGATCGTAGTAATTGTTTTTAATAATGCACAAAAACTAACGAAAAATTTTTGCCAATTCGCTGACTCAATCAGCTATGTAGAAAACAAAAACCGAACGAGGCGGCGCAGTGGTTAACACACTGAGCTCGCATACGGGAGGACCAAAATTCAAATCCGCGCCCCGCTATCCTGATTTAGGTTTTCCATAACTTCCCTAATCACTCCAGGCAAATACCTGGGTGGCTCCTTTGAAAGGGTGCAGCCGATCTCCTTCTCCATCCTCGAACCAGTCCAAGCTAATGATCTCAATGTCGATGGGACGTTAAACCCTAATCTTCGTTCCTTCCTTTCTTTCGATAATGAAACCTAAGCCCAAGTTCTGCCTACTCTTTACTGTAAAAATTAGTCATTTACGTAGCCTTACCGTCCACCAACGCTCATCACGAAATAAACACTCACCCCACAATATAGTTCTCTACTTGCATACATGATTCGAAAGCAGCGTGAAATCGTCTACTCGTGTTGCACAGACTCTACCATCCGAAAAGATTTCAAAGTGTTGTAACGGCCCTGCATGGATGCTACCCAGAAGACAATCTCAGTTCTTTACCGAACGCCACACAGGCTGCGCGGAGTGGCCGCGCGGTTAGAGGCGCCATGTCACAGATTTCGCGGCCCCCTGCCCCCCACCTCCCCCCCGCCGGAGGTTCGAGTTCTCCGTAAGGCATGGATGTGTCTGCTGTTCTTAGCGTAAGTTAGTTTAAGTAGTATATAAGTCTAGGGACCGATGATCTCAGCAGTTTGGCCCCTTAGGTATTCACACACATTTGAACATTTGAACTATACAAGTCTCACCACATACTTCTACAGGGCGTCAAAAGACCATGAGGCTTAATACCGTCGCCTATTTGAACGCCACGAAAAGAAGACCACGGTAGTCATATTCATGACGTGGTAAAAATATCGTTAAAATAACCATCCCTGACCATACATTGATCATCTTACAGCTTACACGATGCCATGATGCATAACGTCGAACAAAATAAAGTTCTAGTGAACGCTGATGCACCTATATATACACAGTACGCAATTTCCTGCTCTTTTATGTGGTGCTCTTTGTTTTGAAGAAGAACTCATCAAATTTGAATCGCTACTCATTTAGTTGATGAGTAGAGTCAAAGAAATGAGATAATATGTTTTTTGCACTTAAATAGGTTATACATTTAAACACGAACGCATGTAGGAAAAGAGTAAAAGTATAGAATAACACAGGCTGCGTTCACGATACGTGTAAATATGGGGTAAATTGAGCTCTGGTCAATTTTACCTGTAAACAGTATGATGAAATTTTTGTATCTTTGCTGGTGTGGTAGTGCTGACACGAGCCAAGCTATTTTATTCCAGCATTAGAGGAATGAAAATAAAACAAATTCTGAAACTTTCTGGCAGATTAAAACTGTGTGCCGGATCGAGACTCGAACTCGGTCCCGAGTTCGAGTCTCGGTCCGGCACACAGTTTTAATCTGCCAGGAACTTTCATATCACCACACACTCCACTGTAGAGTGAAAATCTCATTCTGAAAACAAATTCTTATTATCAATGTAGTAATTTTTAGTATATCGCAACGAACACAAAAGGCTGGATTAGTACTTTATTATGATATTATGTAATCCTGATCAAGATCTGAGCTATTGTTGCAGCTGGGCTCACTCTCTACGTCATTAAAGATTGACTGAGGTTTGAGAAAATTTAAGATAATTTACTTGCATTTCATCACGAGAAGGTAACATCATTTTCATAGGATTGCAGAAAGTACCTAATCAGATGAAATCTCGTATTCGTTATGGCGCAGTCAGTTCCTAACTGAAAGAAATACTGGTCTACGGTCACTACGTAATCTGATATAAATGCAACCACTGTCTTCAACTGCTCAGAGCACAAATATCTGAACGTTGCTGAACCTATAGCTTAACAGTGCCCCAAACATCAAACAAAACAAAACACGAATTTCCTTGGGGTCCCTACGATCTCACCCTACCGGTTATGGGTTAATTAAGGATTTCAAATCCAAAAGGCCACTATTCAACATCCTGTTAGATTGTAGGTAAACTACTTTACTATTTATTTATTGTTAGTTCAGCTCCAATTCGACATATCGTTTATGAGAGGTGCAGAATTGGTTGGCCAATTGTATCATTGAAAGTGATTCATCAATCATTGTTACATAGCTCAGCGTCAATCGAGAAGTAGACTTTGCACAGCGTCTTGAAATGTTTCGTTCAACTCGTGACGTCAAGACAAACACGATTTGAAATCTTCAGTTATGACGTAGGTCCATTCGATTCAGTTTTAGTATTTATCCCCTTAATATTTTTGAATGATATTTCATAGCTACAAAGCGACAATTTGACAGCTCGTGCATGCATCTGTCCTTCGCTGTAGCACCAAGTATTCCTTTACCTGTAGCCGCCCGCCTGTACTCCTCAACACTGAGCCACTGTCACGCTTAATCCAGCGTAATTATCCCAGGTCAAGCCAAAAGACAACTCGGCTTCTAAACTTGTAACAACTTTGATGCAATGTAACTAAATTACGGGTGTTTTGTTTTACGTTTGTTATATTAATCTGTGTTTTATGTTATATGTTTTCGTTATTGCATATTACAGGTTTATTTCGTTGTTCAGGAGGTATTTTCACAGACACGAGGATAGATGGGCAACAAACCGAATTATCATAAGAGTAAATCATAGTTATAGTATTATTTTGTAATGAGCAAATGGAGAGCACAGTTTTTTTGTATCCAAATGTTTAGAATGAGTTAAGACGTTTCCTTGCATTGGGCTGTTGTTTGCTATTATTTGACATAAAAACTTTATTTCATTATTAGTTGTTATTTAATTTGGCTCCACTATCAGTTCAATAGAGGTGGTGTTCTATCTCAGTGTATGTATGCTGGTAGAGTAACAAATAACACAAAGGAGTTGCACTTTCTTCATAGTACATGTTCTTCCGAAACTTTCTGAGTCGAGGTTGGCTTCACCGTGTATACGTCAGAAAAATGACCTCTTAGTGTTATTGAAGTACACACTGAAGTGAATGTACCACACTGAATGAGTCCTTTTGCTAATGGACACTACAGTCAAAGCAAAGGAAAACGGAGATTATAGCATTTTATCTCCATAATAGAGAGGAATGTAGGATTTGATATGTGCTGTTGCATGGAATCGAAGTTACCCATAACTTAAAATAACTCTCATTTATTGTTGAGTCTCAGTTACACTTTTTTTAAAATTAAATGACACGTTTAGATCACTCTGGATCGTCCTCAGATCTATGTAGTAGAGTCAGGAGCCCATCCATTCAGAACCTGTCCGTTCAGAACCTCATATCACAGTACTGTTTCTGTAAACGTTTCGTTGTTACACACGAATGGATGCTGTCATGTAAGCATCACTACAGAAAACTTGGCTAGAGCGTAAATATACTCTAAAAATAGCAGGAAACTAAACGAAATCGTGATGTGCTACGCACCACTGCAATTTCATCTGTTTATTCAGCTGCTGGATGTTATGCCCTATACTATATTCAAATTAAGTAAGTTTTCGTTCGAATGAAGCTATAAAGACCATTGCTAAAGCTGTCAGATCAGCTCCTAATGAGTGACTGCCTGTTTTGTCCAGTATTGCTCCTCCGGATCTGAGGATAATGACTGCCAGAATGCTTGTGCGAAAATTCGTACGAAGACAGAGTCCAAAACGAAGTAAGTTCTACATAACGCTTTCCACAATCCATCAGTTATACACCTTAAATCAGGAAAGAAACATTGGAATAGTCTGCGAGTCGCAGACGTTTTCGACGACCCCATGACGTGGAAAGTGCGCTGGAATGAACACTGGCTCCAGAAAGGCTGCTTAATTCAAGAGCCAACCAGCAGAAGATAGCGGGATTCGATCTGACTGTCGCTACTAGTGGAGACTCAACTGCATCCGAATGGGGTAAGGGAAAGGTACCGCATCTTGAAGAAATGTTGGGTATTAAGCGCATCAGGTTGTAAGATACAATTTGAAGGGCTACCAGTTCAGGCTTTTGAAAATGAGACTGGATTACATTAGGAAATTTGTGCACCACTACCACACAACAAGTCTTGCTCACAACGGGAAACTTCAGCAGTGTTCGTATAGTTTCGAAATCGTTTTATTTTTATTTTTGCGTATCGATTTCGATCACTGGGCGATCATCTTTAGTGCAAGATCTTTAGTGCAAGTTCAGTGGACTCATACAACCACGTGTATTTTGAAGATGATCACTTTGTGATTCAAATCACTATGCAACAGTAAAACATGGCTTCAAATTGATGCACCAATGATGGAGTCTCCCCGGTTAGCAGTTTTTAAAACATGATTATCTCTAACTCATTTGTGAATGTATACGAGTATTAAAAGCGTCTGAGATGAGGTGCTATAGGAGGATGTTGAAAAATAGAGAGAATGGTAGGAGGTTCTCCGACGACTCAAGGTGCAGAAGAACGTAAGAAAAACTTTGAGGATAAGAAGAAGCAGGATGACAGGACATGTATTAAGGTATGAAGAAATAAATTCCATGGTTATTTATTTGTATTTTCTGCCACCAGTCACTACTATTTGTTTTACGTTAAATCAAAATTGTGCAACTTGTTTCGAGCATATTCTGTCAGTCATAAAACATTTATGCACACAGAAAATTGTTACTTAAAAATAAATTGTCTTAAACTATACTGACAAAGAACGGTTTGATTATTGTTTGCTGCTGGAGTGGCTGATGGTGTACTGGAGAGTGGCGTCAGGGGGGGGGGGGGGGCAGTGGGTGGCCAGATAGTGATGTCCAGTGATGTATTTCGCTTTTATCGAACAGTATATTGTTGTTTATTATGACTGGCTCCACAGCCTGTGAGATATGAAGACAGTTTTGGATCGGTTATCATATTATGAAAACCGTGTGATACACCGTTCTATATGACAGTTGTCCACTTACGATTTTGGCGTCTGGCATCCAGTTCACTCAGACTTAAATGGTATTGCTCAATAAGGGCATGAAATATAATTTAAGTCCAAACGACAGTCACAATAACTTAAAATACAACATATGCTCATTAAAGATAGTTTTTGATTTTGCAAAATTTAAGAACACTGAACACACAATTCTAGGCCACAAGTGTAATAAAACTACTTAAATACATTAATAACAAACTGCAAAGCCATCATGCCCTGGCAGTAAAACCAGATAAAGATTCCTCAATAGTTACTATGTTTCAGGAAGACTATATACAAAAGCAGTTGAATTCTTTACAAACGCTCACCCACATGAAGTCCACGTTGTCCAAAACCAAACTTATGAGCTAAATTAAGAAAATGCCTCAAAAAATGTCACTTCCTCATCACTCAGAATGAAGTATAGGGCCTTATTGTAATGGATCCTACAGCTCCTACACTCAGTGCATGGAAGAGATACATAGGGTCAACACTTAATAAGACCTGTTGTGAACTCAGTTATACCCCAGCTTTCAAATTAATGAAAGAACTAAATGGCTTACTTGTCGAAAAATACACACTTGAAAAATCATATTCCATAAAGAAAAGCTATGAACTTATTAACAGTATAAATGACCTGATTGTATCACCTCAAGCTAAGTTTTATCGGTAGACGTTATATATCAGTGCAGCGGTATACCATCAGAAGAAACAGTTGAAACAAGAATTAAGAACCTTATGAGAAACAAAACAACGAGCCAACCAGACCTAATAGAGCTATAGATGTATTTAATTTAGTATTATCACATAATTACTTTTCTTTCAACACCAAAATTTACAAGCATGACCTAGGGCTAGCAATGATATGTGACCTACTCAAAGAAATATTTATCAGCCATACTGAATACGAAATACTGACCTAACAAATAGAACGTAAGATGGGGAAGTACTGGACACAGGGATAATTTAAGGTAGGAAAAGGACATTTCTCTTCTTACTTTCGTTTCACTGGACGCAAGCTGCTCTTTCATGTTCATGTGTTGCTGTTTACACCTTACGTTTTGTCAAGAACATTCGAACATACAGTGCTGCAACTGGAAGTGGAAACTGTGATGTGTAGGAGTTTTCAGTGAAGTGTATAATTATTGTTAGTTACCATTATGCGAATACTTTCGTCACTGTACTAGACGAGAAAAATGTGGCAAGCATGATTTCCTTATAACTTATTTATTTTAATGTTAAGGAGGAAGTATAAATGTAGTTTGTCCGTGTAAGATACTTGTACTAATTCCTAGGGACACTATTTACAGATACCTACGAACGTTAAAGGAATATACGACAATGCTCTAGACTCATAAAATAAGTCTTAGTCCGCTACTGAAGTGAAATTATGACGCATGAAACCTTGAAAAGGCGATTGCAGCCATCAGATCAGCAAAACTGTTGCACAGAAAGGCTTTAAGCAAATTTAACATACCGCGCTAACCCTTTGAGACTAAAGTTAATAATACAACCCTGGAAAAACTGGAAGACTTTCTATCTTGAGAACAACTGAAGAGAAGACGTTTGTCCGTGATATTTTAAGGGCTGTGTATTGAGGTTTTCCTTTTATGTCTGACGATGTAACGTACATAGTGAAAGGATATCCCAATAAGTGTGAAGAAAGAGAAAAAAGCTTTTCTTATAACATTCCAGGAATACAGTGGTTGTGTTCATTAATACAGTGTCACTTTGATATGTTGAGCAACAGACTATCTGAGAACAGTCAACGACAACATGTTGATTTCAAAAACAACATTTATCCGCAAATCTGGGTACAAAACTTCTCAAGAGTTTCTGAAAACATAGGAACACAGCGTAGAAAAAAACAGCTGAACGCAAATAGTATAACTACATTGGACGTACCATTACACAAAACATTTACCTCTAGTAACAAATGTGTCCACATCATCGTCATTAATTTAAAAACCGTGTGCCGTGGACAACTGTGCAAATCGCAATCGTCCAACGTCCACATCTAAAATGTGAATGTTCATGACGTGGAAGTATCGCAACTTATTTAAATGGCACATCCAGCTAGAAGCACTAAGAAAATGAATCTTGAAGTATTTCCTACGAAACACACTGTATACGCTTACTCAAAGAAACTGTCACAGGTGAAGTTTGAGTGGAAACTTGAAGTGTCTGTTAGATAGTAAAAACACACGGCTCCTACAACTGTCTATACGGTTTCAAAAATATCTCTGTCCCTTAGTAACAGTTATGAGAAAATCATATTGTAGAAATAGATCCATGTCGCACACAACAACCATAAAAGGATATTTGGTACATACTTTGTGTGCTGAAACGTATTTCATAGACGGAACAAAAACTGTTAACATCTTATATGTTGTTGTTGTTGTGGTCTTCAGTTCTGAGACTGGTTTGATGCAGCTCTCCATGCTACTCTGTGCAAGCTTCTACATCTCCCAGTACCTACTGCAGCCTACATCCTTCTGAATCTGCTTGGTGTATTCATCTCTTGGTCACCCTCTACGATTTTTACCCTCTACGCTGCCCTCCAATACTAAATTGGTGATCCCTCGATGTCTCAGACGACGTCCTATCAACCGATCCCTTCTTCTAGTCAAGTTGTGCCACAAGATCCTCTTCTCCCCAGTTCTATTCAATACCTCCTCATTTGTTTTGTGATTTACCCATCTAATCTTCAGCAATCTTCTGAGGCACCACATTTCGAAAGCTTCTATTCTCTTCTTGTCTAAACTATTTATCGTCCATGTTTCACTTCCATACATGGCTACACTCCATACCAATACTTCCAGAAACGACTTCCTGACATTTAAATCTATACTCGATGTTAACAAATTTTTCTTCTTCGGAAAAGCTTTCCTTGCCATTGCCAGTCTGCATTTTATATCCTCTCTACCTCGGCCATCATCAGTTACTTTGCTCCCCAAATAGAAAAACTCCTTTACTACTTTAAGTGTCTCATTTCCTAATATAATTCCCTCAGCATCACCCGACTTAATTCGATTACATTCCGTTATCCTCTTTTTGCTTTTGTTGATGTTCATCTTATACCCTCCTTTCAAGAGAATGTCCATTCTGTTCAACTGAAGCCGTTTGCTGTCTCTGACAGAATTACAATGTCATCGGCGAACCTCAAAGTTTTTATTTCCACTCCATGGATTTTAATAGCTACTCCGAACTTTTCTCTTGTTTCCTTTATTGCTTGCTCAATATAAAGATTGAATAACATCGGGGATAGGCTACAACCTTGTCTCACTCCGTTCCCAACCACTGCTTCCCTTTCATACCCCTCGACTCTTATAACTGCCATCTGCTTTCTGTACAAATTGTAAATAGCGTTTCACTCCTTGTATTTTACCCCTGCCACCTTCAGAATTTGGAAGAGAGTATTCCAATCAACATTGTCAAAAGCTTTCTCTAAGTCTACAAATGTTACAAACGTAGGTTGGCCTTTCGTTAATCTTTCTTCTAAGATAAATCGTAAGGTCAGTATTGCCTCACGTGTTCCAACATTTCTACGGGATCCAAACTGATCCTCCCCGAGGTCGGCTTATATCAGTTTTTCCATTCGTCTGTAAAGAATTCGCGTTAGTATTTTGCAACTGTGACTTATTAAACTGATAGTTCGGTAATTTTCACATCTGTCAACACCTGCCTTCTTTGGGATTGGAATTATTATATTCTTCTTGAAGTCTGAGGGTATTTCGCCTGTCTCGTACATCTTGCTCACCACATGGCAGAGTGTTTTCAGTGTAATATTGTAAAGTGGTGTAAGTAACGTCGGATCCGAAATGTAGTATCTTAGTACGGAAAGTAGAAAAATATGTGAAAATATGTGCGTATCTTTGTCTCACTCGACCTAGAGGAAAGCTGCTACCATGTGTGGCATTCTGGTCTCCTTTTCAAACACCAGACATATGACCTCCAGTTAATTATGTTTGCTCTACTGAATCACTCCTATCTATTCGCCCACTCTTTGTCACTACTTTTTCTGTACCTACTGTCCCACTGGACGGGTGCCCCAAGGATTTGTCCACTCTCTTCACCTTTATCTCCTCTATACTGCTTGTACGTTAAAACCACCTCCACTAGTCCACCTCCTTCAGTGAGCTGTTGACACTGCTTTCCTCGCCATTTACCCTATATCACAGAAAATCCAACATTCCCTCCAAATCCATCTCAATCAGTTCACATCCTGGTGTAATCAATCTCTCCTCATCATCACCACTCCAAAATACAGGCAATAATTATAGCACAAACCATCTGCACCTTCTGCCTGCAAGATGTCTGCTATAACATTTACAGCTGTCCTACCCAGTTAACGCTTCTAGCGTGACCTATATCGTTTGCAGATACACATACCCTAGGTCCACTAGACACATTGTGTCTAATACGATATTTTAAATGTAAAAATTTATTTTGTGGGTGTTATCCTGCCTGAACATTTTGTTTTAAGGTTTATCGGTATGATGTAAGACAGATGAGATCTTTTTTAACAGTTTTATTATGTTTGTAATCGTGAATAACTTCCTTTGAACAAATTACATTATGAAAACTGAAACGTAAGCCTTGGCTATTATTCATCACAAAATGCTAACAAATTGATGATTGTGGTATTGACAAAGAACATTTTACTAAACAAAAAGCATAACATTAATTTTTACAATTTTTGCACTCCACACTGCTATGGTACCGACACGCATGGTGAGTACACTTATACCACAGTTCCTTTGTTTTTATGTCGTTTGAAGCAGGACACAATGGACACGTTCTCTTCTGACGTCCACTGTACTGCTGCTGTTGCTACGCTGTTTTGTGTTTGAGGGCTTGTGATTAACTTACCCATATCTAGGTATGTGGATTTCTGTGGAAAGTGATTAGAACTATGTCTAATCAAAAACAGTTAGATCTGCTCCATAGAAAGATCCTTGATGACAGGTGTCCTCTAGTGCAAAAGCCATTCACTATATGTGTAAAGAATAAAATGATAAACGCATTTAGAGTGCATAGGTCCATCGTGCTCCACCAAAGGGCCATCGACCAGCGTTTAATCCGCCTATTGCATGCAGAATTCCGCACTACCTGAACATGACATCCGCACCTCACTACGTTTGGTTATAAAATATCACAATCTCAGGCTTCTTGTTTTGGATGTTACTCATCTACAGAGTTATGAGGATGCATGGTTATTAGGAGGAATACACACTTGCTTCTTTGGTGAAAAACTGACCAGTGTCAGTTCTTTTGTAAATAGAATTAGACTTGAACTTATTTGTTTGTTACTATTTGGCTTCCTCTCCTCCAGATTGTATTTTTTGTTCGTCCTCGTTCTTCACTCTGGTGAGGCCCTATTTTTTCTGGGGTGGCTCACCCACCTATGGCTCTTCCTGTATAGGCTGTCCCATTGGTGTCGCACTCAAACTCAGCTTCACACATCCAGAATATTCTCATTCCATTCCTTCCAGGTCTATTTGACATACATGAATATTTCAAGGATCCACAATGGACACTATTGAAACTAGTTGTTCATCCACAGTAATATTTATTTTAGGTAACATTACTTTTCTGCACTGTCCCATTAATATTTTCCACATGTAGGATATAGCAGCAAGCTTATCAGTTCCTAACTCAACCTCTCTTGTTCTTTTATCATCAAATCTGAATCTTTTTACTGCTTCAAACCGACTCACAGACATTGTAGCTCTACATAATGGATTGGAAAAATTCTCCAGTAGAAGTACCCTGACTGGAACGTCCCAGCCTCCAAATTCTTCAATATGAAGCGAAATTCCACACAAGTCTAACATTTGTTCTGTAGTTACATCATTCCAGTCAGTTTTTTTTTTTTTTTGACACAAAAGTTTTTTGCATCTAAGTCCGTACATCTCACAGTTTCATCAACAATAGCTAGAGGAATAAATAAATCCCAAACATCCTCGGAGGTGTAGGTAATAATACGCCTTTCTGGTCCTGGTATAGATTACATCAAAATTTTTACTTCCAATTTATTTTGCATTGGGGCTTTTACTCCTAAGTATACCATTTGGAGCAATATACATGTTAACAGTTGCACTGTTTATTTGTCCAGAGGCATTATTACCTACATCATTACTACAGTCATCATCAGCACTATCATCATCATCATCATCGCCGTCGTCGTGATCATCACCGCTACATTGTGCTTCATCCAAAGAGTTTCATGCCACAGCCTGAGGAACAAGTTCATGGTTTTCAGCTGAAGCCTAAAAGGATATCGTCATCTTCAGCTACACATTGAGTCACAACTAATTCAAAATTTGGGTTTGAAAAACGTATGATATCTTCTTTCCTGCTCCCTTTTTAGTTATAGGTTCGGGAATTCTACCTGAAAAGGAATAATATAAAGCAATAACTTAAGTATTCTCTTCTTCTTTGGATTGCTGTTCATGTTATTGTTTAGTGTCACAAAAGATCCTCACCATTCTTCCAAAAGAGAATCGAATATAAAACACAACACTGCTGTATAGCAAACTCCAACAACATTACTCTGCTGCTTCACACATTCTTAACTATCTGCTGCCGGCCGCGGTGGCCGTGCGGTTCTAGTGCTGCAGTTCGGAACCGCGGGGCTGCTACGGTCGCAGGTTTGAATCCTGCCTCGGGCATGGATGTGTGTGATGTCCTTAGGTTAGTTAGGTTTAAGTAGTTCTAAGTTCTAGGGGACTGATGACCTAAGATTTTAAGTCCCATAGTGCTCAGAGCCATTTAGAACTATCTGCTGCAATATTTCAATCTGTTACACAACATAGGAGAAAGCTATTTGACAGCTGACCAGAGTTATAACAACGTAATTTCTGCAATAACAGCACTGCGTATGTATGCCAATATTGCAGTACCTGAATACCAACAAAAATCAAAATTCAAAATTTTGTGTTTGTGTGATTCACAGCCTCGAGATGCTCAATAAACATAAAAACGGTCCGCAGTAAGCTTTAATGCGATGTAACTGTGCAGTTACTTAATTTCAATTAAGCATCTTAGTCAAGCAAAATTGGAACATCTGTATTTCATCTCATTTTCA
Organism: Schistocerca serialis cubense; assembly: GCF_023864345.2. NCBI lineage: Eukaryota > Metazoa > Arthropoda > Insecta > Orthoptera > Acrididae > Schistocerca > Schistocerca serialis. Next base: position 108,891,199 of record NC_064642.1, on the reverse strand, counting down.
AATAACTCTTAATTATAAGTGGAAGTAGACATATTCCGTCATTCCACGAAAGCATCCACACAACAGTGACACCTTTTAAGATCGCATTCTGAACTTTGTTCTTTGTACAAAAACATGTTTTGTTCATAAGAACAAAGTTCAGAATACGGTCTTAAAAAGTGTCGCCCATATGGGGCGAGTGAGTTGAAATAACAGTAAAGAAAAGAAAATGTCCACGTCTATAATACAAATCAAAGTGTTCAAAACTACAACATTTGACAAACAGGGAGAAACGACGTTAACAATCAACTGTGGGGAAAGAAAACTAGTCATATCTTATAAATAACTGTGACTTAGAGAGAATAATCATTATAAAATAGTAGTTTGTTGACGTAAAGTGCAAAAAAATAACATTAAGAGGTCACTCTGTACACGATGTTGTACACGAGATAAATCTTTTACTGGACATTGTGTGTCTAAGGAATTGTGTGTAAGTATTTATGCTTGTTGGTGGTACAGCAGAACCATTATTTGAAAAATTAAACAAAACAGTTTGTTCACAGAGATAATCCTTACAATCGCATAGAGTTATGCATTTTGTATGAAATCCACCCATCTGTTGAACACACTTTATATAAAAGAAGTGAAATTCGTATCTATCAGTGTTATAAAATTGTACTGGTATAAAAATGAAAGTATAAAGTAACATACTGTGCCGGAATAATAACATCAATAAAATCAAAGCATAAAATGAAACACGGTGGCAGGATAAAACTTAAAAGACATAAATTAACGCAAGTTACGCATATTGACTCTGAACATATTAGTAGTATAGTGCGTGATGGATAAAAATAAAACATTATGCCCTCATCACACGTGGCACCATAGTGTAAATATAAAATACAGTCCATGACCATTAGCTGGAATTCATGGAAATTGCTCTATGTTTACTAAAAATCTACTTTTTTTTTAGTTCTGTTTGTTCATTGAGTATCATTTCTGTATGCTTACGTAAATGACTTTTTATTTGTATTTCTTCAAGTATATTCAGTACTCTGCCCTTACTGACCTTGTGTAGAACCTAAAGTGTGCTCCCAGTATCCCTATAAACATGATTTTCAGTGCGTAACGAAGCAAAGTGTGTTCCTTATACCGTACCTTGAAGATCCATCCCGGTTGACCTATGAAGAATTTATCGCAGTTAGAGCAATAGATTTTTTATATTCCTGATTGTGAATTGTTGGAATGTGTTAGCAGTACTCTGGGTATTTTTCTACAGATTATTATAGGTCGTGAAGCTTATCTATTGCTTGTGTTCCTGAATATTTTCCCTGGTCTTCAGATATTGTCTCTATATATGGTATCGCTGCATATCCAGATTTCTCGTTTATATCTTCTTTCTCTAATGTAATTTCATCCGAAATTGTATAACTTTGTTTTCGTTTACTAACGTATAGCTCGCTAAACATTTCAGTGTCGTATCCATTGTTTTTTGCTATTTCTTGAACTATTGATAGTTCTTCATCTTTTTCTTTTCAGTCATACGCATTTTACTAGTCTGTCTGACATGGAGTGGAAGAAGGCCTTCTTATGTGATTCCGGGTAGCACTAATTTATGTGGATAAGAGTGACTGTTGGTTTTGGATTATGTTACGAGCTAAACTGGTCTCTATGATTCCTTTCCGCAATTCGTAAGTCTAATCTCAAGGTGAATCAGATTTTTGGATACAAGTTATTGAGTTGTGTTAACATCGTATTCACTTCTTCAGGAGAGCCATGCGAAGCCAGCGTGTCATCGACAAAGCGTTTGTAATATATATTCTCATTTGGTCTTTGTTTATATTTCTCAAAAACACTATTTCTCAGCATAATTTACTAAAGTATGTGATAGTGTACCAGAGAGGCAACTACCAATTACAGGGCCTTCAGGCTCTGAATAAACGTTTCCTTTGAAGATAATGTATCTAAATGACAATATTAATCCTAGTAACGCTATTACTTCATCTGTTTCTCCCTACTAACTTTCTTATGCTCAGAAAAATTATCAGAGACAATTTTAACTGTCTCAGTTAATGGGACGCTGGTGTGCAGGTTTTCGATGTCGAATGAAACAAACCTCCCATTATGTAATGTAATGGCTCTGACCACTATGCGACTTAACTTCTGAGGTCATCAGTCGCCTAGTACTTAGAACTAATTAAACCTAACTAACCTAAGGACATCACACACGTCCATGCCCGAGGCAGAATTCGAACCTGCGACCGTTGCGGTAGCTCGGCTCCAGACTGTAGCGCCTAGAACCGCACGGCCACTCCGGCCGGCAAATCTCCCATTAATCAGGATCCTTATATCCTTAATTGTGTTGACTAGAGCAGTAGAAACTGTAATGGTCGTGACTACTTCCAAAAGTATAGAATTCCCTAATTAGAGAATTCGCCGTCTTGTTCAGTAAGTAACCGTTAGTAACTGAATAGATCTGGTTATTTTTCTTACGTGAGACTGTGCTCTAAGAGTGGGTGCGCTACTATACATTACAGTACAACTGGTGATATCATTCTCGTTAAATATGAAAACAGTTTGCTTCAAGGACTTTTTAATTAGAGCATTATATCTATTAGTAGGTTTGTTGAACTGAATTATAAGCCAAGGAAATCATATTTCCTGAATTTTTAACATGTGTCAAACGTTTTATGAGCACATGTTAATTATTTTGTAGTAATGTGTAAAATATATTTTAAGCATGTAGACAGAACCTCTAAGCGTGCCTAAATTTTAAAAAGGTAGTTTGCGTCTGAAATTACTTTATTAAAGGGAAATAAGGAACTTTGGATGGAAATTCAATGAGCGCCAAAAATTACCCATTCATTCTAGGCAACATCGGACATTTTTATTATTGAGGATGTGATTTATCGAATAAGATTTTTGTTTCATGTCCTTTGATCACATTGTTCTTCAGTGTCATCCAAAATGATTCTTGTTTTTTGTCGTGTGAATTTAATATTCTTTGCCATGCTGCCTTCAAGAATATTAAAATTCTGTCCGATATTACCCTGTACTACGGCGTCACAAGCGAAATTAAATTCTGTAAGAGGTATGCAGATGACACCCACATTCTGTTTGGTGGTACAGATGATGAGGTAACAAATCTTTTTAATAAATTCAGTAGCTTGCATAAAAATATCAAGTTCATCCTTGGCCGTGAAGAAAACAACACAATACCATTCCTTGACATGAAGATGTCGAAACAGAAACAAAAGGTGTCCGTCGGTATTTGCAGAAAACGAATTTGTACGGAAACAATATAGCAAAACTCCTTCACATTCTGCCTCCCGCAAAAAGGCTGCTTACAGATAACTGCCATACAGAGCCCACAAATTTCAACGTCAACATACATAACTCTAACACGAATTGGAAACCATAAAATGGACTGCAATAAGCAACGCATATTGTCCTACACTCATTAATATAACGTCACAACAGATTGCAAATGAACTTAACAAAGAACAACGAACTTCACTTACAACTGACAGCACTCCAGTAGTTAAATATGTAAATATGCCGTAGCATGGTATAATATCTGACAAATGAGCAAGGTTTTTCACGATCAGAAATGTAACAATCAGCTTCATCACTAACAACAATCGAAGTATGAAACTTATAATATAAAACCGCCAGGTACAGATTCTGATGCGTCTGGCATTTACCTAATTACCTACATCCAATGCAACAAAAATTGTATAGGCTGAACATGCAGAAATTTCAGAACCCGATTAAAATAACAAGTAGACCGCTGCAGGCAAGGTAAATGTAACAAATCAGCAGTTGAAACGCACGTTAAAGACTCAGAGAGTCCTTTGAACATTAAAATTTTTCACAAAATCAGAAAAACTAAAGAAGGGATTTTTAGAAGAAATGGGAATCTTCGTTCTGAATTCAAAATACAGAATTTTTCAGTAATCTTAACCAAATTTAATGCAATACGTTTAAGAAGTGCTGCTGTAAACAAACCAATACGAGACTGTCAATATTGTGAATATTGGTGCAAAATGCGATTATCGCTACTCATCCACGCTAGAAGGCCGCCATATTGTATTAATTGCACAGTGTTTACGTGTATGTAGACAAAAACTGTGCAGTGAATTACGTCGAAATGAGTGACAAAATAAACAGTACATACCTTAATGTTAGAAAGCAGTTCTACCAGCACGCCAAGAATAAAAACGAAGTTTGGGACGCCGAAATCGTAAGAGAACAACTATCATATAGAGAGGTGTATCACATGATTTTCGCTATATAATAACAGTTGCAAAACCATCTGCATTGCACATACACTGTGGTGTTAATCATAGTAAACGAAATGTAGCTCCACACATGGAGAAGACATCACTGGACGTCAATTCATGGCCATCCACAGCCCCCTTCCTCCAAATACCCCAACAGTCCCTCCAACAGCGAAGTTAACAAAAAAATCTATGTTAATCGAATTTAAGACAATTTTATTTTATAACAATTATCTCGACGCAAAAACGCCTAAAGATGGGCAGAAAATACTCGATACACGTCGCGTTATGTTACATTAAACACAAAGGAAATAAAAGTGATCGGTGACAGGAAGTATAAATAAATAAGAATTCCACATAATTATGGTGTCTAAACACAGCCAGCATGGCCACAATTAATTATCCACTCCACGGTACATTATGTCATAACACACGTCTTGTACTTCTTCTTGTCGGTGTTTTCCGCATGTTCCGCTCTTTACTTGTTCTGTGGAGAACCTCGTCTATTCTTATCCATACATCACAATAATATTCTCTGTGATTTCTATTTCAGTATATTTTAGTGGTTTTCGTTTTTGTGTCCTTTTAGCCCTACCACCTTGAAAAACCGTGCAAGGGAACAGAGAACGGTATCTCAATTACGTTAACCGGTGATTTAGCCGTGTACAAAGATCTTTTAGCTCATCAAGCCCATGCTTCCCCACGCCGTAAGACCTGAACTACCAAAACGATCATGTTCTACGGTGCTGGATGTACCCTTATATGAAGCGAGATGAGAACACTTAACGCACCAGGAAACGAGAGGATATTCGGCGATTGGTCTGGCCCGTCCGTTGCCCTGATTTTGATCCGCTCTAACACGTGTAGGCTGCGTCGTGGAGACGATTGTAGCACATCTGGATCAAACGTCGGCATCCAGCAGCTGTGAAGCGCGCTGGTGGAGGAATGAAACGCTCTATGACAAGAACTCCATAACAAACTTGTGACCAACGTGTGAGCACGTTGTAAAGCATGAATTGCCGTTCATAGTGATCACACACATTAAAATGAACTACGCCCCGCCTTTTATGATGTCCAGGGGATCATCACAGATCGGTTGCCGCAGGAAATATTTGTTTGTGAATGAAAGTGTCCTTACTGTTCCTATCATTCTGTATTTCTTTCAGTTACCTTGTGTACGATACTGTAGCAGTTCTTTCCGTGTATGTTCCCAGTATCATAGAGCTGTGTCACTTGGCAGTGAAACATCAAGTGAAAGTTACTTTCATGGCTACGTATTTTACACCAGGGTAGTTCGGGTCATGAGATACGTCGTAAATCTGGCGTTCGACTAGTTTAACTCAGTATGAAATTCACGGTCTACTAAATTACACTGAAGATCCAACTAAACTGGTACACCTCCCTAATATCATGTGCCTCGCGGGATTAGCCGAGCGGTCTTAGGCGCTGTAGTCATAGACTGTGCGGCTGGTCCCGGCGGAGTTTCGAGTCCTCCCTCGGGCATGAGTGTGTGTGTTTGTCTTTAGGATAATTTAGGTTAAGTAGTGTGTTAGCTTAGGGACTGATGTCCGTAGCAGTTCAGTCCCAGAAGATTTCACACACATTTGAACATTTTCTAATATCATGTAGGGCCTCCGCGAGCACGCAGAAGTGCCGCAACATGAACCGGCACGGACTGGACTTATGTCTGAAGTAGGGCTGGAGGGGCCCGACGCCATAAATCCTTCAGGGCTATGCTCAAATCCGTAAGAGTAGGAAGGGGTGGACATGTATGCTGAACAGAACGTGCAAGGCATCCCAGATACGCTAAAACATGTTCATATGTGAGGCGTTTGGCGGCCAGGTAAAGTGTTTAAACTCAGAAGAGTGTTCCTGGAGCCGCTCTGTAGCTATTCTTAACGTGTGGACTGTCGTATTCTCCTGCTGGAATTTCCCAAGGCCTTCGGAATGTACAATGGACATGAATGGATGCAGGTGGTCAGACAGGATGCGTACGTACGTGTCACCTGTAAGAGTCGTATTTAGACGTATCAGCGGTCCCATATGGCTCCCACTGCACACGTCCTACAGCATAACAGAGCCACCACCAGCTTGAACAGTCCCCTGCTGACATGCAGGTCAACTGATTGATGAACTTGTCTCCAGGTCGTCCGACCAGGCAACATTTTTCCAATCATCAACAGTCCAGCTTCGATGTTGACGGAGCCAGGCGAGGCGAAAGCTTTGCGTCGCGCAGTCATCAAGGGTACACGACTGGACCTTCAGTTCCCGAAAGTCCATATCGATGATGTTTCGTTGAATGGTTCGCACGCTGACACTTATTGGTGGCCTAGTATTGAAATCCGCAGCAATTTGAGGGAGGATTGCCCTACTGTCACGCTGAATGATTCTCTTCAGTCGTTGGCCCCGTTTTCGAAGGCTCTTTGTCCGGCAGCAGCGATGACGGAGATCTGATGTTTTACCGGATTCTTGATATTCACTGTACACTCGTGAATGGTCGTACGGCAAAAGCCCCACTTCATCGCTACCTTGGAGATGAGGAGATGATGTGCCCCGCTGGCCGGAGTGGCCGTCCGGTTCTAGGCGCTACAGTCTGGAACTGAGCGACCGCTACGGTCGCAGGTTCGAATCCTGCCTCGGGCATGGATGTGTGTGATGTTCTTAGGTTATTTAGGTTTAATTAGTTCTAAGTTCTAGGCGATGATGACCTCAGAAGTTAAGTCTCATAGTGCTCAGAGCCATTTGAACCATCTTATGTAGGCGTTGCCGACCGCAGTGCCGTATTCTGCCTATTTACATAGCTCTGTATTTGAAAACGCATGCCTATACCAGTTTGAGTATAAAGGCAAGATACTTACCTGAAGGTGAGGGATAGTAGCATTTGTTGGTCGTCTTAAAACCATATCGACGCGTGAAGTAAGTACACGCTTAGATGCTTTGACTGATAAATATGTACTTGTTTTCAGTGTTGAGCTCTACTGTTATTTCCTAGTGTGTGGCTCACAACACTGAAACTACGCGGTTAGTCAGTACATCACGTTCCTGTTGTTAATGACGTACTGAAGATTACGCAAATTAGTTTTCTGTTCTTTATATGACCTAGATCACTTCAAACATAGCGACGGACCTGTGAATCCGAAACCCTGTATAAACAACCACCACAAAAGAAGTATACCCACCGGAGTAGTTGATTTGAAACCTTCGTTATAAATGCAGTTCCAGATGAACAGCAGTTAGACTGAACAGCAGTTAATCTCAACAGCAGACATTGACTGAATTCGAAGACATTGTGCTGGGATCATAATATGCCGGTAAGACCGATACGAAAGTATCTCAAAGACCTTCAGCAAACTCAAACAGAAATCTTTGGAGAACAAGCCGCATTATGCTCTCACGAAACAGTATCGCGTAAAGGTGGAGAATTGGTGTCCGTGAAGGCTGTGCGGTGATCCTGCTGCCCCCACCACATGTGGGCCGTTAGAAAACGGCGATTAGAGCATCTATAGTGGCATATGAAGAGTGGAAATGTTAAACGTTGTAAGTGCCATTTTTCACAAAATATTTTCATGCTGCTGTTGTGTTCTCGGTACTCTGTTGCACGACCCAAGAATTGTTTGATGCGGCAAATCATAGAGAAAACGTTTCAAATCTTCATTACTAGATGATGCATAATCTTTGTGGGCAAAGGTCCTTTCATGTGGATTTACAAGTGGCACGTGCCAAGGCCTCCGTTTGGCCTGGGGCGGCCTGAAGGGGAAAAAGCTGTGGGGTCTTGCTCATTCCTCACGTATAGGCTGCCTTAAGGATGCTGCGTTCTCGGAATGCTGTACAACAATTGAAGCAAATAATATAAATAGTTTTATTTCAATAAAACGGATTGACAATGCTTAACTTTGGAATTACATCGGTTTTCGCAAGCGATGGGCGACGTGTGAACAGTAAAGTTCTTCACTATAAACAAAGTCCAAACAATCAATGGATAGGGATCACTAATAACTGATGTGCGAGTGCCGGTGTACAACTGCGGTAATTCTGTCCACTAATGTCAGGTCGAGGCTGGCAGGAGCGGCGCTTATATTCAATTCTGATAGATGCCGCTCCAATCGTGGTGACGTCCTGGTTAACGCACTACTGGCCGACGTCGTGTCATCGCCTTCTCTTTCCTCTTGTTCTTCATCTTTGTTCCGGCGTCTGAGGTTACGCCAGAAAAAAAAAAAAAAACACGTGGCGCTCCTGCCTCGGCCGGACATTAGTGGACGAGTATTCGCGCAGTTGTTGACCGGCACTCGCATAACATATATTAGTGATCCCTATCCATTGCTTGTTTGTACTCTGTCTATAGTGAAGAACTTTACTGTTTGCATGTCACCTATCGCTTGCGACACCGATATAACTCAAAAGTTGTTATGTCAATCTGCTTTAATGAAATAAAATTATTAGTATTGTTTGCTTCAGTTGTTGTGTAGCTGTCCAAGAACGCAGCATCATTTTATACGAGACGAGTGCGCAAGACTCCACAGTTTTTTCCCCTTCAGGCCTCCCCAGGTCAAATGGAGACCTTGGCGCACGCCACTTGGAACTCCACATGAAAGGACTCTTTCACACAAAGATCACATGAAGGTGTGAAACGTTTTCTCCATGATATGGCGCATCAAACAAGTTTTGGGTCATGAAACAGAATACCGAGAACCCAACAGCAGCATGGAAGGATTTTGTGAAAAATAGTAATTACAACGTTTGACATTTCCACGCATCATATGCCACTATACACGCTCTAATCGCCGTATTCCAACGGCCCACCAATTCTCTACATTTGCGCGACACTGTTTTGTGACAGAACAACGTGGTTTGTCCTCCTAAGATTTTTGTTTGAGTTTGCCGAAGGTCTTCATATCGGCCTTACCGGCATGTTGCGATTCCAGCAGAACGTCTTTGAATTCAGTCAGTGTCAGCTGTTGAGATCTAACTACTGTTCACCTGGAATTGCATTTATAGCGTCCCCGCCGGCCGGAGTGGCCGAGCGGTTCTAGGTGCTACAGTCTGGAACCGCGCGACCGCTGCGGTCGCAGGTTAGAATCCTGCTTCGGGCATGGATGTGTGTGATGTCCTTAGGTTAGTTAGGTTTAAGTAGTTCTAAGCTCTAGGGGACTCATGACCTCCGAAGTTAAGTCCCATAGTGCTCAGAGCCTTGTCAACGATTTTCATAGTGTCTCCACCAATAAGGAAGGTCCCAAATCAACTAATCCCGAGGATGTACCTATTTTGTGGTCGTTCTTTGTACAATATTGCACGTTCACAGGTTCTTGAGTGGTCAGAGCTTACTTAGATTCAAAATAGATTTTCCTGTTAAAGAGAAAAGAATAGAGCTAACCAAGGCTATTATCCCGTACGATTTTCCAAGTATTCTTGAGTCAACTAAAGCTATGAACATATTCCACGTAATTTCAATGCATACAACTGAAGCCTTTGATTTTAAAGATGCTGCTGAAACGTTGCTTTCAATGCATGCGTGCAACATCTGCAAATACAGTATGATCAATGTGCCTGACACCCATTCATCTCAAACAGCTATGAAATTCTTTTTTATTCTGAAACAGTAGAATGGAAAAATATTGGTGTATTCAAAAGGCGAAAGACGGTAGCAGACGTATGCCTTGCCGTACCTCATCTGAAAGACCAACTACGGTTTTCAGTTGCAAAACCGGAGGATAAGTTGATAATATTTCCATTTATTCTTCCACACCGCAGGGAGCTCTACGGTAAAGATTTAAACATCTGATCCCATAAATGGCATAGAGTAAGAAACAGAGGTCAACACTGAGAGATTTTTTTCGTTGAACTGAAGTTTGTCATTCACTTGTAAACTTTTAAAAGATAAGAGCAATGTTTTTTGTTGTCTACATTTCTCCTAACTAAAATAATGACGTTCTATTTCTGTACTTGTACAACGACAAATATAACGTAGTACCTCAGTATTTATGGTAATTTAAAGAAAAACTTTCTTACTGGCACTTAGAACCAGTCATTTCGTTAGTTCCAAATTTGATACTACTAAATTATTGATTTTTTTATTTTTCTCATTACAAACAGTGATGAGATGAATTCCTTAATTCTGTGGTTTCGTGATACTTTCTCAGATTTTTGTATTCAAATATGTTATGTGCAAAAGAGGTACTTTGTTTCTTTTTGTTCCTTCTGTTAAATCTGGGTTTGAAGCATACAGTATTGACATTTCCACTCTTTGCAAATTATACAATTTTCTGTTCACTCAGTATATAAATCACAAAAGCTTTCTTATGCTTGGTTCAACAGTCCCCATAAATTTCTTGAATTAATACACTTTCCGGCTTAAGTCTGCTTTTTAAATGAATTTTCTTTTATTCTGGATACACTGGGAGAGTAACGTAGGGCACACAACTCCCTTTTTTTGTGAACTATTCAAGGTATGAAACTGAGATTTTCGGCTAATGATAGTACGTAGAAGGACACGTAATTTTAATTTGACACACCTACTCTTAACCGTCATGTCAACAGGATTCTGAAGTAAGTACACTGATCAGTCAGAAAATTACGACCACATACCCAATAGCCGGTATGCCCACCTCTGGCACGGATAACAGCAGAGATCCGTCGTGACATGGAAGGAATGAGGCCTTTCTAGGTCGCTGGAGGGAGCTGGCAACCCATATGCACACACAAGTTACCTAAATTCCGGGGAGGGGGTGATGATTCTGACGTCAAGTCCAGTCGCATCCTAGCTGTAGTCGAACGGGCTCAAATCTGCCTGCTCAGCACATCAACTGGAACTCGCCGCTGTGTTCCTCGAAGCATTCCATCACACTCCTGGCCTTGCGACATACCGCGGAAACATGATCGTCATGAAAGGGTGTGCGTGGTCTGTAACGAGCGTATGATACGCCTTGGCCGTCATTCTGCCTTGCACGTGTCCACTGGACCCAGGGATGCCCGCGTGAATGTTGCCCGGAGCACAATGAACCCGCCGTCAGTTTGTCTCCGTCTTGTAATACAGGTGTCAAGGAGCTGTTCCCTGGAAGACGACGGATTCGCATCCTACCAACGGCATGGTGATGAAGGCATCGGGATTTATCAGACCACGCAGCGCTCTGCCACTTCCCCAACGACCACTTCCCATAGTCACGTGAGCATTTTAGTCATAGTGTTAACATTGGCACATGCGTCATTCGTCGACTGCGGAGGCCTGTAGTTAGAAGTGTTTGGAGCACAAAGTGTTCAGACACACTTGTACTCCAATGTTCCAATGTGTGTGAAATCTTATGGGACTTAACTGCTAAGGTCATCAGTCCCTAACCGTACACACTACTTAACCTAAATTATCCTAAGGGCAAACACACACACCCATGCCCGAGGGAGGACTCGAACCTCCGCCGGGACCAGCCGCACAGTCCATGACTGCAGCGCCCTAGAACGCTCGGCTAATCCCGCGCGGCACTTGTACTCCACCCACCCTTAAAGTGTAATATTAGTTCTGCCACAGTTCGCTGCCTCTCGTGTTTTACAAGTCTGCCCCGCCTATGACGTCGGACGTCTCTAATGAGGGATGGCCGCCCAGCTTCACCACATGTGGACATGGTTTCACCTCGGTCTCGCCATATGTTGAAGACTCCTCGAACACCAGACAAGTCGTGCAGTTTTCCAAATGCTCGTGCCGCACCTCCGGGTCATCACAGACTGTCCTCGGTCAAATTCATACAGATCACACGCCTTCCCCATTGTATATACGGACAGCAAGGTCACTGATACAAATGCAGATTGCGTCACCTCGTCAGGTGACGTTGCTACCACCTGAACGGGCTTATATCGATAGTCGGTCGGTGGTTCTAATGTTCTGACGGATGAGTATATATTTAAAAAAAATAAATACAATAAAATAAAATTGTCCAGAGATATATTTCTTTATCGGCTTTCGAAGACTCTGACAAAGAAGAATACGACGCCATTTACTGGAGGGGAAGAGACTTTGCGTAAAAGTATTCCAGACTTTTGCTAATTTTGATAGCTACAGCTTTGGGAATCGCATAATTATGTGTTGACACCACCACGTAGGATTTCGTGTCAGATTGCATCTTCATGTGCAACAGGAAGGAAGGCTTGCAACACTAAGATAAAACATATTTGCTCTTAGCGTTACCTGATTGGACATTGATATAGGTTCGGTTATATTTTTGAAAAAAATTGGAAATTTGTGGCAAGGTCTTTTGGGACCAAACTGCTGGGGTCATCGGTCCCTAAGCTTACACAATACTTAATCTAACTTAAACTAACTTACGCTAAGGACAACACACACACACCCATGCCCGAGGGAGGATTGGAGCCTCCGACGGGGGTGAGCCGCACGGACCGTGACAAGGTGCCTGAGACCGCTCGGCTACACCGTGCGGCATAGTTTTGAAAACAGAATTATGAGCTACAAAGAGCTGAAAGGACTGATATCACAATTTATGGTAAAAGTAATGTTAATTATAGTGAAATAATTCAGCAGCTGCACTTGAAAATATGTGACGGGACAGAGACTCAAAACTGGGTTCTAAGCTAAGTCATACCAATTTCCCTTTAACTATGACTGAAAATCTGCATAAGTCAATCCTTTAACTAGGGCTACTCCTGTCTAAAACTCCAACGGTGTGGTTGATGTAGTGTGTAATACTAAACGTAAGAAAAAAAAAGTTTCATAATTTATAAACAGAAAGAGAAGTGAGTTACCAAAACACGATTAAATTTGTTCCCGCCGGAGATTAATGTCTCAGATTTAAATACTCACGCTCTGTATTGCTTTTAAGTGCTCGTACCTCCATCTATAGGGAGTTGAGAACTTCAACGCCTGCAATGTATGTGCTCTAGCAAGTAATGACAATGTCGTTTTAATTTCGGGAAATAAATTTAAAATCTAAAAGTTCCAACGCATTCGTTGTGTCCATCGAAGAAAACGCAAACTGATCTATTTGGGAGAAAAAGAATACCAACGACGAACACAGAATGTCGTTGGGAAAGGGAGACGATGGCGAGGAGAAAGACAAATATCTGAGCATTTCAGTACGAATAACATACTGCCTCTGATACATTATTATCTGTTTTTTTAAAGTTCATTATTACTACAATTTATTACGCTTGTGCTGCATGGCAAATAGTTTATGATACACAGCAAATAATTGTAATTACCGGCCGGCCGAAGTGGCCGTACGCTTCTAGGCGCTTCAGTCTGGAATCTCGTGACCGCTACGGTCGCAGGTTCGAATCCGGCCTCGGGCATGGATGTGTGTGATGTCCTTAGGTTAGTTAGGTTTAAGTAGTTCTAAGTTCTAGGGGACTGATGACCTCAGATGTTAAGTCCCATAGTGCTCAGAGCCATTTGAACCATTTTTTGTAATTACCGAATTAATTGCAGTCTTTTACCGAATATATATAAAACGTAAACGTGCCTGTTGGCACGCTCGACGGTGATATATATCAGCATTGCATGAGATTGGAGTGAATCATGTGCTGTGAAGGCCACGGAGGTCTCCATTATTAACATAAACATCAAACATACGTCAACAAAATACATTTGTATCGTGTCATAAAGAATGCGTGACGGACAAACGTGCACAATTAATTATATGATAATTGTTTTTAGTATCAGTTGTCCGTCCCCGTTATTAAATAAAAGTCTCTCTGATATACGCGTCATAAGCGTAACACTTCTTTTTTAAGCGTCGTCAGTGACCTGATGCATATTTTTTTCCACTTTACATTGTTCATTGGTGATTCCAATCGCAGCAGTGCGTTCTTCTGTCTACTTTGTTTTGTGTTCTGTTGGATATACACATTTCAATTGCCGCTTGTTTTGTAGTGTATGTATATCTGTATCTGTGTGTAGTGGAGATCGGCAGTGCAACACACAGACGAAATTTGACGAAGGCGGGTAGGCTGATAGTACACTGGTGTCCAAATATTACGGACGGAAGTAACATTCGCATACGTGTCACTCTCAAGTAACACAGTTCGATGAAGCTTGTAACGTACGCTATGTGTTCAATAATATCCGGACATCTGACCGAAAATAACTTACAAGTTTGTGGCGCCCACCATCAGTAATGCTGGAATTCAGTATGGTGTTTGCCCACCCATAGCCTTGATGCCTCCTTCCACTGTCGCAGTCATACGTTCACTGTGGTGCTCAAAGGTGTCTTGGGGAATGGGAGCCCATCCTTCACGGAGTGCTGCACTAAGGAGAGGTATCGATGTTGGTCGGTGAGACCTGGCACCAAGTCTGCACTCCAAAACATCCCAAGGGTGTCCTATAGGATTCAGGTCAGACCTGTGCAGGCCAGGGATGTTACCATCGTGTAACTACTCCGTCACAGGCCGTGAATTATGAATAGGTGCTCGATCGTGTTGAAAGATGCAATCGCCCTCCCCTAATTGCTCTTCGACAGTGGAAAGCAAGAAAGTGCTTAAAACATCAATGTAGGCCTGCGCTGTGATAGTACCACGCAAAACAACAAGAGGTGTAAGCCCCCTACACGAAAACCCCGACCACACCACAACACCGCCTCCGAATTTTACTGTTGGCACTACACACGCTGGCAGATGACGTTCACTGGGCATTCGCCATACCCACACCCTCCCATAGGATCGCCACACTGTGTACCGTGATTCGTCAATCAACACAATGTTTTCCCACTGTTCAGTCGTCGAGTGTTTACGCTCCTTACACCAAGCGAGGTTTCGTTTGACATTTACCGGCGTGATGTGTGGCTTATGAACAGCCGCTCGACCATGAAATCCAATTTCTCTCAACTGACTGTCATAGTACTTGCAGTGGATGCTGATGCAGCTAGGAATTCCTGTGTGATGGTCTGGATAGATGTCTGCCTATTACACATTACGACCCTCTTCAACTGTCGGCACTCTCTGTCAGTCAACAGACAAGGTCGCCTTTACGATTTTGTGCTGTACGTGTCCCTTCACGTTGCCACATCGCTGTCACATCGGAAACAATGGACCTAGGGATGTTTAGGAGTGTGGAAATCTCGGGTACAGATGTATGACACAACTGAAACCCAATCACCTAGCCGAGCGGTTAAAGGCACTATGAAACGTCCCCTTTTGTACAACTATACAGGACTGTGCTTAAACTGACACACAATATTTTGTTAGCGCAACGCAATCTGACTTTCAAAATTCCCTACAAAAGAATGGCCCTGACTAACATTAAACTATACCTTTCACAAATCACTTACCTCACAAAAATCTTCGCTGCTCAAGCTACTGCAATACAGCGAGCGCCACTACTGCCAGCTAAATAAAAGATTCAAACTATGGAAGGCACTAACTACTGATAGGGATAGTTAGCAAATGAAAGATATTAATAGAGAACAAATAATATATTTACCTTGATATCATCATATATAAATATAGCAGTTCATGACAAATTTCAAAACTCCGCCATCTCTCTCCCCACATCCACCACTGCTGGCGGCTCACCTCCAACTGCGCAACGCTACGCGCTGTTCACAGCCAGCTGCCTAACACTACAATGGCGAGTATTACAACAATGCAAAGCAGCCACAGACTGCACACAGCACAGCCAGTGATTTTCATACAGAGGTGGCGTTACCAACCAAAAAACCTAAACAGCCTACTTACATAGAGAAAACATAAACAGCCTACTTACATAGAGAAAACATGAACAGCCTACTTACATAGCCAGCCTACTTACATAGAGAAAACATAAACAGCCTACTTACATAGAGAAAACATGAACAGCCTACTTACAACTACAGTCTGGAACCGCGCGACCGCTACGGTCGCAGGTTCGAATCCTGCCTCGGGCATGGATGTGGTGATGTCCTTAGGTTAGTTAGGTTTAAGTAGTTCTAAGTTCTAGGGGAAAGATGACCTTAGAAGTTAAGTCCCATAGTGCTCAGAGCCAATTGAACCAACCCAATCACCTAACCACGTTTGAAGTCCGTGAGTTCCGCGGAGCGTCCATTCTGCTCTCTCACGATGTCTAATGATTACTGAGCTCTCTGATCTGGAGTTCCTGGCAGTAGGTGGCAGCACAATGCAACTAATATGAAAAACATATGTTTTTGCGGGTGTCCGGATACTTTTGATCACATATTGTACATGCAAAAAACTGCTACAGCACAGTACGACAGGGAAGAAAGTACACAGTGAGACGAACAGATATGACAATTTAATTGAACGAAAATAATTGTACTGAACTCAACGAAAATTATGATGGTCTTGTGGACGTTACAGAAAGTAGGACGTGGTTCTTGACAGGGTGTGTGATAACGATGGTTGGGCAATGAATGCTGTGAAACGCGGTCCCACGCTCGTCACAAGTTTTGTAAGGAGTTCTTGTGGTATGGTTTTCCATTCTTCCAGCAGAGTGGTTGACAATTAATAGATGGTCTAAGTGCTTGTAAATGTGCTACAATAGATCTCCCCAACACATCTGTCACGCGTTGGATGGGATTTCGGTTGGGCGTAACGGGCAGACCAGTGCATGCGACGAATACCGCCTCAATCCAGTGGTTTCCCCACCTGCACTGTTCGACGCGATCACACTTTCTCGTCCATAAATGTATTATCAGGGCTGAGTGCAGTCCCGGGACGACGAATTTGCATACTGAATGCAGTGCCACAATAACTTTCACCAATGAGTGTAATGTTTTCTGAGATTTGGAAGTCAGTACGAGAGGATATTCGCTATATCGACTGGCCTGTGCTGCCCACACCGCTTCTTAGTTACACCACCCCAAGATTGGCGATCCTTTACAGAAGCTCAAAGTTTAGCGTGGAGTTCAATGCGAGACGCCTATAACAGTTTCCACAGCGAAACTTTGTCTCGAAACCTGGCAGAAAATCCAAAGAGATTCCGGTCGTATGTGAAGTATGTTAGCGGGAAGAAACAACCAATGCCTTCTCTGCGATATGCCAATGGAGATAAAATCGAAGACAGTGTTGCCGCAGAGTAACGAAGCACAGCCTTCCGAAGTGAATTCACAAAAGAAGCGAAGTAAATATTCCAGAATTCGAATCGAGAACAGCTGCCAACATGGTTCAAATGGCTCTGAGCACTATGCGACTTAACTTCTGAGGTCATCAGTCACCTACAACTTAGAACTAATTAAACCTAACTAACCTAAGGACATCACACACATCCATACCCGAGGCAGGATTCGAACCTGCGACCTTAGCGGTCCCTCGGTTCCAGACTGTAGCGACTAGAACCGTACGGCCACTCCGGCCGGCTGCCAAAATGAGTAACGTAGAAGTAAATATCCTTGGAGTAGTGAAGCAACTCAAATCACTTAATAAAAGCAAGTCTTCTGGTCCAGACTGTATAACAATTAGGTTCCTTTCAGAGTATGCTGATGCCTTAGCTCCATACTTAACAATCTTATACAACCGTTCGCTCGACGGAAGTCCGTACCCAAAGACTGGTTCAAAATGGTTCAAATGGCTCTGAGCACTATGGGACTCAACTGCTGAGGTCATTAGTCCCCTAGAACTTAGAACTAGTTAAACCTAACTAACCTAAGGACATCACAAACATCCATGCCCGAGGCAGGATTCGAACCTGCGACCGTAGCGGTCTTGTGGTTCCAGACTGCAGCGCCTTTAACCGCACGGCCACTTCGGCCGGCCCCAAAGACTGGAAAGTTGCACACGTCACACCAATATTCAAGAAAGGTATTAGGAGTAATCCACTAAATTACAGGCCCACATCGTTAACGTCGATATGCAGCAGGATTTTGAACATATATTGTGTTCGAACATTATGAATTACGTCGAAGGAAACGGTCTATTGACACACAGTCAACATGGGTTTAGAAAACATTGTTCCTGTGAAACACAACTAGCTCTTTATTCACATGAAGTGGTCAGTGCTATTGACCAGGGATTTCGGATCGATTCCGTATTCCGGGATTTCCAGAAGGCTTTTGACATTGTACCACACAAGCGGCTCGGAGTGAAATAGCGTGCTTATGAAATATCGTCTCAGTTATGTGACTGGATTTGTGATTTTCTGTCAGAGAGGTCACAGTTCGTAGTAATTGACGGAAAGTCATCGAGTACAAAAGAAGTGATTTCAGGGGTGTCCCCAAGGTAGTGTATAGGCCCTTTTCTGTTCCTTATCCATATAAACGATTTGGGAGACAAAAAAAAAGGCTCTGAGCACTATGGGACTTAACATCTGAGGTCATCAGTCCCCTAGAAGTTAGAACTACTTAAAACCTAACTAACCTAAGGACATCACACACACCATGCCCGAGGCAGGATTCGAACCTGCGATCGTAGCGGTCGCGCGGATCCAGACTGTACCTCCTAGAACCGCTCGGCCACCCCGGGCGGCTTTGGCAGACAATCTGACCAGCTGTCTTCGGTTGTTTGCAGATGACACTGTCGTTTATTGACTAATAAAGTCATCATCAGAAGATCAAAACAAACTGCAAAACGCTTTAGAAAAGTTATCTGAATGGTGCGAAAAGCGGCAGTTGACCCTAAATAACGAAAAGTGTGAGGTCATCCACATGAGTGCCAAAAGGAACTCGTTAAACGTCGGTTACAGGATAAATCAGTCTAACCTAAATGCCGTAAATTCAAATAAACACCTAGGTATTACAATTACCAACAACTCATACTGGAAGGAACACATATAAAATTTTGTGGGGAAGGCTAACCAAAGATTGCGTTTTACTGGCAGGATACTTAGAAAATGTAACAGACCTACTAAGGAGACTGGTTCCACTACGTTTGTCCGTCCCCTTTTAGAATACTGCTCCGCGGTATGGGATCCTTACCAGATAGGACTGACGGAGTAATTCGAAAAAGTTCAAAGAAAAGCAGCAGGTTTTGTATTATCGCGAAATATGGGAGTGAGTATCACAGAAATGATACAGGATTTGGGCTGGAAATCATTAAAAGAAAGGAGTTTATCGTTGCGATGGGATCTTCTCACGAAATTCCAATCACGAACTTTCTCCTCCGAATACGAAAATATTTTGTTGATGCCGACCTACAAATGGAGGAACGATGACCACGATAAAATAAGGGACATCAGAGCTCGTACGAGAAGATATGAGTGTTCATTCTTTCCGCGCGTTATACGAGATTGGAATAGTAGATAATTGTGAAGGTGGTTCGATGAACCCTCTGCCACGCATTTAACTGTGATTTGCAGAGTATCCATGTAGATTTAGCTGTAGAACACCAGTACATGCTACAGTAATGAACACTTTCGATCGTACTAAATCTTGACCTACTTTTCCGGAGGGACGCCACAAACAAAACTGAATTAACTCAAAGGATTGTTTTGATTAACCTTCTGAAGTTGGGAAGTTGAGAGAGAGACGAAGATTCAGTTTCGTGCGCATCAAAAATTGATAAAACTTCTTGGCTTTTCCTGAGTTGCAACAGTTGTGAAATAGCTCTGCAGCAAATTCTAAATTTTTCGACCGGCGCCTCACTTTAAGTGCCTCACTTTAATATTCAATGATATCCAAAAATGCATCAGAGAAATTCGATCTTCAAATCAGTTGCTACATGGCAACGACAAACTAAAAGAATTCCTGCACATCTATATCATATTCCAACACATCAGTACTCCTGATTGAGAAACACATCAACATCAGAGTTATAGATATATTTTTTCACGTCAGAAGTTATACACTAAGACAGATGTACTTAGTACCATGTCTAAACAAGATCTGATCTTAAACATAGTATTTTTCTGTTTCCAACGTAGCTCTCCATTATTAAAAACTATTTCAACAATTATTTTCATTCATTAATTTAAGTCGAAGGCAACAGTACGTGCCGACAGGATCTTCTCTCGCCCGAATGCCGTCATGCGGGGGGCAATAGCGGCCAGCTAGTTGTCGCTTGCGGCGGCGTCATAGATGTTGCAGACTGCACATAATGGGACCTTTCCTCTATATGAAACCAGTGGCGGATACAGATAAACTTCAATGAGGGGGCGCTAAAGATATCTTGACCTACCTTTACTTTTACCGTAATAAAAAATAATCAAGTTACATGCAGAGTTTAAGAAAGTTTTATTTAAAGTGATTATACACATATACAAGACAGTGCCATCTTATGATATAAAAAAGTTACAATTGTGGTTCTCTTCCTCAAGTGATGAATTCTATGCGCTAATTCTTCCCGGCAAATTGGTTAATTACATCGTCAATAGCACAATTAATGTCAGGGTAAGTGTTGAATAGAGCTAAGCCATTAAGTGGATCCTCCTTCATTGTTGACCTTGAAGGTTTTCTGCACAAAAAAAGGAGAATATTCGTGACTTTTCACGAACAAATGCCAGACAGAATAACGTATCGAGATCACTAGAACGGCTGCGACTTTTCTATTAGGTATGTGTTAGCTAT
Organism: Schistocerca serialis cubense; assembly: GCF_023864345.2. Classification (NCBI taxonomy): domain Eukaryota; kingdom Metazoa; phylum Arthropoda; class Insecta; order Orthoptera; family Acrididae; genus Schistocerca; species Schistocerca serialis. The sequence continues at coordinate 108,870,516 of NC_064642.1, read as the reverse complement.
CTATGTGCCAGACAGAAATGTATAAAATACGATGAGGCGGACGCGCGTGCAACATAGGAAACTACAAATACTCGATAACTCGATTCAGTAGAGTCGACTGACGAAAGAAACGAACGTATAGCGTGCGGGCTGACTGGCGGGGCCGTGCGGGTGGCAATGCGTCAGCCCACAACAGGGGTGCGGGGTGCGGAGCGCGCCCCTCATATGTATCCTCCACTGTATGAAACAGAATATAAACAAAACATTAAGTATACAATTCTAGCATTTTTAGTTACAACCACATCATATAATACTAATGCTATTCAGCATAAGTTATCATATCGGAGTAATATTGACTCACCTGCTAACTGAGCAGTAGGACATGGTCTTACTGTGTGGACCTTTTAGTCACAGCAAACCTGCACGTTCCCTCGGCTTAAATCACGTGAAGGACCAGTGGGATGGCGTATAGCATCGCCTCCAAATGCACCAACGTCCAGCCATTAGTACTCCAGAGAGCTGTTGGAGGAATGGAACGCCATACCACAAGAAGTCGTTATCAAACTTGTGGCCACCATTGGAGAAAGTTGCACAGTACCATCACATACTCTGTTAAGAACAATGTACCACCGCTGTTAATCGCCAGGGGACCATCCCAAATTGCGGTGATATCAGTCTAATTAATGTCTTTGAACAAAAGTGTCAATTCCCTAAGCCTCATTGCGCATTTCTTTCAGTTATCATCTATACTATTTCTATACTGTAGCCGTTCCTTATATATCTTTCCATGATTCATTGAGCTGTGTTACTTAGCAGTGACATACCATGCGAAAGCTCGTTTCGCCTTTGTGTATTTTTTTTCCATTTTAATCAGTATGTTTTTATTTTTCTTAGAATAAGGATGGGATTATATCATGGAGAAGAAATACATCCACATAGGCAAACTATATTATTAGTAATAGTGACAGACGTAGAAAGAGTTGTTTGGAAGCTGAGAAGGGCTTTAGAAATTGGAAAATTGTGGTAAGGACTATGGGATAATACCGCTGGGGAGACAGTCCTTAGGCTCACACACTACTTAATCTAATTTAAACTCACTTACGCTATGGACGATACACACACACCCATGCCCGAGGGAGGAGTCGAACCTCCGACGTGGGGAGCCACGCGAACCGTGACAAGGCGACCCTGACCGCACTACTACCCCACGCGGCATGAGGTTTGGATATAAAATGTTAGTAAATTGCTCCTAGTTCGTGATTAAATTGCTCCTAGTTCGTGATTTATAATGTATCCGTGTCGGAATGTTTTACCGTCAGCCTCTGTACAGTTGAAACAGCGGTCTCGATAGTTGTTACAGGGGTTAAAACTGTTCAAATAATGTGTAGGTCCGTTGAAATCGTCCTAGTAACTTCTAGTATCCTGGTCTAGTTTTCCATCAGTGTTGCTAAGAAAAAAACAGATGAGGTTATTCTCAATGTGCTAGACCAGAGATTCACTTTTAGCACATAATCTGTTTTTTTTTAAAATTTCAGAAAGTATTCAGTAATTGGACCGCATCGATCGGTATAAAATGCTAAAACTAAAATAAAAACAGTCTAGATCACTTTTCCAGATTTTTTGTTAATTAGCATCCTCCTGCTTGGCCGGGTGGTAACGTGCTCGCCCCCATGCAAGCGGGCCCGGGTTCGATTCCCGGACGGGTTGGAGATTTTCTCCGCTCGGGGGCTGGCTGTTGTGTTGTCCTCACCATTTTATCCTCATCACTGGCGCTTAAGCTGCCCAATGTGGCGTCGACTGAAATAAGACTTGCAGTTGGCGGCAGAACGTCCCCGGATGGGACCATCTTCAAGCTTTTCCTCGCCATTATGGCTGCTGGTGGCGAGACCCGATATCCTGCTTCTACAGATCTCGCTCCGTCTGCACCCACTAGCAGCCATAATCGGGTGGGGGGTAGGGAATCCTGAAGATGATCTGAGGAAAGGGCCGAAACCGGTTTCTAACAAATAAAAGATCGGAAAAAGTGATGGAGACTGTTTTTATTTCATTTTTGAAATCTGATATTAATTATTGCCTCCACTTGATGTGAAACTCCATGCGCATTCACACCGCATTGGTCATAATCTCCGAATATTTCGAAGTCGCCCCATCCTGATTAGTCAGTATATTGAACTCTACTTCACTAGGGCAAAGGACAAGTGATATGTTCTACCAGTTGAAGCTCTGCTTTGAACCTTGTTTACTGTATTCTATTATTACCATCACTTTTTGCACCAACTCGTAGCCCGCGCGAGGTAAACGAGCTCTCTTCACATTTGTCTACCCAAGTGAGTGACCTCTCCATAACCAGCAGCAAATCAGATCTTGCGCTCCTAGATCCCTTGTATCTGGATCGATCCATCCTCTTTGACTGTCCTCATTCTCTCTTGACTCGCTCAAACTAAACTCTTTGCTGTTTTCATGAAGCCTACTGACAAGACCAAAACACCCTGCAACAAATAAAAATCTATTGCCGAGTCACAGAAGACGTTTCACTCTCTCATTTCATTCTCCCAGTTAAAATTCTGCGTTAAATCTGCCTATTGTGACTTCATATTAACCTTGACGTTTCACCAATTCCATTTATTGTTTTACATTATTATTTTTACATATAGGCTTTACATTATGTGTGTTCATTGCCCCTTTTTGCGATGTTCTTGTGCATAGACAGTGAAAAATTCCTATACGACATCTGTTGTGTCATTCTCTGAGGGTGTCGTAGTTAATCCATATGGTCATGACAAAAACCCACTTTTCATTTCACTATATTGTTCCCCAACAGGAGGAGTTATTCAACCTGTTTTGTGCTGTTCATTTTTTGGTTGCCTCCAACTCCAAAACACTAATGTTCTAGGTTTGCTTTCATGAAATCAGCTGCATTCAACGTTCTACAGTTGAACAACCTAAAGTCTGAATCCTACTGATTGGAGTCGTCTGAAGTGTTTTACCTCTTGGTAGCCCACGGAGACTCGACGGAAAAGAACCACTTTGTTCGGGTACGTTCTGTGTTTCTTGCAGGGGTCGTAATTTCCTGCTGACTCTCCGACTTCTGAACTCGGATAACCACCATATCTTTAGGAACAGCTAAGCACCCCAGACGTGTTAAGGACCAGAAAATCTGCCGGCTCCTCTGTGTTCCTTTTTTAAGGTACCTTTCAACACAAACGCCAACAGAGCAGTACATAACGATTTAAAGAAAACAATGTCAGCAACATTAAAATTCCTTCAAATAATCATCAGTTACCAACAGAGTAGGGGAGAAGCAATTCATTTATAGCATAATATTTTTAAATGGACACACCGCCATTTGATTTTATTCTAGTTTATTTTATTACGTTCATAGCATAATATGTTTCTGATATAGCAATCACCTTACGTGTGGATTGATGCACCTTTTTTCCATTAATGTTACTTTCCAGGTATCACCTTCATTTCAGCATAACTGCTCCAGTCGTACGAGAGGCGTGCAAAATATAATGAAACACATTTTCTCGCCCAATTTCGGGTGAAAAAATGCGGAATTTTTGTGTGACATCGCGGGGTATTTCCCGCTTTATCCTCTCCGCTTTGTTCCACGAAGTTCCGACAGGTGGTGGCGCAATACGTAGCCTTGAAAATGGCATCTGTAACAGAGATGCGTTCCAAGAACAGAGCTGTCACTGAGCTTCTTTTGACGGAAAACCAGAGCCCTGTAGAAATACGTAGACGTTTCCTCAACGTCCTCAATGTCTACGGAGACGTGGTAGTGAACAAAAACATGACGAGTCCTTGGGTGGGGCGTCTGCTATCACCGCAACAAGGTCGCACTGAAGTATTCGATCTCTCGCAAGTCGACTGGCTGTACACAGCTGTCACTCGGGCAATTTGGAACGAGTGGGCACTGTCATTCGAGGTGATCTACGGATAACAGTCAAACATCTCACTGTACAACTGGACGTCTCTGTTGGTAGTGCTGACACAGTCTTCACCGTTGGAGTACTCAAACGTGTGTGCCCGCTGCGTTCCTTGCCTCCCAACACTTGTGTGGAGTTTCTTGCTCATTACGAGACTGCTTGTGACACTTTTTTTGTCGATCACCGTCACAGGCGATGAAGCAGGAGGTCATCATATTGAAGCGGAAACGAAACGGCAATTTATGTAGTTACGCCTCACCAACTCTAATCCGAAGAAAACGTTAAAAGCCGAACCCTCAGCCAGTAATGCCATTGCGGCAGTCTTCTGGGACTCAGAAGAGCTTATTCTATTTGATGTTCTCCCTCAAGGTGCAGCGATCAACTATGAAGTGTATTGCGCTACCCTCAGAAAACTGAAGAAACAACTACTGAGTGTTCATCGTAAGAAAAATGAAAACGAACTTCTGCTTCACAATGACAATAGGATCCGTACGAGGTCGGGTTGACAGAGTAGATAGAGAATATCCAAAGAAGAGCCGAGCGTTTCGTCACAGGGTTATTTGGTAAGCGTGATAGCGCTACGGAGATGTTTAGCAAACTCAAGTGGCAGACTCTGCAAGAGAGGCGCTCTGCGTCGCGGTGTACCTTGCTGTCTAGGTTTCGAGTGGGTGCGTTTCTGGATGGGGTATCGAATATATTGCAGCCCCCTATTTGTACCTCCGAGGAGATCACGAATGTAAAATTAGAGAGATTCGAGCGCGCACGGAAGCTTTCCGGCAGTCGTTCCTCCCGCGAACCACACGGGACTGAAACAGGAAAGGGAGGTCATGACAGTGGCACGTTAAGTGCCCTCCGCCACACACCGTTGGGTGGCTTGCGGAGTATAAATGTAGATGTAGATGTAGACAACACAAGGCTTCACAAAAGTCTGCGCAACGGAGAACAGCTCACGAACCTTCACTGGATTGTCCCTCCTTTTCCACGCTCTAGTCCGGATGTCACACCTTCCGATTTCTATCTGTTTGGTCCAATGAGGAATGCACTCCGCGATAAGCAGTTCAGGGATGATGTGGAAGTTACTGATGCAGCAACACGTTGGGTCCAACGCCGACCAGTGGAGTGATACCATGAGGACGTACAGGTCCTGCCACAAAGATGGCTTAAGATCGTCCCAATGAGCGGAGAATATGATTTTTTAGGCAAAAATGTAGAGAATAATATGGTGCATTGGAATATCAGGAAAAAATTTCTTGTACAACTTACTGAACTCCCTTCGTTCATACCGACTGTCTGCCTTATTTATAAATGTACCTCTGTCATTGCTTCCCTCAAACGTTCCTTCAGTCATTGTTGCAACGATTCACTTCATAATATCTGCCCAACTTCTCCGCCTTTAATCTCTCTCACTCCATCGAGGTTTCAGCACAGCGGCCGGTCTGATATATAACAAAGAAAAATTGCCAGGCAACCATATGTTTCCGGAAGTTATTTTATTTACACGACCAGTTTCGGCATCTCATTTATACCACCTTCATCACGTGCACGTTAAAAACAACTGTTATTCATGTAGTACATATATCAAGGTACATCAAAGTTCACACTACGGAAAATGAAGGGTAATAATAACGTCCTTAAAACCTACTAAATGCAGTATACGGGGTGTTCAAAAAGTCTCTTCGCGGTGCCGTATGACTGTTAGCCGCGCGTGCCGTATGATTGTTCGCCTGATTGGGTTACTTCCCTTCAAGTGGACTCTCCCAACATTCCACTGTTTCGTTTATCTCAGCCAGCGTCAGTACTATCGTTGGTGTGTCTCTTTACGTGTTGACGTGAGCGTTTAAGTTTAGATCCTTTGTTCGTTTGTTTCGTTTTTGTCACTGTTAAAATGCTAACCATTGAAACATGTGTGTTTTTAGTCGATCAGGTGTTCAAAGCTGGAGGCAAATGCACAGTTTCAGTTCATCAAACGTTTAATTCAGTTTTCTCGGAGACAACACTCCCACATCGCGATACTGTGCGAGATTTGATTAACAAATTTCGAAGTACGGGTTCAGTGACAGGTGCTCCGAGAAATGGTCGTCCTAGCGATTTGTCTGAGTATAAACTACTTCATATTTCCAATAAAATGTCCATGAGTCCGAACAAGTCAGTAAGAAAACTCGCCCAGCAAATCAATATTAGTGTCGGAACGGCCTACACAGCTGTAAGGAAAGTATGAGAACTTCTCCCATACAAAGTGACAGTCGCGCAAGAACTGAAAAATACTGATCTTAGCAAGAGATTGCATTATTGTTAATGGTTCAAAAATTTCGTTGAACAAAATGGAAGGGATATTCTTAATGAAAGGTTTTTCACTAATGAGGCGTGGTTTCATTTATCCAGGTACATGAACTCGAAAAATTCTATGTGGAGTACTGCAAATCCATTGTGTATTCATGAGGAACCACTTCATTCTGTGGAAATAGGAGTTTGGGTAGCAATTTCTAGACGTCGGATTGTGGGTCCCATATTTCTCAACGAAACAATAAACGCACAAAGATACTGCAGTGATATTCTGTACCCGTTCATAGGAGAACTTGTGTTAACGGAAATAGTGAACGGTTATTTTCAACAAGATGGTGCAACCGTACATACAGCTCGCGTTTCAATGTCACTGCTGGCTGATGTTTTTGGTGATCGCACAATTTCACAGGAACTTTGGCCTCCAGGGCTTGACCTAACACCACCTGACTATTTCTTCTGGGGTGCAGCCAAAGCAACTGTCTATAAAAACCATCCAAAATCCATTGATGAATTGAAAACTGCAATATCCACTTTCACTGCTTCTGTTGCAGAAGAAATGTTACAGGTTGTGTTTGGAAACATGATTAGTCGAATTGGGTAGTGTATTCAACAACACGGGGGGGCACTTTCAACATTCGATGTGAAAATTTGTAATTAAAAATGAATATTCAATAAATTAATAACTTGTATTTCGCTGAGTTTCATTTCGGCATATTCACTGCGGCATACGGCACGCGCGACTAATAACCATACGGCATTGCGGAGAGTCGTTTTGAACACCTGTACAGCGATAAGAGGAATAGCTATGGACACACAGCGCAAGAACGCAGAATACACTGATGAGCCAAAATATTATGAACACCTGCTTCATAGCTTGTTTGTCCGTCTTTGGAGCGAAATACGTCACTGATTATGCATATCAGGGATCCGACAGTTCGTCGCGAGGCTTGTGGAAGTATGTGGCATACGCACAGGTCATGAAATTCGTGTAAATGTTGAGCCACTGATATATGTGTACGCGGTGATGGCGTCCAATAGCGACTTACATCAAGGGAATTTGGTCGCAGGGAGATCAACCTAAGTAATTCTCCGAAAACCATTGTGGCATGACTATGGCTCCGAGACGCGGACAATTACATTGCTAAAAGATGACATCATTCATGAAGGGATGCAGGTGGTACGCAGCTGTTTTCGTGTCTTCGATTACTGCCACAGTTCCCATGAAAGAGCAGAAGAATGTCTCCGATAGCATAGTACTGCTCGCACCAGCTTACGTCCGTGGCCCGCTGTACGTTTCGAGGCTCACCTCGATGACGGCGTTTGTGGAGACGACCTTTGACCTAGTGTAGCAAAAATACAGTTCACCCGAAGAGCCGATACGTTTCCAATGAACGATTGTCGAGCCCCGATGGTCTCGTACCTATTGCAATCGTAACTGACGATGTCGTTCGGTCAACATGTGAACGCTTACGGGTGGTTTGCTGCGGAGCTCTGTGTTCAACTATGTACAATGAATGGTGTGCTCCGAAACACTTATGCGTGCCCCAGCAATGTTCTCTTTCGGCAATGATACTACAGGTCACCATCTATTCTAACTTTACAGAGCATACAAGCTTCCGAACACCACGTTCTGTTAAGAATCGTGTACGTCCAAACATTTGGCGCCTAGTGGTAGTTTAACTGTTCTTCTACCTATTTCCGTAGATGCTCAGACAGTAGCACTTGAACATTCGATCGGTCTTGCCGTTTATGAATTACTTGTTCACAGGCTTTGTGTAATAATAATCTGCCCTTTGTCAAAGTCGCTTATATCAAAGGTTTCCCCCATTTGCAGCCCATACCTTCGCTAGGGTGCTCTCCCGTCCGTGTCTGCTCTGTTTACATATTTGTGTTGTCCGGTGGCATCCAACGTCGTAGTGGATATTGATCATAATATTTTGGCTGATCTTTGTATGTACAGACACTGATTAGCATCAAAATTATTTTAACATGAGAGCTATAACAAAACGTTGCAGACATTGAAAAGAAACAAAATCAAGACGATACACAAAATTAGAGGCCCAACCGAATAAAACTTGACTGTTTTTTGTTAATATAAAAAAATTCATAAAGATTAAAAAGCACCATAGTTCTTAGAAAAAAGTAGCCTTATTCAAAGTAAAACAACGCGAAATAACTTAAGGAGTTCACAATAGGGTGCATATCTATCGCGAAGTATTATCGTCAGTACTGTTATATCAGAAGTAGTTGACACAACATCAAAAAAACGCAAGCAAAGGCGAAACCTAACGACCGACAAATTACTAAGTGAAGAAAATTACGGGGAACTCATGAATTACGTGGAGGGAATAATGTTCGATACAAAGTCAATAAACATCAATAAATCGGCGGTCAAATTCTAGGGCGAAACAAACAGCGACCCCAAATACGATACTAATCAAAAGGAGTCTTTCGAAAACCTCTTTTGCCCATGTAGGTATTTTTCCTTTTGCAATTTAAAGTATCATACTTTCGACGTATTTATAGAAGAACGAAATTCATCCAAATGGAAACTCCCACATAGCAGGCTGTATTGCAAAAGGTAGTGTTGGGACGGAAAATGTTAATAGTACACCGAGTGTGCGTTACCAACAAGACTACGAGGTGCATTCAAGTTCTAAGGCCTCCGATTTTTTTTCTCCCGACTGGAAAGAGATAGGAACATGCGCATTGTTTTAAAATGAGGCCGCGTTCATTGTCAATACGTCCCAGAGATGGCAGCACCGTACGGCAGATGGAATTTTACCGCCAGCGGCGAGAATGAGAACTGTTTTAAATACTTAAAATGGCGACGTTTTCCTTACTTGAACAGCGTGCAGTCATTCGTTTTCTGAATTTGCGTGGTGTGAAACCAATTGAAACTCATCGACAGTTGGAGGGGACATGTGGTGATGGAGTTATGGATGTGTCGAAAGTGCGTTCGTGGGTGCGACAGTTTAATGAAGGCAGAACATAGTGTGACAACAAACCGAAACAACCTCAGGCTCGCACAAGCCGGTCTGACGACATGATCGAGATAGTGGAGAGAATTGTTTTGGGGGATCGCCGAATGACTGTTGAGCAGATCGCCTCCAGAGATGGCATTCCTGTGGGTTCTGTGCACACAATCCTGCATGAGGACCTGAAAATGCGAAAAGTGTCATCCAGGTGGGTGCCACGAATGCTGACGGACGACCACATGGCTGCCTGTGTGGCATGTCGCCAAGCAATGTTTACGCGTAACGACAGCATGAATGGGACTTTCTTTTCAACCATTGTCACAATGGATGAGACGTGGATGGCATTTTTCAATCCAGAAACAAAGCGCCAGTCAGCTCAATGGAAGCACACAGATTCACCGCCGCCAAAAAAATTTCGGGTAACCGCCAGTGCTGAAAAAATGATGGTGTCCATGTTCTGGGACATCGAGGGCGTAATCCTTACCCATTGCGTTCCAAAGGGCACTAAGGTAACAGGTGCATCCTACGAAAATGTTTTGAAGAACAAATTCCTTCCTGCACTGCAACAAAAACGTCTGGGAAGGGCAGTGCGTGTGCTGTTTTACCAAGACAACGCACCCACACATCGAGCTAACGTTATGCAACAGTTTCTTCATCATAACAACTTTGAAGTGATTCCTCATGCTCCCTACTCACCTGACCTGGCTCCTCGTGACTTTTGGCTTTTTCCAACAATGAAAGAGACTCTCCGTGGCCGCACATGCACCAGCCGTGCTGCTATTGGCTCAGCGATTTTCCAGTGGTCAAAACAGACTCCTAAAGAAGCCTTCGCCGCTGCCTTGGAATCATATCGTCAGCGTTGTGAAAAATGTGTACGTCTGCAGTCGATTACGTCGAGAAGTAACGCCAACTTCATCGATTTCGGGTGAGTAGTTAATGAGAAAAAAAATCGGAGGCCTTAGAACTTGAATGCATCTCGTACAAAGTACAAGCCCACTAGTTAAGGGACGTATTGGGGCAAGGAACGAAAAGGTAGTTGTTAACTGACATTCCATCAACCAATCATGGAACGGAACAGTACAAAATTAAATCCTTTTAAATAATAAGGTAAGCCAAGTCGATGAAACAATCAATATAGCAAAGCTACATATGTCAAGAGTCTCGAGCCACAAAATATAACTTGCAATACAACTTGTGACCCATCACAGTAGCACATACAATATTTAAAATTCACAGCTATCATCTGGTCGACGTCGACTAAAAAATCCTTAAAAATAATCAGTTCGCGCGCATCTGCATCTACATGGATACTCTGCAAATCACATTTAAGTACCTGGCAGGGGGTTCATCGAACCTCATGCACAGTTCTCTATTATTCCAATCTCGTATAGCGCACGGAAAAAACGGACACCTATATATTTCCGTGCGAGCTCTGATTTACCTTATTTTACCATGGTGACCGTTCTCCCTATGTAGGTAGGCGTCAACAAAATATTTTCGCACTATGAAGAGAAAGTTGGTGATTGGAATTTCGTGGTGAGATTCTGCCGCAACGAAAAGCGCCTTTGCTCTAATGATGTCCACCGCATACCAGTGACACTCTTTTCCCTATTTCGCGTTAGTACAAAACGTGCTACCCTTTTTTGAACTTTTTCGATGTACTTCGTCAGACCTATCTGGCAAGGATCCCACACCGGGCAGCAGAATTCTAAAAGAGGACGGACAAGCGTAGTGTAGGCAGTCTCTTTAGTAGCTCTGTTATATTTTCTATGTGTCCTGCCAATAAAATGCAGTATTTGGTTGGCCTTCCCCATAACATTTTCTGGGTGTTCCTTCCAATTTAAATTGTTCGTAGTTGTAATACCTAGATATTATTTGAATTTACGGCCATTAGATTTGATTGTTTTGTCGTGTAACCGACGTTTAACTGTTTCCTTTTAGCATTCATGCGGATGAACTCACACTTTTCAATTCCAATTTTCACAACATACATGTATCTTTTCTAAATCGTATTGCAGTTTCTTTTTACCTTCTGACGTCTTTACTTGTCGATAAACGACAGCGTCATCTGCAAACAACCTACGGCTGTTGCTCAGATTGTCTCCCAAATCATCTATATAGATAATGAACAGCAAAGGTCCTGTAACACTACCTTGGGGAACGCCAGAAATCACTTCTGTTTTACTCGACGTCTTTCCGTCAGTTACTAGAAAATGTGACCTCTTAGACAGAAAATAAAAAATCCAGTCACATAACGGAGACGATATTTCATAAGCACGTAATTTCACTACAAACCGCGTGTGTGGTACAGTGTCGAAAGCCTACCGGAAATCCAGAAATACGGAATCAAATTGAAATCCCTTGTCAACAGCCCTGAACACTTCGTGCGAGTAAAGTGCTAGTTGTGTTTCACACGAAAAGTCTTTTCTACATCCTTGTTGACTGTGTGTCAATAGACCATTTTCTTCGAGGCAATTCATAATGTTCGAACACAGTGTATGTTACAAAATCCTGTTGCATATCGACGTTAATAATGTGTGACTGCAGTTTAGTGGATTACTCCTAGTACCGTTCTTGATTATTGGGTTCGGATCTTTCGTAAAGGGAACGGTTGTATATGATTTTTTAAGTATGGAGCTATTGTATAAATATACTCTAAAATGAACCTAATTGATATACACCCTGGACCGGAAGACTTCCTTTTGTTAAGTAATTAGACTGCTTCATTACTCCGAGGATAACTATTTCTACGTTACTCATCTAGGCAGCTGTTCTTGATTCTAATTATGGACGATTTACTTCATTTCATAAAAAGGTCTTGTGTTATTCGGAATTGTAATAACTAATACTTTCTTTAAACTCTCAAGAGACTTTCACAGACACATAAAGTTTGGTGGTAAAATATTCTCATTTTTTTCTTCAATCTTTTTCAGTGTTCGACTTTTCTTTTCCTCTGCTGAAATATTCTTCAGGATTCTTCTGGTGCCCTTCGATGAATGAAAACCACTAAAATCCAGTGACACCTGTAGATTGCTAGAGTAACTTTCAGTAGCGGGATATAAGCGACGAACAGTGAAGGATTTCGAAGAGGAACATAGCACGTTCTGACAACTCAGACTTTTTCAACAATGACAACTCCACAGAAGCCTAGAGAATGAATTCTTTATGGTTACTGTCTAACATTTTTTATAATATTGTAGTGTCATTAGTCGTATCAACAAAAATAGTAAATAACCATGTAATAAAAATAAACCCCTGGCAAAAGATTGTTTTAAAAAGGACGTGAGTTGTTTACGATTCCTCGTTTCCGTTCACTTCAGATCGAATATCTGGAATAAAACCGAGCTCCGAGGCCAGCCACGCAAAGTTTACACAAAAACACGTCACTCGCAAACATCGCTAATTGAAAACTCCATCTCCCGGAAAGCCTGGGTAAATGTACGCGGAAGCCAGATAAATGTCTGTGCCAACACGTGCTTGTTATCTTTGCGCCACTGGAGGATGAGCATCGCCGTTTGATGAGGAATCGGGCGAAAACATTTCCCGTTATTATTTTCTGCAAGCAGCACTAAACCTTGTGTCCGAATACAACAAAGCTGGTTAATGAAATAACATCCGTCAGTCGTGAAATGTTCAGGAGTAATTTCTGTGAACTTACTCTAGATAACGAGATTAAACTTTTATGAAAGCCACTGTTTATTTTGTTTACACAGTGGTAAGTCTTTCGTGATGGTTTCGTAAGCAACTTAGGTGTGTGCTACCTTCTAGAAACATGGATGTAGTAGGGGTGATTATTCCAAGGCGTATTTTCATTATAATGACTAACGAAAATATGTAGTCCCTAGTAACAATAAAGGCATTTGCCGATTAAAAATGTCTGCAGTATGAAAATTTCAGTGAATTACTGCCTGAAATTAACAAAGAAAACCTAAATCAAGTATCTGTTTATTTATTAATTCGTTTTCTGAGTACTTCTTGTGTCACTGTCAGAAATTTATAGCGTAGTCAAGGAATGTATTAATTACTTGCTAGAAGACATCGAACTGTGCAGGAGAAAATTGTCTGGCTGTTTGCGTCCTAGACTCTCTAATTTGACCCATGTATTTCCGAAGCGAAGTACATTGTGTGATTGAAAGTTGTGCATATGAAAATATATGTGTCTCTAAATAGGAATTGTACTACAGACTTCCGATCATCCAACGTGAGATAGCACTACAGGTATTTGGAGATGGATTCCTCTCCAATTTTCTTCACAAGCACGAAAATAAGAAGAACTACAATAATCATAAGACGACTACAACAGGTATTATCAATAACAAACGAAGACGCCAATGTAGCGTATAGAGGCAACATGATGTCTGTATTATTGAGCATTTCTTTACATGGTAAACGTATCGTTTCCCAAAGCGTAACGAAATTTCATTTTTCAACAGTATTTGGCCAGCTGTTCGTATACATTGGCCGTAGACGCAGTATGTGGCACTATCAAAATACCACAGTGCTGAAAAATTGAATAATGACGATATTAAGCGCCCATTTCCGGGAATGCGAGTCAGTTGCTGGCAAGGACTGAAACGGCCGTAATGAGTTCAGTGCCGGCCGCTGTGACCGAGCGGTTCTAGGCGCTTCAGCCCGGTCGTCTGAGTAATAAGTATTTAAAAATAAATCAAATAGTTGTTACAATAAGATAATATGAAAGTGAAGTTTCTTATTCGTGATTAATAAGTTAACATCGCAAAATACACTGAAGAGCCAAAGAAACTGTTACACCCGCTCAATGTCGTAAAGGGAACCCGTGAGCACGCAGAAGTGCCGCAATACAACGAGGCATGTACTCTACTAACTTCTAAGTTGTACTGGAGGGAACTGACACCATGAATTCTCGGCGGCTGTCTATAAATCCGTAAGAGTACGAGGGGGTGGAGATCTCTTCTGAACAGCACGTTGCAAGTCATCCCAAATGTGTTAAATAATGTTAATGTCTGGAGAATTTGGTGGCCAGCGTGTTTAAATTCAGAAGAGAGTTCCTGGAGCCACTGTGTGGCAATTATGGACATGTGATGTGTTCAGAATGAGATTTTAACTCTGCAGCGGAGTGTGCGCTGATATGAAATTTCCTGGCAAATTAAAACTGTGTGCCGGACCGAGACTCGAACTCGGGACCTTTGTCTTTAGCAGGCAGAGGTAAAGCTGTGAGGACGGGGCGTGAGTCATGCTTGGGTAGCTCAGTTGGTAGAGCACTTGCCCGCGAAAGGCAAAGGTCCCGAGTTCGAGTCTCGGTCCGGCACACAGTTTTAATCTGCCAGGAAGTTTCATGTGATGTGTTGCGTAGTCCAGTTATAATTGCCCAAGTCCGTCGGAATGCAGAATGGACATGAATGGATCCAGGTGATCAGATAGGATGCTTACGTACGTGTCATCGTCAGAGTTGTGTCTAGCCGAACCAGAGGTCCCATATCACTCCAATAAACACGCCCCTCACCATTAGTGAGCGTCCACCAGCTTTAACAGTCCCGTGCTGACATGCAGCGTCCATGGATTCATGAGGTTGTCTTCATACCCATACACGTCCATCCGCTGGATATAATTTGAAACGAGACTCGTCCGACCAGGCCAGGGGTGATGCTTTGTGTAGTGTAGTAATCGAGGGTACACAAATGGGCCTTCGGTTCCAAAAGCCCATATTGAATATGCTTAGTCGAATGGTTCGCACGCTGACACTTTTTGATGGCCCAGCATTGAAATCTACCGCAATCTGCGGAAGGGTTGCACTTCTGTCACGCTCAACGATTCTTTTCAGTCATCGTTGGTCCCGTTCTTGCAGGATCTTTTTCTGGCAGCAGCGATGTCGGAAAACGGATGTTTTACCAGATTCCTGATATTCACGGTACACTCGTGAAATGGTTGTACGGGAACATCCCTAATTCATTGCTACCTCGGAGATGCTGTATCCCATCGCTCGTGCGCCGACTATAACACCACGTCAAACTGACTTAAATCTTCATAACCTGGCATAGTTGCAACAATAACGACCTAAGAACTGCGCCAGACACTTGATTTATACAGGCGTTGCCGACCGTAGCGCCGTATTCTGCCTGTTCACATATCCCTGTGTTTGAATACGCATACCTATACGCGATTCCTTGGCGCTTCAGTGTGGAAGTATGAAGCTCGGCAAGCATGATGCCCTTTCGCAGACGATAGTTAAAAGATTTTCTTTACACTGAGTTGATGGAAGTCATATGATAGCGATATCATATACAGATGGCTGTAGTATAGCGTACACGAGGTATAAAAGGACAGTGCGTCACCGAAGCTGTCATTTGCGCTAAGATCATTCATGCACAATGGTTTCAATCGTGTTTATGGATAAGTGATGGGAACTAACAGAATTTGAACAGAAAGTGGTAGTTGAAGCTAGACTCATGGGACATTCCTTTACAGATATCATTGGGGAATTCAACATTCCGATGTCCATAGGGTCAAGACTATGCTGAGAATATCAAACTTCAATCGTTACCTCTCACGACAGACAAAGCAGTGGCCGACGGCTAAAAGGTAACAATACTGCGTGAAATAAAAGCAGAAATCAACGTGGGACGTAGGACGAACGTATCCATTAGGATAGGGGGGCGAAATTTGGCCTTATTGGGCTACGTCAGCAGACAAACGACACGTTTGTCTTTGCTAACAGCACAGTGTTGCCTGCAAAGACTCTCTTGGGCTTGTGACCACATCGTTTCGACTCTAGATAACTTGTGCAGCGTGACATCGTCAGACGAGCTCTGTTTTCAATTGGTAAGAGCTGATGGTAGGGTTCAAGTGTGGTGCAGACCCTAGTTGCCAGCAAGGCACTGTGCAAGCTGCTCGTGACCACATAATGGTGTGTCCTTTGTTTACACAGAATGCACTGGGTCCTGTGGTCAAACTGGACCAATCATAGACTACAAATGGTTATATTCTGCTACTTGTAGACCATTTTCAGCCATTCATCGACGTCATGTTCACAAACAATGGCGGAATTGTTATGGATAACAACATGTCATGCAATCAGGCTGCAGGTGTTCGTGATTGGTTTGAAAAACATACTGGACAGTTCGAGCAGATGTTATGGCCACCCATACGCCCGACATGAATCCCATCTAATATTTCCGGGACATAATTGAGAGGTCTGTTCGTGAACAGAATCCTACTATGGCAACATTTTCGTAACAATGGACGGCTGTAGAGGCAGAATAGCTCAATATTTCTGCAGGAGACATCAAACGACTTGACGAGTCCATGCCAAGCCGGGTGGCCGCAATGTGACAGGCATCTCATGATTTCATCACCTCAATGTGTCTTAAAATTTCCCACAAACAGTAACTTCTGGCAAAAAATCATTAAGCCGTTTCAGAAGGCAGTTACAGAACCATCCTAATGATAGCTTATTCGTTCCTGTAAGGTTAGTCTGTGTTGCGTCTGTCCCCTTAGCTGAGTGGCCAGGGCGTCCGATTGTCATCCTGTGGACCCGGATTCGATTCCCTGCCCGCTCAGGAATTTTTCGCGCTCAGGGACTGGGTGTTGTGTTGTTCTCATCATCATTTCATGATCGCTACGGTGGCAGAAACCAGAAACCAGATGGCAGTTATAAGAGTCGAGGGACATGAAAGGGAAGCAGTGGTTGGGAAGGGAGTGAGACAGGGTTGTAGCCTCTCCCCGATGTTGTTCAATCTGTATATTGAGCAAGCAGTAAAGGAAACAAAAGAAATATTCGGAGTAGGTATTAAAATCCATGGAGAAGGAATAAAAACTTTGAGATTCGCCGATGACATTGTAATTCTGTCACAGACTGCAAAGGACTTGGAAGAGCAGTTGAATGGAACGGACAGTGTCTTGAAAGGAGGATATAAGATGAACATCAACAAAAGCAAAACGACGATAATGGAATGTAGTCGAATTAAGTCGGGTGTTGCTGAGGGAATTAGATTAGGAAATGAGACACTTAAAGCAGTGAAGGAGTTTTGCTATTTGGGGAGCAAAATAACTGATGATGGTCGAAGTAGAGACGATATAAAATGTAGACTGGCAATGGCAAGGAAAGCGTTTCTGAAGAAGAGAAATTTATTAACATCGAATATAGATTTAAGTGTCAGGAAGTCGTTTCTGAAAGTATTTGTATGGAGTGTAGCCATGTATGGAAGTGAAACATGGACGATAAATAGTTTGGACAGGAAGAGAATAGAAGCTTTCGAAATGTGGTGCTACAGAAGAATGCTGAAGATTAGGTGGGTGGATCACATAACTAATGAGGAGGTATTGAACAGAATTGGGGAGAAGAGGAATTTGTGGCACAAGTTGACAAGAAGAAGGGACCAATTGGTAGGACATGTTCTGAGGCATCAAGGGATCACATATTTAGCATTGGAGGGCTGTGTGGAGGGTAAAAATCATAGAGGGAGACCAAGAGATGAATACACTAAGCAGATTGAGAACGACGTAGTTTGCAGTAAGTACTGGGAGATGAAGGAGCTTGCACAGGATAGAGTAGCATGGAGAGCTGCATCAAACCAGTCTCAGGACTGAAGACCACAACAACAACAACAACGGTGGCAGGTTCGAATCAGCCCTCGGGCATGTATGTGTCTGATGTACTTAGGTTAGTTAGGTTTAAGTAGTTCTAAGTTCTAGGGGACTGATGACCTCATCTGTTAAGTACCATAGTGCTCAGAGCCATTTGAACCATTTCGTGATCACAGACAAGCAAGTCGCCCAATGTGACCTCAACTGGAAAGACTTACAACTAGGGCCGGCCGAAGTGGCCGTGCGGTTAAAGGCGCTGCAGTCTGGAACCGCAAGACCGCTACGGTCGCAGGTTCGAATCCTGCCTCGGGCATGGATGTTTGTGTTGTCCTTAGGTTTATCTAGTTCTAAGTTCTAGGGGACTAATGACCTCAGCAGTTGAGTCCCATAGTGCTCAGGCCCATTTGAACCATTTGAACTTACAACTAGGCAGCCGAACTTTCACGGGTGCTGAGTGCCGGCTGTCAATGCCATACGATCATTTCAGTTGAGTATACGTTGTGAAAAAGAGGTGCTGATCTGAGATATAATAAGTATGATTGATCGACGCGCAGGTCGCCGAAGTGGCGTCAAATCGAAAGACCTGCACCAGGCGAACGGTCTACCCGACGGGAGGCCCTAGCCACACGACATTTCCATTCCATTGATTGCTTACTTATCTGTCGTCTATTCGCCTCTTCCATTTGTACGTATAATTGTCAAACGACCTGCGTATGTGAATGTTGATGTAGGCATCTACAGGGTAATTGTGGAATTCCTCTTCTTAAGAAAACTCTGAGGGCTGCCGATGACATTTAATTCTGTCAGAGACCGCTATGGACTCGGAAGAGAAGTTGAACAGAATTGACAGTGTGTTGAAAGGGGGATGAAGATCAACAAAAGCAAAGCAACGATAGTGGAATGTCGTCGAATTGAACGGTTGTGCTTTGGGAATATATTTACTTATTGCCAAACTATAGGCCTGTTACCTGATGTTTAAAACAGGTCGTACATCTTACAATTTTCGTTTTTCGTCTTTTTAGAGTTTTCTTCTATTCTTTTGTTTTATTTACAGAATTGACAAAGAATGATACTTTTCCAAATAACAATAATTTAATGTTGAAATATAAATAAAATTTTGTTGTTTTTTAAGAAGAATATAAAAAGATGAAAGGCTAGAGGAGAGATTTGTTAGTACCATCACCGGATGTGACTGACGGAGAATACCTCGGAATGGTTTCTTCGAACCGTTGACCGCCAGACGCAGACACACGCGCACGCACACACGCACACACACACACACACACACACACACACACACACACACAGACACACAAACACAAATGATTATTAGTTATTGTGCTTTGGGAATCTGAATAGCGAACGAAAGTCTTAAAGTTGTAGGTGAGTTTTGTTATTCGGGTAGCCGAAGTAGATGGGATATAAAATGTAGACTGGCAACGGCATGAAAAGCATTTTTGAAGAAGAGGAAATGGTTAACATCGAAGATTGATTTAATTGTTAGGACGTCTTTTCTGAAGGCATTTGTGTGGAGCATAGTCATGTATGTCTACAACTACATCTACATTTATAGTCCGCAAGCCACCCAACGGTGTGTGGCGGAGGGCACTTTACGTGCCACTGTCATTACCTCCCTTTTCTGTTCCAGTCGCGTGTGGTTCGCGGGAAAAACGACTCCTGGAAAGGCTCCGTGCGCGGTCGAATCTCTCTAATTTTACATTCGTGATCTCCTCGGGAGGTATAAGTAGGGGGAAGCAATATAATCGATACCTCATCCAGAAACGCACCCTCTCGAAACCTGGACAGCAAGCTACACCGCGATGCAGAGCGCCTGTCTTGCAGAGTCTGCCACTTGCGTTTGCTCAACATCTCCGTAACGCTACCAAGCTTACCAAATAACCCTGTGACGAAACGCGCCGCTCTTCTTTGGATGTTCTCTATCTCCTCCGTCAACCCGATCTGGTAGGGATCCCACACTGATGAGCAATACTCAAGTACAGGTCGAAGGAGTGTTTTGTAAGCCACCTTCTTTGTTAATGGACTACATTTTCTAAGGACTCTCCCAATGAATCTCAACCTGGTACCCGCCTTACCAACAGTTAATTTTATTTGATCATTCCACTTCTAATCGTTCCGCACACATACTCCAGATATTTTACAAAAGTAACTGCTACCAGTGTTTGTTCCGCTATCATATAATCATACAATAAGGAATCCTTCTTTCTATGCATTCGCAATACATTACATTTGTCTATGTTAAGGGTCAGTTGCCACTCCCTACACCAAGTGCCTATCCGCTGCAGATCTTCCTGCATTTCGCTACAATTTTCTAATGCTGCAACGTCTCTGTATACTACAGCATCATTCGCGAAAAGCCGCATGGAAATTCCGACACTATCTACTAGGTCGTTTATATATATTGTGAAAAGCAGTGGTCCCATAACATTCTCCTGTGGCACGCCAGAGGTTACTTTAACGTCTGTAGACGTCTCTCCATTGAGAACAACACACTGTGTTCTGTTTGCTAAAAACTCTTCAATCCAGCCACACAGCTGGTCTGATATTCCATAGGCTCTTGCTTTGTTTATCAGGCGACAGTGCGGAACTGTATTGAAAGCCTTCCGGAAGTCAAGGAAAAAAAAAATGGCTCTGAGCACTATGGGACTCAACTGCTGAGGTCATTAGTCCCCTAGAACTTAGAACTAGTTAAACCTAACTAACCTAAGGACATCACAAACATCCACGCCCGAAGCAGGATTCGAACCTGCGACCGTAGCGGTCTTGCGGTTCCAGACTGCAGCGCCTTTAACCGCACGGCCACTTCGGCCGGCAAGTCAAGGAAAATAGCATCTACCAGGGAGCCTGTATCTAATATTTTCTGGCTCTCATGAACAAATAAAGCGAGTTGGGTCTCACACGATCGCTGTTTCCGGAATCCATGTTGATTCCTACAGAGTAGGAATGTAAATGAAACGTTGACGATGAGCAGTTTAGATAAAAAGGGAGTAGAGGCCTTAGAATTCTTATGCTACAGAAGAATGCCGGAGATTAGATGGGTCGATCACGTAACTAATGAGGAAGTACTGAATTGAACTGGGGAGACAAAAATTTTGTGGCACAATTTGACCAAAAGAAGGGATCGGTCGATGGTTCAAATAGCTCTGAGCACTATGGGCCTTAACATCGGAGGTCATCGGACACTGTTTCGTGAGAGAACAGGTGGTTTGTCCTCCAAAGATTTATGTTTGAGTTTGCCGAAGGTCATTGAGATATTTTCGCATCGGCCTTACCGGCATATTCTGATCCTAGCACAACGTCTTTGAATTCAGTCAATGTCTGCTGTTGAGGTTAACTGCCTGTTCAATCTAACTGCTGTTCATCTGGAATTGCATTTATAACGAAGGTCTCATATCAACTACTCCCGTGGGTATACTTCTTTTGTGGTTGTTGCTTATACAGGGTTGCAGATTCACAGGTCCGTCGCTGTGCTTGTAGTGATCTAGGTTTTATAAAGAACAAACAACTAAGATGGGTAATCGATGTTGGTGATTCTTCAATACGTCATTAATAACAGGAATGTGATGTACTGAAAAACCGCATAGTATCAGTGTTCTTACCCATACACAGGCAATAACAGTAGACCCAAACACTGAAAACAAGCACATATTTATCAAAAAATGGTTCACATGGATCTGAGCACAAAGGGACTTAACATCTGTGGCGATCAGTCCCCTAGAACTTAGAACTACTTAAACCTATCTAACCTAAGGACATCACACACATCCATGCCCTAGGCAGAATTCGAATTTGCAACCGTTGCCGCAGCGCGGTTCCGGACTGAAGCGCCTAGAACCGCACGGCCACACCGGCCGGCTATATTTATCAGTCAAAGCATCTAAGCGTGTACTTGCTTCACGCGGCGATAGGGTTTTAAGACCACCAACATATGCTACTATTGGTTTAGATGGCTCTGAGCACTATGGGACTAAACTTCTGAAGTCATCAGTCCCCCAGAACTTGGAAAGACTTAAACCTAACTAACCTAAGGACATCACACATATCCACGCCCGAGGCAGGATTCGAACCTGCGACCGTAGTCGTCGCGCGGTTCCAGACTGAAGCGCCTAAAACCACTCGGCCGCAACGGCCGGTGATTGATTGATAGGACACATTCTGAGACATCAAGGGATCACCACTTTAGTATTGGAGGGAAGCGTGGAGGGTAAAAATCGTAGAGGGGATCAAGAGATGAATACAGTAAGCTGATTCAACAGATGTAGGTTGGAGTAGTTATTTGGAGATGAAGAGGGTCACACAGGAAAGAGTAACGTGGAGAACTGCATCAAAGCATTCTCTAGATGTAAGACCAGAACAACAATAACGACAACAAGACTATGTTCGGAAGGAACTCAGTTGTTGATGATATTAAATGACCTCTCTCGTGAATTAATGTCTGCTTCACGACGACGCATTTTCCACAATAGTGCGCCTATGAAAGTACAGTGGGCAACGTGCCCGTTCCCAGGGGAAATTTGCCGGCGAACGAAAAGTGCTTATTTTCGGTGGCGCAGCGGTGCGGTGAGTGCGTGTGCAAACTGTACGGGGCGGAAGTAGCCGGTGACACGGGGGGCGGACGAGTGAGAATTATGGAGGCCGGAACAAACAGGCGGCGCGGCCCGCGGCCCGCGGCGCGCACTTGCCAAACGCGCCCCTGCCTGCCCCGGCGCCGCCCTCGGGCCGCGCAGTAAAAATCAATAGCGCAGCGCGCAGCGGCAGCGGCAGAGGCAGCATCAGCGGCACTACAGCCGACCGCGGCGCCGGCCCCGGCGGCAACCGGCCGTACTGCCGGGTGGAGGAGCGCAGCGCCGCTGTAATTGTCGCCCGGCTGAGCCCGCGGGACTGCAGCTCCCAGTCGGTGACGCCCCTCGGGCCCTTCCACGCGTGGCTACGGGAACACCAGAATGAATTCACGATCCCGGTAGGCGGCCGCATTAACGCCCGCTCACTTGTAGCACTCCGTAAATGGGAAAATCCTTAGGAAACTACCCTCGCAATCTCGAAATGTGTAACTGCAGTCAGCGACTCACGACCTTTCCAATACATCAAATTACCTATAACTCTTTTTGCAAATAGCTTACAGTGTTTCATTTTAAGTTTACGGCGATCAGTTTACAACCTAATCTCCTTGAACATTTATGCATTTGTTCCAACAGGCTTTAAGCTTTTCTATTCTGGCTGCAAAGAACTCTTTATCTTGATGTTCGAACCAATTTCCCACAAATTTTTTAACGTCCTCGTTGTCCTGGAACCTGTCCGTACGTAATGCCTCCTTCAGTGCACCAAAAAGCACTCCGTCGTCAGGCCACGAGTGGCCTACCGGGACCATCCGACCGCCGTGTCATCCTCATGGAGGACGCGCGTAGGTCAGCACACCGGTTTTCTTGACCGAAGCCGCTACTATTCGGTCGAGTAGCTTCTCAATTGGCATCACGAGGCTGAGTGCACCCCGAAAAATGGCAACAGCGGATGGCGGCCTGGATGGTCACCCATCCAAATGCCGACCACACCCCATCGCGCTTAACTGCAGTGATCTCACGGGAACTGGTGTATCCACTGCAGCAAGGCCGTTGCCCTCGTGCACCAAACAAATGGAAATCACTAGCTGCTAAATCAGGACTGTTAGGCGAGTGAGGCAGTACTTCCCAGCCCATTTTGTCGATGGTTTTACGGGTTAGTTGAGCAATAAGTGCATGTGCATTGTCTTGTTGGAGAATCACACCTGTCCTCAGAGATCCACGACGTCCACTCTCATGGCTGGCTTCAGCCTGTTTAAAAGCAAATCTGAGTAGTATTGGCTATTGTACGCTGCTCCTCGAAATAATCAGAAAAAACGGGACGTTCAGCATCCCGAAACACCGTCGACATGACCTTTCTGCTGATGCTTGAGTTTTGAACTTTATCACGACAGGTGAGTTGGTGTGGTTCAAATGGTTCAAAGGGCTCTGAGCACTGTGGGACTTGACTTCTGAGGTCATCTGTCCCCTAGAACTTAGAACTTCTTAAACCTAACTAACCTAAGGACATCACACACATCCATGCCCAAGGCAGGATTCGAACCTGCGACCGTAGCAGTCACGCGGTTCCAGTCTGTAGCACCTAGAATCGCTCGGCCACTCCGGCCGGTGAGTTGGTGTGCTTCCACTCCATGCCTCGTCTGTTTGATTCTGGCTCATAATAGTCAACCTGACGCCCCTCGGCCCTTCCACGCGTGGCTACGGTAACACCAGAATGAATACACGATCCCGGTAGGCGGCCGCGTTAAGGCCCGGTCACTTGTAGCACTCCATAAAAGGGGAAATCCTTAGGAAACTAGCCGCACAATCGTGAAATGTGTAACTGCAGTCAGCGACTCACTATCGTTCCGATATATCAATTTATTTATCATTCTTTTTGCAAATAGCTTACAGTATTATATTTTAAAGGTACGAGGATCATTCAGTAATTAAAGAGACAAATTGGACTTGTGAAAAAAGAGTTTATTTTTACAAAACAATAAATTTTCTACATTTCAACATAATCCCCTTGAACATTTATCCACTTGTTCCAACGGGCATTAACCTTTTTTATTCCGGCTGCAAAGAACTCTTCATCTTGATGTTCGAACAAATTTCCCACAAATTATTTCACGTCCTTGTTGTCCTTGAACCTCTCCCTACGTAATGCCTCCTTCAGTGCACCAACCCACTTTGTCGATGGTTTCACGACTTAGTTGAGCAACAAGAACACGTGCGTTGTCTTGCTGGAGAATCACACCTCTTCTCTGAGATCCACGACCTCTCACTCTCTCTCATGGCTGGCTTCACCCAGTTTAAAAGCAAATCCGAGTAGTATTCGCTATTAATTATACGCTGCTCTTCGAAATAACCACAAAAAACAAGACGTTCAGCATCTCAAAACACCGTCGACATGACTTTTCCTACTGATACTTGACTTTTGAACTTCTTCTTGTCAGGTGATTTGGTGTGCTTCCACACCATGCCTCGTCTGTTTGATTCTGGCTCATAATAGTCACGCCAACTTTCATCACAAGTTAAAATTTTGTTGAGGAAGTGCTCACCTTCTCTTTCATAACGTTCCCTTAGCTCTGTGCACACTCTTAACCTTTTTTCCTTGTGTAGGAAAAAATGGTTCAAATGGCTCTGAGCACTCTGGGACTTCTGAGGTCATGTCCCCTACAACTACTTAAAGCTAACTAACCTAAGGACGTCACACACGTCCATGCCCGAGGCAGGATTCGAACCTCCGACCATAGCGGTCACGCGGTTCCAGACTGAAGGGCTAGAACCGCTCGGCCACAGCGACCGGCCTTGTGAAGCAGCGTCAACTCCTTTAGGACACCACTTGCACATGTTTTGTGGTGTTGCGGTATTTCAGCTTGGTACAGATAACTTTATGGACTGTACCAGTACTAGCGTGAACCTTATCAACTATCATTTCCACAGTCACACGGCGGTCTGCACGAATAATGTCATCAATTCGACTTTCATGTGAGGGAGTTGAAACTGCAACTGGATGGCCAGAACGGTGTTCGTCAGTCACTGAGCCGCTACCATTTTTGAACTGCTGTACCCACTTGTAAAAGTTTGTACGATTCGCACACCCTTCACTATAAACTTCAGGCATTCTACAGTGTATTTTCACTCGTTTCTCGGCTTCAGCATGTAAAAATTGAATAACAAAAAAAAATGGCTCTGAGCACTATGGGACTTAACATCTATGGTCATCAGTCCCCTAGAACTTAAACCTAACTAACCTAAGGACATCACACAACACCCAGTCATCACAAGGCAGTGAAAATCCCTGACCCCGCCGGGAATCGAACCCGGGAACCCAGGCGCGGGAAGCGAGAACGCTACCGCACGACCACGAGCTGTGAACAATCAAGTAACTCAACTTCAACTAACGAGGACGTTTCAAGCTGTCTCGCCGTCTTGA
The DNA here is from genome assembly GCF_023864345.2 of Schistocerca serialis cubense. Lineage (NCBI taxonomy): Eukaryota > Metazoa > Arthropoda > Insecta > Orthoptera > Acrididae > Schistocerca > Schistocerca serialis. The sequence goes on along the minus strand of NC_064642.1, from coordinate 108,844,787 downwards.
AAGGTATTATTGAGATTATAAATGAAACAATATTGATACATCAGTTGATCAGGGCTTATTCCAGTGATGCCAACTTCAAGCCATAAAAATATCAAACTTGCGTCCAGACCAATTTGTCTCTTTAATTATTAAATGACACTAGTGTATTTTAAAGGTACATAAAATTAAAATATTATCAAATGATATAAAACAGTACAAGCCGATACAACAATATAGACCAAATGTAAATGTCATGTGGCTAGGGCCTCCCGTCGGGTAGACCGTTCGCCTGGTGAAAGTCTTCCGAGTTGATGCCACAGCAGCGACTTGCGTGTTGATGGGGATGAAATGATGATGTTAAGGACAACACAACACGCAGTCCCTGATCGGAGAAAACCTTCGACCCTGCCAGGAATCGAACCCGGGCTATTAGGCATAACATTCCGTCGCGCTGACCACTCAGCTACCTCGGGCAGTCACTATATGCAGTGAACAGCAAAAACATTGAAGTCATCTACGTAATAGCCGGTATGTCCACCTTTGGCACGGATAACAACGGCAATGCGACGTGGCATGGAAGCAACGAGGCCTTAAGAGGTCGCTGGAGGATATTGGCAGGCACCACATCTGCACAGGTGAATCACCTACTTAGTGTAAATTCTGGGGAGGGGGCGATGAACTCCTACGCAACATTAAATCACATCCCAAATATGTTCTATCGGGCTCGGATCTGGCGAGTTCGAGGTCAACACATCGATAGTAGACGCCCATGTTTTCCTCGAACCATTCCATCACACTTCCGGACTTGGTGCACTGCCTTGCTGAATAATGCCGCTTCTGTAGAGAAACATGATCGCCATGAAGGGATGTACGTGGTCTCCAAACAGTGTACGATACTCCTTGGCCGTCATGGTGCCTTCACGACCTCCACTGGACCCATGAATGCCCACGTGAATGTTCCAGAGAGCATAATGAAACTGCCACTATGTTATCTCCGTTCCGAACTATAGGTGTCAGGGAGCTGTTCCCCTGGAAGACGATGGGTTCTCGCCCTCCGATCGGTATGATGAAGGAGGTATCGGGATTCATCAGACTATGCAACGCTCTGCCACTGTGCCAACGTCCAGTGCCGATGAAAACGAGCCCATTTTTTCGTCGTAATGACCGACGTCATGGAGTTAAAATTACCACGTGCGAGTTTCGTCGGCTGCGCAGGACCATCTTTCGGAGTGTTCGGTGCTGTATGTGTTCAGACACAGTTGTACTTTGCCCACTATTAGAGTATGATGTAAGTACCACCACAGTTCGTTGTCCGTCCTGTTTAAACAGTCAGCCCAGCCTACAGGGTCCGACATATTTAATAAGTGGGGGGGGGGGCGGGGGGCCCCTAGCCCCACGGCGTCCGGTCGTTGTTTCAGCTCGGTTACGGCACGAGTTGAAGACGCACCCGGCAAGTCGTGTAGTTTCCGAAACGCTCGTCCCGAGCCTCCCTGCCATTACAATCTAGACTCGGCCAAACTCAGATAGATAGCGCGCCTTCCACATTCTGCACATGGACAGCACGCTCACTAATACTACATTCACCATGCTTATATCTGACTAGCATCATACTTCGCCAGGGGACGCTGGTATCGCCTCTACAGGTTTATATCGATGTAGGTTGTTGGTCATAATGTTTTTGCTGATCACTGTTTACATCCGTACGTCTAGTAACGAAAGCTGGAGAACTGGTAGCAGACGAAAGAGACCATTTTTCATTAGAGTCGGATGTCCTAAGACTCCAACCAGTTAATTGCTGCAGGTTACGTCTGTGAATTCTATTCAGGTACGCATGCATTTTCTCTTTTGGCAGTCGTGCAAGATCTGCTCCATAGTTTATTCAGAAGTCCCAAAGTCACACTGCTCCTCATCGGCAATTCTCTGTTTGTGTAGCGTTGCTTATATCACTGCGTGGTCGGTTCTTATACGATGGAGGGAGCTACGTATTACTTCTTGGTAGCCTCATATCTGGGAGTTGGATCGTTGGAGCTATGTAGCCCAACTTCTGATGTTGATGGACGGACATACACTGATTTTTCAATTCATGTCCTAGATTATAGATTTCTAATGTAAGTTGGCCAGTGCTTACCCAGACTGGCTCTCTGGAATTTAATCGATTGCGTGGTAAGGTGTTCGATGTTTCATGAATAGGTAAGTCTATGAATCTATTGAGTTTCAGCCATTCATGTATTTCTGCTTGTTGCCACCAGAAAATAGAACAGGGAGTTTTCTCGAGTAATGACGGCCATGGTGTTGATGTAAATTTAAGAGTTCCTGTCACGATCCTCATTGCATCGTTTAGATGTACATCTGTTTTGTTGACATGGATGCTTCTACTCCAAACAGGAAAACGTATTCTGCGTCAGGGTACACAAGTGCTTGTTCAGTTTTTCTTCAGATGTTTGCCTTAGATCTCCAGCTAGCACAACCCAGTTTCCTAAATGTATTATTTTTCGATTTAAGCCTCTTTCATGTTAGTTCCAGAAGTATCCTACATGTCAGGGATCTGTCGAAAGCCACACAGTTATATCCAATATGGAATATGAACTGCATATTTGATTTAAACTGACAAATTATTTCGTTACATATGTATGTAATCTCACGCTTTTTTTCATTTTTGATACGATTAATTTTACCATTACCTAGTTTTCGAGCCACTGCTGGCCCATCATCAGAACATTATACGGTAGACCAAGTGTAGCTAGAGGCGGCAGTGGTGGGTCTGGGGCAATTAATGGAAATCGGTAACGAAACGTTTACAAGAAGGAAATGTTATGTCTTGAGTACTTACAGTGCACAGCATCGCAGTATCCGTAGAAATCCGTTCCCTGTAATATACGTTATCAGGTAATAAACACAAATATATGCAGCATTTAGTTACTCTTGGTGTTACACTTATCACAGAATGTAATTATAAAGAATATTAATGTCATAGATATCACACCTTTCCGGGATATGAACTTTGATCTGAGACGCATTGTATTACAGAATAAACGATTACAAGTACAGTTAACATCTGGCTACCTGCTGGTGTGTTCTTATATTCGCAGTATACAAGTAATCTGGGTGAAAAAGTTACAAAAGAGATAAGCTCTGGTCGATAATGAAGACATGAGGTTTCCCCAGACATATGATGAAAGGATGCCAAGATTTACAAAAAAGCTCCTAAATAAGAAAAGATACTGGCAGAGATGTGAGACCAGACATAGAGATAAAGCAGGGAATAAGGCAAGGCTGCAGTAAGTCACCAAAATCGTTCAACGTCTACATCGACGATGTTCTGAGTGAGTGGATGATGGACAGAATCTCTCCAGGTATTAGGGAAAGCAAATTTTTAAATACAATAATTTTTGCCGACGACCAGGTAATCATTCAGTACAGGTAAGACAAATAACAAATAGCGGTTCATAGATTAAAAAGTATACGCCAAAATTTTAATCTAAAGATATCAGCAACAAAAAAATAACAATGGCCTTTTTATGAAAGCACCCTACAAGGAATAAGAACATCAATAACGTAAAATAAATCACATGTCCCTTTTCTAATATGTAGGATTTGAGATAGCTTTTGAAGAAGAGGAAGACATAAATAAGAAAATGAACGCCTACCAACACATACACTGATCAGTCAGAGCATTAAGACCACCAACCGAACAGCCGCAATGTCCACCTGTGGTGCAGATAACAGCGGCGACGCGTCGTGGGATGGAAGCAGTGATGCCTTTGAAGGTCGCTGGAGGGAGTTGGCACCACATCTTCACACAGAAATCTTCTAATTCCTGAAAATTCCGGGGAGGGGTGTTATCAGCTCTGACACTATGTCCAGTCACATCCTCGATATGTACGATCGGGTTCAGAGTTGGAGAGTTGACGGGCCATCACATCAATTGGAATTCGCCACTGTGTTTCTCAAACCATACCATCACATTCCTGACCTTGTGACACGGCGCATTATCTTCTTGAAAAATGGCACTGTCGTCGGGAGATATGATCGCCATGAAGAGGTGTACGTGGTCTGAAACCTCTATATGGTACTCCTTGACCGTTATGTTGCCTTTCACGAGCTCCACTGGACCCATGAATGCTCACGTGAATGTTCCCCTGAGCATAATGGAGCCGCCGACACCTTGTCTCCGTCCCGCAGTACAGGTGTCAAGGAGCTGTTCTCCTGGAACACGACGGATTCGCGCCCTCCCATCGGCATGATGAAGCTGGTATCAGGATTCATAAGACCATGCAACGCTCTGCCACTGTACCAACATCCATTGCCGACGGTCACGTGCCCATTTCAGTTGTAGTTGCCGATGTCGTGGTGTTTACATCGCCACATGCGCTGGCCATCGGTTACGGAGGTCCATCGTTAGGAGTGTTCGGTGCACTGTGTATTCAGACATACTTGTACTCTGCCCAGCATTAAAGTCTGATGTTAGTTCCGCCCCAGTTCGTCGCCTGTTCTGTTTACCAGTCCGCCCAGCCTACTACGTTAGACATCTTTAATGAGGGATGGCCACCTAAACCCACAACGTCTGGACGTGATTTTGCCTTGGTTGCACCACGTGTTGAGGACACTCACCACAGCATTCCTCCAACACTCAAGAAGTCGCGCAGTTTCCTAAATGGTCCTGGCGAGCCTCAGAGCCATAACAAACTCAAATCGATCGGACTCCTTCTATACACGGAAGAAACGCTCACTGATACCACATGCACCTAGGGTGTTCCTGACTAGCAGTCATTTCCCACCTGGTGACACTGCTGTTGTTGAGAAGGGTTTATACCGATAGTACGTCGGTGGTCACAATGTTCTGGCTGATCAGGGAGTGATAAGTCGAACAGTGAAAACTAGAAGAGAAACCCAAGTGAAAGTTTCCAAAGTCATGGCACTCCCTATGGGACTACACGTGGCAGAAAGTAGGATATTAAGATCAAAATAGTAATTATTACAACATGAAAGAAGCACAGTTCATTCGCAAGTATTAGGTTTTATGACCTCCTTCAGTTTTGGAAAGTAGGATCAGAAATTAAGTTCCTTGGATCAGTGGAATGCTGCACCTGAGAAGACAGAATATGAAATGAGGAAATAAGGAATAAACTTGTGGTACATCCATTAACTCAAAAAGTTAACCAACGAAAGCAGAAGTGGAAAGTGCATGTATTGTGTTTGCCACCTCAGAGGATCCCTTGAAGAGCAATAGAATACAATCCCATAAGAAGAAGGAGTGTGTGGAGAACGAGGAGACATGACGAGGCCGTAATAGGCTATAAGGCATGATCCTGTATTGGCAGAAGAAGAAGAAGATATATATTAAGTAGATAAAGAGTGAATGAGTAACAGCGTGCCACAACTGTCACATGACTAAGAGACTAATACACTTACTATGTAATTAAAGAGTGAACGAGTTACAGAATGCCATAGTTCCTAATTGACTCATTTATACAGGATGATGAATGAGGATGAGTATGTCCTATTCTTGTCATTTTTCTTTTTTTTTGTGTTTTGCTGCCAGGCTGTCTTGGAATTTCTGGAAGAAGTAGTTCTGTATTGATTCAGTTTGTAGCTCTTGGTTAGCAGTGGGTAAAAGAGAATGATCGTCACCGATATCACCAAAAGAGCGATCATCGTCAGCGATATGTGATGCACAGCTACACTTATCTAAGTTTTAGAATCGAAAGACATCCATACATTTTTTGTAGTGGTTTACAAAATATCTCACTGTTTGAACACTCTGTTGATGATATCATCATAAATCGTTCTGTTCTGTTCATTACTGACAAATGGTTGCAAATAAGTCTCCTTGGGCAATTAGAGATATACATTCACAAGCTAAAATAACCCAAAAGTCCTAAATCAATGCCAAACTGTTTCTACCAGAATTTTCGAGACATCCTGTCAAAAAAACACCAAAAGTCAATAATAAGACTTTTACTTCCATTCATCCTAGTGCATAAATGTTATTTTCTTAATCATGTAACAAGTATACCATCCTGTAATTCATTCACTGTTTAATTACACAGAAAAGATTTCACTGTCTTAGTCATGCAGCAACTATGGCATGCTGCACCTAATTCGCACTTTAATTACACACAAAATATTTGCCTCGATTTCTTCGTACTTTGTGTGACTTCCTAATTCATATTACGTGTGTATTGCCAAGTTAAGAACACATCTGCAGCTGCCGAAATTCACTTAAGTATATTATCTGTACTTGTAAACACATAGTGTGTGATACAACGTATATCAGGCCAAAGGTCATTATGTTACAGAGGATGATGTCTGCCACAGTCATATTCTGTGTAATTATATCTAGTGCTTACATTCTGTGAATAAGTTTAGAACCAAATACAGCTAAATACTGTGTATATCTGTGTGTATTTCCCGATAAAGTTCATTATGGGAACCGATTTGCTATGGATAACACGATACAGTGTAGTGCAAGTACCCAAAACATAACAACACTTCCGTGTCATAGAAGTTTCGTTATGAATTACTAAATATCCGTGGTTGTCACCAGCACCACCACACAACTTCTAGCCGTGCCTGCTACACGAAATAATGTTCCTATAACACTTCAGCTGATGACCAGTCTGCAGTGCCTCGAAAACTAGTTAATGGTTCCATTAATCACGTCGGAAATCCGGAAGTGATTACTGGTAGCACATTTATACCCAATTAAATCGACTCATGACCAGTACGCTGCACCTGCGAGACTGTGGACGGTGACGGATGCGTGCGTGGGTGCGACGTATGTGGAATGATTCAGGCATTTAGCAGCAATGATTCTATTGTCGCTTACACTCTTGACTCAAGACGAGGGATATTCCAGCAGAAGAAATCATGCAAACAAGCTGTAGCAGCATACAACAGGAATGTCCTGCTGCAGTCTCGAAAACTCGAACTCGTCCCTACTTTTGTACTTTTGAGTGGGGAGTTTAGTTTCCTCAACATATACGTTCCAGTAGAATTATATCTTTGAAACTCTCTTTGATCTACATGCACATCCTCATTAATATCTTCATATTCATCCAAGCTCTGCTAACCACTGTGAAGCGGATGGGGGAAGGCATTTCTCATTTAACACTTATTAGGAGGTTTCCCGTTCTATTGGGGTATGGAGCGCGGAATGAATTATTACTTAAATGCTTCTGTCAGCAGTATAATTAATCTTGCCTTGGCGATCCTTATGGTAGCGATACGTAGAAGGTTGAAGAATGTTGCTAGATTTTTCTAGTATTCTACCAATGAACCGTTGTCTACCACATTGTTGACCTACGTCTGAGTCTACATGATTCGTATCCCTGCAAATTGGTACGGTTAGGTATTTGTACGATTTGAGCGTTTGTGTGACTCACTGGTATTGTAATGTATGTAAACTACGGTTTCTCATTTTGTGAAGTCCAAAATTTTAGATTTCAGAAAGGAAATTACAGACTTTGTGGAGATTTTCTCAGACGGATTTACGGGATAACTTGCATCTGTCTTCTAGCATTTGAGAGTCCGGTATTTTCAGAATCTGCCTGACGCTCTCCCACCTGTCAGGAAAGCCTGTGACCATTCGTGCACCTTTCTTTGCACACGTTCAATGTTCTTGATAGTCCTATTTGGTACAGGTCCCACGTACTTCGGCAGTAGTCTAGTATGGTTCGTTAAAATGTATTGTAAGCTCTCTCTTTTGGGGACAGATATTTTCCAAGTATTCTACAATGGACCATAGTCTACCACCTCCTTGACTTCCGTTTGATACTACGTGATTCTACCGAGCGAGTTGGCGCAGTGGCTAGCACACTGGACTCGCATTCGGGAGGACGACGGTTCCATCCCGCGTCCGGCCATCCTGATTTAGGTTTTCCGTGATTTCCCTAAATCACTCCAGGCAAATGCCGGGATGGTTCTTTTGAAAGGGCACGGCCGACTTCCTTCCCCGTCATTCCCTAATCCAATGAGACCGATGACCTCGCTGTCTGGTCTCCTCCTCCAACACAACCCAACCCGACTACGTGACTCTATCATTTCGTATGACAACAAATTGGTACACCAAGTTATTTGTACGTTTTGACGGCTTGAGTGACTCACAGGTATTGTAAAGAACGTAAACTACAGTTTTCTTTTTGTAATGTCCTAAATTTTGCATTTCTGAAAAAAGTTAACAATATTAGTTGAGATTCTCTCAGTTAACATTTTATTACACATGGATGCATAATCTTCGAAATGCGTGAGGTTGCTATTAATATGGTCTATAAGATCATACCTTCGGCAATAATCGTAGGTGTGGTACTGAGCACAGCGCTTTACGGAAGTCAAGAAATATTGCTTGCCTACTCGCCGCGCGGTCTGAGGCGTTTTGTCACGGTCCGCAATGCTCTCCCCGACGGACGTTAGAGTCCTTCCTCGGGCATAGTTGTGTGTGTTGTCCGTAGCGTAAGTTAGTTTAAGTTAGATTAAGTAGGGCGTAAGGTTAAGGACGGATGACCTCAGCAGTTTGGTCCCATAAGACCTTACTACAAATTTCCAAAATTTCCCAATAATTCTTCAGTCAGACTGCTCTCATTTGCGGCTTTCAGGATGTCATTTGAAAAAAGTCGAAGCTGAGTAACACTCATTTCTCCTGTAGTAAAAACAAGTACTTGACAAGAGATGTTGTGTTGGGAAGCATCCAAGAATCTTCCATTGGGTCTTAAATTGTATAGCCGCTAGTCAGAGCCTTCGCCCGTCCTTTGGGCCACACCGTCGTCGACACGAAGAACAAACAAGTAATTTAACCTGTAAAGTCGAGGGTACCATCAAAGAGTAAGTTACACATTATTGAGGCAGACCAAGTAAAATTTATTGAATACTGCACTACACTTCAAAGTGTCACAGACACGCGACACTCTTTTTTTTAACATTGTCACCGGGCCAATGTGAACGAAGGTCGGAACTCTGTACCAGTCGCTCAGTTCCTCGACAATAGAAATCTATCCGCTCCTTGTTCACGGAACCATTCGAAAACTGCTGTGTGAATGTCCTTTCCGTGGCGGAATCTATTCTCCCCCCCGCTCCCAACCCCCCTTGATATTCTTCTAGTTATCCGAAATGATGAAAATCGCATGGTACAAGATCTCCCTTCCTCCCCGATCACCATACCGCCATTATCTCACGGTGAATATACGCGCAATGTAGACGCTTTGCCCTCAAGAATCTTACTGTCCCAGTGTCTTAAATGGACCTAGGGAACATTGCAGCTCTTGATACGATGAGATTTAGCAGGTCTGAACTGCTTAGCGTACCTCAAAGCCGTAATATAAATATGTGCAGCAAAAAATGTTTCCGTTCGAAAGTACGTGCTGCTCACCTTACCAACATCTTGTCTACAAGGCGACCAGTTAAGTGTGCACCACTTACCTGCCATCTCAAGGATGTGCTTTCGCAGCAGGCACGGAAACACTGAATTGTATTACATACCAATACAGAGATGTTTTCTTCATAGGGAAGTTGCTAGTTTGCGCGTAGAATGTTAGCAGATATATTTCCATACGGAGAGACGGAGAGAGAAAGGCGCGGGTAGGGGGAAGGGGGGGGGGGCAGGCGGAGGTGTAAACTAGAAGCAATACTCAAGAAAACCGTAACAATTCCCTTGCAAGAAAACGCCTTCATGTAGTAAATTCTTCGTTGTTTCGGATCCATAAGCTCAGAAAACAACTGAAACAAAATGGTTCAAATGGCTCTGAGCACTATGGGACTCAACATCTGAGGTCATCAGTCACCTAGAACATAGAACTACTGAAACCTAACTAACCTAAGGACATCACACATATCCATGCCCGAGGCAGGATTCGAACCTGCGACCGTAGCAGTCACGCAGCAACTGAAACACTGTCTGTACTTGAAGTACAGACATGACCCCAAAAGGCTTTTCCTGGGGAAGTCGGAAATTTAATGCATACTGTATCCAGGACCATCTCCCGTCTGAAATGCATGTGAAACATTTGGATTGCTTCCAGCATGTTTTTTATTGCTCTGGACCACAGATCCATATCGTCCTGGGATAACTCATTTGTTATTTAAATATCATTAGTGTGCGTACCATACACTACTGGTAATGATGTACGATGAGATAACTCGGTGATTTTCAGTAGGTTCTCTGCTTTTCGCCGTAGGTAATTTAAAAAAAGGATTCTTCCGGGGCTATAAGGTAGAGTCCAATATCGCTAGAGGTGCATAGTTCATGCCTATAAGGTTTGGAGCAAGCAGTAATTGCTCTACCGAGAACTCTACGTCTAGGAATAACTTGCTGTCTTATCCATTTCGTTGGCACGTATTCACAGATGAGCTGGACTCTGGAGAGGGACTGCTTGCATCAAACGTATGAGAGGCATAGTTCAGCGTACCACTTGAACGCAACGTGACCTTTTGTCGACCAGTGGAACAGGAGTCGCACATGGGCTTACAAGTGTCGATATAGCAGATCACTGAGTCGCCACCAGTGTCCGCTAGACACGCTTATATATAGTGATGAAAGTACCTGGATTCTCAGTGTCCATCGTATCATGTTTACACTGTCATTATATCGATTCAGGTTAAAAAAAAAAACTATTCACTGGTCGCCGACGACAAGGTTATTCGAGACGGATAACATAGATAGAAGTATTGACTCCAGTCTCATTTATATTGTCAGCCACGTTGAGACGTGATGTTAAAAAGTTAACTAGTTTTCCGTTAGAGAAAAAACGGATACCCACTCATAACAAAGGTCAGTTCAGTCCTGAGGAAAAAACAAATGAAGTCCATTACTCACACCATCGAGAGCCATCTTCCCACTCGGATATGCAAACGTCACCATAAAACAACAGTTCCTACCATTAAGCATCACGGGACGTAGACCTTTCCATAGCTGAACGAACGCCGATATTGGGCACTCCATGGAAGCAGAATGGTTGGTCGGACAGGTACGTCGAAGTAAATATTGGTACATCTAAGGGTTTCGGAGTACCGATACGATTTTATCTACAACTGAACATGTGATTAACACGATAACCAATGAATATTTAAAAATCAGTTTTATGTATTAAATTTCTCCAGTTTTTTAATTGATAATTCTACGTATTGTGTTGTGCACAACCTACTGAACAGACTGCTTCCTAGGTAAAGCGACAAGTCATTAGCGAGACCCATTAACTTACTTATTACAATATTTCATTTACTGTTCTATCTGTTGTTGCACTTGTATCTCACTAACTACGTCACTAAGCACTACTACAGTTTGACACTGAAAGACTAAGGGCCACTAGAAAACAGTGCCAGTACTGAATCTTGTGGGAGATCAGTGGCAATTTGTTCTACCTCAGAAGATGATTCATCAGGCAAAATTCATGCTTTGGTTCCCACAATTAAAGTATGATGGTGGTGGTAAGTTCCTGTGGGACCAAACTGCTGACGTAATCGGTCCCTAGGTTTACACACTACTTAGCCTAACAATCTAAGTTACGCTAAGGGCAACACACACACCCATGCCCGAGGTAGGACACGAACCTCCGACGGGGGGGAGCCGCGCGAACCGTGGCAAAGCGTGCTAGACTGCACGGCTACCCAGGGTGGTTTTAAATATGAAGTGATCCACTTACTCACTGCAATGTGCAAGTCATTAGGTTAATTTAACGCCCCAAACCGATTATAAAAGGTCGCACTAGGTGTGGTTTTGTCGTTCAGGTATCTTAAAACACGGTCCTGATATGGTAGATTGCGTGCTGTGTTGCTATAGCAGTTGATGATATAGTGTTCGGAGAGAGGCCTTTGCTTCCATTACATTTCTGCAGTATTATGTATTTCCTAGTTTCACAGTTATTATCATTTCTATAAATAATAATAATAATAATAATAATAACAATAAAACCCGTGGAGGCCCGGGAAAAGAATAGGCCTCCGGTATGTTCTGCCAGTCGTAAAAGGCGATGAAAAGAACAAACCAGTAAAAGTGCTAACCCCCCTTTTAGTGTGATTAGTTGGTTCAGGACAGAACTAAAGAGGCCTCGGACAAGCGCCGTCATGGTCGGAGACGACACTTGAACCCTATGCCCGCCCACAATGGTAACGACTCTGCTAGCCAACTGGAAAATGATTGAAATCCAAATAGAGGTGTTTTGCAGGATATGCTTCCTGCAACCACCCTAGAAGGAAAACAAAGACAGAGGATGAGATGGTCAGATGAAGTTAATCGACACCTCATGTTCTGTTATTACCAAGCAACAAACAACTCAACTGGATACAGATCACAAGTATAGACAACATTTATGACCAGATACCCAGAATTAAACATTTTAACAGAACAAAGACTAGCTGATCAGATCCGTGTAATAATAAAAAATTACAGGATACTCCAGTCAGAATTAAAAAAAACATCAAACAACAAGTACAACAAATACAGGACCAATATTATGGGCAATCAGATGAAGAAGAAAATACAGTAATGGACTCAAACATCCCAGAGCAAACAAACAAAGAACAACACGCATCAATTAAACAATCAGAGGAAAATGAAACCTTAAGACAGCCACCAGAACAAGCACAAATAGAACACGAAGTGACACACATGTTAGATATAGAAGAAAAATTTCAGCTGACATATATAGAATACAAAGACACAAATACAGACATTATACCATTCTTGCATAGACCACCAAACGACTCACAAGTCTAAACAACAATAAAAACTATCAACACAATCATACACAACAAAATAAATGAAAACATAACTATGGAAGAGTTACAACTACTGGTTTATATAGGAGCACTCACTACACTAAATATACACGCTAGGCAGAGATCAGAACCAACCAACACACAGAACAAACCCACAAAACCAGCATGGCAACACAGGCTACAGATCAGAATAGAAAAACTGAGAAAAGACATCGGACAGCTAACACAATTTATAAGAAATGAAATGTCAGAAAAAACGAAAAAGGTTAGATAAAATCTCACAACAAGAAGCGATACAGCAAGTAGATGAAAAGAAGCAGAAATTACAAGCATTGGGCAAACGACTTAGAAGATACAAAAAAAGTGAAAATAGAAGAAAACAAAACCAAACATTCAACACAAACCACAAGAAATTTTACCAGACAATAGATAACACACACATTAAAATAGACAATCCACCAAACATAACAGACATGGAACACTTCTGGAGCAACATATGGTCAAACCCGGTACAACATAACAAGCATGCACGGTGGATACAAGCAGAAACAGACGCATACAAGTTGATACCACAAATGCCTGAAGTGATAATTTTGCAACATTAAGTCACCCAAGCAATTAATTCTACTCACAATTGGAAAGCCCCTGGAAAAGATAAAATAGCAAATATCTGGCTAAAGAAGTTCACCTCAACACATTCACATCTAACTAAATTATTTAACAGTTACATTGCAGACCCATACACATTCCCTGATACACTTACACATGGAGTAACTTATCTGAAACCTAAAGATCAAGCAGACACAGCAAACCCAGCTAAATATCGCCCCATAACATGCCTACCAACAATATACAAAATATTAACTTCAGTAATTACACAGAAATTAATGACACATACAGCACAGAACAAAATTATAAATGAAGAACAAAAAGGCTGTTACAAAGGAGCACGAGGATGTAAATAGCAACTGATAATAGATGCAGAGGTGACATATCAAGCTAAAACTAAACAAAGGTCGCTACACTACGCATACATTGATTACCAAAAAGCTTTTGATAGTGTACCCCACTCATGGTTACTACAAATATTGGAAATATACAAAGTAGATCCTAAATAGATACAGTTCCTAAACATAGTAATGAAAAATTGGAAAACCACACTTAATATCCAAACAAATTCAAATAATATCACATCACAGCCAATACAGATTAAGCGTGGAATATACCAAGGAGACTCATTAAGTCCTTTCTGGTTCTGCCTTGCTCTGAACCCACTATCCAACATGCTAAATAATACAAATTATGGATACAATATTACTGGAACATACCCACACAAAATCACACATTTGCTATACATGGATGATCTAAAACTACTGGCAGCAACAAATCAACAACTCAACCAATTACTAAAGATAAGAGAAGTATTCAGCAATGATATAAATATGGCTTTTGGAACAGACAAATGTAAGAAAAATAGCATAGTCAAGGGAAAACACACTAAACAGGAAGATTACATATTGGATAACGACAGCGACTGCATAGAAGCGATGGAAGAAACAGATTCCTATAAATATCTAGGATACATTAAAAAAATAGGAATAGATAATACAAATATTAAAGAAGAACTAAAAGAAAAATATGGTCAAAGACTAGCAAAAATACTGAAAACAGAATTGACAGCAACAATCAAGACAAAAGCTATAAATACTTACACTATACCAATATTGACCCACTCATTTGGAGTAGTGAAATGGAGTAACACAGACCTAGAGGCACTCAATACACTTACACAATCACAATGCCACAAATATAGAATACATCACATACAGCAACAGAAAGATTCACATTAAGCAGAAAAGAAGGAGGAAGGGGATTTATCGATATAAAAAACCTACATTATGGACAGGTAGACAATGTAAGAAAATTCATTCTAGAACGAGCAGAAACTAGCAAAATACACAAAGCAATCACTCATATAAATACATCGGCTACACGACTGCAATTTCATAACCACTTCTACAATCCTTTAGATCACGTAACATCAACAGATACGAAGAAAATAAAAAGGAAAATGAAAACACTACATGGCAAGCACCCATATCATCTAACACAGCCACACATCGATCAAGACGCATCCAACACATGGCTAAGAAAAGGCAATATATACAGTGAGATGGAAGGATTCATGATTGCAATACAGGATCAAACAATAAACACCAGATATTACAGCAAGCATATTATTAAAGATCCCAGTACCACAGCAGATAAATGCAGACTTTGCAAACAACAAATAGAAACAGTAGATCACATCACAAGTGGATGTACAATACTAGCAAATACAGAATACCCCAGAAGACATGACAATGTAGCAAAAATAATACATCAACAGCTTGCCTTACAACATAAACTTAACAATACGTTCTCACATACAAGTATGCACCTCAAAATGTACTGGAGAATGATGAATACAAATTATACTGGAACAGAACCATTATAACAGATAAATCAACACCACATAACAAACCTGACATCATACTCACCAATAAAAAGAAGAAATTAACACAACTAGTCGAAATATCCATACCCAATACAACAAATATACAAAAGAAAACAGGAGAAAAAATTGAAAAATATATCCAACTGGCTGAGGAAGTCAAGGACATGTGGCATCAGGATAAAGTTGACATTATACTAATTATACTATCAACTACAGGAGTCATACCACACAATATCCACCAGTACATCAATGCAATACAGCTACGTCCAAACGTATATATACAACTACAGAAATCCGTAATTATTGATACATGTTCAATTACCCGAAAGTTCCTAAACGTAATATAACATATACCGTACAGTCAAAAGGAAGTCACGCTTGATCAAGGTCCGCGTCACTTTCCATTTTTGACCAAACATAACGTGTGAGAAAAGAGAGAATTAACAATAACAGCAGTAATCGGTATTTCAGTACCAGGATTAAGCATACATCGGCTGTGCAGTACATACAAGGTGCAGGCAAATGAAAAGAAAACGTAGTAAAGCGTAAGTAAAATGTTTATCATTCGAGTTCGAGTCTCCGTCTGGCACACAGTTTAAGTTTGCCAGAAAATTCCACATCAGCGCTTACTCCTCTGCAGAATCAAAATTTCATTCTGAAAATGTATATTATTTCAAAAGTAATCGCCATAACTTATTGTACACCTATCCTACTGTGACACAAGGCGGTCAATGCGTTAACGGAAAAATGCGGTTGCCTAGGAATAATGATTAAACCCAGGCGTCCATTCGTTCGAGCGAAGCAAATCGACGGCAACCATTACCTTTCTTCACGGCTCAAAAAATACCGAAATCGCATGAGGAGGGATCGCGACTGTTGCAGTATGTATAAGGGCTGCCCAGCGAAACTTATGCAGCACGTTTGCAACAAACTTTGCACATGTGGACTTGCTTACATTTTTTCGCTGGGAAGCCCTTACACATTATCCACGCAGTCTCGATCTGTGGCAGAGCGATTGCAATGTTTTTGTGCGCTGAAGAATGACATTAGTGACCATCGACTTGCTTCGGATAAAGAGGTCCACGCCTGGGTAAAGTTAAGGTTCTATAGGCAACTATCTACAACTACATCTACATGGATACTCTGAAATTACATTCAAGTGCCTGGCAGAGGGCTCATCGAACAACATTCACAATTCTCTATTATTCCAATCTCGTATAGCGCGCGGAAAGAATAAACACCTATATCTTTCCGTACGAGCTATGATTTCCCTTATTTTATCGTGGTGATCTTTCCTCCCAATGTAGGTCAGTGTCAACAAAATATTTTCGCATTCGGAGGAGAAAGTTGGTGATTGGAATTTCGTGAGAAAGATTCCGTCGCAACGAAAGACGCCTTTTTTTCAATGATTTCCAGCCCAAATCTTGTATCATTTCTGTGACACTCTCTCCCATATTTCGCGATAATACAAAACGCGCTGCCTTCCTTTGAACTTTTTCGATGTACTCCGTCAGTCCCATCCGGTACGGATCCTATACTGCGCAGCAGTATTATAAAAGAGGACGGACAATCGTAGTGTAGGCGGTCTCCTTAGTAGATCTGTTACATTTTGTAAGTGTCCTGCCAATAAAACGTAGTCTTTGGTTAGTCTTCCCCAAAACATTTTCTGTGGGTTCCTTCCAATTTAACTTGTTCGTAATTGTAATAGCTAGGTATTTAGTTGAATTTACGGCTTTTAGATTAGACTGGTTTATCTTGTAACCCAAGTTTAATGAGTTCCTTTTGGCACTCATGTGGATGACCTCAAACTTTTCATTATTTAGTGTCCACCGCCACTTTTCGCACCATTCTGATCTCTTTTTTAAATCGTTTTGCAGTTTCTTTTGATCTTCTGATGACTTCATTAGTCGATAAACGACAGCGTCATGGTGACCTCACACTTTTCGTTATTTAGGGTCAACTGCCACATTTCGCACCATTCTGATATCTTTTTTAAATCGCTTTGCCTAGGCGCGCAGTCCGGAACCGCGCGACAGCTACGGTCGCAGGTTCGAATCCTGCCTCGGGCATGGATGTGTGTGATGTCATTAGGTTAGTTAAGTTTAAGTAGTTCTAAGTTCTAGGCGACTGATGACCACAGATGTTAAGTCCCATACTTCTCAGAGCCATTTGAACCAAATCGCTTTGCAGTTCGTTTTGTTCGTCTGATGACTTCATTTACTTCTGCCGGAAAACTGTGAGGACGGGGCGTGAGTCGTGCTTAGGTAGGTCAGTTGGTAGAGCACTTGCCCCCGAAAGGCAAAGGTCCCGAGTTCGAGTCTCGGTCCGGCACACAATTTTACTCTGCCAGGAAGTTTCATATTAGCGCACACTCCGCTGCAGAGTGAAAATCTCATTCTGAATGAGTGGTGTTTTTTTCTGTCGGACATATCGGAAATAATAGACACTACGCATTCATATCATGATTTTGTTCCACTGGTATCGTTTATTTGACTCTCCCACATATAACACAACAAAGAAGCATCACATTTTTTGCATTTCATAAACTGTATACGTATAGCTTGGCGGCTTACTGCTTATGCGCCGACACGAAGGTCTGGAGTTCGATGAGTAGCCTCAAAATTGCTATGTGACACCTCTGTCAATGTTTGTGAATGTAAAAAGGGCAGAGCTGTACGAATTATACGTTGTCGTGTTGTAAGTCAGATCTGGAAGCTGGAGAGGTCTGTAGAGATTGACTAAGAGTCCCTAACCGTTCTTTCCACCAAACTGTCGTCTTCTAAAGTTATGTCCCCAGCGCAGAAGACAACTTGTCGGTCGTGGGGTCTTCTTCGGCGGAGGCTGCTATGCTGTCATCCGAACTTGAACTTGTGTTTATGCTTCTTTTTTGGAATGCCACATGTCCAGGTTAGTCTCTGTATCTACAGAGGGCAAGATCTGTGGTACTAACAATTATGGTAGGCGACACCTCTCATTAATGTATCCTGTTTGTTTATAATTTAAAATATCACTTTTTACACTGTTTTCTACATCATTCGACATAACTTTCTTAACAGTACAGTAACTTTTCTGATAACTTCCTATACACAGGACGACATGTCCGTCCGAAACAGAGATACACGTCCGCCTCTGAAGAACACCCGAAACAGAGATACACGTCCGCCTCTGAAGAACACCCACAACAGATTGAGTAGAGTAGCAGAAGTAATTTGTCTCCTAGGCACGCCAAAGTGACCCAAAGGTGTCCGAAGCACTTCTGCTGTAATACCATTACTCTAATGTTTCTCAAAACTAGTGAAATTTAATAAAGAAAAACGGTAGACTCGTAGGGTAACCATGAGAGTTTGTCATACTGAAAACTGGGTTAAATACAATGGAAAGTATATAAATAATTAATAGGAGAAGTTAGGCGTTTTGGCGGCTAGCGCCCGAATGTTACGAGCAATCTCCTGATTGGACTCTACCAAATAGCCCCGGAAGAATCCTTTCTTAAATTGCCTACGGCGAAAAGCAGAGAAACTACCGAAAATCACCGAGTTATCTCATCGTACAACATGATTACCAGTAGTACTGTATTGTACGCACACTAATGATGTTTAAATAACAAATCAGTTATCCCAGGCCGATACGGATCTGTGGACGAGAGCAATAAAAAACATACTGGAAGCAATCCAAATGTTTCACTATCATTTCAGACGGGAGATCGTCCTGGACACAGTATGCATTAAACTGCAAGTTCAGTATAATTGGCGGACTCTCTCACGGGAATAGTACATACTGTACCATCTGCTGCTTGTACCTCACCCCACTTTTGTACCATATGCTACTTCATGTGCATCAAGCTACATGAAGGAGAGCTTCTAGCAAGATAAAATACCGGCGGCCACAACCAGAAATATCATGCCAGAATGAGATTTTCACTCTGCAGCGGAGTGTGCGCTGATATGAAACTTCCTGGCAGATTAAAACTGTGTGCCCGACCGAGACTCGAACTCGGGACCTTTGCCTTTCGCGGGAAAGGTCCCGAGTTCGAGTCTCGGTCGGGCACACAGTTTTAATCCGCCAGGAAGTTTCAGAAATATCATAGTTGTACTGCCTAACTGAACCGTAAGTTCCCTATAAATAGTTGACTGAGTCATTTCGGAGATCTTAAGAAGGGAAGGGCTCCCTATCTTCAGTACCCTCATTCCTAGTGGAGCAGTGTCGCGGTCACAGCCACCACCTTCCTGTTCGTGGACACCTTAGCTTTACACTGTGTGGAGCATTTGGGTACTTTGAGTGCAGCAAGTGCTTTGTTCCCAGAAGCACGGGGGCGAACTGCGGGCGTGCGCGCTGCCGGGGGCCGCTGCCGGCGGCATGGCGACGCTGCCGCGCCACTGGCCGGGGCCCGCCTCCGCCGCCTCCGCCGCCGCCGCCGCCGCCTCCGTGGGCTACAGCGCCGCGGGCGCTCTGCACCACACGCTCTACGGCCCGATGCCCGGAGCGCCGGTCGGACCGGGCCTGCCACCGCTCCACCACCACCAGCACCACCACCATCACCACCAGCAGCAGCAGCAGCAGCACCAACACCCTCTGCAGCACATGCTGCTCGGCCTGCACCAGCACCATTCGCAGCCGCTGCCCATGTCCCACCAGTCGCACCCCCAGACCCCACCGGGTGCCTCCAGCACTGGCTCGACCGGCGTCGACGAGCAGACCAACACCGAGTCGTCGCCGCTGGTCACCAACAAGCGTGAGAGCACCGTCTGACTAGAGGCCGAGATGTGAGGCAGCGGCTGGCCTCACATTCCGCCCCACGCGCTGTCCTTCTGGCGGGTGCGGCATCGCCTCTGACATCCACTCTAGTCGAGGACTTACGATTACAGTCCACTGTAAGCGCAGAAGCTGTACTGGACAAGACTTTACCCAAGTATCAAATATTGCTAAGGTTATCGGACGTTACATCGATTTCGCCGATGGTGCTTCGCAATTCTCGACAAAGGATCCTGTCCCTAACGTCACCTGACGATCTCGACTACTGGTCTGAAATTTTACTTATTTCATAGTGCTTGGCCCCAGTCGAAAACGGACGCTGAGAAATTTAAGTAGGAGATCATGTGATAATGTTAAGAATCGCTGGACTTCCAAAAATGTTTATTACTTAGGTCATGTCGGTACGGAGAATGAGTGAAAACCATGATAAATGTAAATTACAATGCAACGGCATGTGATAATGAAGCTCTGGTAGCTACACGATTTGATGACAGATAATTAGCACACCTTTGAGGGTGACTGTGCTCCCATCGTTGAGCGGGCCATTTCGGGCCAGAGCATGCCATTCAGTCAGTTGAAATTTGATTAATGTCAGATTGTCACACGTGAATCAACAAATTTTTTATGATTTTGTAAAGGTGTTCTCACACAGCAATCAAAAAACATGCTTTTGGAGTTGTCGTTACCAGAAATACTGTGTCTGATTACTTGGTTCTGTCACTAGTTGGGTCGTCATTACCAGCACCTAGCAAGCGTGCATTAGGTGTATCAACCAGTGTCGACTTTTTATAATTAATATTGTAAACAGCCTACATCCAATTATTAATGTGAGTAGTAATTCAAGGCCATAATTATAATGCATTTTCTCATTACGTAAATGATATGTAATTAATTACGTTATACACGTTTCTTTTCATGAACAGCATTGCTTGTGAACTCACACTAGGAGTGTTTCATAGAGCTGTCGTAATCACACTTTGGAACATAGGGATTTATGATTTATAACGAAGAGATAGGGAACAACCACATAATTTACTATCTTTTGTTCATTGATCGAATCATCGGAATCGAGATAAAAGGAATGTTTTCATGAGATTTACGCTAATAACTACGAATGTGGGAAGTATAAAAAATTAAAGCAGATTTTAGCACGTTATAATGCAAATCAGGCAAGCCTAATAACTGGAGTTACATTCAACACACGTGCGTGCAAGTCATCGAGGATAGTTTTCCGCAGTGGCACTGCACCGTTTGGAACTGAAATATTCCGCATAAAACAAGTGTCCTTTGTTCGTGTATTCCGAGTGTATAGGTTTTCGCCACCAATTGTTTGATTGTGAGAAACCTTGGCTAAGTCCCCCAGACAGACACCAACAATATGCTCAGAGTCCAGTAATACACTGAATCAAATTTTTCAAGACTTCTCAACGAATATAACTTCATGTGAACTAATGAACTGTACAAATATGAGCTCTAATGGATACTGTACATATTTTTGTTACCCGCATATGCATTGGATTAACAACATTTTGTCTTATAATGGAGAGACTTTGTCAAGTGAATTGTAACTGTAACTCACACTAAACGTGGTTCCAATGTCAGTGATTTCAAATAAATTATTTTACAACATTCCTAAACTTATTCTTTCTCAGTGCCTTGAACTGCTTGTAGAAGGTTTGTACAGGTATATATATAAATGATAGTAGGTATATAGTGATTTTTATACTATAATGACAAAAACTGTAAACAATTTAGATCAGAAAATCCATAAAGAGAGACTGAATGAGAATCTAATTTTTATTTGAATCTCTGTCTGGTAATTTATTCTTATCTTTTTAAAGTACGAGGATTATGGAAATTATGAATGCGTTTTAGCGTTGTGATATACTTTCTTAAGAACTGCTTTCTAATGTCTTAAGCAGTTTTCTTAACAAACTTTTCCGATATAATTCAGAAGTATTCTCTTCACGTAGCTACTGTTATGTAGTTGACCAATGATGTTATGTTCAGTTTACGACACTTTCAGAGACATTTTGAACAGCGGGGAAAATTGTTTGTAAGTTCAAACACAGCACTGGAAATGCCTTATTCTCATACATAGATAATATACATAGTAAAGGGAGAAAGTAAAATGCAATACATCCGCAGCAACTTTCTTCTACGTGCCTTTATTTTTCATTCTCACAGCAGTTATTCGTACGTCATTTCGTTGGTCGATCGATTCTTATGATTTCACTTTAAATGTTATTCAGACGAAACGCTTCGTAAATTGAAAGATGTATTGGTTAAACTTTGGTGCTACACTCAAAATGCGTCAAAACTAATGACCATTGTTCACACTAAAATTGTTAAAATCACTTTACGATCGTCGTGACAGATGTCGTTGTGTGCTGAGAAACGGAAGAAGTGCATATAAATCATAAGGAACGTATAATGTGACGAATAATGTCTAAAATTACAGTGGCATTGTTATAACAATGTACTTTTATTCAGAATCAGTCTCAAAAGTAATCCATAGCCGTTGTACAACTACCGAAATCATGTACATGAGAGTAGGAAGGTAAGATGCACAACAGTGGGTTAACAGTATTAATAAGGATCGGGTGAGGACTGAACGGTCATATGAGGTCGTGAAAAGCTTCATTACCCAAGTACATCCTAGAAGCATTTTGTTGCACCATCAGCGATAGTTTTCACTTCTCTCCTTACACTTCAGGTATAAGTCAAATAAGAAAACTAGATAAGGATGTAGAAAGCAAGCATTACATAGCAATATAATTAAGCAATAACAATGATCTGCCTAAAACAAGGATTACTTTGGAGGAATTATTTCTCCCGTGACAACAGTTTTTGCATTGAAATTATTTTATTTTAAAACTGGGTATCTGTACATAAAAGGAAGAGGGTATGTTAATCGAGCTTTCCAGTATGTGACGTAATATGAAGACGGTAATTGAAAAATTTTGTCTGTTACCTTGTACACTGAAAATTATTATTCGTACCACGAGTAGACACAGATGCATGTAACACGAATACACGTTCAGCTTTTGCCAATAGCCATATGAAGTGAATATCATTTTGGCAGCTCTCTCGTTCACATTAATGAACTTCAATTATACATGAAAATCTAAATTACTTTGAGAAATGTCGCTGGCATTAATCTGACGCTGAATATCAAAACCAGTGAAATATTTAACCACAGACTGCTAATGAGAGCAGAACGCTAGGATGAGAGAGTATCGGCAGAAGGTAACAGTCACTGTTAATAAATTTCACAAGTACCAAAATTTCTTTGCGTTTGTAGACAACGAAGTTCTACTAGTGCTGCGTCTAGTGAGAAGCAACGTAGTAGCTGATCTAAAATAATTCTGGAACTGTGCCTGCAATTAATTAAAGGTGCATACTGGAAATTAATTTCAGCCTTGAATATTTCAGAAAAACAAACAACCACTTTCATTTTTTATTCTGTTATAAGATTCAAACTGAAGTGGTATTTGATAACAGTTTCAAATGTACTTATTCCTAAGGACGTATTATGAAGTCTTGCGTCATTGTATTAATTCATCCTCAGCAGTCTGTTTCAGTGACCTTCAGGAAAACGAGATATGTTCCACATGATGAATGCATTTCTTGACTTCGTGTCCTACCTCTGGAAATTTCGTTAGGTCTACCAATACAACTTCAGTGCTTATGTGTACCGTCAGAAACGAAATTAACTGCGAAAAGATGAGGACATTAAGTTCCAATTCTGGAGTATACTGCGATATTCTCTTCACGAAGAGACGCACTAGTTTTCGTCACAAAATCGTATACTTGCACGGTGTGAGGTAACAGGCGAGTTGTGGATCCCTGAAAATATTCTTTGTTCGAAGTCGGCGTGGTCGCACGGGCCGCTCGCAAGTTGGGAAGCCGGGGCTCGTCAGCAACCGTGCGGTGCCGAACATTAGCCGGAGCTAGAGGGGTAGCCCCAGCGCGTGGTCCAGGCCGAGCGCGTGGCTGGAAATTCCATGTTGACGCTGTGTCGAGGAATGGGCTTTGTGTCGATGAAGGGGATTTGTATGCAGGGTGGACTTTGTGATACCATAATAGCAGATATTTCACAGTTCATGTAGAAATTAATAATAGCCAGAGGAATTATGATATCTTAAAAAGAAACATATACTCACACATTACCATTATTTGCATGACAATTCTGATGGTTTAATCAGATTTTCAATATCTTTATTAGCTTAATGTTTAGTATCTGACTGTAAATTATACAAGTAACACCCAGCAACGAATTTCCAAAATCTAAACGGTTAATTCGATTTTGTCGGAATAGGAGAGGGAAAGATAGGTTGGCTGACCTCCTTGCAGGAAATGTACCGTGGTCCACCATCACACAATGCAAGATCCCTGTGGTTACTGGTGTCAGAGGGCCACCTTTTTTTAGCTTAGAATCAAGTCTCAGCGATTCTGTTTTGAAAGAAGTCACTATAACAGAAGAACCCCACAAGAATGGACAGACAAGTAAGTTCAGCTATTCCATCAACATATTAGAGGACTGAGTAATAAGGCAGAAGAGCTTCTTGCCTGTTTGCCAAATTTAGAGGAAAAGATCGACATCCATGCCATCTGAGCACAACATAACCACAGGGTTAGAAAAGCTACATATAAAAAAGAACAGTCTAGTAGCTTACTCATGCAGAACTAATTTGGGAAGAGGCGGAGTTTTTGCATAAATTAAGACAGAACACAAGTTCAAAAGCATTGACACAAGTAGATTTTGTAGTGATCAGCACACAGAAGTGTGTGCTTGTTAATTAATGATGAAAAAGAGTTCAGTTTCAATTGTAACTGTATATAGATCCCCACAGGGATTTTCTAAAGGGTTCTGATAGGAAATATGATCTGGAAACCTTATTGGGATCTTACAATTTGCTCTCAGTAGTTAACTTTCCTACACAGATGGATAAAGACAGTAGGTACCTAATTGCTAATGTTTTCTTTGATGAGGCACAAAGCAAGAATATAACTGTTCGCCCAGTAACAAATGCTGTCTCTGATCATGATGCACAGTTAGTCAGAATAAATGACATAGTGCTTGACAGTGTGGAACACCTCAGTGGAAGTCAGTTACAATCATTAATGACTGCAGGGCAAATGTTTTTAATAGTAGTTTACAAGAAACAACCTCTGATGATATTTGTAAAGAACCAAACGCCAATATAAAATTTAATATATTCCATGATAAATTCATATCCCTATTTAAATAAGCTTTCCGCATAAGGTAATCAGAAGGGACATTAAACAGTCAGGACATAGTTCTATCACATGTTTACACACATATCAATCACATATGGGCTTCCCCAAGGCTAAATCTAAGGCCCACTGCTGTTTCTCAAATATGTAAATGATCTACCTTATAATTTACAACAAGCAGAATCAGTTCTTTTTGCAGAAGACACCAGTATTGTAATCACTCCCAGTATACATACAGAAATGGAAGAAATGGTGAACAAAGTTCTGAGAAGTATCACTGACTAGTTTTCTACAAATGACCTCACCCAAAATTTCGCAAAGACACATCATATTCCGTTCTGCACATCTACGGGTAATGCACCTGTGATAAGTGTAACACATGGTGACAAAATAATACATAGGGTGGAAACTTCAAATTTTTAGATGTGCGTATTGACGAGAATTTAAAATGGAAGAAACACATTTTGAAAGTCCTAAAACAACTTAGTTCACCCACATTTGCACTTAGAATCGTAACAAATTTTGGGGAGAGAGAAACCAGTAAGTTGACATATTTTGCTTATTTTCATTCAGTGATATCATATGGAATAATGTTCTGGGGTAATTCGTCTTTAGGAAAGAAGGTCTTCATTGCCTTAGAACGTGCTGTAAGAATAGGCATCTGTTTAAAGAGATGGGCATTCTGACTACTGCTTCACAGTATATTTATTCCCACATGAAGTTTGTTGTAAATAATCCACTACAGTTCAAATGGAACAATGAGGTACGTAATTACAGCAATAGAAGAAAAAAGACATTTGTTATTCCACATTTAGGTGGTCTCTAGCACGGAAAGGGATGCACAACGCTGCAACAAAAATTTTTGACCACTTACCCAATGATATAAAATATCTAACAGACAGGAAGGTAACATTTGAAAATAAATTGATTATGTTTCTCGTTGACAACTTCTATTCGGAAGAAGAATTTCTATGTTTGTAATATGGTGGGTAGGATCTGCTAACTCAATCTGTAGATCTTGTTTTCATTTCGGGGAAAATAATAGCAATAATAATAATATGGTGATGTTTAGAGTAGAAATAGATGTACAAATTAATTTGCACTATGAATGTGAAATTACTCGTTCCACATCATGACCATTTATCGTGCAACGCCCATGGAACATGAAAGAAACTAATTAATTAACTAACTAACTCATATCAACACTGTGTTCGCCTAATGTGCTGGAGGAACAGAAAGACATGATTCACTGACGATATAACCGACACTGAACTGTTCTAACCAAAACAAGCAAACAGAAGCCTTAAAAGTGTAGATACAAATGTCTGTACTTTACACTACACTGCTATTAAAAAGAAGGACTGTGCCTAGTAACAATTCAAACACGCAAAAATTTAGAAATTAATCGACTAACCACTCAGATAACACAATAAATTTCTCCTATTTCAACACCGTAAGTAATCCACAAACGAACGAACTCGCCTATTTCGCTGTAGGAAGGGAAGGAGCTGACTCACTAGCCATCTAACCGACACTGAACTGTTCCAGCCAAAACAAGCAAACAAACAAACAAAAGCTTTTAGTAATTCAATTGTCGATACAAACGGCGTTACTTCACATTAAATGCCATGAAAACGAAAAACTGCGCCTAGTCATCACTCAGTTACTAGTGGAAATGCTTTTATCGGTTGACATGTGTTGTATGATACTGTTTAAAGTAACGAATACAATGCGTATATAATCTTCGGTGTTTTTGACACGTAATTCCACACTATTTGTTGATTATGCAAACGTATATTCAGTAGCACAATGCATAGATGTGCAGAAACTTAAATGCTTTTAACACCTTACACAATAAAAATCTGTCTGAAATCTGACAGAAAATCAAAAGAAGTTCCGGTCGTAAGTAAATACATCAGCAACAAGACACAATCAGTACCTTCACTGTGCAGTACTAATGTTAATATTACCGCTGACAGCGGAGTTATGGGACACAGCTTTCAGAAATTACTTCACCAAGGAATATGAAGCTAATATTCAAGAATTCGAATCGAAAACAACTGTCAATATGAGTATAATAGAAGCAGGTATCCTTGATGAAGCGAACCAGCTTAAAACAATTAATAAAGAAAATACTTCTAGTCAGGATAGCAAACCAATAAGGTTACTTTCAGATTATGTTGATGCAATAGCCTCAACTCAGTAATTTAACGCAACAACTGACTCAGTACCAAAAGACTTGAAAATTGCACAGGTCACACCATGAGTCAAGAAAGGAAATAGGAGTAATTCGCTGGATCCATATAACTGACCTCGATTTGCAGTAGGATTTTGGAGCATATATAATTTCCGAACATTATGAATTACATCCAAGGAAACGGTCATTTGACACACAGTAAGCACCGATTCAGGGGATGTCGTTCTTGTGAAACATAACTAGCCCTTATTTAGACGAAATAATGAGCGTTCTCCACCGGGGATCCCAAAGTAATTCCCAATATTCAGATTTAGAGAAGGCTTTCGAGATCGTTTCTCAACAGAGACCTAATTGCTTGCCTTTGGAATATTGATTTGGCTGTGCGATTAGGTCCGTGATTTTTTCCTAGAAAGGTTACAGTAAGTAGTAAAAGACAAAAGTGAAGTCCTACGTTCCCCCAAGTAAGTGTTGTGGGGCCTTCCCCGTTTCTGGTAGAAATAAAAGATTTAGGAGATAATCTGAGCAGTTGTCGTAGATTGTTTTCAGATGATGCTGCCATTTACCGTCCAGTAAAGTCATCAAAAGATCAAAATAATTGCCAGATGACTTAGTTACAACATTTGAATGGTGGGAAGATTGGCATTTTTCTCTGAATAGAGAAGAGTGTGAGGTCACGCTCATGATTACAAAAAGAAATCCACTAAATTTCGATTACACTATCACACATATATAAAGGCTGTCAATTCGACTAAATTTCTAGGAACCACAATTTGGGACAACTTACTTCAGAACCATCACATAGATAATGGTGTGGGGAAGGCAAACCAAAATG
This sequence comes from Schistocerca serialis cubense, assembly GCF_023864345.2. Taxonomy (NCBI): domain Eukaryota; kingdom Metazoa; phylum Arthropoda; class Insecta; order Orthoptera; family Acrididae; genus Schistocerca; species Schistocerca serialis. The sequence goes on along the minus strand of NC_064642.1, from coordinate 108,816,581 downwards.
TTTTATTTGGAGAGTACTTCGAATTTTCACATACTTTTTGCTGTAATTAAAGCAGAATTTCTTGTTTGAGAGTCCTTTTGTAGAGTAAAATTCTCAAAACTTCCACGAAAATTTGTAAATATGGTGAATAATTTTTGTTACAATTGTGGTAAAATAACATTTTCTTCACAGAAACGCAATGTGACGCCTCTTGTGAAATCTGTCCGTCAGCGTTATTTCGGTATGAAAGCAGGGGACCAGGATAAGTCTTGAGCTCCACGGTATATGTTGCAATGCATTTTCCGTTACACAGCGAGAATGGTTGAAAAATAAGAAACGATCTGTGACTTTTGTTGTGCTTATGGTTTGGCAGGAGTCTACAATCCGTACAGATGACTGTTACTTCTGCTTAGCTCCGCCTGTAAAGGCAGGGTTGTTTATGAAGAAAAAAAAGTCAGTTCAGTAACCAAATCTTCGATTTGATAATCGACCCATTCCGCATTCAGACAGTTTACCAGTTCCTACTCCACCCGAAAATTATGTGCTTGAGATAGAAAATGAAGACAGTGTGAAGCAAAAAGAAGAAGAAAAAGAACTGAACAAGTCTTCCACATTCCGTGACCCCGAGTTTAGGGAAAAGATGATAAACCACTCAGAGTGAGTCAAGCGGAATTGTGTGATCACATTAGAGACTTTGACCTGTCAAAGGAGAAGTCAGAAATTCTTGGGTCTCGACTACAGTGATGGAATCTTCTCCTAAGTGATATCACAGTCTCATAGCACAGAAAACGCCACATAGAGCAGCTTCCCTTTTTGGAGAAGAAAAACAGTCTTGTTGTTTGCTGCGACATTAGTGGTTTGATGAGAACTTTGAATATGAACCATGATACATCTGAATGGAGCTATTCTTAGACTCCTCCAAGCATAGTTTGAAAGCTGTGTTACTTCAGAAGGCAACCGTCTGCCTTCTATTCCTGTTTGACATGTAGTTCACATAAAAGAAACTTATGCCGATATGACAGTCCGCTTGTAGTCGATCAAATAACATGAAAACAAACGGAAAATCTGTGATGATGTAAATATCGTTGCCATATTCTTAGGAATGCAACTGGGGTACACAAAATATTGCTGCTTCGTATGTATGTGTGACAGTATGGATAGGATACCGCGTTGCGTTAAAGCAGACTGTTCTGCAAGAAATCTTAACTCTAGCGAGAAAAACGTGGTTGCCAAACCTCTCGTGAACCCAAAAGATTTTCTTCTCCCGCCCCCCTGCATTTTAAGCTGGGTTTGATGAAACATTTTTCAAGGATATGAATCAAGAAGAACGGGCCTATTAGTACATAATAGAGGGATTTCCGAAATTATTTGTTGCAAAAGTTAAAGGAAGTGTTTTTATCGGGCCACAAATTTGAGAACTTGTAAAGGATCCGGCATTTGGACAAGTTTTGGAGGAGGAAGGAAAGGAACCTTGGGAAGCCTTCAAGGGAGTCATTCGTGGATTTTTAGGTGACAAAAGAGAAGATAAATCGACTCATTTCATGACAGCGCTCCTGAAAAACTATCATGACCTCGAATGCAACATGTCCCTTACAATGCATCTTCTCACTCTCACGTCGACTTTTTCCCTCCTGGTTGTGGAGCCGTGACTGATTAACATGGAGAAAGAGTCCATCAGGACGTTCCTGTTATGGAAAAAAGATAGTAAGGCCATTGGAATGCCTATTACTGTTGGTATTTGTTTGGGATGCTCCGGAACTCCGTTACAAGAGGCATGCTAGAAGATGACGATCTTATGCTGCCACCACATGATTCTCTTCAGACCCAACCACCTGCGAGGTATTCTCTCAGCAATTTAGAACTCTTAAAATGTAAGTAACGTTTTAAGAAATTCAAATACTCTTTTAATGTTGTTAGCATGTGTAATTAAAATGTGTCTTTTTCTCTTAATCTATTAATGTGAAATACTTCCACCTACTGTGTATCATATAAACCTGAGCTAAGGAAAATTTTTCATTGTTATATTCGTTTTTCTCGGCGCAAAATTAGTGATAATTGACTCTTGAAGTGCAGGAAACATACAGAAATTATTTTTTTGTTGGCTCGTGTAATCAGGTTGAGATGGCAATCATTAGAACAGAGGTGTAATTTGTTGTTGCAAGATCTTTTCACGAAATTTCAGCCACCATCCTTTCCTCTGAATGTGAAAATATTTTCCTGTCGCCAACCTTCGTAGGGAGGAAAGACCATCAGCATGAAATAAGAGAAATCAGACATCACACAGAAGGGTTTAAGCGTTGGTTTTTCCCACGTGTTGTTTGAGAGTGGAATGGTAGACGAATAGTCTGAAAGTGGTTAGAAGAACCCTCTGCCACCCACTTAAGTGTTAATTGCAAAATAGTAATGTAGATGTAGATGTGTACTCTTGCCCTTGCCCCTCAGAGTACACTGCTCGGCAGTGGCACTACACATGCCAAAGAATCGTGCTTTGGGACAGCAATGATTGGGGGGGGGGGGGTGAGGTAGAGGGGGGTGTCATGTCACGAGCTATGCTTAACCTAACAAGCATCATGTGGGAGAAGCTGATGTTATTGCATGTACAGTAGCTTACTTATTTACCATCACATCACTGCAACAAAACTATTGATATGTGAATGCACCTGAGAACAGTAGCTAAAGTGCGCGTCATTTATGTTGGCAGCCGAGTTTAGGTTCGTTCTGCGCATCTGACGTCAAAAAATACAGTCAGCAAATGAACAGAGAACGACGTTGCCAGATCTCGACTGCAGAGTAGAGCAGGGACCAATGTCTTCAATTTTAGAAACGTTCAGTCATAAATAAAGTAATAGAACAAAAGCAATATCTTGATAGCAGACTTTGTTTTATAGAAAGTTTGGAAAAACCATTCTTTATACCAGTTGCTTCATTTTCTGTTAATTAATTAAACCAAACAATCAGTAAGACTCCTAATCCAGGCGATAGCAAGGAAAGGTGTTTGTATCAATTTCACGAACCACTTTTTCGCAATAAAGAACAGCGGTAATTGTTTATTTCCTATTGTACTTCGACGAAGTGCGAGTAATTCATAGGCATACCAACAGTGTTTGTCAGAATTTTGCGTGACCTGTTAGAGTCCTTATGGAGCGACACAGCAGGACAAGCTACGCTAGCGTAACGGTTAAGGCGTAGGGTTAGTAAGCAAAAGGTAACGAGTTCAAACCTTGTGCGATGCTAAATATATTCTTTATTTAAAAACAATATCGAAGTGTCTTACTTCACGAATTTTATTCGTTTGAATGCAATTTTTTGAAATTTCTAGTGCTTTGTCTCTTCATTAACCCTTTCGCTGCTGCAGTCACGTGCTTCCCGCATTCCGCGCTGTGCGCGATTTTGTCATCACTGCACTGCTCGCCTGTGCAGACACATGGTGTTCCCACTGCTTTGACACACTTATCATTCGATTTCACAAAAACTATTTGGCCCAAAAATTAGATTTTTACACATCTTCTTGACTGATACCTTCCCCCCATAAATGACTTAATTTTGTTTCGATGTTCAACCCAGTAATTGTGCTGCATTAAATGTAGAAAACCATTGCACGAAATTTTGAAGAGTTTGCAGAGGTAAAAGTCCATAGCGTATACTTTCCATATGGTTGATTTTAGTTGGCACAATGTTGAGAATGAAATGTGGACAAGGTACCTAAATTTCATATAAAATTTACTGTATAACAATATCTCATTTAATGTAAGTACCACATAGGTGTCGTATGTAATATTGAGAAATATTCCGTCTTTCGCGACTGTAACAAAAGTTTTATTTACACCGAGCGCGTTTGGCTTTATTTTAAAGCACTTTAATCAGTCAAAGGAAGTGGGGGGAAGGTATCAGTCAAGAAGATGTGTAAAAATCTAATTTTTGGGCCAAATAGTTTTTGTGGAATCGAATGATAAGTGTGTCAAAGCAGTCGGAAACATCATGTGTCAGCACAGACGAGCAGTGCAGTGACAAAATCGCGCACAGCGCGGAATGCGGGGAGCACGTCTCTGTAGCAGCGAAAGGGTTAATGCGGCCGTGGTGGCTTTACTTCATGAACTGCGCGCTCCCCCCTAAACGTGAGCTTGCGAACTATACTATACTATGGCGCTGCTTCTCTTGGCGTGTGCGTCGTGTGCAACTGGCAACGCACAATCTCCCGCGTCTGGGCGGGCATGCGCGAGCCGCCAAGATAAAAGAATTCAACTATAGTATACAGTAAACCATAACACGTAGAACATATTTCCTGTGAATGGAAAAACTGGGTTGATTTTTCTTTGCTCTCATTATTTTAACCATAGTAATGTCCGTTTTAGCCATTTACTCCTACAAGTTCATTCAGTTTTCTACATTTAACTTCCTCTTCTGAAATTCTTTTGCCGCCTGAACTACCTTTATTCAAACAATGTCTGTTTCTTAAGTGGTGCAAAGGGCTTATGTTCCCAACATAGTGGTGTCACACTGTTGTTTCTAGGATTAACTGGAAAATACGAATCACCTGCTTTGCTGTGGCTACATCCTGCTCTTAAATCAGACAGAACAACAATTAAATGAGGACTGCTAAAGAATTGTCGTTTGTGTAACATATGATTGTAGATATTTATTAATACCAAAAATGATGTGTACACAAAATGATCCATTTTACATTCAGAATAACCTGGGAAGTCATAGCAAGATAATTCTACCATATCGCGAAAGATGTTCCCTGGAGTGCATAACACTATGAATCTGGCTAGTCTGAACCTCTCTTCCTATGCGTTTGAGTATGCTATGACGAGGTCACTGATAGGCTAACATGTGGAGATGAACACATCTTGGCTAGATCAGCCGATGTGGAAAACCTGACTCACCATTCTTATTACTGTAATGCTCGAGTGACGATTCATATTTAAAGGAACAAATGTTTGCTCTTTCTAATACAGCATCTGGAATACGACAACAGCAGGCAAGCAGACCTACAGCTTCAACAATAACAAGTACATAGCTAACGGTACAATATTCTTTCTAGTGAGAAGAATTTTCGACTTTCATATAGTGCTTCTCTAAGGTGCTGATCAGGTTTGTGTCCTCGGCTGAGGGTACCCCTCGATATCTGTCAGGATTATTGCGGATATTGGGACCATAGGGTACAGAAATACGCGAACTAAGAGTTATTAGCGATCAACACTTTATTTCTATGAAGACGTTTATATTAATGTGCTCGCTGCGCCGACCCGTTTTAACTGCGTCTGACGTCCTACCACAAACAAATACGGATTTGCCAATACTCCATTGTGAGCAGGAAAAGACATAATTCGGCTTCGGAACGTTGCGCGTAGAAAAACTGTTCTTCCAATGCAGGCGGTCAGCGGCGCGACGCGAGTATTGTGTGTATGTATGTGTGTGGGGGGGTAGGGGAGCGGGGGTGGGGGTGGGGGGGTGGGAAGAGACACTCTGCGGCCGGCGTATACTGATACCGCAGTTCGTCAACATTCCACGATAATGCCAGCTCGTACTTGTACCACGTGTTGGCTGCGTCCAAGCCTGTGACCTTTACGTTTTGTTATCTTCCAACTGATAGTAAAAAAAAATCATGGTCAAGTACTGATGCAGTTCTAGGTGATTTCAAAGTACCAGTATCAACAACAAAGTAGCGTGAAGGGAGAAAATAATAGTTTATATTAGCTAAGTAGAGGATCACGGCCACTACAAGGGCAGATAAGGACCTTATCTCAAGATCACACTCACACCTCTCGGGCAATTATGAAAAGTAACGCCTCCACCTTCGTAACTCTTCAACACTTGGCAACATTGGTATGCGGCGGGTACAGGCTTGCTCCGTAGCCTCTTCTCTCCAGTTCCAGTTCGCGGGAAGCCTTAGCATTGAACGGTTGTGTTGTTACAGTGTTAAGTGTGGAACCCTGCCCAGATGGTCGGTCAGTGCGATTTAAGCAACGTGAAGTCATTGAATTCTTGACAGCAGAGGGTGTCACCCCAAAGGAGATTCATCAGAGAATGAGAGCAGTTTATGTAAGCTGTGTTTGTGTGATTACTGTGCGTTAATGGGCGAGTAAGTCTGAAGATGTTGAAACGAGACCATCTGACCTGTGTGACAAACAGAGTTGGACGCCTGTGGCAGCAACCACAGAGTTTTACGAGCAAAATGTTGACAGATTGATTTAGGACGATAGTCGTATCACTCAGAGGGAAATTGCAAGCACAATCGGCATTTCATACGAACAGAGGGAAATGTTTTCCTGCAGCAAGACAGGGCCGGCCGAAGTGGCCGTGCGGTTAAAGGCGCTGCAGTCTGGAACCGCGCGACCGCTACGGTCGCAGGTTCGAATCCTGCCTTGGGCATGGATGTTTGTGATGTCCTTAGGTTATTTAGGTTTAACTAGTTCTAAGTTCTAGGGGACTAATGACCTCAGCAGTTGAGTCCCATAGTGCTCAGAGCCATTTGAACCATTTTTTTGCAGCAAGACAATGCCAGACCACACACATTACCTGCCACCACAGCAGAACTTCAGAGACAACCACACCACCGTACGGCATCCTCCATAAAGTCCATATTTAGCACCGTCTGAACTCCATCTGTTCCCGATAATGAAAGACGATCTGCGGGACATCATTATGCTTCTGATGAAGACGTTGAGAGAACTGTGAGACCGTAGTTGAGGAAACTGATTGTCGACTTGTTCCCTGACGGCTTCAGAAAACTTGTTCATCGTTGGCAGAAATGTATCCAACTGGCTAGTGATTATGTGGAAAAGTGAATATTGGTAATTAAAGATCACATTCTAAGGATTATTTCTGCGTTTGATTTATTAAAATATTCCCATCCACAGCCAGTTAACGAAGGTGGATGCATTACCTTTCATTCAATCCTCCTATGTTCAAGGTCAGGATGTAACCTAATGTCTGTAATGTGCCTGACCGCTCCTCTTGGACAATTACGTGATGTTTAAAGGAGGGACACCCATCCACCATGCTGGTCCTTGGACAGATTATGTTGTAACTGAATGTCTTTCTCCACCTACTCCTCCCACCAACCCCCTCCTGACCTCTCTTTCTAGACCAATAGGAAAATGTAAATAAAGTCCCCCGCCATTCACCACAATTTATTGAAAAGTCTGTAAGACATAAATGTAGTCTTTTGCCCCTGCTGTCCAGTCTATACATCGAAGAAGCAGTGATAGAAATAAAACAAAAATTGAAAAGTGGTATTAAAATTCAGTGAACAAGGTTGTCAATAATAAGAATCGTTTATGACATTGCTGTTTTCAGCAAAAGTAAAGAACAATTACAGTAGATTTCGAATTGAATGGTCAGTCTACTTAATACAGAATACGGATGGAGAGTAAACCGAAGAAAGACGAAAGCAACGAGAAGTAGCAGAAATGAGAACTGTGGAGAACTGGTGATGACGAGGTAGATGTAGTTAAGGAATTCTGCTACCTATGCAACAAAATAACCCATGATGATCAGAACAAAGACGACATAAAAAGCAGACTAGCACTGGCAAAAAGGAAATTCCTGGCCAAGAGTAGTCTGTTAGTGTCAAACATAGGCTTTAATTTGAGGAAGAAATTTCTGAGAACGTACGTTTGGAACACAGCTTATGTGGTAGTGAGACATGGACTGTGAGAAAACTGGAAAAGGAGGGGAATAGGATCAACTGAGATGTGGTGCTACAGAACAAGATTGAAAATCAAATGGACTGGTAATATAAGGAACGAGAAGCCTCTCCAGAGATTCGCCAAGAAATGGAATATATGGAAACCACTGACAAAGGAAGGTACAGGATGGTAGGACATCAGTTACGAGATCAGGGACTAAGTTCAATGGTACATGAGGGAGCTGTAGAGGGTACAAACTGCAGATGGAAAAAGAGATTGGAAGACATCCAGAAAATAACTGGTGATGTAAGATGCAAGTGCCACTCAGAAAATAAGAGCTTCTCACAAGAGTAAGAATTCGTGGCGGTCCGCATCCAATCTGTCAGAAGACTAATGATTAAGAACAAATACTCTTTCATTTGCATGAATATCGTCGTTCAAGATCTGTACGCTGTAGGAAAGGATCATAAAGCGCCAGCAGAGATCAACCATTACATCTATCTGGAATAAAATTTATAAAGACTCTGTCATACAGCAAAGTAGGTATTGGGCCATCCACCTCCCTCAACTTTAATCATTCATTACCATTCAGTATGTTTGTACTAATTATTTTTATTTACACACAAATGTATTCAGATTCAGAATGATTGCGGCAATTTTTATTTATACACCAATGATCTTTTATTTATTTATGCTCTATGTGCGTTTACTTGCGACTTCTTTATTTTTCCCAACAGTGCGATGGACCCCTAATATGGCACTAGCAGATTTCCTGGGCCAGTACATACAGTGGTTCGAAACTACGGTGTCTGTGCTGGCATAGAAGCAACATCCCACAGCTGGTCAACCTGAATCATCGGATGTGACGTTCGCGTATACTGAGCCACAGCACCAGCATCTGTAGCAGCCGTCCAAGTTACCTTAGCTCAACAAGCTGCAGTTGTGAGTGGCACTACTTATACATCATGATGTAGTACATCAAGATGAAAGTAATGAACAGCTCGTTGGAGAGATATCCAGCCACCCACGCCAGTCTCAATAAGATGAAGCAAGCAGATACCAACTCACAATAGACACACACTGCCGACATCATAGAAGATGCCGACCTTTCCCAGTGGTAAGAAAACTCTCATACACCTAATTGATGAGCACTCTATGTTGTTCCAGCATATGGGTGAGAAGATACTAGTTCAGTTGACTGGAACTTGTGCAATCTACATGTAAGGGAGATGCGGACTCTTCCCAGCATCCACATGAACAGATTCCTGAAAGGTTTAATATTCATGGCACCTCGTCATACAGTGGCAGCAGTTAGGATTCAAATGTGAATTTTAAAACTAGGGTGCCCATTGCTAATGTAATTATACATAACTGATTGACCTTCACATAGAATGACACAGATGTTTACATACAGTTGTTAAGGCTATTGAAACAGGAAACTAAATGAAAGGTCTAATACTCTTCATTATATTTCCTAAATTCAATCAGGGACCCACACAACTGGTTTTACAACGTTTAAATGCGTCTATGGTGTGTATCTCTACAGAGTGTATCATAATTAATGGCCTAAAAGCATAGAGTTGAAAGAACACGATGCTAGAAGCAAAAACGTCTCTGTAAACACAGGGTCGAAAATGCATACCTTAAGAACTACGCAACAAATTTCTTCTACTGCAAGTTCTTTGCTTTCCACATTTTGGGAAGTGGTAGTAAAGACCAAAATAAGAAAAAATTTCCATCAAACATGTGCTCTAAAACGCATACCTCAAAAGCTACGAGCACTTGATCATTAGAGGAGCTGTTTTCAAAGTAGCAAAGATGAAAAGAGCTCATAGCTCTTAAGGAATGCATTTTAGAGCACATGTTTACTAGACTTTTTTTCTAGTTTTAGTTTGTACTACCAGTTCCCAAACTATGGGAAGCAGATAACTTGCAGTAGAGGTGATTACTCACAGTATCCAAGACGGAAAATTACTCATAGCTCTTAAGGTATGAATTTTCGACCCAATGTCTACTGAGAATTTTTTGCTTCTAGTATCATGTACCTCCAACTGTATGCATTTACGCCATTAATTATCATACACCCTGTATATACTTTTTTATACACTACTGGCCGTTAAAATTGCTACACCAAGAAGAAATGCAGATGATAAACGGGTATTCACTGTGTAAGTAGGCTGTTTTTATGTTAGTAACGTCACGTAGCACTCTGTATGAAAATCACTGACTGTTGCTGTGTTTGCCTCTGGTGTTGTTCCATTGTGTCTAACTTTTGATGATTTTGTTCCATTGTGTCTAACTGTTGCTGTGTTTGTCTCTGGTGTTGTTCCATTGTGTCTAACTTTTGAAGCTTTTGTGCCATTTGTTGTATTAATTGTAATAACAATGCACTGGTGTCTGAAACATGTTCCTCAGTGCTATTCGGTAGTGCATTTGCACCGGTAACATTCACATTTTGACAAGCATAAAATGTGTGTTGGCTTATTTGAGAAAACGGTGAGGACCCAGAACCTGAATTTACAGTATTTGTAATATTGTGTCCTGTCATTTCGGATTCCTGAGACGAGCTGTTGCCGACCGATCGATTGATAATGCTTCCCTGTTCACAAATTGTTTCATTGTCTACACCATTATTTGTCAACCGCTACATTTCCCTCTGCACAGTTACCAAATTATTACTTTGAATGTCTGTTAATTCATTACACGGTAGTGCTGATAAGCTATAATCGTCGTCGCTATCATTTCTCAATTTATTTGGAGCCTAGTGTTACGTTAATTATCACGAATTTCACACGATAACAAGAAAAGCACAATTTGAAGAGCAGAATCAAGAAAACACATTAGCATAGCACTGAAAATAATATCTCGTTAATTGCAAGCGCAGCTGCGAAATACTTGGTGCAAATCTACATGCATGCCACAACTGTTTTAGTGTAGAACAATGAAAAACTACAACTACAAAGGAAATTCTCTCTATAATTACGAGCTAGCAATAAACAATAGCTACACTAATTACACAAACTAAAAGAAAAAATCAGAAGATTCCAGTGAGGTATCCTCGGCTAAGGGTCGCCATATGAAACGTCCCCTTAGAAAAGTTTATGATTTACTGTGCTGATAAACCCCTTATGTTATTTGTTTTTTAAACAGCTGAGGAGAACTGAACGTACTCAGACATTTCGCTCTTTACCTATTCTGATCAACACTAAACTGACACACAATAATTTTAGCGCAACGCAATCTGACTTTCAATAATCCCAACAAAAGAATGGCCCTGACTAACAATAACCTATACCTTTCATGAATCACTTACCTCACAAAAATCTCCGTTACTCGAACTACTGCAAAACAGCGAGCGCCAATACTGCCAGCTAAATAAAAGATTCAAACTTCTGAAGGCTCTAACTACTGATAGGCATACTTAGCAAAAGAAAGATTTTGATAGTGAACAAACAATGTATTTACCATATCAGTTCATGACATCCAGTCTTACAAATTTACTGTCTCTGATGGACACACGTCCAGATCATCCGCTCTCAAAATTCTGCCATCTCTCTCCCCACATCCACCACTGCTGGCGGCTCACCTCCAACTGCGTAACGCTACGCGCTGTTCACGTCCAACTGCCCAACACTACAATAGGGAATATTTCAACAATGCCAACCAGCCACAGACTGCACACAGCACAGTCAGTGATTTTCATACAGAGCGCTACGGGACGTTACCGACATAAAAACGTAAACAGCCTACTTACAACTGGACAAATATATTATACTAGAACTGACATGTAATTACATTTTCATTCAGTTTGGGTGCATAGATCCTGAGAAATCAGTACCCAGAATAACCACCTCTGGTCGTAACAACGGCCTTGATACGCCTGGGCATTGAGTCAAACAGAACTTGGATGGCGTGTACAGGTAAAGCTGCACATGCAGCTTCAACACGATACCACAGTTCATCAAGAGTAGTGACTGGCGAGCCAGTCGCACGGCCACCATTGACGAGAAGTTTTCAATTGGTGAGAGGTCTGGAGAATGTGCTGGCCAGGGCAGCAGTCGAACATTTTCTGTATCCAGAAAGGCCCGTACAGGACCTGCAGGTCGTGCATTATCCTGCTGAAATGTAGGGTTTCGCAGGGATCGAATGAAGGGTAGAGCTACGGGTCGTAACACACCTGAAATGTAAAGTCCACTGTTCAAAGTGCCGTCAATGCGAACAAGAGGTGGCCGAGACATGTAACCAATGACACAGCATACCATCACGCCGGGTAATACGCCAGAATGGCGATGACGAATACAGGCTTCCAGTGTGCGTTCGACGCGATGTCGCCAAACAGGGATACGAACATCATGATGCTGTAAACTGAACCTGGATTCATCCGAAAAAATGACGTATTCCCATTCGTGCACCCAGATTCGTCATTCAGTACACCATCTCAGGTGCTCCTGTCTGTGATGCAGCGTCAAGGGTAACAGCAGCGATGGTCTCCGAGCTGATAGTCCATGCTGCTTCAAACGTCTTCGAATTGTTCGTGCAGATGGTTGTTGTCTTGCAAACGTCCCCATCTGTTGACTCAGGGATCGAGACGTGTCTGCACGATCCGTTAAAGCCATGCGGACAAGATGCCTATAATCTCGACCTCGAGTGATAGTAGGCCGTTGGGATCCAGCACAGCGCTCTGTATTACCCTCCTGAACTCACCGATTCCATATTCTGGTAACAGTCATTGGATCTCGACCAACACGAACAGCAATGTCGCGATACGATAAACCGCAATTGAGATAGTCTACAATCCGACCCTTACCAAAGTCGGAAACGTGTTGACACGCATTTCTCCTCCTTACACGAGGCATCACAACAACGTTTCACCAGTCAACGCCGGTCAACTGCTGTTTGTGTATGAGAAATCGGTTGGAAACTTTCCTCATGTCAGCACGTTGATGGTGTCGCCATCGACGCCAACCTTGGTGAATGCTCTGAAAAGCTAATCATCTGCATATCACAGCATCTTCTTCCTGTCGGTTAAAATTTGTATCTGTGGCACGTCATGTTCATGGTGTAGCAATTTTAATGGACAGTAGTGTAGATTATGCATGACCTCGCAGGCCCGCGCGAAGTTATTCACGGCGTTGTTGAGTTGGGTTAAAATTCCACAAACGGTGAGCAGTGTTGCTAAAGTAGTGTACGTCGTCTAAGAAACTTTCTTTGATATTTTGGAAACATGTAAGTTCCTATAACTTGATGTTGACGAGAGCGCAAGCTTGCGCTGTTCGAGGAAGACAGAGGTTAGCTAAACGAACTGAAATGGCGGAAGAATTCATGATTTTGACAGGACAGAGATTGATGTAGAACGAAAGGTATCGAGTACAGGTCACGAAACGGAACTTAGTGATAGTGCATAGGGAATGGTAGCAGTTTCACGATTCTTATCACAGTCTGAGATTGCAAAAAAAAAAAAAAAAAAAAAAAAAAAAAAAAATGACGGAGCTAGTGGGTCAGAAATAGAGGACAAGCTACTTCGGTACGTTGAACAGAATATAGTAATTTTGAACCAACTGTTCAGGTTCCAACAGAAAGAATGTGTGTAACTGCGTTCGCACTTTGCACGGAATTCGGTGAAACGCAGTGTGAAAGACACGAACGGAAAAATTTTCATCGAATACTGACAGGGGACTATGGTTAAGAGTCAGATAGTGTGTTCGCATTATTGAATGACCCTACTATGGTCGTAAAGCAAACGAGTGAAACAACAAATGCAAGACTAGAAGACTTGAAAACAGAAACAATGCAGGATTAGCAGATTTGAGATTTGAAGCAAATACAGGGTTAAAGAATTTAAAACTTGAAACAAATGCAGAGTTAACGAATTTAAAGAAAGCAACAGATTCGGGATTAGAAGAGTTGTAAACTGAAACGGCAAATCTAAAGGCCGAAACGGCAAAGCTAAAAACAGAGACAAATGCTGCTTTAAGTAGTCTCCAATTTGAAACTTACGCTGGATTCGAGAAGGTCCGCGAAGATCAGTAAAAATTACAGACAGAAGTCAACTGAACAGTTTACTGAAATCCGGAGAGAAGCGAGAGACTCACGCGAGCTGGTACAAGCGTTAATGGCTGACCAGAAGAAGATGCATACTGACGTTGAACAGGCGCAGCATTCAGTGTCTAACGCTAATCAAAGAGAAAACGTGTCACGCGAGCCGCATTAAAAAGATTTGACATACGCATTGAAAACATAGTCACGAAAAATCAGAAACGGTTTGAATACCTTCGCACAGAATTGAAACAGTGTATCGAGAATCGTACAGAAAGTAGTAGCGAGACATCGGAATTGGTATTATCATCCGACGTAGTAATAGACAGTAACCCAGAAAGGAAAAAGTCAGTTTTGCAATTTTCAATAGCAGTAGCGGGAACACAAAAGCCTCATGAAATTCCAGGCGTTTATTCACAAGAGTTTGCGTCAATAATTACCAAAGCGAAACAAAACCAAATAGGAAAGTAACAATTAACACAGGGGAGCGCAGTAGGTGATGTGCGTTCACACCGGATATGGGAGCGAGAAACGGTGGACGCGCATTCCAGCAGAGCGGCAGCCGACCCACCGAAAGTACGTGGGTGACACGAGAGCGGGGCAAATTGCGGCGACACATGTACCAGTTCCACAATTGCCGAATCACAGCACAACAGGTTCCAGACCGCAAGCTAATGTGAATGTAATAGAAAGGCATAACACGGAACCAGTAAATGGGAAATGTAAAATAATCTTTCAGTCCGATACACGAGGAGCGGTACGATGTAGACAACTGCACACCACTGCGTAGATACGATGCTAAATGAGACATAAATATGTCAGCTCAAGGCCCAAATGTAGTAGAACGAGTACAAGAGAATATGATACAATTGAAAGAAACAGGTAATGTAGTGAAAACACAAACGGCTTACGGTGGAAGAGAAAAATTTGACAATGATCACTTTTTGACAGTCAGAAAATTCAACATTACTAAGAAAGCCTGAACGGCTTACATCCAAGCACGTTCATAAATATATTTCAGGTCGGTTTATCAGAGCACTGGCCACTTAGCCATCAACTTGACTTCATTTGTGGGCATATGGACGGAGCAATAGCGGAAACCATGCAAAGATTAGCGGTGAACTGTCATTCGTATGAACAATTTAAAACTGCATTCTTGGAGCGGTACTGGTCGACAGAAACAAAATAAAATAAATTGTGAGTTGTTGCAGAAAGAGTCGTTCGAAAATTCGGAGAACAGAAACCCGTTAGATCTTTCCAAGATATGACGAATGAAAAATCAGTGTTTAGATAATCCATACAGTTATGGGGAACTCAAACGGGTGTGCACAATGAAGTTACCGTTACGTCATCAGGAGTCAATGGTGGGTAGGGCAGGAGATAACATACAAGCATTTAAGGGAATGTTGAGAGAACTTGAATTCATCTTCAGTGAAGATGACGCAAGAGAACAACGTAAAAGCAGAGGAAACAATAGTAGGGGGAATAACAGCGACCGATCAGTTTTTAATAACAACATCCAATGCTAATAATAACGGAGGAAAGGGTAATAGTTTTGTAAGGAGTGGTAGTCGCCCATGGGAGAACAATATGGTTTTAGTAACGCACAGAGGGCAAATAACAATAATGGTTTCGGGGGATCGAGGGATTTGGTCCTACAAACTACGGTGGTAACTATGATCCGAGAAACAATCCTCGTGCAATCGAAGGCGGAAGATTTAGAGGTCTTCAGCAGCAAAATCCAGGTTATTCAGCTGGAAGTGGAATGGCCAGAGCGCAGGAAGTTTTGGGAATGTCAATTTTCCGTGGGACAAAATATGCGAAATGAACCGATAGAAGAAGTCGAGGTGAGGCCACCAAACAAAGGTAAAAGACAAAATTGACGAGATGAGCGGTACGAAGACCAGTGACAAGTAATTCGATCGAACAATGAAGTTAATTGTGTTATACAACCTGTAAATTGACTTAGTTTGGATAAGCCATATTTTGATGTACGTTTAAGGAGAGATCGAATACAGACACCAGCATGCTGTGATTCAAATGACTGCGAATCGACCGACAATGATGATGAGGAACAGCAGTCAGAAACGGTGAATATAGACAATAGTACAAAAATTTATGATGATTACCATACTGTAGAATATGTAGCGCGTTTATACAAAATGGAGAAAGTAATATTATGCCATGAGGATAAAGCACCACTGACAACACCAATAGTGATACCTAGTTACATGTGAGGTCCCACCAGTAACTAATGTAAAACACACGCATTTTGTAACTTAGCACCAAGCAAGGGGAAGGTTACAGCGTTGAAAGTAAAATTTTTTTCTATACACAAAAGTTAGACAAAAGAAAAGTCCCCACGAGAATTTAGTGGTGTTGAATGTCCAGATATCAGAGTATAGGAAAGAGAGCAAAATATACACGGATAAAACTTTCAACTTGTAATTATCTCGATTAGTTAAATAAAATAAATTTCGTATGAAGGTAAGAAAATAATGATGATGGAAAGACAGGAAAGTAACAACTAATGTAACTCTTCTGCAAAACGAAATGTGTTCTGGGGAAAGAATTGAACGTATGAAGAGAAACAGAGATCAGCATGTGGATAGTTTAACGAAATAGTACTAGATTCCCTCTTAAGGGAGTAGTGTAAAGAAGAAGTAGGTAGGAAATAGGTGATTAAGGGGGAAGGAGGTAGGCATTTTAATTTTTGTTCCGTCGAGGACGGAGAACAAATGATTAAAGAGATATTTTGGGGAAAATGTGAAGCGAATAGGATTTGTGGAAGACACCACAATCTGGTATTGAAATGGAAGCATGATCTAACATTCTGCGTGGTGCCTGTTTGTTCTATATCGTGTCTCCCTACCACTTTCGCGCAACGACGCTCTGAGCGAGTGTTTTAGGGAATTGACTAGTTTGAACCAGGGACCTGTTGCTGGTAAGGAGACGCCAGACCACACATGACATGTACTGAAGTTAGGCAATGAATGAATAGTTGTCTAAGCCAGTCAAAAATTATTCCGTATTCTAAATTTTGTTGCCTACTGTTCAGCCGTGTTATTCTGTTCTATGCTGGTTTGTATTACTAATTTATATTTTTATATTCTTCTACATTATTATCTTAAATATGTTTATATTGTCAAGGGAAGAATATTTTTATTCTATTATAATTATTATTTTTTAATTATTTTCTTTCTTTATTTAATTGTGAAGTTTTTTAAGAAGTTTGTTATCCAAAGTGACGAGTCTTTCACATCGATTTTCTTAGAAATATTGTTTTTATTAATGAAGTGATTAAGTAAAATCTATTCCTAACACATTTTCTAAATATCATCTACATGTAAAATGTTTTTGTTTCTAGACACTCATTTCAACATTGTTACACTAACAAATAAGAATTATTTCCAAGAATTTCTTTGACAAAGAAATATACATACACAAGTATTGAGATAATATCCTAACAAATGGTACAACTGTTAAAAAAAAGGGAAAACAGCCAACAAGATAATTTTTATTCTTTGTTTTTATAAGGAGAAAATTAGTAAAATATAGTTATTCTTTTGTATTTATGAGGAGATAATCAGTGGCATATAGTTTTAGTGCTTATTATGCCTTACTTTTGTTCTTTATATACTGTCCATTTCTGAACTAACGACTTATTTTTATCGATAGTCTATTATTTATTTAAGTCCATAGTCAATTACTATTGTTTTGTAGTTTATTACCTGTCTAGTGTGCTTAACTTATTTAGTTTTTCACACATTTCTTTTGCACAATTCCTACATCACATAATTTGGTTTCACACATTCACACAATCCTACGAATGTTTAAGCATGAGGTTGGCGAGTGTTTTTTGCACAAAGGTGATGAGCGAGGTGTGCAAGTATTTGATGTACAGCTTCGTTCGTCGTTCCTTGTTGATTTTGCAAGTGTGTGTTGCTGTTGTGGAGATCCCATAATGGAATGGAGCTGTGAGTGCAGAATCTCGTCGTTTACTGACTTCGTATGCGTGAAAGTCATCGTTATGTGTCGCTGAAAGCGGTCGTTCTTCATTGTAATACTTTGCAGACGACTAGTTCACATTAGGATAGGGATTTAGGAAGGTATGTCGTCCATTCTTCACCCATCTTCTTTCTTGGTCTCAATATTGCAAATCTTCAACTTCTGTTCTTCCTGCTTTTTCTCAGCTTCTTACTTGCTTCTTGGTTCTTCTCTGGGCAGGATATGGAAATATTTATTTATAACTAGTCGCTTTGAGGTTCTCCTCTTAGTAACAGTTTGATAAATTGTTTGGGCATGTCATTTTTACTTTGTGGAAGTTTTCTTCAGTTACGTGCATCAGCGTGCTGTTTAATAGCAGTAGTGTGACTTTTACACATATTTTTTTGCCAGTGGTGGCTTGCCCAAGCGGTCTTCTTGTTGGGCGGTTTTTTGCTCGCTCTGCTGAGTTGGGGCGTTCGGAGAACCTTCTGGCATTCGGTGTCCTGTCGTGTCTCTGCAGTGTTCCGCCACTGTGTGGTTCCGTGTTCTGTCCCAACAGGGTTCCGCCACCCTGTGGTTCAGCTTGGCAGCAGATTTATTTACTGCCCACTTTGGCTACAAGGACCTACTGT
This sequence comes from Schistocerca serialis cubense, assembly GCF_023864345.2. NCBI lineage: Eukaryota > Metazoa > Arthropoda > Insecta > Orthoptera > Acrididae > Schistocerca > Schistocerca serialis. The sequence goes on along the minus strand of NC_064642.1, from coordinate 108,798,313 downwards.
TGGTCTCGCTGTCCTTTCCCTTCTCTCGACACTTCTGCCTTGTAGGAATCGTTTCTTGCTAATTACGTCCATTTCTTTCTTGATACTTCTCGCATTGCAACTTGTGGGTCGTTGCATCTCGTCCTTGCTAGAGTTTTTACAATGGTTCTTGCAAAAAGTTTTACTTATAATCATCTAACATATGTTTAGTACCTACATTGTTTTACGCCTTCTTAAAAGCTTTACAAATTTCGGTGCCCTTTCCATGTTACAATTCTAAGATATTTTGACTCTTAATGTCTACAGGAATCCTCAACTTCGTTTTTTATTTTTGTGTAGTGTCGTGGTGTATAGCATTTTAGTATTTCATGCTGTTAGATTATCTACACTTTATCCATTCACCTTGATCTATGGTACTATTGGTGTTATTATTGTTTTTGTTTTTATTGAAACTACTTTCTTTTTCCCACCTTCCTCTCTCTTCATTGTTCTTTCCCCTGGCGATCTTATCTGCAACATAATCTTGAAATATTGTGCTGATTATTTACCAGTAATAAAATTAATCGTCAAACTTTTTGATATGGCTCACATGATGAAGTCCTAAGGTTTTGCCTGTTTTTGGGTTCATTATTGCCCATTACTTAAATGTGTATACCATATGTACTTATTAATTAGTTCATCTGAGATATTAATTAACCATTCATTGGTTACAACATTTCGTCTAAAAATAAAACATTGTTTTTTACGAGATAGTGCTGTCGAATGTCTGGAAAATCCTTACTTCTCCACTTGTGTTTGATTCCTAGTATTTCGGGATCCTTGTCCTGTTCTTTGCCTATGTTTTTCAATGCTGTCGTAATGTAGTTTTCGAAAGGTACTTGTTTCATATAGTACATTGTAAACTGGTCTTCTGCTGCTTCCAAACCTATGTTATTGGGTGCACCCTGTGGACATCGTGATAAAGCATCTGCTAATACATTCGCTGGACCTGGTATGTGTGTAATAGTGAAGTCAAATTCTTGTAGTATTAACATCTATCTGGCTAAGCTCCAATGAGTTAGTTTGGCGGATAACAGAAATTCTAATGCTTTGTGGTCAGTGTATACTTTTGTTTTTCTTCCGAATAGGAAGTATCGAAAACGCTGGAAGCCCCATACAATGGCCAATGCTTCCAGCTCCGTGACTGAATAGTTCTTCTCGCTTTTTGTGAGTACCCGACTGGCAAATGCAATTGTTCTATATAATCTTAGCCCTGCCTGTTCGTGTTCTTGGAATAAAACAACTCCTAAACCTTTTTTCGCGCTATCAGTGCCCATGAAAAAATTTTGCGTTAGATCAGGATGTGCTGAAATCGGTGCTGTTGTTAGTGCGTTTTTCACTTTTAAAAATTCTTCATTGGCTTGTTGATCCCATACCCATGGCGTGTTTTTTCCAATCAATGCACATAGGCGTGGTGTTGCGAGAGAGCCGATCCAAATAAATTTTTTGTAGAATCCGCTGAGACCTAGAAATCCTCTGAGAGTTTTGTTATTATATGGAGTACAGAATTCTTTGATTGCCGTTAGTTTTTCTGGGTCTGGCATTACCCCTTTCTCTGAAATTATGTGTCCTAGAAATTTGACCTCTCGCCTTCCAAATTTGGATTTTGTTATATTTACTGTGACCCCATGCTCTTTCATGATCTGTAAAAACTGATTTAATGTTTCGTTGTGATGTTCCCAAGTGGGTTCTGCTATAATCACATCATCAACATAACAAGTAATTTTTTGTAAAATTTCAGGACTGAGTATAGTATTAAATCCCCTAATAAACGCTGCTGATGATATGTTTAAATCAAATGGCAGTCGTTTAAAGTGGTAACATCTACCGAATACAATAAATGCTGCAAATTTTCTACATTCAGGGGCCAATTCTATTTGCCGGAAACTACTCCGTAAATCAATTGATGAAAATATCTTAGCACCGTGGAAGTTTCGTATCAATTCCTCTAATTTTTCTAGACGATCTGTCTCAGTGATTATGATTGTGTTGATCTGTCTGGAATCAAGCACTAACCTGATGCTCCAATCTCGTTTTTGTACAATATGGAGCGGGCTGTTATATGTGTAGGTAGCTGGTTCAATAATATCGTCATCTATCATTTTAGTTACCTCCTGGAATACTTTATTCCTATAGCTTAATGGGATTGTATAGGGTGGCACTCTAAATGGTTTGTGCTGTTTTACTGTACTGTACTGAAAGTGTTTAATACTGCCAGTCTTAGGTAAAAATACCTCTGTTTTATCTCGTAAAATACCCTCTAATTCTCTTTTACTGTGTTCCGAAATACCTTGAACTTCTTGCAATTTTTCGTCGATTTCTTTATGGACTTCTAACATGAGTTGAGGCAATTCCCCCTTTTGTGCATACCATTCTAATTCTTCATCCTCTTTATCTCGCGTCATTCTCAATTGTTTGTTTATAACTGGTATTTCTTCTAATTTTAGCTTTTGCTCAAAGAGAAATGTGACATTCCCGAATGTTACGCTACGTTTCCCCATATCTATTATCGCTCGTCTCTCATTTAAAAAATCTGCACCTATAATCAAATCTACAGTTAGTTTAGGTATAATCACAAGTTGGTTTCGATCTTTTGACCTTGACACGAAAGAGTTAACCTTGTTTGTCTCGTAACTTCCGCAGCATTGTTTCTAATAGGACCTCTTACTTCAATCTTACGTGTTTTCAGAACTGGCAATTCCTCATTGGCATTACACTGTGTAAGTAGGCTGTTTATGTTTTCTCTATGTAAGTAGGCTGTTTATGTTTTCTCTATGTAAGTAGGCTGTTTAGGTTTTTTATTGGTAACGCCACCTCTGTATGAAAATCACTGGCTGTGCTGTGGGCAGTATGTGTCTGCTTTGCATTGTTGTAATACTCGCCATTGTAGTGTTAGGCAGCTGGCTGTGAACAGCGCGTAGCGTTGCGCAGTTGGAGGTGAGCCGCCAGCAGTGGTGGATGTGGGGAGAGAGATGGCGGAGATTTGTAATTTGTCATGAACTGCTATATTTATATATGATGATATCAAGGTAAATACATTGTTCGTTCTCTATTAATATCTTTCATTTGCTAACTATCCCTATCAGTAGTTAGTGCCTTCAGTAGTTTGAATCTTTCATTTAGCTGGCAGTAGTGGCGCTCCTGTATTGCAGTAGCTTGAGCAGCGAAGATTTTTGTGAGGTAAGTGATTTGTGAAAGGTATAGTTTAATGTTAGTCAGGGCCATTCTTTTGTAGGGATTTTTGAAAGTCAGATTGCGTTGCGCTAACAAAATATTGTGTATCAGTTTAAGCACAGTCGTGTATAATTGTTCTAAGGGGAAGTCTCGTGTATAAATAGTTCAAAGTGGAAGTTTCATATGTCGACCCTTAGCCTAGGATACCTCACTGGAATCTTCTGATTTTTTCTTGTAGTTTGAGTATTTAGTGTAGCTTTTGTTTATTGCTAGCGCGTAATTATAGAGAAAATTTCCTTTGTAGTTGTAGTTTTTCATTGTTGTACAGTAAAACAGTTGTGGCATGCATATAGATTTGCACCAAGTATTTCGCAGCTACGCTTGCAATTAACTAGATATTATTTTCAGTGCTATGTTAATGTGTTCTCCTATTTTTTGCACTTCAAATTGTGCTTTTCTGTGTTATCGTGTGAAATATTGTGACAATTATGGCGTGTGAAAAACGTAACACTAGGCTCCAAACTAAACTGAGAAATAATAGTGACGACGAGCGTAGCTTATCAGCGCCGCAGAGTAATGAATTTACTAATGTTCAAAGTAGTAATTTGGTAACTGTGCACAGGGAAATGGAGCGGGCGTCAAACAATGGCGTGGACAGTGAAACAATTAGTGAAGAGGGAATCATTATCGATCGATCGGTCGGCAACAGCTCGCCTCAGGAAGCCGAAATGACACGACACGATCTCGCAAATACTGTAGATTCAGGTTTTGGATCCTCACCGTTTTCTCAAATAAGTCAAGACACATTTTCTGCTTGTCAAAATGTGAATGTTTCCGGTGTAAATTCACTGCCGAAAAGCACTGAGGCACATGTTTCAGACACCAATGCATTGTTATTACAATTAATACAACAAATGGGACAAACACAGCAAAAGCTTCAAAAGTTAGACACAGTGGAACAAAATCTCAAAAAGTTAGACACGGTGGAACAAAATCTTAAAAAGTTAGACACAATGGAACAACACCAGAGACAAACACAGCAACAGTTAGACACAATGGAACAACACCAGAGACAAACACAGCAACAGCTTCAAAAGTTGGACTCATTGGAACAAACTCTTGAACAAACGCGTGAAGATTTAACTACTGAGTTACATAACATTGAATCGAAATGTCAAAAAGTCTGTAATGACGTAAAAACTCAAATTTGTGAGCATTTTCAACCTATTTTTTCGCGGCATGAAAAGGCATTACAGAATCACGAAGCAGCCATAAAAGAACTGCAAATTATTGTTCATGAAAATCATGAGACCTTGCAAGCTAAATTTGACTCAGTTGCATCTACCGATTCGGTTACGCAACTTGCAAAAACTCAGGAAAACTTAAAGAACACAGTAGATTCGATTTCAACACAAATGGACAATCTGAAACTTGGTTCAGAAAAACACATTGAGGAAATGTGTTCACTATCGGAGAAAGTACCCGAACTTTCGGATCGGTTCACTAACTTATCTACGAAGGTAGATGATAATCTGAACGACACAAAACCGGTAGTCTTTAATGACACAGAAGAATGCGAACAAATTAGGAAATTCAAACAAAATCAGAATCAAATTAATACGCAACACCAAAGAGAAATCCGGGAAGTACAAGATCAGTTGACTCAGGTAATACAAGAATTACGTATTTCAGAGGCCACTCGCGCTCCAATACGGGAAGAGGGACTTAGAAATACGGAACAACCACAAAATAATAACACAGGACACTTCGGAAGTTATGAAAGAAATTGGCAAGGTGCACCGAATTTTGAAATGGAACCGCCGAAACGACGTAACAATGACCGATATGCGACTCGCCGACATGATGACTTTGACTATAAGCTGTTCATTACTACACGTAAATTCAAAACATTTAAGAATTCTGGCAACGACATTCATCCACAAGCGTGGCTCCATCAATTCTCTCATTGTTTCCCTCCCAACTGGTCATTGGAGCACAGGTTAGAATTTATGTGTGGCTACTTAGAGAATGAACCAGCTGTAAGAATGCGATCGGTAATTCACGATTGCCACCGTGAAGGAGAGTTTTACCATGCCTTCCTCTCAGCATATTGGTCTCAAGCCACACAAGACCGCGTAAAACATAACATCATAATGATGAAACATTTCGAACAATCTGAATTTTCCAGTCTTGTCAAATATTTTGAAGACATGTTGCACAAGAATCAGTACCTGTCAAACCCATACAGCCCCTCAGAACTCATCCGCATTTGCTTAATCAAACTGCCCGAACATTTGAGACATATTATTTTAGCAGGACGTTGCAAAGACGACATTGAAGCTTTTCAGGGACTGTTACAAGAATTAGAAATTGACACAGACAGTCGCGGGATGCGAAAACAGGAAAACAATCACTACAGGTCACATCCGTCACAATTCCGTGACGACAGAAACGATAACTGGACGCGACAAGGCTATTCTCACCACACAAATCGTGACCAAAATAGACACCACCCGTATGACAACCGTTGGCAGAGTAGTAATAATTACAGGGAAAGATCACCTCTCCGCAATAATGACTATCACAGAGACAATCAGAGAAACAGACAATATGGGAACCAAAACAATTATTATCAAGGGAGACAGAATAACTTTAGACGCAACGGTCCAGCACGCATTTACGACTCAGGGAGAAATTCTCCACCACGTGACAGACAAGAAAGAAACTATGTAAACTACCGACAAAACGACAGACGTGAATTTCATCAGAACTGGCGGGTTTCTAACAGAGCTGGGCCCTCTCGGAAAGGCGAATTTGTAGAAGTTAGGTCTCCTAACCCCAATAACGACGCGCGCCAACAAAGGGACAGACAATGACTCACACCGCATGCAGCAGGCAGCCGCGTGCGCCCGCTAGCTCCGAGAAAAATAACATAAGACGTTAACCTTGAGAAAATTTTTAGCACTCCTCACCGACGTATACCACATGATAATTCCGTTGAAGTTGAAAGTCTGCGTACTAGGAAGAGTAAAGGATTGCACCACACTTCACATGTAAAACCGCTTACTGAGAGATAATCTGCTTTTTAACTTTGTCTTTGCCTTAAAACTTTTCACTTTACATTACTAGTATGCTGTGTTAGACTTAAGAAACTGCTAACATACAACAACGTTTGAAGTTAAATATCCAGTGTAGAACCTAGGGAACATTTTTAAACAGAAATTACGAATGCATTGTTATAGTGAACAGACGACACAGTGTTGTATTTGTACATTCTTGCTTGTTAGTTGCACGATTATGTAACGACTATAAGGCTCACATACTTAGAACATACCAGCACTGCTAATGAAATTTTCATGCAACATTTTGGTTTGCTTGAGAGTGGATCCTGGATTTGAGGTGCTTTCTGTGAAATGCCAGATGACACAGTGGTTAGTTTATGTAACAGCTACACGATTTTATCACGACGCTGCTAATGCGTGACAATTTACAATGTTGCTTTTGCGGTGTATCTGTTTTATATCTGCACAGTTTTTTCTGAATTCTTCTATAAAGTGAGACATGTTTTAGTGGTCACTATTGTGGTATAGCTACAAGGAAACAGCCTTTTCTGTAGCACAACAATACGTTACAGCACAGTACTTTCTTCATCACGGCAATAAGCGTAATAAGTATGATATCTATACGCAAAGCATTTCACTTTGTTTATCATGAGGTAAGTACATTGACTTCTGCAGAACTTGGCTTTCGGAGGACGATAAGTACGACACTTCCACAGAATTATCTTACAGCAAGACGCACATTTAGCGCTACAGGACACGCATTTGAGAGATTTTGTACTTAAGCCATTTATTTTTCAAGATTTTTGAATTACAAAGAAAGTTTTCCGTGATATATTTCATTCTATTGCTGTAATCTGTAACACCTGAGGGTATAATTACATTAATCCTCAGGGGGGTATACGCCTACTTTGTGTACCATGTGTGAGGCAACCACAAGGAACCCTAGCTAATATGATATCTGCTTATACAACTTTACACATCGGTACCATATTTCTCTAACACAGAATTACACAGCTATCTGATCATTTAACTGAGAGATAAACATTTTTTTATTACATCAGTGACAGATGTTTACGCAATTACACAGTTGGATAACTTCACACTTATGAAATTGTATTTTGTCTGTACTTTGTGAAATGCTCATATTTTTTCGGAACAATTGTGATACTATGAGAGCTTTGAATGATGTATTTGGTATGGATTCATGATTTTTAAAGTACGTTTGAGGCAGATGACACTTTTGACATGAGCAGAGAATTTTTTTAATTATTGGAGGAAGCTACGACGATTTTGAGATTTGACTGAGGTGTTATGATGTTATTTTTACGACGACGATGTGTATTATGCTGTTGAGGTATGTTTATGATCAATAAGCTGATGCTATATGAGGAATTTGGTTATGCTATGTATTTATTATGATGAAATATTGAAGTGCCGTCGCAAGATTGACGTGTCGACGAATATATATACACTCCTGGAAATTGAAATAAGAACACCGTGAATTCATTGTCCCAGGAAGGGGAAACTTTATTGACACATTCCTGGGGTCAGATACATCACATGATCACACTGACAGAACCACAGGCACATAGACACAGGCAACAGAGCACGCACAATGTCGGCACTAGTACAGTGTATATCCACCTTTCGCAGCAATGCAGGCTGCTATTCTCCCATGGAGACGATCGTAGAGATGCTGGATGTAGTCCTGTGGAACGGCTTGCCATGCCATTTCCACCTGGCGCCTCAGTTGGACCAGCGTTCGTGCTGGACATGCAGACCGCGTCAGACGACGCTTCATCCAGTCCCAAACATGCTCAATGGGGGACAGATCTGGAGATCTTGCTGGCCAGGGTAGTTGACTTACACCTTCTAGAGCACGTTGGGTGGCACGGGATACATGCGGACGTGCATTGTCCTGTTGGAACAGCAAGTTCCCTTGCCGGTCTAGGAATGGTAGAACGATGGGTTCGATGACGGTTTGGATGTACCGTGCACTATTCAGTGTCCCCTCGACGATCACCAGTGGTGTACGGCCAGTGTAGGAGATCGCTCCCCACACCATGATGCCGGGTGTTGGCCCTGTGTGCCTCGGTCGTATGCAGTCCTGATTGTGGCGCTCACCTGCACGGCGCCAAACACGCATACGACCATCATTGGCACCAAGGCAGAAGCGACTATCATCGCTGAAGACGTCACGTCTCCATTCGTCCCTCCATTCACGCCTGTCGCGACACCACTGGAGGCGGGCTGCACGATGTTGGGGCGTGAGCGGAAGACGGCCTAACGGTGTGCGGGACCGTAGCCCAGCATCATGGAGAAGGTTGCGAATGGTCCTCGCCGATACCCCAGGAGCAACAGTGTCCCTAATTTGCTGGGAAGTGGCGGTGCGGTCCCCTACGGCACTGCGTAGGATCCTACGGTCTTGGCGTGCATCCGTGCGTCGTTGCGGTCCGGTCCCAGGTCGACGGGCACGTGCACCTTCCACCGACCACTGGCGACAACATCGATGTACTGTGGAGACCTCACGCCCCACGTGTTGAGCAATTCGGCGGTACGTCCACCCGGCCTCCCGCATGCCCACTACACGCCCTCGCTCAAAGTCCGTCAACTGCACATACGGTTCACGTCCACGCTGTCGCGGCATGCTACCAGTGTTAAAGACTGCGATGGAGCTCCGTATGCCACGGCAAACTGGCTGACACTGACGGCGGCGGTGCACAAATGCTGCGCAGCTAGCGCCATTCGACGGCCAACACTGCGGTTCCTGGTGTGTCCGCTGTGCCGTCCGTGTGATCATTGCTTGTACAGCCCTCTCGCAGTGTCCGGAGCAAGTATGGTGGGTCTGACACACCGGTGTCAATGTGTTCTTTTTTCCATTTCCAGGAGTGTACGTGTAATAAGGTAAGGAGTAATGAATAGTGATTAGGGACTCTGACTTATGGAAAAGGATGTTGGAAACCAAGAATCATACTTTAGAATTATGAAATGTGTGTACATGTGTGAATCATGTGTGAATGTATCACAATGCCACTGAAAATTTTTTTGGACACTGTTATATTCATAGGATTTTGTTTCTACAGATTTGCAACGCTAATTCTTGACCTGTGAAATATTTTTATATGAGACTCACTGTAGCGAAAACTGCTGTCATCGTAAATATTTCCGTAAGAAAGTTAAGTGACCACCTGCACGTAATGCGTCGTGGGCACGCAGCTGTGTCAGACGCCGGGAGAACAAGTCATTAGTGAGTGCCTCATCAGAAGCACAGGTAGAAAAAAAAAGAAAGGGAAGGCCATTGTCCGCGCTACTGACATTTCCTTGAAAGCATACTGTGGAGCTCGTAATTTATGATATTTACTGAAATGCCTAATAAAATGACAAGAAATATTTTTACATCTGCACACCTGATTATGACAAGCGTCTTTCTATGAGAGTTGAGAGAATTTCTACTAACTTATGAAATGCCACATGACTACTGAATGATATTTTTATGCTTTGCTTTTCGTAGTTGCTTATTTCACTTGATATCTGGTTTCCAGCTGTGTTGCAGCATTGCTTTTATAAAATGAAATGCATTTGCTAATGTGAACACTTTCTGTCAACAGATCTATTAAATAATTATTTTATGATCCACATTCTTTAAAAAAAGGAGCACTTGGAAAGGAAAGAACAATAAGAAGGAACTAGTAACAGTAACACATAATTTTCTTTTCAAGTACATGGTAATATTTTTTTACAATCAGTTGTTATGGTGCACCACTTTAATTACATAGACATTAAGATATGAATAGACATTTCTCTTGTCTGCATTGTTGTTTTTACTGTAATATTTTTTCTGCTTGAGCTATGTCATGTTTAGGTATAAGTTGCTGCTGTTTGCCAGGCATAGTGTTATTGAATTTGACTTTTGCTAATTTATGCTGCTAGCTTTGCCAATTAGCTTTTTTTTGCATTGCTGTTTGTGTTAATTTGTTATGTGCTGCTGCATTGCCTCGTCCCTTAGTTTAGTATCTGAGCTCAGTAGATTTAAGTTAGCTTAAGAGGAGACTATATAAGAAACTAACTATTATAAATTTATAAGAAATGCATTGAGAAGCTATCAGAAAATGGTCTGGCAAAATAAAAAGGATACTGTACAGTGGAGAAAAACTATTATTGACAGAGGATGTGAACAGAATACAGAAAGCAGACAGAAAAACTATTTTTGACAGAGGATGTGAACGAAATACAGAAGGCAGGCTTAGATAGGACTTTTGGGAATAATGATGAATGAAGGGAGATCTCCAAGAAGCAAAGAAAGTTTTGTTTGCAAAATACTGCAATGAAACAAACCCTGTCCTTTCCTTTTGTGTTATCCCACTATGTGTTTGGGTACCCTTGTGTATATATGTTCTTCCTGTCTTTATATGTTTACCTCATCAGACTTTTGTTGTAGAATTTTTCTCATACTCAGCTACATGAACTATGATGAGGAATACTGTTATCCTCAAATATAATTTGCGTTAATAATATGTTATTTACTTTGTAAAGATGTTAGACATTATTAATTCTGTTTTGTTTTAATGCTCATGTGTGAAGTTGACGTTTCAAAAGTGATTCTGATCTTTTATTTTTGTACTCATGTCATCATTCCTGTAACACTGATGTCTATGTTTATTTCTATTCTTTTGTAAAGCCTGTACTACAAATGTTATCTGTATTGTTATGTTTTTAATGATGTATTTTGTATCTTTGTAATTGTATTCTTATGTTATATAATTGTAATTGACGCCAGTTAATCAAATTAAGTAACTTGTAAGCATTCATTTCACTGCACACATTTCTGTTGGTCATAGTATATGCACAATATGGGAAAAGTTGGGACTGTTAGTGTTTGCACGTGTGTTAATAATTCAGCAAGGGACTGGATAACAGCATTGCTGGTTCTAAGGACATTTAAAAAAAAAAAATTTCGTGAGTGCACAAGTGGTGGTTTATGGACTTGCTATATTATCCGCAAGACTCTGCAATGGTGATTGTGCACCTGCACAGTCACAACAGATGGCTGCTGGCTATCTCTACAAGGACTACAGTGGGTCTGCATCTATGATGGCCCACCAACGCCATTATTTCTACAAGGACTACAGTGGGTCTGCATCTATGATGACCCACCAACGCCATTATTTCTACAAGGACTACAGTGGGTCTGCATCTTTGATGACCCACCAATACCATTATCTCTACAAGGACTACAGTGGGTATGCACCTCTGGTGGCCCACCAGCACCGTAATTTCTACCAGGACTCCAGTGGGTCTGCTCTGTGATGACCTACCTACCAATATTCTTCAAAACGTCGAATGACTCTGCTGTGGGTTTGCTATGTTGTGGCCCATTACCTGTCAGCATGTCAAGAGTCAGCACTGTCTTTCCATTGGACGGACAACACTACTTCTTCAAGACAGCATGGAAATCCACTACTTCTGTGTGCATTTTCTTTTACTGTTCAGACTTTGAAAAAAAAGGAAAAACACTGTCATTTTACTGTGATGAATTAGGACTGTCTTTATGGACTGTGAGAAAATTTGAGCTTTTGACCAACGTTGTATCAATAAGTGTGTGCATTTGATATCTTTGTTATTGTAATTATGAAAATTTTTTTTAAATCTGTATTGGGCACTGCCCAAACCAATTTGTAAAATTTTTTTGTGGGGAGCATGGGGGCTATGTAAGTAGGCTGTTTATGTTTTCTCTATGTAAGTAGGCTGTTTATGTTTTCTCTATGTAAGTAGGCTGTTTAGGTTTTTTTATTGGTAACGCCACCTCTGTATGAAAATCACTGGCTGTGCTGTGGGCAGTATGTGTCTGCTTTGCATTGTTGTAATACTCGCCATTGTAGTGTTAGGCAGCTGGCTGTGAACAGCGCGTAGCGTTGCGCAGTTGGAGGTGAGCCGCCAGCAGTGGTGGATGTGGGGAGAGAGATGGCGGAGATTTGTAATTTGTCATGAACTGCTATATTTATATATGATGATATCAAGGTAAATACATTGTTCGTTCTCTATTAATATCTTTCATTTGCTAACTATCCCTATCAGTAGTTAGTGCCTTCAGTAGTTTGAATCTTTCATTTAGCTGGCAGTAGTGGCGCTCCTGTATTGCAGTAGCTTGAGCAGCGAAGATTTTTGTGAGGTAAGTGATTTGTGAAAGGTATAGTTTAATGTTAGTCAGGGTCATTCTTTTGTAGGGATTTTTGAAAGTCAGATTGCGTTGCGCTAACAAAATATTGTGTATCAGTTTAAGCACAGTCGTGTATAATTGTTCTAAGGGGAAGTCTCGTGTATAAATTGTTCTAAGAGGACGTTTCAACTGCATGAATTAATTTTCGCGGTCAGTTCACTTCCGCTATCAGTTACAATATTGACTGGGATATGCTTCACCGTGGCCTTCACAATTGGTTGAATTTGAAAGGTTTGGTTCTGTTCTTCTTCTTCTTGCATCAACGAATACTCCATTGAATCATACATGAGTCTTTTTAGGAATTTCCCTTGTGAATTCGAACTTTCTGTAGGATAAGCTTGGACTCCTACTTCTCTCCCTTTCGTTTCCTCTTCTCTATTTCTTCCTTCATTTACGCTTTCTTCAACATCCTCTACTTTTTTTTTCATCCTCGTCTATCTTCTCACTCTTGGTCGCTACTTCCACATAATCGCATCTAAATGCTCTAATTATCGCTTCATACCTTCCTTCATTATATACGATGGGTTGTGTGCCCACTCGTAACTTATTTTCAACTTCTGCCGACTGCGCATTACCCTCATTGAATTCCCTTTCCCTGGCTTCCATCTCAAACAGCTCAGCAATACTCATTACTTCGTCCTTTCCTCCTACATTCGTTGTGCATGCCTCTGGTAATTCATCTTCTTCGTCAGTACTCTCCCAATTAATTTCGTCCCAACACGACATTATTATTTTCTTGTCTTCGTTTTCATCTGGCCCATGCGGATTTGTTTCTTCCTTCTTCTCTTCTCGTGATAAGATTTTTACTTCTCTGTTCAAGGTGCTGCAATTGTCCTTGGTCGGTGCGTCATTCTCTTTGGCATGGGCGGTTGGCTGTCAATTCGAACGTTTATCGGGGTTTGGTGGTCTTACCTCCACCTCTTCTATCTGTAATCTCTTTTCTTGTTCAGCTTGTTGATAGTGGTTTCTTTGTTGATAATTTGTCGGTCTGTTGGTTCTCCAGCACCCGTTCCGGTTGTCGTTATTCCCTCTGTAATAGTTGTTGCTGTTCCGGTGTGAATTATAGTTATTGCCATATTCTCTTCTAAATCCATAACCGGTTCTTTGTTGAAATCTATTGTCGTTTCTTGGTGCGAAGTTATCACATGGTTCGTAATTATTGTTTCTACGTACCGTTTCTTGTGGATTCCACTGCTTTTAGCTTTCGTTTTCTGGTGCGCATCGTCTTTTTTTTGCGTCATCTTCCGAAAATATGAACTCCAGTTCCCTTAGAATACCTTTAAATGCTTCGACGTCATTGCCTCCGCGACCTACTAATGATTGCTGGTTTTTCAATGGAAGCTTCATCGCGCATAATTTAATCAACTCTCCGTCACTGTATGGTACATCTAAGCATTGATTTTCCTTTGCCATTAATTCGAAAAATTTCACGGGACTCTCCTCTCCTGAATTTTCAAAATATGGGTTCTGTAATAATTCGCACTTCACTCTGTTCTGTGCTTCGCTGGACCAAAATCGTGAGAGAAACTTCTCTCTGAAATCTTCGTACGATCGGCATGTCGCTGCAACATTGTGCATGGTTTCTGCGACTGTTCCTGACATGTGTGCACATATAAAGTCTAATTTGTGTGCTAGCGTCCAGTGTTCTGGGAATCCTACTCGGAATTAATCAATAAAAGTTCGTGGAAGTAATGAGTTTCCTTCTCGAAAGTGTCAAAATTTTCTAACTATGAGGAATTGATCGTTGTCGTACTTCGTCATAGTTCCATATGAAATTCGCGATTCTTCGCCACTTTTGTTTCTGATCATTTCTCCCGTCGTTCTTTCCGGTTGTGGTAGATCCATTGGATATTGTCCACTGTAACTTTCGCCTACCTTTGCGTAGTATCGTTGGAGTGGTACGCAATAATTTTCTTCCATCGGTTGTGAACGTGTAGCTGAATGCATTGCACCCTACTCATCGCGACCTGGCTTTCCGTTGTCAGGTATTGTTCGGTATCTTGTCTGGCTAACCTTGCTGCTTCATTGCACTATCCTAACTGTCTTGAAACATAAATTTGTGGTTCCGCATGTGTTTGTGAAGTAGTCTGTTCATCAAGAATTTCGAAACGTGTTTGTTGCTGTGCAGGCTGTCTCATTTCACGTATGTTACTTTCCGCCTGTGATTGGAATCGGAAATGCGTAATATCTTCGTTAATTGTCTGTGTTTCCGGTGCTGTTACAGATACGGATGTGGTTGCAGACTCTGTGCTTGTTCGATCCTGTTCACTACGCTCTTCAATGGTTTGCGACAACTCTGTTCGCAATTTCTGAAATTGTCGCTTCGTTTTGTCGCTTCGTTTGCGCTTTTGTTTTGACCATGCGGTTATCCTATCTTTTCAGCGCTGCTTTTGTGATACGTTTGTGTAACACACTGTTTTCAACAACTTCACGCGCTGTACCTGCTGCTTGTCTAGTAACTTCGTTTATCTGTTTCTCTAGTTTCTTGACTTCTCCCTCGGTGTTGTTACGTAATGTTTTGATCTCGTCCTGAATGTCATTACGCAATGTTTGTACGTCCGCTTGTACCTTGTCAGTGTCTGTTCTCAATTGATTGCGACCTGTTATTAAGTTTCCTATCACTTCTCGAGATTCTTTTGCCTCGTCTTCAATATGACTTAGGTGTAACTGAATATTTTTGTTTTGTTCTTTAATCATACGCATTTGTCTCGTGGTTTCTGCATTCTGTATTTTAATTTGGTTCGCTATGTCTTTATTTTGCCTTGTCATGGTTTCCGTAATTTGATGTAATAATTCTGCCAGATTGGTGGGTCCTATTACGTTTTCTTCCGACGTCCTACGGTCTGTGTTTTCGCTCAAGTGTTGGTTCGCAACCGATTGCATTGAACTGTGCTGTGACACGTTTCTGCTAGCATTAATTGTAGTCTGTGGTGAGGGAGCTCTGATTACTTGTACTATGGGTTCTACGTATTCAAGACGCAAGTTAGAATCCTCATCGACTGTCTCTCTACTTTCCTGCTCCTCTGTCGTATGCTGACTTACGTTTTCTATGCCTTGACGTACATTATCCTCGTTATGGTGCGTTATATGTCCTATTTCTCGCGATACTCCATCGTCTGTTGTACTGTCCTCTATTCTCTGTCCATTTTCATGCTGGGTCTCTACCTCAATTCGGTCAAGGTCTCGATTTGCCGTTGCTAATCTTTCCGAATCCCCTATTTTCTGATTTAAAAGCAATTCACGCGCCCTACTTCGAGTCAACATGCGCTCATACGATCTCACGCGTTTCATAAACTTTTCGTTCACACGACTTGACACTTTTTATACCCAAGACGTACAGTCCATTCACTTACTTGTTGGGTCAGAACCAACTTGTCAACGATGTATCCTCCACCTGTGCGCTTGCATTGGAGAGAAAACTTAATTCTAACAATTTTTAAAATTCATAACTTAATTATGCTATTGTCTCTGCTAGAATGTCTCCCTATCTATCACTACAGCTACTGTTTTCAACTATTTATGCCTTTCAAACTAATTTTTTTTTTTTATTACGAAAAATTTTTTTAACAGGATATTTTTCTGACCTAGTTAGGCATGTGGTCGACCTTCAATCATGGTATTTTACCATCCTGGCAGGGTCGCCATTTTCTAACATTCTGCATGGTGTCTGTTTGTTCTATATAGTGTCTCCCTACCACTTTCGCGCAACGACACTCTGAGCATGTCTTTTAGGGAATTGACTAGTTTGAACCTGGGACCTGATGCTGGTAAGGAGACGCCAGACCACACATGACATGTAGAGTTCAGAAGAGTTCAGTGAGACTAGCGATGATATAAACAAATACTTAATGATTTCAGCGTCAGCTCCACTGTACTCCCTGTAAAAGAATCTTAATACTAGCTAAATTTAGTGGAAGCGGTTCAAGGCTTTCCTATTTTAGATAGCTGGCAAAATAGCATCGAAAAAGCAGTTAAGTTTACCATTGGAAATTTTATTCTACTCATGAAACATTGTTTATAATTTGCACTGTTGATAAAAGGAAATGTTTTAATACAGGATGATAAAAACCAACTGCGTTCAACAAAAATGTGAACGAATATTCCCTGAGTGGGTTTCCAAGTTCTACAATGGATTGAAGGATGACCTGTGCCATATCACATCTATTATCTAGGTTTAAATTAAGTTTCACAAGAGAGATAACTATCTAAATGTTCTACAGTGACCCTCAATTATCTTTAATTACTTATCTTCTTTGTCGTAAATTACAGTGGATAATGTAGCTTCTCAATAACTATATAACAGAAAAATCATCGCGTTTCAGATTTTTACTTCAAGTGGCAAATGTGAACACCATGAGCTTTAATTGACGATCGACACTAGTATTACGCAAAAAGGGGGTGTAACAGATGAGACTTCTGCAGTTCTAAGTGAAGCTTTATGCGCTGTTATGCGGCATCGCGTGCGTTCATTACCTTGTCAGTGTTCGTCAGGTGGCGGCGGACAGCACAGCTCCACTCACCTCGCCGTCTCGGAAGCAACAACTCTCCTAACTTCTCCTTACTACAATTTACCGAAGTTGGTTTAGAAAAGCTATGTGGCTGTGTTTTCATCTGACAAATCAGGGTCTCAATGTTAACCTTAAGCTCTGCCTACAAAAATTCTGTCTATCCAATGAGAAATGTTATACTTTTCGTGGTGAGGCAATGTTTTTAAAGTTTGCAACGTAACAGAGACGCGAAAAAGTCTCACGCTATAATTTGCGGCTGGAGTAGCCCTTTTTGTGTTATCGTAAGATCTATACTGTTCTTCTGGAGTGCCCTAGCTTTTAATATGGGCTGGGGGGTGGTCCTAGCGGTTAGCTGGCGACGTGGGTGTCCGTCCCTTATCGTAGGGCCTTTCAGCTTAACACGGTTCTGCTCTCAGCTTCTGTTCTCGTTCCTCCCCTCAGAACTGCGTCTGTCTCACGGTGGGAAGGTATGACATGCATTTAGGCATTCTTGTGTTAGTCTGTGGTATTCCATTTGCTCACTCGTTATTCGTATTACTTTGGTTAATTTAATGTCACGATTTATTCGGTGCTATGTGACATACTACTGGATTTGCTTATCATGTCAGGGTTTTCATGGAAGGTGTTGGATTTGCCTGACACCTTGCAATGGGAGAAAGAAGAATAAGAAGTCGTTATGAGGTAACTATTAGGAAAGAGAATTGAAATATTGAAGATAAGCAAGAAGCTTGTTATTTCGTGGCAGAAGGGTAGAACAGTGGGAGCTTAAGTTCACCCAGAAAGGATTTCTATATTGAAGAGTACAATGATGGAAGATAGGAATGTAAAAGTTTGCTATCGAAAAAATAGGAGGGAGGGACAAGTACGAAGTTAGAAACAATACTACAGATCAATAGAGACGGTTTTTGAAGGTAAATAACAAAAAAAAATAAAAAAAATACTGCGTTTTGATGTTCTGTTACAGCTACGGACAAAAAGAAGAGATTTCAGAGAAAAAGACGCTGGAGTCGGAGTCAAGGTGCGAAGTTTTCAAAATAACATAATATACCTGTAGTTAGAAAAAAAGAGTTACTAACATACTAACCGTCATCACCATCAATCTCACTCTTACTATCCGTCGTGATGAAGATGAGGAAACCATGACCTTTATCTTATAGTAGAAGTAAGTTAAATAAAAAAAGGGGAAGCTAATTTTTGATAGAGTTAATGATAATTTTTGTAAAGTCATATAGAACATTCGTTTAATGTTTGTAAAGTTGATAGTGTAAAGTTGATGGCGTAATCTAAGGATGCAAGGAAAGTAAGGTTGTCCAATGTTGTAGATGAAATCTGCAGCCAAGGCGCATCATCACTGCGGCCAGATCGACGACGAGACTGAGGAGTGCGGCTAGGCGTGAGAGGAAGGAACACCGAGTGGGAGTGCCCGGTACGTCAGCTTACGATATAACCAAAGAACAGGCCTTGGTGGAAACGACGTTCCTAGAGCATAACTCCTCTGTGGAAAACTTTTGAGAGATGCAACGCAGCCTGAATGCAAGCAACTTGTACTCTGAAGTGAGCTTTATTCCTGTGAAAACCACCCAAAACCTTACCAACAATGGTTTTTGCGAAAGCGTTCGTCACTTGGCACTTCTATCGCAAACTATTCAAAGCTGTATATGAAGGAATGAAGAATGTTCACCAAACCGGAACGGAGGTGCACATATTACGGCGAGGACGAGGGGAAGCTTAGATTCACCACAGAAAGAAGAAGAAACGCGTTTCTGTAACTCAATGTGCGTAAGAGCGGAAACTGTCATCAGACCATACGAAATTCAACATCTGCGTGACAATCCCTGACAACACATAGTACGGAGCAGGTAAACGATGGGAGGTTGTTCAACTTATCTAAATTAACAACCAATTACAATGAAGAATAGACAACAACTGTGAAGAAGATGCCATAAGATCAGAGAAAAGGTAACGATGTTAAATAGGTCTTTAATCCTAACTCCCGGTCCCGAGAAGAACGAAGACACAAGTAAGAAGACAGCAAGAAGCACCAAGAACAGAAGACACAACGCAGAAGATTCGAAAGAAAGAAGAGCCTGGACGAGAAGAGATCAAGAAACCTTTTCAAATACTTTTCTATAAAAGACCATTATTACATTTAAATGCCAACGACAATCTAATTTTACTGTTCTAACAGTATAAATATTCGATGTTCTTTATGGCAGCGTGCAACGTTTTTAGATGGCATACCAGACAGGTGGAAGAGAACAACTCCAACAGCAACAACAGCTTTCATATTATTGTGCTTAAGATTAATGTAAAGAAACTTCCAATTAAACTTCCATAATATTGTGCTTAGGATTAATGTTCTTTCAGAGAGTTAATATTTAACGTTGTTGTGTACAAAATTACTTCCCTTTTTGATGTTGGCAAGATGCGTTATCCATTGCGCTGTTTTTATGTGGGCGAGTTGAAAACTATGTGAAAAGCTGTAATTTGGTGAGAAACAGTGCGACATTAAACTTGTCATTTCACTTTACACGGTTGTCCCCAATTCTGGAATAAGCAAAAACAACCCACAAAAATGTAGTGAATGCATGGGTTGACAAGACTAAAAATATTTTAGATGTATGAAGAGCAAATCCTATGTAATTTTTATCTGGGACTATATAAGTTTCAGGCATTTCCAGTTCAGTTTAGTACACAACAGTGTGACCAAAAAATGTAAAGTCCTCTAGACGTCGAAGGCTATTTGTTCGAAAATTACGACAGACGGAGCATTCTCTCTCGGTGACAAAAGGAATTAAAGAAATCTCACACATGATGAATAGAGGCAGAAGAGGAGTAGATGAAGAAGATAAAGCAATAAATTCTTAAGAACTTCAAAACCTTCACAAGGATCTACCAAAATACATTCAAATGTATGTTGAAATATTACGTATGATCAACACACATAGCCAGTACTACTCCCTAAATGGAACGATAAAAAAACTAATCGGTAGGAAGTAAGGGAATGTTATTAGACCTGCATCAGTTATGTTGCATAGTGCTGTTGAAGGTACCGACATTCTGATTAATTGACTGAACAACTGTCCTCTGCAGTGCATATATTATAATGACCCCAGTAATATAATACGAAGGGTATGGTTATTCGTAGCATCAAATGCTACATGTAGTACAGCTGACGTGAATGAAACTACTTCTGAACCAATAGTTTTGGAGGTTTGAGAAATTCTTACTATTGAATAATAACGGAGAGGATAGTGCAAGAACTCCACAAAGCAGCACACAAAATTTCTTGCCTAGCTGTGTGATAATACGAGATTTGGATGATTTGTGGTTGGCAGATCTCTTCGATATATAACAAAATTCCTTACCAAATAAAGATTTGAGATATATTTTAATGGTTATTCATATGTATTCCAAATTTGCCTGGACCCTAACTGTGAAGGAAGAGGCTAGTTAGGAAGTTGCATAGGTGT
Source organism: Schistocerca serialis cubense (assembly GCF_023864345.2). NCBI lineage: Eukaryota > Metazoa > Arthropoda > Insecta > Orthoptera > Acrididae > Schistocerca > Schistocerca serialis. The sequence goes on along the minus strand of NC_064642.1, from coordinate 108,777,861 downwards.
TTAAATTATTGCTGGAGATGGGAATGAATTGTTCCTCAGATAGAGCATGTAAGCCAATTTTACAATAGGTATTTACAGACAGTGGTAGAGCCGTACTGAATACACTACCACTTAACATTTTCCCAGTGGGGTACTAGTACTTTGGAATTCTGATCACAATGTTTAAGTGTCACATGTGGATACACTTCAATATTCGAGGACCATGCTAATGGCTAGGAATTCTCCCATGAATAACTGAGCTGTGTAACAAAACTAAAGATCTTACAATCGAAATGAGTTAAATTAATGCACATGATAAACAAAAATGTGGTATACAGTCATACAAAAAAGGTCGATCTATTCAAGTACAAATTCATTGCTGGTGCCTAAATAAAAGACTGCATGTTAGAACTGGCCCATGTGCCAAAGCATAACAAAAAACCAAAGCATTTACATCTTGAGCAGAAGTTTACAGAAAAGCTCAGAACCGGACATGTCTTTCATGGAGCATATCATAAGATGTCAAGAGAACAAGGATTTAGTTAAATGGCTTGACTTTCCTGTCACTGCACAACAGTTGGGTGAAAGTTTGTCATTTAGTACATAAGGTGATGCACAGACCACAAAGAATGCAGTAGCATAGCATGGATACTACAAAGCACATCAGAGGTGTTGGTGGTATTCTCGGCAAGGTGACTGTAGAATTTCACATCCCTAGATGCAATTACTGTAGACCCGCAACAAAGCTGAGAAAGTGTCTATCTCTTGGTGACAAGGAACGTAAAACTCCAGGTGACACCTGCAAATAACATGATTTAGCATACGCTACAAACAAAGGATTGGCAGAACATCATGTTTCATTTTGAATTTTAGCTGTTACAGCCAAGCAGTTATGTAAAGAAGAGATGTAGGTATAGGGCAACATATTAAAGCAATCACAATTCATAATCCAATTCATGCCAAACGTAAATTGGATTCTGAGGTTCATCATTGGCAACACTAAAGAATCAGAAGAGAAAACTTGACAACTTTATCAAAAATTGTTTCCTATCAGGGTGTCAGCAGCTAAAAGTGCCTCAAAACAGAAAGAAGAAGCCAGTTTAATTGCCTAAGGTTCTGCAAATACCTAATATATCTGATAGTGTTACCCAATTACTTATTTCTGTGCTTGCTGGACTATCAGCTATTCATTGTTTATCAGAAGGCCATAACCTAAAGCCATAACCTGAACAGGGAAGAATGCACATAGTACAATGGAACACCTGTAGGAGGTGGAAAGGCATATTAGGCTCATAGAAAATGTCACTATCGGGATACTATCATATTCAAAACCATTCAAGACTGGGATTGAGCTGTTCATAAAAAAACTTCCTAGCCATATTACCCACAGTCCGCATACAAATACATATGCACCTAAATCCATTAAAACATTGAACAGCCCAAGATTTTGTAGAGTGTGAATGTCAAACATGATGCCAAAGACCGTTTGGAAATTCGAAGAATGTTGGACTGTGTGTTTAGATGTTGCAGGAGGAACTCTATCCCTCTGTATTGAACATTTTAAAAATTGAACTGAATAACATCTACTACTTTTTCTCATACAGCAGTTTACACAAACCTGTAAGTTTAAGCCACCACTTCACCAAAAAACTTGTGTTCTATAGTGTTTGACGCTACTGGGACACAGATTCATATCCCTGTTGACATTTCTGCTTAATGTTCCTCATAACTACAGCATTAAAACTAGCAGCATGCACATTAGTTGTCATTTGATGTTTAGATGTGATGTTCCATATTTTATGCAAATTACTTTATGTCAACAGATCCCAGCAATATGGAACGAGATAAGGCACAGGTCGGTGGGTAAAACATCAACAGCATTCTTAATAAGACTCAGACAAACAAAAAGCCACATCCAGGAAGTCCAAAAATTGGGGAAATACCCTCTAGCACATACGCTACTGGCATTTCTAGCACAGCTAGAAAACAGCCTGTAAATGGTTTAAGTTATTTGCAAATATTGACATGTTTAAAATTAAGATAAGAGTGATGAAACAGGGAGAGGCCTTAATGAAGGAGAGAGTTCTTCAGGTCAATTACTGTGTTTCTCAAAAAATCATGTTTTGTTGTAGGGTACTGATTAAATTTATGAGCCAAAATAACCAGTGGATATACTACCAGTTGATATTATTCATATAGAGCGTGATTTCGCAACCAGTTCATATCTCATCGACAGCTTAATACTGTCTGCGGATTTTTCCCTACAGTGAGGGATGGAAACATTAATGATCCATATCTGTGTGTGAATATTTATGCATTATATTTTAATACACACCATATGTTGTGGTTTTATAGTATTATCATGGGTTAACCAGATCACTCGTGTAGATACTGTTGGCTCCCATCACTTCACTCAAATTATAGACTCTTGAATGCGTATATAGTATTCATAATTCACTTAAGAGTATTATGAGACTTAAGCAAGCATAAGATATTTATGAAATGTTATTGTTGGTAGGAGACTTGGATAATATTATAGAAATATGTTGTAGGGATGAAATGATCACCAACATTTCCCAACTGCAACCCACAGCAAAAATCTCTTGTATAGATACTAGGATTTGGATACGATGCCTTTCCGTATTATTAGTTCACCTAGATGAAGGAAAGAGAGCCTGATGAGGCACTCAGCCATGTACTCTACCTCAACATTTACCACTCTGTCTCTGAACCATTAAAAGGAGTGGTTCAGCTTTATCTCTCTTTCAGATGAAATTGCTGCTGAAGAAGCCTTCTTTAAGGTGGATAATGTAGTTTTGGATTGATTTTGCTTTGTGTTGTTGTTTTTGGCTTTCGAGAGAATTGTAGTATCCTTCTCGAAAAAATGACAATATGCTGAAAAATAATACCTCCTAAATTCAACGTTTATAGTCTTAAAGATTTTTAAATAAAAAGATGCTTTATTAACATTCTGCATATTTATTCTTCATGTTCACATATTTATTTCGTAATATAATCACCCTAGTGATGAACACTGGCGATGAACGCATATCTTCCATTGAGAGAGTATTTTATTGATGTCATTGCAGACTTTCTAACTTTGTTATTGGAACCACAACCTGTTGTCTGCTTGCACCATTTCATCACTGTCAAAGCGAAGACTTCGAAGGTGTTCCTTAAGTACAGGAAACAGATGAAAACTATGTGGGACCAAGTCGTGAGTTATGGTGGATGATCGATGACAGTGAGCTGAAAGCATCATGTTTTCGCAAATGTGTGGTCTGGCATAGCCATACTGAAGGGAAGGGTGTTCCATGTGTGGACAAATCCTTCGTACTCGAAACACAATGACAGCAGTGGTGGAAGGCTGCAAATATCTAGACGTGAAGAATAAAGATGTGGAATGTAGATAGCTTTTGCTTTACTTAAAAAAACCTTAAGAATTTTTTCAAATTAAAAATTCATTGGCATTACTTTTTATCATGTCCTTGTATGACACTATACACCAAACATCTAATTCCTGTGACCATTATGACTTTAGTGGCGTCACATACCCCATCAAGCTAGAGGACATATCTAAACTTTAAACGAAGAGGAAGATGAAAGCTAGTGAGAAGAAGAAGAGGAGGAGGAGGAGGAGGAGGAGTACAATGTGCAGAACACGAACAACGTAAAGCTACAGTCATCTGACTCTTCTACTTTTCTGAACTAGTCAGTCAGCATCTCAGACACATAGATCCATATTAATTCTCCGAGTTTCAGAATGTACATTACGTGTGGATAAGAAACATGCCAATTCCCCCCCCCCCCCTCCAGCTGGAAAAAATTACGTAAATGACATTTTTGTCACAGACGTCTCTACTCATTTACTGCAAGCTACTATATTTCTCTAACTAGAATCCTGTATGTGTGAAAATACCAAGACAAACAAGTTCTTAAAATTTAACATTCGCCAACTGGTAGGTGTTCTGCACCTTCGTAGCTTTCACAAATTTCAAATGCCCCCTAGCTCATGTGATGGTCTGAGCAGGGGACACCACCGCCTCACACAGTATCTTCACAGAATGACATGTACCATACGTGGAAACTTACCAAGTTTTATGCTCATTTGACGCAATTATTAACTATTTCAATTCATATGTCGATGAAAATCCTACCAAATGTGTTCCCTCTGAGCTCCAACAACTTGCCAGGCATGTGTATGTTATTTATCAAACCAACACCTCCATGACCAAAATTCAAGAGAATGCACACTTGTATGAGAATACAGTTGATGGTCATATTTGTGGGCTGCCATTGGATAGAAAATCTGAAACTCCACATAGAGTCCAATGTCATCTAATGGGAAGTTTCACAGCACAGCATATGGTGGGTGCAATTTCGAGAACCTACTGCCGTGACACATACACATTTTTTTCGACAATCTGAGCAGGTATGATACTCGCTTTATCATTGAACAGCAGAGTGATGAGGCTTGAGAAATTGTAAGGGCAGCATCGTGACTGTGATTATCGAAACATATATTTCTTTCTCAAAAAGGATTTGATTGAAAAAAGACTCTTCCTTCTGGATTCGCTTCGATTTATGCATGCATCACTTCAGAAAATTGCTGAAACAATGTGTGAGGAGGACAAAGACATCCCAGAAATGCAAAGTTTCATTGTGTGACGAAGAATGGGGTATTCTCATATGAATACCTGGATTCGATGGAAAGAATCGACCAAACCATGTGGCCCAGTACAGCAGTGGCGAGTAATGCCATAATGGATGTGGAGTGTGGGCATGTGGTGAAAGTTGTGCAGGAATTCAAAATCCCCGACGTAGGGGCATACGCAAATGGACACAGCCTTTTGCATGGGTATTATTTTAGAAATTTTGGAGTGTGAGTATGGATATACACATGCTCAATCCTGTCTTCTTAGAAGGCAAGAACTTTCGTAGAACGTGATGTTAAAAAGGATACATGTCAGCATCATTTTCGTCTCGAGCAAAAATGGGAAGATGAGTATTGGCAGATCAGGAGTTCAGGAAGGCTGTGAGGGGCACACGTGTATTCAGGGGATTCTTTGATGACACTGATCGTTATTTAATCTGCAGTGAAATTGGGATTGTTAGGCCGAAAGTGCAGGAGATCGGGTCCATATGTAGGAGGATAAGAGTGGAGAAACTTCAGGATAAGGAAATCAGGCACAAGTACATAACAGCGATCTCAGAAAGGTACCAGTTAGTTGAATGTAGTCAGTTACAGTCATTGGAAAAGGAATGGACAAGGTACAGGGACACAGTACTAGAAGTGGCTAAAGAATGTCTTGGAGCAGTGGTGTGTAAAAGTAGGATGAAGCAAACAGCTTGGTGGAATGATACAGTCAAGGCAGCCTGTAAAAGGAAAAAGAAGGCGTATCAAAAATGGCTACATACCAGAACCCAGGTAGACAGAGAAAGTTATGTTGAAGAAAGAAACAAAGCCAAACATATAATTGCAGCATCCAAGAAGAAATCATGGGAAGACTTTGGAAACAGGTTGGAGACTATGGGTCAAGCTGCTGGAAAACCATTCTGGAGTGTAATTAGCAGTCTTCGAAAGGGAGGTAAGAAGGAAGTGACAAGTAATTTGGACAGGTCAGGAAAACAGCTGGTTGATCCTGTGGATGCCTTGGGCAGATGGAGGGAATATTTTGAAGAGTTGCTCAATGTAGGTGAAAATGCGATCAGTAATGTTTCAGATTTCGAGGTAGAATGGGATAGGAATGATGATGGAAGTAGGATCACATTTGAGGAAGTGGAAAAAATGGTCAATAGATTGCAGTGCAATAAAGCGGCTGAGGTGGATGAAATTAAGTCGGAACTCATCAAATACAGTGGAATGTCAGGTCTTAAATGGCTACACAGTATAATTGAAATGGCCTGGGAGTTGGGACAGGTTCTATCAGACTGGACAAAAGCAGTAATCAGACCAATCTTTAAACATGGAAACAGAAAAGATTGTAACAACTACAGAGGTATCTCTTTAATCAGCGTTGTGGGTAAAATCTTCTGAGATATTGTTGAAAGGAAAGTGCGAGTATCAGTTGAGGACCAATTGGATGAAAATCAGTGTGGGTTTAGGCCTCTTAGAGGTTGTCAGGACCAGATCTGTTGCTTACGGCAAATAATGGAGAAGTGTTATGAGTGGAACAGGGAATTGTATCTATGCTTTATAGATCTAGAAAAGGCATATGACCGGGATCCTAGGAGGAAGTTATTGTCTGTTCTACAAGATTATGGAATAGGAGGCAAACTTTTGCAAGCAATTAAAGGTCTTTACATGGATAGTCAGGCAGCAGTTAGAGTTGACGGTAAATTGAATTCATGGTTCAGAGTAGTTTCAGGGGTAACACAAGGCTGCAACCTGTCTCCACTGTTGTTTATATTATTTATGGATCATATGTTGAAAACAATATACTGGTTGGGTGAGATTAAGATATGTGAACAGAAAATAAGCAGTCTTGCATATGCGGATGACTTAGTTGTGATGGCAGATTCTATTGAAAGTTCGCAAAGTAATATTTCAGAGCTAGATCAGAAATGTAAGGACTATGGTATGAAGATTAGCATCTCCAAAACGAAAGTAATGTCAGTGGGAAAGAAATATAAACGGATTGAGTGCCAAATAGGAGGAACAAAGTTAGAACAGGTGGACGGTTTCAAGTACTTAGGATGCATATTCTCACAGGATGGCAACATAGTGAAAGAACTGGAAGCGAGGTGTAGCAAAGCTAATGCAGTGAGCGCTCAGCTACGATCTAGTCTCTTCTGCAGGAAGGAAGTCAGTACCAAGACTAAGATATCTGTGCACCGTTCAATCTTTCGACCAACTTTGTTGTATGGGAGCGAAAGCTGGGTGGATTCAGGTTACCTTATCAACAAGGTTGAGGTTACGGATATGAAAGTAGCTAGGATGATTGCAGGTACTAGTAGATGGGAACAATGGCAGGAGGGTGTCCACAATGAGGAAATCAAAGAAAAACTGGGAATGAACTCTATAGATGTAGCAGTCAGGGCGAACAGGCTTAGATGGTGGGGTCATGTTACACGCATGGGAGAAGCAAGGTTACCCAAGAGACTCATGGATTCAGCAGTAGAGGGTAGGAGGAGTCGGGGGAGACCGAGGAGAAGGTACCTGGATTCGGTTAAGAACGATTTTGAAGTATTAGGTTTAACATCAGAAGAGGCACCAATGTTAGCACTGAATAGGGGATCATGGAGGAACTGTATAAGGGGGGCTATGCTCCAGACTGAACGCTGAAAGGCATAATCAGTATTAAATGATGATGATGATGATGACGAGTATTGACAGCATATACAAAAAGTGGGACACCAAATCATTTATAATGAGACAAAGAGCTTCTGTGTTGAGCAGAAAATAGAAACTTGGCTTTTGAGCTTTTATGATAGAATACTTCCCTGACAGTTGTAAGAGTACATCTCTTCTAGCAAACTTGCGCCTATATGATCTGCGTATCTGACAAGAAGACATAGTTACCAGTTAGTGGAGATTTCAGTGTAGATTTCTGAAAGGATAAGCAAAGGAAAAATGAACTAGAGTCATTATTTGGATGTTTCAGTCTTAATTTCAGTATTCAGTTTTCCAACTCACGAGCAGCAAGATATTGTGACACTGATTGATAACCTTTATAGACAGTGCTGAGGATGAAACAGTTAATGTGCACTCAGATGTTAATGCATTATCTGACCATGATGCTTGATGAAAATAGACAATATGACACCTCACACAGTTAAGGAAAGTTCACTCAAATCAGTGAAACTTGTTAATGAGAACAGGATGGAACATTTAAGAGTAAGCTAAAAGAAGTGGTAATGGATGTGTATACAAAAGATGTTACTGTGAAATTCAGTTCATTTAATAGTAAATCTGAGCCAATATTTGAAAGTTGCATTCCTAAAATATTACTCATAAGAGGCAGTCGCATATTAAAAAAGAGAAACATTAATTTAGTTCTGTACAACATACAGAATCACATCAACAACTGATGTAACACACCATCAGGAATTAGCAAATGGGGTGGAATGCTTGAAACTGATGAACACTTCAAATGGAAGAAAGATTCCAAGAAATTATCAATCACTTAACTCCAGCTACTTTTGCTCTTCACATAGCTGCTAACCTTGGATACAAACGAATCACCCTCCTTAGATATTTTGAGTCTTCTCACACAATAATGCCTTAGCAAAAGGTTTTCTGTGGTAACTCATCCCATAAAATAACCCGGATCGCTCATTCATAGCAGAATGGATATAATTGTGCAGCAAGAAAATGTGCCCAATAAAATCAGAAAAATCTTCTTTCTCCTGGACGACTCCTTCTATTTCATTAGTGAAATTCTATTTAAACACTGGCGGTCACTAAAAGTAAAAGATATCTAGTTGCATGAGTTGGACTAAACGACTCATTTTTTCGTACATATCAACATTAATGCCTTAAACTCACTCGTTCAGCATCATTTCTGTCGCTTTGAGAAATCAGCTTACATATGTTAAACAGGCACACCCTGTGACAACCTCTGCCGACTGGAGGGAATTGTCAAATTGTACGGAACCGCGCGACTGCTACAGTCGCAGGTTCGAATCCTGCCTAGGGCATGGATGTGTGTGATGTCCTTAGATTAGTTAGGTTTAATTAGTTCTAAGTTCTAGGGGACTGATGACCACAGATGTTAAGTCCCATAGTGCTCAGAGCCATCATATTGTATAACTTTCAAAATGTGACTAGGTTCTGATGTGGATTATTTCGTGAAGGCAGAACTGGCTTGTCCTACAGGTTGCATCACACACACACACACACACACATACACACACACACACACACACACACACACACACACACACACACACACACACACATAGAAACTTGTCCCCTTGCTGTTGCAAGTAGTTCCATGCAATCATTCCATCTCTAAGGTGAAACGAGATACATAATGCAATACAGAAACATATGTCAGCGTCTCAGTTAGGACATGAAACTTAGTACAACCACCCACACTATCTCCTTCAATGAGTCATGCTGGCTGAAAGAGTATGTAGATGTCAACACTGAAATGAAGGATCTCGCAATGTGCGATTTATATAAAGATTTTTATTAAAGTAATGAACAATTCAGTATTTGGCAAAACAATTGAGAATTTGGGAAACGATTGTAATATTTACTAATCGTACCTCTGAGATATGAGGTTTGACGCAAAGGATTACAGTGCCAGGACAAATTTCTAACAAGCCCCTGTCTTCAGTCAAGGATTAGTCTCTCTGGAGACTGCTAAAGTTTAAGTAGAATTCACAAAAACTGTTTATGTTGCTGTATGTAAATTGTACCATACCCAAATATACTTGTACCAACATTACTTTGAGTTTGTGTGATCTTATTTCATGGATATAGACAATCTCATTTACTGGGTGAAAGGCTGTATGTGGAGTAATAAGGTGCAACTCCAACAAATTAAATATGTACAGGTATGTTGCCTATAACTCTTATGGTATAGCTTCTGAGAATAAATAGGTTATCAGCATCACGAAAAACCAGGTGAATGGTTTGCAGATTGTTGAGTCTGTGGATCTCAGATCAAAAGTGTACACATACTCTTCACACACATAGGCCACTCAAATGTTAGCAGAGGATGCGTTTCGTGCAGTTTCAGCGGCTGCAGTGACATACGTTGTGCGAAATAATCATTTGATCTTGAGACCACGTGGTACGTACTGTACCGGAACTGATAGGTGGTGTGTTGCATCAAGATGACAACCAGTTCGTCTATGAAGACAGAATCGAAGCCCTTCCATTACCACACTATTCACTTTTGTGTTGATGAGTGGATTGGTACTGGTTTGTAAATAGCATGCTGGTGTTTGAGTGTATGTGGAAGACTAGTGTGGACTGTATGTCGTGGTGTGAGTAAGTGTGTGTGCATATTCGTGACTAAGTTGACTGGCTGAACGCTATATATGTACTGTGTAAATGTCCGAGTTTTTTTGTGTGTTTGTGTGGGGTGGGGGGTTTGGTTGTTTCCAACTGCTGCTACTGCTAATCGTAGAATTCAGTATTATTACTGTCTCATTTCCCAACTAAATAACAAAAACTTCTATATATTGAGATTGTGGTATAATAATATCCCTGATACTGTATCAGAAAAAATGATTATGTAAAAAATTAGCCTGAATAAAGAATATTCGTTATGTGAAACACCCTTAAGAAAAAATGTTTAAAGTGTTGTAAGGACTTCTGTGGGATACATAGTATATACAATTTTGCTTTACTAGGAGTATCATAAAATGTAGTATCAATGTGTACATATGTATGTATGACGTAAGTATAAGAACTATGTATGTACAAGGACTTTTAGTGTCAGAAATGTATTTCTGCATTTATGTGTGTGTGTAAGTCTTCTTTTCATCATTAAAGAAAGAAAATGGTAACAATAGTATTATTTAATCAGGAAACGTTTGTTGGAAAAAATAAGTATTGTACGTAAAAACTAAACTAAACAAAAATCCTCCCGAACAGGCCATGAAGGCCCAACGGTACCGACCGGCCACCGTGTCATCCTCAGCCCATAGGCGTCACTATACGCAGATATGGAGGGGCATGTGATCAGCACACCACTCTCCCAGCCATATGTCAGTTTCTGAGACTGGAGCCGCTACTTCTCAATCAAGTAGGTCCTCAGTTTGCCTCATAATGGCTGAGTGCAACCCGCTTGCCAACAGTGCTCGGCGGACCGGATGGTCACCCATCCAATTGCTGCTAGCCCAGCCCGACAGCGCTTAACTTCGGTTATCTGACGGGAACCAGTGTTACCACTGCGGCAAGGCCGTTGGTATTGTACGTAAACTAGAAATGAATTTCTTATAATATTTATCCCTCTTACTAATTACAGGTAGATGTGCACCTTGACTGTCTCTAACTGAGTAGTCACCAGAGATGGTTACTACATGGAGGACCAGGGTTTGATTTCTGGTGCTGTCAAGGATTCCTCCTTAGCGGAAGGCCTGGAACGGCGTGCAATCAGCCCTGTGATGCTAACTGAAGAACTACTTGAATAAGAAGTAACAGCTGTGTGGTCTAGACATTCGGTAAAACAGCCGGGCAAGTGGTGTACTGACACTACATCGACATGATGCTGAATGATAAAGGGTGACATGGCTGGCTGACGACATCCCGTGCCATTCAGAGCCTGGCAGAGGACCTTGTAAACCAACACCTTGATCCAAGCCTACCTTTGATGTTGACATTCTCACTACATTGAAGAGACCAAGCACCTCATTTTACTGAGAAAAGTGGATGGAGGAGGAGGGGGTTTGTTGCCATTTTAACTTCCTTCTGACCTAGTGAGAGAATGGGATAGGGCTTTGGTGTAAGGGTGACTTCAGTATAGATCATTATCTGTCATATAACCGACACAGTGGATGGGGAGCTTCATTTTAATGTCTCCTAGTTGCCCAAGAGATGTGGAAGGGCAAGTGAGAGATATACGGTTACAATCTAAACGGGTTTCTCGTCACCATTTCATTCACAACCTCTCGTTTATCGTCCGATACTTTTCTCGTTACTCTCCCCTTTTCTGGTCCTCATCTCCTTTCCCTGGAATGGCTTCCAGATTCCCTTGAAAAGGATTCAATCACGCTACATGCACAATTGTCGTTCGCACCGACAACTGAATCTTGACATTTACTGGCGATCTAGTGTCTACCACTTGATATGGAACCTAAACATTTGCAGGAACGTCTTTGTCTTTGCCTTTGATGTATACCAAGTTGACAGCGTCACCCAATGGCCGACCTTACACTCTGGCATTCTTGTGGTACAGGCCACTGTTTCTTTCTGATTCTCCAGTGCTCCTGTGTTTGTCCTTCGTACTCTATTTCTAATTTCCCTCATCACTCTACAAATTCCTTGAAAGACTCTCCAGTCTTTCCTTGGCTCGTTTTCAATATGGCACATGGAGATTTCATTTTATGACCACATACTACATCATATGACAATAATTCAGTATTTGTTGTATGCTGTTAACATCCCAGTTGGTGTGATATGAGTCGACGTAGTACCCAAGCATCTTCCCAATCGTCCTGTGCACTATTTCAAGTCTTCCGTTGGCATGTGGATGGAGAGGACTCATTCTTAACTTAAACAGTTCCTTGAATAGATCTGTCATGACTTTCGTTCTTTGGTATGTTACTGTTGTTTCAGGAGCTCAAAACTTCAATATGCATTATTCACAAGTGCTTGTGCCACTGTATCTACCTACTGGTTTGACACCATGACGATTTCTACGTATCTCGAAAAAAGATCTATGATTGAGACTGCATACTTAGTCACTGCAGGTGTATTACCGCATGGACCTAAAACATCAATCCCCAGAAATTCGAGCGGTGCCAATGCTTTAGGTAACCTTTACAATGGTAGTCTTGTTTGACACAATTCCGCACATACTGGTTTTCGCCTGTCCACCTATTCTTCCACCAGTACCTCTCTGCTCCTCATCTGTTGATAGATCTGCAACCCCACGACCCACTAATACATTACCTTGAGATTCTGGTAGCGTTCTGTTCCTTGGATTCCCTGCTGCCACTACCCGCGGTCACAACTTTGTTTCTCTGCATGGCACACCGTCACGCCTACAAACTACTCTGACTGCTTAAAATACTGCTTACATTCGTCATTCGCGGTCTGTGCAATTTGGCATTTCTTTGCTGATTGGCCCCAGTACATGATACCGCTACTTTTTTCTTAATCCGTCTGCATTTCCATGCTTCTTCCCTGGATTCGCCGTGACTTCCAAATTAAATTCACTCAGTCTTACAGCTCATCGTGTCAATGTACTAGAAGCATCCTTTCACCCCAACAACCATTTTAATGCTTCATGATCCGTTATGACTCTAAATTTTTTACTGTACAGATAACATTTGTAATAAGTGATTCCATAAATGAGGCTTAACATCTCTCTCTCTCTATCTCTCTCTCCGCAGCATTTAGTTATGTTGATGTAGATGTTACTGGATGTTCGATACCTTCTACCTCTTGTGCCAACACACAACCAAATGATTGATTTGTACATCACATGAAAAAGAGATAACCTATTAAAATCCGGATATAGCAATACTGGACTATATGTGAAAGCTTCTTTTAGCTCCTCAAAAGTATGCTGGCACTCTTCTGACCACGCATGTAGGGACTGATGAAGTAAATTTGGTCCCATAAGAACTTACCACAAATTTTAAAAAAATCCGCACTAATTTAGACCCATTTTTTACTATTTGGCCAATGATCACGATTCCTAAGGACCATTACAACTCCTTTACTGATTCTGGGACAGGGAATTCACAAAGAGCTCTAATTGGTCTTGGGTCTGTCTTAACCCCATGTTTACTTACTGTACGACCTATATATGCTGCGTCCTCCCTTCACAGAGCTACATTTTTCTGTATTCAGTGTTAACTTCGCCGTTTTACCCTTAGGAATACTTCACTTAATCACTGCATATGCTGTTTCGACTCACTCGAACAGACGATTATGTCACCAAGATTAACCAAGCACTGCCATAGTTTTGAACTTCTTAATACTCCATCCAACATTCTCTGAAACGCTGCAGATATATTTTTTAATCCAAATGACATTCTTCTGAACTGATAGTGAGTAGGTGGACAAAGCAGGATTGAGTGCATTTTGTTAGTGCAGGTTGCGTACATCAGGGACAGGTAAGCACTGAGGGGTAAACCTATTGATCTCCTTTGATTGACAGGTACTTAATCTATTGTTCTCCTTTGATTGGGAGGTACTTAACCTATTGTTCTGTTAAGTGCTTTTCCTCATCACCCCAATTTCCTTTTGGTTGACAGGTACTTGTACTATTGTTCACTCCACCCCTCCCCCTCTCCCCTCCCCCTCCCCCTCCCCTTCCACAGGTGCACTTTCAGGTCTGATTCATTGGAATAGGTTGCCCTCTCACTCTTATCAATTTCATTGACTGCTTAATTAAATAGATCAATTCATTAATGTTTCTGATGGCAAAGTTCCATGCCCCCCTTGCCATTTCCCTGGTGGGATGTTCAAATTCCATCTGGACAATGCAACCTTTACTAACCTAAGAAGATGGTAGGAAGATAGGTATTTTGGCTACCTCCACTAACTTAAGTCATCTGACCAGTACCTCCTCCTAGGGATTGGATAGAAATTTGAAATTTGGTGGTAAAGAAAGGCCACTTGGGCTATCTCTACTCACCTAAGAAAATGGTGGGAAAGAAAGGGCACTTGGACTACCTCCACTAACCTAAGTCATCCGACTGCCATCTCTTCCTAGGAAATTGTAGAAGCGGACTCGACCTGTGCTGGACATTTTAATTTGTGTGCAGTATTTATTTAAACAAACAGAGGCACTTTTTTTCTATCTGCAGATGAGACTTTCAGCAAAAAAAAAAAACTGTTTTATACAGCTAGCCATATTGGACCCACAATTAAACCTTGGAAAGACTCTTACTCAATCACACTGCTGTCCCACTGAGGACAGGAGCTGTGCTGGACATAAGTTTTTAATTTGAATGCACTATTTATTTAAACAATTAGATGCAGTACTTATATCCAGTGTATTAACCACAATGTCCAGAGTCCAACCTTACCTAGCGCACAGTACTGCCGCCAGAGGGCACTGTTTTCCATTCCGGTATGTAAACCAAGACGGTGGGGGGAAATGGCGTGAAACTGTGTGGTCGCCATGGGATCCAGTATCCAACTGACCTAGTACACAGTACTGCCACCAGAGGACACTGTCATCCTTTCCATGATGTAATCCAAGATGGAGGTCTGGTGGTGGAGAGGAACAGTTTCATAGTAGGAAATTCTAGGTTATAATCTTTATTTATATATATAAAAAAACAGCTTGTGGGGGTTGGATTTCTCTTGTTCATCGTTCTCTGCTGTTTGGAAACATGTATGTCTTGTAAGAGGTAATTACATGGATCAAACATGTTACATAACCAAATGTTTGGCACTGTACTCTGGGTGTCTTAATGTAATGTTTGGCCCTTTGTTTTGCACTCAACCTATTGTTCTGTTAAGTGGTTTACCATGTCACCCCCATTTCCTTAAACTATTCTACCACTTTTGATACCAAATTAAGTAATTAGTTATGTCCTCCCAATTTTCTGGTACACTTTTCGAATTTCACATGCTCTTTAACGAAATTTCTAGTGCATTATATTTATATAAAATTATGCAGATTAACCTAGTGTTCTGCACTTAACGTGATGTTCTGCTCCATATCACCCACTCACACATACCTTCCCATTAACTATTGTACCGCTAACACTACACTGATATAAAAAATTATTGCAAATTAATCAAATCGATATTTTTCATATGTATGGGGTAGTTTCTTTTTTAAATATCAGCATAATTGGCGGTTGAAAGCGATGGAATACAGTTAAAACAAAAGATTGCTAGTAAAAAAACACATCCCACCAATCGATGGCCGATGCCGCTGCTTAACCCGCCGCTGCCGCCACCACCGCCCCCAGCCCCGAACCTACCCCAGCCACAGCAGCCACAGCATCGCTCTGGCGTCCATGGCCTGCCTCCCTCAGGCTAGCGGTTTAGGTCTGCAGCAACCAGGCTGCTCGCAGTGGCCAGATTCCGCAGCGTCTCCTCCTCTGCCATAAGGTCCTCGTCGATCACGTGAGGTACAGCACACACCCCTGTCCACCTAGCCGTTGGAACTCGAAGGCACACTCACACTGATCCCATACGTGTAACGCCTCTGGGCAATGCGGGTGTTTAACGTTGCCGACGCTATAACTCTGGATACTGACGTCACAAATCGCGCTATAGAGATCTGTTCCAGAATAGCACAGTTGGTTACAAATAGCCCATAGCTAACCTAATGGGACATATGAGGTGTGTGCAGCCCGGCTTACCTGACCCAGTGTGACTGACACCTCACCGAAAAATGTCCGCGTGGCGACTCACAGCCTAAAAGGTTATTGTGACATCACATTGCTATGTAAAATAAAATCCAAGTCCACATCTTGGAAATTGTAAATCGTGCCAGAAATAATTTAGTATTAGCTTTCGTGATTTCCCAGCTTGTCTTCATGGAAATTCTTGTCCTAACAGAACCTGTTTACGAAAACAGAGCGGAATAACGCCGAATGCATTCCTCCTGATGGTCCTACCGCGGCACCCCGTCCAAAACTTCTTACCCTTCCTCTTTTCAACATACATAAACGTTCTAACCACTACATAGAGACTCCCATATCCCAGCATAAATGATTTCTTGTGAAAAGAATGGAGCATTATGATTAGCTCTCTCAAATATACCCACAGAGTTACTGATGTCGCCGGTGTGGAAGCACTGACCTACTACTTTTATTCCTTGCTGTAGACGAGATTTTCCGGCGAAAAAAACTATTTTATACAGATAGCCATATTGCACCCACAATTAAACCTTGCAAAATACCCTACATATCGTCAAATACGGAAAGATCCCTCCTCAGTCGCACTGCTGTCCCACTGAGGACAGCAGCTTGAATATTAGAGCGCAGAACAGATCTCCAACTCAACAATATATGACTGTGTACCGTGTCGATGTAGTAAACATACAATTCATAACCTGCACCATACAAAATAGCCATTTTACATAATTTGTACATTTACCTGGTAGACAGACAGCACCGTATACACTCCTCGCAGTACTAGATATTTCACTGCGAGGTCAATGGTCATCCGCCCCCGACGGGTGACCAGAGCACACTCAGTGGACCGAAGTCACTCTCAGAACTGTTCTACAAATTCGAACTCGTCCCCCTCGGCACAAACGCATTGCTGTTTCTGGTCTGAACCTGCTTGCTTGCTTGCTTTTCTACACCCATCTCCAGACTCTGGGATTACAAGAACACATGTATTTGCCATAATATTCCACCATTTTCGGGGTACATAATGATATCAAGCACACAGCAGTATCATTCAGGCCGCTCACACAACATAATTCTGAAGATATAGACTTTAGCTAGATGGGGTGTGCTGTAAGCCACTGACTAACTAGAAACTTGTCACACCTGCGAAGACATTTACATGGAAACTCGGAAAAAATTGAGAAAACAGATATTTCCACTTGCGAATACCGATGTCAGTGATGTAGACGGTTTCAAATCATCCCTATAATTTACAAGGTCAACTAAGGTCTTTCTCACATCTAGAGAACCGGCAAATGCGAGATGCACACACCACAATCGAACTTCTCTCAACTAAACAAAGGCACGAATGTGTAGAAACAGTCAACTAGACAATTTACACTGGAGGGAATAACTGTCCAGCGCAAATAAACCTCCATATTCAATTTTCTCAAATTTCCACGCAATCACGAAAGCAATCCAACACATACTAAGTATTAGTTCGCTATACAGTCGTCTAGAGAACGATACGATTAAATCATCTACATTACTACACTCCAACAGGCTTCTACATTGAGGCAGCTCCTACCGTTAATGGGAAACTGAATCACACCTACACAGGTCACTGGTACTCCACACCAAGCACACTAAGATAGAATCATCATTCTAAGAAACTGGTCACATATATCTTTTATCACTGTACTTACAATTAAATGTTATGATCAAAAATCAACAATGGGTGGACTTGTCTCACAGGTTTTTGTTCAAAGTGCCACCACTGTCTCTTAGCAAGAGATGTTTAATCTTCTTACAAACCGCCAGGTGTTTAAGAACCCGATCCCAACAACTACTGTATGTTACTGTCACAAGCAGTCCTGGTTCTACATGTGCAAGCAAGTACCCATGTTAAAAGCTATCCAGCTTTATAAATCCACGTATGAAAATACCTATGAATTATGTCGTTTCCATCAAATGGTCAAAACACAGTGCTGTCACAGTAACTCAGCTTCGTCTGTTTCCACACAGGTTGCAGAAGGTGGTAGATGTAGCTTTCTCCAACTTCTACTCAGTTCTGCATGAATGATGTAAAACGGCTGATTCTTTATGGCACAGGATACGAATTGTATGTTTACTACATCAACACAGTATGCAGTGATATGTTGCTGGGTGGGAGATCTGTTTCATGCTTTAATATTCAAGCTCCTGTCCTCAGTGGAAGGACAGTGTGATTGAGTAAGAGTCTTCCCATATTTGACGATATGGAGGGTACTTTGCAAGGTTTAATATTGGAGGCAATGTGTACAAAATAGTTTTTTGTGGCTGAAAATCCCATCTGCAGAAAGAAAAAAAACTGCCTCTAATTGTTTGAATAAATACCACATGAAAATTAAAGACTTATGTCCAGCACAGGTCGAGTCCTCCTCTACCATTTCGTAGGAAGAGATGGTGGTCGGATGACTTACGCTAGTGGAGGTAGCCCAAGTGCCCTTTCTTTCCCATCATTTTCTTAGATTAGTAGAGATAGTGGCCTATTTTTACCACAAAATTTCCAATTTCCCTCCTATCCATAGAAGGAGGTGGCGGTCAGATGACTTACGTTTGTGGATGTAGCCAAATGACCTATCTTCCCGCCATTTTCTTAGGGTAGTAGAGGTTGCATTGTCCTGATGGAATTTGAACTTCCCATCAGGGGGAAATGGCAGGAGGTTCATGGTATATTGCCACCAGAGAGGTTAATTAATTGATCAATATAATTAAGTAGTCAATGAAATTGATAAGAGTGAGAGGGGGCCTATTCCATTAATGTAGACCTGAAAGTGTACCTGTAGCAGCGAGGGTGGTGGAGGTTGTGGGAGGGGGAGGGGTGAAGGGAACTACAGGTTTAGTGTCTGTCAATCAAAAGGAAATGGGGATGACATGAGAAAGCACTTAACAGAACAATAAATTAAGCACCTGTCAATCAAAGGAGAACTATAGGTTAAGTATCTGTCAATCAAAGGAGAACAATAGGTTTGCCACTGAGTGAATACCTGCCCTGAAGTAGGCAACCCACACTAACAAAATGACCCACCTCTGCTTTGTTCCCCTACTATAGTGTCCCTAGGGCGCCTAAAAGTGTTTTTTTGTGTCGATCTTGCGGTGAAACCTCTATCTGGTGATAACTACTCTTCATATCCGTTGTTGATAAATACTTGCATTGCCCTAAATGATATTTCTTCAGTTATTCCATGTTTCAGTAGTTGACAGATAAATTCCTCCAAAATTTGGTGCAAGTACCTTGGTATTGTGTTTGGTGCTGTGTAATAGATGTTGCTGGTAGTGGCCCTTTAGGAAAAAATATATCCTTAAATTACAAAACCAATTTTTCTGTTCGTTCCCTATTACTTTTCTCTAGGTGCTTCACTATTTCTCGTAATTCACTTTCAATGGAATGCAGCGATTTTCTATAGCTAAAAACGGTAGTCTTGCTCCAGGATATCCATATTAGCGATTAACAACCGTTTGTCAACCCTATGTCCTCTGTACTATAATGATCTATAAAAACAAATACCTCCTTCACCCTTTACTTCTTGTACGTGTACAATACCTTTTTTAACTAAGCAGTCGGCCTGATCTAATATTTCATTCTCTTGTAACGGTTCCACCACACACGAAATTCCCACTGGCAAGCTTGACTTTACATTGACCCAAAGTGATTGCCGAGTACGCTTACGTACACAATCATGTTAATGAAATCTTAGCGTAATCGTTCACGGTTTAGTCGACTCGTCTTTCGCGACATACTCTCCTCGCGACATCGCTACTTTGGTAACTAACTGAAACCTTTCTACAACAAGATCCACCCTATTCTGCCCTTATTCGACTATGGCCCAGTGCTGATATAAGGAATCTAATCCTAGAATCATGTGGTAACCCTCATTCACGTGTGGCACAATCTTTACATATTGTTTAGATTGAACCGTATACAGGCAAAATTCTACGTCTACCTGTCCTAACGGTGTGACATCTTTGTTCCTCACTCCCCACAATCGGTACCTGGGGGGTCCCATTGCTTACAGTTCACCGGATCACGATTGGTGACGGACACATGCACCACTGTGTCCAATAATGTCCTGCATCCCTTTTCGCCTGCTATTCTTCTTATCGCACAATCCACCTCTACATACGGTTTCGTAGCATCCAATCTTAAAGAGGTTCCCGTTGGTATTTAACACATTTTTCTTCCCCTGTCATCTACCTATAAAACTAGTGCTTCTTCTTACTTTATTCACATCACCCTGAGGTTTGTGCCACTGTCTCTTTCCATGTCCTGTTCGTCCACACCAGAAACATTTTATACTAACTGCAAACACTGTGCGTTTACCTTGCATTCGAGTCGACAAATTGATCTCCTTAATCTCTGTAGGTAACCGTACTGCTGCTCGCAAATCCGTCGGACACGCTGTTTGTATACTTTTTGACATTTCAGCATGCAACCCTGTTAAAAAAAAAAAAAAAAAAAAAAAAGCATCGAGCGCTCTGCTCAGCTCCTTGTAAAATAATTTCATTCCTGTTTAACTCATAGGCACAACTATTAATTTTCCTTATCCTATATGGAAATTTCTCTTAGTTATTACCCCAAATTTTTCCCTATGGTGCCTGGCATTATTTAGTTTCGTATATTTCTGAAATAACTCTTCTTTAAATTTTTCGACTGTTTTTGTTCCCATTAGAGCTTCTGTATACCCTACATAATTTTTAGCTTCCGCCACTAGTCTCAATTTTGCAACACTCAAAAATTTCTTATCAGGAAAACCTTCCACCCCAGTCAGATTTTCAGGGTCTCCCACAGAATCCTGCACGTCCTCCGTAGCTTTACCAGAGAGAGGAGCAATTGAACTTGGGATTGGCAGTCTGCCAGTCTGCCCCCCCCCCCCCCCCCCCTTGTGATGATTGCCATTCTACCAACCCACGCGGTTCTGTCCATGACAACACTCATTTTTCCGAACTAACAGTCACAAGACAAGCAAAGAAATACATTAACTTAATTCTTGCGATTAATCACGAGCCTAGCCATATTACGACCCCAACTGTTACATATATAACATTATAACGGAAGAGATTCCATACGGGGCACTGAGTGGCCCTGAAAGTTACACTAAGCGCATGTAACATATTTCTTCTGTTACCCAATGTTTCTTTGCAGAGACCTTACTTGTACTATTGTTCGAATGTTCTACATCTGTGATTGCCCTTTTTAGATACGTCCGTTCCTATACAACTGAACTGCCTACAGTGATATTTCTTAGCACAATATACATATTCTTAGCGAATTTCAAACACTTTTCCTTATTTCGCAGAGCTGCGGTATCCAACATCCTCCCACATTGGTTCTTATAGGTGATACTCTTAAACCACTCCTCACCATTGCAAAATTTCGATCTGGATCTGCTCCTGGGCATGCCTTCCAATCCAGTATCTGATCTCGGAATATCTGTTTGACCGTGAAGTAATTCAAAAATGTTCAAAAGTGTGTGAAATATTATGGGACATAACTGCTAAGTTCATCAGTCCCTAAGCTTACACATTACTTAATCTAAATTATCCTAAGGACAAACACACACACCCATGCCCGAGGGAGTACTCGAACCTCCGCCAGGACTAGCCGCACAGCCCGTGACTGCAGCGCCATAGACCGCTCGGCAAATCCCGCGTGGCATGAAGTAATTATTCAGCTGGAATCTTCCCGTGGATCCAGGTCTTTTCCAAATGTACTCCCTATTCCTTGCAATTTTTGAATACAGTATTCGATATGAACATCTGAAATATACTACAAAACACATGAGTAGTCCTCGTATCTCATTCTTGCCGTCAGATCCATAATGTTCTATAGCAATCTGTTCTGTTTCTTCCCCTACAACTGCGTTCCAATCCTCTGTGACAATTATATTTCCATCTTCTTTTATATACTCTTTTACATTTTCCTCTCTCTCTATTCCCTTCTGTCTGTGACGTCGTCATGTACAAATGATCCATCGTTGTCGGCGTTGCTTTCCTGTCGTCTCCCTATCACTGAGTTTATAACACCCCCCTGCTTCCCGGGATTGGCGAAATTACAAGTTGACAATGACCGCGAATTATGAATTTTGACCCGCGTCTGGATAAGGCATCCGAATCCGAAGTAAATAATGATTATTCCGCGGGAAACAGGAGACGTTATAACTTGATCGTTATTGAATGAGTAATTTCATTCAATGACGATTGGTTAATGTAAATAATTTGGAAATAAATATTGCCAGTGGAAATTTTGCCGAAAGAAATGATTAAGTTGTAAAAGCAATTAAGAAATCGGACACCAGCTCAACTGATGAGCGACAGTACTGTTAAGTACGTGAATAATTGTGTCAAAAATATAGTTTACCTCTTTGTAGCGCAGCATGTGGAACGGGACTTTTACGTACATGCTGTGTCAGGCTCAGTAGTCATATAAAACAATGTCATAACAATCTAACTACACTTATTTTGTTCATAATTTGTCAATTAAGTGCAATGCTGACAACACAGATAATTATCTATCGAGATTTTGAATAATTACGTACTTTGCAGAGTTTAATCTACTGATAATGATATATATTGCCAATAATTGATTAACTATGTTTTGACTAGTAATAATTCCTTAATTGGGGGATTGTCAGGTGGAATTAGCTTTATAGTTTCATGAAATATCCTTGAATTAACTTCAGCTGAATATGCATTGAAATAAATCTTAATAATCAAATTTATTACTTCAGTCTATTATTACGTTACTACGGTTAGCGTAAGCTTATTAAGTGCAACAATTAACTACGATAACAAGTCTGAAATTTACTCTTCACCGTCTATGCAAATAATTTGATAATTAACATATTTTCTCTTGATAATGGCGTGACACACTCGGTTCAATGAGGTAAGGATTGGAAAGACCCTACTTGGTGTTATTGTCGCGTCGAATGTAACTGCTACACTTGATTATAAAGTGCTTGTTATTAATTGTTCAACTTCAGAGAAAAGCACAGTCACTGGCAAGCCTTCTATAATTTTATCCTTTGAAAATTACGTAGATCTTACTTCCCTTGTTGTCGACAGAAGTCCACGGCAGCGACATAATGTGGTATCGGGCTTTTACTGTTGCGAATTGGGCCCACAGTGCGCTTCACATTTAAGTCCTCTTTTCTTCAGCACTATGCCTATTAATGCATATTAACTTGCCCGGACATGACTCCAGATATGCCGACCATTACTTTCCCGTCGTACTTAGATCCACACACTATCCGTTAGATGTAACACAGCTAGCAATAGCAGCACTCGACTGTACTTCTTACTCCGACCACGGCGTCACTGCTACTACTGCCCGCTGGCGCGCTCGCGCGCCCAGAGACGCGACAAAACAATCTCTCTCACTTCAACGTTAACTAAATACGCCCTGACTTGCCAGTGTTAAATATTACATAATTTAAACATAGTATTTACTATACATATTTACACTAGACAATACATCGTATACAAACAGTTTCATGTGTTAAGTAAGCGTAAAAATTCATAGAAGGACTGCGTTGTAGCGTCACAAGCTGTTCTACTTTCCCGATCAACTTTCCTAATAGAAGCTTATTTCTCCCGTTTCTGTTGCTGTTGATTTTACCCTATGTGTTTCTGATCAGAAATACTTTACATCTTTCCGCTTCACTTACCTCCACTATATCTAGAGCGATGCTTCGCCTTTCTCTTTTACGATTTTCTATCTTCTCCATTAAGTTCAAATTTCTGACATTTGCAGCACCGACTCGTATAATGCTATCCCATCGTTGGTTATTCAATCTTTTTCTTATGGTCACTTCCTCCTTTCAGTACTCTCCCAGAAATTCGAATGAAAGCTAATCCAGAATCTTTTTCCAATGGAAAAATAATTATGATCCCTATTCGTTTACAGGCCTTGTGTACTGTAGATGCAACTTATGTCTCTTCATTGCAGTTGTTTCCATTCGCCTTTGCATCCTCATGCCGTTAATATTTTAGGCACTGTTTCCCACAAAAGACAAGAGAGTGCCATGAAATTGTGTCAGCTCCTTCGCGCTCTTTGACATGACCGTTGGCACCACGAGGATAACGTCTTATCCTGGAATTCTTCAGCTGCCATTGCTGATGATTTTTATTCGAAATTCAAGCAGTGGAGGCGTTCAAACCCGAGATCTGGTACGTTTAGGTTACTATTCCAAGACGATACTAACTTTTATTCTTCTTACTTCTCTATACAGCCCTTCCATTCACTCGCCTTGCTTACCTTTTCGGCCTGTCATCTGTGCCTTTTGTTTTTCCGTGAAGTATGAAGGAAGTTAACTGACGTAACTATTTCGCTTGATGACGTAGTGTCTTTCTTTGATTTTTATTTAAATTAAATTTCTTCTCAAATGTCAATTAAAAGATAAGGAAAAACTTTAATCCCATGGAACTGAATCTGGAATCCTTTATACTTCTCTTTTTTGTGAAACTGATATTTATGCTTCTATACGGTGTTTGGATGCTGACATATTGTCTAAATGCATTCACTACAGAAACTGTAGCTCTTGTTTCCACTTAAGAAAAGAAGTGAATTAATAAAATAAAACAAAATTCTTCTACTTCATTTTAGCGTTTGTCGATTTCGGCCAGGTGCAAAAACTTGGACACTTTCAGTTTTATTGTACTTGACCCTGAAATCCGCAGCACCTGCACCTTCTTTCCTCCCTTACGATTATCCATAGAAAATAGGTGTTCAGCTAGGCAGGTCGCTTCCGCGTCATACACAGGTATATCATCACCCTCAAGTCCCACATCATCATCTTTGAAAGTTGTTGAATGCTTCTTGTTTACATTGTTTTTGTCCTCTTTGTTACTACTCGCAGACATTTTCTTCTCAGACTTATCAGACGAACCTTCACTCGGTTATTCTGACGCAGCAGATTCAGTAGTGTCCGTTCGTGATTATTCCATTGTTTCATGGCTCCGGAGCACCGCGCATTCCCGCCTCAGCCACAATGACATCCACCACAGACATTTCTCATTTGTTTCACTTAAGCTATCCGAGAGTGACTGCAATATCTGCCCGACGGCCGGATTGTTTACCGTTGGCTGCCTCGACATTGCTAGTGTCAGCTGTACTGTAATCTTCAACATTACTACTAGCGTTGTGTTGACTACTAGAAAATTGGATCAGTATTCCTCACTCCTACATCGTTCGTATTCTTTCCACGAGTACGGACAGACGGAGATGGACGTCAATTTAAAATATTCGGATCGTCACTACTGTGCTGTCTACCGTCTGACTTTTGTTAACAGTAGCTGAATTACTCTCAACTGTTTTCTGCAAGTATTCTCCTTACTTCTGCTGCGAGGTGAGAGAATAAATTTTCCGTTTAATTAGGTTGAACTCAAGACGGAATTTTCGTCTGGAACAGTGATATTTAAACGAAATTAGAATTATATATTAATACCTTTACTTGCTGACGGGCGTTGATATATATCAACGGGGACACGTGAAAATGTGTGTCCCGACCAGGACTCGAACCTGGGATTTCCTGCTTACATGGCAGACTCTCTATCCATCTGAGCCATTGAGGGCACAGTGGATAGTGCGACTGCACAGATTATCTCGCGCACGCCTCTCGCGAGACACACATTCTCACCTTATATGTCCACACACTGCATTCGTAGAGTCCCTACCCTACACACTCATTACTCGTGGAAGACATTCATGCCAAGTCCCGTAAGAGTTCGGGTAATATGTGTACATCTGCACAGAAGAAGAAGGTCATCGCCGGTATTGCCAGAAATATATACTTGTATGGATGTGGTGTCTGTTATTTATGATATGTCCGAAAGAACAGTCACCATATCCATATAAATTTATAGTCCTATTTAATGTGGTCTGGTTAATTATATATGAAGCATGCTGGTAGTTGCCCCAGGTATCAGAAGTATGCTTGTTATTCTTCAGTATTAATTACAGAAGAATCAGTTTTTAACTTCCGTTTTGATACAATATTTCACTTCAACGGTTAACGGATAAAAAATACTTCGGATCGCACGAACTATTCCGTAAGCCTATGATTTGTGTTTTGTTATTTCGTTGGAAACGTCGATGATGTGAGACACACACACATTTGTTAAGTGGCCTTCTATTGGACGAAATGTAAATTTACAGCCATAGTCTTTACCAATGATAACTCAAATGTACCACTATACTCAATGAATACTCACTAGTACACAAAATTAGAGCGAAGTTTGGAACTGTAGATGGACTCGTTAGCATTAAGTTGCACACCGTCGACTTGATCTCATGTTGGTTTCGTATAGGTAGTCAGCCTTTTCTTAATTTCGAAAATTGTTGGCCACTTACCTAGAATAGTGTAAAGAATATCAATTAACAAGTAACAGAGTTGAGACATAATCGATAAGCGAAACGGTACGAATAGTACTTAACTCGTAAACACCGGCTTCAAAGCACTGTGTAACCAAGCTCTGGGATAGCAGAGGCGGAACTGCCCGAGACCGCGGCTGTAATTGATTTACGTCTGCTTATTTTGTCACTGTAGATAGTGTTTGTTGTCTGTCCATCACCCTTGAACTACATTATTAACAAGTTTATGATGTTGAAGACTACACTGCGTGCCATTAATCTCAGTGAGGAGAAGTATTATGTTGGTGAAATATGTATATTAAGTTCAAGTTTGCTGATTGTATATTCATTTCTTCCTCATTAAGATTTTTTTTATTACTGAGGAGCAACAGCATTTGTTCCTGAATTTTATCTTATTACATGGGGCGTTCAATAAATAATGCGATACATATTTTCCTGTTTGCTGGCTGGCTTTATTCAGGATTTCAATACACCATATTATTCCCCCTTCATATGGCTATTTTTCAACGTTATCTCCGTTAAATTTGAAGGCCTTACTCCACCTTGCTTGGTGGGTCTGCCGCATGGTACTGGTCGACAGCGGAGCCGAAGTCTTGGTGCATCAACAACCTCCCGTTCTGCCACACACTGCCACACACTGCTTCCCGCCGAGTGCATTATGCCAAATAGACGAAACGCACGACATTCGGGGTTTAGGGTGGATGGAGAAGAACAGTCCAATGAAGATTCGTGAGCACGGAAGGTGTGAGATCCGACCTAGTGTGTGGGAATGGAGGGACAATCCAGTGCAGATTTGTGAGCTCCTTTCGGGTGTGCTGACTTAAGTCAGGCCTTGCGCTGTCATGGAGTAGAATTTCGTTCGCATTTCTGTGACGACGTACGCTCTGAACTTGTTTCTTCAGTTTCCTGAGAGTAGCACAACACACTTCAGAGTTTATCATCGCACCATGAGGGCGGACATCAAACAGAATAACCACTTCAGAGTCCCAGAAGACAGCCGCAAGGACTTTACCGGCTCAGATAGCAGCTTTGAATTAATTCTTCGGAGTAGAGATGACGTGACGTTACTCCATTGAATGCCGTTTAGCTTCCGGATTGAATTGATGACCTTATGTTTCAGAGCCTTTGACGATGTTCGACAAAACTTGTCACTAACAGCGTCGTAACGCGCAAACAATTCCTCGCAGAAGATCATTCGTTACTCATTGTGGTTCTCAGTTGGGCCGCGAGGAACCCTGCGGGCACACAACTTTGGACACCCCAACTGGTTGACGAGTGTGTCAGCAGTACCAACAGAGATCTCCAGTTCAGCAGTGAGGTGTTTGACTGTGATCCGTCGATTACCTCGAGCGAGACTGTCCGCACGTTCCAACATTACAGGAGTCACAGCTGTGTGCGATTGGTGGCGACGCGGGAGATCGGAAAGGTTTGGTGCACGTTATTGGGATGATGACAGATACCTCACTCAACAACTCACTGTGTTTTGTTCACTGCCAAGTCCCCATAGACTTTCTGCAAATTTCTATGAAAATCTGGGACGCTCTGGTTTTCCGCCACAAGAACCCAATGACAGCTCCATGCTTGGGTCGCACCCCGTTGCAGACGCCATTTTGAACGCAACGTTTAGCGCCGCCATCTATCGGCTCTTTACGAAGCTAAGTACATCTGCTGAAGCGGAAATATTCCACGATGTCCCACAACATATTCCGCATGTTCCCACGGAAACTGAAGGAGAAAAAAATGTTTTGCGTTACGTCTTGAACGCCCCTCGTGTATCATTTGTTAAGTCATTTCGAAAATAAGTTTCGATGTGTTTTGTCTTGTGAAGCGCTCCAAACTCCCCCGCATCGGGCCTCCCTGCCAACAATGTCATACAATCATTTCATTGTTTTTTTTTTCATTTCTGGTGGCTGTATGTTTCATACTATCAATAAAATTAAATTACAGATGATAAGGAGATCACGCTTCTACGTCTTCCAGCCAAACTCCTCTCCTACCGAAATACTTTCCCAAAGTATGGAACAAAAATGAATGGGATCTCAAAAGAGGGTAAGGAAACATAGGTTGCAATATTCAGTTGACGACGAGATCTTATACAGAAGGAGAGAAATCACGAATTGTAAAGTATGGCGGATGAAATCGGCCATGTCCTTCTCAATGAAAGTATTCCGAGCTTGGTCTTCAGAGTTGCAAGGTAACCATGAACAGTCTACATCTCTATGATTGTGACTTGGTCGGAACCTCTCCCCGACTTCAGTAGCCATGGCGCTATCTTGAACATTAGTCAGCCAAGGTTACACGTACTCCAAGTAAATGAATACACCATCGTGAGCATAACTAGTGAGGAAAGTGAGGATGATAGATGCTTTCAAATTATGATTGACGTAGCAATTAAGGTGTCAGAGTAAGGCAAATAAAGGTGAAATAGGCATGTAAAGAAATCTAGCAACCCATGTTATGATTCCTCTGCGTAATTTCTGAAGTAAAAATACATTATACTGCTTATGAATCCTATCTTGCACCCTTATACTTCCACAGACATACAGTTGATTCTTAAATTTCTGCTTGTATGTTTGAAATACGTGACTAGGGAAGTAATACCCTTAAGCCTTCACACATTCACTAAATTGGATTAAAGGAAACGATAGTTTTCTATTCTTGGAACTTGAACCCAATCAACAAATATCTGTGTACACTAGCGGTAATGAAACTTTTCGAGATAGGTAATGGAATTTGAGAGGCCGTGATTTCATTCTTTGACAACAGAAATCGAGAAAGATTTATTGATTTTATATAAAATTATATCCATTAAGTAAAGCATGTCGTATGATTTAGTACAACTACTTGGGCACCCACTCTTGCACCAGATCATTTATAGCATTTACGGTTTCAAATGGCACACACAAAGACCAGTTTGTACATATTTTATCGGGACTGAAATGAAATGAACTGATGTCAAGAGCTGAAGCCTTTTAGAAGTGTGCTGGTGTTAACAACATGTTTCTTCGCTAAATAACAATAATTGGTCTTACTGCATTATTGGGAGTGGCAGTTTCATTGCTGAGGTAATTCTATTGTGACGTACATGGAATATACTCGTATTCAGTTTCCCGATTTTTTTCAGCATATTTGTGTATCATGTCCACGCCACGCTATTCTGCACTTCAACCCTTACGAAGATCATTTCATATTTCATTGTATGTTCTAATACATTCTTTAAATTAACAAAAATTTCTCAATTAGGAATATGAAGTGTTCCTCATAGCTGAAACGCCTTGAATTGTAAAAGAAAGCTGCCCTTGAAAGTTCTGGATCCATGGTAAGATCACTCTATAAATGAGATCTGCTCCGATTTATTTTTAAAGTAGCGCGCACACTAGCAAAATGTAATATACTCGTAGGTTGGGACTGTGTAACTTTTCATTAATTAGTTGATTCTCTTTGGTTGTGTTTTTTTTTACGTTTGCCAACGGAGGTAACATTTAACGAGAATTAGTATGCAATTTTATACTTTAATATCTTAGCATGTGACATTTCGTGAGGTTAATGTAAATGATACTTTAATTTGTTTTGTTTAAATTTAAATTAAAATATTAAAAATACTGTACAGCCCTAATGGAACTAAGTAATTTAAATTAAAGCTCTCTATTTCATTATCATGCTATCCCACATCACTCTGAGTTAATGCAATGTGTTTAGATGTACTTTAACATGTGGCAGTTGGTAGTCACCTATACTGATGTTTGATTTAAGAACTAATTATTGCTTTTCATAGAAGTACATTGTACGGGTCTATTTCTGCTTGTATAAGTCACATTTGAATTTTCAAATTCTTTAACATGCCCTTCTTATTATGGGGATAAAGATGTCTTTATTACAAAATGGCTGGAATTACTTCTGCGTTCCCATTAACTGTATAAG
The DNA here is from genome assembly GCF_023864345.2 of Schistocerca serialis cubense. Lineage (NCBI taxonomy): Eukaryota > Metazoa > Arthropoda > Insecta > Orthoptera > Acrididae > Schistocerca > Schistocerca serialis. The sequence continues at coordinate 108,747,620 of NC_064642.1, read as the reverse complement.
GTATTCTCAGTCTTCTTAATACGTCAAACTAAATTAAAGTATCAAACTTTCGGCAATAATCTCCATCACACTCGTGAGGAACAAATGAGAACCGTCATTCCTACTGTGATGAACTTGTAATCAGTCGTTAATTGGTGGAACTAAGTCCCCAACACTTTAAGTTGCCAAAGATCAGTTCCATATAGGCAACACGTGGTTTTCAGATCATGAAAAACACATAGAAAATTGTCAAAATGAAGTAGTCTGATGGATAACCTATTTTCAACATCAAAAGTAGCAACGCACCACGCCGGCTAGGCGAACAGTGCTGACAACAGCAACTTACGTGTGGTACATGACAACAGAAAATACAATTCAATTTCCATGAAATTCTAAGAAGTGCTTTAGAACGAAGGTCTGAAAGTGAATCTGGGAAATTATGTCCCTCACTAAAACGTCACGCACTGACACAAGATATTTAAGAACAATACTCTGGAAACCTTTTAAAGCGACCAGTTAGCAGTTACTAATTCAGAACTTCTACATATTTAACCAATGTTCATCATCTAAATTGTACGGCTTTTCTGAAAAGCGAAATGGGTTTGTTATCGGTTGTGAAATGATTTATTATACAGGGTGACTCAAAGGTATGGGAAATTTTGGAATGGATGTTGATGTATAACCACAATTGCTTTACACATTTTACTTATGACAGTGTATAGAACAGGGTATGCCATTACTGAATGTCATAAGCATTTTTGTTTCTCGAGTATCACATCCGATAGATGAGCCTCCCCTCGGTGCACACATTCCTACAGCCTGATAGAAACCTTATGCATAGCTCGACCTAACATTTTAACAGCAGTCCTGGAGATTTCCTTTCGTAGTCTAGCTTTTCGCTCTTCGGTGGTAGCAGATCGAGTACGGTGAACAATGCTCTTAAGGTGGACCCAAGAGAAAAAACAATCACACGCCGCCAGTAAGGCGATGTTACGGGCCACGCAACGTCACCGAGCGTTTAAATGAAACGGTTACAACTGTTGGCAGAAAAATGGGGCAGTTCATGCGTAACAGAACTTTCCATCAAGGCAAAATACCGAACAAGCGTTACAGTGGTTGCACACCAACCACCTTCAAAAAAGTGGGAGCGTACAATGTCACTCGATAATATGGTGCACAATACGGTAGCCTTGCTGCTGTACAACGGACGCTCGCGTACCTGACGTGGATTCTGCTGAGACCAGCAACGGAAATTGTGTCTAGTGACAAAGCCACTGAAGGACGTGAACTTCGCCCGACATCCGCAGGTAGTTAATGAAATGGTCGGCGTCGTGTACTTTTGCTAACATATGTTCAGTATACCGTCTAGGTTTTGGCAGATCTTTAGGTTGGAGTTGGTGAACGATCTGCAGCTTCTAATGATAAAATCTTTTAAATCTGCTTTCAGTACTTGTCGAACACGCGAACGATGCAACTGTAGGGACTCTGCGTGACGTCGAACAGAGAACTGTGGGCTTCCCACGAAATCGGTTCGCACAGGCGCGATATTTTATCCTGTACCAGCAGTTTTGGGTCTCTCTTGCAGACAGCTTCTTTAACGCAGAAACTATTGCTTCAAAATTATTTGCGTGCGCTGAGGGAACTCGGCCATGGCATCCGATGTTGAAATGACGCCGGATTCCTCTACGAGTGGCCTCCACACCTCCATTCAATAGGCTGTTACCGCAAAGCCACGCTGGACGCTGTTCCACTGCTTCATGCTTACTGTTTACTAAACGGCAAGAAACTGCGAGCAGTATTCTTTATGTCATTTGGCACGACCTACTTCGCAGCATTGTCACAACACGTTCTAAAATTTCTTATTGTTTTCAGTCACCCCGCACCAGACGAGCTGTTTGCGATCATGGGGGTATTTATTTCATCACTCACGGTTAATGGATGGTTTTCAGATATATAATAAAACACCTAGAGTGAAGCAATTTATATGACAAAAATGGAAAGCAATGAAACATTCTTTGTTTCAGTCATCCGGCGTAACTTGAAAGTAAGCATCTGAGATTAACTTGTCTTACCATTTACCCAACAGCCATACAGTTTCAAACGTGTAGCCTTAGTTGAAACTTATCCTACCGTGTTCACATTGGACAATTCGGCCTACTATCCCCACGACATTCCACCAGATGCTGCACTAACACCAATAGTTTGCTCAATTTCTTTTTAGAACAACAACGCCCAATGCGAATGATTATGTTACGCGTTTTAAAGCCTATATCCGAGGGTATGTGTAATGAGCATTTAGGACAAAGATGATGAAACACGTATGTGCGGTCGACCATCTTGGCAACGCTATATCTGATATATCACTGATCTGAGTTAGCTATAGAGCAGTGGTGCAGCATGGGCGTGGCGCCTGCCGTTACGGTGCTAATGAATTAAGGCTGTGTCTGCCTTTTTGCAAGTACAAAAAAAATGGTTCAAATGGCTCTGAGCACTATGGGACTCAACTGCTGAGGTCATTAGTCCCCTAGAACTTAGAACTAGTTAAACCCAACTAACCTAAGGACAACACAAACATCCATGCCCTAGGCAGGATTCGAACCTGCGACCGTAGCGGTCTTGCGGTTCCAGACTGCAGCGCCTTTAACCGCAGGGCCACTTCGGCAGGCTTTGGCAAGTACACAGACTATTGTTTCACTGTAACACCCAAACATGTTTCACCACAGTTGTGGCAGCCTCATTGCGGTGCTGTTAAAATACTGGAGAGCTTCAGCAAAAGTGATAATATAAGAAGAGTAAAATAAGCTGAAAACACGAGGCGAAGTTCGTGTTAGGAAGGGCTTGGACTAGAGTAGTCTACATCTACATCTACATCCATACTCCGCAAGCAACCTATCGGTTCTCCCTTCAACTCCAGTCTCGTATTGTTCGTGGAAAGAAGGACTGTCGGTATGCTTCTGTCTGGGCTCAAATCTCTCTGATTTTATCCTCATGGTCTCTTCGCGAGATATACGCAGGAAGGAGCAATATACTGCTTGGCTCTTCGGTGAAGGTATGTTCTCGAAACATTAACAGAATCCCGTACAGAGCTACTGAGCGTCTCTCCTGCAGAGTCTTCCGCTAGAGTTTATATATCATCTCCGTAACGCTTTCGCGATTAATAAATGATCCTGTAACGAAGCGCGCTGCTCTCCGTTGGATCTTCTCTATCACTTCTATCAACCCTATCTGGTACGGATCCCACACTGCTGTCCCTCCAGTGTATTAGTTATATTGTTACGGAAGTTTAATGGCTAGCAAACCTGCATAGAACGCAAAGAGACCTGGGCTGAAGTAACAGCTGCGGCCAAAGTTTTAGTTCACATCTGCAGCCTCTATCATTATTGTATATTATGTTTAGTTTAGGAACTATTTTACATCGTATCTTGTTGTTCTTGTTCACAATACCAAAATGATTATAATAGTACTGTGCGGGGCAGAGATACTGTTAATGGCACTCAGTGGGAGAAATACTACATCAGCCTAAACTTTACTTATTCCTTGTCCTACATCACTTAAATTACCACTTCTTCAGATACCTGTCGAAGGAAAGAAAACATATATAAAAAGCAAATTATTTTGACAAGATACTCTTGGATGTTTAAATGCGATAGCAGTCATGATGTAATGGAAAATTTGCAATGACCTGGGGTGTAAATCTTTCACATTCTTTGTACATCGCTAGACAAGGCTTGGAAAGACGTATAAGCCATTCAAAGGCAATGCCCTACTACTTACGTTATTCAAGCAACAGCAATACTTCTTTCACTGCGAGTAAGCTAAGATGAGATGTTATCAAAGAGTTTAATCTAATAAAGGAATCATTTGTAGGTACAGACACTTGAAATTCCGCCTTCCTGTTGCTTGCTTTAACCTGGAAGCTTATAATTAACTATGACCATAGGTTTATGCCCTGAAGTTCTACTCCTTCAATATCAAATATGGCGCATTTGTAAATTAACAGAATTTGACTAACATTATTTAAGTTTCAGGGCGATAAGGCCTTTGGCAAAGCCCAACAGAATAAAAAAATTCCGGGAAAGTGCAATTAGGAATCGTGCACTGAGAGTTACATACAAACTTAGTTGTGTATATAGATGGCGCAGCCATCCTGAGAACAGGGATTTCGTCGATATTTGCCTGTTATCAATATCGATACTGACCCGATATCAAAATATGTGACATAAATAAGAGTATCTTTTGACTGCATTGAAGTAGAAGCTTAGACACCGGCAAGGGACTATTAATTTAAGTATGTGATATAAATTTCAAATGGGTATGTCTGTAATCTCTCTTTCCGGTCGGCCTACTGGTTTGCGACTTAACTGACAGCGATCGCATATGACTAATGAAATTTTGCAGTGAATAAGACTATGGTTACCGAAGGAAAACAACATCCGTTACTTGGAGGAAAGTTTACGATAGACTCTTCTGAAGGAAGAATCTATTCTAAATTTGAGCTAAATTTCGATGATAATTTTGAAACGGTTGGAGTATAGCGCAATTTCTCAATAACCGCACTTGGGAGGGGCGGGGGGGGGGGGGGGGGGGGGAAGGGTACAATGTAAGATATACAATAAAAACCACTGATAAAAAAGAGAAAACAATTATTAGCAAAAAAAAGGGATAATTAAATGGTCGCCAGCCCGCTAGGGATATGAATCTCTAGAATCATGAGGAAGGCAATGGCAAAGAAGCTGTAGAAAATAATTACTGGCGTGGCAAAAGAAGTTTGTCACACTTTTCCACAACACAACATTTGACGAGAAAATGAATGAATCAGAAAGCACTGAGTATACAGTTACTTATTCTGAAATACTAAATTTTGAAAGTAACATTAAATGAAATTACTCGTTAAATGAATGATTGGTCTAACTTGAACTTTGTTATGTAAAAAAAATAACAGTAACCTCAGTGTAACGTAATGCGAACATTTAGAAAAAGGCAAGTTATTTACTCGTATTTTTGATTATTGAAAGACTGAACTCAGTTTACTTTAAGAAAATGAGCAATTAGTTTTACTTTTAAAATAACAAAAATAAAATACATACCAGGCTAAGAGAAGTCACTCGTTAAGCTAAATACAGAACAAATGAAACTGCACACTCTTAATTAGAGCTGTATATTTAGTTATTAATTTTTGGCAATGAAATTTTACTTTACTTTAAGTAGCCTCTGTCATGCAATACAAGAATGTACAGTCGCCGAGGCAGGTCATTACCAAACACACAAAACTAGTAGTAAATAGTTAATCAGTTTTCATGTTCTTATGATACTCGGTGATCCTGCTTGGTAATAATGTCTGAGGACGGTGACAACACAGGTGGCCTACTAGTTTTAACTAGTGCAACTTATTATTCACGTTATTCATACTTTGTGAAAGAAAATCAACTGCCCAAAGTTTCTGTACTGTTGTATCTGTTACTTGACAGTCTTAGGATGTTGTAGCTGTGCGGACGACGAAGAATGTAGGCGACGACAATGCTAAGCTGCCGTTGTTGCCGCTGCTGCCGTTCGAGAACCCTGAGTCGTCTGCAGAGCCACGGATGATTATGAGACAGGCAATAGTTGGAATTGGGTTTCGTCGGACTGTCCACTCCTACCGTCTACATTGGCGCGAGCATAGCTGCACACCGTGGGGGCGCGAGCACCCAACGAACGCGACAGAGACTCTCCATAAGCAAAGATAAACAGCGGCACAGCTACTGCCATTTCGTCGTTGCTATCGATACGTTTCACTAAAGTTCCCTTAACTATTACCCAGGAATTTACAATATTTTCATTATAATTACAATCAATTATATACAGTCAAAAACAAATACACTAGTAGATCCATTACGTATTAAATATAGTTTCTGCAGTACAGCTTACAACTTCAGAACCAAAATTACAGTGAAAGTTATCAACAGATATTAAACGGTGATAATTTAGGATGGTTCAAGAGGTATTTTATCTGCTTTTCGGTGTTACCTGTCTACTCGATCCTGAGGAAAAGAATATTTAACAGCCGGACAGAGAGACAAGCAGACGAGCAACAAATCCTATAAGCGATCCGTGTTTTCTTATAATTTTTTTCTTTTTTGAGTCACCAGTCTTCTGACTGGCTTAATACAGCCCGCCACAAATTCCTCTCCTGTGCCAAAGTCTTCATCTCAGAGTAGCACTTACTACCTGTTTCCTCAAATAGTTGCTGGATGTATTCCAGTCTCTGTCTCCCTCTACAATTTTCCCCCTCTACAGCTCCCTCTAGTACTATGGAACTTATTCTCAGAGGTCTTAAGAGATGTAATATCATCCTGTCCCTATTTCTTTTGTGTTTTCCATATATTCCTTTCCTCTCCGATTCTGTGCAGACCTTCCTCATTCCTTACCTTAACAGCTCACGTAATTGTCAACATTCGTCTCTAGCACCTTGTCTCAAATCCTTCAATTCTCTTCTGTTCCCTTTCGCCTACCGTCCACTAAATTATTAATTTTATGTACTTCGTGACCATCAGTCCAGATGTTAGTCTCCGTTGTTCTCACTTCTACTACTTCTCAATAGTTTCCTCTTTCACCTGTTTACTCTCAGTCCTTGCTCTATACTCTTTAGACAGTTCATTCCATTCTGCAGATCATGTAATTCTTCTTACCTTTCACTAAGGATAGCAATCTTATCGTCAAATCGCATCATTGATAACCTTTTTCACCTTGAATTCTAATTCCACTCATGAATCTTACTTTTATAGATTGAACAGTGAGGATGAAAGACCACATCCCTGTCTACTGCCCTTTTTAATCTGAGTACTTCGATCCTGGTCTTCCACTCTTATTATTCGCTCTTGGCTCTTGTACATGTAGTACTGTACGAGTCTCTCACCATAGCTTATCACTGTTTACCTCAGAATATAAAACATCTTACACCATCGGAGAGTATCGAACGCTTTTTCCAAGTCTACAAATCCTATCACTGGGTCCTGATTTTTCTTTAATCTTGATTCCATTATCAGCCGCAACATCGAAACTACCTCTCTGATGCAGTTATTCCCTAAACCCAAACTCATGGTCAACCAACATATTTCAACTTTCTTTTCCATCCTTCTGCGTATTATTCTTATCACCAACTTGGATGTATGAGCTGTTAAGCTGACTGTGTGATAATTCTCCCACTGTCAGCTCTTACAGTCTTCGGAATTGTGAGGATGATATTTTTCCGGAAGTCATATGATACATCGCCAGACTAATACATTATACACATCAACGCAAACAGTAATTTTGTTGCCACTTCCACCAATGATTTCTGAAATTCTGATGGAATGTTGTCTTTCCCTTCTGCATTATTCGATCTTAAGTCTTCCACGGCTCTTTTAAATTCCGATCCTAGTACTGTATCACCGATTGGCTCTAAATTTACTCCCGTCTCTTCTTCTATTATATCAGGCCAATTTTCCCTCGTATAGACGCTTGCAATGTAATCTTTCCACCAACACGCTCTCTCTTGTGCGTTGAACAGTGGACTTGCCGTTGCACTCCTAACGTTACCATGCTTTCTTTTGACTTTCCTATATACCGAGTCAGTCCTTTCGACCCTCATTTCTTTTTCAGTTTCTCTTCATTTTCCATGCATCCATTTTGTCTTAGCTTCACTACGCTTCCTGTTTATTCCATCCCTTAGGGACTTGAATTTGTGTATTCCCTAATTTCCCTAAACATTTATGTGCTTTCTTCTTTCATCTCCGTCGTAACATACTCTGAGTGCTGGAGCCAGGCTGCAACGCTTGGAGTAAGTTAAGATGGAGTACGACTTCTCGTTTTATGTATGTAACATAAAAGAATGTGATGAGCACACTATGAAGTACATGGCATAGCAAATGTACTTGATAGTGGCTCACGGCAGAAATGAGCTAATAGCACTATTTTAATAAAGCACAATGCAGCGTACAACGGAGAATGTATTCTTTCATTAAACACTTAGAGGCTGTGGCTTCAAACGGAAGCAAACTTGAGATAAGTCATTTCAAATTTTGGTGGACTGAATAAAAAATTGATATGGATCCGCACGTATTCTAAATTAGTTTAAAATGGGAAACAGAATCGAATATTGCTTAGATCCGACGGCAAAATGTATCACGGAGGGAACTCTAATCCTCCGTGATCTGAAAGGCCACGTACTTTACAACAATGCAAATTTAGCACCATTCACAATTGTGCAACTACCGCAACAGTCTCACCGTAATCCAGAACAAAGTCAAATGAATGAGCACGTACAGGGATCAAAGTATCAGGAAGCAGAGCCTCCCAAAAAGAAATTCTGCCACCTCGCAATCCTATTGGCCGGCTGGTCGAAGCTCGCATGAGCCGATACAAACGTTACTGTTTCCATATACAGATGCACTGCTCCAGCGGATAAGCGACTACAGACATTTGGGACAGACAAGTGACTATCGCGGCAGTCAAGAACGCACGGCATGAAAAGTATACGGCTCCAAGGGAAACGCCTATCACACCGTCGCTTCAAGACTAAAATATTTTGTAGGCGATGTACTGTTAAGTTATTCTACTTGGATACGTAGCACGATGCCTCCACTATTGACTTCCCGCTTTGTAACATTTTGATAGTGCTTTTCTTTGACTGAGTCCATTGGAATACACTGGGTCGGTAAGAGCGAATAAGGGGAAGCCTTTTAGAAAACTGAATAAATGTAGTGCTCAATAATGCATTAATTTGGTTAAATCTAAGAGCACTCAATACGAGGTCTTCTTCATACGCCGATTACTTGTGCAGAATGGCGTTGATTGTATCTGGAAATGCAGTAGCGAAACTTTCGCATAACGAGTTTGTGGTGCAACACGTCAGGAAGCGAGGGCATTTTCACGGGGAACAAAATTACCTGAAGTGAACAGTCTTTCATAGGCAAAATGCCTCCTGCGTACGTCTATAACTTGTGCAGCGTGTCGTTGACTATACAGGGTGGGGCAAATAAGAGTGGCCCGGACGAATGGATTCGACTGGACGTGAAGGTATGCATATAACCACATCCGTTGATCCCGCGACGGGCACACCACGTGTTAGCCAGCCACGGGATCCACATCGGTTCGAAGTATAGTGCGGGCTGCGTCAGGGTGAAGGGAGAAGTGCAAATGGTACGATGGTACTCACAGTCGAGCAGCCAGTGTTCGTTGTGGGAAGTTACGTGACTAAAAAATCGTGGAAGCGGTGTGATCATCTGCTTTCTGAGAAATTTAATGGCGTCAAAGAGTGAGCAAAGAGTGCCATGCAGCTCTTAGTCCGAAAATGATGTCAGATTATATCTGTTTTCAACAAGTCAAAAAAAGTTCCAAAATGTGCTCACACACGACAAAATGTGGCTACAGTTCACCACAAAATTCTTTAGATTCCTAACAAATTTTCCAATGCATATCTCATGAGACCAGCGTATCACGACGATCATGCGGACAACTAATCCACCTGACCACCACACGTATCTCTACCGAGTGGCTGTTGTCCATGCATTAAAACCAGCAGATGCTTCCCACCGTCTCCTATTTTTTGAGTGGCTGTTCACTGAGATAACAATGAATGGCTTCGACATGGATGGCTTCGACATGGACTGTTCTTAATATCTGATGAAGCCTGGTTTCACCTGAGTCATTACAGAAACACAGGTTCTGGCAGCGGAGAATTAGCATGACTTGCGCGAAGCATGATCAGAAGGTTGGCGTTTGGAGTGCATTGTCTGCGCACCGCATCTTCTTTCTTCAGACGCTGACTTCGGCTCGATACATTGCCATACAGTAGCAGAACATTTCGGATGAGATTACTGCAATTCCAGCAGTCCAGCTTCGATTCGTCTTCAGCAACTTTCTGATCTGGGCTCAAAAGTGCTAAGAGATTAATGGTGGTCACATTCAACATTTGCTATAGTCAGGTTAGTACTGTATTTCCTTTCCTCTGCTGTGTTTTTCTGTACCCTGGAACTCAGTTCTCCAGGCCACTTTTATTTGCCCCACCCTAAACTCGGAATTGTTACAGTAGAAAGTACTCAGAATGAGTTAGTGCTCAAACACACCAAATCACTTCCTGGTTCGCCATTACGTTTGCAATGGAGGAAAATATATTTGACGTGAAAAGTATTTTATAGGAAAAATATTGGTTGGTTGGTTGGTTGATTTGGGAAAGGGGACCAACGAGTGAGGTCATCGGTCCCATCGGAACACGGAAGGACGAAGAAGGAAGCCGGCCGTGCCCTCTCAAAGGAACCTTCCCGTCATTTGTCTGAAACGGTTTAGGGAAATCACGGAAAAACTAAATCAGGATGGTCTGGCGCGCGTTTGAACCGTTGTCCCGCAGATTGTGAGTACTGTGTGATAACCACTGCGCGATCTCGCCGGGTGAAAAATAGCGGTCATTGTAATGACGATTGCTTTGTTTCATCACAACGCTTACAAATATAACTGTACTGCGTGCTGCAGGCGAATTCATTCATCAGATACCTGCCCAAAAATGAGGTGATACTTCATAGGCGACGGACTTTCCCACGTGACCATGCTGAGCTGACTTGAAAAAAGTTGTTAACTGCTAAATATGGCCGACTTCCCACTACAATCTTAGGATCTGTGAGCGTAGACACCTGACATATGACGATAGCCCAACGTCAGAAACCAAGATTTTCAAGCTGTCTAGCTGTGACTGTGATACTGGTGAAGTGATTACGATTTGTATTGATTTTCTTGATCAGTGTTTTTCCCAGCTGGCAAAAAGACTTCAAATCGCTAGTTTCCTGTATTCCAACACTGCCAACCTCACAATGGCAGAGCCGTGTACCATACTACATCAAATTGTTCATGATGTGTTATGCTGATAGTTTGTTCTTTCCAAAATTAGGAATTAAGTGAATTTACTTCTATCACGATGCTATTCACGAATTCTCAGAGGAGTATGGATGAATGCTATGAAGGGCACGCACCTACAATTGTGTTGATTTTGCTGTCTGAAGAGCAAAGCACATATACAGTCACATAGACAATAGGCAAACGAAGGCCAACGAATGATAGCCGACCGCTTCGTTGTTTCCTGTTTGCTGCATGTGCACACTAAGCAAATATCGGCCAGCCGGCCGAAGTGGCCGTGCGGTTAAAGGCGCTGCAGTCTGGAACCGCAGGACCGCTACGGTCGCAGGTTCGAATCCTGCCTCGGGCATGGATGTTTGTGATGTCCTTAGGTTAGTTAGGTTTAACTAGTTCTAAGTTCTAGGGGACTAATGACCTCAGCAGTTGAGTCCCATAGTGCTCAGAGCCATTTGAACCATTTTTGAAATATCGGCCAACGGACAGTTGGCCTTGGTTGCGATTCGGTCTGTTGGCCAACATAAAAGCGTTGGTGGTTGGTTCACTTTTGGTTCCTAGTGTGGACGCCGTGTTAATAGTTGTTTTGGTTCATCACCTATTTTCTGTGTCTCTAGAACTGGTGTGGATTTCAGTTTTTCAGGACAGGCACAAATCGCCTTTGATATGTTTTTTTGACCGGTTTCACTGCTTAAATTATCAAGTGCATCATCAGAAACTCAGGAATTTACAGTTTAAAGAGCGAAACCGATCGATAAAACATACTGAGACTTGTGGCTGTTGTGGAAAAGTTAATTTTATGCAGACTTCCACTGCTGTTTCCTCTGCAGATAATGCCTGCTCTCAAAAATGAGTGCATTTACTGTTCTGAAAAATATTGGAGTATGTAATGGAGTGTGGAGAAACCCGCCAGGGTAGCTGAGAGTGCTAACGCGCTGCTTTCTGGACTTCGGTAGGCACGCTGGCCCCGGATCGAATCCGCCCGGCGGATTAACGACGAGGACCGGTGTGCCTGCCTGCCTGGATGTGGTTTTTAGGCGGTTTTCCACATCCCGCTAGGTGAATACCGGGCTGGTCCCAATGTTCTGCCTCAGTTACATGCGTCGCAGACATTTGACACACGTTCGCACTATTTCTGTTTCACGATTTACGCTAGATGCAGACAGCTGGGGTACACTGATTCCATCCCTGGGGGTAAGGGATGGCGGCAGGAAGGGCGTCCGGCCACCCCTCAAACTAACCTAGCCAATTACGTTGTAACCAAGCCGATCCTGCGATCGCTGCAGGACTATGGCGTAAGCGAAAGAAAGAAAGAAAGTAGTGGATTGTGGAGGGAGAATTAAAGCTGATAGGGTTTTATCATGAATGGGGATGCTTTTGGGTCTCTACAAAATGCGACTATAAAAAGTAGCTGAAAAAATTGGACGCTAGAAGAGAAAGAAATAAACTGCTAGAAAGAAATATGCGATATGTGAATAACAAAACGAAGAATTTATTGATATCTTTTCGCCTAGAACGACAGAGAGAAGCAATCATAATCATAAATCTCTCAGTTGCAAACATAACTCCCCCGAAAGAGGTGTCATCTCTGGAAATTTTAGGGCTTACGCAATTCAATAGCCATTCGAAATATGTAGGTTTCATTCAGGCAAAAGTTATGAAGTATCCTTATGCCAATTCGGCTTCCAGTTAGACATTAATTCAGTCCCATCGTACTGCTCCCTACTTTTTAAAAGGAATGTCGTCCATCAGTGTCGTTTCTCTTCTTCTTTTTCCAATTAACAGCTTCTTGCAGTAAAATAAATGCTGCACATACGACGACTGCTCAATCCTCTTCTAACAACATAATCGGTTGGTGAATTTGTGATTAAAACACTGCTTTACGACAATAATGAATCAGAAGCAAAATTCACAAGTTATCAGAGCCAACTGCAATTTCACATGACCGACTTCTTTGGCCCCAATCCCGTAGTTTGGTGAGGATGAGAAGCCGAACGCAAACGCTTTGGTGACCAACGTTGGACCAATCCAGTGTGTGCCATTTGCGGGCCTTCTTGACCCAATGTGTATGCGCCCCAGTACGTAAGGGAGCGTTTATGCTGCCACCTAGCTGCTCGCTGTTCGCCGACATGATTTCGCTGTTTGAAGAACAAAATACATGTACAGGCACGTACACACTGGACCAACGAAGGCCAACAAATGACAGCCAACCGCTTCGTTGGTTCCTATTTGCTGCATGTGAACACTAAGCAAATATCCGCCAACGGACAGTTGGCCTTGGTTACGATTCGGTCTGTTGGCCTACATCAAAGCTTTGGAGGTTGCTTGACCTTTCGTTCCTAGTGTGGACGCCTGATAAATGATTCTTAAATGTAATCTGCACCATCGCTGCTCCTCCGTTAACTCGCTACTACCTTCGCCATACACATCAATCAGGTTGTGTTTCGGGCTATGGCCAAAGCCGTACGTCCTGAAACTTGAGCTGTAATTGGCTGCTTTAGTGTCACTCCAGCAGGGGAATTACTCCCTGCGGACAGCGATAAGCGAGGTTGCATCGTAAATGCAACGACATTACCCGCTAGAAGCGAGGTGCGATGTGCCAACAGCGAGCTGCGAGGTTCCAGCGACGAGCAAGCAGGATAATCGTACCGGTGAAGGTAGTTCCTCCAGCAGCACTCACCAACCGTTGGCAGTTTCTGTAGGTGATCTTGCTCCCTGTATTCGCTAACCCCCTGCTGTCAGTAAGCTATAAAATTTTGATGAGCTAATGAAGCAAAGAATCTTACATCTTTATGTTCGACACACAATCAAGTCCACAATATAGTTCGCAACCATGAACTGTATAGCATACTGATATGCTCCTTTTCAGCCAGACACATGGTTTACGTTCCTAAAACAAATTTATGTCCCTTAATCATCTCCGAAAATACAGAAAATTCAGAAGAAAATCAGAACACAGAGGAGGTATGTGGCAGAAGTTTAGCTGGATTTAAGGTGTTGTAATGTTGTTTGAAGTACCTTCGCTGCTAAACGGTATTAAAGGATCACTAATATTCTTGTGAATGATTCACTTCTTACTTCCATGCTCACTAAGAAAATTGTAGAGAAAATCTTCCTCATGCAAGATACCTTTATACTTTTGTTTTCACCCAGACATGTTTCAGTTTTTTTTCTTAAATTCAGTGAGTTTGTTAATTTTCCTTCCGCAAAATTTTTACACGTCAACCTTTAAATTAACTTTAGGTACAAAATATTTTCTTTTATTAAACGACTGATTATTGTCAGATCTTTTACATTGTTTTTGCATTCAGTAAAACTTTTAGACATGTATCTCTGAGTTGAGGCAGTCTATGTGGTTTATTTACGATATGTCATAGTTTCAAGTTTTGTACTACATTTGGAAATAAAGTGGATTTATGCATTTATATACATAACTGATATGTAGGAAGCAGATAATTATTCTACTAGCCTTAGGTCTGCTACGCAATCTACAGCTTTTTATCTGGGAACTGCAGAACGTAATTTTATTTTTGTATTTATTCTGCATTTCCAACTGAAAATCGCTATGTATCATGTGGTTTGGCATGTTCCTTACAGTTCTTTATGCTGTCGTATTTTTACTGTTTTGTGCCGAGATAACAAGTTTAATTTATTTCGTTTCTGTCGTTACACATGTATTTTAAACGATTTCTTGAAAAACACAGGGTTTTCACGGTCATTGCTTGTTGTTGTGATGGCGTAGTGTTCATTTGTTGCGTGGCATATTTATTTTGTAGGTGGCGCGTGGATTTCAAGTTTTGTTGACGTGTGTGGTGTTGGCTTGTCAGTGAGTGTGTACGTGTGTTTTCCCACGGTGGGTAGAAAGAGAGAGAGATAGAGAGAGACAGAGAGAAAGAGAGAGAGGGTGGGAAAGGAGTGAAGGAGCTGTGGATAGGCATGTAGAGCGAATGGTGTGCAGCGTGGGAAGATACGAATTTAATTTTAGAAGCTGACCATCTGATTATATGCAGTTTTGGACAGATGTAATTTGAATAGCAAGAAATCCGCTCTCAGTATTCCAGTTAAACAAGGACTGAACATTGAACTATACCTGCATAGAGAACTAGCAGACCATTTTTTGATGAATTAATAAAGAGTGTGAAACGTATAACGATACCATGATAAAAATAAAACAGACAATCCAACGAGAGAAACTCAAAAAAGTGAAAAATCACACAAATAGCCATCAGTCACAACATAAATACAGGAAACATATATTTCACAAAAGAGTGATTAGACTAACAGACATACATCAGAATAAGAAAACAGTCTGCTTGAAAGGATCCCAGACATAACATACACACAATAGCCTCATACAGGAAAACAGAGAATATCGTAACACAGACTGACCACATTATAAAGGAACAAGAAGAATGGAACACATCTGAATTCAGTGCAAACGTAGTAAGAGAACTAGTCGCTGAGGAAATAAAACATATAATCAGAGAGAAAAATGCACCAAATGACAAAACACAGTGACAGCTGAAGAAAAGACCTTGAGAAAGCTACAGAAGATATTAACAAATGGAGATGCCACAATCATAAAATCTGACAATCGCAATTCGATTGCACTCATGAAAGAAAAGGAATATATTGGCAAAACATTAGAAATCATAAAAAGCGGCAACAGGACAGAATTAACAAATGTTCTAACAAACCGATACCAAATAAATTACGGAAAACTTTGAGAAACATAGAACCAATTTCCACAGACATACAGATTAAAAGAATGATACAAAAAAATTCCAAGGCCTCCACTCTAAAAGCATTGCTCGAAGTTCACAAACCAGGTACCGCTGCACTCATATCGATCGCCTTTACCAAATCACCAACATACTACTTACCCGATCAAACACACACACTGCTGCAGACAATACACAAACTCAGCAAAAATAGATGTCTGAGGAACTCAAGTGAGAATAGAAAAAAAATGAGCACTGAAAACACACCAAAGCATTGCCTGAAGTTTACAAACCAGGCACCTCTATACACATATTGATCATCTTTATCAAATCACCAACATACTACTTACCCAAGCACACACACACACACACACACACACACACACACACACACACACACACTGCTGCAGACAATACACAAAGTCAACAAAAACAAATGTCTCAAGAACTCAAGTGAAAACAGAAAAAAATAAACACTGAAAACATACCAAAAATAGAAAAAAAGTGTTCAAATGGCTCAGAGCACTATGCGACTTAACTTCTGAGGTCATCAGTCGCCTAGAACTTAGAACTAATTAAACCAAACTAACCTGAGGACATCACACACATCCGTGGCCGAGGCAGGATTCGAACCTGCGACCATAGCGGTCCCTCGGCTCCAGACTGTAGCGCCTAGAACCGCACGGCCACTAAGGCCGGCCCAAACATGGGAACTTTAATTTTATTTGACATAATTTCCATGTGCTCGCACATTCCAACAGAAGAAACCATCAACACCATCGGAAGGAATCTCCAGCAACAAGGAAACATAACCAAACAAACATACAAAAAATATTAGCTGCACTTAGGCTCATCACAGAGCAAAGCTACATCATATTCAATAACAAATTTTATTCCCAACAAGAAGGGCTACCTATGAAATCAGTAGCCTGCTAGCTGACATTTTCATGAGTTGGATAGAATTTGAAATGTTTGACAAAATAGTAAAACCAAAGCATTACAAAATAAAATATTACTACAGATGAGTAGGCGGTGTAATTCTCTAACAGATGAACACCAGTCTCGTATAAAGGAACTTCATGATGTCATAAACACCATCCATCCACAAATGGAGTTCCCCATTGAAACACATATGAAAAGCTCAGTTTCTTAGATCTCACCACATACAGGAGAAACACAATCTGTAGGAAGCTTACAGCCACCAGTAAAATCATTCATAACCAATTAAATCACCCCATAACCCAAACAGAAGCAGGTTTCTAATATTTACTACACAGACTGACCAAAACACTCATCAACAAACACGAAAATACCGAAGAACTGAAGAGAATAAAACAAACTGCACAGGAGAATAGGTATGGTACAAAAAGTGTAGACGGAATAAACAAGAAAATACAAAAAAAGGCAACACATAATCATGAAACATACACACACAGAGACACATTACAACCCACAACAAATCAGAAGACGTAATCAACAAATGACACATAATCACTTACAACAACAAAATCACTCACTGGGTGGGAAATACACTAAAGAGACAAGGGCTCAACGTAGCGTAAAGGACCAAAAACACAGTACAGAAAAGACTTGGAAAAAGTTCCACCAACACTGACAAACACAAAAGTCTACTAATGGCAACTGCTGTCAAACTGTATATATGGCTCAAACAGGCAGGAATATTAGAACCAGGTGTTCAGGACATTTCAGAGACCTGGTATCAGCTCACATTCAACATTTCCAGATCACCTAACACCACAGAATCATCACCCAACCAACGCAGAAACCGACTTAAAAATCTTTGAAATCAGTAACAGCCTAAATAATAAATTAAAAATTGAAGAAAGAAATCACATCCAAACTCAATAGCCCAATGAAATAAAGTACTAGATGAATACACGTTACAGTGCAGTAAAGCCCTTTTTGTCATACACATAACACCTACCAAAATCTGCATACGATCAGATGGATAGCTTCTAAAATTAAATTCCTGTATTCACTGCACACTATTCATTCTACACGTCTATCCACAACTACACATGGAAAGTTTCAGATAGATTATGTAATGGTAAGACAGAGATTTAGGAACCAGGTTTTAAATTGTAAGACATTTCTAGGGGCAGATGTGGACTGTGACCACAATCTATCGGTTATGAACTGTAGATTAAAACTGAAGAAACTGGTAAAAGGTAAGAATTTAAGGAGATGGGACCTGGATAAACTAACTAAACCAGAGGTTGTACAGAGTTTCACGGAGAGCATAGGGAGACAATTGACAGGAATGAGGGAAACAAATACAATAGAAGAAGAATGGGTAGCTTTGAGGCATGAAATAGTGGAGGCATCAGAGGATCAAGTAGGTAAAAAGACGAGGCCTAGTAGAAATCTTTGGGTAACAGAAGAGATACTGAATTTAATTGATGAAAGGAAAAAATACAAAACTGCTGTAAAAGAAGCAGGCAAAAAGGAATACAAACGTCTCAAAAATGAGATCGACAGGAAGTGTAAAATGGCTAAGCAGGGATGGCTAGAGGACAAATGTAAGGATATAGAGGCTTATCTCATGATGGGTAAGATAGATACTGCCTACAGGAAAACTAAAGAGACCTTTGGAGAAAAGAGAACCACTTGAATGAATATCAAGAGCTCAGATGGAAACCCAGTTCTAAGCAAAGAAGGGAAAGCAGAAAGGGTCTACGCAGAGGCGATGTTCTTAGGGGCAATATTATGGAAATGGAAGAGGATGTAGATGAAGATGTAATGGGAGATACGATACTGCGTGAAGAGTTTGACAGAGCACTGAAAGACCTAAGTCGAAACAAGGCCCTGAGAGTAGACAACATTCCATTAGAACTACTGACAGCCTTGGGACAGCCAATCCTGACAAAACTCTACCATCTGGTGAGCAAGATGCATGAGACAGGCGAAATTCCCTCAGACTTCAAGAAGAATATAATAAATCCAATCCCAAAGAAAGCAGGTGTTGACATATGTGAAAATTACCGAACTATCAGTTTAATAAGTCACAGCCTCAAAATACTAACGTGAATTCTTTACAGATGAATGGCAAAACTAGTAGAAGCCGACCTCGGAGAAGATCAGTTTGGATTCCGTAGAAATGTTGGAACACATGAGGCAATACTGACCCTACGACTTATCATAGAAGAAAGATTAAGGAAAGGCAAACCTACGTTTCTAGCATTTGAAGACTTAGAGAAAGCTTTTGAAAATATTGACTGGAATACTCTCTTGCAAATTCTGAAGGTGGCAGGGTAAAATACAGGGAGCAAAAGGCTATTTACAATTTGTACAAAAAGCAGATGGCAGTTATAAGAGTCGAGGGACACGAAAGGGAAGCTGTGGTTGGGAAGGGAGTGAGACAGAGTTGTAGCTTCTCCCCGATGTTATTCAATCTGGATACTGTGCAAGCAGTAGAGGAAACAAAAGTAAAGTTCCGAGTAGGTATTAAAATCTATGGAGCAGGAATAAAAAATTTGAGGTTCGGCTATGACATTGTAATTCTCTCAGAGACAGCAAAGGACTTGGAAGAGCAGTTGAACGGAATGGACGGTGTCTTGAAAGGAGGGTATAAGATGAACATCAACAAAAGCAAAAGGTGGATAATGGAATGAAGTCGAATTACATCGGGTGTTGGTGAGGGAATTAGGTTAGGAAATGAGACACTTAAAGTAGTAAAGGAGTTTTGCTATTTGGGGAGCAAAATAACTGATGATGGTCGAAGTAGAGAGGATATAAAATGTAGACTGGCAGTGGCAAGGAAAGCGTTTCTGAAGAAGAGAAATTTGTTAACATCGAGTATAGATTTAAGTGTCAGGAAGTCGTTACTGAAAGTATTTGAATGGAGTGTGGCCATGTACGGAAGTGAAACATGGACGATAAATAGTTTAGACAAGAAAAGATTAGAAGCTTTCGAAATGTGGTCCTACAGAAGAATGCTGAAGGTTATATGGGTAGATCACATAACTAATGAGGAGGTATTTAATAGAATTGGGAAGAAGAGGAGTTTGTGGCACAACTTGACTAGAAGAAGGGATCGGTTGGTAGGGCGTATTCTGAGGCGTCAAGTGATCACCACTTTAGTACTGGAGGGCAGCGTGGAGAGTAAAAATCGTAGAAGGAGACCAAGAGATGAATACACTAAGCAGATTCAAAAGGATGTAGGCTGCAGTAGGTACTGGGAGATGAAGAAGCTTTCACAGCATAGAGTAGCACGGAGTGCTGCATCAAACCAGTCTCAGGACTGAAGGCCACAACAACAACATCCACAGCTCTCTCTCTCTTTCTCTCCCTCTTTCTCTTCTTCTACTGATCATGGAGAAACAGATACACACACACACACACATACACACACACACACACACACAAACACACACACACACATGGACACACGCACATGAACTAAACTCCACAAACGTCAACAACAAATTCGCGTGCCACATCCAAAACAAACATGGCACGAAACAGATGCACGCTAGAGTCACAACAATACATAATGGTCGCGAAAACTCTGTGCTTGGAAAGAAATAGTTTAAAGTGCATGTGCAACGACAAAAACGAAATAAATAAAAATGTTATCCCGACACAAAAAAGTAAAAACACCACAGCATCAATAAAGCTGTAAGTAACATGCCAAACAACATGATACATGGTGATTCTCAGTTGGAAATGCGTAATAAACAGAAAAATATAATTACGTTTTGTTGTAGACTGCGTATTAGATCTAAAACTAGTAGCTTAATTATCCACTGCCCCCCTGTAAGGAATGTACGCGATGACTGGGTGTTGTGTGATGTCCTTAGGTTAGTTAGGTTTAAATAGTTCTAAGTTCTTGGGGACTGATGACCATAGATGTTAAGTCCCATAGTGCTCAGAGCCATTTGAACCATTTTTTGAGGAATGTAAATAAATGAATACATCCAGTTTGTTTCCAAATGTACTACAAAACTTGAAACTATTGATGTATCGTAAACAAACGACTTAGACTGCCTCAGCTCAGTGATACATATCTCAATTGTGTACTGTATACAAACCAATTTAAAAAAAAATACGATAATTGTTCATTTCACAAATGTAAATATTTTGTAAGAAAAGTTTGTTTAAAGGTTAACATAAAACAATTCTGCAGAAGGAAAATAAAATGTGAATTTAGCATAAAAAGTGCTGAAACATGTTTGGGTGACAAAAAATATACAAAGTTGTCTTGTATAAGGCGGACTTCCCCTCCAATCACTATTTCGAAACCCTGTAATTTCTTCCCGTTGCAGTATATACTTTTGAAATTTGGCTCAATGGTGCATAAATCCTTCCTCGGTAATGGTGCAAAAGCATGGTGCCCTACGACATCCGCCTCGGGGTTACCGACGCTCCAAACAGCAATGTGTCGACACATTTGAGAAGAAAGGACACTACTTAGAAGTTCATGTGACATGCAAGGTGACTTAATAACACAGTGGCACCAAATTTCACCATAACTGACAACTTCACTACGGACGTGTCACTCAATGCGTAGGTCGTCACAGCCCCTGTTTCGGACATCTCCTACCATCATTTGACACCTCTGCCAAGGACGTGAGAACCGTAATGTCCAGCACTAAGATTACTCGATTTTATAATGAGTGGCCGAGGAAAATATTCGAGACACACCGCCGCTCAAAACCGGTGCTAAAAGGCCTCAGGGAGTGGCATAAAGGGCGTTACTGAAACCACCCCTCGCCTGGGGCGTTGATACCCGTACATTTCGCCGTCGGAAACAATAGTTCGCACTGCGATGTGTGACAGGAAGATTTTCTTGACATTCTAGTATAAATCGCGCAAAAAAGAGGTATAATAGCGGTAACGTGATATATCAATAGTAATGTGGTATAGATAATATTACAAATAAAAATGATGCACTTTATACTAGATTCTGCACTCACTGCATTTTTTTTTTTTTTTTTTTTTTTTGTAGATTTTTGGTGCAGGCCGGAGAGAGAGAGAGAGAGAGAGAGAGAGAGAGCGAGAGAGAGAGTGAGAGAGCAGAGTTTTTAATTTTGTTGCGTCGCTTCACGATTGTGTTCAGGAGGAATAATGTCTGATTACGTAAAGGTGGCTTGAGCCTGACATTTAACCCGGATTGCCATCACGCAGTCTGATTCTTCGATACACATACCTAAGGGATCTAACTGAACATAAAAAATGGGGAAATGGATACACGAATGTGGGTTTTGGTAATGGTTATCGAATACATTATTAGCCTCCCGAAACCAACTGAGATACCGCTATAAAAGAGCTGACCTGTAACATAGCATACATCAAAAGAACACTGAGGTTACTTAAAGAAAAGAATAGAAAGAAAAGAATTTCATTATAACTCACCAATATATTCTAAAAGAATTCATACCACCGAACATGAACAAAATTCTAAGGAACATAAAACTTACATTTGCTATTTCTTTCACACATTGCGTGCTAAACAATGTACTGTTTTTCTGTCCAAAGCCGGCCGCGGTGGTCTAGCGGTTCTAGGCGCTCAGTCCGGAACCGCGCGACTGCTACGGTCGCAGGTTCGAATCCTGCCTCGGGCGTGGATGCGTGTGATTTCCTTATGTTAGTTAGGCTCAGAGCCTTTTGAACCATTTTGTCTGTCCAATATTTTGTTGATATTAGATGTCCTTGCGTGCGCGTGAGTATTTCATTACGTCACACGGTATTTCGAAACGTTTGATAGAAGATTTATATTTTTAAGTACACAAAATGTAGTATAACTTGTAGCGTTGCTACACTACACTCCTTCACATGTCGGCAATGAAACAGTAAAAAGTAATCAAATCTCTAGAACTATACATAACAAAAGATATATTTTTATCGTTCATATGTTTCGCATCTTATTAGGACTGAGCGCTGCGACAATAAATATCCGTGCCCAGCGGGTCATAGTGTTTGTTTGAAGCAGTTAATGCTGGACGCGCGTCTTTGTGCAGACGCACATTACCAAAATATAACATTTACCAACTACAGTTCGATGGCTGTTCTCTTTTATGACAAATATTTTATATACAGGGCATCCGCAACCCAATAATATTACAACATCCTTTGACACGGCTGACATTCTCGGGCGTTTCAACTCTTGTCTAAGGACATTTAGGGGCACCATCCGCGACCGAACGTGGTGGCGCAATGGTTAGCACTATGGACTCTTATTCGGGAGGACGACGATTCAATCCCGCGTCCGGACATCCTGCTTTAGGTTGTCCGTCATTTCGATAAATGCTTCAGTCAAATGTCGAGATGGTTCCTTTGAAAGGCCGCGGCCGACTTCCTCCCATAATCCGGTGACAACGATGACCTCGCAGTTTTGTCTCTTCCAGCAAATCAACCATACCAGCTCCATATCCTTTAAAAAGCGATCCTTTAATTCTGTTGAGGGGTATTTTCCTTCAGAGCTCACTTACAATGAGGTTTTCTGTGTCAAAAATTGACATCCAGGATAAAAAGCATAAATACTCTTATTTTCTATGGAAAAATTAGCGAACTACTTCAGAAAAGATCAACGAAATACTTGATTTATCCTTTTATCATTGAACATTCCAAATATAAAACGACTGTTTAACAAAAGTTTTACTTACAGGATATGGTATCTAAGTATCTAACTGGCCGATAATTTCTTTTAGTCTCTAACCACAGGTTTAAACATCTTCAATGTTTTCCTCCATACATCCGTTTCATTACAATTTACTAAGCGAACATTTGATAAATTTATGGTGAAAGAATATCAATGATAAGCTTCATTGATGATGTTTCTATGCTCTGCGATACCGAGGAAGAATAGAGGACCTGCTGAGTAAAATGAAAAGTAACTGAGCACGTGGTACGAACTGTGAAATGGGGGGCCAAAGAATAGAGAAAACGAAGAAATTCCAAAGTCTTGGCAGCGAAATAACGTACAACGGAAGAAATAATTTGGATATACGAAACACATACCATAATTACATTCCTTATCGAAAGAAGTCTACCGACATCAAACATATCCCTTATCTCAAGGAAGCATGTGCATCTGGAGCTCAGCATTGTATGATACTGAATCACAGAATCATGGCCTGAGACGAAACCGAGAAAGATGAAAATGGAGGCCTTACAATAATATGCTAATGACTAAGCGGATTTAAAAACTTTATATTATCCGCCAAACAGGAGAGGAAAACTGACTTTCTGGTTTAGCTTCAAGCTTCAAGCCGCCATAAGCACTAGTGTCACCTCATTTACTTTGTATCACGTGACCGTTGAAACAGTTCTTGCATAACTGTTGCCACAGCTGGGAAGGCCAGCAGACGCTCCACCGAATGCAAATGTTTCTTTTTATACAAAGATTTAGCTTATCAGTTGTTCTCATTTGACTCAGCGAAGCAGCGAGTGGTATCTGTGCATTTTCCTGTGTTTGGTATCGTGTAGATCCACAGGGTACAGGAGATGATTACGATGAACCACACGTTCAGAATACTCTGAAGAAGAATATTTATTAACGACGCAAAATAAATAAACAAGCATCTGACCAATGTGAAGTTATCAAATCGAATACCCGTCAAAGAGTCTCTTGGGCCAGAGTCAAGTCGACCGCCAGCGTTCTTATCTCGAGATCAGTGTTTCCACAAGCGTACACTTTGTGTACTGTTAAACACTAGCGCCACCAGGCGAACAAAGTTGACCAACAAGAGAAGATATCGACAGTGAACATGAATTACCAAAACGCATGAGCTAGCATTAATTCTCTTCCTCTGCTTTTTTTACAAAGGAGAGAGCTGGATTCCTGGCAGAATTTAAGCAAACATCTCCATTTATAAGGTCATTTACTAGCTTAATGTCAACCGCTTCCTTAATACCATTATCCCAATAACCAGAAGTGCATACCAGAATCTCCGTCTTGCTTGTTTCATAGGATGGCCGTTGCCAAGGCAGTGCAATGCAATAGTAGACTTGCTCGGCTGTTGAAAGCATTTGTAACGCAATTGCTCAACATAATTTTTAAGATGTGTGTGTGTGTGTGTGTGTGTGTGTGTGTGTGTGTGTGTGTGTGTGTGTGTGTGGTCTCTCTGTTTATGACCAGCAAAGCGAGTTTTTCTTTGCACTGCGCTCTCGTCGCATTTGTGCCTTGGAAATAACATCGTGTGCACTGTGACGTGTGGTGTAATTGTGCGTGTGTTGTGTAGTACAAGTTCAACAGTATCACAATAAAATTAGCTAATTATTGTTAATGTAACAAGAGGCTTTATTTAATCACTGCTTTTCCCGGCTAGTGAACGTTATTTTGCTAACGAAATCTCCATCTGGGAACGTGTAGCAACGTTGTTTGTCAAGCAGTGTAAATGTCAGTAAGTTCATTCACAAAAGTAATCATTTATAACCAACAAACAAGCTAAATGTATGATAAGCAATCTAGCTAAACAAGATTTATAATTTTTAGTAATTTCAATGCTTGTATTTAAAAGACTCTTTGTCAGCTACAGATCGTTTATCAAGATGAATGCTACTGTTATCTCGAGGTGGCAACACTTTTCTTTAAGCAAAATGAACAGTTTTGTCACACAATACCACACGTACACAACACTAATGCATTTTCCTGTCACAGTATTTCATAAAAGTTGTTACGATATTACCAGTCTTCACACATCAGCAGATAAGAATTTATATCGCGTAAGCTGTTGTTTGCATTAATAGAAGTTCGATCCATTCACAGTCTAACTGGAATTTATTACCTCAGGGTGGATCCTCGGCCACAAGTACACAATTATTATTGCAGAAATATAACCATGAACATTTAAGTCTGCATAAAAAAACAGTTTAAAACTGCTGCGGCAATATTTCACAAAGATGGCGGCTAATATGAAACAATCACTTATCGAGTCTGTTTCAGGCTGTGTTTTACTCGTAATAAATAATATATATTAAATCTTTTTGCACCTTCACTATATGCTTTAACATTTGGAAATATTTCTCAATGATACAAAACACATTAATATTCACCATTTACCATTAAACTGCGCTGTAGATCAATAGCGCTAATGGCTGCGCTCTTTTGTAGCTAAGCAGAAAACTTATCATTTATATAGGAGGAGAATTACAATGAAATGAAACTCCAGTCAAAGAAGATTAATTTCAGTAACACATAATCTCTATTTTCAAATATCGGGTAGCAACATAACAGTATTTTAGTATAGCTTTTTACAGACCTCTGTGTTATGAGACATCAGTCACGTCCTACGAGTACAACAGTTCGAACAAGAAGAAGAAGGAATTTTCTACAGAATCATAGATAACAAAAGAATAAGATTTTCGTTATCTTTTTACATGGATATTGACTGAGATACAATTTTTTACAGAGTATTAAATAATTACAATTACAATAGTTATATATTATTTTATTAACGACGAAATCCTTTTTATTAGTATTACGAGAATAGGATCAAAGTTGAGTCACATTCCACATACAGTCCTGTCATAAATATTATTTTAAATAAAATATAGGCGTGGATGTTACAGCACCTGTCGAAATATCGGCGGTTTCGAACATGTCAGCCTGTTGATATTCCCTTAAGTTGTTCCAGAAGTTTGTACTAATTTATTCTACGTTTTTTGGGTAAAATTTTTTGCATTGAAATTAATTTACTATATGGATTATTTTTCAGTCCCAGTTGCACATTTTTGTATACAGTATGATTAGTTTCGATGTTTCTGGATCTACTCCTGATATATATAGCTGATGCAGCAACTCGTCATGTCAGTATCGGAGCTACACGTCGGAATAGTGCATCTGCGTTGTGTGAGCTGAAACTGGAGTATAGTAAAAGCCCGAAGTTGCTTAGTAGTGGTTCTTATATTGCATCCTGCGCATACTTGGGTTAGTGTTACATTTCTTACTGTACAGACAATCGTTTGTTACAGATACGAGAGGACTGTATTTGTAGTGTATAGGAGGAGAAGTAATTGGCCTCTGTGCTAAACAGCTGGAAGCTGTATTACTTATGGTCATCGAGCTTTAATCTGCTTCCTTGGGTTGTGGTAGCCTTGTGCCACATGAGACGAAATCTTGACTGTGATCATCAATACTGCAGTTTCTTCCTATTCACTTATCCTGGCCAACCGATAAGTAACGGCGAATGGCGAACTCTGGGCGGAAGACAGAATTTTATTATGGCTGCACGGATGTCCCATTATGCCACATAAACAAGTTTGGAGTATTTGTCCACTTCTGAAAATACACTCCTGGAAATGGAAAAAAGAACACATTGACACCGGTGTGTCAGACCCACCATACTTGCTCCGGACACTGCGAGAGGGCTGTACAAGCAATGATCACACGCACGGCACAGCGGACACACCAGGAACCGCGGTGTTGGCCGTCGAATGGCGCTAGCTGCGCAGCATTTGTGCATCGCCGCCGTCAGCGTCAGCCAGTTTGCCGTGGCATACGGCGCTCCATCGCAGTCTTTAACACTGGTAGCATGCCGCGACAGCGTGGACGTGAACCGTATGTGCAGTTGACGGACTTTGAGCGAGGGCGTATAGTGGGCATGCGGGAGGCCGGGTGGACGTACCGCCGAATTGCTCAACACGTGGGGCGTGAGGTCTCCACAGTACATCGATGTTGTCGGCAGTGGTCGGCGGAAGGTGCACGTGCCCGTCGACCAGGGACCGGACCGCAGCGACGCACGGATGCACGCCAAGACCGTAGGATCCTACGCAGTGCCGTAGGGGACCGCACCGCCACTTCCCAGCAAATTAGGGACACTGTTGCTCCTGGAGTATCGGCGAGGACCATTGGCAACCGTCTCCATGAAGCTGGGCTACGGTCCCGCACACCGTTAGGCCGTCTTCCGCTCACGCCCCAACATCGTGCAGCCCGCCTCCAGTGGTGTCGCGACGGGCGTGAATGGAGGGACGAATGGAGACGTGTCGTCTTCAGCGATGAGAGTCGCTTCTGCCTTGGTGCCAATGATGGTCGTATGCGTGTTTGGCACCGTGCAGGTGAGCGCCACTATCAGGACTGCATACGACCGAGGCACACAGGGCCAACACCCGGCATCATGGTGTGGGGAGCGATCTCCTACACTGGCCGTACACCACTGGTGATCGTCGAGGGGACACTGAATAGTGCACGGTACATCCAAACCGTCATCGAACCCATCGTACTACCATTCCCAGACCGGCAAGGGAACTTGCTGTTCCAACAGGACAATGCACGTCCGCATGTATCCCGTGCCACCCAAAGTGCTCTAGAAGGTGTAAGTCAACTACCCTGGCCAGCAAGATCTCCGGATCTGTCCCCCATTGAGCATGTTTGGGACTGGATGAAGCGTCGTCTCACGCGGTCTGCACGTCCAGCACGAACGCTGGTCCAATTGAGGCGCCAGGTGGAAATGGCATGGCAAGCCGTTCCACAGGACTACATCCAGCATCTCTACGATCGTCTCCATGGGAGAATAGCAGCCTGCATTGCTGCGAAAGGTGGATATACACTGTACTAGTGCCGACATTGTGCATGCTCTGTTGCCTGTGTCTATGTGCCTGTGGTTCTGTCAGTGTAATCATGTGATGTATCTGACCCCAGGAATGTGTCAATAAAGTTTCCCCTTCCTGGGACAATGAATTCACGGTGTTCTTATTTCAATTTCCAGGAGTGTATATCTGAACCAGCACGGGACACTTCGCTTGGTAGGAGTGTAGACCATCTTACTGAAAACTTAGGCAAGTGCTTGTCGTTGGGAGGTGGGTGATGGAGATTCTTGACGAAATAGCAGGCATATAGGGACGGAAGGCGGATGTGCGCTCTGGTTTCCAGAGAGTCAAGTCCGAGATGTGGAGGAGGTTCTGTCGGCAATGACACCGGAGGCAGTCGATTGCATACCGTCTCTCATGATGGTATGAGTGATACTTGCTACTGAAATTCAGAGGCTACCTTCGGTCCCTACAGGCGGCTCGCGGCTTTGGCATAAACAGACTCGCGAGCTGTATGGAAACAGAGCTAGGATCTTGCATCATCGTTCCATTAACCGTTCGTGATCCCCCTGCAGTCGAGTTCAAGGCTTAAATGAGCGGCTCACACCATTCTCTGTCTACCTCGCACTGGGATTTCTCGACCTCAACTACTGGGTGGAAAACTGCAGGTCAAGCTTGAACGCAAGAAGCGGCTAAAAGGATAGCGGAATAAATGCGACGAGCACAAGTGGGTCTGTTAGGATAAAGAAATTTCTCCACAAGCACGATAAAATGGGCTTTGATTTCTGACAGGGAAAATTTTATGCACAATAATTAAACGATGAAACATTTGTCATGGCAGGTCAAAGAAACAAAAGGTTATTGTTGTATCAAGCATAAATAACAACTTGTAGGCGAAGCCTGTATTACATGCAGGAAGCGGCTACTACGATAGCGGAATAAGTGTGCACTTGTCTCTTTTACAATAAGGAAATTTCTTCAGAGGCACGATAAAATGCGTTCTCGTTTCAGACAGGGAAGAATTTATCTACGTTAATTAAACAGTATAATATTCGTCATGGCAGGTTACAGAAACAAAATGTTACTGTAATATTAGGCCTAAATAATATCATGAACTTCTATGGCAACGTCTCTGTACTGGTCTCGATTATAAACGGTAATAGTGTCTACGAACTACTGGAAATAGAAAGCTAGCAGATGTCAGATATTAATTGCAATAATTTTAAAAACAAATTGAAATATACGTCTCAATGACTTTTGAAGGTCAATGCAAGAGGCGTGTATATAGATGTAAAAAATGGTTCAAATGGCTCTGAGCACTATGGGGCTTAACATCTGTGGTCATCAGTCCCCTAGAACTTAAAACTACTTAAACCTAACTAACCTAAGGACATCACACACATCCTTGCCCGTGGCAGGATTCGAACCTGCGACCGTAGCGGTCTTTATAGATGTAAAAAAATGTAATCCAATTAAGAAATGTGCAAGTGAGATGGAACAGTAAATGAGAATTATGTTAATGAAAGAGTTGCTCACTCTTTGGAGACGATTATGGCGGACAAAATGGCTCAAATGGCTCTGAGCACTATGGGACTCAACTTCTGAGGTCATTAGTCCCCTAGAACTAGTTAAACCTAACTAACCTAAGGACATCACAAACATCCATGCCCGAGGCAGGATTCGAACCTGCGACCGTAGCGGTCTTGCGGTTCCAGACTGCAGCGCCTTTAACCGCACGGCCACTTCGGCCGGCAGAGCAGCCACAACTTGCGCTGTATGCACCCCTGCATTGTCGTGCAGAGTGGCGGGTGGGTTACGCAGAAGGTGTCACCGCTTCTTTCACAAAGCAGGTCGCAGGTGATGCTCCAAAAACGAACAGTAATACTGTGCATTGACGGTGCCATTTGCTTCAGAACTGTTCCAGAGATTCGACAGGAAGTAGACCGCTCCATTCACACCATCAACAGACAAGGCTCTGCTAGCGGTATACTACGCCTTCCACATCGCTTGCAACGGGTTCTACACAACGCTGGTGACAACTTTGAAGGACAGCAACAGGTGCAAAACTGTAACTCTTTTACATCGGTTGTGAATAAATAGTTGCCACTGTTCAAGATCCAACCCTCTTATTACATCTCCTGGTCACCAAAGACTCGAACTTCTCAATTCAGCGTAGAACAAGAAATCACTGATCGCAAGGGCGTTACGGTAGCTCGACTGTAAATTACAATGTAAAGAAATGTAGGAAAAGAGCGATAAGAACCATATTCTAGGTTATTTCAGGGGACTGCGTGATAAATTTATCTCCATACCGTATATGTTGACCGTCAATACGAAAAAGTTCGACGGGTATGGCTGAATAAAGCTATGAGAAATAGGAAAGACATGCCGTCTTCCACTGCTGTGCTAATAACCTGCAACAAAAGGAACGACAATTTCTAATTTTAACATAGCCAAAGCCTCACTGACAAACGAGACCAAAACTTGCACAAGGAGATGCACGCGTGAAGCGTTGTAAGACGTATGCTTTGCCGGCGATGGGCGAGGCATGACAGAATCTCTGACCAGAGAGTAGTTTATCGTTAGTTGTTGCTTGTCGCTAGTCTGCGCTTAACTGCGCGAGTCGACAGTTGCGAGTGGACAGTAGTAGTAGCGAGTCGGTAGTACTCTGTTGTAGTCTGCGTGAGTCGGCGGGAGTCGGCAGGCGTCGGCTGTGTGCTCTGCTCACGACTCTGCTCAGGATTCTGGAGGATGAGTATTGTTGTAAAAGGTAAAGAAGCATCCTTGCGCGTAATTAATAATGTATGTTAATTGTAATTTAATTTGTTCAAAAAATGCGTTAATAATAATTTTTATAATATAAAGTAACTCTTTTAAAGAAAAGCATTCAGTTTAATTTAAAGAATTTTTCCAATGCATTATCATTGCTTCCAAGAATAAAAAAAATATATGCCAGCATTGCACGAAGCTGTGTCGAAAAATGACTAATTAAGAGCAGATATATTTGCAGTATTATTGAGGTAAGAATTTTTGCTCTTTTTTTATTCAGAACACAGGGCCGAAGGTCAGCGCTGCTGTGCTTATAAATTTATCAGTTTACTAAACTTTTTTATTATTTTGGTGTTTAGGAATTTTTCTGTTTCGAACTTGACATTAAATGAGAAAAGAATTTTGTGGGAATATTAAGTGTGAATGCATTTCTGCGCACAGACTATAAATCGGAGCCAATTTTGTTCAGATGTTGCAATATTATGAAAAATTCATTTAATTGTTATTAATTTTGTGGCGAGGCTACGCTTGGCACATTTCCATTTAACAATAATTTTGTGGGGGGTTTACATTTGGCTCATTTCCATTTTTTATTATTATTTCTGTAGGGAGGTTACACTTGGCTCCATTTTCATTTTTTTATTTTAAAATATTTTGTGTGGAGAGGTTACACTTGGCGACATCCGGCCAGGATCGTATTTCTTTGCGAATCTTCTGAGAAGTAGTCATATATCTGCTCTTAATTACTTAAACGTAGTTTGCATCCGGCGCAACGCATTTACTAATTTGTCGCTCTTTCTTTCACATATCATCGGCAATTTGTTGCTCTTTCTTGTATTTGTGTTTGTTGCATTTTGCATTATGCTTGTTTCATTTGTGAATAATTTTGATTAGTGAAAAATGCCGCGAAAAACTGTTATCAGTACATCGCGATGTGTAATGAGTGAAATAGCCGATTCGAATAATTTGACCGATAGTAGTTGCGACACGCAGTGTAATGATGACAATCCTCCACTTACAGACAATCAGTGCGTATCGACCACTAATATTGATTTTTATCCTAGTGATGAGCAAACAAATTCAATTGTGTTAATTTAACGACAATTGATGACGCGGCACGTTCTGTTACAGTGAACGCTGCCCAGCTTGACACACCCGGTTTGCAAAATTTACCTAATGAACAGGCAAATTTTTCTAACGAATATGAACAGTGTACTCAAAATACGACAGATTTATTTGATTCCGAGGTAGTGACTAGCAGTGCACATCCGATTGGAAAACCTTTTCGAGAATCACAGAATGACCAAATGGTTACTCAAAACGTGATAATTGCAGGTATGCCATCAAACAGCACAGAGAATAGAGTAGGTAATATTGCCTTGGATCAAGTGATGGCATTATTACTACAAATCAAGAAAGAACAAAACGACTATTTCAAACAACTTAATGAACTAATTAATGAAAGTTTCAAACAGTCGAACGAAAAACGCGACAACCTTAATGAACAGAACAAACAACTTAGTGAGCAGATTACAGCCGTTACCGTGAAACGATATGATACTAAAGAACTATTACGTGACGAAATTGAGGCTTGTGCTAGGAACAGTAGTGAAGAAATTAGATCTGTTGCACAAGAATTAAGTAATAGACATGCAGGCACAACACAATCAATTAGAGATGAAATTAATGTAGTCATTGAACAATGTTCAGAAAACGCAACACAGATACACGACGAGTTTAATTTAAAGTCACCAGAACTTTCACACACTCTGGATACGGAAATCGATAAGAAATTTGAACAACAGATCAGCCAAATTGACGAACGTATTAAAGTGACAGAAATGAAAAATGTTTCAGTCACTAACACGTCACAACATACGGCACATTCCGAACATTTGTCACACTCACACAGCCAGTATAACTTAGGTAATTTACAGAGAGTACGCGACTTAAAATCCGAAAAGACACAGACAAATAGATTCTTATGCAATCGTGAACCCGTTCACACATTCAGAGACGATAACGATTACAAGCAATTTTTATCCGTAAGAAAATCTAAGGAATTTAATAATGACAGAGCACAGGTATACGCTTTGAACTGGATACGTCGATTTATTTTTGTACTTTCACCAACTTGGGCTGTAAGGCAGAAACTAGAATTAGCATCGATACAACAATTTGTTTTTGAATTTTCACCGCCATTGCCTGCAATGCAGAAACTAGAAGTAGCATGGATACAGCAAATTGTTTTTGTATTTTCACCGGCATTGCCTGTAACGCAGAAGCTAAAATTTATTTGTAGCGCGTAATAGACCTCAGGGGAT
This sequence comes from Schistocerca serialis cubense, assembly GCF_023864345.2. NCBI lineage: Eukaryota > Metazoa > Arthropoda > Insecta > Orthoptera > Acrididae > Schistocerca > Schistocerca serialis. The sequence goes on along the minus strand of NC_064642.1, from coordinate 108,714,478 downwards.
TCATTACGCTTTAATGAATATGTGCCGTAGCGTGCACAGAGCCCGGAGCCGTAGTAGTGCTGTTTCATCTTTAGTTTTCTGCACTGCTGCCTTCTCTTCTACTATCCTTTATATCTATCAGAACAGCTCTTTAACTATCGCCCTATCTAGGATTAAGAATGTATAAAGAAAACCTGATACGACAAGTTTTACCGAAAGTGACATTTATCTTTAGACACTCCCGAAATGACAACTGCCACCGTAACCTTAATAACAGTGAAAAAAATTTTTTTTACATCAGTATGTGTAAAATTATCAGCAACAGCAAACACATTTTGATAACAATAGAGGTTTTTCTCCGTAACAGCATCAAAACCAGCCGGTTAGCATACCTAACCAACAATGTAATGTACAAGGTCATCCAAGCTTTAATGGTTCGCCGCGTGCACGTATAGTCTCAGCTCCAACAAATAGTAACGCACAGCAACAAGGAAATAACTACGTACAGAAAACACACAACTTCAATTCCTATCGCAATGCACCGTATAGAAATGATTATCACGACAGACGTAAAAATAATGAGCACAATTTTCAGCGTACATTTGGTAACAGTCGATCTTATCAGCAGCAAGAAGATCAGCAACAACATATTATCATGAATGAACCAGACAGTAGGTATCATCCAGAACGTAATACGTCTGGAAGAAATAACAGAACAGTTCAAATAGTTGAAATGCAGCAGCATCGTCCTGAGAATAATAACACGTCAGATAGAATTTGACTAGATACGGTACAGGTCGCATCTTCCAGCAACGCAAGCACTACTTTTGACACGCAGAATGTTGTTCATTAAAATGTTATTACTTTTGACGACATCCGAGACACTCTTTTGCAGGAAAAACCAGTTGTTCAAAAAACCATTTCACACCCTGTCATCGAAGTTAAAATTGGATCATCGAAATATTCAGCAGTAATCGATTCTGGATCACCTATGTCAGTTATAAATGAAGAAACTTTCAACGAGTGTAACAAAGAGAATACCTATCCTACGTTACCATTAGGCAAAACGAAAGTAAAAGGAGCAGTATCTAGTAAAGGAGTAGATGTAAAATTACAGACACATTTATCATTTTGTATTGCAGGTCATACATTTCACTCAAATTTTTGGATTGTTCCATTATTGACAACAGACGTTATTTTAGGTACGAATTTTCTGGTACAACACGACGCAACTATTGGCTTTCAAACCTCATGTTTAATGTTAAAGGATGAAAATTTTCAACTGGCTTTAGAATTTCAGCATTCTTTATCTGCGGAAGAACAAACAATTAATCGTACAGAGGTCATTTCCGCATCACGTAACATAGACTGTAATTCCACATTGTTCACAGATACGTACGTACACAACTATAACACTCCAGACGAAGCCGACTATGACGTTATAGAGACCATTTCTGATAAAGTTCAACAGAGCAGTGCAAATACAGACGACGAACGCTCGCAACTACACAAAATTCTTTTACAGCAAGCTCCAGTTTTTGACAACGTTCCTGCTACTATGTCCGGTTTTATGTACGAATTTCAAGTTAAACAGCACGACACATTTAAAGCCAAGCATTATCCCATTCCGTATATTCATAGAGAACAAGTTAAGAAAGAACTGCAAGCTATGCTTGACCAAGGTATTATTGAACCTGCAGTTAGTCCGTACATAAACCCGCTCCATATTGTTAAGAAAAAGGATGGCTCACTTCGCCTCGTACTTGATTCGCGTCACATCAATGACATTATTATTAATGAAACAGATCGCCCTCAAACACTAGAAGAACTTCTACAAAAATTTCATGGTACTGCTATTTATTCCACATTAGATTTGAAATCGGGATTTTGGCAAATTCAGCTCCATCCGAACTGCAGAAAGTGCACAGCATTTCTCTGTTTTGGTGACTTATCAATTTTGTAAATTACCGTTCGGTTTAACAATTTCATCAGCAGCATTTATTCGCGGTTTGAATACAATACTTCCGACAGAACTTAAAGACAGAATCACAACGTACGTAGACGACATTCTTATTGCAGAAGCTAACTGGTCTGAACATATTCTGATTCTTGAACAACTGTTGCAAACTTTTCGTGCACAAGGACTCACAGTTAATCTCAGTAAATCGCACTTTAGTAAAACTTCTATTAAATTTCTTGGACATGTAATTTCAGCAGAAGGCATTGCGCCTGACCCGGAAAAACTTCAAGGTTTACGTGACATTACTGTTCCTACGACGAAGAAACAACAACGCAGTTTTTTGCGTATAATTAACTTTTTTCGTAAATTTATTCATTACTCTGCTTTAGACACCCCTGGATTATGTCAATTGACAGGTAAAAACACTATTTGGTCCTGGGATAGGCAAGCACATTCAGAATTTGTGAACCTGAAAGAAGCCTTGTTGAATGCACCACTTTTATCGCACCCAGATCTTACCAGAAATTTTTCCATTGCCACCGACAGTTCTAACACCGCTTTAGGCGTACACATTTTTCAGGAAATTGAAGAAGATGGTTGTACAGTAATTAAAAACATCGCATTTGCAAGTCGCATTCTGTCACCTGCTGAACGAAATTATTCTGTTACAGAACTTGAAACATTATGTGTTGTATGGGCGTTTACCAGATTTAGGCATTTTCTTTATGGAAGACATACTACCGTTTACACAGATCATAGAGCGATACAGTTTTTACTTTCCGCTAAATTTACACACGATAGATTAAGTAGATGGAAACTTTGTCTACAGGAATTTATTTTTACAATTGTTCACATTCCCGGCACACAAAATATTGTAGCAGACGCACTATCCCGTTCTCTTAACAACAATCAGCAAGACATCGCAACCAACTTCAGCAAAGCAAATTTCAGCGTCATGTACATTCAACAAGTTTCATTTGAAAATTTCATTTCGTCGTCATTACAAGACATAGCACAAGAGCAGAATAAAGAGAACGTGTGGAAGGAAATTAAACACCTTTGGCAAGATAGCAATAATGTTACCATTAGAAACTATTACACTGTACGCAGTGACATTCTGTTTCGCCGCTCTCATCCCGACAGCAACAATTGGTTATTATGTATTCCTGACGAACTTGTTAACAAATTAATCTGGTATACTCATTTAAGTTACGCACATTACGGAGCCAGAAAATGTTTTCTTGTGCTGAGACAGAACTGTTATTTTACCAACATGGACAAACGTATACGACGAGTTTTAGCGTCATGTAAAATCTGCCAGAAAGCTAAATCAGACACGACTTCACATATTCCTCCATTACATCCCATTGTACCTGTTAAATTGAGGCATATGGCCGCTGTAGACGTTTTTGGTCCGATTCCCAGAACTAATAGAGGTTTTTGCTACATCTTTGTCGCTGTTGAACTCACTTCAAAATTTGTTACCTTCACTCCGTTACGCAAAGCTACTGCTAAAACTGTTTCGAAAGCATTTGTAAAACATTTTCTATTTCATGTAGGGCATGTGTTGAAAGTAATTTCCGACAGTGGACCACAATTTTGATATGCTATATGGACACGTATGTTACGAGCTAGAAACATTTCTCCGATCTGTATATCCAGGTACCATGCTTCTTCGAACCCTTGTGAACGATTAATGAATGAAATTGGTAAACTGTGTAGTATATACTGCCACAAAAAACATATTGATTGGGACACACACATAATCTCATTCCAGGATGTAATTAATTCCATACCAAATGAATCTACTATGCTATCTCCGACTGTTATACTGAAAAATGTTGAACCACCTAACAAAATTAAAGAATTAGTAACCTTTCCTACATCTCGTCCACTACGACACCATGAAATAATTGACATTGCGCTGAACAACATCAAACGTGCCGTAGAGCGCCGGAGAAGACAGCAAAAACTGGTTTGTACACGCCGTGACTTTCACATTGGACAGAAGATATTAGTACGTACACACTATTTATCCAATAGAGGAAAAGGTAGGTGCAGTAAATTTGAGTTTCTATACGCAGGTCCATATCGAATTCGCAGCATTCCTCACCCCAATGTAGTACACGTCGATACTCTGAGAACCGGAAAAACCAAAGGGAACCACCACATGTCGAACATCAAACCTTTTACTGAATGAACATACTTTGTGATTTATCACACTGTAATGCCATTTCCTAATTTTTTTATGACCACTTGCGCAATTAAATCCACATGAACACTTACTGATGATTATCGTATTTTTTTCTTGGCAAGTGCCCGGCAAGGTAAGGTTAGCAGGTCGCTTTTCTTGTCGTTACACATCAGACCGTGCATATTTTTCCAGATGAACACATTTTTGACCACTTACGCAATTATATTTATGTGACTACTTACTGATGACTGTCGTATTTTTACCTTGGCAAGTGCCCGGGAAGGTAAGGTTAGCAGGTCGCTTTTCTTGTCGTTACACATCTGACCGTGCATATTTTCCATTTTTTATGTATATATGATTGTTTTCCTGTTTTGTTTGTATGCACTATGAAATACTTAAGATATAACAAACACCAGTTGACTTTAACATTTTTGCCATATGATATCTCAATATCGTGACTACTTTACTTTAATTTTTTTTTTCTTTGCTGCTACATTGTGATACACTGTGTACATTTTTGCTTCTGAACACTGTCGATGTTTTTGACATATTACGTTTTCTGTCATGCTATGCTGTATGGTCAATTATGTTACTATAAACCAGTTTTTATTTAATGGGTATATGAATGAAATGCAAGACATTAATCTTTGTTCATCATTTTCAGACAGAAATAACGTGTATACGAAATAAATTAAACAGAAATGGGAATTTCATCTTCGGAATGAACGAAAGAAAATGCAATACCTCGTGACGAAGAGTAAAGGGATCAGAATTAACAAGCATTAACAAGAATATACTATACAAATCGTAGAATAGCAGTCTTAACTAATTTTTTTCTTTCAGAATACGAGGCGATTGATGCAGGCTGTCAGACAGAACTACACATCTTAGTTTTAGTGATGAAATATGCTAGAAATAAGGAATAGTTGTATAATGAATAATGAAGTGACTTTTTTGCAGATGATAATGAATGATGATAAATAATGATGAAGAATATGCTACTATGGATAATGAAGTTTTTCTTTACAGGTGATGATTATAATTGAGTTATGATGATATGGATAATGAAGTTATTTCTTTACAGATGAGGATAATGATGAAGTTTATATATTAACTGTTAGTTAAGAAATGCTATGCAGATATTTAAGTATTTGTTTCAGTTCGTTTTAACAGTATGTCTTATATCGCATGGTATGATGACTCAAGGTTTTGGAAAGGACAGCTAGAGAACATATACATTTTTTATACACATTTCACTACCTGTTAATTCGAAGTTCACTACTTTTCAGCATAATATGCGTTTCTTCTTTCAGTTTAATAATACATTTTGTATATTTTGCAGGAGAAATTATTCATGAAATTAATGTGCTATAAGCAGTTGTTCATTAAACCTATGTCATTTATGAATGTGATCACATATACTCTACTTGTTTTATAACCTTGCTACAGCTGGCTCATGACGAATGACGTCACACATTTTCTTTGCAGCAATAACTCAAAAGCAAATATTGTTATCCCCCAGTAATTAATTATGGATCCGTAAGCAGTGTATTGCTAGCACAAAAAAAAAATTCTTTGTAACTGGCCAATGAAGGCCACTGATTACTGTAATAAGATGACCTATGATCCAATGATTACTATAATTAGATTAATTACGTATAAATGCTATGCCAATAGTTAACTAATTATGAATGACGCTTGTTTTGAATGATGACTTCTGAATAATGCATAATAAAAATGCTTTGTAGCTGGCCAATGAATGCCACTGATTACTGTAATAAGATGACCTATGATGCCAATGATTACTATAATTAGATTAATTATGTATAAATGCTATGCCAATAATTAACTCATTTTGAATGATGACCTCTGAATAATGAATAGAAAAAATGCTTTGTAGCTGGCCAATGAATGCCACTGATTACTGTAATAAGATGACCTATGATGCCAATGATTACTATAATTAGATTAATTATGTATAAATGCTATGCTAATAATTAACTCATTTTGAATGACGCTTGTTTTGAATGATCACTTCTGAATAATGCATAAAAAAATTCTTTGTAGCTGGCCAATGAATGCCACTGATTACTGTAACAAGATGACCTGTGATACCAATGATTACTATAATTAGATTAATTATGTACAGATGCTATGCCAATAATTAACTCATTTTGAATGATTACTTCTGAATAATTCATAAAAAAATGCTTTTTAGTTGGCCAATGAATGCCACTGATTATTGTAATAAGATGACCTATGATGCCAATGATTACTATAATTAGATTAATTATGTACAAATCCTATGCCAATAATTAACTCATTTTGAATGATGACTTCTGAATAATGCATAAAAAAATGCTTTGTATCTGGCCAATGAATGCCACTGATTACTGTAATAAGATGACCTATGATGTCAATGATTACTATAATTAAGTGAATTATGTTAATACTATGCCATTGATTAGCTCCTGTTTTGAATGATGACTTCTGATGGTTTGTAACTGGGCAATGAGTGCCAATGTTCTCTGTAAACAGATGATTTATGAACATTATTCTGTAATACTACATACATGGTACAGAAATGTTCGGTAACTGGGCGATGAATGCCACCAATTACTCAAATCAGTTGTTAGACTAGTGTAATTCTCAATGAAGACTACTATGTGACTTAATGTCCTTCATCTTCTGACTTAATTACCAGAAATTACTGCAATATCCGTTTGTCCTGTCTATCCTCATGATCATGGAACACTATATTTGGTTTTTGCACTAATTCTACGTTGGTGTACTTTACAACAACGTGGTGTTGACACGACATGCTGTCCACCACCTTGAGCGATGGAGATGCTATTATGGTTCCACTTTTTGGTGTACCTAATGTACTATCAAAATGATAACATGGAATATTACTACTACATTACAGTGTCTTGACTACACTGATTAATACTTCAAGGAAAAGAACTTCAGATTGTCTCACTTGGTGTTGTGCTTCTATTGAAAGATATGGACTTTCAGTGCAACTGCGTGCAACCTAAAGTGCTACAACCATGACGCAATCCTTCCCATTCCTTTCCTAATTCTTGTAAAATGATAAAGAATTTTACATTGCGTGTGCACTTCATGCCATTTGTACTCATTACGTATACATTTTGAGATATGTTCTGTACTACATTGCGTGTGCACTTTCGTCATTTTGTTAACATGATTTGTATTCATGGCATATACATTTTTTGTGATTTGTTGATATGTTCTGAACTAAAGTGCTTGTGCACTTTTGTCATTTGTCAATATGATTTGTATTTATTATGTTTATTTGTTGTAAAAATGTTAGAGAATTTTACAGTGCGTATGCACTTTATGCCATTTGTACTCATTATGTACACATTTTGTGATTCCCAGATATGTTCTGTATTACAGTGCGTGTGCACTTTCGTTATTTTTTTAACATGATTTGGGTTCATTACCTATATATTTGTGATTTCCTGATATGTTCTGTACTCAGTGCGTGTGCACTATATTTTATTTCATGTTCTGCACCTATATATATGTATATATTCTGTGATTGTAAAGTTAGTTAATTAAGAAAAATATGTTGCTTATGGAAAGTCCAATTGACTCACCATCGCTGCCAAATTTTTGCCCCCCGAGTGGAGGGTTATGTAAGACGTATGCTTTGCCGGCGATGGGCGAGGCATGACAGAATCTCTGACCAGAGGGTAGTTTATCGTTAGTTGTTGCTTGTCGCTAGTCTGCGCTTAACTGCGCGAGTCGACAGTTGCGAGTGGACAGTAGTAGTAGCGAGTCGGTAGTAGTCTGCTGTAGTCTGCGTGAGTCGGCGGGAGTCGGCATTCGTCGGCTGTGTGCTCTGCTCACGACTCTGCTCAGGATTCTGGAGGATGAGTATTGTTGTAGAAGGTAAAGAAGCAGCCTTGCACATAATTAATAATGTATGTTAATTGTAATTTAATTTGTTCAAAAAATGCCCCAATAATAATTTTTATAATATAAAGTAACTCTTTTAAAGAAAAGCATTCATTTCAATTTAAAGAATTTTTCCAATGCATTATCATTGCTTCCAAGAATAAAAAAAATATATGCCAGCATTGCAAGAAGCTGTGTCGAAAAATGACTAATTAAGAGCAGATATAATTGCAATATTATTGAGGTAAGAATTTTTGCTCTTTTTTTATTCAGAACACAGGGCCGACGGTCAGTGCTGCTGTCCTCATAAATTTATCAGGTTACTAAACTTTTTTATTATTTTGGTGTTAGGAATTTTTCTGTTTCGAACTTGACATTAAATGAGAAAAGAATTTTGTGGGAATATTAAGTGTGAATGCATTTCTGCGCACAGACTATAAATCGGAGTCAATTTTGTTCAGATGTTGCAATATTAAGAAAAATTCATTTAATAATTATTAATTTTGTGGCGAGGCTACGCTTGGCACATTTCCATTTAACAATAAATTTGTGGGGAGTTTACATTTGGCTCATTTCCATTTTTTGTTGTTATTTCTGTAGGAAGGTTACACTTGGCTCCATTTTCATTTTTTTATTTTAAAATATTTCGTGTGGAGAGGTTACAGCGTTCAACGAATTCGAAAGTAATATTCGGTCATCTTGACAGAAAATAGTAAAAACATTTTTCGTATGTTAAATAGCTCACTCTGTGACCATAATGGCATTGGTACGGAGGATAACAGAGAGTACTCCGAAATTCAGGAGAACTACTTGCCCTGTGCGACGACATTTGCTGCATACATCCGGAAGCCTACCAAGGAATTTCTAATCCATGCCACGCAATATTGTTTCTGTAGTACGTTCCATAGGTCGATCAACTCATTATTATGCACGCTGTCACAATATTTTGACTCTTTAGAGTATAAAAACATTTCATACAGTAATACAGTACTGGCCATTAAAATTGCTACGCCAAGAAGAAATGCAGATGGTAACCGGGTATTAATTGGACAAATGTATTATACTAGAACTGACATGTGATAACATTTTCACGCGATTTGGGTGCATAGATCCTGAGAAATCAGTTCCCAGAACAACCACCTCTGGCCGTAATAACGGCCTTGATACGCCTTGGCATTGAGTTAACAGAGTGTGGTGTGTACAGGTACAGCTGTCCATGCAGCTTCAACACGATACCACAGTTCATCAAGAGTAGTGACTGGCGTATTGTGACGAGCCAGTTGCTCGGCCACCATTGACCAGACGTTTTCAATTGGTGAGAGATCTGGGGAATGTGCTGGCCAGGGCAGCAGTCGCACATTTTCTGTATGCTGAAAGGCTCGTACAGGACCTGCAACATGAGGTCGTGCATTATCCTGCTGAAATGTAGGGTTTCGCAGGTATCGAATGAAGGGTAGAGCCACGGGTCGTAACACATCTGAAATGTAACGTCCACTGTTCAAAGTGCCGTCAATGCGAACAAGAGGTGACCGAGACGTGTAACCAATGGTACCCCATACCACCACGCTGGGAGATACGCTAGTATGGCGATGATGAATACACGCTTCCAATGTGCGTTCACCGCGATGTCGCCAAACACGTATGCGACCATCGTGATGCTGTAAACAGAACCTGGATTCATCCAAAAAAATTACGTTTTGCCATTCGTGCACCCAGGTTCGACGCTGAATACACCATCGCAGGCGCTCCTGTCTGTGATGCAGCATCAAGGGTAACCGCAGCCATGGTCTCTGAGCTGATAGTCTATGCTGTTGCAAACGTCATCGAACTGTTCGTGCCGATGGTTGTTGTCTTGCAAACGTCCCCATCTGTTGACTCAGGGATCCAGACACGGCTGCACGATCCGTTACAACCATACGGATAAGATGCCTGTCATCTCGACTGCCAGTGATACGAGGCCGATGGGATCCAGCACGACGTTCCGTATTACTCTCCTGAACCCACCGATTCCATATTCTGCTAAAAGTCACTGGATCTCGACCAACGCGAACAGCAATGTCGCGATACGATAAACCGCAATCGCGATAGGCTACAATCCGTTCTTTATCAAAGTCGGAAACGTGATGGTACACATTACTCCTCCTTACACGAGGCATCACAACAACATTTCACCAGGCAACGCCAGTCAACTGCTGTTTGTGTATGAGAAATCGGTTGGAAATTTTCCTCACGTCAGCGCATTGTAGGTGTCGCCACAGGCGCCAATCTTGTGTGAATGCTCTGAAAAGCTAATCATTTGCTTATCACAGCATCTTCTTCCTGTCGTTTAAATATGGCGTTGTAGAACGTCATCTTCGTGGTGTAGCAATTTTAATGGCCAGTAGTGTAAAAAATGTTAAGTTACCAGAGAGGAATACTTACTTAACGCAGTAGTGAATTTCTGTTTTCGTATGCTCAACATATTTGACAATCATACGCAAAGAATATTTTCATAAATCATGCAAAAAACCTGTTGTAAGACAACGTACGCCAGCTGAAATTGAGTACGTCGAAGACTTGATCTCAGTTGCCAGTTCAAAACTATAAGCAAATAAAGGAAAATCTGAAAGATAGGAGTATATGGAGGGTCTACACATGGGAGATGAGCTTGAAGGTAATATTATTGAAATGGAAGAAGACGTAGATGAACATGAGTTACGAGATATTAGGCTGCGAGAAGAATTTGTCAGAGCAATGAAATTCTTATGTCGAAATAAGGCGCCGGTAGTAGACAATATCCCGTCAGAACTATTGACAGCCTTATGAGAGCCAGGCATAACAAAACTCTGACAGTTGATGGCAAGAAGTATGAGACAGGCAAAATACTGATTTCAAAAAGAATATAATACTACCTATTCCGAAGTAGAACTGCTGACAAATATAATATTACCAAACTACCAGTTTAATATGTCATAGTTGCAAAATACTAATGCGAATTCTTTAGAGCAGAAGAATGGAAAAACTGGTAGAAGCGTACCTTTGGGAATACCAGTGTGGACACCGGACAAATGTGGAAACATGTGAGGCAATTTTATCTTAGGAGATAAGTTAAGGAAAAGGTAAACGTAAGATTATAGTATTTGTAGACTTAGAAAATTTTGAAGATGTTGATTGGAGTACCTTCTTTGGTATTATAGAGGTAGGAGGGTAAAATACAGGAATCGAAAGACTACTTACAATTTGTACAAAAACTAGATGACAGTTATACACTCCTGGAAATTGAAATAAGAACACCGTGAATTCATTGTCCCAGGAAGGGGAAACTTTATTGATACATTCCTGGGGTCAGATACATCACATGATCACACTGACAGAACCACAGGCACATAGACACAGGCAACAGAGCATGCACAATGTCGGCACTAGTACAGTGTATATCCACCTTTCGCAGCAATGCAGGCTGCTATTCTCCCATGGAGACGATCGTAGAGATGCTGGATGTAGTCCTGTGGAACGGCTTGCCATGCCATTTCCACCTGGCGCCTCAATTGGACCAGCGTTCGTGCTGGACGTGCAGACCGCGTGAGACGACGCTTCATCCAGTCCCAAACATGCTCAATGGGGGACAGATCCGGAGATCTTGCTGGCCAGGGTGGTTGACTTACACCTTCTAGAGCACGTTGGGTGGCACGGGATACATGCGGACGTGCATTGTCCTGTTGGAACAGCAAGTTCCCTTGCCGGTCTAGGAATGGAGGAACGATGGGTTCGATGACGGTTTGGATGTACCGTGCACTATTCAGTGTCCTCTCGACGATCACGAGTGGTGTACGGCCAGTGTAGGAGATCGCTCCCCACACCATGATGCCGGGTGTTGGCCCTGTGTGCCTCGGTCGTATGCAGTCCTGATTGTGGCGCTCACCTGCACGGCGCCAAGCACGCATACGACCATCATTGGCACCAAGGCAGAAGCGACTCTCATCGCTGAAGACGACACGTCTCCATTCGTCCCTCCATTCACGCCTGTCGCGACACCACTGGAGGCGGGCTGCACGATGTTGGGGCGTGAGCGGAAGACGGCCTAACGGTGTGCGGGACCGTAGCCCAGCTTCATGGAGACGGTTGCGAATGGTCCTCGCCGATACCCCAGGAGCAACAGTGTCCCCAATTTGCTGGGAAGTGGCGGTGCGGTCCCCTACGGCACTGCGTAGGATCCTACGGTCTTGGCGTGCATCCGTGCGTCGCTGCGGTCCGGTCCCAGGTCGACGGGCACGTGCACCTTCCGCCGACCACTGGCGACAACATCGATGTACTGTGGAGACCTCACGCCCCACGTGTTGAGCAATTCGGCGGTACGTCCACCCGGCCTCCCGCATGCCCACTATACGCCCTCGCTCAAAGTCCGTCAACTGCACATACGGTTCACGTCCACGCTGTCGCGGCATGCTACCAGTGTTAAAGACTGCGATGGAGCTCCGTATGCCACGGCAAACTGGCTGACACTGACGGCGGCGGTGCACAAATGCTGCGCAGCTAGCGTCATTCGACGGCCAACACCGCGGTTCCTGGTGTGTCCGCTGTGCCGTGCGTGTGATCATTGCTTGTACAGCCCTCTCGCAGTGTCCGGAGCAAGTATGGTGGGTCTGACACACCGGTGTCAATGTCTTCTTTTTTCCATTTCCAGGAGTGTAAGAGTCGAGGTGCATGAAAAGCAACCAGTGGTTGAGATGCGAGTGAGAGAAGGTTGTAGCCCGTCCCTGATATTATTCAATACGTACACTGAACAAGCAGTAAAGGAAACCAAAGAAAAATCAGCACTAGGAATTAAAGTTCATGGAGAAGAAATAAAAGCTTCGACGTTTGCCGATGACACTGTAATTTTGTCCGAGAGAGCAAAGGATTTGGATAAGCATGTGAAAGGAATGGACATTGTCTTGAAGGGAGGATATAAAACGAATATCAACAAAAGCAAAATACGAATAATGGAATGTAATCGAATTAAATAAGGAGATGCTGTGGGAATTATGTTAGGGAGCGAGACTATTAAAATAGTAGATGAGATTTGCAATATGGGCAGTAAAATAATTGTTGATGACGGAAATAGATAGGGTATAAAATGTGGACTGGCAATGGCTAGGAAGCGTTTTTGCAGAAGAGAAATTTGGCAACAGTGAACATAGATTTCACTGTTGGAAGTCTTCTCTGGAAGCATTTGTTTGGAGATTGCCGATGTATGGAAGTGAAACCCAGACGAAAATCTGTTTGGACAAGAGAAGAATAAAAATTTTGAAATGCGTTGCTACAGAAGGATGCTGAAGATTAGATAGATGGATCACGAAATTAATGTGCAGGTACTGAATAGAAATGGGGAGGAAAGAAATTAGTGGTACAACCTGACCAGAAGAAGGGGTCGGCTTATAGGACGCATTCTGAGACATCAAGTGATAACCAGCTCAGTACTGTGGGGAAATGTGGAGGTAAAAATCGTTGATAGAGACCAAGAGATGAATACAGTAAGCTGATTCAGAAGGATGTAGGTTGTAGTAGTTATTCGGAGATGAAGAGGCTTGCGCAAGGTAGAGTAGCATGCAGAGCTGTATGAGACTGGAGAGCACAACAAGAACAACAAAAAGCCACAGCGAGGGTCCAGGCACTGCGTTGGCGGTGACTTACTGTTGATCTGAGAAGAGCGTGACGCAAGGATTATATCATATCACAGACGGCTATTTCTGGAGTTGCGGAAGCCTCTTCGTTTGAAAGTAGACGCAATTAAATTGCATAACGCCAGCTCTGCAATACTGCGCTTGGCATCTCACTGACGTACGGAAATCTGTAAAGAAAATCATTTAACCCTGTTACTTGCAGATGATCTTTGCTATAGGTGGAAACTCATGACGCAGTGTTTTTGAAAGTGTGTGGTTCTTGTGATCATTTTGTATCCTCAGGACTGAAAGTCAACTTCTCACATTCTACGGCGAAAAAAAATATTTTGTGAGAACTGCGTATAACTTCGAAAGACCAAGTATCCTATAAGATTCTGATCGGCAATACGCATTTCTTAAGAGAATGACGTATTATCCGACATTTTCGATATACTTCCGTTCTGGCGGTACATTATGCTGCAAGATGCACTAAATGCATGTCTACAAGCCTACAAGAAAGGTGCAAATACTGCTACGGAGGCTAAAAATGTTGTATGCAAGTGGGTTGAGGCAAAACGAACTGGGTCAGAATAGAGATGAATGCAACACGGTAGTGCATTTTCCCTTTACTTTGTGTTGCATTTTCGGATGTGACTGTAAAGGATATCTAGGCTATAGGAAATGGTGATTTAAATGCTTTAGTCTTTGCTGATGGTGTAGCTCTTTGAGAAGAAATAAAATCAGATGCACAAGTACGGTTAGATGAAGGAAGACTAAGTTTAAAGAGTACGAGCTGACAGCAAGCAAGAGCAAAACTTAAGTAATGATTACGAGCAGGACACTTACCCAAGGCATTCTGATGTAAAATGGGCTGAAAACTGAATGTGTGGAAGCATTCAGTAACATGGGACGTGCAGTATCAAGAAATAAAACTGTCAAACTACAGGTACAGAACAGAGTAAGAAAGGGATCTAAATCTACCGAACCTTCGTGGCACAAGGGAGTTTCTACGAGAGCCGAACAGACTATGTTTAAAGCGTATCTCCCAGGTATTACGACATAAAGCTTGGAGATCCCAGCAGTTAACTAGGCAGATTTGTGCAAGTTACAGGCATGTGGAAAGAAGTTTCTGCGATCAGCCTTGAAGAAGACTATAAGAGGTAAAATTAGGATGGAAAACATCAGAGGAGAGATGCAAGTCGACCTCTCTGCGAGTACTGCACGTCTCCACTTCGTGGAAAATGTGAGGAGGATGGAGGATAGCAGGCTGCCAAAACAATGCAAGGATAGAAAATGATCGCTGGACCAGATTAAAGAAGATCTGAAAACCAGAGGAGAAAACTAGCAAACATTATCGAGACAAGAAATATTCAAATTGTTCATAAATCCCTAACTGTCTCGCTCGAACAATACGAAGATTGGTGATGACAAATTACTGTAACTAGTACTGCTCCTCCTTCGACGACCAGAACAATACATCAAACCCATTACTGACGCATTTCAATTGAGACATATTTGGCACCGAACTTGCCTCTATCCATCTGACACATCATTGTCAACAGTGTCGTCTATCATCCTGTCGTAACCCCTTGGGTCGCTACGGGAAAGTGTGGAATTTAATTCACGATATTGGCGCCATATCTATTAGTCAGAAAGATGATATATTTTCGTATCCAATACAGAATTTCCTCGCTCGCTTTCATTGTGAGAGCATATTAGAACTAAAACTGCATGTTCATTCTCACGACACAATACTTTTTCGAGACATATCTTCTTTGACATGGTTGCCAGGTATATTCTCCTTGCCGTTTACAAAAAACGAGAGCATATATTAACAGATTTTTCATTTTCCTTTTCTAATGTACGATGAACATAAAATGAGTGTAGACTAATTGTGGCTTAAATTCAAAGAAATAGTATCGGCAACAATTGAGAGTTTTATGCCAAATAAACTAACAAACGACGGAGCTGATCCTCCTTAGTACACAAAACGGGTTAGAACACTGTTGCAGAAACAACGAAACAAACATGCCAAATTTAAACTGAAAAAAAAATCCCCACGATTGGCTATCCTTTACAGAAGCTTGAAACTTAGCGAGGAGTCCAATGCGAGACGCCTATAACAGTTTCCACAACGAAACTTTGTCTCGAAACCTGGCAGAAAATCCTAAGAGATTCTGGTCGTATGTGAAGTATGTTAGTGGCAGGAAACAATCAGTGTCTTCTCTGCGCGATACAATGGGGATACTATCGAAAACAGTGCTGCCAAAGCAGATTTACTAAACACAGCCTTCCGAAATGCCTTCACAAAAGGATACGAAGTATATTCAAGAATTCGAATCGAGAACAGCTGCCATCATGAGTAACGTAGAAGCAAATATCCTCGGAGTAGTGAAACAACTCAAATCACTTAATAAAAGCAAGTCTTCTGGTCCAGACTTTATACCAATTAGGTTCCTTTCTGAGTATGCTGGTGCATTAACTCAATACTTAATAGTCATTTACAACCGTTCGCTCGACGAACGATCCGTACCCAAAGACTGGAAATTTGCGCAGGTCACACCAATATTCAAGATAGGTAGTAGGAGTAATCCACTAAATTACAGGCCCATATCGTTAACGTCGATATGTAGCAGGATTTTAGAACATATATTGTCTTCGAACATTATGAATTACCTCGATGCAAACGGTCTATTGACACACAGTCAACATGGGTTCCGAAAACATCGTTCCTCTGAAACACAACTAGCTCTTTATTTACATGAAGTCTTCAGTGCTATTGACAAGGGATTTCAGATCTATTCCGTATTCCTGGATTTCCGGAAGGCTTTTGTCACTGTACCACACAAGCGGCTCGTAGTAAAATTGCGTGCTTATTGGAATATCGTCTCAGTTACGTTACTGGATTTGCGATATCAGGTCACAATTCGCAGTAATTGACGGAAAGACATCGAGTAAAAAAACCGAAGTGATTTCAGGCGTTCTCCAAGGTAGTGTTATAGGCCCTTTTCTGTTCCTTATCTATATAAACGATTTGGGAGACAATCTGAGCAGCCGTCTTCGGTTGTTTGCAGATGACGCTGTCGTTTATCGATTAATAAAGTCATCAGAAGATCAAAACAAACTGCAAAACGATTTAGAAAAGATATCTGAATGGTGGGAAAAGTGGCAGTTGACCCTAAATAACGAAAAGTGTGATGTCATCCACATGAGCGCTAAAAGGAACTCGTTAAACTTCGGCTACACGATAAATCAGTCTAATCTAAAAGCCGTAAATTCAACTAAATACCTAGTTATTACAATTACGAACAACTTAAATTGGAAGGAACACATAGAAGAATCTCTGTGGGGAAGGCTAACCAAAAACTACGTTTTATTGGCAGGACACTTAGAAAATGTAACAGACCTACTAAGGAGACTGCCTACACTACGCTTGTCCGTTCTCTTTTAGAATACTGCTGCGCGGTGTGGGATCTTTACCAGATAGGACTGACGGAGTACATCGAACAAGTTGAAACAAAGGCAGCACGTCTTGTATTATAGCGAAATATGGGAGAGAGTGTCACAGAAATGATGCAAGATTTGGGCTGGATAGCATTAAAAGAAAGGCGTTTTTCGTTGCGACGGAATCTTCTCACGAAACTCTAATCATCAACTTTCTCCTCCGAATGCGAAAATGTGTTGTTGACACCGACCTACATGGGGCGGAACGATCACCACGATAAAATTAGGGAAATCAGAGCTCGTACGGAAAGATATAGGTGTTTATTCTTTCCGCGCGCTATACGACATTGGAATAATAGACACTTGTGAAGGTGGTTCGATGAACCCTCTGCCAGGCACTTAAATGTGATTTGCAGAGTATCCATGTAGATGTAGATGTATGTACAACTCATTCGTCATGTACCGCATATTGAGGAAATAAGAAATTCCTGCGTCGTAATCTTCATTTTGATAAACTCAATGCAGTTTCCCTGCAACACAGTTGGGCGTTTCTTTGTTTGGTACTGGTTACAGTGCTCCGGAGGCAATATCATTCGGCAGCGCACTTCTCTAGTTGCCACATATTAAATGAGGCAGCGCTGCAGCGAAGCGTAATTGATTGCAGGCCTGGCCGCTAGATGGCTCACGCAGTCTGTAAAACTGTTGCCGCCGGTTTCCGCTGCGCATGGGGCTCGGCGTTCTTTTTCCCTGGCAATGAGTTGAAACGACGAGCAAAGACATTTCCTTTGTGAGGGTCACATGAAACTGATTGTACATACAACGTGCCCACATGAGTAAGAGTCACCTGGAATTTAAGACTAAGGTGACCATATTTTTCATACAAGAAAACAGACATTTCAAATTTTTCTCAATGAAACAAGGGAAAAGAGAACGGGTTAAATTGTTTCGTCATAAATAGGTTCGTTCAGAGACTATTAACAAATAAATAATGTGTAATTTACATATAAAATAGCTCTAATTTCACTCCATCCGAACAGTCCTCTGGAATTATTAGTGTGGGACACAATCAAATGGTTCAAATGGCTCTGAGCACTATGGGACTTAACATCTGAGGTCATCAGTCCCCTAGAACTTAAGGACATCACACACATCCATGCCCGAGGCAGGATTCGAACCTGCGACCGTAGCAGTCCCGCGGTGCAGGACTGAGCGCCTAGACCGCTAGCGGACACAATCTTCATTAATATTCTACTGTAGTATGGACCTTCTTCAATATCTCCAGTTTCCCACTTAACATTATTTTTTTAATTTGACAAGTATAGTCAAAAATCACGTCATTACTCATCATAGCTTTCAAAATCTGTGCTGAGTAAGTGTTCTTGCTATTTATTCACAAACCATCCTCACGAGAAACTATTCGCTGAATGGGGGCATTAGTTCCAGGTAAACGAAGAAGAAGTTGTAATATTTAAAAAAAAATAACTTTGTGTAACACACATTGTTCATATTGCAATGCGAAATATCTTCTACCAACACTTACTAGGTGATGTTTCTTCCACACTCCAATTTTTTAATGTTTTGAGTGATATATTTTTCCCTTTTGGCTCTTGTACCTACTTTACACTACCCTGCTTTCCCTATAGCTTACCCAATTTTTCTTAGGCCATTTTACATATTCGAAAGCTTCTTCCAGATCGACAAATTTTGTGAACATGTCTTGATTTTTCTTCTGCTTTCCTTCCATTATCAACCGTAACGTCAGAGCTGCCTCTCTGGTGCCTTTACCATTCCCAAAGCCAAACTGATAGTCATTTAACAAATCGTCAATTATGTTTCCCGTTCTTCTGTAATATACTGTCGAATGTTATCTACTCCTTCTGCCTCATTTGATATTTAGTCTTTCAAGGCATTTTAAACTCTAACATAGGATCCCCTATTTTTTCTACATCGACTCCTGTTTCTTGTTCTATTACGTCATCGAATACATCCTCACCATCATAGAGCCCATCAATGTACTCTTTTCACCTAGCTGCTGTCTCCTTTGCATTTAACAATTGCACTCTTAACGTTACAGCCATTTCATTTCATTTCATCGAAAGTTGCTCTGAATTTCTTATATACTGAGTCAGTCTTTCCGACAAACAATTCTTTTTCGATTTCTTCACATTTTTGGTGCACCCATACTACCTTAGGTTTCCTACACTTTCGATTTACTTTATTCCTTAGTGATTTGTATTTCCGAATTACTAAATTTCGCTGAACACTTTTGTGCTTCCTTCTTTAATCTATCTTGTCTTGCCCATGAAGTTAATGTAATTGAAAAGAAGGTAAAGGCTAAAGCTATCGAAAAGTAGGCGAGAAGAATGTATAAAGGTGCATCTTGCACAATACCCTGGTTAGTAGATAGCAAGATGTCAACTAAGCACAAATTCATCGAGACACAGAAGGAAATTACGGCTCCTGGGATAGGAGGTTTGGGGCAGACACTAACAAGGGGAAGGCCTCATACACGGCCCAGCTACTCGGCTCAAATTTGGCAGGTCGCTTGTGTACAGCCTAAAAGGAAGGAATGTAAGATATTTTGGGTCAACACCCTCGCGTTTTTGAGAAAATCACCCCTAAATGTTATGACGAGCAATCAATCGACTCGAATTTGGCTGGATCGATAGATAATTGTAAATAGAGCATTTTTCATCATCAGGTATGGGGTCCGCAAACGCAAACTTTTCCAGAAATCGAGTTAAGAAACTTTTACAACTGCTTTTCTGTACCCACATGACAAACGCTTTTCACCGACAGCGCAACGGCCAAGGTAACTGGTTGGTAATCGGAAAATCCGGGTTCGAATCTTGAAGAAACCGAGCGGATGATCTTCTTTTCGTTTGTATTGTTCCATATCTCAATTGATAGGGATAGGAGGCTTAATAAGGTAAGTAAATCAATAAAGAATGATAATAATAAGGCAGACAAACTAATTTCCCAAACGCCGTGAGTTAGTGAAGTATTAAACTTTTGAGCCTTGTCACATGAAATCAACTCCGAGTAAGAGTGCTGCGAATTCCTCACGAAGGATCACAGATAGCCAACCGCACGACGCTTGTTTACATCGAGGCACGCAGGGAGACTTATGTTGTCCCGGCTGCCTCTTCGGCATATCATAATTGTGAACCTGGAAGAGTGAAGGTGTCCAGCACGAGCCTTATCGAGGTCAATCGGAAAGAGTTGTTTTCCGTCATTAGGCTGCCGCGCACTTCGTGGATACATGTAGTGATTTTTCCATCGTTAATGCGCCGAATGAAATACGTTTTTTGAAAGAATACAGTGTTCTTCCGTAGGTAACATATGACGAATACTGTATGTAGTTTTTAGTAATTAGCTTTTCCTTTAACCTTTTTTTTCATATGGGAGTTAACTGCTCAGGTCATCAGTCCCTAAGCCTACACACTACTTAACCTGAATTATTCTAATGACAAACACACACACCCATGCCCAAGGGAGGACTCGAACCTCCGCCTGGACCAGCCGCACAGCCCACGACTGCAGCGCCTTAGACGGCCCGGCAAAAGTAATTCGCTCGTCTGTTTATGCCGTAGTAACTAGTTATTGTTTGTTGTGTCATATCTTTCAGGTGCATAATCTGAATAAAGGAGGATCTACACCCTTCGACTAGCGCTGTAACATATAGTTGGGAGCCTGTCACAGACGATGGCAAGCGAGAAGTTACCGACGCTGTGTTTTGGTTTGTAAAAGTGTTGCAACACAGATGCATTATGAATGCACTACCGGAAGCAGGCAGTTCTGTTTCTCGTCGTTCCAGATTGACAGAAGTGGCTATTGTCGAGCGATTTTTCGAGCTGATGAACGAAATCAATTTTGTTGAGACTGAAGTACTGTACAATGAAGACGAAGCAGAAGGTGATTCAGTGGAAGATATCTTGACTAGTGAATCGCAAAATGGTCATAACACTTTGGAAATCTTCACGTCACTGCGAATATGTGCTTCAACTGTTCCCGATTAGTATTATGTACCGGTTACTAAACGATTGAACTACGGCGCTATACACCTTGAAGTAAAAGTAAAGGCGGTAGCGCCAGCTAGGAATCATCCAAATTGGAACTTACAAACACTGCAAAAGAATGGAGCAACAACAGCCCTGAAAAGGAAGTAGGACTCGAAATTTTGCGAAAGTGATATCGTCAAAGGAGGGACAAGATACGACAAATACTAGGCGATAAATAAGTGGACATACGACCGATTTATCGAATTTCGTTGTAATAAGAATGTAACAACGACAATACTTAAGGTGTGGGCTGGAGGTGCAGCGCTTCAATGTACGGCCAACAAGGATTTTACGCTTGCTGCATGATTATCTTGGGCAAGAAATTTAAAATCGGAGTATAAAATTCGTCAACGGCACGTCACTAAATACTTCTCTCATAAGGAGGTAGAAAATATAGAAGATATACAGAAAGTGGCTGCTCTTTTCAGCACGCAAACTGCGTCACTTATGACCGGTTTTAATCGTGATTACGTGATAACCACCGATAAAAAAGGATGCGAGTATCGGGTGGACATTCGACGCACGTTATCGCATAAGGGAGAAAAACGAACCCCTTTCGCAGTTGGTAGTAAAAACAAACAAACACATTCGTACACGGCGCAATTGCCATCACCCCCTCTGGAAAAGCGTTGCCTAAGGTTTTCTTGTGTTTATAAGAAATGGATGTTACATTTGGTCCTCGGGTTATAGAACAGGTGAATCGTTCAAACGACTCGTTGAAAAATGTTTACATAACCTGCTCCAAATCCGGGAAATTGACGAATGCGATTTACAGGACATTTCTTGAGAATGTTTTAAAACCATACGTTTCTGATAACAACTTCTGTCTATTATTCGATTCCTTAAGTGGGAAAATTAATACTAAAATATGTGACACATTGTTTATAGATGGCAAGGGTCAGCCGACGTGCACAGTAAAAGTAATACCGCCAAACTGCACACCAGTGTACCAGCCGTGTGATGTTTATTTCTATCGCCATGTTAAAAACTTTATTTCCAGGCTTAAGAGTTGCAATGTGCTTCTGGAAACCCAGCGGGAATGGCACAACCGCAACGGATGCAATAACTATGCACAGCATAATTCATAACCAACTTTCAGCACCGATTTTTCAGGCAATGATAACGTGTGCGTGGTACGCATCAAAATTAATGCCCGAAAAAGACATATTTCTAAATATAAACAAAGATTGTTTTGCGCCGTCTCTTCGGAAGGAACAGTGTAGCTGTCGAAAGATTGCATTCATTAGATGTTCTTGGTGCCGTGAGTATATTTGTTTCGATTGTTTAAATGGCAAGTACCGTCCATCTAGTTGTTCGAATAAAAGTGAGTGGAAGAGCCATTGTAAAGTGACCTGGAGTAAAATTTTAGTTGTTTACTATCCCAAGAGGTTTGAGAAATTTATTTGCCTACGCTATTATTATCATTCCTTTTTGATTTACTTACCTTATTAACCCTCCTATCTCTATCAATTGAGATATGGAAAAATACAAACGAAAAAAGAACAACCGCTTGGTTTCTTCGAGATTCGAACCTGGGTTTTCTGATTCACAGCCAGTTAGTTACCTTGGCCGTTGCGCTGTCGGCGAAAAGCGTTTGCTATATGCGTTTTCGGACCCAATACCTGATGACGAAAAATTGATAAATGCTCTATTTACAGTAATCTATCGATCCCGCCAATTTTGAGTCGATTCTTCGTCATAACCTTAAGGGGTGATTTTCTAAAAAGACTCTGGGTGTTGACCTAAAATATCTGAGATTCCTTTGTTTTAGGTTTTACACAAGTGACCTGCGAAAGTTGAGCCGAATAGGTGGGCCGTGTCTGAGGCCTTCCCCTTGTAAGAGAAATCTTTAACCAATCACTGAATCTCTCGGGCAACGCTTGCTGAAATTACGTGATGACACAATGCCATTGTTGATTTCTTTATGTCATAACGATGCTAGGTCACTGACAATGTATGACGTTAGCATGGTAAAACCAAACATACACGCAGCCTATAAGTTTAACCGAGTGCACAATGCATGTACATGACAGGCAGTTTAAAAGGACACTGTTTACTGAATCTTATTTTTCTAAGACCAGCAAGAACCGTAAATTTTTCATCGAAATATCTGAAAATGTTGGGTAAAATATTACAATAAACAGATGTACATAAGAAAGGAATCTGACTATAAAAAATCCATAGCAGTGTGAAATACAGAACCATTATGACGCCAATATGAGATGGAGAACACATCAGCGATGACAGTATTGACATTCAGCGTAAAGGAGTGAACATTGATTCCCCCAGTATATGACGATCGCAGTGAGCTAATAGATCAGTTACGAATACTCTTTGAATCACTATCCATTGCTAATACAGCTCATTCGGAATAGGTTGTTTGAGTATTTACCCAGCTTAGTGAGAAAGAGAGACAGAGATCATCTAATAAGTATGGAGACAGTACGACATAAAAGTTTCCTGGGTATGCAATTATATGGAGGGAGTAGTTAAAGCACTACAAAAATGAACTTGCAAAATATACCATCGCAGTCAAGTTATAACGAAAGACTTGGATGACTTATGGCAGGCGGATCTTCTAAATATGAGAGAATATTCAAGTGTCTGTAATGGTTTCAAATATATTTTAATGATTATTGATACATTAAATTTGCCTTGGAATTACTGGTGAAATGAAAAACGGGGATGTATGATGCACACACGTTTGAGTAAATGCTGTAGACGGGGACGAATCGATGTCCCGACGAACTCGAAATAAACCACAGTGAAGAATTTTAAAACAGATATTTCAAGACTGCGATGGAGCGGTATGGAATACACCGCGGCTCTACATTCACCCACCAAAAGGCGTACCGTGGAACGTCTGATAAGATGAAAGCTCAAATTCGGATGCGCTTTAATGTTCACTGTTCTACTGTGTTGTGCCGACACGTTTTGATATCGATAGTTCCCGCTCGTTATTACCCTCTCTGGTCACAATAGCTTCACGAGCGGTTTGTCGCCTGAAGAGAGCAGATCTGTGGGCCAACATGTAAGCGCTGGAGAGAACGCCGAGACATCATGGTCAACAGTATCCTTGGCCCGCTGCCAAAAGTTGCGTTTTTGATCGCTGCAACATTGGTGGGGTTGCAAATTTTGCGGCTGGGGCCGTGAAGATTGCTCGGTGAAAAAGCTATCGCTGCAAGATGGATGGAACCTGACTTGTTCTCTACATCTGAATCTGCAAGAAGCTTGTGCCAAGTGTGGAGCCAGGCTGGATTCCTGTCTGCCAGTTTCAAGAACCGGATGCGGGGGCATCTGGTGAATAGCATCCATTGGTTCCTGATTCTTAGCAAACTGATTATAACATCTACGTGATGGCAGCCCTTGGTCGAGCGGTTCTCAACTTATACTTCGATCTGCAAGAAATTATGGTGAGTGCCCGATTACTGTGTGCATGATTATGTTGTGTAAGGCAGTGGCTGTTTTAACTCGCCGTCCTGGTTATTCATTGTAACATGTAAACACCAATACCTTAAATGATCTCACTCAAGTTACGTTTCTGTTAATTTGTGTATAAATTAGTGATGTTCAAGCTGTTTGAGAGATTGGCAGCGTATGTAATTAAAATTTGTTGTTTATTTAGGATTCACATGCTTCATGCGCAACGTTCGCCATTTTTCAAGAGTATTTACAGTGTCCATTGGTGTTGTAAATGCAAATTGTTAATTAGTGGTCCGTGTGTTGCACGATAGCTTGATGTGTCTGTTATTTATATTGTGGGTCCAGTTACAGATGCCTGCATACCATAAATGTGTTTATTGTGTCTGTCTCTCTAGTGGCGATTTGTCCGAAGCTCGTGGTCTAGGGGTTAGCGTTGCTGCTTTTAGATCACAGGGTACCGGGTTCGATTTCCGGTCCGGTTGGGGATTTTCTCTACCCGGGGACTGGGTGTCTTTGCTGTCCACATCATCTCATCGTCATCATCATTAATCGTGACAGTGGCTGGATTTGACTATGTGTAACAAATTGGACTGTGTGAAAATTGGGACTTTGTACAGGTGCTGATGACCGAGCATTTGAGCGCCCCACAAACATAACATCATACCTAATGGCGATGCCCCCCCCCCCCCCATGAACCAAGGTGGTGAGGCTTAAGTGCCTCAGCGATACAGGTAGCCGTACCGTAGGTGCAACCACAACGGAGGGGTATCTGTTGAGAGGCCAGACAAACGTGTGGTTCCTGAAGAGGGGCAGCAGCCTTTTCATTAGTTGCAGGGGCAACAGCCTGGATGACTGACTTTTCTGGCCTTGCAACACTAACCAAAACGGCCTTGCTGTGCTGGTACTGCGAACGGCTGAAAGCAAGGAGGAAACTACAAGCGAAATTCTTCCCGAGGGCATGCAGCTGTACTGTATGGTTAAATGATGATGGCGTCCTCTTGGGTAAAATATTCCGGAGGTAAAATAGTCTCCCATTCGGATCTCAGGGCGGGGCCTACTCGAGATAATGTCGTTATCAGGAGAAAGAAAACTGGCGTTCTACGGATCGGAGCGTGGAATGTCAGATCCCTTAATCGGGCAGGTAGGTTAGAAAATTTAAAAAAGGGAAATGGATAGGTTAAAGTTAGACATAGTGGGAATTAGTGAAGTTCGCTGGCAGGAGGAACAGGACTTCTGGTCTTGTGACTACAGGGTTATAAACACAAAATCAAATAGGGGTAATGCAGGAGTAGGTTTAATAATGAATAGGAAAATAGGAATGAGGGTAGGCTACTACAAACAGCATAGTGAACGCATTATTGTGGCCAAGATAGATGCGAATCCCACGCCTACCACCGTAGTACAAGTTTATATGCCAACTAGCTCTGCAGATGACGAAGAAATTGAAGAAATGTATGATGAAATAAAAGAAATTATTCAGATAGTGAAGGGAGACGAAAATTTAATACTCATGGGTGACTGGAATTCGTCAGTAGGAAAAGGGAGAGAAGGAAACGTAGTAGGTGAATATGGATTGGGGGTAAGAAACGAAAGAGGAAGCTGCCTGGTAGAATTTTGCGCAGAGCACAACTTAATCATAACTAACACTTGGTTCAAGAATCATAAAAGAAGGTTGTATACATGGAAGAATCCCGGGGATACTAAAAGGTATCAGATAGATTTTATAATGGTAAGACAGAGATTTAGGAACCAGGTTTTAAATTGTAAGACATTTCCAGGGGCAGATGTGGACTCTGACCACAATCTATTGGTTATGAACTGTAGATTAAAACTGAAGAAACTGCAAAAAGGTGGAAATTTAAGGAGATGGAACCTGGATAAACTGAAAGAACCAGAGGTTGTAGAGAGTTTCAGGGAGAGCATTAGGGAACGACTGACAAGAAAGGGGGAAAGACACACAGTAGAAGAGGAATGGGTAGCTTTGAGGGATGAAGTAGTGAAGGCAGCAGAGAATCAAGTAGGAAAAAA
Source organism: Schistocerca serialis cubense (assembly GCF_023864345.2). Classification (NCBI taxonomy): domain Eukaryota; kingdom Metazoa; phylum Arthropoda; class Insecta; order Orthoptera; family Acrididae; genus Schistocerca; species Schistocerca serialis. Next base: position 108,687,844 of record NC_064642.1, on the reverse strand, counting down.
GACGAGGGCTAGTAGAAAGCCTTGGGTAACAGAAGAAATATTGAATTTAATTGATGAAAAGAGAAAATATAAAAATGCAGTAAATGAAACAGGCAAAAAGGAATACAAACGTCTCAAAAATGAGATCGACAGGAAGTGCTAAATGGCTAAGCAGGACAAATGTAAGGATGTAGAGGCTTATCTCACTAGGGGTAAAATAGATACTGCCTACAGGAAAAGTAAAGAGACCTTTGGAGAAAAGAGAACCACTTGTATGAATCTCAAGAGCTCTGATGGAAACCCAGTTCTAAGCAAAGAAGGGAAAGCAGAAAGGTGGAAGGAGCATATTGAGGGTCTATACAAGGGCGATGTACTAGATGACAATATTTTGGAAATGGAAGAGGATGTAGATGAAGATGAAATGGGAGATATGATACTGCGTGAAGAGTTCGACAGAGCACTGAAAGACCTGAGTCTAAACAAAGCCCCGGGAGAAGACAACATTCCCTTAGAACTACTGACAGCCTTGGGAGAGTCAGTCCTGTCAAAACGCTACCATCTGGTGAGCAAGATGTATGAGACAGGCGAAATTCCCTCAAACTTCAAGGAGAATATAATAATTCCAATCCCAAAGAAAGCAGGTGTTGACAGATGTGAAAATTACCGAACTATGAGTTTAATAAGCCACAGCGGCAAAATACTAACGCGAATTCTTTACAGACGAATGGAAAAACTAGTAGAAGCCGACCTCGGGGAAGATCAGTTTGGATTCCGTAGAAATATCGGAACACGTGAGGCAATACTGACCATACGACTTAACTAAGAAGCTAGATTGAAGAAGGTCAAACCTACATTTGTAGCATTTGTAGACTTAGAGAAAGCTTTTGACAATGTTGACTCGAATACTCTCTTTCAAATTCTAAAGGTGGCAGGGGTAAAATACAGGAATCGAAAAGCTATTTACATTTTGTACAGAAACCAGATTGCAGTTATAAGAGTCGAGGGACATGAAAGGGAAGCAGTGGTTGGGTAGTGCGACAGGGTTGTAGCCTCTCCCCGATGTTATTCAATCTGTATACTGAGTAAGCAGTGAAGAAAACAAAAGAAAAATTCGGAGTAGGTGTTGAAATCCATGGAGAGGATATAAAAACTTTGGGGTTCGCCGATGACATTGTAATTCTGTCAGAGACAGCAAAGGACTTGGAAGAACAGTTGAAGGGAATGGGTATTGTCTTGAAAGGAGGATATAAGATGAACATCAACAAAAGCATAACGAGGATAATGGAATGTAGTCGAATTAAGTCGGGTGATGCTGAGGGAATGAGATTAGGAAATGAGTCACTTAAAGTAGTAAAGGAGTTTTGCTATTTGGGGAGCAAAATAACTGATGATGATCGAAGTAGATAGGATATAAAATGTAGACTGGCAATGGCAAGGAAAGCATTTCTAAAGAAGAGAAATTTGTTAACATCGAGTATAGATTTAAATGTCAGGAAGTCGTTTCTGAACGTATTTGTATGGAGTGTAGCCATATATGGAAGTTAAACATGGACGATAAATATTTTGGAGATGAAGAGAATAGTATCTTTCGAAATGTGGTGCTACAGAAGAATGCTGAAGATTAGATGGGTAGATCACATAACTATTGAGGAAGTGTTGAATAGGATTGGGGAGAAGAGACGTTTGTGGCACAGCTTTACTAGAATAAGGGATCGGTTGGTAGGACATGTTCTGAGGCATCAAGGGATCACCAGTTTAGTATTGGAGGGCAGTGTGGAGGGTAAAAATCGTGGGGGAGACCAAGAGACGAATACACTAAGCAGAGTCAGAAGGTTGTAGGTTGCAGTAGATACTGGGAGATGAAGAGGTTTGCACAGGATAGAGTAGCATGGAGAGCTGCATCAAACCAGTCTCAGGACTGAAGACCACAACAACACCAAAAACAATGGCGATCGCTAACCACAGTTAAATGAAGAAAGATAAATTGTTTGGCTCTGAAACTCACACCTGTATCACACTTTTAATTTCATGTTGTCAGGTTATTCCACTTGCTTGGAACAAGTGGTCTTCCTTCTAATTATCAGCAAACAGTTAAGTGATAATGGATGACTGATATTAGTGACCGTTTAGCTATTTTCAATGCGTTTTTTAATCTTGTAATGTGGAATATGCAAATTAACTCTATAGAACAGTGATCTGATTAGACCTCTGTGCTAAGAATCTATGAAAAAAAAATTAACTTAATGTTGTCCCAATTTTATTTTAATTTCATTTGGCCATTTGTGAAAATCATGTAATGTCTATTAACAGTTGTGGTGTTGGAAATTAATTTAATTAATCCTGGGGGTAGCTGTTAAGATTGTCTTGCATCATTTTCTGTGTTTTAGTAAACTGGTTTGTGTTTTCATTAAATATGTTAATATACATGTTGGCCAGTATCCTTCCACTCAACATCAGCTCCCTACCACATTGCGTGTACAAATGGTTAGATATCCTCTCGCAAATAATTGCACATTACAATCAAACCAAGCATCGCATAATAAAAATCAGCCAATCGATGTTTGTGTAACAGAGATACATTTTACAATCGTATTCTAATGGTGGATTCATGCAAACAGAATTCTAATGTAGATGATTTGGTACGTATTTCAAAACACAAGACGGCATTTAAGAAGTCGCACCTACGAGACAGGTCAAGTGAGATATTTACAGTTTTCAAAGTGCAGAGAAAAGATCCCAGAACCTACAGTACATCTTGAAGGATAGCGGCGGTACCGCATCTGAAGGATGCTTTCACATAGAGGAAATGCAGAAGAGCTCGGAACAGTAACGGTTTCTCATAAATACAGTTATAAGAAGATGAGGAAATAGAGCACTTCCTACAGTATAAATCAGTTGGATTAATACCAACGATTTGTTCTATAATGGAGCGAATAGACCGCAACCACCACACTAGTACAACACGCGTGATAGGCGACGCATTAGAGGAGGTGGTAGCATTCCCGACAAACTAGCGGTCGAATTATGCTTTACTGGATATAACTAGTATGGACACGGAACAAAGATCCAAAGACGGTTGGCACTTGGTGCTAAGCGGATTAACTTTCTTGACGAGGTGTGTATGGAACACGACATTGCGTCTCCCAGCACATCATGCTGCACATAGAACACATCGAATTTCAGCTGATAAGACTTAGGCAGTATGTGCGAGACGTGACACTGGTATAGGACAACGCACTGCAACATTTGCAGTTGATAAAACCATGCGTCGTAAAATTAAGTTGGGTCTGAGGATGAATTTCAACTATGTGAATTCAGCCGTAAATAGAAATATTAAAAAAGGTAGGGAGATTTTTCTTTTTAGCAAAAGTGACAAAAAGCAGATTTCAGAGTACTTGACGACTCAACACAATAGTTTTATCACAAGTACAGATAGTGTTGAGGATCAGTGGACAAAGTTCAAAACCATCGTACAATATGCATTAGATGAGTATGTGTGCCAAGCAAGATCGTAAGAGATGGAAAAGAGCCACCGTGGTACAACAACCGAGTTAGAAAACTGCTACGGAAGCAAAGGGAACTTCACAGCAAACATAAACATAGCCAAAGCCTTGCAGACAAACAAAACTTCCACGAAGCGAAATGTAGTGTGAGGAGGGCTATGCGAGAGGCGTTCAAAGAATTCGAAAGCAAAGTTCTGTGTACTGACTTGGCAGAAAATCCTAAGAAATTATGGTCTTATGTCAAAGCAGTAGGTGGATCAAAACAAAATGTCCAGACACTCTGTGATCAAAATGGTACTGAAACAGAGGGTGAAAGACTAAAGGCCGAAATAGTAAATGTCTTTTTCCAAAGCTATTTCACAGAGGAAGACTGCACTGTAGTTCCTTCTCTAAATTGTCGCACAGATGACAAAATGGTAGATATCGAAACAGATGATAGAGGGATAGAAAAACAAAGTCGCTCAAAAGAGGAAAGACCGCTGGACCTGATGGGTTACCTGTTCTATTTTACACAGAGTACGTGAAGGAACTGGCCCCTCTTTTTGCAGCGGTGTACCGTAGGTCTCTAGAAGAGCGTAGCGTTCCAAAGGATTGGAAAAGGGCACAGGTCATCCCCGTTTTCAAGAAGGGACATCGAACAGATGTGCAGAACTAGAGACCTATATCTCTAACGTCGATCAGTTGTAGAATTTTGGAACACGTATTATGTTCGAGTATAATGACTTTTCTGGAGACTAGAAATCTACTCTGTAGGAATCAGCATGGGTTTCGAAAAAGACGATCGCGTGAAACCCAGCTCTCGCTATTCGTCCACGAGACTCAGAGGACCATAGACACGGGTTCGCAGGTAGATGCCGTGTTTCTTGACTTCCACAAGGCGTTTGATACAGTTCCACACAGTTGCTTAATGAACGAAGAAACAGCATATGGACTATTAGACCAATTGTGTGATTGGATTGAAGAGTTCCTAGATAACAGAACGCAGCATGTAATTCTCAATGGAGAGCAGTCTTCCGAAGTAAGAGTGATTTCAGGTGTGCCGCAGGGGAGTGTGGTAGGACCGTTGCTATTCACAATATATGTTAATGACCCTGTGGATAACATCGGAAGTTGCGAATGGTTCTGTAGTATATCGAGTGGTTATAACAACGGAAAACTGTACTGAAATGCAGGAGGATCTGCAACTAATTGACGCATGGTGCAGGGAATGGCAGTTCAATCTCAATGTAGACAAGTGTAATGTGGTGCGATTACATAGAAAGAAATATCCTTTATCGTTTAGCTACAATATAGCAGGTCAGCCACTGGAAGCAGTTAATTCTATAAATTATCTGGGCTTAGGTATTAGGAGTGATTTTAAATGGAATAACCATATAAAATTAATCGTCGGTAAAGCAGACTCCAGACTGAGATTAATTGGAAGAATCCTTAGGAAATGCAGTCCGAAAACAAATGAAGTAGGTTCAGTACACTTGTTCACCCACTGCTTGAAACTGCTCACCGGTATGGGATCCGCACCAGATAGGGTTGATAGAAGAGATAGAAAAGATCCAACGGAGAGCAGCTCGCTCGGTCATTTAGTAATCGAGAAAGCGTTATGGAGAAGATAGATAAACTCCAGTAGAAAACTCTGGAAGAGAGACTCTCAGTAGCTCGGTACGGGCTTTTCTTTAAGTTTCGAGAAGGTGCCTTCACCGAGGAGTCAAGCAGTGTATTGCTGCCTCCTAATTATATCTCGCGGACGGACTATGAGGACAAAGTCAGGGAGATTAGAGCCCACACAGAGGCATACCTACAATCTTTCTTTTTCTCGAACAATACGAGATTGGAATAGAAAGGAGAAGCGATAGAATTACTCAAGGTATCCTCCGCCACACACCGTCGGTTGGCTTGCAGAGTATGGATGTAGATATAGATGTAGATGTTATGAACGTCGCACATGGTGCGCTAAATAATAAAAAGAATACGATGACGATGAAGAAGGTGAAGACGTGATAGATGTGTTTGAAAGACTGTTCACTGACAGTTGTGTATGCGGCTAAAAGCGCTCTGAAGCAGAAATAATCTAGAAATGCTGATTAAAGCACCAAGGATTCCTCCAACACCCACGACGTCAGGTGGAATTATTCCCTTCCTCATCCCACCCCTGGCAGATCTTTCATTGTGGATTCACTGGCTGGTGCTGCTCCGGCTATTTCCAGGACAGTCAAGAATGCGCGTAACTCCCAGGAGTAATTAGAGGAAGCAATGCGACATGACTTTATGATGCAAGCAGTAGCCATCAGGAAAGTACTCTATTTAAAACCACACAAGAAAGGACTAGGTCTCCTCATAAATAATGAAATAAGAAGCATTAGCCTTTTTACCAGATGTAGTGTTCACCAATACTGCTTAAGTGTATTGCAAATAAATTCAACGTTCCACGATTTCGCACTTTGTTTATGTGGGATATGTTATCGAAGACTATGCGGAAATTCGAGGCATGTGGAATTGTGAATTTATATGTTTCTCGAGGACCTGCAGCCCACTGGGTGGCATATGTTGAAAAATACAAATAAGGTCTACTATTTTGATTCTTTCGAGACCTGAAACCTCCGGAAGAATTACAACTATACTTCACCAGCAGATGACGTGTTACAATTTTCAATGCTACAAAGACTTTAACACGTACCTGTGTGGTCATCTGTGCATCATGTTCCTCATGACATTTACTACGATGGGTATATAAGGAGGTGCATAAGCATACAATCAGTAGCTAAGGTTCAGATGACTTTAACAGAACGATCGTCAGTATTACACTCGAATTATTTCGCACCGGTATCATTAAGCATTGGAAATTGGAGTACTGCCCTGACTTGACTGGAGACATACAATAGCACCAGAAATAGCACAGAGTCTAACAGCAGCCTGCATCTGGAAAATAACGGTAAAAAATACATTGTTGAAATGGAACCCAGTGCAATGGATAGTTTTTAATCCGCCTGCTAAATGGGAGGACCTACGTGCAAACATCAACATATCTAACTCAGGAATAAAGGTGGTGAATATGACAACTGACTTGTAGCCGAAAACTCAGCTGGACGACTTTTGAGTTTCACAAAATAACAGGTTTCGAAGAAAGATTCTAGTAAATTTCACACGTCTCAACTGTGTGTGTAGTCCCAGTCAGTAGAATCTGAGTCGAGTGTAACACCGCAGTTAATTACTATCTGAACAAGCTAGTTAGTCATAAGATTATTCCATTCGTTTCAACATTTGGATTGGAGTATGAGATTGCTGAGACCCCACTAACGCTATTTATTTTCTAATGCCAGTTCAGGTATTTGGCTATTTGGAGTTGCGTATTGTGGACCAGAATAATCAATCTGCTGACATTCTCTGTGAAAAATCAAAGTACGACTACATCTAAGATAGAATGGGCGTAACGTATAAAACAAGTGCACACATCCCACAGCACAGCACTTCACAGCAAAGCCGAAAGCTGATAACACATGGGAACTATAAGTTTTTTAGATCAGTAGGCCTGATACCCTGCAATGACATCACTCAGTATAACAATAGTGGTAGAAAATGTTGAGCGAAATATGTACCAGGAGCTCTTCTTACATATACTTTATGGTTCAGACCTATTTAATAAGAAGATGAAATTACGGGTGTCATTCAGCACCAAGACGCTTTAACCCTTCCATGCCAGAGTCTCATATATTTGGATGGAGAATTTAGGAAAAAGGATAGTTCTGTGACAGAGGGTTAGAAGCTTACACATAATGGTTTAGCATTACTGTTTAGGGAGAGACGTTACAAACTTAGTGGGATTGAGACCGAAAAGTGCATATAATGTAACGTAGCACCAACACATAAAATGTATATCGCTGCATTGATCTCGGATTTGAAAAGTTTAGAAAATGCAGGATGTTTCACAGATGTGCCAGTGAGTAGAACAGTTTGAAGTGTTCAAGTGACTTGCTACATGCATACCTCATTTGTCGAATTATTGTGAATGCTAAGCAGGAATTTAATCTTGTACAGACTGTTACAGATAACAACTCGCAAATTCAAGGAACCCAAGAGAACGAGATCATCACCAATAAAATACATTGTTAGTCAAAATTATGTTAACACTCACATGGCAGAAACTGTTTATTGACTTTACATACATCTAGAAGCTAAAGACATCGAATGTGCTAAATACCTCCGAACTCTGCCTGTTCGCCATTACATTCAACAAATAAAAACCAACGACTAACAGCAGAATTTAAAGGCAGTACATACGTTTCATAGGGACTGGATGAGATAACATTTCATGTACGGTCCTTTAGATCACTTATGTCGTGAACTTGCCTGCTCAAAACGCGCTCATTCACCATTTCACATAACCAGAAATCACATGGTGTTGTGGAGGCCAGTACGATGGTCCACAATGAGCAGTCCATCGACCTGGAAACGTCGAGTCGAGATAGTCTCATAAGTACAGGCCCAGTTCAGTGGGCCGCCATCTTGTTGGAAAAACCCTGCCAGTACGATAGTCTCATAAGTACAGGCCCAGTTCAGTGATATTCTCTTTCCAAAATTATACAAATTTTGTGGGCCACTGGCAACTTTTTTTCAAAATATTCACAGCAAATTTCAATAATAGTAGTTTGATTATATTTTACCGGTTGAAATTACGTAACAATCTCTTCAAAAGTTATATGAAAAAATTCTTCAAAACAGGGATGCCACAAACTTCTGTACAATGTGTTTGACTAAAATACAAAACTTAACTCAAGTTTACCTAAAAAGGATTTCAATAAAAGGAAACCAGATCAATTAAAGTTGCTTGATGCGAAACCACCACGTGTCGGGCAATGTGGTCTTGAGGGAGGGTTTGAAAAACAATAACTTAAAAAAACAATCTCTATTTGAGCAGGTAACGGTACTTTTGGAGATTAATAGTGGGTTCATAGCAACATTGCACGACTTTTGCATTGCTAACAAATTTATTCAGGATGGCGTCAGTAGTGTAGCAAAGTCACACTGATGACATCATCTGATGGCATTACCGGATGACAGCATGTGTTGCTGCCCTCCCCCTCCCTGCCCCTCTCCCTCTCACTATCCCTCTCACTCTCTCACTCTCCCTCTCACTCTCCCTTTCCTTCTCCCTCTCCTCCCCTCTCTCCCTTTCATCCAACTTCCGCATCACAACCTCCTCCCTTATCCACCTCCCCCCTCTCCCATTCATATCAGTTCCCCTTCCTCCCCCCCCCTGGAAAAAATGGCAGTAAATGCTCAGTATGGGCTCAGCTGTTGATGTGGAAGGACATAAGGTGTTTTTTTATTTATCTCATATTTTTGGAGTATTATCCTGTTGGAAAATGCTTCCAAAATTTTTTCTTGTGTGTGTGTGTGTGTGTGTGTGTGTGTGTGTGTGTTCCCCTTCATATGGAGACTGACTGATGTGGGTGACAAATCACCACCAGAAGGTGGAAAACGCTATCTGGCAACACTGTATCCAGTCAAATGGGGTGAAATTATGGGTAAAAATTGGCAGGGAACACTACGTGTCTCTTCATCTTGACGAGTGGGAGTTGACTTGCTCTACTTCACAAATCCTCCGCCAAAGGGTGCTTGAAATTGTGACACCCTAGATTTTCGCCCAGGAAACTGGCAGTAACCAGTGGTAGGAGTATGGGTGATAACAGGACAGCAGACTATCACTGAAGTACAGAGGAGTAACCTGCTGCCGATTATAAGTAAAGAGCTGCCATGAAGGACATAAGGAAGGGCAATAATGGGACAGTAGACTTTTGATGAAGTGGAGAGGTCTAGCCTTCAACTGATCTACAACTGAATAGCGGCTGGGAAGGACGTAAGGATAAGTAATAATATTAGGACAGCAACCCACTATCCCAGTGCTTCTATTTTTTTCTTTATTGATGACCCTCTGCAGCCTACAGAAGAGTTAAAAACATAATCAGGAGATAACAAAACAATAAAAGCAGGCGATAAAACGGTGACTGTTTAAAACTGTATCATGGTTAAAAGTTGCAGAAGTGAGAATATAAAAACAAAAGTTAGGTGAAGCTGATTAAAACACATTGTTAATAGACAGGCACAATTACGAAACTCGACGACAGTCTGGTTTCTATTCGAAAGAGATAGAAAACTCACCTAGCGACATTGTGGTGTCTGTTCGCAACACTCAAAAAGGGGGCGCACAGCACTGAACAGTCACGTAGACACTGCTCTATAGAGTAGACACAAAGACAGTTGAGAGGGGGGGGGGGACCAGACAGATGAGGAGTGCTCCTATATTTTTTTTCTTTATTGTTATTTTGCACCTCATACAAGGTGGGCTGGCAGCGGCAAATTTTACTCCGCTCTTCATTTACAAGCAGTACAATAAAAGAGAAAACCAATGAAGATAGAAAAGTAACACAATGGTGGTTAAAAACAGTAGATACAACAATCAAAAACCATGAAGCCGTTCACACTCGACGAAAAACAAGAAAACTGTCGGCACTGTGCACAATACTGATGATTTAGACGACACACTTGAACGAAGGAGCGTGGACGGCGAAGAACACTGAATCACAAACACGACAGCACACACACGAAAAACTGATGGCGATGATCTCTGGCGCCGGAATGTCCACTTAACGTGTGCAAGTCTGGGGACCGGACAAGAGGGGAAGAAGGTGGTGGGGGAGGGGGAGGGGCGAGCAGAGATGCCAATGGCAGAGGAGATGGGGAGAGGAATGAAGGAATGGTGGGTAGGGGAAGCCCAGGGGTAGGAGGGGAGGGGGGAGGAAGGGAGGAGGGTGGAGGGAGGGAAGGAAGGGAGAGAGGGTGCCCTGAGGAAAAAACACAGGAAGTGGGAGGGGAGGATCATAGTTGATAAGAGGGGTAGATGGAGGGGAGGAGGGTATCATCAGGGAGGCACCTTGGGAGGAGTGCTACTATAAGTCTCTGCTCCCTATACACAAGAGTTATGTAGTAACAGCATTTAGGAAGGAAACCAACTTAAACCAGTCACAAGTGCGCATCCTAGCCAACAGGAAATATAATGTACAACACTTTTTATGAAAGTAATGGGTGGTATACGACACGGAAACTATCTGTCTATGCGAAACACTGTATGCAATACCTGGAACATTCGCAAGTGCACCCTAAGAGTCATCGCGTGAACTACTGCATCACATAGCACATCGCATGGCCACACATGCGCGCGATCAAGTGACAACTAGTGGTACTCTTGGCAGTAGTGCTTTCACGTTTCTATGTCTTCGCATGTGAGGCTGCTCGTTTCACGATCTCTGCAGTCCTTGGGCAAGTCATAGTCGCCACATCAGACTGAATACTTGTCAGATATCTCCAGAGGGTCCAACGTAAGTGAGCAGTAGAACTCATCACCACCGATTCCAAGTCACAGACAACATTTCTGAAATCAGTGCTGACATGCATTTTAAGCCACTCCACAAATAGGACCATATGTCCATAACAGAGTTGCTCTCTGAACGGTGGGTAATGTAAAACCTATCTCTCTGGCAAACAGTACCTGCTGCAAAGAGAAAAAGAGTCAGAGAGAGAGAGAGAGAGAGAGAGAGAGAGAGAGAGGTAACATCTGTCCCAACTTGTCGAAACCAAACAGTTCAAATCCACTTTAAGCTATTGTCCTTTGTAAACAAATTTCCTGCCTAATCTGATTTTATGATCCCATGACAGACTTTTGGAGAGTTGGGAGCAAATATTTGAATGGACACTATAACTATTTTGTTATTTGAAATCACTGAAAAAACTTAATGACTTTGTTGATCGATTATCAGTAATTGTTCTTAAACTGTTTAACCCAATTTCATAATTTTGTCTTAAAATGTCAATGTCCTGTTGATGTATCTGGTAAAGTTGTTTATGTTGAGGAGTGTTAATATGAACGTGCATAGGATTGACGTTGAATTCTTATTTTGCCCGGTATTTCCATTTCCAGGCAACTTTACGCATGTAGTGCGTACCAACTGTATTTCAGACTGGGTTGAAATCCAATTTCTCCATTTGCGTCTATATTCTGGGAGCCACAGCACAGAGTATGGTGGATGTTCCTGCTGATAATGCTACAGTTTCCGCCTAACACTTTAGATTCGCAGAAAGGTGCCTGGGAAGACTATATGAAGGTATGAACTCTTCCGGTTCTTGACTTTTCCGTTGCAGCCATTTCGCGAGACATGGTTCCAAGCAGTAATGTGTTGCCCGACACTATCTGGAACGTACGTTAGCGTAATTTCAATGGATAGACTTTACTGTGATGCGCAATGCCTAGCGAATGCTACTAGAGTTTGTTTAGCATTTCCGTAACGCTCTCCGCCTACTAAACAATGCCGTGATAAAACGCACAGCTCTCAGTTCTCTCTTTTCTATCTCTTTCATTAATTAATCTGAACCCTATGTAATCATACTCAATAATCAATCGAAAAGTTGTAAGAATGCAGAGTCTCGTGACGGCGATACGGAATAAAATGTTCTCAGGTTTCTAGCCACGTCATGTGATTAAAATTACACGAGATTTCGGAAAAGCTTCCATACCCTTATATACAGTAGCTACGAGCTATGATGTTACTGGTGTTCCTGGCATCGCCATATTTGGGCTACGTTGACTCCGGATTCGATCATATCCCTTCAAATACGCCGTGATTGGTGGATCCCATGCCGCACAGAGCTGCACGTCGTTTTCTTTTTTTTTTCCTGTTTTAATCATCATTCCTCTGACTGTCAGAGTAGCGCTTACAAGCTACGTCCTCGATTATTTGGTGGATGTTATCCAATTATTCCTATTTCAGTCTTGCTCTACAATTTTACCCTCCACAGCTTCACCTAGTACCAGATGACCTACCATCCTATCCCTACTTCGTGTCAGTGTTTTCCACATACTCCATTCCTCGTTGATACTGCACAGAACCTCGTCACTCCTTTCCTCATCAATTCACCTTATTTCCAACATTCTTCTGTAGAAACACATCTCAAATGCTTCGATTCAATTCTGTTCCGTTTTTCCCATAGCCCCTTTTCATTATCATACAATGCTGTGCTACAAATAAACGTAAATTCTCAGAGATTTCTTCATCGAATTAATGCATACGTTTCATACTATTAGACTTCTCTTGGCCAGGAGTGCCCTTTTTGCCGGAGCTGGTCTGCTTTTGATGTCCCCCTTGCTCCGTCTGTCACGGGCTATGTTGCTGCCGAGGGAGCAAAATTCCAGTTTTTGATGTTGTCGAGCAACACTCATACAATAATTTTTAAACGAACACACCGCTATTTGACTGTGTTCCTGTATTTTTAAATATGACCCAGTTTCGGCCTTTTATGTAATTTTAAAATGATGTTAATGACATAAAGTAAATCTAAAATCGCATAAAAGGCCGGAACCTTGGTCTCAATAAACAATAATAAAAGTCAAATGGCGGTGTGTTCATTTAAAATGAGTTCCTTAAATTTATCTACTTTGCGATCACCAAATCTGATGTTATGTATCTCGCTGTTCGCATTTCTGCCACTTCTCATTACTTTCGTGTTTCTTCGATTAACTCTCGACCTGTATTCTTTACTCATTTCAGTCAACACATTCAGTAATTCCTCTTTACCTTCACTGAGGATAGTAATGTCACCAGAGAATCGAATCACTGATAACCTTTCACCTTGAATTTAGATCCCCATCTTGAAACTTCATTTTCTATCCGTCATCGAATCTTTGATGCATAGATCGAACAGTAGGGACGAAATGCTTCATCCACGTCTTACTCCATTATTTATCCAAGAACTTCGTTCTTGGTCTCCCTACCTCTTCTGCGCAGTCGGTAGGAGTGCTCGTGTGCTCGTGTAGTCCACATCAATTATTTGTGTTTAGCCTATACTGAACATTCAACATATGCTGACAAAGATTTATAGCGACACTAGCTGAGTGCTCGGCGTTACGCAGGTATCTATTTATTCGATTCCTCCATAGGTCCATCTTCTCCTTCCACCTCTCTCTGTCCATCTCCTTCTTCTGTCCCTCTCTGTCCCTCTCCACACTCCTCAGTCCACCTCCGCCAGCCCTGCTCTCTGTCTGTTTCCACCCACCTCTAACTATCTCCTCCTCCCCCCTCTCCCTCTTCACCTCCTCCTCCTCTCTCCTTTCTCTGACGATCTCCTTCTCTTCCCTCTCTCTGTCCATCTCCTCCTCTTCCATTTCTCTGTCCATTTCTTCGTCTTCCGTTACCCCAATTGGCTCCTGGCCTTCCGTCTTTTCATCTCCCCTTGCCCCCATCTGTCCATTTCTTGTTCCTCCTTATACTATCCATCTCCTCCTCTTTCCTTTCTTTCGTCCATCTCCTCCAAACCGCTTTGTCTGTCCACTTCCCCCTCCCCCCGCCATTCTCTCTGTCCATATCCTCCTCAACCTATCTGTGACAATCTCCTCCTCCGCCCTCTCTTCCTGTTCATATCCACCTCACCCATTCCCCCAACCCCACTTCTCTGTGCACGTTATTGCAGTCACCCCAATAGGAGTCTGATGGTTCTTACTCCTTCTTAACATATTTCTGATGTGACTTAACACACATTCTGTCTCCAAGACACCTTCCTCCAAATATAGGCGATAATAGGTTGCAAAAGACTCCCCATCGGCAGTTCTTTGTTGCCTGAAAACAGGGTTCTATCCAGCAGTAGCCCCTAAAAGACCCTGCCTTAGTCCATTTCATATTGCTCAGGCACTGTTCTAGGCGTTAGTGCATGCGGTCCACGACCAGATTAGTAAAAACCTAGTAACAGGCAACACTATTGAAAAATACCAAACATAGTAGCACACAGATCTCTTAGATAAAGGTAACAGACAATCTACATATTACCATTACAGACTAGAGGTGACTGTCACGTGCTTCTCAGATTTTAGCAATGCCTTTGACTTTTGCCGCTGAAATATTAGTGGTCAAACTAAGCAGCCTAATGTTTAATTGTGATGAAACGAAACTGGATAACCAAGTGAAGTAGACAGGTTCTACAAGATATCCACAAATATTCAGTATTAAGTCATGTTCACTGCATACGAATGACGTGTAATCAGTTCTGTACCACTGTTAATACAACATGTATTCTGATGACGTCGAGGTATATTTAAGTTCAAAGCAAGCTGAAAGGCAGATCTATCGAGACTCACAATGCTAACTTGTCTATATGAGCACAGAACATATGCAAAAATATTATGTGTTCACCACTGGATGTCACGCTGCCAGTATACAGTGGACCTGAGGATGTTCCCGTAAACGAGGGACCTCCAGTGGAATGGATGAATCCCCTATTGCGCGTCAGTGAAATCAGTGAAATAAAGATTCTTGGCGCATGGATAGTGGTTTTTGCTGTTAAGAAGTGACGAAGGGGTGTGTGCTCACATTGTCAGACTGGAGAACGGGAGAGTTTATTAGACGCAGGGCCACCACAGGAGATGAGACGCAAATGTGAAATTGACGGTACGGGAAACGTCAAGGAGCGTGGGAGAGTAATGGAGCGCTGAAATGTTTCCGACAGGGTCGGTATGGCTGACACAATTTTATTTTTCAATTTTTGCTTTTATTCCCTTTTTCTTCCTACTCAAATTTCATAATGAAGTCTGCGGATGCAAACGCCCGTCGTTCGTGGAGTGAGCCAGGTGTCAGAGAGGACCTGACCCCGCTGAAGCAGTGTAGCGTCGGTAGCTACGACGGCGAGCACATTTTGACTGCTGAGAGTGTAAAACCAAAGACAAACAAGAGCTCTGTTTCTATGTAAGAGAAGTCTGAATAAGCAACCTGATCTCACTTCAAGCAATACCACCATTGGTTGGACACATTTAGTCACACCAAAACATCCAATTGCGCAGTGCCCTAAACTTAATCCGAAATGCATTAAATAAAATTTCTGGCCTCCATAAATATTAAATGTGAAGCGACATACGCGATGGTTAAGAAACAAGGATTCACAGTCAAGCAGTTCCATACTTAGCATTGCTGCACATGCCCAGTTATTAATATTAGTTACTGTACATCAGTAGACATAGTGGCGACATACTAAGCAATAACCAAGACTACTTTGGCTTCAGAGCTTACAATTTGTTAACTGTAATAAGATTGACGACACTTATAACTATGGCAATGGTCCCTTATAAACTATGACTCAGCTAACAGAAACGATTAGTACCTTAAACTAGGCTTTCGGTTTACAGCGGGGAGGTAACCACCTCATAACTTGACGAGCAATAGCGTGACCAACAGTAAAACCCTGCTTAGCGTGGTAGCCCTAATAGTAACCAGCGCCGTAGGCTAATATATTACTGAAGGAATTAGAAAATGAAAACATTTTCAGAGTAGGATTTTTCAGGCGAGGAAAGCAGACTACACCGACAAGGAACGCATGTCTAATGTTCTGTACGCGACAAAGGGCTCGCTTCAATAAGCCCTTCACTTTTTTTAACAGTCTCTGAGCGGAGTAGTACTTGCAACCTACGTCCTCAGTTATTTACTGGATGTATTCCAATTCTATCTTAATCTGCAGTTTCTACCCTCTACAGCTCCTTCTAGTGCCATAGAAGTTATTCCCTAATGTCTTAAAAGATGCAACAGCGCCCGGTGCGTCTTCTTGTCTGTGGTTTCCATAAATTCCTTTTCTTGGCGATTCTCCCGAGGAACTCCTCATTCTTTACCTTATTATTCCACCAAAATTTCAACTTTCTTCCATAGGACCATATTTCAAATGCTTCGATATTCTTCTTTTCCGGTTTTCCCACAACCCATATTTCGCTACCACAAAATGCTGTGCTCCAAACGTACATTCTCAGAGATTTCTTCAGCAAATTAAGGCCTGCGTTTGATGTATTTATTACTGGTTGACTTCTTTTGTCAAGGAATGACGTTTCCGAAAGTGCTAGTCGCGTTTCATGTACTCCTTCCTCCGTCCGTTAAGCATTATTTTACTGCCTAGATAGGAGAATTCCTTAAACCCGCCGGGATAGCCGAGAGCGCTAACGCGCTGCTTCCTGTACTCGGGTAGGCGCGCCGGCCCCGGATCGAATCTGCCTAGAGGTTTAACGACGACGGCCGGTGTGCCAGCCAGCCTGCGTGTGGTTTTTAGGTGCTTTTCTAGGTGAATACCGGGCTGGTCCCCACGTCCCACCTCAGTTACACGACTCGCAGACATTTAAAACACATTCCCACTATTTCACGATTTACACTAGACGCAGACAGTTGGGGTACACTAATTCCGTCCCGGGGGATATGGGGTGGCGGCAGGAAGGACCTCCGGCCACCCCTTAACATTCACTTATCCAAATCCATACTTAACCCTACCAACCCTGCGGACGATGCGGGATAAAGGCAGTAGCAAAAGAAAGAAAGAAATATAGGAGAATTCCTTAACTTCATCTGCTTCTTTTTCACCAATCCCGATGTTAAATTCCTCACTCTTCTCATTTCTGCTATTTATCATTACCTTCGTCTACCTTCGATTTATTCTCAGTCCATGTTCGGTGCTCATTACACTGCTCATTCCGTACAGTAGATCCGCTAACTATTCTTCACTTTCACTGTGGATGGCGATGTCGTATCAAATCTTTTACTTTGAATTTTAATTCCACTGTTGAACTTCCCTTTTATTTCCGTCATTGCTGCTTTGAAGCATAGATGGACCATTTGGAGCACTATGTCACAGACTTACCCACTTTTTAATACGAGGCTAAGCTGTAGCGGCGAAAGACTACATACCCGTCTTACATGATTTTTAAACCGGGCACTTCGTTCTCGGTCTGCCACTCCTATTGTTCCATCTTGGCTCTCGTACGTATTGTATATTACCTGTCTTACCCTACAGCTTACCCTTACTTCACTCAGAAATTCGAACATTGAGATTGTTGACAGTTTCTTCCTGGCCGAGAAATCGTATGACGTGTGTTTTTCGAAATTTGTGGTAAGGTCTTATGGGACCAAACAGCTGGGGTCATCTGTCCCGAAGCTTACACACTACTTAACTATAACTGAAACTGACTTACCCTGAGGACAACATACACATCAATGCCTGAGGGAGGACTCGCGCCTCTGACGGGGGGAAGTCGCGCGGACCATCACAAGGCGCCTCAGACTGCTGGGGTACCACTCGCGGCGTCTTTTTTTTTTTTTATTTGCTTCCGTTATCAACCAACGTCACGAGTGCCTGTATGGTACCTTTACCATTCCTGTAGCCATATTGATTGTAATCCAACACATCCCCGGTTTCCTTTTCCATTCTTCTGTGTGTTCTCCTTGTCAGCTACTTGGATGCTTGAGCTGTTGAGCTAATAATTTTCATGGTTGTCGGCTCATGCAATCTTCGGAATTTTGGCTATGATGTTTTTTCTTCAATCGTGTCATCAGATAAGTATTCCCCCTTATAGAGGCCTTCAGTGTACTCTTTCCACCTATCCACGCGCTCCAGTGCGTTTAAGAGTCGAATTTCCATTGCACTCTTAAAGTTTACCGACACCCTCCGACTTCGATTTCTTCACATTTTTCATTCTACCATTTCGTCTTAGCTTCCCTGCACTTTCTGTTTATTTCATTCCTAGGTGACATGTGTTTCCGTACTCCTGATTTTTCCTGAACGGTTTTGTACTTCGTTCTTTCATCGATCAGCTTCTGTTACCCGTGGTTTCTTCGAAGTTACATTCTTTGTATCTATGTTTCCGTTTCTATGTTTCCAGTTTCTGTTACCCGTGGTTTCTTCGAAGTTACATTCTTTGTATCTATGTTTCCGTTTCTATGTTTCCAGTTTCCGTGATAGCCCTTTTTAGAGATGTCCATTCATCTTCAACTGATCCGACTTCTGAGCTATACCCTAATGCTGTATCTATAGCCTCAGAGAACTTCAAGAGTATCTCTTCATTCCGAAGTACTTACGAATCCAACTTCTATGCGCAATTTTTCGTGACTAGTCTCTCAAACTTCATCATTACTGAATTGTGATCTGAGTCTATATCTGCTCCAGGGTGCGCCTTGGCGTCCAGTATCTGATTTCGGTATCTCCGACTGATCATAATGCACTCTAACTGGAATCTTTCCCTATCTATGGGCCTTCTTATTCGCAACGAATCCTATTCGCCTTACCATTTCCTGTTGTCTTTTATATTTCCCTATACTCATCTGACCAGATGTCCTGGCTTCTTTCACTTCATTGATGCACACTATATCTAGATCGAGCCTTAACATTTCCATTAATAGATTTTCTACTTTCTCTACCACGTTTAAACTCTAACATTCCACGCCGCGATTCGTACAACATTACCCTTTCGTTGGTTATTCAGTCATTTCCTCTTGGTCACCTTCCCCTCGTCAGTCCCCTCCCGGAAATACAAATGAGTCACTAATCCCAAATCTTTTGCCAATGGAGAGGTCATCACAACGCTCTTTCAATTACAGATCACATTTCCTGTGGATACACATGACATGTGTTTCATGCAGTGGTTTCCATTACCTCTTGCGTCCCTTTGTCATTGATAGATGCCGATTCTTCCTCCTTTTCGGGCAGTTTCCTACCCCAAGGACAAGAGAGTGCCCTGAACCTCTGTCCGCTCCTCCGTCCTCTTTGACAAGGCCGTTGGCTAAATGAGGGTGAATGCTTACGCCGGTAGTTTTGGACAGCCGTTCGCAAGTAATATAAAAAAACCGATGGAGACACTGCAAGAAACGTAGCTAACCAAGTTTAATATTTTTGTGGGATGCAGCTCTCGCAAACGACATGTTGAACAACGCCACAATGTGACCATTTAAAACACTGTGGTTCCTCCAGTTTTAATTTAGTCACTCAACATTCCATGCAGAAAACACAAGGGTAATTCCTCTCAAATGACGTGGAAAACTTATTTCCTCGTCAAAAAAACTACTACTCTTATCGTACCTACTGAGGTGTGGAGTTACATTCCAAACCGATGACCAAAGGTCTCAAAATGACTTCTATTACAAGACACCAGATCGACAAACTATAAGCCAACTACTTTATCAAGTTCTTCGAGGACAAAAAAGACACACGACACATGTGTGCCTAATCACCGATCACATTTCATAGTGGAACTACTCACATTGAAGCTACATTCGACTCTCGAACACGAGATACATGGTAGACCAGGAACAAATATTCTAACCAAACTCACTGCAAACCCACTATAAGAACAGCTTGTCGGTGCTCGCCGCAGGAAACAAATGCTAACCTGCTGCTGATAGAACCTTTCCAGGGGCAGACCGCTTAGCACGTAACCCTGTGCATGTTTCGTTGCACATGACTGAACGCACTACACGAACGGAGTAATCACTATTGCAGAAATTGAATAAAGGATATCAGTCGTATTGCGAAATTCAGATCTCAGTGTGCAGTTGATAGTACGATGCATAGTGAACAAGCATTCAAAGCCTAGACCTTCAAAGATTTCACATGCATGTCAAATGCACATAGGAATGGTATGTCACGCTGGAAACCTTGCGATGTGATTTCGCTAGACGTCGTGCGAAACCCGCGGGCTCGCATGTACAAAACATGAGACCGACAAATAACAACAACAATTGCTACACGAGATCGCACACAACACGTATTCCTAATGACTGATCACTAACTATGTGTTGTTTGCTAATCACTCAGAATGGTGGCAATGCATTTCATAACACATGTTTCGTGAGTGACTAGAAACACAGACACACCCCACACTCACCGCGAAACCATGGAAACGTCAACTTGCTGGTTCCTAAAACAAACAATTCAGCTGACAGAATGTAATGAATCTATCTGATACTTCCCACAATTAATAAATGAGTAACCACGATGGAACAACTGGACAAAATACTTCAAGCACTTAGTTACTTGGAAGATATTAAACAGTATGCAGCTCCCCTGCACTTCCCGTGACGACGCGATGGAAAGGCTGTCACAACATCATCTAAATACACGATTTCCCGCCTCATACAACGAGGAAAACCTGTCACCTCAACAGCTAGAGGCGGCTCATAGTGCTAGCTAGTCCTACACTCCTGCAGCTCACGAGACATAAACTCTTTTCGGTTCGCTTCAGGCGCCAGTTTGCGAAAGCAGCTGGCAGGAATCGTCACTTTGACAGACAGCGCCACGAAAGGTAGGTGCTGGGATTGTTAAGCCAGTTGCAAGACAGGCCCTCACGGGAAAACATGCTGTTTGCCAACGGTAAGAACGCTTAGTGTGAATGCATTTTTTTATTTCGGTGTATGGTCCTCTGCCTTTAGAAATGCGGGAATGATCGCTGACCTAGACACACATTGTTAAGGTGCAAAGAAAGAGGATGTTAGCAAGTTCAGGGGCGAAGCTGAGGGATCAGTCAACAGTACACAGGATCTCTTTTCTTAACTAGATCCAAGTTGCTTGTCCAGTAAAGTGGCTTCAGCTGCTTTAAAGTATCCATGTAGCCTTCCTTCCTTGTGCGAAATGGTGGGCGGTACGAAATCATTTACAATTTGGGGGCGAGAAGAGCAAAACATAATCTAGCCAGTTGGTACCTTGACTACACACAGACCCATAGCTCAGTAAAACGCCAGAAGATGGATTTGGAAGGACATTTGTCTTCGAGACAGGAAAGAAGACACTTGTCACCGAGACGGCAGTTCTTGACAATAATCGAAACGGGACACTAGACTTCGGAGTATGTCTATTTCAAGTGCAGGACTTTGAAGTACGGCCGCTGCCGAAAGGTCCCCATTGTCGCCGAATCCACACCACCACCAGAGTATGCTCACAGCCGACGCTATCACGCCCGCACATTACTTTCACGCAGCAAGAGATTCCGAACGCCGAATCCAGCATGCCTTCAGTCTCGCCGCCAATGTCTGATAAACGCTTTACATCTATTATCCAAGCCTAGCTGCCAGATAGCATCAACAGCTTAAAACAGTGGCAACGACACTGAAAATCTTGTTATTGGTAAAGCTATACTATTATTTCCTTTCTGCGAATGAAACTAATTTGTAAATTATATTTGTAGAACTGCAGTCTAAAAGTACTTTAGTTCTTGAAAGTATGTGTCCATCATTTTTATAAAGAAAGAAATGAGCCTACCCACTAGCTACAGAGAAATTTGCAGGACTCAGCATATGAGGTGTACGCGAAGATTTTAAACGTAAGGTTTCGGAACGTAACAGGAAAAACGACTAGCAAACGAGTAAGAGAAGGCTACTGCAGCTCACCAACTTTGTTCAGCATTTACGTGCATGGATTAACGCATATATGGGAAACAGAATTTCGGAAAGGTATATACACAGCTGGAAAATTTATTTAAATAACTTACTAAATGCAGACGATGCAATGATCCTAGTAGATTAATTAAATGATCTTCGAAATGGAATAAGTGTGAAATCTGACATGGAAATACGAACAGGAAAAACTAAGACAACGGCCTTCATGCCGAAATAACACTTTAGAACCAAAGTAGTGACAGTTCAAAGAATTTTAGAACGAGTAAACCATTTCAGTTAAAAAAGATGTGAAATGTCGCTTGATTAGATAAAGATATTGGTACAGAAATTAAGCTTAGTAAATTAAGCCGATTATTATTAACAGAAACCTGAAAGAAAAAACTGTGAAAGATAGTAAAATTAAACTGTACAAATCTGCTACAATCCCCACACTGTTCCATGGAAGCAAGACCTGGGTGATTACCAAAAGGCAACAGAGCATATTCACGCACAAGAGATGAAATTCCTGAGAAGCGTTGAGGGTTGCGTAATAGAAGGTAGACTAAGGAATCAAGGATCAGAGAATAACCAAAAGATTTTAGTTTTATTGTGTAAGAGGTCCGAGCTGATGTAATTTCGATGTATTGCTCACACGTGGCGTGCGATATGCAAGGTATAAGAGATTCTATGACCAGAGAGCAGTGTTGACTGCAGTAGGAACTTTGTAGCTGTAGCAGTAAGTTGTTTCTAGTCTGGAGTTTGCTCTGGTCTGGTCTGGTGTATCGTATTGGCTTGGGCGGTCGCGGTGCAGCGATGCCGGAGCCTGAGTATTATTGTATAAGGTAAAAAGCAGCCTCGTGCGTATGTAGTAATGTCATCTCAAGTCCCATGTAAATGTTTTTAAAATCTCGTAATAATAATCTTTCTCATAAAATGTAACTTTTAACAACCATTCATTTCAATTTAAAGAATTTACTAATTTCTCCCATCCATGAGCATCCAGATTGTTGCAGAAGAAAAATCAGTTGCTACCTTTCATAAATGACAATTTTATCGGCCAGCATTGCACAGGGCTGTGCCAGAAAACATTATTTTAAGAGCAGATATTTATGCGTTATCCGGCGACTTCATTGAGGTAAGAATTTTCTTTTTTTTTTTTTATTCAGAATGATCATTCAGGGCCATGACGCAGCACTGCTGACGTCCAAAATTTACCAGGTTAAATTCGTAGTCAATTACTGAAAAGTCATAAGTGAGCGACAATTTAAAAATGGTTCAAATGGCTCTGAGCACTATGGGACTCAACTGCTGAGGTCATTAGTCCCCTAGAACTTAGAACTAGTTAAACCTAACTAACCTAAGGACATCACAAACATCCATGCCCGAGGCAGGATTCGAACCTGCGACCGTAGCGGTCTTGCGGTTCCAGACTGCAGCGCCTTTAACCGCACGGCCACTTCGGCCGGCGAGCGACAATTTAATTGAGAGGTTAGTTACATTGTATTATTACCAGGTTAGTGAATTTATATTTTTTGTTGGGACGTTACACTGAATGTGAACGACATAATTATAATTTTTACTGTTGAGAGTTTTAGGAATTTTTCTGTTTTGAGGTTACACAGGAGAAAGAATTTTGTGGGGAGGTTACAAATGATAAAATTCTAGATTATAGGAGAAAATGCGTCAAACATCCAGAAGGAATGCTGAGTGATAGACTCCCGTAAATGACTGTGAGTGCCAATGGAAGAAGAGATAGAGGAAGACCCCAGAAAACATGTGTACGGCCACATCGCTTTTTGCCTAATGCCTGAAGAGAAGAAGAAAATAGAGAAAGAAACGTGTATGACTAATTTACTTCACGTTCTTGCAGCTGATATTGCTAATCCCTGTATGTAATGTCCATATGCCACACTGAAATGGAATATAAGAAATAATTTAATTCAAAAATGCTGCATTTAAGTGCCGTGCCATATGTATTATAGATTTGACTACTACATTAACGGCTACCAACATGGAGCACCTGGTGTTATTATTTATCCACTGCTCCTTATTTCCTTTTCAAATCTCCATGTTTTTTTGGTTGGAGACTTGGTCTTAGAAATGAACTAAATTTTCGTTTAATGTTAGCGTAAAGTAGTTATTACTAGACTAACGGAGAGAATGTATGACTGTATGCTGTAAGTGTTTGGATGCGATTCTCACAAAAGTGCTATTTCAAGTGCAATTTACTATTTTTGGATATTTTGTGTCATTTGTGTCGTCTCGGCGTTGCATTTCAGTGTTGTGGTGATCTTTCTGGGAAATGAGTCTAAGTCTGCTGTTTATTTCGACAGAGAGGGTTCTCGCCGGGGTTTCATTTGGCGTGAACCAGGAACCAGATAATAATTTTATTGAAGTTTTTTGACATCGATAAGAAATGAAGATGAGTTCAGACGATGAAAGTGGAGAAATTAGTTGTACAGAGGGAGTTCAATAGGAAATTTACCTAAGAAGGAGACAGAGCATTGTGATAGTAAAGAGGTATATCGTGGACACCCAAGTCAAACCAGAACTCTGATAGAAAACGAAATGGTGGTTGGGTTATATGCGACGTTAATGGACAATGCAGGTAGCAGAGAGGCACAGGTAATAGAGCACACCCGGGAGTTGCAAAATTATACATTTGTTGAAAAAATGCTGTAAAGAAAGGCACAATGTACCGTAATTCCACGAAGGACGTGCAGCAACTAGTAAATCGGTAGGTGGTGGTGATACCAGACGCAGAAGAGTGAATAACGTGCAATGTCAGCGAAGTAATCGCTGATAATGCACGAGTAGTGGACGAGGCATCTTGTCAGATTAATGCTGCACAACATTAGAACAATGATTTATCACCGCAATAAACAGTTGTCGGGCAATACGACATTGTAGACAGAGGTAGCCGAAGTGTTGCTGGAGTATAGAGCAATATCTCTGATCTGGAACAGTGTGGAGTCACCATGTCATCTCAATCGACAGAATTCCAGATGGCGTTAGTTGACACAATCTCAGTGAATTCATTACTCGCGATCTTCAGATCGTTAAATTGTAGAACACCAATCGAACTAGTAAGCATTCCAGCTGTAAAAGTGGAGGTGTAAATTTTGGAACGACAGAGACAGATATCGCTTCCCATAAACGCCGATACGTAAATTATTCTATTGCGCAACGGATTGAGCAGTACGAAAAAATTTCCCTCGTAAATGAGTCCTGATTGCTGGTACTTACAAATACCAAGTAATAATTAAAACGGGGTTCATCCAAGTGAAATAAAAGCCATAGCCTAAATTAATCACATTAATTACAATCATTGCACATACACTCGTATAAACCAGAATGCAAAGCCGGCCGGAGTGGCCGTGTGGTTCTAGGCGCTACAGTCTGGAGCCAAGCGACCGCTACGGTCGCAGGTTCGAATCCTGCCTCGGGCATGGATGTGTGTGATGTCCTTAGGTTAGTTAGGTTTAATTAGTTCTAAGTTCTAGGCGATTGATGACCTCAGAAGTTAAGTCGCATAGTGCTCAGAGCCATTTGAACCATTTTTTGAACCAGAAAGCAAAAAATACACTCCAATGTGAGCAAGGAGGTCAAAGTGAGAGGAACTACGATTTTCAGAGGCAGTTAGATTGAAACTTTTTGACTGATTAAAACTGAGTGCTGCACCGACTGAGCTACCCAAGCACGACTCACAGACCCTCCTTACATGTCCAGTTCTACAAGTACCTCGTCTCCTAACTTCAAAACTTCACAGAAGCTCTTGCTGTGTGACATCTACATCTACATCTACATTTATACTCCGCAAGCAACCCAACGGTGTGTGGCGGAGGGCAATTTACGTGCCACTGTCATTACCTCCCTTTTCTGTTCCAGTCGCGTATGGTTCGTGGGAAGAACGACTGTCTGAAAGCCTCCGTGCGCGCTCTTATCTCTCTGATTTTACATTCTTGATCTCCTCGTGAGGTATAAGTAGGGGGAAGCAATATATTCGATACCTCATCCAGAAACGCACCCTCTCGAAACCTGGACAGCAAATTACACCGCGATGCAGAGCGCCTCTCTTGCAGAGTCTGCCACTTGAGTATATTAAACATCTCCGTAACGGTATCACGGTTACCAAATAACCCTCTGACGAAACGCGCCGCTCTTCTTTGGATCTTCTCTATCTCCTCCGTCAAACCGATCTGGTACGGATCCCACACTGATGAGCAATACTCAAGTGTAGGTCGAACGAGTGTTTTGTAAGCCACCTCCTTTGTTGATGGACTACATTTTCTAAGGACTCTCCCAATGAATCTCAACCTGGTACCCGCCTTACCAACAATTAATTTTATATTATCGTTCCACTTCAAATCGTTCGGCACGCATACTCCCAGATATTTTACAGAAGTAACTGCTACCAGTGTTTGTTCTGCTATCATATAATCATACAATAAAGGATCCTTCTTTCTATGCAGTACTCCAGACCAGAAGACCGCCATAAACCCTGAATACGATGCTACAAATAGACAGCTTAGCCTGCACCCTGCGTGCGATGCTAGTTGCCTTCGCCAAATCAGCCATCTGTCGAAAGGAGCCGAGGATGCCCACAGAACCCAAGTGGCAGGCGACATTCGTGCCGACATGTGTTACTACATGCAGACGGTTGCACACGGTGCGCTCGATAGCTGCCGGCGAGGTGTCTTCCACATCACGGACGAGACCACGTGGCAAACAAACCGAATACACGCTGGCATTCTTTCCCGCATTGCCTGCTGTCACTCTGAGGGGCTCCATCACCCGCCGTGAAGTCCAAATGGCGTCGGTTTTTGGGTCAGTGGAACTCACGCTATGGTGCGTCTCACTTGGATTTGGCCTTCAAATGATCGAATTGTAACAGTTCGTTGTTGTCACAGTAGTTGCTGTTGCTGCTGCGGATGTAGTACGATGTGCCAGAGCCGTACACAAAAAACTGTGCGCTTCCCTCTTGGTGGTGCCACTTAGCCCCATCCTCTTGGAACCGTACATTCTCCTGACCACCACTACCAGCAGTCATGTGCATTTGCTATATTTCTCCTAAGTCTTTCTGCAGTATCGTAGAAGGAAGATCGGGCTTCTGGTGGCCTAATTACAGGACCTAATTTCAATTTCAATGACGTGCTGATAGCGGCGTATTTGTCGCCTTAAAGGCGTCATTGCTAAAATCAAACATCCAGTCTGAAAGGTAACTAACGATCACAAGCCTTACAGCATGTATCTAAAGTAAACCTGATCTGCAACCTCACGGCGGCACTACCAGCTCCACTCTCATGCAACTGGCTCGAAATTTAAACAGACGTCATCTTCCAGGTGTATATTACGCCTACTGACTTTCTTTTATCCCACAGAATTCCTCCATAATGTTGCGGTTTTGTTTTAATCAGTGTATTTACTTTTAGCCGCTGGAGCAATTTCTGGAACCACAGGTTCTGCACCCAGGCATGGTTGACACTGTTTTGTTTCAACAGGATGGAAGACCCTCTCAGTTTGTTCTCGTACAAGGTGAGTAGGTACGTATGTACATAACTGGAAGATCCGACGACGGATTCAACAAGACTGTGGCAATCGCGTTCATCTAGCACTGACACCCTTAGGTATCTATAGGTTTCTGTACTTGGAAATGAATAAAGTCAAGAATGAACAAACCAAAGTAGAGGCATCTCCAGGATCTAAGAGCTCGAAACCGAGATGCAGCATCGCCTGCTTCGCAAGGTATGGTTCTGAATGTTTTCAGGCCTATTCCTCAACGAACTGTGCTACGATATCTAATGTTTTACAAACGTATACATGGACTGATGGAAAACGTACATGGGTATTGCATAAATGCATCCATTAATCCTTAGAAATGGACCGAGACTTTATGACCGTCTTGAATTCGCGGTTGCCCTGCCCAAGCTATTCCCCATTAAACGGTCATTCTCCTAGATCAGCCTATAAAATTAGCGAATTTTAGTTTTCTTTTGGAAAAATTGATCAAGCAATCAACATAAAACTTTTTCCACATTATTTGTTGATTCTTGGCCAACTTATTCTGATTTTTTAAAGAAATTCAGTTATCATCAAGTCCCCCATCCGAGGAGTTAAAGTTTGTCTGTCCAAAATGAGGTGCTTCCATGACATTCACTGTATCAGTGTATCTTAAGCTTCCGTAGTAGATTGCAGGAGCACTAATAAACATATTTTCCTCAAATTTGGCATAATTACTCGTCAGGCATGTCCAAAAGTGTAATAGGCTACTTTTTATTTTAATATATACGTTAGTTTATTGAAAACAACCTGAGCGTAAACATGCACAAAACAACATATTTGTTTCAAACATTCACAATTTTATCATAGCCTTAAAATTCAAAACACTGTGTTATAACTACGTGCACAATTCTGTTATTAATAAAATTACTTGTCTTTTGATTCCAGATAAGATATGCGAACTGCAGAACTTCCGTTACGGGCGCACCTCATTTTCGACAAAGCAACTTTAACTCCTCAGAATGTGGGGCGGGGGGGGGGGGGGGGGGGGGAGGGGGACTTAATGAATATTGATTGTCTTCAAAAAATGTTTTCCAAGAATCAGTAAATAATGTGCAAAAAGATTTACATCCACTGCTTCACTAATATCTCCAAAAGAATCGTAAAAATTCCGTTTTTATATTTTATAAAACACATTTCAATTAGCAGATATTCATTTGTCCCATTAGTCGTCTACCGGTTTCGGTTTCAGTTTCGGATGTAGGGTACAACAGACAAAGGAATATGAGGTCCTTTTAACTAATCTTTTGTCCCCCGGTAGGTGAGTGGCCAGCGCGACAGAATGTCAGTCCTAAGGACCCAGGTACGATTCCCGGCTGGGTCGGAAACTTTCTCCACTCAGGCACTGGGTCTTGTGTTGTTCTAATCATCATAATTTCATCCCCATCGACGCGCAAGTCGGCGAAGTGGTGTCAAATCGAAAGACTTGCACCCAGCAGAACGGTCTACCCGACGGGAGGCCCTGGTCACACGACATTCACATTTATTTTACTTTACTAAACTTTTGTGCCCCACATCCTTGATGATGCTTAACACTGGAGCCCGGTAGATGACTAGTGGGAAAAATAAACTACTGATGAATAAAACGCAAGTTTATAAAATGTTTTACAGCTGTTATACCTCACCTTATGCAAACGATTTTTTATGATCTGACTTAGGAGGTTCAAAACTTAAAGACGAGTGCTTAAGGTGAATTTCGGGATGGTTCACCGCCTCTTCCCCAGTCCAGCTTCATTTCTAATGACCTCATCGTCACCGAGCGAGGTGGCGCAGTGGCTAGCACACGGGACTCGCTTTCGGGAGGACGACGGTTCAGTCCTGCGTCCGACCATCGTGATTTAGGTTTTCCGTGATTTCCCTAAATCGCTCCATGCAAATGCCGGGATGGTTCATTTGAGAGGGCACGGCCGACTTCCTTCCCCGTCCTTCCTAATCCGTTGAGACCGATGACCACGCTGTCTGGTCTCCTCCCCCAAACAACCCAACCCAACCCAACCTCATCGTCGACAGGGCGTCGAATCCTAATTGGACTCCCTTCATATTATACGACGGGTAAGGAACTGAGCAGCAGACAGCACATTACACGAAAACTTTAATGTTCCGCTGTTGCTCACTCGTGATTAGTCACGGGCCAAGGATAGTAACCAGCTCCAGTCAAGTCGGTTGTTGTTCGTTCGGGGAGCTTAACTGCAAGACATACTGCCATTAGCATCACTCGTGAGCCGGGGACTGTGCAGCGGGCGCTGTAGCCGCTGTGTCCGGGAGGGTGCGGCTGGCGGCTGGCCCGCTGCCGCCGACGGGGGCGGCGGTGGCTGGCGGCGGTGATGGCGGCGGCGGCGGCGGCGGCGGCTCTTAGGCTGGCGAATAATTAACGCGTTAGGCCGCGGCTTGGCGCGGCAGCCAGCCAGGGTAAACACGGCGCGGTCGCCAACTGCGCACAACTTAAACAGCCGTGAAACAAAACAGCGCCGCAGGGGGGCCGGCGCGCCGGCTGCGCAACTCTGTCCCACCTCGCGCCGCGCCACACCGGCCCCGGCGGCGACGCGTCGCCCGTCCGCGGGCGACACGAGCGCCTGGACAGTGTTGACTGCGGCTGTTCCTGCCAACACAATTAAATGGTGCGTTGCAGTTACGTCTGGCGTAAAATACAGCAAGTCCACTATTACCAGAATGCGGATTATCAGATCTGCGGCTTATCCATGCAAAAGATGAAGCCCTGACGGAAGGAAATCTATGAGACCGTGTTCTGCGCTTTGCTGGCAACAACAGCTCTAGGTTACGTTCCTATTAATTTCTTATTAATTATTTCTATTTCATCTACCAACCACTTCTGTTTGTTTTGTGTTTAATTTAAAATTCTGCAAAGCGTTTCGAGCATCATCTGCACATCTGCAGTTGTTTATACTTGCAGAAAATGCACTCATGCTCATAAATTAAGGATAATGCTGATACATGGTGAAATAACGCTCTAGTGGGCGGTTTGCAGGTTTAAATCACCTCGGGAGCCGGTCGGGGTGGCCGAGCGGTTGTAGGCGCTACAGTCTGGACCCGCACGACCGCTACGTCGCAGGTTCGAATCCTACCTCGGGCATGGATGTGTGTGATGTCCTTAGGTTAGTTTGGTTTAATTAGGTCTAAGTTCTAGGGGATTGATGAGCTCAGAGGTTAAGTCCCATAGTGCTCAGAGCCATTTGAACCATCACCTCGGGGTATGACCTGGCGGTGCATTTGACCTGTGGTCGTTGCACGGTGGCGCTGGCAGCAGTCCACATACGCAGAGGTGTGTTGGTGCATGTCACAGTACGGTGCAGCGAGTAAGTGTGCAGACGTTTAGACATTTTCAGACGTGCTAATGGTAGTTGTGTGCCGAAAATGGCTCAAAGAACACATATTGATGACGTTATGAGGGGCAGAATACTAGTGCGGCTCTCTGAGCACTATGGGACTTAACATCTGAGGTCATCAGTCCCCTAGAACTTAGAACTACTTAAACCTAACTAACCTAAGGACATCACATACATCCATGCCCGAGGCAGGATTCGAACCTGCGACCGTAGCGGTCGCGCGGTTCCAGACTGAAGCGCCTAGAACCGCTTGGCCACACCGGCCGGCAGAATACTAGTGCGATGCGAGGCTGGCCAAACAGAGCAGGTCGTAGCACGGGTCCTCCGTGTGCCACAAAGTGTGATCTCAAGATTATGACAACGATTCCAGCAGACAGGAAACGTCTCCAGACGCTAGAGTACGGGACGTCCACAGTTCACAACACTTCACGAAGACCGATATTTCACCATCAGGTCCCGCAGACGGCCACGGAGTACTGCAGGTAGCCTTGCTCGGGAACTTATCGCAGCCACTGGAACAATTGTCTCCAGACACACAGTCTACAGACGACTGAACAGACATGGTTCATTAGCCCGGAGACCTGCAAGGTGGATTCCATTGGCCCCCTGGCATAGAATAGCCCATAAAGCCTGGTGTCAGTACATGGTCATTGGAACAGTGGTCCCAGGTTACGTTCACGGACGACTCCATAGTATAGTCTGAACAGTGATTCTCGCCGGGGTTTCATTTGGCGTGAACCAGGAACCAGATAATAACTCATTAATATCCTTGAAAGGGACCTCTATGGAGGTCGTGGTTTGATGGTGTGGGATGTGATTGTGACTGGTGCACGTACAACCCCTACATGTCTTTGACAGAGGAACTGTAACAGGTCAGGTGTATCGGGACGTCATTTTGCATTACTATGTCTGCCTTTTCAGGGATGCAGTGGGTCCCACCTTCCTCCTGGTGGATGATAATTCACGGTCCCACCGAGCTGCCATCATTGAGGAGTACCTTGAAGCAGAAGATATCAGGCGAATGAAGAGGTCTGCCTTTTCTCCAGACCTAACCCCATCTAGCACATCTGGGATGCTCTCAGTCCACGTATCGCTGCACACCTTCAAACCCCTAGGACACTTCAGGAGCTCCGACAGGCACTGGTGCAGGAATGAGAGGCTACACCCCGGCAGCTGCTCGGCCACCTGATCCAGAGTATGCTGACCCTGTGTGCGTGTGCATCGTGATCACATCCCATATTGATGTCGGGGTACATGCGCAGAAAACAGTGCCGTTTTGTAGCATATGTGTTTCGGGACGGTTTTCTCAATTTATCACCAATACCGTGGACTTACAGATATGTGTCGTGTGTCTTCCCTGTGTGCCTATGCTATTGGCGCCAGTTTTGTGTAGTGCCACGTTGTGTGGCACCACATTCTGTAATTATCCTTAATTTATGAGCATGAGTGTAGTTACTTAAATCTAAACTGTCTTAAGCAGAATTAACATGGGACTTTTTGTTTACTGTTCGTCTCTAATGGGGCGGTTGTGGTATTAGGGGAGAGGAAAAGTGGTTGGTCAGAAATTGATGTCTTCTACAGGTGTGGAGGTGTATATTATAATAAACAACGAGACACAGCTCCACACCAGTAGAAGACATAACTGGAAATGAATGTTTACCTATCCAAATAAACACCATGTCCCGCAGCATGGCATGAGATTTCTACAGGGCAGGCGACACTTTGCACTGGTTTACAGTACGGCTCCCTACCTTAGTGTTCACGTCAACCAGCGTCTGGTGCCAATTTCTGCATTACTCCCGGTTGTTGCCATGCTTACGTGCCACTCAGACAGCAGCAGCGCCACGTCTGCCTTATCTCCTGACCTCCATCCTGCACCCTTTACCAGTGGGTGGAACAATTTTTCAATCCATATGTGAATGGAGGAGCCTAGACAATGTGCTTCATCAGAGAATATTGTGCAGTTGCTTTAGCCTGAAAAGCTGCTCGTGAATTGTAGTGTAATCTTATTGCAATGTACATGTGCACAAAGAGAATGCTTACAGTGTCTATACATTATCTAAACCCAGAATAGCCTATAGCAGTTGGCGCAGAAGGTGCATAGTTTACATTGTATTGGAGGTACACAGTCACATATACCACAGTGGGATCGACAAAAGATTCTGTATATAGCTCTATTTAAAAAATAAAACTGTGGTACTGAACTACCATGCTATATTGAGACAGATAATGCTTATATTGACCAACTGTTAATGTGACAGCTATGATTATTTCATGTTCTTCACACTTCCTTTCAAAAACATGGCCAACATGGTCAGCATAGAATGTAACAAAGAAATTGTTGTAATATCCTGTAACACCAACACTTCGCAAAATGTGGGCTTTACCAGGTCGTCAATCCTTTGGAAGACTTCTTTATGTCCTTCAGACCTTTCCTTTCACCAGCCACCTTTCTTTAAATAAGAAAGAAATGTTTGTGCACGTAGGCGTTCTATCTTTGTAGCTCCTAGGATATGCTGTTTAATAATAATGTTAAGTATCCAATACTATTTTTTTATGTTTGTGTTATGTTTGGCTGGTTTCCGACCTGAACACCTTCCACAAATACTAATTTCCGTGATTTTTCCGTTTATATTTACTTCAGTTTTGCATCTAGCAATGAACAAAATTGCGACACCTGTTAATAAGTTTGTTGAATAAATTGACAAAAGATTCTGTATATAGCTCCATTTAAAAAATAAAACTGTGGTATTGCACTATCATGCTATATTGAGACAGATAATACTTATATTGACCAACTGTTAATGTGACGGCTATGATTATTTCATGATCTTAACACTTATTTTCAAAATCACGGTCAACATTGTCAAACCATGATTTAAGGGCCTAAATGTAGTTTTGTTGAAAACAGGTCTGCACATTACAGCTGTTTGTCGACGTGGACGGACCTCCACAACGTCAGATGCTCAGTTTCATTCCCCATCAGAGTACTATCCTTCAAACAGTACGGCCTTTGCTCCAATGTTCCGTATCATCTGCCAACAACAACTTTGAATTTTTGAGGTAGTACACTATTAAGAATCCAATAAAGGCTAGCAGAAGGAGATAACTTGTACACTCCGCTAACGTAGTGTAAGTAGGCTGTTTAGGTTTTCTTATTGGTAACGCCACGTAGCGCTCTGTGTGAGAATCACTGGCTGTGCTGTGTGCAGCCTGTGGCTAGTTTGCATTGTTGTCTGCCATTGTAGTGTTGGGCAGCGGCAGCTGGATGTGAACAGCGCGTAGCATTGCGCAGTTGGAGGTGAGCCGCCAGCAGTGGTGGATGTGGGGAGAGAGATGGCGGAGTTTTGAAATTTGTCATGAACTGCTATATTTATATATGATGATATCAAGGTAAATACATTGTTTGTTCTCTATTAATATCTTTCATTTGCTAACTATCCCTATCAGTAGTTAGTGCCTTCCATAGTTTGAATCTTTTATTTAGCTGGCAGTAGTGGCGGTCGCTGTATTGCAGTAGCTTGAGCAGCGAAGATTTTTGTGAGGTAAGTGATTTGTGAAAGGTATAGTTTAATGTTAGTCAGGGCCATTCTTTTGTAGGGAATTTTGAAAGTCAGATTGCGTTGCGCTAACAAAATATTGTGTGTCAGTTTAAGCACAGTCATGCATAATTGTTCAAAGGGGACGTTTCAGTAGTAATGTCTAAAGCCTGGAATGGGACGTATAACACGGAAATTATGCAATTCTGTTATACACAAAGCCTCAGTAACACAATAATTTTAATTCATTGCCTACACTTGTGTTTGAGAATCTTTTATACTTCACACTTAGCGATACTACACTGATTTATAGCCGCACTTACAAAAAGCAATGAACAGGGAATCTTATCTAAATTTGTGACTGCAGCTGTAGGACTTTTAACGTAAACACTGGATGGAAGAGAGAGAGATGATGCCACAAATGCGTACTTTAATAGCGGAAAGACGAAATATTCTAGAGGATTTGTATCAAAACAAAACTATCACTACTCCTACACAGGAGCCATAACGTGCCAACAAGATGAATATTGGGAAAACAATTGGTAATTAAGGGCTGGAAACCATCTCGAGAGAATTTAGAAACCCCATAGGTATACCATATGAAGTGAAACTGGTCGATATTAAAATGGCTATGCTAAGGGAACAGCTTCCTCGGAAATTGCTTCATGTAGATGCCTATTATTTTATTCACCCCTTTATAACATAATATTTTGCTGATACTCTTAACAAAATAGAAATGTGCGTCTACCTACTGTCAAACCACGACCTTTTCATGCAAAAAGACTACCAAGGAAACGGTAAAGTTATTGCAATCAGCAACATGCCATCTGAAATAGACTGCTCAGTGTGAGTAATCTCTAACTGCACAATAAAGATATAAGCTGATCAGCCAAAACTTTATGAAAACCTACCTGCCGGCCGTTGTGGCCGAGCGGTTCTAGGCACTTCAGTCTAGAATCGCGCGACTGCTACGGTCGCAGGTTCGAATCCGGCCTCCGGAATGGATGTGTGTGATGTCCTTAGGTTAGTTAGTTCTAAGTTCTAGAGGACTGACGACCTCAGATGTCAGGTCCCATAGTGCTCACAGCCATTTGGACCATATGAACACCTACCTAATAGCAACCACTTCATGCAGATGGCTAGAACCTTTCGTATCTGCGTATAACACAAGCTTTTGCTGATTTTGTTAACAAAATAGGGATGTACGACTACGTGTAAACAAACCACCTTTGGCACGGATAACAGCGGCGACAAGTCATGACATGGAAGCACTGAGACATTGGCAGATCGCTGGAGAGATTTGGGACAATGTCTGCACACACACTTCACCCAATTCCACTAAATTCTTGGGAGGAAGGGCCATGAGTTCTGACTCCACATTCAGTCACATCCCAGAAGTGTTCGATTGGGCTCAGATCTGGTGAGTAGGGGGCTGTAACTATCCACTGTGTTCCTTGAACCACTACATCACAGTCGTTGCCTTGTGACATGGAATCATCTTGTTGAAATACGCCACTGCCGTCTTGAACCGTGATCGGCATGCATCTGCAACCATATGGTGGTCCACTGGAACCATGGATGCCCACATTAATGTTCCTTAGAGCATAATGGAGCCGCCGCCAGCTTGTCTCCTTCCCGCAGTACAGGGGTCAAGGAGCTGGCGACGCTCCCACTTCTGTTGTAGTTGCCGATGTTGTCGATGTTGTGCTAACATTGGCAAGAGTATGAGGCGCATCGTTAGGATGTTAGCTGCACTGCATGTTCAGGCACACGTGTGCTCTAGCCCGCTTTAAAGTCTGACATTAGTTCCACCACAGTTCGCTGTCTGTCCTGTTTTCCCAATCTGCCCAGCGTACGACGTTCGACATCTGTAATGAGGTGTGGCCGCCCAACCCCACGACATTAGAGAGTGGTTTCACCTTGGTTTCACGACGTGTTGAAGACTGTCACCACAACACTCCTCGAACACACAATGGGTCGTGCAGTTTTCGAAATGCTGGCGCCGAGCCTTCGGGCCATCAAAACTGCCCTCGCTCAGACTCAGATAGATCGCTCGCCTTCCCTTCTACACATGAACACATGCACTGTGTCTGTGTGTGACTAGCTGACTGCTTCCCATTCCTCGCCAGGTGACGCTGCCATCGCCTGGACGAGTTTGTATCGATAGCACGTCGGTTGTCATTATGTTCTGGCTGATCAGTGTATAACAAATCTCTATGACAAATTACATTCCCAGGACTGAGCAAACTTACTAGTAAGCATGTATCAATTTCATAAAATGCGCAGATATGCATTTGCGAGAAACTTTTACATCTTCCTTGCTTAAAGAAAAGGTATTACCAGATTATGTTTAAAGCAAATGAATGAGATATGTTTTAGATGCTGTGTAACAGTGTCCAAGTGTATTAAATGCCGACAATCAGTATTTAAAGCATGCTCTCCTCTATTCTGCATTAGTCTCTTCCGTTTGTTGTAAATTATCAGATATCTTACAAAACAACTGTTTTGTTGTTATTTACCAGTGTTCTGCGCTTTGGCTACTGGGGTAGCAAGAACATATGAAAAGTTCACTAGTGAACAAGAAAAACTTCGAGACAAGTACTAGCAAGAAAAGTTATAAACTACGTTCTGCAGCTTCAGTGTTAATTACTTACCTGTTACTCTTTGTTAACAGACTCTACAACAAAAGTTTTTTAATTGTTATACGGGAGTGTCATATTTAAGTTGGAGGAACATGTTTTTCTCAATTCAGGACGTTGTTCTCCAGAATATCGTCCAATATAGATATTACGAGTATAGATTTGGGATCGGTTTCCACAGGTTTAAGAAAAACTTAAACCTTCCTCTATTTAAAAAAAAAATGCTTTACG
Organism: Schistocerca serialis cubense; assembly: GCF_023864345.2. Lineage (NCBI taxonomy): Eukaryota > Metazoa > Arthropoda > Insecta > Orthoptera > Acrididae > Schistocerca > Schistocerca serialis. The sequence goes on along the minus strand of NC_064642.1, from coordinate 108,650,847 downwards.
TAGAGTAATGTGTAATGTGTAAGAAAAGGAAACTAGAAATGGAAGAGATCGAAGTCAAAAAATTAAAACTGGAGTATATAGCACAAACTGTTGTCATGCGAGGAGAATATAAACTGCTATTAGAAAAAAGAGCAGGCCATCACAGATGTGCAAGCATTGCTTACAAATTACTGTATACACAGTGTACGGACAAATCTAGGTGCAATAGGAGAATACAAGATTTACTGTAAATAACAATGGAAAGTTAGACATTTCCCTCAAAGTAGGTTTTTTGATGTGTCGAATAACACTGTGAATACATAAAACACTTGCCTGTAGCTTCCTGTAAAAAGAAAGTATCGTTATAGATCTCTGATATAAAGAATCGTCGATCTTAAAATTACAATTGTCTGCACTATCTATCAAAATACATAAGATTTCGTGTATAAAACACACATTCAGTGCTACTGCTAGAAACTTAATTTTTCTATGGCAGTAAAAAAGATACATATAGTCACATATAGCCACTAAAGGTGTAACTTGGACATTAAGCAGCACAGGATTAGTTCGAACTTTGTACCATGCATCACAGTTAATACTGAACACAGCTGTTCTCAGAGCGTCTTGTTTTAAGTGAGAAAACCCTGATACATCTCTCAGGTTGTAATGATATTGTAGAGATAAGTGTCATATATTAAAGGAATGCAAGGAATCAGTAATATGCATAAGACACGAATGGGTAGATTCAAGAGATGAAACAATAAAGGCAGCAGACAAGGAAATAGGTAAAACGGCAAGGCCTAGTAGAAATTACTGGACAGTACAGGAAATATTGAATTTAATTGTTGAATGGAGAGAATATAAAAAATTCAGCAAATGAAGTAGGAAAAGTGGAATAGAAACGTCTACAAAATGAGACTCATAGGAAGAACAAAATGGCTAAATAGAAGTGGCTAGAGGACAAATGTAAGTATACAGAACCATATATCACTAGGGGAAAGATAGAAACATAAGAAAATAATAGAGGCCTCTGGAAAAAAAATAGAAGCAGCCATATGACTATCAATAGCTCAGGTGGTAAACAACTCCTAAGCAAAGAAACGACAGCTGAATGGTGGAAGCCGTATATAAAACGTCTATACAAGGGATATGAATATGGAAATATTAGAGGACGCAGAAGGAGATGGCAGACACGATACTGCGAGAAGAATTCGACAGACCACTGAGAGACCAAAGTCGAAACAAGGCCCCGGGAGTCGATGACATTCTGTCGGACCTGTCGATAGCTTTGGGAGAGCCAACCACGACAATACTATTCCATCTGCTGTGCAAGATATGTGAGACAGGAGGAATACCTTCAGGCTTCAGAAATAACGTGGTAATCCCGCTTCCAAAGAAAGCTGATGCTGACAGTTGTGAATATTACCGAACTATCAGTGTAATTAGTCATGGTTGCAAAACACCAACACGAATTCCTTACAGAAGAATGAAAAAATTGAATAACAGGTAGAAGAAGACCGCGGGAAAGGTCAGTTCGGATTCCGGAGAAATGTGGACAGACGTAGTGAGTGTACTAACCCTACAACTTATCTCAGAAGATAAGTTAAGGAAAGGCAAACCTACGTTCATAGAATTTGAAGACTTAGAGAAAACTTTTAAAAATGTTGACTGAAATACTCTCTTTGAAATTCTGGAAGTAGAAGGAATACAATGCAGGAATCGAAAGGCTATTCACACCTTGTACAGAAATCAGATGGCTGTTATAAAGGTTTCGGGGCATGAAAAGGAAACAGTCGTTGAGAAGGGAATCAGACAGATTTGTAGCCTACATCCGATGTTATTCAATCTGTACAATGAAAAAGCAGGAAATCAAAGGAAAATGTGAAGTATGAATTGAAGTTCCAGGAGGAAATGATTACTCTGAGGTTTGCCGATGACACTGTGATTATGTCAGAGACAGCACAGGACTTGGAAATCGGTTGAACAGAATGGACAGTGTACTGAAAAGAAGATATGAGATGTATATCGACAAAATGGAAAATGGTATGTAGTCAAAATTAATCAAGGGAATTGGTGGTAGATTAGTTCTGCTGTTTGAGCACCAAAACAAATGTTGATGATCAAAGAAGGGAGGATATAAAATGTATGTTGACAATTCAAGAAAAGCATTTGTGGAGAAGAGAAATTTGTTGACTTCGAATATTAAAATCTAGAGTGTAGCAATGCATAGAAGTGAGGGAGACAAGAAATTGGTGGTACAACTTGACCCAAAGAAGGGTATCAGTAGTTAGGATTCATTCTGAGACATCAAGGGATCACCAGTTTAGTTCTGGAGGGAAGTATGGAGGTTAAAAATCGTAATGGAAACCTAGAGATGAATACAGTAAGCCGGCCGAGGTGGCCGAGCAGCTCTAGGCGCTTCAGTCCGGAACCATGAGACTGCTATGGTCGCAGGTTCGAATCCGGCCTCGGGTGTGGATGTATGTGATGTCCTTAGGATGGTTAGGTTTAAGTAGTTCCAAGTTCTAGGGGACTGATGACCTCAGATGTTAAGTCCCATAGTGCTTAGAGCCCTTCGTGGCTTGCTTCTTCATATTGCTGAGTGTGGAGCTCAACAGGGCAGGCGGAATCAGACCACAGTACGCAGTGTGAACGATGGCAGTGCAAGATGCTGACGTACGCCCTCAGAGATGATGGCGAACAGCAATAGCGTTTGCCCGTTCAGGTGGGGACGGCTGGACAGATAGACGGGCCAGGCTCGAAACCTGGAACCCCAAGGTAGACAGGCGGCCACCAGTCGGAAGGCACTGAGTCAATAGGTGTAGTGCAGGCGACAGCACACCGGTGTCCGCCCCCGGTAGCTGAGTGGTTACTGTGACAGAATGTCAATCCCAAGGGCCCAGGCTCGATTCCTGAGTGGTTACTGCGACAGAATGTCAATCCTAAGGACCCAGGTTCGATTCCTGGCTGGGACGGAGATTTTCTCCGCTTAGGGACTGGTTGTTGTTTTGTCCTAATCATTATCATTTCATCCCCTTCAAAGCGAAAGTCTCCGAACTGGCGTCAAATCGAAAGACTTGCACCCGGCTAACCGTCTACCCGACGGGAGGGGAGTCCAGCGGTGGCATCCTGTAGACTTATCTCTATTCGGAGACCATCATGAAACTCCCCTTATAGCCAGTGGCTGGCAGTGACTGATCATGTCTGCCTTCATTTGACGACACTGACATAGATGACAATTACTAAAAAAGGTAGCACGCTGGACTTGAAGTTCAATACCAAGTCCCCTTCCTCCATGTGATGTTGGTGACGGGGTATCTATATCTACTCTTTCCTATTTTATTTTATACTCTTCTTAAATTGTACCACAAATTTATAGTTTCCTACTCCCAAATTCCTGTATTTTTCTTCAAAAAATCTGCTGAATTGCTGTAAGTAAGTAAAAGATAACACTAAAGTGCGCACAAATGAACTCCACGCAGCCCCACCTCCACATGGTGCTGCGTGGGCAACAGTGCTGATGACCTCAACGGCGTAGCACAATTATGCTGCTCGTTGTGGCCCATTGGTACTGGATAAAATGTCTATGGGAAGCACTAAGGCCTACATAAGACAGTAAGATGGCAAGCCCTAGCAGTTACAATGTAGCCTGGAAAAAAGTGCAGCTTCTTTAAATTTGGAGGTATATGTACCAGCCAGGTCTACCACTAATTTTGAAACGGTGGAGTTTCGGTCGGTCGCTTGATTAATCGAGTTTCTCCGTCGTTTCAGAAACTTCATAGTCCTCGCTGTCTGGTAGTAGCGTGGCAACTCCAGAAGTGGCAGGTGGCAATTGCTGCAATGTGAGCGTGTTGAAGACAACTGATTGCGCAAGAGCACCAACAGACACTTCTTCTATAACTTTCCTTACGTGGTCGCTTTCCTGCGAGACTCACATGATTTTGCCGCTATTAGACGTGATTGTGGCGCAACATAATAATGATGTAATGCGCAGCTATTAAGCAGAATGATATGCGCTACATGTGAGACACGCGTTTCTTCTATCGCACTCTAGCTTCTTAAAGTCATCGTCCATGAAAACAGCGATGTGGGACAGCACTCATTCCGTAACCTATTCGGTTCCAGAATCTATGCCCAGAATACACTGAATGGTGGAGCCTGTAAATCATTCAGGCAGTATGGACGATTCGATTCACGTAACCTTCCAGGATGTATACTTCTATATTCCTTCTCTGATGAATTGCTGAGTCGAATGTGGAAGTGGCCTAAAAGGGCACTTGATTTTTCTGCAGTTAACCATATATTTATTTTCATATGTAGTTATTTATCGACAGGGAATACGGCTTTTACAAAAGAGATTAAATTTTTCTTCAGTGTACGAGATGGTTCTTACATATGACTAATGACCGTCCACATGCCTAGAGTGCATTGGTTATCAGTAGCAGAAGATTTCGGTTGTGGGCTTACAGCGTGTATGAAACATGTCCTTTGATCGCTGGGATTTCTGTTGCTTATTGATTCACTTCCTAAAAACAAAAGACAACGAAATAGCCCTTGAAGGACCTATGGTAACGACCAGCCACTGTATCATCCTCAGCCGTTAGCCATTACTAGATGTGGATATTGTAACGGAGGCACCGACAACCTTAAACGACAGTCGATGCAAACGTTATACTTCTGCGAGGAATTTTTGAAATTTTGACCTTGAGATAACCTAATGGAAACAGAACGATCAAACTAGGATTCGTTTCCTAAACACTCCAGCAGAATGTAACTAACAGTAAACTGGTGGGTCAGGACCACTCGTTACAATACGCAGGGGCATGTGCTCAGCACACTACTCTCCCAGTCATTTTCAGTTTCCGTGACCGGTGCCACTACCTCTCGATGAAGTAGCTCCTCAATTGGCCTGACAAGGGTTGAGTGCACCCCACATCCCAACAGCACTTGGCAAATCCGGGCAGTGTTATATCCAAGTGCTAGACAAGCCCTGCAGAGTTTAACTTCAGTGATCTGATGGGAACTGATGTTACTACTGCGGCAAGGCCTTTGGCTGATTGAGCACCTACCATAACAAAAAGCGGCGGTTATGATGCCAAAGTGTCTGGAGTAGCTTACTCCATCTCATTAGCCATTCTATACCCATACATAGTCGCAGTCAACTGTTCGCATCCATGTAGCTCCTGCTTGTTTTGTTAAAGCCATTTTTCTACAATCCATTGGTTCAGTCGTTTCCCATATTTTGGAATTCAACACACAACATCTCTGTTCTTTCTATATCCTTCGGGTCAGCCATTTCCCGCCGGCCAGGGTGGCCGAGCGGTTCTAGGCGCTACAGTCTGGACCCGAGCGACCGCTACGGTCGCAGGTTCGAATCCTGCCTCGGGCATGGATGTCTGTGATGTTCTTAGGTTAGTTAGATTTAAGGAGTCCTAAGTTCTAGGGGACTGATGACCTCAGAAGTTAAGTTCCATAGTGCTCAGAGCCATTTGAACCATTTTCAGCCATTTCCCACTTCTAGGACTCCTAAAGAGATGATACTTGTTCCATTCGAATAGCTACATGACTGCACAACTCAATATTATTTTTGCTACAGTCATAATAGTGTCCACTACTCTATTGTGTTCGCTGGTCCATTTTATTGTATTATTCTCACTTCTGCTAACTCCATTGTACAGTTCTTCATTACTCCGTGAGTACTCAATAGTTTTTGAAACATTTTAGCGTTAAAAGTCGATGTGTCTCAGCAACAGGAACAATGGCCAAAAGCGCTGGTCGAAAACTTTTAGTGTAGGACAGACTGGAAGCTGAGCTTCGCAAACCTTGAATAATCACAACCACTCCAGGTATTTTTATTCTTTGGTTTACTTAACTGGTGCTACAGTGTTTATGCTTATTAATGTTCTCGGTTTCTATTACTTTCTTCGATGATGTATTGCGTTTCTTGTATAAAAAATGGTTCAAATGGCTCTGAGCACTATGGGACTTAACTGCTGTGGTCATCAGTCCCCTAGAACTTAGAACTACTTAAACCTAACTAACCTAAGGACATCACACACATCCATGCCCGAGGCAGGATTCGAACCTGTGACCGTAGCGGTCACGCGGTTCCGGACTGTAGCGCCTAGAACCGCTTGGCCACTCCAGCCGACGTTTCTTGTATACACAGGGAACAGCTATAGTGCTTCAAGATTCTGAACTATCATCTGCAGTTACTGGTTTACAATTAACTCAGTACATCCTAATATAATCAGCTCTTTTTCTGAAGATTCTCTTGCAGGATTATCGGTAAAATCCCTTAAGCACTGCTCTGCAATTTACTAGCGGTATAAATTCAGGAGTAGGCTGTAGAGAGGTACGCCATGCAATGTATGAGTGATTAATGACTTCTTCAAATACCACGAATAATTATAGCAAATCGTCACGAATATTGGCTTTACGTGAACGGAGACCGGAAATTATTACGTATTGTCTTTACTTCTCACTCGCTGAAAAAATCATAACGTATTATTCATTTTCAGTAATTAACTACAGACTGGTGTAAATCGCTTCGAGGTTACCTGTGTCATCAAGCATCAAAGCGTCAACTTTCCCACCCCTCTCTGGCCAGTCGCACTGAACGCTCTTAGCAGAACAACGTGCTGGCTTCATACTGCCCCTAGGATTGCAGAAGCTTACCCCAGCAGAATCTAATTAAGGGTGTCCAGGGGCCCTAGGTCGGCAGTTATTCTTCCTTGGATGACATAATCTCCGGTGTCGCTGTCACTGTTAAATTACAAGCCTCTCCCAGCCATATGAAACTGGTTCTCCAGCCCGTCTCTCTCTCTCTCCTTGTTGTTTCCCCTGTAGCGCATGAGGTGACTGGAGCAGTCGGCTGGAGTAATTTTATAGGCACGAGCGTGTTATGGGAACGATTGATCAGTGGAGAAACTTTTTCAATGTCGGGTTTGAAGGGAGTTAATAAGTTATCATACAATGAAACAGAACAGAAATAAAAAAGTCGCTTATAAGCAATACCATGAAAGTTTTTTAATGCAGATTCACATACAGCATTTTGAATCATATTTCTGTTACACTCAGTCTTCTTTTTCATCCAGCGAAAATCCTTACCCTACACTATTTTATTGTGAAGTCTTCGCTCGACAAACCGGTCATTTCATCTTACATGCAGCCGTACCAGGACAACGCTCATGAACATCGAATCCCGTAGCTTTTAATCAGTCGACGCGAAGGTTTGAACGATCTGCCATGTGCTGTAGCACTGTAGACAAAATCGAATATAAAATTTAGATCTGAGGTGTGCAGTTTACATCATTCTGAATTCTCCAGATACATTACATGAATACGGAAGGACTGGCTCAGCATATAGAAAAATTAAAACAGTCTTCGGCGGAATTAAAAGTAAGCGTGCTAACATTAAGAGCGCTGGTGATTCCATTGATAAATACAGGGGAGAGAGCGGGTAGGTGTAAACGACAAATTGGATGCCTCTATGACGGGGAAGACTTGTCTGATGCGACAGATGAAGAAACACGAGTCGATAGTGAAGATATAGTGGATAGAGTATTAAAATCAGAATTAGGAAGGGCTTTGAAAGATCGAATGACTTAGAAAGGATAGATAACATTTATTCGTAATTTCTAAAATAATTTGGGCAAGTGGCAACAAAAGAATTATTCACGTTGCGGTTGTGGTATTTATGAGACTGGCATATACCATGGAACATCTGGACGAACATCATCCATACAATTAAGAAGAATTCAAGAGCCAAAAAGGGTGAGAATTATCACACAATCTGCTAAACAGCTCATGCATCCAAGCTGCTGCAAGTAGTAATATACAGAATACCTGAGAAGAAAATTGAAAATCAGCTGGATGAAAATCAGCTTGGCCTTAGGGAAGGTAAAGGCACCCGAGAGACATTTTTAACGGTGTGGTTGATAATGGGAGCAAGACGAAAGAAAAATCAAGACATGTTCATATGATTTGTCTACGTGGAAAAAGCGTTCGACAGTGTCAAATGGTACAAGATATTCTTCATTTTGAGAAAAACAGGGGTAAGCGGTAGAGAAAGACGGGTAAATTACGATATGTACAAGAGCCTGAAGGGACTAATAAGAGTGGAAGACCAAGAACGAGAGAACGGTTTAAAAATCGTGTAAGACAGGAATGCAGTCTTTTACCGTTAATGTTCAACCGACATGTCGAGGAACCAGTGACAGAAATAAAAGAAAGTTTCACAAGTGGAATTATAATTCAACGTCAAAGGACATGAATGATACGATTCGCTTAGAATAGCATTGTGTGAAATTGAAGGATTACAGAATTTGCTCAATGGACTGAACAGTCATATGAGTACATGTTATGGATTCAGAGAAAATCGAAGAAAGGACTAAGTAATGATAAGTAGCGGGAATGAGAACAGCGAGAAACTTAACATCAAAACTGGTGCTCTCGAAGTAGGTGTGAAACGTCCCCTTTGGAAAATTATAAAATTGTGAAGTGGAATTCTTGCAGAAACAATACCCAACGTTTTAACGTGTCATGATTTAAACTTGAAGACATAAGAAACTGTAATGCCCGATGATCACCGTATACTTTTACGTGCTTACCAGAAAGAAAGAAACGGAATTTGATAAATGCTCAAACGATAGCTAAGGCTTCTAATTCAGTAACGGAATAATTTTTTTCAGATTTTGTTAGCACTCGGCTAGCAAACGCAACGGTTTTCTGAACAGTAGTGTCATTTTCTATTGCTTCTTGAAATAAATGGGTACCAAGACGGACTTTAGAAGAATCCGTGCTAAGGCAGATATCTTGTGACAGATCTGGATGAGCTAGTATTGGTGCGTTAAGTAGCGCTTCTTTCAAAGAATTGAATTCAAACTGTGCCTGTTCGTGCCCGTTGCAAATAGTATTTTTTCCAATGAGAGAACAAAGTTTTGGTGTAACTAGAATTTGCATATTCGGAAAACGACGGTAAAAATTTACGAGATCTAGAATAGTGCGGACTTGGTTTTTTTGTAGATGGAACTGGAATGGCTCAGATTGCTTCTAACTTTTCAGGATGCGGCTGAATGCCTTCAGAAGAAATGATATGTCCCAAAAACGTCGCCTTTGTCCTACCGAGTTCAGACTTTTCCAAGTTAACTGTAATTCCAGATTCTACAAAAATACGTAACACAATATTGAGGATGCGATTATGTTGTTCCCATGAGGGTTCTGCTATTAGAATATCGTCCACATGTAAGGTGATGTGACGTTTTAAGAACTCAGGTAATATGGAATTTAGCCCACGAATGAATGCCACCGAAGATATGTTCAAACCGAAAGGAAGTTTCCGAAATTGATAACAAACGTCGAAACAAAGAAAAGCTGTGTATCTTCTACATTCTGGATGAAGTTCGGTCTGATAAAAGCTGGAACTGAGATCAATAGAAACACTTTTACACCATTAAAATTTTGAAGAAATTCATCCAACGTTTGCGGCCTGTCTGTTTCAGGGATGATGATAGTATCGATTTGTCTCGAAACTAAAACAAGCCTGATCGATCCATTTTTCTTCTCAACAACATGTAATGGATTGTTGTATGAGCTTACTGCAGGCTCAATAATTCCCTCGTCAACGATAGATTGTATTTCTGTTCTAACACGGTCCATATAGTGTGCCGGAATTACGTATGGTCTAACACAAAATTAGTGTGGTCACGAACACCAAATTGGTATTGAAATCCCTTGATTGTTCCTGTTTTGTGAGTAAAAACTGTGGACTGTGCTTGTAAAATCTCAAAAGGGTCCTGCTTATCAGTGTCATTACAATTCTCAATTGTTTGAATTTTATTCTGAATTAACTCATTAGTATCAAATACGCAGTCCCTGTCAGTGCTTGCAGAGTGACTGTTAGTGTCAAGTTCCGTCGAAAATTCCGAACTGTTGTCTAACAGGAGGTAAAGCCGATTAATTTCCTCGTCATGGTTTGAGAGTCAGTCATCAGATTTCTAAGCTATTGACTTACCTTCTTCCTCTAAACTTATTTTAGCATCGTGAAAGTTTAAGATTGCTTTGTATTCATTCAAAAAGTCTACTACCAATATAATTTCTGTTGACAATAATGCAACGATAAGAAAGTTCATAGAGAAACTGTTGCTTTGACAAAAGAATTCTAAGTTGGTTTGTTGGTGTACATCTTCACTTTTTCCAAAGATTACACCTTGTAATTTAATCTTACGTAACAGAAATGTGGGGAAATTGTTCGATTTGTTGCATTTGCTAAAGGCTTTTTCACTAATTATTGAAATGGAACTGCCAGAATCCTTTTCACTAATTACTTAAATGGGACTGCCGGAATCAAGTACTGTCGTAAATTTTACTTCATTTACTGTAATGTGAATCATAGAATATGCAATGTTATTATGTTTTACATCGTGTTCCTGGAGTAAGATGTCTCTAATGTCTTCCATTTTTACGTAATTACTACCCACGGCAGCTACGTCGTCAGCTTCATAAGTACGTTTTGTGGCTGCCAGCAGTGTGGGTCATTGCCTACTCTCTCTTTGTTGGCACGCGTCGTTATTTGGATTTGGAAATATAACTTCTACAAATTCACCTTGTCGAGAGGGCCCTGCCCTATTTGAATCCCTCCAGGTCTGTCGTTATGTGGGTAGTTTCCATAGTTTCTTTTTTGTCGGTCATGGGGTGGAGAATTTCTCCCGTAATCGTAACTACATGGTGGACTGTTGTGTCTGAAGTTATTCTGTCTACCTAGATAATAATTATTTTGGTTCCCATATTGTCTGATTCCCTGATTGTCTCTGTCACAGTCATTACCGCAGAGAGGTGATTATTCCCTGTAATTACTACTACTCTGCCAATAGTGGTCATATGGGTGGTGTCTGTTTTGGTCACGATTTGCTTTGTAAGGATAGCCTTGTTGTGTCCAGTTATTATTTCTGTCATCGTGGAATTGTGACGGATGTGAACTGTAATTTTTGTGTTCCTGTTTTCGCGTCCCGCGATTGTCAGTGTCAATTTCCAATTCTTGTAACAGTCCCTGAAAAGCTTCAATGTCGTCTTTGCAACGTCCTGCCAATATAATATGTCGTAAATGTTCAGGCAATTTGATTAAGCGAATACAGATGTGTTCTGAGGGGCTGTGTGGGTTTGACAGATACTAATTCTTATGCAACATGTCTTGAAAATAATTGACAAGACTGGAAAATTCAGATTGTTCGAAATGTTTCATCTTTATGATGCTATGTGTTACTCAGTCTTGAGTAGCTTGAAACCAATACAATGAGAGGAAGGCATGATAAAATTCTGCTTCACTGTGACATTCGTAAATGACCGATCGCATACTTACAGCTGGTTCATTCTCTACATAGCCACACATAAATTCTAACCTGTGTTCTAATGACCAGTTGGGAGGAAAACAACGAGAAAATTGATGAAGCCAAGCTTGGGGATGAATGTCGTTGCCAGACTTCTTAAATGTTTTGAATTTACGTGTAGTAATGAACATCTTATAGTCAAAATCATCGTGTCGGCGAGTCGTATATCGATCATTGTTACGTCGTGTCGGTGGTTCCATCTCAAAATTCGGTGCACCTTGCCAATTTCTTTCATAATTTCCGAAATTCCCTGTGTTGTTATTTTGTGACTTTTCCGAATTTGTAAATCCCTCTTCCCGTGTTGGAGCGCGAGGGTCCTCTGAAATATGTAATTCTTGTATTACTTGTGCCAACTGATCTTGTACTTCCCGGATTTCTCTTTTGTGCTGCGTATTAATTTGATTTTGATTTTGTTTAAATTTCTTAATTTGTTCATAATCTTCTGTGTCAGTGAAGGCTACGGGTCTTGTGTCATTCAGATCATCATCTACCTCTGTAGATATGTTAGTGAACTGTTTCGAAATTTCGGCTACTCTCTCCGATAACGAACTTATTTCGTTAGTGTGTTTTTCTGAACCAAGTTTCAGACTGTCCATCTGTGTTGAAATCGTATCTACTGTGTCCTTTCAGTTTTCCTGAGATTTTGCAAGTTGCGTAATCGAATCGGTAGATGCAACTTAGTCAATTTTAGCTTGCAAGGTGTCGTGATTTTCATGAACAGTAGTTTGCAGTTCTTTCATGAATACTTCGTGATCCTGTAATGCATTTTCATGACGCGAAAAAGTAGGTTGGAAATGCTCAGAAATTTGTGTTTTTCCGTCATTACAGACTTTAAGTAACTGAGCAGTTAAACTTCCACGTGTTTCTTCAAGCGTGGTGTCTAAAGTTTTAAACTGTTGCTGTGTTTGTCTCTGGTGTTGTTCCATTGTGTCTTAGATTTTGTTTCATTTGTTGCTTTAATTGCAATAATAATGTGTTAGTGTCTGGAATCTGTTCCTCTATGCTTTTCGACAGTGCATTTGCACCGGCATCATTCGCATTTTGAAAAGCAGAAGATGTGTCTTGACTTAATTGAGAAAAAGGTGAGGACGCAAAACCCGAATCTACAGTATTTGCAAAATTTGGTCCTGTCACTTCGGATTCCTGAGGCGAGCTGTTGCCGACCGGTCGATCGATAATGCTTCCCTGTTCACTAATTGTTTCACTGTCTACACCATTATTTGCCGCCCGCTCCATTTCCCTATGCATAATTACAAATCACTAAAACTTCCTAGCAGATTAAAACTGTGTGCCGGACCGAAACTCGAGACCTTTCACTTTCGCGGGCAAGTGCTCTGCCAACTGAGCTACCCAAGCACGACTCACGCCCCCTCCTCACAGCTGTACTTCTGCCAGTACGTGCTTGGGTAGCTCAGTTGATAGAGCACTTGCCTGCGAAAGGCAACGGTCACGAGTTCGCGTCTCGGTTCGGCACACAGTTTTAATCTGCCAAGAAGTTTCATATCAGCGCACACTCCGCTGCAGAGTGAAAATCTCATTCTGGAACCAAATTACTACTATTAATGTCTCTTGATTCATTACACGGCGATACTGACAAGCTACGCTCGTCGTCACTATCATATCTCAATTTACTTTGGAGCCTAGTGTTACGTTTTTCACACGCCATAATTATCACGTATTTCACACAATAACAAGAAAAGCACAATTTGAAGAGCAAAAACAAGAAAACACATTAACATTAGCACTGAAAATAATATCTAGTTAATTGCAAGCGCAGCTGTGAAATACTTGATGCAAATCTACATGGAGGCCACACTGTTTTACTGTACTACAATGAAAAACTACAACTACAGAGAAGATTCTCTCTACAATTACGTGCTAGCAATAAACAATAGCTACACTAATTACACAAATCACAAGAAAGAATCAGAAGATTATAGTGAGGTATCCTCAGGTAAGGGTTGACATATGTAACGTCCCCCTAGAAAAATTAAGAATTACTGTGCTGGAAAACCTCTACGTTATTTGATTTTCAAACAGCTGAGCAAAACAAAAATGTTGAAATATGTGTGAAATCTTATGGGACTTAACTGCCTAGGTCATCAGTCCATAAGCATACACAATACTTAACCTAAATTATCCTAAGGACAAACACACACACCCATGCCCGAGGGAGGACTCGAACCTCAGCCGGGATCAGCCGCACAGTCCATGACTGCAGCGCCTCAGACCGCTAGGCTAATCCCGTGCGGCCTGAGCTCAGACATATCTCTCTTTACTTATTCTGATCATCAATAAACTGACACACAATCTGACTTTCAGTAATCCCTACAAAAGAATGGCCCTGACTAACAATAACCTATACCTTTCATGATTCACTTACCTCACAAAAATCTTCGTTACTCGAACTACTGCAATACAGCGAGCTCCAATACTGCCAGCTAAATAAAAGATTCTAACTACGGAAGACACTAACTACTGATAGGCTTAATCAGCAAATAAAACATTTTGATGGAGAACAAACAATGTATTTACCTTAATAATATTCATGCGCTGTTCACATCCAACTGCCCAACACTACAATAGCAAATATTCCAACAATGCAAACCAGCCACAGACTGCACACAGCACAGTCAATGATTGTCAGGCAGAGCGCTAAGTGGCGTTACCAACATAAAAACCTAAACAGCCTGCTTACAGATGAAGTTAAGGAATTCTGCTACCTAGGCAGCAAAATAAACGTGGGATCTGTATTTCACCACGACATCAGTGAAAGTGAAGAAGATTTACACGATCAGCTGAGTGGAATGAACAGTCCCATGTGTATGGAATGTGGACTTAGGACAAATTAAAGAACAAGTTTACCGACAAGTTGCAGAAACGAGAATGGTGGAAAACCTCACATTAAAATCGGCGATCACTAAATTGACGAAATTATGGAATTCTGGTATCTTGGAAGCAGAATAATCCTTGACGGACGAAACAAGAAGACATGAATAGTAAATTAGAATAGGCATTCTTGGTAAAAAGGCTACTATAATCAAACAGAGGATTTGAGAAAGAAATTGCTAAGAAAGGTTATGTGGGGCACAGCGGTGTATGGTAGTGAAATACGGACTGAGGGAAAACTGTAAGTGAAAAAAAAAATCTAAGAATCTGAGATGTGATGATACAGAAGGATGTTAAAAATTAGGTGGACTGATGAAATAAGGAATCCGGAATGTCCGTAGAATCGGCGAAGGAACGTGCATACTGATAATACTGACAAGAAAAGGTACGGCGCGATAGGAGGTGTGTGAAGACATCAGGGAATAGCTTCCATTGTGCTAAAGGGAACTGTGGAGGTTAAAACCTTTCGAAGAGGGAAGATATTCGAATACATTGAATAAATAATTGAGAACTGAAGTTTCAAATGCTACTCTGAGCTGAAGAGTTTGGCACATCAGAGACATTCGTGGCTGGCTGCATCAAACAAGCAAGTCACTCCCTCACCCCTTCTTCCCCTCCCCCTCAAAAAAAATCATCGGTCAACGTTATGGTGACACTATACTCCCCCCCCCCCCCCCCCCATGTGTTTCTTCTCACATGTGCACTCAGCTCTGATTTCATTTTTATGACAATGCGCGACCATATCGAAATCCAACAGCACAGGGGACGTGCTCTTGGAATGAATGAACTGGCCCATCCGATATCCCGACTCAAATACCATATGACACGTATGGTAAGCGTTGGAAAGACTTACAGAAGCATGTCCTCTTTTACCAACGACCATCCAGCAGCAACTGCCAGCCTCACTGGTAGAGAAATGGAACGCCCCAACACAAGAAATCCTTGCCACCCTTGTAGCCAGCATGAGAACAGAGCACGTGTCAGAGCTTGCATTGCCATCTGTGTGATCACACACTCTATTGTAATATCGATTGGACCATCATAAATCGCGGTGAATAATGACGTTTGTATAAAAATATTTCTTTCAGTTGCCTTATATATCAAACTGAAACATTTCTATGTATGCGTGATGAAAGTTGCCTCCAGCTATGTTCATTGGAAATGACATATCATCCGACATTTACATTTGCCCATAGTTCTTGCACACCAGCGTCTGAGGATTAATGACAGTCTACTTTGAGGGACACCAAGAAAGCAGTTACGTTTCACAGTACCTTGCTGGTTTAATGAATAAATCTTTCGAATCAGTGGCTTGGATTTTTGTGCTACTAGGAATAAATACTCTCGAAGAAACCGCTACTCAGAGCCAGACTATTACAACAACTAGGCAGAATATAACTAAAGCACTATGGAAAATTACTCCAGCGGTATGCAAAAGATAGCCTCATAGTTCACACTGTATAGCATCGGTGAGAATATTACGATGGAACGTCGGCATAACCAAATAACTGCTCTACCATTAAATTATCTTCACATTTAATTAATGGTGCGGTAACGGATACCCAGTGAACGTGTAGAAAAGGAATACCCCACTTTCAAAATGATGGAGCATAGCAATCAGTCACCTTTCGTTTCAGGCTTTATTAAAGCATATCTTGACTTCGGATAGTAAGACTATTCTTGAATGAACTGTGACAGGAGCCCGACCAACAGAAGACTGACGTACATGTATTAAAACTCTGACATTCTGCATTGATCATGGCTAGTTACTAGCCGAAATCCAGATTTAATTTAATAAAGTCTGTAAGGCAAGGACGACTGACTGCTGTGCTCCATCATTTTAAAAGTCATAAGATAGTCGCTGAGTGCGTTCCACTTTCCTAATGGAACGTAAGTTGACCTTTTTTTTTTGAGTCATCAGTCTTGTAACTGGTTTCATGCGGCCCGCCAGGAATTCCTCGCCTGTGCCAACCACTTCATCTCAGAGTAGCACTTGTTACCAACATCCTGAATTATTTTCTGGATGTATGCCAAACTTTGTCTTCGTCTACAGTTTTTAGCCTCTACAATTCTCCCCCCTTCTCTCCCCCCCCCCCCCCCCCCGTCCCCCAGGAGCATGTAAGCTGTTCCCTGATGTCTTAACAGATTCCTATATCATCCTCACCTTTTTCTTTGCGAGTGTTTTCCGCGTATTCCACTCCACTGCAATTGAGCACAGAACCTCCTCATTTCTCAACTTATCAGTCCACCTAATTTCCAACATTCGCTTGTACCACCACATCTCATATGCTTCGATTCTATTCTGTTCCGGCTTTCCCAGAATCCATGTTTCACTACCATACTATGCTGTCCTCCAAACGTACACAGAAATTTATTCCTCAGGTTAAGGCTTATGATTGATACCAGTAGACTTGTCTTGGCAAGAAATGTAATTTTATGTCAGTGCTAGTTTGATTCTGATGTCTTCCTTGCTCCGTCCGTTATTGGTTAATTTGCTGCCTAAGTAGTAGAATTCCTTAACTTCATCTACTTCGTGACCGGCAACGATGATGTTAAGTATCTCGCTGTTCTCATTTCTGCTACTTCTTATTACTTTCGTCTTTCCTCGATTTACTCTTAGTCCATATTCTGTACTCGTTAGATTGCTCATTCCATTCAGCAGATCATGTAATTACTCCTCTCTTGCCGAGCGGTGCTAGGTGCTACAGCCTGGAACCACAAGACCGCTACGGTCGCAGGTTCCAATCCTGCCTCGGGCATGGATGTGTGTGATGTCCTTAGGTTGGTTAGGTTTAAGTAGTTCTAAGTTCTAGGGGACTGATGACCTCAGAAGTTAAGTCCCATAGTGCTCAGAGCCATTTGAACCAACTCCTCACTTCCAAACGGGATAGCAATGTCATCAGCGAATTCTATCATTGATATTCTCTCACCTTGAAGTTTAAATCCACACCTGAACTTTTCTTTTATATCATTGCTTCTTCGATGTACAGATTGAACGGTAGGTGCGAGAGACTACATCCCTGTCCTACACTCTTTGTAATCCGAGAGCATCCTTTTAATCGTCCAGTCTTATTATTCTCTCTTGGCCCTTGTACATGTTGTATACTACACGTCTCTCCCTATAGAAGACTCCAATTTTTCTCCAAATTTCTAACATCTTGCACAATTTAACGTTGTGGAACGTATTTTTCAGGTCGACAAATCCTAGCAATGTGTGTGGATTTTTCTTCGATCTTAATTCCATTATCAACCGCAACGTCACAATTGCCTGTCTGGTGCCTTTACCTTTCCTAAAGCCAAACTGACGGTCATCTAACACATCCTGTTTGCTTTTCCATTCTTCTGTATATTATTCGTGTCAGAAACTTGGATACTGGAGCTGTTAAGTTGATTGTGCGATAATTCTCGCATTTGCCAGCACTTGCAGTCTTGGAATCGTGTGGATGATATTTTTCCGAAAGTCAGATGGTATGTAGCCAGACTCATACACCAACGTGAATAGTCGTTTTGTTTCCACTTCTTTACATTTTTGATGCAACCATTTTGTCTTAGCTTCCCCACGCTTCCAATTTATTTCATTGCTCAGCGACTTGTGTTTCTGTATTCCTGAATTTCCTGAACATTTTTGTGCTCCCTTCTTTCATCGATCAACTGACGTATTTATTCTATTACCCGTGATTTCTTCGCAGTTATCTTCCATGTACCTATGTTTCTGTTTCCAACTTCTGTGATTAGCCATTTCAGAGATGTCCACTTCTCTTTTCCTGTACTGCCTACTGAGATGATCCTTATTGCCGTTATCTATAGCCTTAGAGAAGTTAAAGCATATCTCGTCATTGCTATTGATGCATGAAGAGAGCAATCACTATTACGAGCTGACGTTTATTAAAGAACTCTGTTAGTCTTTCTCCTGTCTCATTCTTTGTTCCAAGCTCATACTTTCCCGTAATATTTTGTTCTACGCCTTCCCCTTCAACTACATTTGAGGCCCCCAAGTCTATAAGATTTTCATCTCCCTTCACGTACTGTATTGCCGATTCAGTATCCTCATATATTCTCCGTATCTCTTCATCTTCAGCCTGCGACGTCTGCGGCTGTACATGAACTCTCGTTGTTAATGTTTGTTTGCTTTCGATTCTGATAAGAACAACCCTGTCACTGAGCTATTCACAGTAACTCACTCTCTGCCCTACCTTCCTATTCATAAGGAATCCTACTCCCGTTATACCATTTTCGGCTACTGTTGATATTACCTTGTACTTATCTAACCAGAAATCCTTGTCTCTTTTCCATATCACTTCTCTGACTTCTGCCATATTTAGACTGAACCTTTGCATTTCCCTTTTCAGATTTTATAGCTACCCTACCACGTTCAAGATTCTGACATTCAACACCCCGACTAGTAGAACTTTATCCTTTCGTTGGTTATTCAAACTTTTTCTCATGGTCACTCCCCACTGACAGACCCCTCCCGGAAGTTCGAATGGGGGACTATTCCAGAATCTTTCGCAAATGGAGAGATAATGGTGACGCTTTTTCACTTACAGGCTACATATCATATTACGTGTCCTTAATGTAGCGGTTTCCATTGCCTTCTACAGCCTCATGCCATCGATCACTGCTGACTCTTCCGCCTTTATTGGCAGTTTCCCATCCCAATTACAAGAGAATGCACTGAGCCTCAGTTCGCTCCTCCACTCTCTTTGACAAGGCCGTTGGCAAGATGAGGGCGACCTCTAATGTCGGAAGTCTTCGTCTGCCAATGCTGATTATTAATCGCAATGTAAGCGGTGGTGGGTATCGATTCTGGGGCCGAGGACGTTTCGATTACTGATCAAAGACGCTACCCCTAGTCCTTGACTTGATGAATTTCCTTAGAATTAGACTTGATGAATATTCCCCTCTTATTAAAGGATCCAGTTACATAAATGTGGCCACCGTCCATGTCCGACGTCAGCGTGCAATAACCACACATATCTTCCTAGCGTAGTTCAAACTGAATGCAAGAAAGAAAAAAAATCACGCACATTTTCACAGCATAGTATTTTCTTTGTGACATTCAGTTTTAAGAGAAAACCTTTACATTACCATTTGAAAATACCGAGTGATCAAAAAGTCAGTATAAATTTGAAAACTGAATAAATCACGGAATAATGTAGATAGAGAGGTACAAACTGACACACGTGCTTGGAATGACATGGGGTTTTATTAGACCCAAAAATACAAAAGGTCAAAAAATGTCCGACAGATGGCTCTTCATCTGATCAGAATAGCAATAATTAGCATAACAAAGTAAGACAAAGCAAAGATGATGTTCTTTACAGGAAATGGTCAATATGCCCACCATCATTCCTCAACAATAGCTGTATTCGAGGAATAATGTTGTGAACAGCACTGTAAAGCATGTCCGGAGTTATGGTGAGGCATTGGCATCGGATATTGTCTTTCAGCATCACTAGAGATGTCGGTCGATCACGATACACGTGTGACTTCAGGTAATCCCAAAGCCAATAATCGCACAGACTGGGGTCTGGGGACCTGGGAGGCCAAGCATGACGAAAGTGGCGGCTGAGCACACGATCATCACCAAACGAGGCGCATCTGTTGGACATTTTGTGAACTTTGTATTTTTTTGTTGTTGTTGTTCTAATAAAACCCCATTTTATTCCAAGCATTTGTGTCAATTTTTACCTCTCTATCTACATTATTCCGTGGTTTATTAAGTTTTCAAATTTATAATGACTTTTTGATCACCCAGTATATATAGCGTATGTCCACCTGAATGTTTATTACCGTATCGTGTCAAAATGTACATTGATATAGAACTTTTCGAGATTTTTGTTAACAATGTTTCCCCTTTATACATTACGCATGAATATTTATATATTATGTATATTAAAAATATATAGTCTATGTTGATCCAAATGCTCGTTAGAGTTGTAAGTAGGCTGTTTAGGTTTTTATGTTGGCAACGCCACGTAGCGCTCTGTATGAAAATCACTGGCTGTGCTGTGTGCAATCTATGGCTGGTTGGCATTGTTGAAATATTCTCTACTGTAGTGGGCAGTTGGATGTGAACAGCGCATAGCGTTGCGTAGTTGGAGGTGAGCCGCCAGCAGTGGTGGATGTGGGGAGAGAGATGGTGGAGTTTTTAGAGCGGATGATCTGGACGTGTGTCCATCAGAGACAGTAAATTTGTAAGACTGGATGTCACGAACTGCTATATATATTATGACTTTTGAACACTATTAAGATAAATACATTGTTTTTTCTCTATCAAAATCTTTCATTTGCTAACTATGCCTATCAGTAGTTAGTGCCTTCAGTAGTTTGAATCTTTTATTTAGCTGGCAGTAGTGGTGCTCGCTGTATTGCAGTAGTTCGAGTAACGAGGATTTTTGTGAGATTTGTGAAAGGTATAGGTTAATGTTAGTCAGGGCCATTCTTTTGTAGGGATTATTGAAAGTAAGATTGAATTGCGCTAAAAATATTGTGTGTCAGTTTAGTGTTGATCAGAATAGATAAAGAGCAAAATGTCTGAGTACGTTCAGTTCTGCTTAGCTGTTTGAAAATCAAATAATGTAAGAGGTTTATCAGCACAGTAATTCATTAAGTTTTCTAAGGGGACGTTTCAGAGTATCAGTATAAATCTGAAATAAATCCGTCAAGAACTCTTCCATATTGTTGGTAACAATGTTTTACATTTATCGTTACATTTGCTTTTATATATCATATATATAAAAATAAACAATTTATGTACAAACGAATGTTCATTTGAGTATCTTTTATACATTTGAAAATTATGGGTCAAGGATTTTTCGAGATTTTTTGTAACAACGTATCCTCATTATACGTTACATACACCTTTATATATTATATGTATTTAAAAATATGTAGCCTGTGTCTATCCAAATGTTAGGTTGAGTATCGTGTAAAAAATTGAAGTATAGGTGTCAAGAGTTTTCGACATTTTTGATAGCAACATTTCCCTTCTACATGTCACATACACAGGGGGAGCGACGTAGGGGTAATACCCCTTTCATTTAGTGAACTATTAAACATTTCGAAAAGTAGCTTGCGGCAGCTGTTAGAGCGCCGAGAGGACGTAGGTTGCCCTTTGGTTAATGTTTTTGGCGCTGGTATCAACCGATAAATTGAAGTAAGCCCTTATTTTAAAAATGGAACCATATACATTTTATAATTGAATTCGATAGCTCTTGAGAAGGCTGATACAGTGATATAACGTTTGTTAGTGTTGACGTTCAAACCTGTGGTAAAAAATTTCAGAAATGGCCCAGAATGTGAGAGCACAGTATTTGCGGTGCAAACACTGCCAAGCAGGCGTTTCGGGTCATGGTGCGTTGTTATATACCTTAAAGTAGACCTAGGCTACCCGAACAAAGTTTGATTTCCACCTAAAACAGTTTACGACCGAGATGCAGGTTTACCTACGAATGTTGTGTATGTAAATGCCAAATAGCGTAGAATGTAGCGTACCACAAAGGGTTTAGGAAGACCATTTTACATTATTGTGATCTCCCAGGTTTACGTGAGCTGAAACAGAGAACTCGACTGTTCATGCTTAAAAAGCTTTAGAGGTGTTCCATGCTGCCAAACACTACTACGGTTAATACAAAGAAGATTTGACCTCTCTTCTCCTTTACGTGGCTGTGTGGTTCTTAGAGGTAAAATATATGCTGACGGACAACTGTCTCTACCTACACTCCTCTAAATGGTATCGTATGTCATATATTAGTTGAACTAAAAATTTTATTAAACAGTATTTTCGTGATCACTTGTACACCGCAAAATAAACATTTGTCGCAATGAAACGTCGTTTCATGCTGAACGTAAGTGCTCAATGACAATGTTACCAGCTACGAGCAATACACGCTGTCGGCTTATTTGACATTGCAGTGCAATTTCGTACACACGTGAATGAAATAAAGAATTTGCTGACAATGGCTTGGTAACCAACCAAATAACATTACAGAAAAATAACTTGATCCTTTACTTATGCGTGTGTTCACACTGTTGACGATGAACTGAAAGGCACATTTGCAATAGCCTTTCGAAAGAATGATAAACAGATGTAATTATAATGGATGATATGATAGAGTATGTACTGGTTAATAGACTACACATATCATCTAGTGTACTTAGGGCTTCGCCGTAGACTGCGTCTTTGCATGCTCCCCAAAGAAAAAATCGAGAGAAGTCAAATCAGCGGACCTCACAGTCCCTATTCAACTTCCAGGAAAGTTCTCATTTAGTATTTGTGTTGCAAAACACGGGACGAGTGAGCTGGACAACCATCGTGTTGCAGTCACATATTTCCTATGGGGATATGGCTCTGAGCACTATGGGACTCAACTGCTGAGGTCATTAGTCCCATAGAACTTAGAACTAGTTAAACCTAACTAACCTAAGGACATCACAAACATCCATGCCCGAGGCAGGATTCGAACCTGCGACCGTAGCGGTCTTGCGGTTCCAGACTGCAGCGCCTTTAACCGCGCGGCCATATGGGGATATCTAAAGTCACTTATGTATGAGACTCCAGTGATACGGAGATGGAATTAGTTGCCACAACTGTAGCTCCCTGTGATGTGTTTCTAAACGCATCTGGCATATTTGTCAGGGTGCGTCAGGACCTTGTTCGCCGATGATATGTTTGCATTGAGGGTGATGGCCGTCAGTTTAAGCACATATTCTAAGATAAAGCAGTTAACTGTAAGTAATGTAAATAAACAAATCGACGTAATTCGACTTTATTCCTAGCATCGCCTTTATCTGAAATCTCCGACCCTTGGTTCCCTAGCTCAAATTATTTGGTGGTTTATCCTCTATGTCCTATAAATTTTTGCTCCCTCTGACGGAAACAACCTGTACATCGTAAGAATCAAGAAAATATACAGACCATGTCCATCCGAATGTTCATCAAATTATTGCGTAAAAATTAGAACCAAGTCGGCCATAACTTCTCGAGATTTTAGGTAGCAACGTTTCCTCTTTATATATTGTATGTGCATTCTCGTATTATACATTCTTAAAAAATAACCTTTGTCTGTCTGAAAGGTCATTAGAGTATCGTGTAATAATCTGAAATAAGTTGAAGAAATTGGCGACATTCTTGGAAACAGCGTTAAAGATCGATTTGTCTTTATATACTAGTATAGATTGTTTTCATTAATGCAATTTGTAAATGTCTGTTGTCGTCTTAAGCAAAGAATCTTATTGTTAAGTTAGGAGTGTAGTCTTGAGTCACAGAAGTAGGGGAAGCCCAACGCCTTTCACCTTGCCACCTTTCCTCTGACGGTAGCGCACGGCGAACAAGCCCTGTCACTTTCTGGCATCTGAGGGATAAATTTCTGAGCGTAAAGTTAATACTTGTGCATGTGAACGACGCAATCTTTGGAAGAAAGCGACGATTTAGCACCTGTTGACAATTATAAGTCGTCTCCGTGAAACTATAGCTTTGGATACGAGATATAACTAGGAAAAATCTGTGTTGTAATAGCATGCACCAAAGGTACCGCCATCGTTGTGGCTTCAAGGACACAATACGGCGAGGTTCGCATATCTATACAAAACGAGGGGGGAAGATGCTGTAACATCTTATCTGTATTATACTTACGACTGCAGTACTGTTTAAAGGCAAGAATTCCTATACTGATTTTCGTCATTAAATGCATCCTAAGTCCGCTAAAGTTATGTGATGATGTACTGGTTGGTAATATACAGCTTGATACATAGCAGTGCGCCTTATCATCACTTGATTGTACATTGCGTCCTTCATCTCATTTTATTTCAGAGAGACTGTTTAGCAAACCAAAAGTTACGTCTGCCAATTCATGTTTAGCGTTAATTATAATAACAAACTAGTTACGCAGTTAGTTTGTTACAAGAAAGTTACTTTATAGGTTTGAACGATCATTTTGAAATAGTGGTTAATTTAACTTGCAGATTTTTGAGAAGTTCCAGCGAGTAATTTCATTTCTATGTGAGTAACTTCATAAATTTCTTCGCAGAAGTAAGGAGTTTGGTGTCGTCCGAAGAGCGAGGTGCGAGGTCAAGGTTTCTCACTTTAATGAAGGACCAGTCGTGTTCCGTAAGAGCGGTATTTTGTGGATCCGTGCTACGAATCAATAGGCGTTTAGTTCGACGCATTTAATAATGTTCGAAGAGAACGTATGTTCCAAAATCACAATGAAAACTGATATAGGTGATATAGGATATAATTTGGCGGATTGCTTCTATTTACTTTCTTGTATATTGGTATGACCTGTACAGCTTTCCTGTTCTTATACAAAGATGTTTGGTCTAATTAGCGGTTGTACATGATTTTTAAAAACGGTGCTTTTGCATTAGCATAATACGATAGGAACTTAACTGGTAGAGATTCTGTATGGGAAGACTTGCTGTTATTAATGTAAGTTGATTCGCTACACCCAGAATATCTACACTACTGGCCATTAAAATTGCTACACCACGAAGATGCCGTGCTACAGACGTGAAACTTAACCGACAGGAAGAAGATACTGTGATATGCAAATGATTAGTTCTTCAGAGCATTCACACAAGGTTGGCGCCGATGGCGACACCTGCAACGTGCTGACATGAGGAAGGTTTCCAACCCATTGCTCATAGACAAACGGCAGTTGACTGGCGTTGCCTGATGAAACGTTGTTGTGATGCCTCATGTAAGGAGGAGAAATTCGTACCATCACGTTTCCGACTTTGTTAAAGGTCGGATTGTAATTTATCCCTATTCGGGTTCTAAACATTCTGCGTGGTGTCTGTTTGTTCTATATCGTGTCTCCCTACCACTTTCGCGCAACAACGCTCTGAGGGTGTTTTATAGGGAATTGAATAGTTTGAACCTGGGACCTGTTGCTGGTAAGGAGACGCCAGACCACACATGATATGTAGAATTCAGAAGAGTTCAGTGAGACTAGCGATGATATAACCAAATACTTAATGATTTGAGCGTCAGCTCCACTGCACTCCCTGTAAAAGAATCTTAATACTAACTAAATTTAGTGGAAGGGGTTCAAGGCTTTCCTATTTTTAGTTAGCTGGTAAAATAACGTCGAAAAAACAGTTAAGTTTACCATTGGAAATTTTATTCTACTCACAAAACATGGTTTATAAATTGCACTATTGATAAAAGGAAATGTTTTAATACAGGATGGTAAAAACCAACTGCGTTCAACAAAAATGTGAACGAATATTCCCTGAATGTGTTTCCAAGTTCTACAATGGATCGGAGGATGACCTATGCCATATCACATCTATAATCTAGGTTTAAATTAAGTTTCACAAAAGAGAAAAGTATCAAAACGGTGTACAGTAACTCTCAATTATCTTTAATTACTCATCTAACTTGTCGTAATTTACAGTGGCTGATGTGGCTTCTCAATAACTATATAACAGAAAAATCATCGCGTTTCAGATTTTTACTTCAAGTGGCAAATGTGAACACCATGAGCTTTAGTTGACGATTGACACTAGTATTACGTAAAGGGGATGTAACATATGAGACTTCTGCAGTTCTGAGTGAAGCCTTATGCGCTCAAAAATGCGGCATCGCGTGCGTTCATTACCTTGTCGGTGTTCGTCAGGGGGCGGCAGGCAGCACAGGTCCGCTCACCTCGCTGTCTCGGAAGCAACTCTCTTCTCGCTGTCTCGGAAGCAACTCTCTCCTAACTTATCTTTACTACTATTTACCGAAGTTGGTTTAAAAAAACTATCTGGCTGTGTTTTAATCTGACCAATCACGGTCTCAATATTAAACTTAAGCTCTGCCTACAAAAATTCTGTCTATCCAATGAGAAACGTTATACTCTTCGTGGTGGGGCAAAGTTTTTAAAGTTTGCAACGTAACAGAGAAGCGGAAAAGTCTCACGCTAAAACATGCAGCTGGTGTGGTCCTTCTAGCGTTATCGTAAGATCTATACTGTTCTTCTGGAGGGCTCTATCTTTTAACATGGGCTGGGGGGTGGTCCTAACGTAACAGAGACGCGAAAAAGGTCCCACGCTAAAACTTGCGGGTGGTGTAGCCCTTTTTGTGTTATCGTAAGATCTATACTGTTCTACTGGAGGGCTCTAGCCATTAACATGGGCTGGGCGGTGGTCCTAGCGTAACAGAGACGCGAAAAAGTCTCACGTTAAAACTTGCGGGTGGTGTGGTCCTAGCAGTTAGCTGGCGACGTGGGTGTTCGTCCGTCCCTTATGGTAGGGCCTTGCAGCTTAACACGGTTCTGCTCTCGGCTTCTGTTCTCGTTTCTCCCCTCAGAACTGCGTCTGTCTCACGGTGGGAAGGTATGACATGCATTTAGGCATTCTTGTGTTAGTCTGTGGTATTCCATTTGCTCACTCGTTACTAGTATTACTTTGGTTAATTTAATATCACGATTTATTCGGAGCTATGTGACTTACTACTGGATTTGCTTATCATGTCAGGGTTTTCATGGAAGGTGTTGGATTTGCCTGACACCTTACAGGGTTTATCGTATCACGACATTGCTGCTCGCGTTGGTCGAGATCCAATGACTGTTAGCAGAATATCGAATTGTTGGGTTCAGAAGGGTTATACGGAACACCGTGCTGGATGACAACGGCCTCGTATCACTAGAAGTCGAGATGACAGCCAACTTATCCGCATGGTTGTAACGGATCGTGCAGCCACGTCTCGATCTCTGAGTCAACAGATGGGGACGTCTGCAAGACAACAACCATCTGCACGAACAGTTCGACGACGTTTGCAGCAGCATGGACTACCAGCTCGGAGACCGTGCGGTGAACGCACATTGGAAGCGTGTATGCGTCATCGCCATAGTGGCGTATCACCCGGCGTGATGGTATGGGGTGCCATTGGTTACACGTCTCGGTGACCTCTTGTTCGCATTGACGGCACTTTGAAGAGTGTACGTTACATTTCAAATGTGTTCCGACCCGTGGCTCTACCCATTATTCTATTCCTGCAAAACCCTACAATTCAGCAGGATAATGCACGACCTCATGTTGCAGGTCACGTACGGGCCTTTCGGGATACAGAAAATGTTCGACTGCTGCCCAAGCCAGCATATTTTCCAGATCTCTCACCAACTGGAAACGTGTGGTCATTGGTGGCCGAGCAACTGGCTCGTCACAATATGCCAGTCACCATTCATGATGAACTGGGATATCGTGGTGAAGCTGCATGGGCAGCTGTACCTGTACACGCCGTCCAAGCTCTGTTTGACTCAATGTCCAGGCGTATCAAGGCCGTTATTACGGTCAGAGGTGGTTGTTCTGGGTACTGATTTCTCAGGATCTATGCACCCAAATTGCGTGAAAATGTAATCACATGTCAGTTCTAGTATAATATGTTTGTTCAGTGAATACCCGTTTATGGCATGCATTTCTTCATGGTGTAGCAATTTTAATAGCCAGTAGTGCACCGGGTGATCAGAAACTCAGTATAACTTTGAAAATTGAATAATTCGCGGTAAAATGTAGATAGAGAGGTACAAATTAACACATTGCTTGGAATGACATGGAGTTTTATTAGAACGAAAAAATACAAAAGTTCAAAAAATGTCCGACAGTTGGCGCTCCATCTGATCAGTATAGCAATAATTAGCATAACAAAGTATGGCAAAGCAAAGATGATGTTCATTATAGGAAATGCTCAATATGTCCACCATCATTCCTCAAAAACAGCTGTAGTCAAGGAGTAATGTTGTGAACAGCACTGTAAAGTATTTCCGGAGTTACGGTGACGCACGGGCGTCGGATGTTGTCTTTCAGCATCCCTAGAGATGTCGGTCGATCACGATACACTTGCGACTTCAGGTAACCCCAAAGCCAATAATCGCACGGACTGAGGTCTGGGGACCTGGGAGACCAAGCATGACGAAAGTGGAGGATGAGCACAAGATCATCACCAAACGACGTGCGCAAGAGATCTTTCACGCGTCTAGCAATATGGGATGGAGCGCCATCCTGCAAAAACATCGTACGTTCCAGCAGGTGTTTATCAGCCAGGCTGGGGATGATGCGATTCTGTAACGTATAGGCGTACCTCTCACCAATCACGGTAGCAGTTAGAAATTCAGAATCACGCATTTCCTTGAAGAAAAAAGGCCCGATAAAGGTAGATGCGGTAAATCCAACCCATACCGTGACTTTCTCGTCGTGCAATGTAGTTTCCACGACAGTTCTAGGATTTCCGGTAGCCCAAATTCTGCAATTGTGGGCGTTGACAGGCCCTCGGAGTGGGAAATGAGCTTAGTCGGTACCCAACACGTTACACTCAACCAGTCGTCATCCTCCGCTATCTTTTGAAATGCCCACACCGCAAATACCCTCCGCTTCACTAAATCGCCAGGTAACAGTTCATGATGCCAATGGGTTTTGTACAGATAACATCGGAGGGTACCAACCAAACAGTAGTGTATGGAATGTCGGTGCGATGTGCGACTGCACGAGCGCTGACTTCCCCGTGCATAGACGAACCCGCTACAGTCTCCATTTCTTCCTGAGATTACGCCTTGTGCTCGGTCGGCCACTACGGGGCCTATTGTTTAAACAACCCTTGGCTTCGAACTTCGAAATCATTCTCGCCACAGCTGCAGTTGTCAACGGACCTTTACCCGTTCGAATCCACTTCCCATGGCGATAGGATCGTAACGCTGAAATAGCACATTCCCCATTCTGATAATACAGCTTCACTAAAAGGGCCTTTTCAGGTAACGTTTACATGCTGCGACTGCTGGCGCATCTGATTCTCTTTTTTTTTCTTTATTGTTATTTTAACACCTGAACAATCAGGAAAGCTGGCAGCGGCATGCTACGTCGCTCTTCAGCCATAGTGTTGACAATAACAGTACAATAATGGAGATTTAAAACGAACACAGTGACAGGCAAAAAATAGTGGTCACAAATACACAAAAAACACGGAGCCGTTCACACTTAACGATAACGACACTGAAAACACGGTGACACGGCGCACATAACACTGATGAATCTGACGGCACAAGTGAACGTAGAGGCGTGACGGCGGACACTAAAAACACAAAACGACGTCACACACACGAGACACAGATGCCGATGATCTCCAGCGCGCGAAAGTCCACATAGCGTGTGCGAGTCCGGGGACATGCCAAGAGGGGTAGAAGGGTGAGGGGGAGGAGAAGGTGGAGAGGGGAGAACAAAGATGCCAACGTCTGAGGAGATGGGAGGAGGAGTAGAGGGACAGGGGAGGGGAGGCCCGGGGGAGGAGTGGAGAGAAGGGGAGGAGGGATGGAGAGTGCCCAAGGAACAGACACAGGAAGAGGGAGGGAGGATCAAAGTTGGTAGGAGGGGTAGATGGAGGGGAAGAGGACATCATCAGGGAGGGGGAGCTGGCGGAAGCCACCTTGGGAGAGGGTAAGGAGGGTGGAGAGATGGAGACCAATTGGGACGTGGGAATACAGGCGCGGCAGCGGGTGGGGGTGGAAGAGGATGGGTGAGACAAGCGGATGAGGAGGATCGAGTTTCCGGGAGGTGTACAGGATCCATATCCTCTCAAGGAAAAGGAGGAGGTGGGGGAATGGAATGAGATCGTACAAGATCCGCGTGGGGGAGGGGAGACAGATGCGACAGGCGAGGCAGAGAGCATGGTGTTCAAGGATTTGGAGGGATTTATAAAAGGTAGGGGAGGGGGCGGAGACCCAGGCCAGATGGGCGTAACAAAGGATAGGGCGGATGAGGGATTTGTAGGTGTGGAGGATGGTGGAGGGGTTCAGACCCCACGTACGACCGGAAAGGAGCTTGAGGAGACGGAGTCGGGAGGGTGCCTTGGCGTGGATTGTCTGGAGATGGGGAGTCCTGGAGAGGCGATGATCGAGGGTGACGCCAAGGTACTTAAGGGTGGGAGTGAGGGCGATAGGACGGCCATAGATGGTGAGATAGAAATCAACGAGGCGGAAGGAAGGGGTGGTTTTGCCTATAATGATCACCTGGGGTTTGGAGGGATTGACCTTGAGCAACCACTGGTTGCACCAAGCGGTGAACCGGTCAAGATGGGATTGGGGAAGGTGTTGGGAGCGCTGCAGGGTGGGGGCAATGGCAAGGAAGGCGGTGTCATCGGCAAACTGGAGAAGGTGGACGGGGGGTGACCGCGGCGGCATGTCCGCTGTGTACAAAAGGTACAGAAGGGGGGAGAGGATGGAGCCTTGGGGCACACCGGCGGAGAGGAAAATGGTGTAGGAATCCGTGTTATGGATGGTGACGTAGGAAGGACGGTGGGAGAGAAAGGAACCTATCAGACGGACGTAGTTGATGGGAAGGGCGAAGGATTGGAGCTTGAAGGGGAGACCAGAATGCCATACGTGGTCATAAGCACGTTCGAGGTCCAGGGAGAGGAAGATTGTGGAGCGACGGGAATTAATCTGTTCGGAAAGGAGATGAGTGAGGTGAAGGAGAAGGTCGTCGGAAGAGAAGGATGGTCGAAAGCCACACTGGGTAACGGGAAGGAGGCGGTGCTGGCGGAGATGCTGGTGGATGCGTCGGGTGAGGATAGATTCCAGAACCTTGCTGAAGACCGAGGTAAGGCTGATGGGACGGTAGGAGAAGACGGCGGACGGCCGTTTGCCAGGTTTAAGAAACGTCAGGATATGGGAGGTTTTCCACAGGTTGGGGTAGTAATCGGTGGACAGGACTACACTGTAGAGCCTGGCCAGAGTGGAGAGGAAAGATACCGGAGCTTGACGAAGGTGACGGTAGGTGACACGATCGTGACCAGGAGCGGTGTTGCGTTTTGTGCGGAGTGTAGCAATGAGATCCTGTGTAGTGATAGGGACATTGAGTTCCATGTGTGCAATGTTGTCGAAGTACTGGAAACCAGGAGTGAGGGGAGGGATAGAGGTGTCAGTTCGATCGCGGACATCCGGGAAGAGGGAGTAATCGAACTGTGGATTATCGGGGATGGAAAACACATCGGAGAGGTAGGAGGCAAAGTGATTGGCCTTACTAAAGGTGTCAGGGAAGGGGTGATCGTCATGGAGAAGAGGATAGTATGGAGAGGGTTTAGTTCCTGTAAGGCGACGGAAGGCTGACCAGAACGTGGACGAGTAGATAGGTAGGGTAGCATTTAAACGTGTGCATATCTGTCGCCAGTCCCAGCGTTTCTTAGCCGCTCTGATTCTCTCATTACAGCTCCTTTTATACACGATTTTCAAGCGCAGTCACTGACGTTTTGCTGTCCAGCGCCATCTGTCGTACATTTTGTGAACTTTGTTATTTTTGGTTCTAATAAAACGCCATGACATTCCAAGCATGTGCGTCAATTTTTACCTCTATATCTACATTATTCCGTGGTTTATTAAGTTTTCAAATATATACTGACTTTTTCATCACCCGGTATATCTGAGTTTGTCAAGCTAGTAGCTGTTTCTTCTTTGAATTGTGGTATACCTTTAACGTTTACCTTAACCCAGACTATTTGACACAGGGCATCTGTAATGGTCCACAGCGATAGTTTTGGTTCGGTCGTATTGGCATAAGTAGTAACGCAGAGTGCGAAGTGAAAGCGTGTGGAAATAATGATAATTTAGCATTTATTAGTATCGCTACTACTGAACACAGTCTCTATATTCTGAAAATTCTAAAATAAATTTCTCCTAAAACAACTTCAGTGTAACCCGGTTGCATAGGCAAAATCTTACTGCCTTATAATGAAT
Organism: Schistocerca serialis cubense; assembly: GCF_023864345.2. Taxonomy (NCBI): domain Eukaryota; kingdom Metazoa; phylum Arthropoda; class Insecta; order Orthoptera; family Acrididae; genus Schistocerca; species Schistocerca serialis. The sequence goes on along the minus strand of NC_064642.1, from coordinate 108,618,884 downwards.
AATAATAACCCAGAAAATGATAATAACGGAGAGAAATTGCATTACAAACAAATAACCTGCAGTAAACATTAATCACTCTGCAAGTGTGTTACGAGTCTCACAATTCATAAGCAGTTTTAATCGTATCGTATCCGAAACTCTCAAGCTGAGAGTAATACATAAACTAACAAAAAAAAATCCTAAAACCTGAAAGGGATAAAGCAATAACACCATTAAAACTTAAGTTATACAGGACGAATAACACATTCTCTACCAGATACTTAAACCGAAATATTGCGCTAGTTGAGAGCCTAAATGGTTCAAATGGCTCTGAGCACTATGGGACTTAACTTCTAAGGTCATCAGTCCCCTAGAACTTAGAACTACTTAAACCTAACTAACCTAAGAACATCACACACATCCACGCCCGAGGCAGGATTCGAACCTGCGACCGTAGCGGTAGCGGGGTTCCAGACTGAAGCGCCTTTAACCGCTTGGCCACCCCGGCCGGCTTGAAAACCTAACTTGCGTACAAACGTGTCATACAGCAATATGACAACACATTGAATAGTAAGAATATGATTGACGCATAACATCGTTGACCTCATTTCCGAAAGGTAGCGAGATAACAGACCCAAAACTTGAGAACTGAAGAGAAATGTTCAATCACGAATCTTCGCTACGGCCTTCGCACAAGGCGTAACAATGAGACTCGACAAGGTAGGCAAGATTAGTGGGCTAACGATATTACGCCTGCAGTCGCCTGTAGTAGATAGCGAACTATCAGCCGCGCAGTTTCAAAATACAACAAGCCCACATTTACGTCAGTCCACTGTGGTTGGTCAAAAAATTCTTAATAAGTGTCAAAAACTGCTAAGTGCTCACTGTGATGTTTGAACGATTCCTCGAGCAATCCTGTATATGGCACATAACACTAGTAACAGCCACGTCGCTGCAAGTGATGCAGAGTTCTCCTGGGAACCAGTGAAACACTGGCCAGACAACTCTTTGTGTGTTGAGGCCACTCTCTTTTTCGACAACCTTCAGCTGTCTCTCAGACTCAAAGGCATACGTTTCTAGACTAGCCACTATCCCAAGTTGCCAGCAGGCTGTTACCACTCCACTGCTCAGACACATCCAACATCAGTTTCGATGCTCCCCGACGTAATGCAGACAACAAAAAAGTACCTACTGGCCCATGCGCCTTGCATACGGGGCCGTTCGCTTGTGTTTTCAGCCGGCAACCACGATACGTCTACCGAGGCACACGAGCCTGCTCGTCGCAGACCACTCGAGAATTTAGCATTCTGGAGTAAACACATCAGACAATGCGCCCTCCATATAATAGACAATCTGTTGTTGATTATGACTCCGCCGCTGACTTGTAGACCTGGCTGGTCCACTGCCACGACAAGACGACGTCCTGCTGTCTCGTTCGCCCATTCGTCGACTCACCGTGCCGTGAACTTGGTATGCCGCACGCCCTCTGCCTCTGCAGGAAGGTGATACAAACCTTAGCACCTAACGTTGAGTGCGGCAGAACTTCAACTATGCTGCGTAGTCACGGCACACTGCGTAACTCTTTACGGCGACAAATACGTTACTACATATGGCTTCTAGACAACTCTAGTGACAAACGATCAGCGTTCGATAAGTAATGCAAGATATCTTCTGGTGAAGGCAAGTTGGTTACAGTCAGGTTTCCAGTACAATACATTATTTTCCGGTCTTTTGGCTACAAAATCCTGTTTTCCAAAGTGATCTCCATTCAGTGCGGTAGAGTTACTTCACCCTACCGGCAGTTCTTGTATGCCAGTATAGTACCACTCTAATAGTCGATGTTGGAGCCAGTGTCTTGCTTCCTCAATAACCTCCCTATCATCCACGTACTGCTTCGCACGGAGTGCATCCTTCCTTGGAAGAAACAGATGGAAGTTTAAGATGCGAGATCCAGGCTCTATGATTGATGAGAAATTCCATTCCAGGAAGGTTTTGTGAGCTCCTCTCGGGAGCGCACACTTGCATACAGCCTTGCTTTGTCATGAAGATGGATAAATTCGTTTGGTTTCTTGTGGCGACGAATTCCATAAAGTAGTTTCTTCAGTTAGCTGAGGGTACCACAGTACATAATTGGTCGTTGCACCATTAGGAAGGACATCAAACAGAATAATCCGTTCAGTCCCTTTACAGATTGAGGGTGCGCCTTTCAACTTTTTCTTCGGAGGAGAAATGGTGTGGCGCTACTCCATGCGTTGCCAGTTTGTTTCCGGTTCGAAACGATGAGCCTATGTTTAATCGTCCGTGACTATGTTCGACAAGTAACCGTCACGGCCAGCCTCGAAACGCGCAAACAGTTCCGCACGTATTGTCCTTCGTTGTTCTTACGATTATTTGTTTGGTGACCAGGAACTCAGAGGACACACACCTCTGAGTACCACAAGTGGTGGACGAGAGTTTCAGCACTACCAACGGAGAAGACCAGTTGTGGAGCGACGTGTTTGATTGTGGTCGGACGATCACCTACACTGAGTGTGTCGGCACGTTCCACATTGCAAGAGTCACAGCAGTATGTAGCAGACTGGCAGGCGAGAGATCGGATGAGTTTGCGCGACCTTAATGCGATGATGAGAGGTGCTTCACCCAATGACTCATCGTGCCTGTGTTCACTAACAGGCCACCGTTGTCTTTCCGCAAACACCTATGAATAAATGTGACGCCCTGGTTTTGCACCAGAAGAAACTCAGGGGCAGCTTACTGCTTGGAATGCACCTCCAACACATACGCCACTTTGAAGGTTACGTATGGAGCCGCCACCTATCGATACTTCATGAAATTATATAGGCTGCAGTTGGAGTATACCACTATGTCGCACTACAAATTCCGCATTTTTTCAATTTATACTTACTTCTTGAACGTCCCTTGTATATTCCAGTCAGAATTTAGAATATCGCTCTAGTTCATTCCCATGGTTCAGCCAACTTTTCGTTCCTAGTACTCTTCTTTTTCTTCTGTCTTTGTCCTACATCTTCGCACGGTCGGCGCGCTTATGGCGGATTTGGCATGGTGAATTTGTAGGGTGGCCAGTTGCCCATCGTATCGCCACCCCGTTAGCTCCTAAGTAAGAAACATTTGACCCCCAAGTGTCTGTGTGCAGTGCACGTGAAAGAGTATGAGCTTTTCCTAGATGTTTTTTATAGCATAACTGAGGTGAGGTCTATGGACTAGTCCAGTATTCATCTAACTAGACCAGGGAAAACACCTAAAACACACGTCCAGTGCCACAGGCTCACTGACACTCATCGTTAAGCTGTGTGGCTAATTGCCTGTTGTATCACAACCCTGTTAGCTCTGTAGTAAGGAATACCCATCGTTAAGCTGTGAAGCTAATTGCCCGTCGTATCGCCATCCTGTTACTCACCAATAAGGAATATTTGTACTCGAAATGTCTCTTTACAGTTCTGGAAGCAACGCTTTAACACACGCCGCTGTCTGGGTCAAACAATTCCTAGTAGTGTGAGTGTAATATTACGTTGAATAAGCTGCAGAGTACTAGTAATAACCCAGCCCAAATATCCCTGCTACAGTTCCTTAATGGTGGCTGATTTGGACCCTTGTAAATAAACACTTCTTTGATAGAGCGTCACTGTAACAAAGATGGGGCAACACTACGAAATATCAAATAACATTTATGAGAAGTATGTCACGAAATGGTGTTCAACTTCAGTACAGTTTAATGTGGTGCACTTGATGTCCTAAACTTTATACAATCAATCAAAATAACTTCACTGTCTCTTGTCAATTTACATTGTGATTTAATTGTAATCATAATCAAGCAGACATGTGACAGTGCAATTACTCTATAAATAGCGACTGCTAAGTTGAAAGTAGTCTTTTTTTTCTTTCTTGATTGTAATTCCATGCCTCGTACGAGGTGGGCCAACAGTGGCCCACATACGCTGCTCATTAGCTAATAGATACAACAGATGGAAATAGAAGACATAGAACATAAAAAGCATTGTAATACATGACAATGAACATTACATGATTAGAAGCCATTCAATGGAAGGCACTGTGTACACAAAGGTGGCCATCAGTAGAACAGGCAAAGACATCCAGTTGGAGACCTGAACGTAGGGGGACACTGATAAAAACACTGTAGCACAAAACGAAGAAAGACTGATGCACGGAGACACTGGTGGCGATCATTGGCGAAGCACACACAAACTTTGGGGGGCTGCCTCTGGGTGGAAGGAAAAGGTAGGAGGGCAAAAAGGAAGGGGGGTATTGGGCCAGTGGGAGAAAGAAGGGAGAGTGTGGGTGAGCAGAGAGGGGAGGGGTTGGAAGGCTGGGGGGGGGGGGGGGGAGGAGAGAAGTGGGAGACATGGGAGAGAGGAGGTGGGGCGGAAAGGAAGGTGAGGAGGGAGAAAGGGAGCCCTGGTGAAAAAGTGGTGGATGGGGGGAAATGAGAGGGGACAGTCATATCTGGTAGATGGGAACAATGACATCATCAGGAAAGGAAAGTTGGCGGAAGCCACCTTGGGCAAGGGTATGGAGAGTGCGAAGATGGAGAGCAGGCGAGACGCAAGAATACAGGAGCAGCAGTGGGCTGGGATGGGCGAGGATGGGAGAGACAACCGGGTGTGGGGGAATGGGAGAGACAAGAGGGTGTGGGGGATCGAACTTGCGGCAGGTTTAAAGCATAAGGTAGTCTTCAGAATTTTGTCTAAGTGTGCTGCAAGTGCTTCGTGACTGTGAGTATTTGGAGAGCAGCGTTATTTGAGTCTGTCGATGGAAGAATATCCATGTCTGTCCACACATGGTGGAAGCAATATGCGGTCGACTACATTCACTGTTGGCTGCTGTCCACTCTATGTACATGACGCACAAGGAGGGAAGAGGCACGGAAGATGGAAGAGGTCCTTGTTTGTGAGGGCCATCTGGAGGCTGCTGAACAGAGCAGGGAGAAGCCAGTCAGGGCTGTGCCTGTGTCGTGGTGGCTTTCTTGGTACACAACATAAGTAAAATTAATTCTGAGACCTTATGGTGGGATGTTCTTGCAGATCACATATGAAAATATTCTTTTTCTAATCTGCCGAGACAAAAGTTGGCATCAGAGTGTAACGTGGCTGATCTATCTTCGAATATAGGTTTTGTCATGAATTTCATAATTTTTCTTTTAGTTTCTTACATGTACCTTCCTGCCCAAGCAACTACATCCTTCAAAAAGCAATTTTTTTCACCATAGTCACTAAGTCTCTGTAAACAACCAGAACTGAACATTTTCGTCGTCGGAAAACTTGTGATTTCTGCGAGTCCCTTCCTTGAAAGTCTGGTCATAGCCATCTGTGCTGGTTGTTGCTGGAATCCTTTTACGATCGGCACCACCAATGTCTATTCGGCCATGGTCAAATTGTTGGCACTACTTCACTGTAGGTGGACTCGACATTGGAATTGGTGCATATACCGCCAGAATTTCATGGTGAATGTATATGCAGTGCAGAAATGTTTTCGACAATAATTTTAAGCGTGACCGCGCACTTTTACGCATGGGACACGTTTACACAGAGCTCTTTTCTCGGGAACCATTCTTGATAGAGCGCAACCGACTGTGGAAGGTTAGCACCACTGTCTATTAAGGGCTCTCACAAAATTCATTACACTAGTCGAGTGAACATATTAGCGCAAAGAATATATCTGTGTTTTTATGCTACCTGAGTAAATTGTGTTGTTCAAATATCGAAGCTCCTAGAGAGCATACCTTTTAGAATTTAGAACAGATTAAATACACAGTATGTTCGTTTACGGCAGATATTTCTACTTTACAAGGTACATTCGTACCAATTTAAATCCTGAAATTTACTACAGTAGTTCCGGAACTCGCTCAAACATGACGTTAGTAAACGTTTATGCAGTTCTGCCCGTGCACATAAACACATTATTTTGCATTGCAGTCCTGACAGTTGTTGCACCAGTCAAGGAAACATTAAGACAACAGCAGCTGGAAGGGTAATCTAAACAAAAGAAAGCGCAGAAGAAAAAAAGGTAAAAACTGCTGAAAGAGCTATTTGAATGTAGTGAATCCGAAGTAGAAATAATTAATTCTATGAGAATAAGAACTAATAAGTGCGAGAAATTTCTAATAGCAAGAACAAGGAAAAATGTCGATAGTTCTATTTGTGATGCCATCATCTGTGTTCTGCTCAAAGGCTGGATTTTACCTGGTAATTCTCCATGCTGTCGTGCCTTCTTCCGTCTGCTTTACGTCCACATAATTTCTGTTTCCCTTTACGTCGTCTGCCATCTTGTATCTCATCCTTCCTCTCTAACTCCTCTTACAAACTAGTCCCTCCAAAGCGTCCATTAGGAAGAACTCAAGTCTCAATGAATGTCCCATTCAGTCCTTCATCTTCTCTCTTATAACCTACAGCAGCTTGATGAAGAGGATGAAAATTGTCGTTGCAGTAACTGCTAGAAACAGTACATACAATCTAAAAGAAACCAAGACCTACAAGGTGGACTCACGACGACTGTGCCACAGGAAATATTTTTTTGTGTGCGTTAACTGCAACGCGGACATTGATGATGAACAGACCTTTAATTTAACATTTAAATTTCTATATAGGTAATATTATCCAAACAGGTGGAAGTTCACCAAAAAATTTCGTTAGTGCCACTAAGATTTTGGTATTTAACCATGTCATCTAGTGTGAATAAGCCTGTGTTTAACTAAATAACCAAGCATTTAGCTTACTACCAATAAAATATGTTTTGTAATTTTAAGTAGTTTGTTTTGTTTCTTTACTCAGCCATCATTGTGGCTTCAAGGACACAATACGGCGAGGTTCGCATATCTATACAAGACGAGGGGGGAAGATGCTGTAACATCTTATCTGCATTATACTTACGACTGCAGTACTGTTTAAAGGCAAGAATTCCTAAACTGATTTTCTTCATTGAATGCATCCTAAGTCCGGTAAAGTTATGTGATGATGTACTGGTTGGTAATATACAGCTTGATATATAGCAGTGCGCCTTATCATCACTTGATTGTACATTGCGTCCTTCATCTCATTTTATTTCAGAGAGACTGTTTAGCAAACCAAAAGTTACGTCCGCCAATTCATGTTTAGCGTTAATTATAATAACAAACTAGTTACGCAGTTAGTTTGTTACAAGAAAGTTACTTTATAGGTTTGAACGATCATTTTGAAATAGTGGTTAATTTAACTTGCAGATTTTTGAGAAGTTCCAGCGAGTAATTTCATTTCTATGTGAGTAACTTTATAAATTTGTTCGCAGAAGTAAGGAGTTTGGTGTCGTCCGAAGAGCGAGGTGCGAGGTCAAGGTTTTTCACTTTAATGAAGGACCAGTCGTGTTCCGTAAGAGCGGTATTTTGTGGATCCGTGCTACCAATCAACAGGCGTTTAGTTCGACGCATTTAATAATGTTCGAAGAGAACATATGTTCCAAAATCACAATGGAAACTGATATAGGTGATATAGGATATAATTTAGAGGATTGCTTCTATTTACTTTCTTGTATATTGGTATGACCCGTACAGCTTTCCAGTTCTTATACAAAGATGTTTGGTCTAATTAGCGGTTGTACATGATTTTTAAAAACGGTGCTTTTGCATTAGCATAATACGATAGGAACTTAACTGGTAGAGATTCTGTATGGGAAGACTTGCTGTTATTAATGTAAGTTGATTCGCTATACCCAGAATATCTACACTACTGGCCATTAAAATTGCTACACCACGAAGATGCCGTGCTACAGACGTGAAACTTAACCGACAGGAAGAAGATACTGTGATATGCAAATGATTAGCTCTTCAGAGCATTCACACAAGGTTGGCGCCGATGGCGACACCTGCAAAGTGCTGACATGAGGAAAGTTTCCAACCCATTGCTCATAGACAGACGGCAGTTGACTGGCGTTGCCTGATGAAACGTTGTTGTGATGCCTCATGTAAGTAGGAGAAATTCGTACCATCACGTTTCCGACTTTGTTAAAGGTCGGATTGTAACTTATCGCTATTCGGGTTCTAAACATTCTGCGTGGTGTCTGTTTGTTCTATTCGTGTCTCCGTACCACTTTCGCGCAACGACGCTCTGAGGGTGTTTTATAGGGAATTGAATAGTTTGAACCTGGAACCAGTTGCTGGTAAGGAGACGCCAGACCACACATGATATGTAGAATTCAGAAGAGTTCAGTGAGACTAGCGATGATATAACCAAATACTTAATGATTTCAGCGTCAGCTCCATTGCACTCCCTGTAAAAGAATCTTAATACTAACTAAATTTAGTGGAAGGGGTTCAAGGCTTTCCTATTTTTAGTTAGCTGGTAAAATAACGTCGAAAAAGCAGTTAAGTTTACCATTGGAAATTTTATTCTACTCACAAAACATGGTTTATAAATTGCACTATTGATAAAAGGAAATGTTTTAATACAGGATGGTAAAAACCAACTGCGTTCAACAAAAATGTGAACGAATATTCCCTGAATGTGTTTCCAAGTTCTACAATGGATCGAAGGATGACCTATGCCATATCACATCTACGTTTAAATTAAGTTTCACAAAAGAGAAAACTATCAAAACTGTCTACAGTGACCCTCAATTATCTTTAATTACTTATCTAACTTGTCGTAAGTTACAGTGGCTGATGTGGCTTCTGAATAACTATATAACAGAAAAATCATCGCGTTTCAGATGTTTACTTCAAGCGGCAAATGTGAACACCATGAGCTTTAATTGACGATCGACACTAGTATTACGTAAAGGGGATGTAACAGACGAGACTTCTGCAGTTCTGAGTGAAGCCTTATGCACTCAAAAATGCGGCATCGCATGCGTCCATTACCTTGTCTGTGTACGTCAGGGGGCGCCGGCAGCACATTTCCGCTCACCTCGCTGTCTCGGAAGCAACTCTCTTCTCGCTGTCTCGGAAGCAACTCTCTCCTAACCTATCTTTACTACTATTTACCGAAGTTGGTTCAAAAAAACTATCTGGCTGTGTTTTCATCTGATCAATCACGGTCCCAATATTAAACAAGCTCTGCCTACAAAAATTCTGTCTATCCAATGAGAAACGTTATACTCTTCGTGGTGGGGCAATGTTTTTAAAGTTTGCAACGTAACAGAGAAGCGAAAAAGTCTCACGCTAAAACATGCAGCTGGTGTGGTCCTTCTAGCGTTGTCGTAAGATCTATACTGTTCTTCTGGAGGGCTCTATCTTTTAACATGGGCGAGGGGGTGGTCCTAACGTAACAGAGACGCGAAAAAGGTTCCACGCTAAAACTTGCGGGTGGTGTAGCCCTTTTTGTGTTATCGTAAGAACTATACTGTTCTACTGGAGGGCTCTAGCCTTTAACATGGGCTGGGGGGTGGTCCTAACGTAACAGAGACGCGAAAAAGTCTCACGTTAAAACTTGCGGGTGGTCTGGTTCTAGCAGTTATCTGGCGACGTGGGTGTTCGTCCGTCCCTTACCGTAGGGCCTTGCAGCTTAACACGGTTCTGCTCTCGGCTTCTGTTCTCGTTTCCCCCCTCAGAACTGCGTCAGTCTCACGGTGGGAAGGTATGACATGCATTTAGGCATTCTTGTGTTAGTCTGTGGTATTCCATTTGCTCACTAGTTACTCATATTACTTTGGTTAATTTAATGTCACGATTTATTCGGAGCTATGTGACTTACTACTGGATTTGCTTATCATGTCAGGGTTTTCATGGAAGGTGTTGGATTTGCCTGACACCTGACAGGGTTTATCGTATCACGACATTGCTGCTCGCGTTGGTCGAGATCCAATGACTGTTAGCAGAATATCGAATCGTTGGGTTCAGAAGGGTAATTCGGAACACCGTGCTGTATGACAACGGCCTCGTATCACTAGAAGTCGAGATGACAGCCAACTTATCCGCATGGCTGTAACGGATCGTGCAGCCACGTCTCGATCTCTGAGTCAACAGATGGAGACGTCTGCAAGACAACAACCATCTGCATTAACAGTTCGACGACGTTTGTAGCAGCATGGACTATCAGCTCGGAGACCGAGCGGTGAACTCACATTGGAAGCGTGTATGCGTCATCGCCATAATGGCGTTATCACCCGGCATGATGGTATGGGGTGCCATTGGTTACACGTCTCGGTGACTTCTTGTTCGCATTTACGGCACTTTGAAGAGTGTACGTTACATTTCAAATGTGTTCCGACCCGTGGCTCTACCCATTATTCAATTCCTGTGAAACCCTACATTTCAGCAGGATAATGCACGACCTCATGTTGCAGGGCGTGTACGGGCCTTTCGGGATACGGAAAATGTTCGACTGCTGCCCAAGCCAGCATATTTTCCAGATCTCTCACCAACTGAAAACGTGTGGTCATTGGTGGCCGAGCAACTGGCTCGTCACAATATGCCAGTCACCATTCTTGATGAACTGGGATATCGTGTTGAAGCTGCATGGGCAGCTGTACCTGTACACACCGCCCAAGCCATGTTTGACTCAATGTCCAGGCGTATCATGGCCGTTATTACGGTCAGAGGTGGTTGTCCTGGGTACTGATTTCTCAGGATCTATGCAACCAAATTGCGTGAAAATGTAATCACATGTCAGTTCTAGTATAATATGTTTGTTCAGTGAATACCCGTTTATGGCATGCATTTCTTCATGGTGTAGCAATTTTAATAGCCAGTAGTGCACCGGGTGATCAGAAACTCAGTATAACTTTGAAAATTGAATAATTCGAGGTAAAATGTAGGTAGAGAGGTACAAATTGACACATTGCTTGGAATGACATGGGGTTTTATTAGAACGAAAAAATACTAAAGTTCAAAAAATGTCCGACAGTTGGCGCTCCATCAAAACAGCAATAATTAGCATAACAAAGTATGGCAAAGCAAAGATGATGTTCTTTACAGGAAATGCTCAATATGTCCACCATCATTCCTCAAAAATAGCTGTAGTCAAGGAATAATGTTGTGAACAGCACTGTAAAGTATTTCCGGAGTTACGGTGACGCACGGGCGTCGGATGTTGTCTTGCAGCATCCCTAGAGATGTCGGTTGATCACGATACACTTGCGACTTCAGGTAACCCCAAAGTCTGGGGACCTGGGAGACCAAGCATGACGAAAGTGGCAGCTGAGCACAGGATCATCACCAAACGACGCGCGCAAGAGATCTTTCACGCGTCTAGCAATATGGGATGGAGCGCCATCCTGCCAAAACATCGTATGATCCAGCGGGTGTTTATCAGCCAGGCTGGGGATGATGCGATTCTGTAACGTATAGGCGTACCTCTCACCAATCACGGTAGCAGTTAAAAAATCAGAATCACGCATTTCCTTGAAGAAAAAAGGCCCGATAAAGGTAGATGCGGTAAATCCTACCCATACCGTGACTTTCTCGTCGTGCAATGGAGTTTCCACGACAGTTCTAGGATTTCCGGTAGCCCAAATTCTGCAATTGTGGGCGTTGACAGGCCCTCGGAGTGGGAAATGAGCTTAGTCGGTACCCAACACGTTACACTCAACCAGTCGTCATCCTCCGCTATCTTTTGAAATGCCCACACTGCAAATGCCCTCCGCTTCACTAAATCGCTAGGTAACAGTTCATGATGCCAATGGATTTTGTACAGATAACATCGGAGGGTACCAACCAAACAGTAGTGTATGGAATGTCGGTGCGACGTGCGACTGCACGAGCGCTGACTTCCCCGTGCATAGACGAACCCGCTACAGTCTCCATTTCTTCCTGAAATTACGCCTTGTGCTCGGTCGGCCACTATGGGGCCTATCGTTTAAACAACCCTTGGCTTCGAACTTCGAAATCATTCTCGCCACAGCTGCAGTTGTCAACGGACCTTTACCCGTTCGAATCCACTTCCCATGGCGATAGGATCGTAACGCTGAAATAGCACATTCCCCATTCTGATAATACAGCTTCACTAAAAGCGCCTTTTCAGGTAACGTTTACATGCTGCGACTGCTGGCGCATCTGATTCTCTTTTTCTTTCTTTATTGTTATTTTGACACCTGAACAATCAGGAAAGCTGGCAGCGGCATGCTACGTCGCTCTTCAGCCATAGTGTTGACAATAACAGTACAATAATGGAGAATTAAAACGAACACAGTGACGGGCAAGAAATAGTGGTCGCAGATACACAAAAAACACGGAGCCGTTCACCGTTCACACTCAACGATAACGACACTGAAAACACGGTGACACGGCGCACATAACACTGATGAATCCAACGGCACAAGTGATCGTAGAAGCGTGACGGCGGACACTAAAAACACAAAACGACGTCACACACACGAGACACAGATGCCGATGATCTCCAGCGCGCAAAAGTCCACATAGCGTGTGCAAGTCCGGGGACATGCCAAGAGGGGAAGAAGGGTGAAGGGGGGGAGAGGGTGGAGAGGGGAGAACAAAGATGCCAATGGCTGAGGAGATGGGAGGAGGAGTAGAGGGACAGGGGAGTGGAGGCCCGGGGGAGGAGTGGGGAGAAGGGGAGGAGGGATGGAGAGTGCCCAAAGGAACAGACACAGGAAGAGGGAGGGAGGATCAAAGTTGGTAGGAGGGGTAGATGGAGGGGAGGAGGACATCATAAGGGAGGGGGAGCTGGCGGAAGGCACCTTGGTAGAGGGTAAGGAGGGTGGAGAGATGGAGACCGGGTGGGACGTGGGAATAGAGGCGCGGCAGCTGGCGGGGGTGGGAGAGGATGGGTAAGACAAGCGGATGAGGAGGATCGAGTTTGCGGGAGGTGTAGAGGATCCATATCCTCTCAAGGAAAAGGAGGATGTGGGCAAACGGAATGAGATCGTACAAGATCCGCATGGGGGAGGGGAGACAGATGCGATAGGCAAGGCGGAGAGCATGGTGTTCAAGGATTTTTAGGGATTTATAAAAGGCAGGGGGGGGCGGAGACCCAGGCCAGATGGGCGTAACAAAGGATAGGGCGGATGAGGGATTTATAGGTGTGGAGGATGGTGGAGGTGTTCAGACCCCACATACGGCCGGAAAGGAGCTTGAGGAGACGGAGTCGGGAGCGTGCCTTGGCTTGGATTGTCTGGAGATGGGGAGTCCTGGAGAGGCGACGATCGAGGGTGACGCCAAGGTACTTAAGGGTGGGAGTGAGGGCGATAGGACGGCCATAGATGGTGAGATAGAAATCAAGGAGGCGGAAGGAAGGGGTTGTTTGGCCTACAATGATCGCCTGGGTTTTGGAGGGATTGACCTTGAGCAACCACTGGTTGCACCAAGCGGTGAACCGGTCAAGATGGGATTGGAGAAGGTGTTGGGAGCGCTGCAGGGTGGGGGCAATGGCAAGGAAGGCGGTGTCATCGGCAAACTGGAGAAGGTGGACGGGGGGTGACGGCGGCGGCATGTCCGCTGTGTACAAAAGGTACAGAAGGGGGGAGAGGATGGAGCCTTGGGGCACACCAGTGGGGGGGGGGGGAAATGGTGTAGGAATCCGTGTTATGGATGGTGACGTAGGAAGGACGGTGGGAGAGAAAGGAACCGATCAGACGGACGTAGTTGATGAGAAGGGCGAAGGTTTGCAGCTTGAAAAGGAGACCAGAATGCCATATGTGGTCATAAGCATGTTCGAGGTCCAGGGAGAGGAAGATTGCGGAGCGACGGGAATTAATCTGTTCGGAAAGGAGATGAGTGAGGTGAAGGAGAAGGTCGTCGGAAGTGAAGGACGGTCGAAAGCCACACTGGGTAACGGGAAGGAGGCGGTGCTGGCGGAGATGCTGGTGGATGCATCGGGTGAGGATAGATTCCAGAACCTCGCTGAAGACCGAGGTAAGGCTGATGGGACGGTAGGAGAAGACGGCGGACGGCGGTTTGCCAGGTTTAAGGGACATCAGGATACTGGAGGTTTTCCACAGGTCGGGGTAGTAACCGGTGGACAGGACTACACTGTAGAGCCTGGCCGGAGTGGAGAGGAAAGATACAGGAGCTTCACGAAGGTGACGGTAGGTGACACAATCGTGAACAGGAGCGGTGTTGCGTTTTGTGCGGAGTGTAGCAATGAGATCCTGTGTAGTGATAGGGACATTGAGTTCCGTGTGTGCAATGTTGTCGAAGTACTGGAAACCAAGAGTGAGGGGAGGGATAGAGGTGTCAGTTCGATCGCGGACATCCGGGAAGAGGGAGTAATCGAACTGGGGAACATCGGGGATGGGAAACACATCGGAGAGGTAGGAGGCAAAGTGATTGGCCTTACTAAAGGTGTCAGGGAAGGGGTGATCGTCATGGAGAAGAGGATAGTATGGGTACGGTTAAGTTCCTGTAAGGCGACGGAAGGCTGACCAGAACTTGGACGAGTTGATAGGTAGGGTAGCATTTAAACGTGTGCATATCTGTCGCCAGTCCCGGCGTTTCTTAGCCGCTCTGATTCTCTCATTACAGCTCCTTTAATACACGATTGTCAAGCGCAGTCACTGACGTTTTGCTGTCCAGCGCCATCCGTCGTACATTTTGTGAACTTTGTTTTTTTCGGTCCTAATAAAACGCCATGACATTCCAAGCATGTGTGTCAATTTTTACCTCTATATCTACATTATTCCGTGGTTTATTAAGTTTTCAAATATATACTGACTTTTTCATCACCCGGTATATCTGAGTTTGTCAAGCTAGTAGCTGTTCCTTCTTTGAATTGTGGTATGCCTTTAACGTTTACCTTAACCCAGACTATTTGACACAGGGCATCTGTAATGGTCCACAGCGATTGTTTTGGTTCGGTCGTATTGGCATAAGTAGTAACGCAGTGTGCGAAGTGAAAGCGTGTGGAAATAATGATAATTTAGCATTTATTAGTATCGCTACTACTGAACACAGTCTCTGTATTCTGAAAATTCTAAAATAAATTTCTACTAAAACAACTTCAGTGTAACTCGGTTGCATAGGCAAAATCTTACTGCCTTATAATGAATAATAATAACCCAGAAAATGATAATAACGGAGAGAAATTGCATTCCAAACAAATAACCTGCAGTAAACATTAATCACTCTGCAAGTGTGTTACGAGTCTCACAATTGATAAGCAGTTTTAATCGAATCGTATTCGAAACTGTCAAGCTGAGAGTAATACATAAATTAACAAAAAAAAAATCCTCAAACCTGAAAGGGATAAAACAATAACACCCTTAAAACTTAAGTTATACAGGACGAATAACACATTCTCTACCAGATACTTAAACCGAAATATTGCGCTAGTTGAGAACCTAAATGGTTCAAATGGCTCTGAGCACTATGGGACTTAACTTCTAAGGTCATCAGTCCCCTAGAACTTGGAACTACTTAAACCTAACTAACCTAAGGACATCACATACAGTCATGCCCGAGGCAGGATTAGAACCTGCGACCGTAGCGGTCGCGCAGTTCCAGACTGAAGCGCCTTTAACCGCTTGGCCACCCCGGCCGGCTTGAATACCTAACTTGCGTACAAACGTGTCATACAGCAATATGACAACACATTGAATAGCAAGAATATGATAGACGCATAACATCGTTGACCTCATTTCCGAAAGGTAGCGAGATAACAGACCCAAAACTTGAGAACTGAAGAGAAATGTTCAATCACGAATCTTCGCTACGGCCTTCGCACAAGGTGTAACAATGAGACTCGACAAGGTAGGCAAGATTAGTGGGCTAACGATATTACGCCTGCAGTCGCCTGTAGTAGATAGCAAACTATCAGCCGCGCAGTTTCAAAATACAACAAGCCCACATTTACGTCAGTCCACTGTGGTTGGTCAAAAAATTCTTAATAAGCGTCAAAAACTGCTAAGTACTCACTGTGATGTTCGAACGATTCCTCGAGCAATCCTGTATATGGCACATAACACTAGTCACAGCCACGTCGCTGCAAGTGAGGCGGAGTTCTCCTGGGAACCAGTGAAACACTGGCCAGACAACTCTTTGTGTTTTGAGGCCACTCTCTTTTTCGACAACCTTCAGCTGTCTCTCAGACTCAAAGGCATACGTTTCTAGACTAGACACTATCCCAAGTTGCCAGCAGGCTGTTACCACTCCACTGCTCAGACACATCCAACATCAGTTTCTATGCTCCCCGACGTAATGCAGACAACAAAAAAGTACCTACTGGCACATGCGCCTTGCATACGGGGCCGTTCGCTTGTGTTTTCAGCCGGCAACCACGACACGTCTACCGAGGCACACGAGCCTGCTCCTCGCAGACCACTCCAGAATTTTGGAGTTAACACATCAGACAACGCGCCCTCCATATAATAGACAATCTGTTGTTGATTATGACTCCGCCGCTGACTTGTAGACCTGGCTGGTCCACTGCCATGACAAGAGGCCGTACTGCTGTCTCATTCGCACACTCGTCGACTCACCGTGCCACTGATCTCAGTCAATATGCTATCCCTCACGCCCTCTGCCTCTGCAGGAAGGTGATAAAAACCTTAGCACCTAACGTTGAGTGCGGCAGAACATCAACTACGCTGCGTAGACACGGCACACTGCGTAACTCTTTACGGCGACAAATACGTTACTTGATATGGCTTCTAGACAACTCTAGTGACAAACGATCAGCGTTCGATAAGTAATGCAAGATATCTTCTGGTGAAGGCAAGTTGGTTATGGTCAGGTTTCCAGTACAATATATTATTTTCCGGTCTTTTGGCTACAAAATCCTGTTTTCCAACGTGATCTCCATTCAGTGCGGTAGAGTTACTTCACCCTACTGGCAGTGCTTGTATGCCAGTATAGTACCACTCTAATAGTCGATATTGGAGCCAGCGTCTTGCTTCATCAATAACCTCCCTATCATCCACGTACTGCTTCGCACGGAGTGCATCCTTCCTTGGAAGAAACAGATGGAAGTTTAAGATGCGAGATCCAGGCTCTATGATTGATGAGAAATTCCATTCCAGGAAGGTTTTGTGAGCTCCTCTCGGGAGCGCTGACTTGCATACAGCCTTGCTTTGTCATGAAGACGGATCATGAAGACGGATAATTTCGTTTGGTTTCTTGTGGCGACGAACTCCATAAAGTAGTTTTTTCAGTTAACTGAGGGTACCACAGTACATAATTGGTCGGTGCACCATTAGGAAGGACATCAAACAGAATAATCCGTTCAGTCACGGAAGACCATCGCCGTGACTTTACAGACTGAGGGTGCGCCTTTCAGCTTTTTCTTCGGAGGAGAAATGGTTTTGCGTTACTCCATGCGTTGCCAGTTTGTTTCCAGTTCGAAACGATGAGCCTATGTTTCATCGTCCGTGACGATGTTCGACAAGAAACTGTCACGGCCAGCCTCGAAACGCGCAAGCAGTTCCGCACGTATTGTCCTTCGTTGTTCTTACGATTATTTGTTTGGCGACCAGGAACTCAGAGGACACACACCTCTGAGTACAACAACTGGTGGACGAGAGTGTCAGCACAACCAACGGAGAAGACCAGTTGTGGAGCGACATGTTTGATTGTGGTCGGACGATCACCTACACTGAGTGTGTCGGCACGTTCCACATTGCAAGAGTCACAGCAGTATGTAGCAGACTGGCAGGCGAGAGATCGGATGAGTTTACGGGACCTTAATGCGATGATGAGAGGTGCTTCACCCAATGACTCATCGTGCCTGCGTTCACTAACAGGCCACCCTTGTCTTTCCGCAAACACCTATGAATAAATGTGACGCCCTGGTTTTGCACCAGAAGAAACTCAGGGGCTGCTTACTGCTTGGAATACACCTCCAACACATACGCCACTTTGAGGGCTACGTATGGAGCCGCCACCTATCGGTACTTCATGAAACTATGTAGGCTGCAGTTGGAGTATACCACGATGTCGCACAACAAATTCCGCATTTTTTCAATTGATACTTACTTGTTGAACGTCCCTTGTATATTCCAGTCAGAATTTAGAATATCGCTCTAGTTCATTTCCATGTTTCAGCCAACTTTTCGTTCCTAGTACTCTTCTTTTTCTTCTGTCTTTGTCCTACATCTTCGCACGGTCGGCGCGCTTATGGCGGATTTGGCATGGTGAATTTGTAGGGTGGCCACCGCGTTGGCTCCTAAGTAAGAAACATTTGACCCCCAAGTGTCTGTGTGCAGTGCACGTGAAAGAGTAAGAGCTTTTCCTAGATGTTTTTAATACCATAACTGAGGTGAGGTCTATGGACTAGTCCAGTATTCATCTAACTAGACCAGGGAAAACACCGAAAACACAAGTCCAGTGCCACAGGCTCACTGACACTCACCGTTAAGCTGTGTGGCTAATTGCCCGTAGTATCGCCACCCTGTTAGCTCCCTAGTAAGGAATACTCATCGTTAAGCTGTGTGGCTAATTGCCTGTCGTATCACAACCCTGTTAGCTCCGTAGTAAGGAATACTAATCGTTAAGCTGTGAGGCTGATTGCCCGTCGTATCGCCATCCTGTTACCTCACCAATAAGGAATATTTGTACTCGAAATGTCTCTTTACAGTTCTGGAAGCAACGCTTTAACACACGCCGCTGTCTGGGTCAAACAATTCCTAGCAATATGAGTGTAATATTACGTTGAATAAGCTGCAGAGTACTAGTAATAACCCAGCCCAAATATCCCTGCTACAGTTCCTTAATGGTGGCTGATTTGGACCCTTGTAAATAAACACTTGTTTGATAGAGCGTCACTGTAACAAAGATGGGGCAACACTACGAAATATCAAATAACATTTATGAGAAGTATGTCACGGAATGGTGTTCAACTTCAGTGCAGTTTAATGTGTGGCACTTGATGTCCTAAACTTTATACAATCAATCAAAATAACTTCCCTGTCCCTTGTCAATTTTCGTTGTGATTTAATAGTAATCATAATCAAGCAGACATGCGACAGTGCAATTACTCTATAACTAGCGACTGCTAAGTTGAAAGTAGCCTTTTTTTTCTTTCTTGATTGTAATTCCATGCCTCGTACGAGGTGGGCCAACAGTGGCCCACATACGCTGCTCTTTAGCCAATAGATGCAACAGATGGAAATAGAAGACATAGAACATAAAAAGCATTGTAATACATGACAATGAACATTACATGATTAGAAGCCATTCAATGGAAAGCACTGTGTACACAAAGGTGGCCATCAGTAGAACAGGCAAAGACATCCAGTTGGAGACATGAACGTAGGGGGACACTGATAAAAACACTGTAGCACAAAACGAAGAAAGACTGATGCACGGAGACACTGGTGGCGATCATTGGCGAAGCACACACAAACTTTGGGGGGCTGCCTCTGGGTGGAAGGAAAAGGTAGGAGGGCAAAAAGGAAGGGGGGTATTGGGCCAGTGGGAGAAAGAAGGGAGAGTGTGGGTGAGCAGAGAGGGTAGGGGTTGGAAGGCTGGGGGGGGGGGGAGGAGAGAAGTGGGAGACATGGGAGAGAGGAGGTGGGGCGGAAAGGAAGGTGAGGAGGGAGAAAGGGAGCCCTGGTGGAAAAGTGGTGGATGGGGGGAAATGAGAGGGGACAGTCAGATCTGGTAGGAGGGAACAATGAAATCATCAGGAAGGGAAAGTTGGCGAAAGCCACCTTGGGCAAGGGCATGGATAGTGTGTAGATGGAGATCAGGCGAGAAGCAAGAATACAGGAGCAGCAGTGGCCTGGGATGGGCGAGGATGGGAATGACAAGCAGGTGTGGGGGATCAAACTTGCGGGAGGTTTAAAGCATAAGGTTGTCTTCAGAGTTCTTTCTAAGTGTGCTGCAAGTGCTTCGTGAATGTGAGTATCTGGGGAGCAGCGTGTTTTGAGTCTGTCGATGGAAGAATATCCATGTCTGTCCACATGTGGTGAAAGCAATATGCGGTCGACTACATTCACTGTTGGCTGCTGTCCACTATATCTGCATGACACACAGGAGGGAAGAGGCACGGAAGATGGAAGAGGTCCTTGTTTGTGAGGGCCATCTGGAGGCTGCTGAACAGAGCAGGAAGAAGCCAGTCAGGGCTGTGCCTGTGTCGTGGTGGCTTTCTTGGTACACAACATAAGTAAAATTGATTCTGAGACCTTATGGTGGGATGTTCCTGCAGATCATATACGAAAATATTCTTTTTCTAATCTGCCAAGACAAAAGTTGGCATCAGAGTGTAATGTGGCTGATCTAACTTCGAATGTAGGTTTTGTCATGAATTTCATAATTTTTCTTTTAGTTTCTTACATGTACCTTCCTGCCCAAGCAACTACATCCTTCAAAATGCAATTTTTTTCACCATAGTCACTAAGGCTCTGTAAACATCCAGAACTGAACATTTTCGTCGTCGGAAAACTTGTGATTTCTGCGAGTCCCTTCCTTGAAAGTCTGGTCATAGCCATCTGTGCTGGTTTTTGCTGGAATCCTTTTACGATCGGCACCACCAAAGTCTATTCGGCCATGGTCAAATTGTTGGCACTACTTCACTGTAGGTGGACTCGACATTGGAATTGGTCTATATACCGCCAGAATTTCATGGTGAATGTATATGCAGTGCAGAAATTTTGTCGACAATAATTGTAAGCGTGACCGGGCACTTTGACGCATGGGACACGTTTACACAGAGCACTTTTCTCGGGAACCATTCTTGCTAGAGCGCAACCGACTGTGGAATTTTAGCACCTCTGTCTATTAAGGGCTCTCACAAAATTCATGGCACTAGTCGAGTGAACATATTAGCGCGAAGAATATATCTGTGTTTTTATGCTACCTGAGTAAATTGTGTCATTCAAATATCTAAGCTCCTAGAGAGCATACCTTTTAGAATTTAGAACAGATTAAATATACAGTATGTTCGTTTACAGCAGATATTTCTACTTTACAAGGTACATTCGTACCAATTTAAATCCTGAAATTTATTACAGTAGTTCCGGAACTCGCTCAAACATGACGTTAGTAAACGTTTATGCAGTTCTGCCCGTGCACATAAACACATTATTTTGCATTGCAGTCCTGACAGTTGTTGCACCAGTCAAGGAAACATTAAGACAACAGCAGCTGGAAGGGCTATCTAAACAAAAGAAAGCGCAGAAGAAAAAAAGGTAAAAACTGCTGAAAGAGCTATTTGAATGTAATGAATCCGAAGTAGAAATAATTAATTCTATGAGAATAAGAACTAATAAGTGCGAGAAATTTCTAATAGCAAGAACAAGGAAAAATGTCGATAGTTCTATTTGTGATGCCATCATCTGTGTTCTGTTCAAACGCTGGATTTCTATATAGGTGATATTATCCAAACAGGTGGAAGTTCACCAAAAAATTTCGTTAGTGCCATTAAGATTTTGGTATTTAACCATGTCATCTAGTGTGAATAAGCCTGTGTTTAACTAAATAACCAAGCATTTTGCTTACTACCAATAAAATATGTTTTGTAATTTTAAGTAGTTTGTTTTGTTTCTTTACTCATTATTGTGTTGCATGATACACGTAAACGTGCGTCCGTAGATGCATAAACTTACCGCATTCCAGCGGAGCCCGTTTATGCACTCGACTTGAGTCTATAGAAAACAATTTTGCAATATTAAATGTTTCGTTGAGCTACAATTATGCATACCAAACTATAAAAACCATGTTATGAGAGAAAACAGTTTTGAACCCGATAAATCTAACCAGAAAATTGAAAAATTTACGGAAAGTAATCCAGTTAAATGTGCCCCCGTCTCCCCTACCGTTTAGCCCACTTCAACTCTCCATTTGCCCCTCTATTTCACTTCCACGCTGTGAAGCATCTGTTCACCGTGCCGCTGCAAAACAGTGCATGCAGGAAATCCAGAGAGTGATATCTCTTCCTACAACGCTCCACTGTTGTTGTGTAATGGTCTTAGAGTGGGGCGATATATGAAACTTAGCTTTGAAGATCCTCTCGTATTGCGAGACAGTCTTACAGTTCTCCTTCCGAAAGCAGAGGTAGAGAAATTGGTATCCGAGATCGCCGCAGAACACTCTAAGGCTCTAGTTTAATTCAAACAAAGTGACAGAGATCGATTTAGGGTACGATCCTGCAAATTGTGATTCTGATTCCGATACTAGCTGCCTTCACCAAGGCAACCAGCCGCTTAAGAGGAACACAGGAATGAGTCAGAAAGCAGACGGAAAGCGGCGTTAGTGCTCACAGGAGCCATTATCAAAAGCGGGGCGCACCCACTGCATTCAATAGCCGCCGGCAGACCTGTACATCCCCGACGAGACTTTCTTGCTAACAAACCGGGTTAACACTGGTATACTGTGGTGGCTCAGCCCACTTTCCGCTTCAAACCAGAGATAGTGGCACCACTGCAATCTGATACTGATCCTCGAATGAGAACAATCTGTTCAGCTAATGCACGTCGTACGACGCGATGACAAAGAAGCTTTCAGGGAATCTCAGTGGCATCACATGAGTTGCAGTTTTAGCTATTGGTACCCCTGAAATTTAAGGTGCTTGGGACATCAGCCTGAATGCTGTGGACCGTGGTCAGTTTCCAGCTGTTTCCGGACATCAACCAATTCTCCTTGAACCCAGATACAGCAAATACGTTTCCTATTAATATCCTACTATGAGAAAAAAATTATAAAATCAAGAACTCATTTACTAAGCAACTAGTCAGGGACGAATTTAAAATGAAAAGCAGTTCGGGAATGTAGCATCGGTGGAAAGCTACACTATAATGTTAACACACATACCTATGCACCATTCGCGACTGGAACAACGAAGTGAGTACGGTATGTGATATTGGTACACAATTTATTATTTGGATTGTGGGGTATAGATAAACATGCAGAAAGAAAAGAAAATGACGTCTTCCTGTTTAATTCTAGTTCGATGTTATAAGAAAATGTGGGAATGACTGAAACAGACTCTTACGAAAAGAACGTGTAATGAACCGTGCTGCTCTTCTTTGGATCTTCTGTGTTTCCTTCATTCTTACCGGGTACTATTACTTCTTGGATCGTTTCTGTCGGGCACGGTTCTGTAACTGGGGATAACTGTACAAGCATCTGTTGGACAAATGTTACATCAACTTCATCCTTCGTGAGTGGTCTCCCTCCTGAAGATTATAGCAACGAATATCAGTTTGACTTGCCTGCGATTAATTTATGCGGTCGCACGTCTTAAAACTTCTCCGTACGCGCATGCCGAGATATTTAATGGATAAGACTGCTCGAATTGTTTTTTTTCTTAATTGTATAATCAAAAAACAAAGATTTTTTCTTGTTTTTATGTGCAGTTTGTAATGTTTATTTGTGCTAAGGGTCAACAGGAAATCCCTGCACCTGGCATTAATCTTCTAAAGGTCTTCCTGCATTCCGGCATAATTTTAAAGCGTTGTGCCTACAATGTACGCAAATTCTTCTTCCACGACCAGACTCATACGGGTTCCGGTGTTATTCGGCTCATCATTTGGCCATATATTCTGTACACTCATATCTTGTTCATGAGATGACAGTGCGCCATTCTACAGAACGCTTTTCAGAAGTCAAGGAACACGGCATCAACATGCATGCTGGCAACTACTTCTTCTTAAGCCTCTTACACGAGCCGAGGTGTATGGGTTTCAGAACATCCCCGTTTGTGGAGTACTAGCTGCATCTCAGAAAGGAGATTCTCGATACTGAGAAAGTTCGTAACACATGAGCACAATTCTTCTAAGGAAATTCTGCTACATAATGACGTGAGTGATAAAAGCTTGTAGCTGTGCGCAGTTGGAGAACGAATCAGTTATTTCGGTTACAATATCTTGAGCCCATGTAGGTAATCCTGCAGATCCAGTCGTTTTTACCCTGAAGGATAACTATTATTTTCTATCCCGTGCTGGCTTATTTACATTTCTGTGATTATGTCGCTCTTGTGGTGATTTGAAGAACTATACTGCTATCTCTCTTATTGAAACAATATGGGACAAGGAATTTAGTACTAAGAACTACTATCCAACGCTTTGATGCCAGAACGACCACTGAGATTTTAAACAGGTGGCACTGATCCCTTTGCGATTCAATATGTCGTACCTTCTTAGGATTTTCTGTCAGATTAGTAGATAGGAACACGCCTCGGAATCGTTGTACGATTACGCGCAGCTGTCCTTTGGTTGATTTTAGCTTCGTTCGGTCAATATGCTTCAGCTAATTTTAAAGCTGCTTTGGATCCCTCTTAGCTGTGGGAGCAGTAATAGCACTAACAGTAAGACAAAGGAAAACCGGAATGCAGTTAGTGAGGACAAGGAGACGCTAATAATATGTGAAAGCCACGAGGAAACAAACGTGATATAATAGTTATTACACGAAATGACAAATGAAAGGTTCTAAAACTGAAATGTGGATATACTAATTTGTACTTGTTTCAAAAAAATTGTTCAAATGGCTCAGAGCACTATGGGACTTAACTTCTGAGGTCATCAGTTCCCTAGAACTTAGATCTACATAAACCTAACTAACCTAAGAACATCACACACATCCATGCCCGAGGCAGGATTCGAACCTGCGACCGCTACGGTCGCGCAGCTCCAAGCTGTAGCGCCTAGAACCGCTCGGCCACTCCAGCCGGCGTACTTGTTTCACGTGGAACATATAAAAAGTCATAATTTAATATGTGTAGGTCTAAAAGAAGAGCTCGACACTTTTGTGTACAAATCGACTGGACAGAATGCTCTTTCTTTCCTATTTCCATTAATCTACGAGATATTGTGAATGCGTTTGCGACGTACAATTTTTAATCATAAGTTGTAACGGCTGCCACTTTCACCAAACACATATTTGGTGGGCTGTATACTGAACAGACAGCAAATTACATTAGCCAGCTCTAGCGATGAGTAGCAGCAGAGTGGCTAAGGACGGTTTAATTATAACGTTCGCCGCTACATTCAGATGCGTCGAGTGCATTCTCCTGGCTGGCAATATACTCTCTCAACCAAAATAAGGCTGCAGTATTTCAAACAAACCACTTTAATTATACGGCGGGGCATCAGTTAATCTGCAAAGCCTCACCCCCTACGAAAAGTTCGACGGATCACAGTGGCAGCGAAATTATGTTTTGTTCCTCGTATAGCTAAATCTCACAGCTCCCGGCGTTAACACAGCGTGGCTTCCTGAGGCTTAAACCAGTACGGAAAGTAATTCAGCGTATTATAGGGTCGATGTGTACCTGTAGGTGAAATAGTTCCATTAATTTGTACCGAAAAACTAACGCTTTAATGGAGGTTTCGACTTTGTCGCCAGTTAAGTGCTTCATTCTCAAATGTATTCTCATGACTCAAATAGTGCTCTACAACCATGACCGATTGTCATTTTCTTTACCTACATTTTCTGAATGTCTCACGTACACACACTGGCTTGACTTAACGACGACAGCATGTTTCGCATAATATGACTCTGACAAGTAACATAGCTCTATGAAGCTTGGACCGTACGTGGAAAGAACAGCTACAGCATAATTCAGAAGGCAACTTGCAGAAATACACGTTGATACGAATATAAATTAATATTGAAAGACAGTCATTACAATGAAGCAACGCCGAATCATGATGGACTTTGCAGAAAGAGATACATGGTTCCCTTTAGAATGTGCGATCATCACGGAGAGCAATGCAAGCTCTGCAAACTGCTGCCATGCTGCCCAGGAGGCTGGTGAGAAGTTACTGGGGTGCAGCGTTCCATTCATTTAGTACCGCGGTTGACGTTTTCTGGATGGTCTTTGGTGCATGTCGACGTACTGTGATACGTCTCCGCAATGCATCCCAAACGTGCTATATCGTCAGGGGAAATGGCCGGACAGTCCATTTCCCGAATATCCTCTCGTTCCAAGAACCCCAACGCTTGCGCTGTTCAATGCGGTCGTGCATTGTCATCCATAATAATGAAGTTAGGGCTGAATGAACCCCTGAAAAGACGCACAGGGGGCAATAACACCGACTGGTGTGTCTGTCGTGTTCGAAGGTTTGGAGGTCAGTGTGCCATTCCAACACTATGTCTCCATACACCAGAAGACCTGGACCACAAAAACGATCATGTTTGATAGTGTTCCTTGGTAAATTATGCTTTCCCACCGCTGGCCATATGAGGGTACGTTCAGCGTTGTCGAACATGATCGTTTTAGTGGTGCAGGTGGTATGACGTAGGGAGGCAGAATGTTGAGTGTGGGTACTGACCTCTAGAGTTTGGAACACGGTACTCTCACTGGTTCACGGTAATGTGAAATGTAATTCTCTCCATGTGTTTCTTTTCAGGAGTAAATTCAGTTCTGAACTTTTTCTTTCTGTTTTCGTAACAATGCTTGAGCCCTTCGAATAGCGCTGGTGGCGGAGCTCACCCGCACAGTCTTCGAAGAGCAGTCCAGAGTATTTCAACTATGAGTTGCCGCCACTTTGCACTTCTGTCAGGCGTGATATGGTGGGAGGAAGCCAAGTTTACGGCTGTTCCGCTCTCGATCATAGGCGGCAGATGTGCTGGTACCAACCACTTCGTAATGATGATCGTCACTGCATTATATGCACATGACGTTTCTTGGTACACAAGTCTGTGTCATCAGCGTATAATGCCAACTTCACCTGTGGTGTTGTGGGGATGTCGGCCGTATGCAAAGTACATCGGCGACGTGATAAATTCCTTCGTAACGCATAGAGATTCTTCCAGCATGTAAACGAAACTCCATGCTTTCAAGTACATTCAATTTTTTGGTCTACATAATTACGAACTGCGTAGAATTGTTTCAAGTTTTTTGATTGACAGTTACTATAAAACTGATATTTTGTGACCAATTTGCCTTCTGACTGTCGCATATGTTCATATCATTTAAATGCACCAAGTATGAACAAAACTTATGGAATGAATACCGAAAGATATTATTCCGAGTCATCGGCCATCGCTCGTGAATTCGGACGCTGTAACTGCTGTCTGCGTAGCCTTGACGCGTGACCTCGCCTATACACAGACTATAATTTTAGCCTTCGCAAAAGTTATCACTGAACAAAAATGATTCGCCCTATCAGTCACTGGAGTATTTGCATTGCCCTTATTAGAGCAATTACCGGTGCTATTATCGCCTTTCTTTATGAACTGATCCGTACGCAGACTAGAATTGTTGTTAAGTAAATAAGGCAGTCGACTATCAGTTTCGAAGTAGCTGATGGATCCAGGTGCTCGATTGTAAAATTCATTGCATATGCCGGAAAAAGTGCTTTAATTATAGCACTGTCTACCTTCAGTATCGTAATATTCCGAATACATCCTTCCGTTGAGCAGCTTAAGTTGCAGGTGCTGGAAACAGAAAATTGTGTCTCACCTTATAAAACCCTCTGAAAGAAATATTATGTCTAGGTTTTTACGGCCACCAACTTCTGAATGAGAAAATTTCGTTGTAATTGCTTCTGAAATTTACTGTGAATTAAAAGTAAAGTTGTTCAAATTTCTTTGTACTCAAAATTGTAAGATGGAAGAAAGTCAAACTGATTCTATGTTGTGGCAGCATTCTTTAAACTGTTTTATTAATTAATTGTTGCTATTTATTATGATTGAAGTATCAAAATTTACTCCAGGAAATGGAAAAACAAAGGTGACCAATGCATGGATACTTTAGTGCCCTTTAAATGAACTACATTGTTGGCATTGTGTTCGGAAGTACTATAGCCTTTGATTAATACGATGCTACAGATCGTAATTATTTCCACAAGTAATTTTTGTAATAAATGACAAAAACTGAGGATCAAACAGTCATAAAATAATCAAACAAACGTCTGATTATTGTTACTAATAAAATATAATGTTCAAATTAATTATTCTTTCCTTTTCAGCTATTGTTTATGATACTCTGCTAACAAAAGTACTGCACTGGACAAAATGGAAGTCGGGAAATTCATGCATCTGCGACTTGATGATAGCCACATAAATTTGTTAATGTTTCGACGCACTTTTAGCACCACAATAATTTTGCAATCGCATCCATCGACAATGTATCTAAGCCGTTCAACGCCTGTCCACTATCTCCTTCTTCAGCTACCGAGCCAGTGGTCCAATCAGACTGCTAGATTATCGTGGTATTAATGTTTATCTTAAGTAGAACATCAGTAGAGCAGTCACACACTGTTTTAGACACAGCTGTTAAACTATTTTCATCTTTTTAAAATAGATCACACACACACTGACGGAAAAAACCGCAACACCAAAAAAAAAAAAAAAAAAATTAATGTATAGCAATGACATTTCGGAATACGTTTCTCTAGGTAACATATTTAAGTGATTAACATGGCGAGATCACAGGTTATTGTAAGCACGAGATAAGACATTGAAAATGCAAAATTCTGGTACATTAATAAGCTTCGTCACCGCCAGAATGTTAGAGGCAAACACGTAAACGTACAAGCATATTGTTGTACAGTTGCTGGATGTCAGTTTGTGGGATGGAGTTGCATCCCTGTACGACACGACCAGCCAGTACATGGACAGTTAATACTGGTTGTGGATGGCGATGGAGATGTCGTCCGATATTTATCATATGTGGTCGATTGGAGACAGATCTGGTGATTGAACAGGCGAAGGCAACATGTCGACACTCCGTATATCATGCTGGGTAACAACAGCCGTATGTAGACAAACGTTATCGCATTGGAAAACACCTTCTGGAATGCTGATCACGACTGACAGCTCAACAGATCGAATCAACAGACTGAAGCTGAGGTACAAATTTCCAGTCAGTGTGCGTGGATTAACCACTAGAGTACTCTTGCTGGCTGGCCGGTGTGGCTGTGCGGTTCTAGGCGCTACACTCTGGAGCCGCGGGACATCTACGGTCGCAGGTTCGAATCCTGCCTCGGGCATGGATGTGTGTGATGTTCCTACGTTCGTTAGGTTTAAGTAGTTCTACGTTCTAAGGGACTGATGACCTCAGAAGTTGAGACCCATAGTGCTCAGAGCCATTTGAACCATTTTACTCTTGCTGTAGTTGCAGGGCCTGGTAATGGGAGCTTCGCAGCACAGGTTGTTCTGCGTGTTGCCTTAAAAGCCTCTTCATCCTCAATTGGTGGACAAATATACTTGTAGCCTCTCTTGTAAGTCTACCTCATCATCAGAAGAGTAGCATCCTTGCTGTTCGAGGCTGCGGCTGTTTTCTGACTTTTGTTGTGTTATCCTCATGAGTAGCTAGCCTTTTGCGTCCGGTCTTCTATTGTTCCACGTGGGATGTAGATGTGGCAGAAATTAGCGCTATTAACACAGAAAGTCCGTCGTAAGTACTGGACTGCGCCCAAACCGTAGTGGTGCCCATGTCATCGTCTCTTCTCGCCGCAAAGACAGTCGTGATTGGACGACCGGCTGTGACATCAAACAGGCTGAGATCCGTTGTTGACGGCTGGCCGACACCTGTGCGTCCGTAGCCGAAGCAACGTCCGCAGCGCACGCGTTTGCCCCGGTAGCCGCAACTCGGGCTCCGGTCCCCGTGTTGCACTTCCCCGTGCACACTGACCGCCGAATTCGGTGCGACGAATGGTCGACCTCATACCCTGGTTCAAAAATGGTTCAAATGGCTCTGAGCACTATGGGACTCAACTGCTGTGGTCATAAGTCCCCTAGAACTTAGAACTACTTAAACCTAACTAACCTAAGGACATCACACACATCCATGCCCGAGGCAGGATTCGAACCTGCGACCGTAGTGGTCCTGCGGTTCCAGACTGTAGCGCCTTTAACCGTTCGGCCACTCCGGCCGGCCCATACCCTGGTCTCTGGCAGAAAGCGTAGTTACTATGGCACGTTTGCCGCCTCCTTGCGGTCTCTAGCTCGCAGACATTATCACTGCAGGCGGCGATACAAAGTGTAATGTAATTAATTTGGCTGCCACAGTGAAGAAAAAATTTGTATAATTGGTATATACCTTAGCGTATAACATTTTTTGTGAGACAAGTGAAACATTTTGATTCAAAGTTCGCAAATCATTTGTTTGCATCAACCACCGTTTTTGTAGAGGTACTCCTCCGATCATTTATGTCAGAGGAAGTATTTTTGTTGCAGGGAGTACCTACGAACATGGCATGAAGTAACAATGTAGTGATACTAAGTCATGTGGCACACATTCTATACAGGAAGATTGGAAATTCCCGTTACAAACTTCTGTGACTTATAGAGGGGAATAAGTACATGATATTATGGATAGGAACCTATGTCAGGAAACGTGCCGTATCCATGCTACACGTTTGCTAGGTAGATATGCAACAGGCTCGTCTTGTGGGGTGGACGGGGGGGTGGGGGGGGTGGAGGGGGGGGGGGGTGATTACGCCGGATATGATAATAACGTTTGTAAGAGGTATGTGCTGCCTGCGATATGTTAGCTATAAGAGAATCTGAGACCTAAGAGCGGTGTTGACTGCAGTACTAACTGTGTAGCAGTAGCAGTAAGTTGTTGCTAGCGAGCAGTCGCCTGTCTGCGCTTGTCAGTCCAGTTTGGTGTATCATGTTGGCTGGGCCGGTCGCGGTGCAGCGATGCGGGAGCCTGACTGTTATTGTATAAGGTAAAAAAAGCAGCCTGACGCATATCTAGTAATGTTATGTAAACTCACATGTAAATCTTTTAAAAATGTCCTAATAATAATCTTTGTCTAATTTCTAACAAGCATTCATTTCAATTTAAAGAATTTAATTTCTTTTTACTGCATGATCATTCCGATTGTTGCAAAAGAAAAATCGTTTGCTTCCTTTCATAAATAACAAATGTATAGGCCAGCATTGCACAGAGCTGTGCCGGAAAAGAGCTATCGTAAGAGCAAATAGTTGCCGACTTTATTCAGGTGAGAATTTTAGCTTTTTATTCAGACTGACCTTACAGGGCCATGACGCAGCAGTGCTGTCCAAATTTTACCAGGTTACTGAATTTATTTTTTATTGCGAGGTTCAGGAATTTTTCTGTTTTGAGTTTATATTAAATGAGAAAATAATTTTGTGGGTACATTAAATGGGAACCAATTTTGTTCAGAGGTTACACAAAAATAAGAATCATATTATTATTATGATTAATAATTAAGTTTTTTTGTGAGGTTACACAAAAATTAGAATCATTAACCAAAATAATATTATTTAATTATTCCGTGTGGGGAGGTTACACTTGGCGACAACCGACCAGGATCAGATATCCTTTGTGAATTTCTGAGAAGTAGTCATATATCTGCTCTCATTTACTTAAATGTAGTTTGCATCTGGCGCAACGCATTTACTAATTCGTCACTCTTTCTTTCACAGATCATCGGCAATTTATTGCTCTTTGTTGTAATTGTTTGTTTCATTTCGCTTTGTCTTTTTTCATTTGTGCTTCATTTTGATTTGTGAAAAAATTCAGAGAAAAACTCTTAACAGTGCATCGCGATGTGCAATGAGTGAAATTGCCGACTCGATTAATTTCACCGATCATACTTGCGACACTCAGTGTAATGGCGATAATCCTCCATTTACAGACAATCAGTGCATACCGATCACTAGTAATGATTTAAATGCTAATTATGAGCGAACAAATGCAGTTATGTCCAGAGTAAATGTAACAATTGATGACGTGGCACGTTCCGATACAATGAACGCTGCTCAGTTTGACACACCCGGTTTGCAAAATATGCATAGTGAACAGATAAATTTTTCTCACGAAGATGAATAATGTAGGCAAAATACGTCTGATTTATTTGATTCCGAGGTAGTGACCAACTGCGCACATCCAATTGGCGAACCTTTTCAAGAATCAGAAAATGACCAAATGGTTACACAAAACGTGACAAATTCAGTTACACCACCACATGGCTCAGAGAAAAGAGTCGCTAATTTTGGCTTGGATCAAATTATGGCAGTATTGCTACAACTTAATGAAAAAATAGACAACAATTCCAAACAGTCGAAGAAAGAACAAGGTAACAACTTCAAACAACTTAATGAAAATTACAAACAACTCAATGAAAAATTAGACAACAATTCTAAACAGCTTAGTGAACAGATTACAGCCGTTGCCGTGCAATGTCATGGTACTAAAGAACAATTACGTGAGGAAATTAAGGCTTGTGCTAGGAACACCAGTGAAGAAATTAGATCTGTGGCACAAGAATTAAGTAATACACATGCAGGCACAACTAAAATACTTAGAGATGAAATTAGTGCAGTCGCTAAACAATGTTCTGAAAACGCAACACAGTTACGCGACGAGTTTAAATCAATGTCAGCAGAACTTTCACGTACACTGGATGCGAAAGTAGACGCGAAATTTGACCAACAGAATAGCCAAATTGACAAACGTTTTAATCACCACCTACAAAACAGTGAAACGCGTTACCGTAAACTTATACAGGAGCAGAATAAAGTAAAGCGACAAGTCATGGAAACAATTACTGCACAGAGACAGGAAGATAAACGTAAATTGTTTACGAAAGCAAAAACATACGTAGACAACAATATTGCTACAGTATCAGACGAAATTAATGCTATCAAACAGTTGAACACCGAATTACATGATGAAATCTCTGATCTTAAAACAAAAACAGAAACACACACAGTAGACTTTCAGACAATGACTGACAGACATGAACAATTATTTATTTATTTATTTAATTATTGTTCCGTGGGACCATATTAAGGAGAAGTCTCCATGGTCATGGAACGAGTCAATACATGAAATTACAACACGATTGTAGAAACAGATAAAATGAAATGTAAGAAACATATTCAGTTGTAGATTGTAGAAACAGATAAAATGAAATATAAGAAACATATTCAGGCGACACGTCGTTAGTTTAAATAAAGAAAATCAAGAATGTAACACTGGAATTTGCTTAATTTTTAGCTCTTCCAGGAGCTCCTCGAAAGAGTAGAAGGAGTGAGCCATGAGGAAACTCTTCAGTTTAGACTTAAAACCGTTTGGGCTACTGCTAAGATTTTTGAGTTCTTGTGGTAGCTTATCAAAAATGGATGCAGCAGAATACTGCACTCCTTTCTGCACAAGAGTCAAGGAAGTGCATTCCTCATGCAGACATGATTTCTGCCTAGTATTAACTGAGTAAAAGCTGCTAACTCTTGGAAATAAGCTAATATTGCTAACAACAAACGACATTAAAGAAAATATATGCTGTGAGAGCAATGTCAAAATTCCCAGACTATTGAATGGGGTCGACAAGAGGTTTTTGAACTTACACCACATATAGCTCGAACAGCCCGTTTTTGAGCCAAAAATGCCCTTTTGAATCAGAAGAATTACCCCAAAAAATAATACCATATGACATTAGCGTATGAAAATATGCGAAGTAGACTACTTTTCATATTGAAATGTCACTTATTTCAGATACTGTTCTAATGGTAAATAAAGCGGCATTTAGTTTCTGTACAAGATCCTGAACATGGGCTTTCCACTACAGCTTACTATGTATCCGTACGCCTAGGAACTTGAACTGTTCCGTCTCACTTATAACATGCCCATTCTGTCTCATTAAAATATCAGTTCTTGTTGAATTGTGAGTTAGAAACTGTAAAAACTGAGTCTTACTGTGATTTAGCATCAAATTATTTTCCACAAGCCACGAACTTATTTCATGAACTACATTATTTGATAATGTTTCAATATTACACACAAGATCCTTCACTACCAAGCTGGTGTCATCAGCAAACAGAAATATTTTTGAATCACCTGTAATACTAGAAGGCATATCATTTACATAAATAAGAAACAGCAGTGGCCCCAGCACCGATCCTTGGGGAACGCCCCATTTAACAGTGCCCCATTGGGACTGAACATCATTACCACTCTCAATATTGCGGAGAATTACCTTCAGCTTTCTGTTCTTAAAGTAAGAGGCGAACCAATTGTAAGCTACTCCCCTTACTCCATAATGTTCCAAATTCTGCAGTAATATTTTGTAGTCAACACAGTCAAAAGCCTTCCTTAAATCAAAGAAAACACCTAAAGTTCGCAACCTTTCATTTAATCCATCCAAAACCTCACAGAGAAAAGAGACTATAGCATTTTCAGTTGTTAAGCCATTTCTAAAACCAAACTGTACATTTGACAGCAAATTATGTGATTTTAAATGCTGCAGTAACCTTGTATATACAACCCTCTCGATAACTTTAGCAAACACCGATGGCATAGAAATTGGTCTATAATTATCAACATTATCCCTGTCTCCCTTTTTATAAAGTGGCTTCACTACCGAGTACTTTAGTCGGTATGGAAACCGACCACTCCTAAAGGAAAAGTTACAGATATGGCTAAGTACTGGGCTAACATACATGGAACAATACTTCAGTATTCTGCTAGATACCCCGTCATATCCATGAGAGTTCTTGCTCTTTGGTGATTTAATTATTAACTCAATCTCCCTCTTGTGAGTATCATGGAGGAGCATTTCAGGTAACAGTCTCGAAACACTTTTTTCTACAAGTGCTATATGATTCCCTGTTGGGACTAGGTTTCTATTTAGTTCACCTGCTATATTCAGAAAGTGATTATTAAATACTGTACACATATATGTGACTTATCAGTAACACGGACATTCCCACTACGCACTGATTCTATATCCTCGAACTGTCTCTGCTGACCAGCCACCTCCTTTACGACTGACCATATGGTTTTAATTTTATCCTGAGGCTTAGCTATTCTATCTGCATACCACATACTTTTTGCCTTCCTAATAACTTTTTTAAGCACCTTACAATACTGTTTGTAATGGGCTGTTGTATTTAGATTGTGACTGTTTCTAACGTTTTGATATAATTGCCACTTTGTTCCACAAGATATTCTTATACCTTTAGTCAGCCACCCAGGCTGCCTGTTTGTGCTAGTACTCTGTTTTGAACGTTCTAACGGAAAGCAACTTACAACGAGCACGAGAAAAGTCTTGAGGAAAGCATTATATTTATCGTCTACTGTATCAGCACTATAAACATCTTGCCACTCTTGTTCCTTGATTAGGTTTACAAAAGTCTCTACAGCAACTGGATCAGCTTTCCTAAAAAGTTGGTAACTATATTTAACATGTGTTGCAGCACAAAAATCTTTTAGACTTAAAATTTGTGCATCATGATCTGAAAGGCCATTCACCATGTTGCTAACAGAATGCCCTTCCAGTAATGACAAATGAACAAAAATATTGTCTATGGTTGTTCTACTGTTCCCTTGCACTCTCGTTGGAAAGAATACGGTTTGCATAAGATTAAATGAATTAAGGAGGTCTACCAGCATCCTTTTCCTTGCACAATCACTTATACAATTTATATTGAAGTCACCACATATAACTAACTTTTTGTATTTCCTATAAAGTGAACCAAGAACCTCCTCTAGCTTTAGCAAAAATGTTGTAAAATAGGAGTCTGGGGATCTATAAATAACAACAGTAAGAAGTTTAGCTCCACTAAATTTAACCACACCTGCACAACATTCAAACACCTTTTCAGTGCAGTACTTTGAAACATCAATTGACTCAAATGGGATACCGTTTTTCACATACATGGCTACTCCCCCACACCGCAAAAAGCTCCTAGAAAAGCTGCCAGCCAACCTGTATCCTGGTAAAGGAAGCCTCTGAATTATCTCCACATTTAAGAAGTGTTCAGATATACCAATAATTTCAGAGTCAACATATATAAGCAGTTCACTAACTTTATCTCTAATGCCTTGTATGTTTTGATGAAATATACTAATTCCCTCATTAATCGGATACCTAAGCTTTGTCGAAAGTGGTTTCTTTGTAAGAGAGACTTCCCTTAAGCAGGAATACCTGTCAGCTGACTTCAATATAAAAAAGGTACAGTTCTAACACCCACAACCACCGGAATTTTCCCATGAGTGATCCCACCATCCCCACCTATGCTGTCACCTATAAGCTTTGCCAACCTCCCCTTTCCATAACTGTTGAGGTGCAGGCCATGTCTATTGAAACCCGTCCTGCTGATAGACTCCACTGACACCACTGAACTCTGATTTATGCCTTCTGTCATTAGCGCACCCCCAAGTCTCATGTTATTACGCCTGACGGCTGTATTAAGATGAGGCTGATCGTGACGCTGAAACAGTTCCACGAAATGCACATTCGTGTTGCCAGTGTGAGTGGCTATCTTTTCCAGGTCACCATCTATGTCATACTCCCCATCCCTACCAATACTATTGCCAGCCCCACCCACAAACACTACCTGATCCTCTTTTGTAAAATCCTTACATAACCCCCCTATGTTAAAAGTCACCTGAGCCAATCCTGCATTAGGCTTCACAATGCTGGTGACTTGGTACTCACTCCCCAAAAGTTACAGCAACTGCTGGCCTACACCTCTACCATGAGAACTAATACAGGATCCCGATGCCATCAAAGCAGACGTTAAAAAATTGCATGAAACCACACGTAAAACACAAAAACAAATTAATGCTTGTGATAATAAAAAAGATGATCAGGTAAAAGCACTGACTGAAAAATATGATGAATTGGCCAGTCGTGTTGACGTTATCGAAAGTAATAATGACACCAAATCAGACGATACGTCACCTGTTTCGTTTAATCAAACACCCGAATTCCAAAATTAACAGCAGACGATCAGTGAGATAGGTTCGTCTAATAATACATTACGTAGAAAATTGTCATCTTCACAGCAAGAGGTAACAGGGATGAAAAATGTTTCAGCCTTTAACACATCACAGCATACGCCACTTTGTGCACATTTGTCACACTCACACATCCAGTGTAGCTTAGGTAATGTACAGAGACTACGTGACTTAGAATCCGAACAGACACGGACAAATAGATTCTCATGCAATCCTGAACCTGTTCACACATTCAGAGACGATAACGTTGATTATAAGCAATCTTTATCCGTGAAAAAATTTAAGGTACTTAATAATGACAGAACACAGATTCACGCTTTGGACTGGATACGACAATTTGCTTTTGTATTTTCATTAGCTTGGCCTGTAATGCAGAAACTAGCATTGGACTGGATATGACAATTTGTTTTTGAATTTTCACCGCCATTGCCTGTAACGCAGAAACTAAAATGTAATTATAGCGCGTAATTGACCTCAGGGGATTCATTACACTCCGATGAATATGTGCTGTAGCGTGCACAGGGCCCCGAGCCGTAGTAGTGCTATTTCATCTTTAGTTTTCTGCACTGCTGCCTTCTCTTCTACTATCCTATATATCTATCAAAACAGCTCTTCAACTATCGATCTATCTAGGATTCAGAATGAGTAAAGAAAACCCGATAAGACAAGTTTTACCGAAAGTGACAATTTTCATTAGAAACTCCAGAAATGACAAGAACTACCAGTGTAATTTTAATAACAGACAAAATTTTATTCATCAGTAAGTACAAAATTTTCAGCAGTCGCAAACACATTTTGGTAACAATAGACACTTTTCACCGCAACAGTATCAAAGCCAGCCGGTTAGCATACGTAACCAACAATGTAATGTACAAGGTCAACCAAACTTTAATGTTTCGCACGCCTACACGCATAGCGTCGGCTCCACCAAATAGTAACGCACCGCAACAAGGAAACTAGTACGTACAGAAAACACATCATATCGCAATGCACCGTATAGAAATGACTATCAAGACAAACGTGAAAGTAATGAGCACAATTTTCAGCGTACGTTTAATAACAGTCGGTCTTACCAGCAACAAAATCAACCGCAACAACAAATTATCATGAATGAACCAGACAGTAGATATCATCTCGAACGTAATACGTCAGGAAGAAATAACAGAACAGTACAAATAGTACTGCCACAGCATCCTCCCGAAAATAATAGCACTTCAGATAGAATTTGACTAGATACAGTATAGGTTGCATCTTCCAGCAACGCAAGCAATACTTCAAATACGCAGAATCTTGTTCACGAAAATGTTATTACTTTTGGCGACATCCGAGACACTCTTTTGCAGGAAAAACCAGTTATTCAAAAAACCATTTCCCACCCTGTCATTGAGGTAAAGATTGGATCATCCAAATTTTCAGCAGTAATCGATTCTGAATCACCTATTCCCGGCTGGGTCGGAGATTTTCTCTGCTCAGGGACTGGGTGTTGTGTTATCCTAATCATCATCATTTCATCCCCATCGACACGCAGGTCGCCGAAGTGGCGTCAAATCGAAAGACCTGCACCAGGCGAACGGTCTACCCGACGGGAGGCCCTAGCCACACGTCATTTCCATTTATACCTATGTCAGTTATAAATGAGGAAACTTTCAACGAATGTAACAAAGAGAATACCTATCCTACGTTGCCATTAGGCGAAACTAAAGTAAAAGGAGCAGTATCTGGTAAAGGAGTAGATGTAAAATTACAGACACTTTTATCATTTTGTATTGCAGGTCATACTTTTCACTCAAATTTTTGGATTGTTCCCTTATTGAGAACAGACGTTATTTTAGGTACGAATTTTCTGGTACAACACGACGCAATTATGGACTTTCAAAACTCCTATGTAATGTTAAAGGATGAAAATGTACAACTGGCTTTAGAATTTCAGCACTCTTTATCTATAGAAGAACAAACACTTAATCGTACAGAGGTCATTTCCGCATCACGTGACATAGACTGTCATTACACATTGTTCACAGATACGTACGATCACAACTATAATACTCCAGACGAAGCCGACTATGACGTTATACAAATGATTTCTGATAACGTTAAACAGAGCAGTGCAAATACAGACGACGAACGCACGCAACTACGCAAAATTCTTTTACAGCAAGCTCCAGTTTTTGACAACGTCCCTGGTACTATGTCCGGTTTTATGTATGAATTTCAAGTTAAACAGCACGACATATTTAAAGCCAAACATTATCCCATTCCGTATATTCACAGAGAACAAGTTAAGAAAGAATTGCAAGCTATGCTTGACCAAGGAATTATTGAACCGGCAGTTAGTCCGTACACAAACCCACTCCATATTGTTAAGAAAAAGGATGGTTCACTTCGTCTCGTACTTGATTCGCGTCATATCAACGACATTATTATTAATGAAGCAGATCGCCCACATACAGTAGAAGAACTTCTACAGAAATATCATGGTACTGCTATTTATTCCACGTTAGATTTGAAATCGGGATTTTGGCTAATTCTGCTCCATCCGAACTGCAGAAAGTACACAGCTTTTCTCTGTTTTGGTGACTGTTATCAGTTCTGTAAATTACCGTTCGGTTTAACTATTTCTTCAGCAGCATTTATTCGCGGTTTCAATAGTATACTTCCGACAGAACTTAAAGACAGAATCACAACGTATGTAGACGACATTCTTATAGCAGAAACTAACTGGTCTGAACACAATCTGATTCTTGAATGACTGTTGCTAGCTTTGCGTGCGCAGGGACTCACAGTTGGTCTTGGCAAATCGCACTTTGGCAGGGCTTGTATGGGATATCGTGGACATGTGATTTCAGCAGAGGGCATTGCGCCTGACCCGGAAGAGCTTCAGGCTTTGCGTGACATTACTGTTCCCACGACGAGGAAGCAACTGCCCGGCTTTTTGGGTTTCATTAGCTTTTTTCGTAAATTTGTTCATTGCTCTGCTTTTGACACCCCTAGATTGTGTCGATTGACGGGTGAAGGTACTGTTTGGTCCTGGGATGGCCGGGCACGTTCTGGGTTTGTGAATCTGAAGGAGGCTTTGTTGAGTGCACCACTTTTGTCACACCCAGATCTTACTAGAGATTTTTTCATTGCTGCCGACAGTTCTAACACCGCTTTGGGCGTACACATTTCTCAGGAGACTGCGGAAGATGGTGCTACGGTGATAAGGAGCATCGCCTTTGCGAGTCGCATTCTGTCACCTGCTGAACGCAATTATTCTGTTACAGAACTTGAAACACTATGTGTTGTTTGGGCATTTACGAGATTTAGGCATTTTCTTTATGGAAGACACACTATCGTTTATACAGATCATAGAGTTTTTACTTTCCGCAAAATTTACACACGACAGATTAAGCAGGAGGAAATTTTATTTACAAGAATTTAATTTTACAATTGTTCACATTCCCGGTACACAAAATATTGTAGCAGACGCACTATCCCGTTCTCTCATCAACAATCAGCAATACATCGCAACCAACTTCTGCAAAGCAAATTTCAGCGTCATGTATATTCAACAAGTTGCATTTGAAAATTTTATTTCCTCGTCATTACGAGACATAGAACAAGAGCAGAGTAAAGACAACGTATGGAAAGAAGTAAAACACCTTTCGCAAGATAGGAATAATGTTACCTTTAGAAACCATTACGCAATAATATTCCGTTTCGCCGCTATCACCCTGACAGCAACAACTGGTTACTATGTAATCCTGACGAGCTTGCTAACAAATTAATTTGATATACTCATTTAAGTTACGCACATTATGGAGCCAGAAAATGTTTTCTAATACTGAGACAGAACTGTTATTTTACCAACATGGAGAAACGTATTCGACGAGTTTTCGCGTCATGTAAAATCTGCCAGAAAGCTAAGTCAGACACGACTTCACATATTCCTCCGTTACATCCCATTGTACCTGTTAAATTAAGACACATGGCCGCTGTAGATATTTTTGGTCCGATTCCCAGATCTAATAGAGGTTTTTGCTACATCTTTGTCGCTGTTGAACTCACCTCAAAATTTGTTAGCTTCACTCCGTTACGCAAAGCTACTGCTAAATCTGTTTCGAAAGCATTTGTGAAACATTTTTTATTTCATGTAGGGCATGTATTGAAAGTAATTTCCGACAATGGACGACAATTTCGATCTTCTATATGGACACGTATGTTACAAAAAAGAAACATTTCTCCGATCTATATATCCAAGTATCATGCTTCTTCGAACCCTTGTGAACGATTAATGAGAGAAATTGGTAAACTATGTAGAATATACTGCCATAAAAGACATTTTGATTGGAACACACAAATACTCTCATTTCAGGATGTAATTGATTCCATACCAAATGAATCTACTATGCTATCTCCGACTGTTATACTGAAAAATGTTGAACCACCTAACAAAATTAAAGGATTAGTATCGTTTCCTACATCTCGTCGACTACGATACCATGAAATAATTGACATTGCGCTGAACAACATCAAACGTGCCGCAGAGCGCCGGAGAAGACAGCAAAAACAGGTTTGTACATGCTGTGACTTTGACATTGGACAGAAGATATTAGTGTGTACACACTATTTATCTAACAGAGGAAAGAGTAGATGTAGTAGATTTGAGCCTCTATACGCAGGTCCGTATAGAATTCGCAGCATTCCTCACCCCAATGTAGTACACGTCGAAAGTCTGAGAACCAGAAAAAGTAAAGGCAATCACCATGTCTCCAATATTAAACCCTTTATTGAATGAACATACTTTATGATTTATCACACTGTAATGTCATTTCCTGATTTTTATGTGACCACTTATACAATTATATTTATATGAACACTTACTGATGATTATCATATTTTTTCTTGGTAAGTGCCCAGCAAGATAAGGTTAGCAGGTCGCTTTTCTTGTCGTTACACGTCAGACCGTGCACATTTATCCAGATAAACTTACACATTTTATGACCACTTATGCAGTTATATCTATGTGATTATTTACTGATGATTATTATATTTTTTCTTGGCAAGTGCCCGGCAAGGTAAGGTTAGCAGGTCGCTTTTCTTGTCGTTACACATCAGACCGTGCACATTTATCCTGATAAACTTACACATTTTATGACCATTTATGCAATTATATTAATGTGACTGCTTACTGTTGATTATTATATTTTTTTCTTGGCAAGTGCCCGGCAAGGTAAGGTTAGCAGGTCGCTTTTCTTGTCGTTACACATAAGACCGTGCACATTTTTCCAGATAAACATACATATTTTATGAACAATTATGCAATTCTTTCTAGTGACATATTAATTTTGTTAAATTCTCTCTCCATTAAAGTCTTCAACTCTCGCCTCTATCAACTACACAACATACAAGCTGTACACAAAGAAAGTCATTTCTTGTCGTTATATATCAGACCGTGCACATTTTCCATTTTTTATGTATGTATGATTGTTTTCCTGTTTCTTTGTATGCACTATGAAATCTTTAAGATATAACAAACACCGGTTAACATTGACATTTTTGCCTTACGATATCTCAACATCGTGACTATTTTACATTTTTTTGCTTCTACATTATGATACTCTGTGTACATTTTTGCACCTGCAC
This sequence comes from Schistocerca serialis cubense, assembly GCF_023864345.2. Lineage (NCBI taxonomy): Eukaryota > Metazoa > Arthropoda > Insecta > Orthoptera > Acrididae > Schistocerca > Schistocerca serialis. Next base: position 108,576,786 of record NC_064642.1, on the reverse strand, counting down.
ACTGTCTGTGTTTTTGACATATTACGTTTTCCGTAATGCTATGCTGTATGCTTAATTATATCACTAGAAACCAGTTTTTATTTAATGGGTATATGATTTAAATGCAAGACATTAATCATTGTTCAGCATTTTCAGAGAGCAATAACGTGTAAAAGAAATAAATGAAACAAACCACAGTGGATTACTATGAAATGGGAATTTCACCTTCGGAATGAACGAAAGAAGATGCAATACCTCATCACAAAGAGTAAATGGATCTGAATTAACAAACATTAATATGAATATACTATACACATCGTATGATAGCAGTCTTAACTAATTTTTTCTTTCAGAATACGAGGCGATTGATGCAGGCTGTCAGACAGAACTACACATCTTAGTTTTAGTGATGTTAGAAATAAGAAACTCTACACTATGAATAATTATATGAAGTAAATGGTAATATGAATAATGAATAATGAAGTGTCTTTTTGCAGATGATAATGAATGATGACGAATAGTCATGAAGAATATGGTAATATGAATAATGAAGTTTTTGTTTGCAGGTGATCATAATAATGAAGTTATGGTGATATGAATAATGAAGTTTTGGTTTACAGGTGATGATAGTGATAAATTTTATATGGCCACTAAACGCACCACTTTTAAGTTTTTCTTTGCAGATGAGAATAATGATGAAGTTTATATATTTACTGTTAGTTAAGAAATGCTATGTAGTAATTTAAGTATTTGTTGCAGTTCGTTTTGACAGTATGTCTTATGTCGCATGGTATAATGACTGAAGGTTTTGGAAAGGACAGCTAGAGTACATATATATTGAGTACACATTTCATTACCTGTTAATTCGAAGTTCACTACTTTTCAGCATAATATGCGTTTCTTCTTTCAGCTTAATAATCCATTTTCTATTTTTTCTAGGAGAAGCTATTCACGAAATTAATATGCTATAAGCAGTTAATCATTAAACCTGTTCTAGTACTTGTGTTTTTTTTACCCATTTGTGTGTGTCATTCATGAACATGATCACATATACTCTACTTGTTTCATAACCTTGCTACAGCTGACTCATGACAAATGACGTTACCTATCCTCATTTGCAGCAATAAGTCAAAAGCAAATATTTTCATGCCCCAGCAATTAATTATCGATCCCAACCCAATGCATTGCTAGCAAAAAAAAAGTATTACCAGTCCCAAGTAATGGTACCAGTTTAAGAGACTTCTAAGTAATACTGAATTATGTTTTCTAATCACAGACCTTGAGTAATAGTTACAGTGTGTTACATTTTCAATATGTCGTATGTCACTTGAATGATGAAAAGTGCTTTGTACTACTTCTGATGGTTTGTAACTGGCCAATGAGTGCCAATAATTATTTTAAATATGTCGTATGTCACTTGAATGATGGAAAATGCTTTGTACTACTTCTGATGGTTTGTAACTGGCCGATGAGTGCCAATAATTATTTTAAATATGTCGCATGTCACTTGAATGATGAAAAATGCTTTGTACTACTTCTGATGGTTTGTAACTGGCCAATGAATGCCAATAATTATTTTAAATATGTCGTATGTCACTTGAATGATGAAAAATGCTTTGTACTACTTCTGATAGTTTGCAACTGGCCAATGAGTGCCAATAATTATTTTAAATATGTCGTATGTCACTTGAATGATGAAAAATGTTTTGTACTATTCAATACTTGCTATATGTTTAGTAACTGGCCAATGAATGCCCTGTTTTTTATTTTAATTTTGTATTATGTCACCTACATGCTATTATATATGAATACCAGTAGCTTGATGCTACATTCATTAGCTCCTGTTTTGAATGATGACTTTTGATGGTTTGTAACTTGTCAATGAGTGCCAATGATTACTATAACTAATAACTAGGTGAATTATGTTAATACTATGCCATTCATTAGCTCCTGTTTTGAATGAAGACTTCTGATGGTTTGTAACTGACCAATGAGTGCCAATGATTACTATAACTAGATGAATTATGTAAATGGTATGCCATTAATTAACTCTTGCTTTGAATGATCACTTTTAAATAATGTATAAAAATGGTTTGTAACTGGCCAATGAGTGCCAATGTTCACTGTAATCAGATGATTCATGAACATTATTCTGTAATACTTCATACATAGTACAGAAGTGTTCAGTAACTAGGTGATGAGTGCCAACAATTAGTCAAATCGGTTGATAGACTAGTGTAATTATCAATTATGACTAGCATGAGACTTAATGTCCTTCACCTTCTGATGTAATTACCAGGAATTACTGAAATATACGTTTGTCCTGTCTATCCTTATGATCATGGAGCACTATATTTGGTTTCTGCACTAATTCTACGTTGGTGAGTGAGTGTGGTGTTGACACATCATGGTGTCCACCACCTTCAACAAAGGAGATGTTACTATCGTTCCACTGTTTGCTGTACCTAATGTACTACCAAAATGATAACATGGAATATTAATACGACATTTCAGTGTCTCGGCTACACTGATTAATACTTCTGGGAGGAGAACTTCAGATTGTCTCAGTGTTGTGCTTCTGTAAATAGATATGGACTTTCAGTGCAGCTACGTGCAACCTAATGTGCTACAACCATGATGCAATCCTTCCCTTTCCTATCCTAGTTCTAGTAAAATGGTAACAAAAAAGTACTACAGTGCGCATGCCCTTTATGTCATTCGTTAATATGATTTGTACTCATTGCGTGTACATTTTGTCATTGGTTGGTATGTTCTGTACTCAGTGCATGTGCACTATATTTTATTTCATGTTATGTATATATTCTGTGACTGTAAACTTTGTTAATTAAGAAAAATTGCCTGTATATTTTGTGATTTCTTGATATGTTCTGTACTCGGTGCATGTGCACTCTATTTCATTTTATGTTCTGTACTTATATATATGTATATACTCTGTGAGTGTCAACTTAGTTAATTAAGTAGATTTCAGAAAAATTTTTTGCTCACGGCAAGTCCAATTGACTCACCATCGCTACCAAATTGGTACCCCCCCCCCCCCCCCCAGTGGAGGGTTATGTAAGAGGTATGTGCTGCCTGCGATATGTAAGCTATAAGAGAATCTGAGACCAAAGAGCAGTGTTGACTGCAGTACGAACTGTGTAGCAGTAGCAGTAAGTCTTTGCTAGCGAGCAGTCGCCTGTCTGCGCTTGTCAGTCCAGTCTGGTGTATCATGTTGGCTGGGCCGGTCGCGGTGCAGCGATGCCGGAGCCTGATTATTATTGTATAAGGTAAAAAAAGCAGCCTCACGCATATCTAGTAATGTTATGTAAACTCACATGTAAATCTTTTAAAAATGTCCTAATAATAATCTTTGTCTAATTTCTAACAAGCATTCATTTCAATTTAAAGAATTTAATATTTTTTTTACTGCACGATCATTCCGATTGTTGCAAAAGAAAAATCATTAGCTTCCTTTCATAAATAACAAAATATAGGCCAGCATTGTACAGAGCTGTGGCGGAAAAGAGCTATTGTAAGAGCAGATAGTTGCCGACTTTATCGAGGTGAGAATTTTTGCTTTTTATTCAGAATGATCTTACAGGGCCATGACGCAGTTGTGCTGTCGTCCAAATTTTACCAGGTTACTGAATTTATTTTTTATTACGAGGTTTAGGAATTTTTCTGTTTCGAGCTTGTATTAAATGAGAAAAGAATTTTGTGGGTACATTAAATGGGAACCAATTTAGTTCAGAGGTTGCACAAAAAATAGAATCATATTATTATCATTATTAATTAAGTTTTTTTTGTGAGGTTACACAAAATTAGAATCATTAACCAAATAATATTTAAATTATTTCGTGTGGGGAGGTTACACGCTTGACGTCATTCCCATATCTCTGGCCTGCTTCGCACCAAATGGCTGTAGCACGCAGATGGTACGGTTCCGGGCATGTGTTCCAGTTGAAAATGGTATCTCCTCAACTGCCTCTACAAGTCCTAGATGTTAGTATGGGAATTTCTGAAGTCCTGTGTAGTAATTTACGTTTTAGTCACATTAATGCATCCACCGCCTATGTTCGACATGAATGTGGCAGCAGTAGTAGTAGCAGAAAGTATATAAAATACGAAGGGGAGTATTTGGAGGAGGGGAGGGGGGACGCTGAAAACAGCGTAGCCGTTGTCGTAGTGCGGAAACGGAGCAATTTATCTGACGTTCAAATGGTTCAAATGGCTTTGAGCACCATGAGACTTAACTGCTGATGTCATCGGTGCCCTAGAACTTAGAATTACTTAAACCTAACTGTCCTAAGGACATCACGCACATCCATGCCCGAGGCAGGATTCGAACCTGCGACCATAGCGGTCGCGCGGTTCCAGACTGTAGGGCCTAGAGCCGCTCGGCCACCCCAGCCGGCTTATCTGACGTCCAGAAGGGCATGATCGATATCTTCTGGGCCATGAATGGAAAAATTCAGCCTAACGGCTAAGTTTGTAAGACATTCGCACTCCGCCTTAGTCAGAGAATACCGTGCATAACAAGAAGGCGGTATCCAAAACCGACACCAAAGCAACTGTGGTGGATCACTGGTCATTGACTGCAGGGGTGATCGACGGCTGCGGATACGGGTGTGGGGCAAATGGCGTGCAACTCTTCAGCTACTTGTAACCTCCTCCATACTTATCGATCTTAATGACAGTGAAAAATTAAACCGCCTGTACCTAATGGAAATTTGGGAAAAGCCAGCGTCACCAAAGTTAATCTGTCGGTAAAGAGGGAGGAAAGGGATACATCTAAATGAAAGGAAAAATGCAAATGAAACTGGAGGATATCAATTTTGAAAAGGGGTAAAGTTAGTAAAGAAAGTAAATGTGCGGCCGCTATGTTAACAATTAACTAGCGGTAATTAGATATTTGAGATTTGGGGGAAATTACGGTCGCCAGTCTTATGGACAATTACTATAGTAACTGAAAAAGAAAGGTTATTACACATATAATTAGCACTAGAAGCGTGGCAACTGAAGGTTGACACGTGTAGTGTGAAAACTGCAAGTTTGTCAGAAGTAATAAATTTCGCTATACTCCGACATAATTTAGCAAAAGAATGAATAAAACCGGAAAAGTGAAAGTTAATTTAGTGACTGAAATTAATAGTGAGGTTTTTTTTGAAGCACATCGAAATTCAGTAAAATACGGTTAGTCTTGGGGTACCTCAACAATCATTTCAAAAGCTACTTGAATCTACACACTTTAGAAATAAGAGATTTAACTATGAAATTGAATTAAATGACTCTGAACAATTAACAAAAGTAAAATTTAGTACGTACCAAACTGAGCTGCAGTCACAGGTGAGCTAAAATACGGTAACAAAACTCGCACACTTAATTTGTGCTTGTGTAATCTAAGTATTGTAGCCATCTATGAATACCTTAATTGAACTTTGAAATTAAAGCAGTGAAATCGAATGATATTACTTTAATGCTGGCGTTTGAATTTCAACGACACTCGGGTTCATTCCGGAAAAGGAAGGGACCCTGCTTGGTAATACAATTGGGACAATGAGCAACAAAGGTTCATGGTACGTTGCTGCAATTTAGTGAGAAAAATTTAACAGTTTGAAAAGCTGAGGTCTGCCATACAGTTCTAAAACTTAACGTCCTGCCAGTCTTCCTTTTTGGTTGATTGAAGGTTTGAAGTCGTCGATCGAGGAGGTGGCGACAGTCACTCGTTGTCGGCCGTCGCTGTTGCAGAAGCTGGATGTTGGCGCGACATCTTCTCGACACGGTCTCCAGCCGGAACGGCTTCCCGTCCGCGACACCGTGTCAGAAACTAACATAGCAAGTCGAGCGCAATTAGATGCTGCCAAACCCCGAAAGCGCGGCAACTCGCGGGAGTGTCACACAACACACCTGCTCCACTGCCCTCCTCCAGCCAGACCCTCTCTGCTCTGCCCGCACTCCACGCGGCAGAGTTAACACTACCAAAGATCCTAAACACTTTGGTTCTGCACACGACCTATCGATGTATTCGTTCGACAGCACACTTTTCCCTAGGCAAGACCCAACGTAAAATACAAATAATATTTACAAAACAAACCAATTACACATCGACATATATATATATATATATATATATATATATATATATATATATATAGTAAAACAATTACAATATATATAGACACAGGAATGTCATATCTTCAGGTAACAAAATAAGGAAAAAAATTTATATTACAATAGATGGAAATAGGAAGATATGCATTTCCGGCGTTACAGACTGATTGCCCAGATGAACGAAGGAGTTAAAACGTAGGTGCGTATGAGCATCTGCAGCAGGCGTCTGCTTCATGCAGCCATGCTGACTGCTGTTCGTCGGCTACGAAGGCTGGAATTTGCACACCAGTACCGCAACTGGACGTCTACTGCGTGGGGACAGCTGTGCACCATCGGTCTGAAACGTCTGGAAGCAAATACCCTGCAACATTCGTCTGAAGGGCCCAGTCCGGAGGTCTGGGGAATATTTTCATGGCATTCCCTGGCTGATTTCGTCATTCTGGAAGGCACAATGGAGCGAAAGAAGTGTGAATTTCGTAGTATCGCGTCTTATCGATACTGTCGGAGCCGGTGACTCGAATTCTGAACTTCGTCACCAATCAAGAACATCCTTGCCCGCGACCAACGAATACCGACAGGACGATGTTATAAGTGTTGTGCATTTGGACACCGATGTTCCAATCGAGATTACTTACGTGTCGCTAGTTGGTGCCCAATTTCACAACGATTTCTTGATACCTCTACCGGCAATATCCAGATTAATTAGATGCACACCCATGTCGGACCTCCGATTATAGCTAGCCGCGTCTGCCGCAAATTGCCAACAGTGTAGCATTCCTGCACCCCCAAGTTGAGTACATTACATTTATCTAAAGTGCACTTTTGCTTGATCTTCCAGATTCCTACAGCGACAGATCCCTGTTACCAACTTCCATCCATTTATCATTAGCAGCGAGGACGTGGCGTTATCCTTCTTGGAACACAGCGGCTGCCGGCTCCTTCGGGACCAAGTCCACTTTGGTTTTGCTCTGCAAGATCATATCTACCAACAGGATTATTCAACGTGTCATACAGCTCGCAGTGTGCTTGCGTCGTCTGAAGGGCATCAGAGTGAGGTTACCCTACTCCCTAGCTACCGAAGGTCCCAGATTTAAATCCAATCGGATATCCGTAGGTCCAATTCAGTCTTGGTTTTCGCGCAGCTGGCCACATTACTGGAATCGCCGTGGCTGTGCATTCCTATCGGTACCTTCCAGAACCTCACTGGCCTTATCCTTGCACGACTTGCAGCGGTCCGCACTGCTGGAGGTGCTTATTGAGACTTTTGACAGGTGGTAAAGTTATTGTGACTAGACTGTGTATGTCAAATAGAGCCAAAAATGTTAAAAAAAGGACTCAGATCACATAGTGATCGGAGGGCATCAGTCCCCTAGACTTAGAACTATTTAAACCTAACATTCAGTCTGGAACCGCGCGACCGCTACGGTCGCAGGTTCGAATCGTGCCTTGGGCATGGATATCTAGGGGGCAGATGTCCTCAGATGTTAAGTTCCATAGTGCTTAGTGCCAGTTGAACCATTTGAATCCTAACTTGAAACAAAATGTCTTTTAACTACCTACAGCATCTGCTTCGAGGACTCTCTGCAGGTAGATAATAAACAGAAGTCACAGGCGACACTTTCTGTAGATTGAGACGCCGTCTAGCAACTCCTTTCTCTTACCAAACTACACAATTTTTCGTTACGAATCTTATAACTGAGACACTCTCTACATACACCCTCTAAGATGTTGTTGCTTGCTATATTTCACCATAATAGCAGCCAAAGGCAGCTTCTCTATGAAAGTGCATGCGTTCTAGATGATAGATGAAAGCCCTCCTAGTTTTAACAGATAACAAACGGACAACGATTTTTTCTCTTACAGTCTCTTTTAATATGAGTTGACGTCATGTATAATTCATTCCCCTTACTGCTCGAGTAGGATCCTGAGCGCACCAGGCAAACACATAGCAGTTGCTGGCCTCATCTCTTGCGCAGTGCTTATGTTTCTTTGTTTTTTTTTTCCATTTTTAAGCCCCAGACATCTTCCTATTCTCAGAGAAGATTTTATTCTAATGCGTTACTTAATTTTAGGTTTTATGGACGATTTGCACGATAAATCCAAATGTTTTGGAACCAGTCATTCTTTGAGATTGATGCGCAAGATCGTAGAGTTTTTACATTGCATTTTGGTATTCCGACTGGTGAGGGCTTACTTATCGATTGCCGAATGAGATTTTGACTCTGCATCGAAGTGTGCTTCGATATGAAACTTCCTGGCAGATTAAAACTTATCGATTGTCATTTATGATTTGTGGTTCGCGGTTTCTATTTGTATGTATTGTCATTTGGAGATTCTGAGTGGAGCCCTGGACGCTATAAAATGGAGTGCCAAGATGTGAAATCGGAACATTTCCAACACATTCTTCTGTCTGATTTCAATAGAGGGGTAGCAGCAGCGGAGGAACCAAGAAACATTGGCGCCGGGTATGGTTGCAATGCCGTTGAACAGAGCACAGAAAACAAATGTTTTTCTCGTTTCCAGGGATTGTTTTGACATTAGTGACTCTCCACACTCATGAGGACCTTGTGGACGGAAAAAAGGGGCATGCGGGGGGGGGGGGGGGGGGGGGGCGAGGGGCTGTGATGATCGTTTAGGTGCGTTGATCCACAGTGACACATTTGATTCTACTCGACACAAGTACAAGGACCTGTCAAGGAGAAAGTTTTGCCGTTTGTTTGGAACCTGTACTTTGATGTATGGCATACGCTTTATATCAATCGCTAAGTAATCAAACAATCGGTCGCAATAGTATGCAATCCTTTTTGTGCTAAACACAATCTTACTGTGGTTAATAATTGTAATTTACTTCGTATGATGCCATAATTATATACACATTGCTTTTCCAATAAACGTCATGAGGCCATGAATGTACTGTGAAGCAGCAGTCAGAATGCCTAATTCCTTTAACAAATGTCTACAAGATGATCGTGGGTGAGAACTACATATACTTCTTACAGAATAATTTGGAAAAATGAGGACTTCCGTTCTTAATGATGAATTATCCCAGGACATAATCCAAATTATATTAAAAAAGAGTACGCCAGGACAGACCATGAAGGCCCATCGGTACCGACCGGCCGCCGTGTCATCCTCAGCCCACAGGCGTCACAGGATGCGTATATCTAAATGGCATCGTCAGTAGAGCTACTCTTGTGAAATCCGAAGTGTGGTTTACTGAGCATGTTATTGTCGCTCTGGTGGGATACTATTCCAGGATACACCATCTTCTGAAATATTTCGACAGTGATGCCAGTCGTGTATCACATCGGTAGTCTTTGACATGTAGTTTCTCACCTTTCTTGCAGAGGTGTTTAAGAAGAACATATTTCAGTGTCTCTGGAAAAATGCCTCTGGCTAGTGACGAATTACATATTTCAGGATAAGACAGACCATATTATAAAGGAGCTTCTTTAGTACTCTGTTCTAAACACCATCAAATCCAGATGAGGTTTTCATTTTAAGAAAATATACAATTTTTTTAATTCGAGAATGAGAATTTGATGATGAAGTCATGTGAGTGAATTTGATGAAAGTTGCTTTTTGAACACACTGCTATCATATTTCGCCTTATTGTTTGTCCCTACATTTTCTACTATATTGAAGAAACTATGACTCATTATTTGTAGTCTTTACGCTTCATTGAACAGTAATGCTATCCCGTTCTGTGGCTGGTTTTCCTATCCCTGGTTTCACTACACTGGGGTTACTGATTTCTGACATAATGTGCGTGTTCTTTGATTTTTTATATAACTCTTCTTATTAACTTTGGGTAGTTTTTACAGTGTGCAACTACAGTAGAATCGCTACTAATTCTAGTCAACAGATCCATTTCACTTTTCAATTCATAAGATACTTTAATCACTCTAGTAATCTGTGGTTTTTTATATGGCTTTTTACAGTTCCTTCTGGTTAGCTAACGCGGGGAGCTATTTTAGTACTATGAGAATCAATTTGTCAAGGAACAGACTCAATTTTATACCAGTAATTTATTTATTGTATATTTAATTCCACGTCATCTCTTGTAAACAAAATTTCAAAAAATTTTAATCCAGGGCCATTAATTACTTCAACTGATTTCCACTGAAAAGTATCCATACTGTACGACACTATGTTATTGAACCTAAGCGGTTGTACATAATGAACCGAGAGATTTTGTTCCTGAGTTTACAGTTATTTTTGTGGTTTAAGCTTTAACAAAGTAAACGCTATCAATAAGAATGTTACTGTCTTTATCCATCCATGTTGGAAATTACTGAGAAGTTATAAGATCCAAGTTAGATTTACAGATTATTTTTCCTGTCCGTAATTAGTAGAAAATCTGCACTGAAGTCGCAACAAACTTAACTGCTGGCTAATCTGACAGACAGCATTGTAGGGAATCGAAATTTCTCGAAACAATTCAAACTTCTCAGTATGGATCTCTGTACAGTTACTATTAAAAGTGATTTATTTTTCACTATTAATTCACAAGCACACACTCCCATGTGCTCATCTTTACAAAATCTACTTGTATCAATGATTTAGATTTTACGCTCTTTCTTAGCATATGTAAACCTCCTTTCCCCCTATTAGTTTTCTTTGAGTAAGCTGCTAGAGCAGCTCAAGAGTCAAAACAATTGACTACTGACAGGAATCGCGAGACAAGTCGGATGCCAGTCCCATATCAGATATCGTTAAGAGTCTTCACCATTAGGAATACTCTGTGTCGGCTGGTTTCTGTTTCACAATGATGCCGCCCTCGGCGACCCCACAGTTGTGACACTGACGAAGTGTTGTGGTTCTGACTGTGTGCGCGTACGATTAAAAGATTAATCACAGTAGCTGTATTATACGTATTTAAATTCCTTATGCAATATGAAATACGATCGCAAATGTTTGCTAAATGTTTTCAATGTAATTTTTCTTTGCATTGTATTCCAACAGCCTTAACTGACCTTCTTACGCCTTGCTACATATACGAGCCATATTTGAGAATGATCGTCTCTTTAAGAATCCTTATTCAAGAATCCTCTTTACCTCCAGGTAAAAATTTATGTCGTAGCAACTGCTAGGTACGTTCGCGCATACCCGAGAGTTGACAGTACTGGAAGAGAAAAAGCAAAGATTCCCTCTACCACACTCTCTAACTTCGCATGACCTCTGTTGCGTATCCCTATATCCTGAGACAAGCGGCCAACTTAACTCAGTTCACAACCAAACGAACCGACTTCAGTTAAAACCAAGCACGTCTTAAACTATTACTATGTCTGTCAGTATTTTTTTTTTTTTTTTTTACTAAGCATGAAAACTACACTCTCAAGCCCTTCTTAACATTATCTGAAGTTTCTATATTCGGATGTTAGTTGCTAGATGTATATTAGTATACAATACGGCTGACAACCACGGGCCGCACCAATTCTCGCTACTCGCAGGTGGCAGTTTGTTGACCACTGCTATAGAGAAACGACTATTGAGGCGCATTTGGTGGTACTGGGCTTGCTGCCATTAGCCATAGCCGTAAGAAATGGTTGTGCACATTATTGGTTCAAAAAGTTGAATGTGATAAGGTAAACGACATAATGGTGGCAAGAGCAGCATCTAAGAAGAAATTAAAGGCATCTATTGAGAGAGAATGGCAAGAAATCTGATATGCGGCAGAAACGGAGAGGAGTACGTACCCGCTCCTTCTTAATATGAAACAAAGGTCAATAACGTCATAATTGGTTCCGACCATGTGGCCTATAAACTCCGGAATGAATGCTCACTCAGCAGCTACGTGAGCGCTGATTTCTAACTTCGGAGTGGAGCTTTAATGAGAAAAAAAAATTTATTGTGTAAAATGAATGGTTGAAAATGGAGAAGAAATGGTTGTGCACATTATTGGTTCAAAAAGTTGAATGTGATAAGGTAAACGACATAATGGTGACAAGAACAGCATCTAAGAAGAAATTAAAGGCATCTATTGAGAGAGAATGGCAAGAAATCTGATATGCGGCAGAAACGGAGAGGAGTACGTACCCGTTCCTTCTTAACATGAAACAAAGGTCAATTACGTCATAATTGGTTCCGACCAATTGGCCTATAAACTCCGGAATGAATGCTCACTCAGCAGCTACGTGAGCCCTGATTTCTAACTTCGGATTGGAGCTTTAATGAGAAAAAAAAATATTTATTATGTAAAATGAATGGATGAAAATGGGGAAGAAATGGCTTTAAATATTTTTGTTATTTACTCTTTCAGTACGTTCTTTGTTGTAGAACCCTTTTTTTACGTGTGGTAATAAAAATTCATTTAGACAGAATTAAGCACATTTATTATGTAAAATGAATGGATGAAAATGGGGAAGAAATGGCTTTAAATATTTTTGTTATTTACTCTTTCAGTACGAACTTTGTTGTAGAACCCTTTTTTTACGTGTGGTAATAAAAATTCATTTAGACAGAATTTAGCACATTTATTATGTAAAATGAATGGATGAAAATGGGGAAGAAATGGCTTTAAATATTTTTGTTATTTACTCTTTCAGTACGAACTTTGTTGTAGAACCCTTTTTTTACGTGTGGTAATAAAAATTCATTTAGACAGAATTTAGCAACCCTCTCATGCTGATAAATTCAAACCAACTGATTAATAACATTTATGACTTTCAAAATTATTTAAATTAAATTTTTTACGTGTTTCGGCCTCGGCACACATTTTCTAAATTCAGTGGGTTTTTAAATATTTACTGAATTCTTCCCCGGCGTTAGCTATCGAACACAAGACTGTCTCTGTTAGCATAAAATGGTTAAATATTGCCAAGCCGACCTGAGCGTTTAATTATCATTGACAAAACACACTTCACTATACGTTTAAGTTATTTGCTTTTAAAATTGAAAGAACCAACAGATTAACAACTTCAACGTTAATTATCCGCCTATGAACGCACAAATGTAAAACCAGTAATAAATTCAGTCAGCCTCAGGATCGCTGTAAAACAAAAATATTTCGTAATTCACTGCTAACTTTACCTGCTCCCGATTTACGGGTTTGGTTAATTTTATAGCGGAACAATTTTTTAAATGTGCCGTCGCTGCAAATCGTTCGGTCGCGCCACAGCCCAGTAACACCAACGATAATCGCTAAAAGTGCTGAAAATTCTTTAAAGAAATATTATAGACGACATGGGCAAGCTAATTTACATGAGTAATACACAATTTTGATAAATTATAATGTATTTAGACCTCAACCTCCTCTAATGGCGGCTAAAGACAGATACAAACAAAAGAAGTCTATTCATGCATATAATGCTACGTCACAGGTTCCTCTCCCTCTCAGTTCTCGAGGAAGACGACAAAGAATGCACATTATGTAGTGCTATTTATACTATTGCTGATTGTTAATATCTCTTTGTAATCTTACAACATTATTTTCCTCTGTGGCTATATTTTACATTTTTTTCATCGCAGACATTAACATACTTCGTATTTACATTACGAGTATAGAAATATTACAATCATAAATACATCGAGAATATTATTACAGAAAAATATTACAATAATAACCAACGTCCTTTATACAAAATTAAATAATATGTTTTGTTAAACAATTACAGTGCATACGAATTGCTTCATAGCGGCGTACATAGTACAATTAAACGTCATTTCAGTTTATTAACAGTTTGCGCGCGTGCTGCCAGGGAACGTTACAGAGCCTGCGATATTTGGCGTTCGTGGAAAGTGCTCCACCTACTGAGTCATTCAAGCATGACTAACGACCCATCCTTAGATATTCACTTCCGCCATTACTCCATCACTTACTTTCCGAACCACGCATAAGTTCTCCTGCATGCTTTGTCGAACTAGCTCTCCAAAAAGAAAGCGTATTGTAGAGGCAAGGCTTAGTTGCAGCTTGTGGCATTGTTTCCAGAATGATTATTAACTCTGCAGCAGAATGTGCGTTTATTTGAAACTTACTGGCAGATTAAGCGCCCTGGAAACGACCCTCCCACATTGTGGCTTAGCCATGTCTCCCCTCTATCCTCTTTTCCAGGAAGGATAGTTCCGCAAGGGATGCAGGAAAATTTCTGTGTAGTGTGCAAAGTAGGTGAGGGACTGGCGGAAGTAAAGCCGTGAGGAAGGGTCGTGAGTAGAGCTCGTATGACTCACTCCGTAGAGCACTTTGTTACAAATGGCAAAGGTCCAAGATTCGAGTCAATGTCCAGCACATAATTTTAATGAGTTTGAAAGTTTCAGGTTGTACACGATCTATCTACACTTACTCCATGCCCCAGCTACTTACCGAAAACACAACAACGCACCAGAAAAACCTGTGGATATGGAACAATCGACATCCTGGACCACAATATCTGGGAGTCTGCCATTAGACTAAATGTTTCAGACCAGAATAGAAAAGTGGTTGGTAATATACTGGTGTATAAGATAATAGGGAATGAGAAGCTGTGGCACAAGCTGAACATGATGACAGCCAAATTATCTGAAAGCCCACATGCCCGAGAGTCAACCAACATGACAACGAGATGCACGTCTTACAATAACCTTCTGGAAGAAGAGATGTGCCTCGGGTTGGAACAGGTAGCACTTCCTGATATCCTGATAGCCATCTCCAAATCTTCGCTGGCCGCGGTGGCCGTGCGGTTCTAGGCGCTTCAGTCCGGAAACGCGTGACTGCTACGGTCGCAGGTTCGAATCCTACCTCGGGCATGGATGTGTGTGATGTGCTCAGGTTAGTTATGTTTAAGTAGTTCTAATTCTAGGGGACTGATGACCTAAGATGTTAAGTCCCATAGTGCTCAGAGCCATTTGAACCATTTTTTCCAAATCTTCATGCCTTGGATGAGATGGCAACACAGTTCCTGTAAATTCCGAGTTTTCCACGAAGCAGCTTGAGCTGTCTATCCCGAAAAATTAGAAAATCTAATTCCGTTCTGACAGCAAGTATAGAAGTGTAGACTCTTGTGACATTATCCTGACTGCCTTATCCGAGAATTACTTCGAGCAGATAGTTAGAGCACCAACTCGTGAAGCTAACGTTATAGACCTCATAGCAACAAATAGACCGGAACTTTTCGACTCCGTGAATGTAGAAGAGGGTATCAGTGATCATAAGTCAGTGGTTGCATCAATGACTACAAGTGTAATAAGAAATGCCAAGAAAGGAAGGAAAATATATTTGCTTAACAAGAGTGATAGGGCACAAATCGCAGAATATCTGAGTGACCACCATCAAACGTTCATTTCTGAGGAAGAAGATGTGGAACAAAAATGGAAAAAATTTAGAAACATCGTCCAGTACGCCTTAGATAAGTTCGTACCGACTAAGGTCCAAAGCGAGGGGAAAGATCCACCGTGGTATAACAATCATGTACGAAATGTACTACGGAAACAAAGAAAGCTTCATGATAGGTTTAAGAGTAGTCGAATCATAGCTGATAAGGAAAAGCTGAACGAAGCGAAAAAGAGCGTAAAGAGAGCAATGAGAGAAGCATTCAACGAATTCGAACATAAAACATTGGCAAACAATCTAAACAAGAACCCTAAAAAGTTTAGGTCATATGTAAAATCGGTAAGCGGATCTAAATCCCCTATTCAGTCACTCGTTGACCACGATGGCACCGAAACAGAGGACGACCGAAGAAAGGCAGAAATACTGAATTCAGTGTTCCGAAACTGTTTCACTGCGGAAAATCGTAACACGGTCCCTGACTTCAGCCGTCGCACGGACGCCAAAATGGAAAATATTGAAATAAACGATATCGGAATTGAAAAACAACTGCTATCACTTAGTAGCGGAAAAGCATCCGGACCAGACGAGATACCCTTAAGATTCTACAGTGATTATGCTAAAGAACTTGCCCCCTTTCTATCAGCAATTTATCGTAGATCGCTGGAAGAACGTAAAGTACCTAGCGACTGGAAGAAAGCGCAGGTCGTTCCCATTTTCAAGAAGGGTCATAAATCAGATGCGAATAATTATAGGCCTATTTCGCTTACGTCAATCTGTTGTAGAATAATGGAACATGTTTTTGTGTTCTCGTATTATGACGTTCTTAGATAATACAAATCTCCTTCATCATAACCAACATGGATTCCGCAAACAGAGATCATGTGAAACTCAGCTCGCCCTATTTGCCCAAGAAATTCACAGTGCCGTAGACACTGGCGAGCAGATTGATGCCGTATTCCTGGACTTCAGGAAGGCATTTGATACGGTTCCGCACTTACGTTTAGTGAAAAAAATACGAGCTTACGGAATATCGGACCAGGTTTGTGATTGGATTCAGGATTTCCTAGAAGAAAGAACACAACATGTCATTCTTAACGGTTCAAAATCTGCAGATGTAGAGGTAATTTCGGGAGTACCGCAGGGAAGCGTGATAGGACCATTATTGTTTACAATATACATAAATGACTTAGTTGACAACATCGGTAGCTCCGTGAGGCTATTTGCAGATGACACGGTTGTCTACAAGAAAGTAGCAACATCAGAAGACTCGTACGTACTCCAGGAGGACCTGCAGAGGATTAATGCATGGTGCGACAGCTGGCAGCTTTCCCTAAACGTAGATAAATGTAATATAATGCGCATACATAGGGGCAGAAATCCATTCCAGTACGATTATGCCATAGGTGGTAAATCATTGGAAGCGGTAACGACCGTAAAATACTTAGGAGTTACTATCCGGAGCGATCTGAAGTGGAATGATCACATAAAACAAACAGTGGGAAAAGCAGGCGCCAGGTTGAGATTCATAGGAAGAATTCTAAGAAAATGTGACTCATCGACGAAAGAAGTAGCTTACAAAACGCTTGTTCGTCCGATTCTTGAGTATTGCTCATCAGTATGGGACCCTTACCAGGTTGGATTAATAGAAGAGATAGACATGATCCAGCGAAAAGCAGCGCGATTCGTCATGGGGACATTTAGTCAGCGCGAGAGCGTTACGGAGATGCTGAACAAGCTCCAGTGGCGGACACTTCAAGAAAGGCGTTACGCAATACGGAGAGGTTTATTATCGAAATTACGAGAGAGCACATTCCGGGAAGAGATGGGCAACATATTACTACCGCCCACATATATCTCGCGTAATGATCACAACGAAAAGATCCGAGAAATTAGAGCAAATACGGAGACTTACAAGCAGTCGTTCTTCCCACGCACAATTCGTGAATGGAACAGGGAAGGGGGGATCAGATAGTGGTACAATAAGTACCCTCCGCCACACACCGTAAGGTGGCTCGCGGAGTATAGATGTAGATGTAGATGTAGTACTGTGTAGTGTTGTGATTGTAGTGTTGTATGGCGTAATGTAGTCTACAAATACAAACAGCAGATTTGTGTTGCAACAGTGTAGCACAGTGCAACAGACCAGCAGCATGCTTCTTTGGAAACCAAATGAATGGAGCCCTACAATAACCTTAGAGAGGGTTTGGAACGTCAGAGAGGGTGTCAGTAGCGTCAAAGTTTGTTCGCTGCTTAACGAACTGGGAGTTGTCCTTTTAGAACATAAAATATACAGAAATCAACACTTCAAGGAATGTGGTCGAATTAAGTCAGTTGATGCTGAGGGAAATAGATTAGGAAACGAGACACTTAAAAGTAGTAAAGGAGTTTTGCTTTTTGGGGAGCAAAATAAATGATGATGGTCGAAGTAAAGAGGATATAAAACGTAGACTGGCAATGGCAAGGAAAGCGTTTCTGAAGAAGAGGAATTTGTTAACATCGAGTATAGATTTAAGTGTCAGGAAGTCGTTTCTGAAAGTATTTGTGTGGAGTGTAGCCATGTATGGATGTGAAACATGGACGATAACCAGTTTGGACAAGAAGAGAATAGAAGCTTTCGAAATGTGGCGCTACAGAAGAATGCTGAAGATAAGGTGGGTAGATCACGTAACTAATGAGGAGGTATGGAACAGAATAGGGGAGAAGAGGAGTTTGTGGCACAACTTGACAAGAAGAAGGGACCGGTTGGTAGGGCATGTTCTGAGGCATCACGTGATCACAAATTTAGTATTGGAGGGCATCGTGGAGGGTAAACATCGTAGAGGGAGACCAAGAGATGAATACACTAAGCAGATTCAGAAGAATGTAGGTTGCAGTAAGTACTGGGAGATGAAGAAGTTTGCACAGGATAGAGTAGCATGGAGAGCTGCATCAAACCAGTCTCTGGACTGAAGACCACAACAACAACAACAGCCGTTCAAGGATAGCGATGGTTTCGGTGATTCCCACACTCTGAGGCGTATTTGTATCTATACTGATTAGCAGTGTATGTGAAGTTTTGCCCCCGATTTCCATAAGAAAACCGCGTGGTTTCAACACAGTGTGTTGTCGTTCTGACCTACATCGCAAACGCTCAAAGGAAGGGGTAAATTGTGGGTAAGAGTGTGTATGACGTCCTGTCCTTCGAGTGACTTGTCCACGGTGGGAGTGGGCAGTATTGCAGTAGACATTTTTCCAGCGTGGCATCATTAACCCAACTTACACGTCACAGTAGCGTTTTTTCGCACATGTCAACAGCTTGCTGTTTGAAGAGTCATAGAGCCCGTGAGTGACGCCACAGGGCAAAACGCAAATGCATCATTACACAGAAACCGTGTAGGCACCTTTGAACCAAAATTTTAAACTTACGCGTTGCAACGGGACTCGTTTTGAAAATTCTTGACATATAATGTCTCAAAAATAGTTGTTTTACAATCAATACTGCCTTTCTTGGTTCATTGCAATGCTGATGTGATAAGTAAATTAAATAACAGTAGTGGTTCTCTTAAAGTTCACTTACTTGAAATGGTGCTCCTTAACAGAAGCCTTCACTCTTTCTCACGCTGCTTCGTAAAGTCACAACCTGCTACATAACAGCAGTAATAACTAACACAAACAGAGAAGAAAGAGCGAGAGAGAGAGAGAGAGGAAGAGGCAGAGAGAGGTGGGGGGGGGGGGGGGGGTTGAGAAATATTTGTCCCTTGCCGATGTTCGTGTCATGACAGCTCGAAAGGGAATTGATAGAAGCACCTGTGCATAGGTTGACTCACACACTTGTGAAGTTTATCAGTTTCTGCCAACTCGAGGGGAGACTTTTCAATAGCTATCGGATTCAAATTGTGATAGATGGTGCAGCAGGTTAAGAGTAATTGCATTTGAACAGTACATTGTTATGTACACACGACAGCTACAAGTTATTATGGGATCTAGTTATTTGGTTACATTCGGTTTAATACGAAGGTAAGATTTTATCACATGACATAAGCTTTTGTAGTCGCAATTTACAAACACATTCAATCATTTTGAGGAGAGAGTGCACCGTTGCTCTCAGCCTCATACGTCATCCAGATATAATTAAAATGTTGAGGGCCTATATCTAAGCAATATTTTCTAGTGAGATGGGTTTACATATTATGGAGAGAGTTTTGAGTCTCTCTCCGGCTACAACAACAAACACACACACGCGCGCGCGCGCGTAAAAACTGTGAACTGACTGTCTCAGGGTACCGCGGTGGCCCGAAAATGGTGTGTTAGCTGTTATATTGCACACCACGGCCACAGAGGTATTTCAGTCCACTGAAGACAACAGAGACGTTGCATGAATCTCCCGTGATCACAGGTGATGGGAAAATATGTGAAGAGGAATTTTCCGTGATGGAGGGATGTTCTGCACTGTATCTATCGTGGTGTCTGGACATTGCGTTAATGTGGCGCCAGCTTTTAGAGGAGTCGCAAGGGAAGGCGCAGAAGCCACAGACTCTATACGTGTGGCAGATATGAACAATAATCATAGGACCTTGTTTATGAGCAACACACATTTCTGAGCAACATTTAGCTTTGAATCCCTTTTAACAGACATTCATGGCAGGATGTTAACTGGTGAATGATTTAATCGACATGTATAAAATCCATTCGTCTGTAGGGGCTGTAAGTTTTCATAAGCAAAATTCTGAGCCTCAGGTTGGTATATTTTGCACTCGTCTGTCTATTTCAGGTAACTCAAACCATTTGTCGTACTGGCTTTAAGTAGTTATATGCACGACACGAAATACTGTTGAATCGCTGGATAAAATTATGAGATACCATCATCTTGTCCATCTCTGCAGAAAATTATGAGGTCTGCCACTACATAAATTAGAACAAAAGCCTTTTTTTTATTTCAGTTTTATTTGTATGTGAGTTGAGTCCATAAATTCAGCGTGCACGTGTAATCTTCTACGATTATCAGGTACAGTTCGGTTAGTCTTCTACTCCGCCGTCCCAAAATGTCTTGAATCTTCTACTGGTCAAAGGTGTCACGACACCACCATGTACTTTCGTCTTGTTTGAAAACGATGTCGCCAAGTCTTCAGCTTTTACCCTTCCAGCAAGCTCTGAAAAAAAAAGAGGGTACATGAGCGTAAGTTTACTGCCAATCGTGGAAGCTCGTACGGCTCAGACACCCTGGTATCGTAATCAAGCGGCATCGACACCGCCACGTCCTCCTAAGTCTTTGTGCTTCCAGCGACTTCTACCAAATGTCGTCATCGTACTTCAATAAATGCCAGACTCTGAAAAAAAAAAAAATACAAGTGCGTGAGCAACAGTTTACTGTGAGCCATGATACCCCGTTAGTGCTGAGACACTGCTTCCTACCTTCGTATCGGTCACAAACAGCTTCGACGCCCTTATCCATTCAGCTTCCGCGCTTCCAGCGATTTGTACACGTTGGCTATTTCGTCGTCGTATTCAAATAAACGTCAGGTCCTGAAAAAAAAATTATTACAAGTACGTGAGCAAGAGTTTGCTGCGAGTTGTGAGAGCTCGTATGTGCTCAGAGACTATAGTACACCTTCGAATCGTTCGCGAACAGTACATGAGCTAGTACATTCTGCGTGTCACGGGAATGGTACATGATCAGACACCACGGAATACTTCTGTCTGTTCGCAATCATCTTCGACACCGCAACCTTCTCAAAATTTCTCCTTCCAGCGGCATGTACAAGGCGGCGGCGTCGTTGTGCTCAGATAAATACTAGGCTGTGAAAGAAAAAAGAAGCAAGTACGTGAGAAATAGTTCACAGCGAGACGTGAAGGTTCGTACGCCCTCAGATACTGAGGCTTACCTTCATATCGTTCGCAAGCAGCTTCAACACCGCCACCTCCTCAGCATTCGCGATTGCAGCGATTTCTACACGGCTGCGCCGTCGTCGAAATACGTTCACCTTCTGCGGCATACTGTCTACTCGCGAAGTACCATGCCTAAACGTACCAGCGTCTTTCCTTATATAGAAGTATGACAATGCTAAGCGTGGTTTCCGCGGAAATGTGCCGTGACGTCATTACCTCAAGCATTGTTCATTAAAAATCTACATGCAAATATCTGTATTACACAACCATTTGTGAAAGATGTAGCGTGAAAAGACACACTACCTTACCCGCTCGTCCTATCGTACTGAAAACTTAGTGACTGTAATGCCCAGATAGCTTTCACGTAACTTGCAGACAATATCGTCTACACTGAGTTTCTGATCTCCGTATGGTGCCTAGACTTATATCTATGTGTTGCTCGTTTATAACAAGGATTCCTACAAACGCCATACACAATATTATGTACTTTTAACATTAGTGCGAGAGGTGAAACAGTTCGTAACGCACCAGAATGGTACCGGAATGATGCTAGGTTCAACTCTCTTGATATCTTCGGTGTATTCTTATTTCGTGGTTTCTTTTCACTGTTTAACACAACAGAAAATAACCCTCAGTCCTTTTCTGTCGCAGCAACCTCCTCTTTTTGACTGTGTTGGCAACGAGACATTAAATTCTAACTTCTGATTTCTTGGTTCATACTATATATTACGAAGCTAGACTCCCGATAGAAGAAGTCATTATCATTCTGCCAACAGCCTTGTCAAAGATGGCGAAGAAAGTGAAACTGTTTCAGGGAACACTCTTGCCCTTTACGGTTGGAAAATATCCTTACAAGTGAGATCAGCTGGCAATAATCAACGATATGACGATGCAGAAGGCAACGGAGAATATGGCATAAAAGACTCATAATGATGGGCTACAGGAAAAGTGCACTATTACATGTGGTGGGTCACTCAAACAAGTCAAAAAACTGATCATCCATCCCCCAAATAACGTAACTTGCATCATTTACGTAGTACGAAATGTATGAGACTGCTAAACGGAGCACTTTGGTGCGATCCTAGATACTAGGAAAGATCACTGGTTCGTTGGAAGAGAGTTGCGGGACCAAGTGGCGTCCCTGCGGTATTCAAATCCAGAGACTGATTAAGCAAAGAATAAGGCTGCGGTCTGTCGCTACATCAATGTCGTATCGGATGATGCAGCTGTAGACTTCAATTGTAGGCATATTCGGCGGTCATGCAAATGATAAGATTATCCTCTGTGACGACAGTCGCCGGAGTGCATTAGTATTCTTCATGTTTAGTGTTTTTACCAGTCGTGGTAGTATATACAACTGGTGTAAACAGCGTCAGGTGTTGAGAGACTACTGTGAGGAACAGAGAGATGCAGTGTACCCGTGTGAAACACAGCTGAAAGCAAGAGCTTTAAGGTGGCTTCATACTTGTCTCCATTTTGCTGGATGGTCGAATTGTGCATTATCGGGATTTGCGTGGCATTCAGATGTGATAGCTGCCTGATGTTTGACTGCATGGTGATGTGAGAGCAGTCCTACTCTTCGTCATCTTTCCAGTGGACCATATATGAGTTGCACACAGATGGATCGCCGTATTTCGCACTAACCACATCATGATGAGTCTGACACCCGAGAACAATTAATCGACCCCCGGCAACATTCTGTGGCGTGCCACACCTGTGGCCGGAGAGTAGGCAGCAGGCAGGGTAGGGAATAGCTGTCCCACGCGCAGCCTACCGTTAACACAAGAACACAGAAACATTCGTCTGCAGTGGTGCTGTGACCGGGTAGAATGGACTTCAGATGAGTGGCGTCGCATTGTAAACAGTGATGAATCAATATTCTGCACTGCCCCTGACGACTGTCGCCAAGTATGGCGGCGACCAGGGGAAAGATTACATTCTTCCGGTGTTTTTCGAGAGACACAGTGGTCTTACTCCACACCTACACAGATACCCCGCAAGCCAATAGAGCGAGGGAAAATCGACTACATATAGGCCTCCATACGAACCCTGACTCGTCCTATCTCCTCTTTGTTGTCCGTATGCGAAATGTACTTTGGCTGCAGTAGAATCGCCGTAGAGTCAGCTACAAATGCTTGTTCTCCAAATTTCCTCAAAAAGGTTTCGCGAAAAGAAAGTTGCCTTATCTCAAGGGAAACGCATTTGAGTTCAGGAAGTGTTCCCGTAACACTCGTGTGTTGATGGAACGTACACAATAACAAATGTAGCAGCACGCCTCCGATTTGATTCGACGTCTTCCTTTAAAGCGAGTTGGTGGGGAGCGCAGAAACTCCAGCTGTACCCAAAAATCTGTCCCAAAAGTATTACATACGTGATCTGCTTTGTACATAAGCTATAATTTCCTATATCTCTCTCACTAAACAGAATTGAACATTCACCTTCCATGATGTGGTTATCACTTGCTCGTTCCACTTCACATCGCTTTGCGGAGTTACGCCTAGATAGTTAATCGACGTGATTGTGTCTAGCAGCGCACCACTTACACTGCATCCGAATATTGCAGAACTGTTTTTACTAATTATCTGCGTTATAAAAGGTCTTATACGTTAAGAGCAAGCTGTACTCTATTTAAGTGCTCCTGCATCCTTTTACAGTCACTCGACGGTGACACACCCTCATACATTATACTGTCATGAGGTCACGCTCGTAGACTGATGCTCATCCTACATGACGGTTAGTTTATTCATAAAACGTCCGTAAGACATTCCTGATCATACTTTTGTTTTTGATGAACGCTCCATGTCAACGAACTAAGTTTTCTTTCTTAAGAAGTCTTTCAGCCACTTACATATCTGAGAACCGATTCCGTATGCTCAGCAGATTTCCGTTTACATTCGGCATCGGGACACAATGTCAAACGCATGATCTGCAGTATATAGTGCGAGAAAAGGACAAACTGAGTTTCGCACGAGTGATGGTTCCAAAATCCGTCATGGTTTGTGGATAGAAACTCTTCTACCTGAAGGAACATTTTACCATTGGAACTTTTGAGCATGCTCAAGAATTCTGCAGCAAACCGACGTTAAGGATACTACATTAAATTTGATTGCACTTTGAAACGCGATCAGCTGTACAATGGAATGATGACAATGAGTATTTGTGACTGACAGGGACTCGAACCAGGATTTTCCACTTATCTCGAGTGGTCGCCTTACCATTTGGCTTTCAATGTACGACTCACGGGCATATTAAAACTTCCGTATGTCGTCAACCATGCTTTTACAACCTCTACTCGTACATCCATTATGTATATCCCCATACAGGTGAGACACTTTACTGGAAAGCCGCTTCCCTGGTGTTGGCGGATAAGTACTTTATTGCCGTGCCTGTGTTATTCTCACTTAGGGCGGAAAGGTCCTTTGGACACGCACAAATGGATCAGCTAGCAGGATGCAGAGGTCGCTGTAATTATGACCGTAATGTTTGGAGAGAACATGTAGACAGACGAATGGATGGCAGGTGGAAACCCGAAGCCCTTTATTGGATTCCTGACAACAAGATAAGGCCTAGACGAAAAGGCAATGGAAAATTGGCAGATGACATTAGAAGCGATGGATGCATACAGCCAAAAACCGCAAAGCTTGGGAACATACAGAGGGAGAGAAGATCTGTTACTTATTGTTACGATTTCGATATGATAACTCTTTTTTGCTGATGAAATTCGAACATATTGTGTACTGCTTGACAACAAAAGTGAAACATGCAGGAGGCTAAGAGGAAACTTCATTGGTTGAGAAGGTGTATTATCTTATTTCAGTAACTATGAAAAGCTGGCCGGAGTAGCCGAGCGGTTCTAGGCGCTACAGTCTGGAGCCGCGTGACCGCTACGGTCGCAGGTTCGATTCCTGCCTCGGGCATGGATGTGTGTGATGTCCTTGGGTTAGTTAAGTTTAAGTAGTTCTAAGCCCTAGGGTACTGATGACCACAGAAGTTAAGTTCCATTGGGCTCAGAGCCATTTGAACCATTTTTTTGACTATGAAAAGCAGTTTAATTTACAAACAAGTTTGCAGTATGTGCAATCGATGCACCCGCTCTGGTCTGGATAAGCGCACTGATTCGGTAGGGAAGAGTGTCATAAAGTCGTTGCACCTTTTCCTGAGATGAAATGTCTCACAGCTGTTGTATTTATTTACCCGAGTCAGAAACCATACAAAAGCACATCACACGAATGTACAATATCAAGGGATACTACTTAAATAAAAATTTCCACAATTTACAGTTTGTACGTTTAACTTTATGAACTATTTGATATTCGCCCTGAATTTAGCAACAGCAGTTGTATCGCCTTTAAAATTCATGAACTCTTGAATACTGCCCGACTCAGGTCAACATGGACTGTGGAAAACGTCACCCTCTATCGTTTCGTTTGTGCAGTCATTTTGTGACGTTCCTTCGGAATGTCCCTATTTGACGAGATCGTCGTTAGATTTATCAACACCGGATCTTAGCTATTTCAATGATCTCAAGGCGGACCAATGAAAAGTAGTTACAAGTAGGAGACACTCGGCGGGTTTCATCCGCATTTGAAGCTGGTCACATCTAGCTGTCCACAGTTGTTGTCTGGCATAGCATGGAGACTTTGTTAGTGCTGATGCTGAACTTCTTCTGGATTTCGACCGATACGTTAGTGGTTAATGACAATGGAGAGAGTGTGAATGATTTACTTCAACTTTAATCCATTGAACACTGCCACTACGTCACGACGTATATCAACACGTGCAGTGCCGGCCAAGGAATTAACCTTGTCTGTAGGTGTCAGTTTCAGACATGTATTTCACAGTCGTGTAATTTCATTCAATCAGGCGAATAATAGATTTGTATGGGCAGAGCTGCACCAGACGTGGTATCTGAACTCCCCTGCAGAGACACAGAGTGATAAAGTGGAGGTTGTGTTGAATTGGGATTGGGCTCCGCTGTTAGTGCCAGTGATTTTCCCAGTGATGTTACTTGGGGCTGACACTTTAAGCTTTCTGTTTAGACAGTGTCAGCCGTGCGTTAAAGAAATATCTAAAATGACCCGAAGGTATTTAGGCGTAAAGCAGTGAACCAACTCTGTACCATGTCAGATAAATTTTAGTTTCATCACAAATACTGTGTTTGGTCCTTGATATTCAGAATACTGACACAGAGAGGACTCCGATCTGGTACCTCACATGTTCTGTCGGGGACTGATCTGAGGATTTTTCTGGCCACGGGAGAGCTTAAATACCGTGCAGTTAGCTCATGGAGAACGTGCAATAAAAAGTGGGATAACTGTGCAGTCATATGACAGATAACACACGAGGACACCGGAAGCTACAACATACCACTGAGCCACCATAGTTCCCTCAATCACTAACAGCCACGATCCAAACTCGTAGACGGTGTTTACCTTTACCATGACACCAGGGGTAGCACCGTTCTCCTCTTCCGAGTTCGCCGTCACAGTCGCCGACGGTGTTGATCCGGCATAGTGAAGGACCGTGATTCATCGCTGAACACTATACGAAGCCATCCATCAGCAGTCCATGCACGACGCCACCCCAAACACAGTTGTTTTTATTCCAGGGTTAACTTCAACTTAGGCGTGGAACCGTAATTCTCTAGTCCGGATACTTCTAGTCTTGTGCTAATGGTGCAAATGGGTTCACACAGAATGTTGCAGGCAGACGCAAATGTGAAGGATTTGTGATGTGCTTGTGGTGGACAAATGTGGCCGACCAGAACCTTGACGACGAGTATGCCTGCTCTGAAGTTCTCATGAAGGCCAACACCGGGGCGCAGTCGCATCCGAATGCCCCACATATCTGAATACTGCGTGATGCGACCAGCCAATGAAGTGCAGACCCACAATGAGATCACATTCAAATTCTGTCAGATCCTGTTAATTCTGCGTGTCGCGTGTATCCGGTATGTCCTTGTCTTTAACGGTAGTAACTCAACATATGGTTCTGTTCACACCCCGGACATAGCCCATCAGGTTTGGTAACAACACTAAACATGAACATTAGTAATACACTTTGGTGGTCGTTCACCATCTTACTCCAGTAATACCATTTTCTGCTGCTGTTCATACTACCCTCTCTAACCGGAAATACTGGTCTTCTTTCCATTTCAAATCGCTGACTCCTGCTGTATCTAGACTGAACCTTTGCATTTCCCTATTGAAATTTTATAGCTACCATGCCATGTTCTACTTTCTAACACTCCACTCGCCGAGTAGTAGAACTTTATCCTTTCGTTGGTTATTCAAACTTTTTCTCATGGTCACTCCCCGTTGACAGACCCCTCTCGTAAATTCGAATTGGGGACTATTCCAGGATCTTTCGCCAATGGAGAGATAATCATGACACTTTTTCATTTACAGGCTACATGTCCTGTTATGTGTCTTTAATGCAGTGCTTTCCATTGCCTTATACAACCTCATGCCATTGATCATTGCTGATTCTTCTGCCTTTAATGGTAGTTTCCCATCCCAAGAACAAGAGAATGGCTCTGAGCACTATGGGACTTAACATGTGTGGTCATCAGTCCCCTAGAACTTAGAACTACTTAAACCTAACTAACCTAAGGACATCACACACATCCATGCCCGAGGCAGGATTCTAACCTGCGACCGTAGCGGTCACGCGGTTCCAGACTGAAGCGCCTTTAACCGCACGGCCACACCGGCCGGCAACAAGAGAATGCACTGAGCCTCTGTTCGCTTCTCCACCCTCTTTGACAGGGCCGTTGGCAGAATGAGGGTGACCTCGCATGCCGGAAGTATTCCTCTGCCAATGCTGATTATTTATCAGAATGTAAGCGATGGTGGGTATCGATTCTGGGGCCGACGACGTTTCTATTGCTAATCAAAGACGCTACCTCTAGTCCTTGACTTGACGAATACCGCTAGAACTAGACTTGATGAATATTCCGCTCTTATTAAAGGATCCAGTTACATAAATGTGACCACCGTCCACGTCGGACGTCAGCGTGCAGTAACCTTCCTGTCGTAGTTCAAATTGACCGCAAGAAAGAAAAAAATACCTCACATTTCCACAGAATAGCACAATATTTAATTTCTGACATTCAATGTTAAGAGAAAACCTTTACATTACCATTTGTAAATATATATATATATAGCCTATGTCCAGCTGAATGTTTCTTAGCGTACCATATCAAAATGTAAAGAACATCGGTATACAAAATTTGGAGATGTTTTTTAACATTGTCTCCCCTTTATACATTAAAAATGTATATTTATATATTATGTATATTAAAATATGTAGTCTATGTTCATCCACATATTCATCAGAAGTATAAATCTGAAATGTATCCGTCAAGAACTTCTCGAAATTGCTGGTAACAATGTTTTCCATGTATCGTTACATTTGCTCTGATATATTATATATAAAAATATACGATTTATGTGCAAACGGATGTTCATTCGAGAAGCTTTTATTCATTTGAAAATTATGGCTCAAGAATTTTTCGAGATTTTTGGTAACAACTTTTCCCGTTATACGTTACATATACCTTTATACATTGTTTGCATATAAAAATATGCAGCCTGTGTCTGTCCAAATGTTAGGTAGAGTATCGTGCAAAAAATTGATGTAAAGGTGTCAAGAATTTTCGACATTTTTGATAGCAACATTTTCCTTCTACATGCCACACACTCAGGGCGAGTGACGTAATTGGTAATACCCCTTCATTTCGTGAACTATTACACATTTCGAAACGTAGCTTACGGCAGCTGTTAGATCGCCGAGAGGACGTTGGTTACCCTTTGGTTAATGTTTTTAGCGCTGGTATCAACCGAGAAATTGAAGTAAGCACTTTTAAAAAAAAATCTAAACGTATACATTTTATAATTGAATTCGATAGCTCTTGAGAAGGTTGTTACAGTGATATAACGTTTGTTAATGTTGACGTTGAAACCTGCTCTAAGAAAATTCCACAAATGGTCTAGAATGTGAGAGCACGGTGGTTAGAAACGGTATTTGCGGTGCAAACACTGCCAAGCAGGCGTTTCGGGCCATGGTGCGTATTTGTATACCTTAAAGTAAACCTACGCTAAAAGAATGAAGTTTTACTTCCCCTTGAAACAATTTACGACCAAGATGAAGGTGTACCTAAGAATGTTGTTTATGGAAATGCGAAATAGGTTAGACCGTAGCGTATCACAAAGGGCTTAGGAAAACCATTTACATTTGTGTGTCCTCACTGATTTACGTGAGCTTCAACAGAGAAATCAGTTTTTCATGCTTCAAAAATAACGAAGTATTCTATGCTGCCAAACGCAACCACTGTATATTACAAGGAAGATTAGACCTCTCTTCTCCTGTACGTGGCTGTGTGGTACTTATAGGTAAAATACATGCTGACGGACAACTGTCTCTACCTACGCTCCTCTAAACGGTATCATATGGAATACATAAACTGAACTAAACATTTTGTTAAACAGTATTTTCGTGACCACTTGTACACCGCAAAATAAACATTTGTCTTAACGAAACGTCGTTTCATCCTGAACGTAAGTGCTCAATGACAGTGTTACCAGCTGCGAGTAATACACGCTGTCGGCTTATTTGACATTGCGGTGCAATTTCGTACATGCGTGAATGAAATAAATAAGTTGCTAACAATGATTTGGTAACCAACCAAATAGCATAACATAAATTTTGTGCTCCAGAAAAATAACTTGATCCTTTATTTAAGCGTGTGTTCAAACTGTTGACGATGAACTGAAAGGCATATTTGCAATCGTCTTTCGAATGATTATGAACAGATGTAATTATAGTGAATAATATGATAGAGTATGTACTGGCTATTAGACGGCACATATCGTCTGGTGTAGTTAGGGCTCCATCGTAGACTGCATCTTTGCATGTTCCCCAAAGAAAAAATCGAGAGACGTAAAATCAGGGGACTTCACAGTCCCTATAGAACTTCCAGGAAAGTTATCATTCAGTATTTGCGTTGCAAAACACGGGACGAGTGAGCTGGACAACCATCGTGTTGCAGCCACATACAGTGTCAAAGATCCACTGGTATCTCTTCTGGAAGATCCGGTAGAATCTTCATCTGAGAGTGTGCTTACGCATGTCTATTGAGAACGCGTGAGATGAAGCAAGGCCCCACAATGTTATTTCTTATGATGGCGCACCATACGTTTACGCTCCAAGGCCATTGATGTTGCACCTTACGGAGCCAATGTGGATTTTCGGCTGCCCAGTAATGTTGTTGTTGTTGTTGTTGTGGTCTTCAATCCAGACACCGGTTTGATGCGGCCCTTCATGCTACTCTACCCTGCGCTAGCTTCTTCACCTCCAAGTAACTACTGAAACCTACATCACTCTGAATCTGCTTAGTGTATTCATCTCTTGGTCTCTCTCTATGGTTTTCACCCTACACGCTGCCTTCCAATACTAAACTGGTGATTCCTTGATGCCTCAGAACATGTCCTAAAAACCGATCCCTTCTTGTACTCAAGTTGTGCCACAAATTCCTCTTCTTCCCAATTCTATTCAGTACCTCCTCATTATCTACGTGATCCATCCATCGAACTTCAGCATTCTTCTGTAGCACCACATTTCGAAAGCTACAACTCTCCTCTTGTCTAAACTAGTTATCATCCTTGTTTCACTTACATACATGGCTGTACTCCATACAAATACTTTCAGAAATGACTTTGTGACACTTAAATCTATGCTCGATGTTAACAAATTACTCTTCTTCATAGTTGCTTTCCTTGCCATTGCCAGTCTACATTTTATATCCTCTCTACTTCTACCATTATCACTTATTTTGCTCCTCAAATAGCAAAACTCGTTTACTACTTCAAACGTCTCGTTTCCTAATGTAATACTATAGGCATCACCCGATTTAATTAGGTTATATTCCGTTATCCTCTTGCTTCTGTTAATGTTCATCTTATATCCTCCTTTCAAGAGCCTGTCATTCCGTTCAGGTGCTCTTCCGGGTCCTTTGGTGTCTCTGACAGCATTACAATGTCATCGGCGAACCTCAAAGTTTTTATTTCTTCTCAATAGATTTTAATTCCTACTCCGAATTTTACTTTTATTGCCTTTACTTCTTGTTCAATATACAGCTTGAATATCATCAGGGATAGGCTACAACACTGTCTCGCTCCCTTCCCAACCACTGCTTCCCTTCCGTGCCCCTCGACTCATATTTATTCCATCTGGTTTCTGTACAAATTGTAAATAGCCTTTCGTTCCCTGTATTTGACCGCTGCCACATTCAGAATTAGAAAGAGAGCATTCGAGTCCACATTGTCTAAAGCCGTGTCTAAGTCTACAAATGCTAGAAATGGTTTGCCTTTCCTTAATCTCTCTTCTAAGATAAGTCGTAGAGTCAGTATTACCTCACGTGTTCCAACATTTCTACGGAATCCAAACTGATCCTCCACGAGATCGGTTTCTACCAGTTTTTTCCATTCGTCTGTGAACAATTCGTGTTAGTATTTTGCAGCCGTGACTTATGAAACTGTTAGTCCGGTAATTCTCACACCTGTCAACACTTGTTTTCATTGTGGTTGGAGTTATTCGATTCTTCTTGAAGTCTGAGGGTATTTCGCCTGTCTCATACATCTTGGTCACCAGATGGTAGAGTTTAGTCAGGACTGACGCTCCCAAGGCTATCATTAGTTATAATGGAGTTTTGTCTACTCCCGGGGCTTTGTTTCGACTTAGGTCTTTCAGTGCTGTGTCAAATTCTTCACGCAGTGTCATACCTCCCATTTCATGTTCGTCTACGTCCTCTTCCATTTCCATAATATCGCCCTCAAGTATATCGCCCGAGTAATGTACGTTATGCAAATTTACATTGGCGTGACTCGTAAATGTTGGTCCGCAGCTCGTGGTCGTGTGGTAACGTTCTCGCTTCCCGCGCCCGGGTTCCCGGGTTCGATTCCCGGCGGGGTCAGGGATTCTCTCTGCCTCGTGATGACTGGGTGTTGTGTGATGTCCTTACGTTAGTTAGGTTTAAGTATTTTTAAGTTCTAGGGGACTGATGACCATAGATGTTAAGTCCCATAGTGCTCAGAGCCATTTGAACCATTTGAACCGTAAATGTTGCTTCATCGACAGAGAGCACACTTTGGAAAAACGTAGCCTCGTCTCTCAGTTGCTGAATTTCAAACCGGCAAAATTCTGTACGACGTTCGATATCACGGTCATCGAGTACCTGATACAGTGATAGATGATAGCGATGGAAATTGTGTCGGTGCAGGAAGAGAATTCTGACTCATATTGCTGACTTCACATTCCTTGGCAGTATGTATCGTACCATTGTGTGGCTTCATTAGTGCGGCAGCGAGAACAGCTTATTCGTGTTCTCTGTCAGTTGCAGTCGTTCTTGTTCTGATTTTGACGTTCAAGCAGCCTTTTCGCACTGAATAATTCGTGCAATTGCCTGGAGTGTCAGACATTGGCGATCCGAATGGACTGCTGTACTGTGTATATGGCATTTATTTTGCATTCACCATGTACAAGTGGTATATGCAACTTCTCTTCATTGATTTAGATGTCTGCACTTAAGTAATGTCGAAGGAGAAATGAGCGGACTGCAGAAGAGACAAGTAAACAGGTAGATGTGTTGACATTCTGCCACAGCATAGCACGAGAGCTGTGCTGGGCGGTGTTTGCACCGTAAATGCCGTTTCCAGCCACTGTGCTCTCAGATTCTAGAACATTTCTCGAAATTTTTTATAACAGATTTCAACATCAACATTAACAAACGCTATATCACAGTAACTGTCTTCTCGTGAGCTATCAAACTGAGTTGTAAAAAGTATACTGTCCAATTTAAAAAAATAGTTGCTTCAATACCTACTCTGATACCAGAGCTAGAACCGTCAACCAAACACAAAAACACGTGCCCCTCGACACTCTAACACTTGCCGAAAACAGCGTTTCGATATGTGCAACCGTTCCCGAAATAGAAGTAGTGGTGCGTCATACTTGGCTCAAAAAATGGTTCAAATGGCTCTGAGCACTATGGGACTCAACTTCGGAGGTCATTAGTCCCCTAGAACTTAGAACTAGTTAAACCTAACTAACCTAAGGACATCACACACATCCATGCCCGAGGCAGGATTCGAACCTGCGACCGTAGCGGTCTCGCGGTTCCAGACTGCAGCGCCTAGAACCACACGGCCACTTCGGCCGGCATACTTGTCTCACCCTGTATATTTATACAGGTGGTTTCCATAAGAGAGTGCAAAAATGTAAAGGGACATGGAGAATGCTCCACTAAACAATTTGAGATAGGGAACCTAGAGTCGGAGAGGCCAGCTTAAAGAGATACGGCAGAAAACTTGTCTACTACTCTGTCTAGCAGGTACCAGGTTATTTACAGCTTACATGCGTGCAAGATTACAGGTACTGTGCTGTTTACTTACATGTACATTCTTTATTTCTTACGAGCCTGAGTACCAGAAAGTCATGATGCAGGTTGTGTTTACCTATCTATAGGGTTTACATTGACCCATGACAGAACGTACTATGAATCAAAGACAGACCCATGCATTACTCAGTGGTATTCAGAGACGTACGGTGGAGCAGTACCGGTACAGATTCGCAGACCTCACTGACACACACCTTGCGTATGGGAAGTACGTTGCAATGGAAAAATTTGGAAACTTGTGGCAAGTTCCTATGGGACCAAACTGCTGAGGCCAACGGTCCCTAGGCTTACACACTACTTAATCCAACTTAAACTAAGTTATGCTTAGGACAACACACACACCCATGCCCGAGGAAGGACTCGAAAATCCGATGGGGGGAGCCACGCGAACCGTGGGAACACACACTAGACCGCGTGGCTATCCCGCGCGCACTTTGCAATGCTCTCACTGCTGAAAGGCTGTACAGGGAACAATTTCCTAATAGACATCATGCGTCATGACGAGTGTTCATTTCTCTATACTGGCGAGTGCGGGAGAAAGAAGGAACGAGGGATCTAGCAACATGACCACTTGCACACTCAATTTTGAACAGGAGGAGCTTGAACGTGTTGCAGATGACCCCCACAACAAGTACTCGTATTGCACGTGAAATGGACTCTGCACATACTAGCGTGTGGCGCGTATATCATGAACAACAATTACACTCATATCACCCACAACGAGGCCATGCAATGCTTGTGACTGACTATGCACCAAGGGACACATTGTGTCACTGGTTACCCCAGCAATGGAATGATGGATCAGATTTCCTCCAAATAGTGCTGTTTACTGACGAAGTCTCATTTTTATGCGATGGTATTTCGAACAGCAAGAATAACCATGCGTGGGATGAGGGAAAAACCTCAAGCTGTAGGAGACTCACACCCTCAAGTACGTTTTGCTGACCGACTGAAGTGGCACAGTGGTTACCACACTGGGCTCGCATTCGGGAGGACGACGGTTCAAAACCACGCCCGGCCATCCTGATTTAGGATTTCCGTGATTTCCCTAAATTGCTTCAAGCAAATGTCGGGATGGTTTCTCATCAAGGGCATGGCTGACATCCTACCCCGTCCTTCCCTGATACGATGGGACCGGAGACATGGCTGTTTGGTCCCTTCCCCCAAATCATCCAATCAACCAACCAACCAACATTTTGCTGTGAATATCCTGGCAAGCATCGTAAGCGACAATCTCATTGGGCCATATCTTCTACCTGGCCGTCTGAATCACCACCTGTACTTGAGTTTCGTGCAAAGAGCTCTACCTGAGGTGTTGGACAACGTACGTTGGCTGTTCGGTAGAGGATGTGTATACAACATGACGGTGCACCAAGTCACTTCAGTGTGGATATCCGCAACCATCTCAATACTGTATTTATCGGTCGCTATGCTGGAAGGGAAGGTCCTGTTCCATTGCCTGCGAAGTCACCTGACCCGAATCCCCTTGAGATTATTTCCTATGGGGATATCTAAAGTCACGTATGTATGAGACCCCTGTGGTAAGAAGATGGAATTAGTTGCCCCAGCTGTAGCTCTTGTGATGTGATTCGAAACGCACCAGGCATATTTGTCAGAGTGCGACAGGATCTTGTTCGCCGATGACACGCTTCCATTGAGGGTGATGGCCGTCAGTTCAAGCACATTTTCTGAGATACAGCAGTTAACTGTAACTAATGTAAATAAACAAGTACACAGTTATGCGATTTTATTCCTATCAACTCCTTAATCTGAAATCTCCGACCCGATGTTCCCTACCTCAAATTATTCGGTGGTGTATCCGCTATGTCCTATAAAGTTTAGCACGCTCTTACGGAAACAGCCAGTACATAGTATCTATCAAAAATGTACAGCCCATGTTCATCCGAATGTTCATTAAATTATTGTGTAAAAATTAGAACCAAGTCGGCCAAGAAACTCTCGAGACTTTTGGTAACAGCATTTCCCCTTTGTATAAATATTGTATATATATTTATGTATGATACATGCTTAAAAATAACCTTTGTCTGTTTTAATGTTCATTAGAGTTGAAGAAACTGGCGATATTTTTGGTTACAGCGTTAAATAACGGCTTGTCTTTATACACTAGTATAGATTATTTTCATTAATTCGATTTGTAAATTTCTGTTGTCCTCGTAAGCAAAGAATATTATTGTAAAGTAAGAAGTATTTTCTTGAGTCACAGAAGTAGAGGAAGGCCAACACCTTTCACCTTGCAGCCTTTTCTCTGGCGGTAGTGCAAAAAATGTTGAAATGTTTGTGAAATCGTATGGGACTTAGCTGCTAAGGTCATGAGTCCCTAAGCTTACACACTACTTAAACTCAATTATCCTAAGGACAAACACACACTCCCAAGCCCAAGGGAGGACTCGAACCACAGCCGCGACCAGCCGCACAGTCCATGACTGCAGCGCCTTAGACCGCTCAGCGGCAGCGCACATCGAACAAGGAAGCATCGGCCATGGCACCTAACGGATAAATTTCTGAGCGTAAAGTTAATATTTGTGAATGCGAACGATGCAATATTTGGAAAAAAGCGACGATCTAGCACCGGTTTAGCATTATAAGTCGTCTCCTTGATACTATAGCTTTGGATACGAGATATAACTAGGGAAAATCTGTGTTCTAATAGCATGCACCAAAGGTACCGCCATCATTGTGACTTCAAGGAGACAATACAGCAAAGTTTGCATATCTATACAAAATAAGGGGTGAAGATGGTGTAAGATCTTATCTGTGTTAATACTAACGACTGCAGTACTGTTTAGAGACAAGAATTCTTATATTGATTTTCAACTTTAAAGGCATCCGAAGTCCGGGAAATTTATTTGATGATATACTGGTTGGTAATATACAGTTTGATTTATGGTATTGCGCCTTATAATCGCTTGAAGGTACATTACGTCCTCCATCCCATTTCATTTCGGGTGAACTGTTTAGTAAAGCAAAAGTGACGTCTGCCAATTCATGTTTAGTGTTAATTATAATAACAAAGTAGTTACGCAGTTAGTCAGACAAGAAAGTTACTTTACGTGAAAAAGCGTGAGGTTGTCCTAGATGTTTGTGTATAGCGTAACTGAGGTGGGGTCTATGGACTAGTCCAGTATTCATCTAGCTAGACGGGGGATACCACCTAAAACCCAGGTCCAGTGCGACCGGCACATCGACCCGCATCGTTAAGCTGTGTGGCTAATTGCCTGTCATATCGCCACCATGTTAGCTCCCCATTAAGGAATATTTGTACTCGAAGTGTCTCTGAGTAGTTCTGGAAGCAACACTTTAACACACGTGGCTGTCTGGGTCACACAATTCCTAATAATATGAGGGTAGTATTACGTTAAATAAGTTGCAGAATACTAGTACTAACCCAGCCGAAATATCCCTGCTACAGTTCCTAAATGGTGGCTGATTTGCACCCTTATCAATAAACACCTGTTTGATATAGCGTCACTGTAGCAAATATGTGGCAACAAAATACCAGTTATTAAATAACATTGATGAGAAGTATGTCACCAAATAGTGTTTCACTTTTGTACAGCTTACAGTGTGGTACCTGACGTCCTAAAATTTAAACAATCAATCAAAATTACTTCACCGTTTCTTGGCAATTTACGTTGTAGTTTAATAGTAATGATAATCAAGCGGACATGCGACAGTGCAATTACTCTATAAATAGCGACTGCTAAGTTGAAAGTCGTCTTTCTTTTCTTTCTTGATTGTTATTTCATGCCTCATACGAGATGGGCCAGCAGTGGCCTACATACGCCACTCTTTCGCCAATAGATACAACAGATAGACATAGAAGACATAGAATATAAAAAGCATGGTAATACATAATGAACATTCCATGATTAGAAGCCATTCAACTGAAGGCACTGTGAACACAAAGGTGGTCATCAGTAGAACAGGTGAAGACATCCGGTGATCGCCGCAGAACGTTCTAAGGCTCTAGTTTAATCCAAACAAAAGAACCGCGATCGATTCAGGGCTTGATCCTGCGAATTGTGATCCTGATTGTAATACTAGCTGCCTTCACCAAGGCACCCAATCGCGTAAGAGGGACTGAGGAAAGCGCCAGAAAGCAGACGGGAAGCGGGTTAGTGCCGACACGACCCATTATCAGCAGCGGGGCGCACCCACTGCAATCAATAGACGCCGACGGAACCTGTACATCCCCTACGAAACTCTTGCAAACAAAACGGGTTAACACTGGTATACTGTGATATCTCAGCTTACTTTAAGCTCCCAGCCAGAGATAGCGGAACCACTGCAATCTGATACTCATCCTCGAATGAGAACAATCTGTTCAGATAATGTACGTCGTAGGACGCAGTGACAAGAAGTTGTCAGGGGCTTTCAGTGACACCACAGGTGTCACTGTTTTCGCCCCCAGTACCCTTGACATTGACAGTGCTAGGAGCAGAAGCCTGAAGCTGGTTAACCACGACCATTTTCCAGCTGTAACCGGGCAACAACCAATTATCCTTGAATCCAGATACAACCGATTCACTATGTGACCAAAGGATTCGTACACCTGCATGAAAACGACGAAGCTCGTGGCGCCCTCCATCGTATGCTGGAATCCAATATGGTGTTGGCCGACCCTTAGACTTGATTACAACTTCCAGTCTCGCAGGCATACGTTCAATCAGGTGCTGGAAGGTTTCTTGCAGAATGGTAGCTCATTCTTCACGGAGTGCTGCACTGAGGAGGGGTATCGAAGTTGGTCGGTGAGGCCTGGCACGAAGTCGATGTTCCAAAACATCCCAAAAGTGTTCTATAGGATTCAAGTCAGGTCTCTGTGCAGGCCAGTCCATTACGAGGATGTTATTGGCGTGAAACCACTCCGCCACAGGCCGTGCCTTATAAACAGGTGCTCCGAATTTTACTGTTGCCACTACACACGCTGGCAGATCACGTTAACCGCACATTCGCCATACACACATGTGCCGTTGGATCACCACATTGTGTACTGTGGTTCGTCACTCCACACAACGTTTCTCCAACGTTCAATCGTCTAATGCTTACGCTCCTTACACCAAGTGAGGTATCGTTTGGCTTTTACCGGCGTGAGGTGTGACTCATGAGCAGCCTCTCGACCATGAAATCCAAGTTTTATCACCTCCTGCCTATCTCTCATAATACGTACAATAGATTCTGATGCAGTTTTCAATTCCTAGGCGATGGTCTAGTACAATGACGATCCTCTTCAACTGTCGGCGATCTCTGACAGTCAACAGACGAGGTCGGCCTGTATGCTTTTGTGCTGTACGTGTCTCTTCACGTTTCCACTTCACTATCACATCGGAAATAGTGGACCTAGGAATGTTTAGGAGTGTGGAAGTCACGCGTAAAGACGTATGACATAAGTGACATCAAATCACCTGAACACGTTCGAAGTCCGTGAGTTCCGCGGTGCGCCCCACCCTTCCCTCTCACGATGTCTAATGACTACTGAGGTCACTGATATGGAGTACCTCCCAGTAGGTGCAGCACAATGCACCTAACGTGAAAAACGTGTGTTTGAGGAGGGGGGAAGTCCGGATACTTTTCATTACATAGTGTGCGACCCTATCAGTTTCCTTCAATGAGAAAGAAAATCTAAAATTAAGAACACATTTACTAAGTTATCAGTCAGAGACGAGTTCAAAAGGAAAAGCAGTTCGGGAAGATCGCTGAAAACAAGGGTATGAAAGACGCTACCGCTTACAGCAGCAGGAAGCTGCATTACAATGTTAAATCACTTAACCGTGCACCATTCGCGACTGAAACAGCAATGTGGGTACGGTGTGTGCCACTGGTAGACGAAGTTTTCTCCTCCACTAATCATAATTTGGGTTGTAGGGTGTAGATAACATGCAGAAATAAAACAAAATAATATCTTTCAGTTTAATTCTAGTTTGATGCTACCAGAAAGTCTGGAAATGACTGAAACTGACTCTTACTAAAAGAACGTGTTATGAAACGTATTGCTCTTCTTTGGATCTTCTGTATTTCCTTCTTTCCTACTCGGTACGATTCTTTTTTTGACCTTCCTTACTTCTTGCATCATTTCTATCCGGTACGGTTCTGTAAGTGGCGATAAATTACAAGCATCTGTTGGACAAGTGATTTATAAGCTTCTTCCTCCGTGAATGGTTTCCCTTCCGGAAGATTGTTGCAACGAATCTCAGTTCAACTTTACTGCGATTAATTTATGCTGTCGCTCCATTTAAAATTGTCCCGTACACCCTCGCCCAGATATTTAATGTATAAGACTGCTCAAACTTATTTTTTCGCACATGTGTAATCAAGAAACAATGACTCTTCCGCATGTTTAATCGCCGTATGCTCTTTTTTTTTTTTTTTTTTTTTTTTTTTTTTTTTTTTTTTTTTTTTTTTTTTTTTTTTTTGCTGAAGCTCAAGAGGAAATACAAGCACCTGTCATCAATGTTCTACAGGTTTTCCTGCAACATGGTATTGTAACCTTCCCGCAAAATATTCTGTAACCTCCCAACAGTAAAATATATATAATTATTTATTTCATTCACATTCAGCGTAACCTTGCAAAAGTTTATTATTCCGTAACCTACGAATAATACAATGTGACTAATCTCTCAATAAAATCGTGGTTCACTTATAACCTTTCAATAATTAACTGTGAACTTAAACTGGAAAATTTAGGAAGTCATCAGCTCTGTGTCATGGTCCTGAAAGATCATTCTGATTAAAAATGAATGATCGTACTTCAATAAGGTCGCCGGATAACACGTATATATCTGCTCCTGTAAGAAATTTTTCTGGCACAGCTCAGTTCCATCCTGGCCGACAGATTTGCCATGTACAAAAAGAACAACTGATTTTTCTTTGCAATAGTCGGGATGACCATGGATTGGAGAAATAAGTAAATTCTTTAAACTGAGATGAATGATTGTCAAAAGTTACTTTATATGAGAAAGATTATTACTAAGAGATTTTTTAAACATTTACATGGGACTTGATATAACAATACTACATATGCGGGAGGCTGTATTTACATAATAGTATAACGCTCAGGCTCCGCCATCGCTCCACCACGACCGGCCCAGCCAACACGATACACCAGACTGCTCGCTAGCAACTACTTACTGCTACACAGTTCCTACTGCATACAACACTGCTCTCTGGTCTGAGATTCTCTTACAGCTTACATATCGCAGGCAGCGCGTGAGCAATCCATCTAAATTACATTTGCTCGAGTGCGCTAACAATAAATTTCTTAATCATGGACCTCTTACATAACTCTCCACTGGGGGGGCAAAAATTTGGCAGCGATGGTGAGTCAATTGGACTTGCCATGAGCAACAAATTTTTCTATAATCTATTTAGTTACTAAGTCTACAGTCACAGAGCATATACATTATTGATAAGCGCAGAACATATTAAGAAATGAAGTAGAGTGCACACGCGCTGAGTTCAGAACATATTAAGAAATGACAAAATGTATACGCATTGAGCACAAAATATATTAACAAATGACATAAAGTGCACCCACATTGTATAAGTCTTTACCATTTTACAAGAATTTAAACGTATTGAGAAATGAAATAAAGTGCACACACACTGAATAAGTCTTTACCACTTGACAAGAATTTCAACATATTGAGAAATGAAATAAAGTGTACACGCACTGTAAAAGTCTTTAGTATTTTACAAGAACTGGATACATTAAGAAAAGAAATAAAGTGCACACGCACTGTAAAAATCTTCAACATATTTAGGACAACTGATCATATTAACAAATGAAATGAAGTGCACACGCACTGTATAAGTCTTTAGCATTTTTTTTTACAAGAACTGAAAATATTAACAAATGAAATGAAGTACACACACTGTGTAAGTCTTAACCATTTTACAAGAATTTAAATAAGTTGAGAAATGAAATAAAGTGCACACGCACTGTATCAGTCTTTAGCATATTTAGGAGAACTGATCATATTAACAAATGAAATGAAATGCACTCGCACTTTATAATTCTTTATCATTTTATTTAGATCTAGGAAAGGAATAGGAGGGATACCATCATGTTTGTAGCACAGTGGGTTGCACATAACTGCACTAAAAGTCCATATCTTTCTACAGAAGCACAACACCAAGTGTGACAATCTGAAGTTTTCTTCCTTGAAGTATTTATCAGTGTAGCCAAGACACTGAAATGTTGTATTAATATTCCATGTTATCATTTTGGTAGTACACCAGGTACACCAAACAGTAAGACCATAACATCATCTCCATCGTTCAAGCTGGTGGACAGCTTGATATGCCAACACCACATTCTTGTAGATCCATTCTCTTACATCAACGTAGAATTAGTGCAAAAACCAAATATAGTGCTCCATGATCATGAGGATGGACAGGACATACAGATATTGCAGTAATTACTGGTTATTAGGTCAGAAGGTAAAGGACATTAAGTATTATGCTAGTCATCATTCAGAATTACACTAGTGTATCAACCGATTTGAATAATTATTGACGTTCATTGGCTATTTACACTGCATTTAAGTAGTATGTATGGAGTATTACAGAACATTATTCATAAGTCATCTCAATACAGTAATTATTGGCACTCATTGGCTAGTTACAAAGCATTTTTAATGCATCAGTCAGAAGTCATCATTCAAAATGAGTCAATTATTGGCATAGCACTCATGCATAAGTCATTCATTACAGTAATTATTGGCATTCATCTATAGAGTATAGCAAAAAATTATTAAGAAGTCATATCATTGCAGTAATTATTGGCATCGTAAGTCTTCTCATTACAGTAATTATTGGCAAGCATTTATAGAGTATAACAAAACATCATTCATAACTCATCTCATCACAGTAATTATTGGCATCATGTCACCCTAATACAGTAAACATCAGTATTATTCAGAAATCATCATTCAAATCAGGAGTTATTGGGTGTAGCATCACATTGTTAGTGTTTATATATGATATCATGCAAGTGACATAAGACATACTTAAAGTGTAAGACAGTGTAACTATTAGTCAAGGTCTGTAGTCCACTAATACATAGACATAATGGAATCAATACATCAGAAAAATTTACATGATATTTAGGACTAGACATATATCTTAAACTGGTAGCATTATGTAGTTGTATACTGGTAATGGTTGTGACTAGCAATAATTTCTTTTTTTTTTGTGATGGCAATGCATTTCTGGGGCATGAAAATATTCACTTTTGACTTATTGTTGGAAATAAGGATTATTAACCTCATTCGTCATGAGTCAGCTGTAGCAAGGTTATAAAACAAGTGGAGTATATGTGATCACATTCATAAATGATAGACACAACTGGGTAAAAAAATGCAAGTACTAGAACAGATTTCATAATTAAGCGTTTATAGCACATTAATATCATGAAAAGCTTCTCCTGGAAAAAATAAAAAATGGATTATTGACCTGAAAGAAAATGTGTATATTATGCTGAAAAGTATCAAACCTCAAATTAACAGGTAATATAACGTGTCCTTAATATGTATGTACTCTAGCTGTCTTTCCCAAAACATTCAGTCATTATACTATGCGACATATTTGTGTTTGTTGCATTTTTGCATTGTGTTTGTTTCATTAGTGAATAACTTTGATTAGTGAAAAATGCCGCGAAAAACTGTTAACAGTACATCGCGATGTATAATGAGAGAAATAGCCGACTCAAATAACTTGACCGATAGTATTTGCGACATGCAGTGTAATGATGACAATCCTCCATTTACAGACAATCAGTGCGTACCGACCACTTGTAATAATTTTGATCCTAATGATGAACAAATGAACTCAATTGTGTCT
This sequence comes from Schistocerca serialis cubense, assembly GCF_023864345.2. NCBI lineage: Eukaryota > Metazoa > Arthropoda > Insecta > Orthoptera > Acrididae > Schistocerca > Schistocerca serialis. The sequence goes on along the minus strand of NC_064642.1, from coordinate 108,533,272 downwards.
TCTGTTATTTTGACGACAAATGACGACGCGGGGCGTTCTGTTGCAATGAGCGCTGCCCAGCTTGACACACCCGGTTTGCAGGATTTACGTGACGAACAGACAAATTTTTCTAATGAAAATCAACAGTGTAATCAGAGTAAAACAGATTTATTTAATTCCGATTTAGTGACCAACAGTGTACATCCGATTGGCAAATCTTTTTGTGAATCACAGAATAACCAAATGGTTACACAACACGTGACAATTGCAGGTACGTCATCAAACAGCACAAAGATTAGAGTAGGTAATATTACTTTGGATCAAATTATGGCAGTATTACTACTAATGAATGAAATACAGGAAAACGATCTCAAACAAATTAAACTAATTAATGAAAGTTACAAACAGTCGAATGAAGGACAAAACAACTATAATGAAAATGTCAAACAACTTAGTGAACGGAATGAACAACTTAGTGAACAGATTACAGCCATTGCCGTGCAATGTCATGGTACTAAAGAACAATTACGTGAGGAAATTGAGATTTGTGCAAGGAACAGTAGTGAAGAAACTAGATCTGTTGCACAAGAATTAGGTAATAGCCATACAGGTACAACAGAATCAGTTAGAGATGAAATTAGTGCAGTCGCTGAACAATGTCCTGAAAACGCAACACAGTTACGCGACGAGTTTACTTTAAAGTTACCAGAAGTTTCACACACACTGAATACGGACGTCGATAAGAAATTTGAACAACAGATCAGCCACATTGATGAAAGTATTAAAGTGACAGAAATGAAAAATGTTTCGGTTAATAACACGTCACTGCATACGGCACATTCCGATCACTTCTCAGACTCTCACAGCCAGTATAACTTAAGTATTTTACAGAAACTACGTGACTTAAAATCCAAAAAGACACAGACAAATAGGTTCTCATGCAATGCTGAACCTGTTCACAAAATCAGAGACGATAACGCTGGTTTTATGCAATTTTTATCCGTAAGAAAATCTAAGGAATTTAAAAATGACAGAGCACAGGTATACGCTTTGAACTGGATACGACAATTAATTTTTGTATTTTCAACCGCATTGCCTGTAATACAGAAACTGGAATTAGCATGGATACAGCAATTTGCTTCAGAATTTTTAACGGCATTACCTGTAACACAAAAGTTAAAATTTATTTGCAGCACGTAATAAACCTCAGGGGATTCATTACGCTTTAATGAGTATGTGCCGTAGCGTGCACAGGGCCCCGAGCCATAGTAGTGCTGTTTCATCTTTAGTTTTCTGCACTGCTGCCTTCTCTTCTACTATCCTTTATATCTATCAACACAGCTCTTCAACTATTGCTCTATCTAGGAAAAAGAACGTGTAAAGAAAACCCGATACGACAAATTTTACAGAAAGTGACAGTTATCATTAGACGCTCAAGAAATGACAACCACGAGAACTTTAATCTTAGAGGAAATTTTAATCATCAGTATGTGTAAAATTATCAGCAATAGCGAACGCATTTTAGTAACAATAGAGGTTTTTCACCGCAATAGCAACAAAACCAGCTGGTTAGCATACCTAACCTACAATGTAATGTACAAGGTCAACCAAGCTTTAATGTTTCGCCGCGTGCACGTATAGTCTCAGCTCCAACAAATAGTAATGCACAGCAACAAGGAAATCAGTACGTACAGAAGACACATTATTTCAATTCCTATCGCACTGCACCATATAGAAATGACTATCACGACAGACGTAAAAATAATGAGCACAATTTTCAGCGTACATTTAATAACAGTCTATCTTATCAGCAGCAAGAACATCCGCCACAACAAATAATCATGAATGAACCAGACAGTAGGTATCATCCAGAACGTAATACGTCAGGAAGAAATAACAGAACAGTACAAATAGTGGAAATGCCACAGCATCCTCCCGAAAATAATAACACGTCAGATAGAATTTGACCAGATACAGTACAGGTTGCATCTTCCAGTAAAGCAAGCAATACTTTTGACACGCAGAATCTTGTTCATGAGAATGTTATGTGAAACATGCTTTATTGAATGCACCACTTTTATATATTTATAATTATGCAATTCTATCTAGTGAAATATTAATTTTATCAAATTTTCTCTCTATTAAAGTCTTCAATTCTCGCCTCTAATAACTACACAACATACAAGCTGTACACAAACAAGATCACATTTCTTGTCGTTATACACCGTAGACCGTGCATATTTTCCATTTTTATGTATGTATGATTGTTGTCCTGTTTTGTTGGTATGTACTATGAAATATTTAAGATATAACAAACACCAGTTGACTTTAACATTTTGCCTTATGATAGCTACACATCGTGACTTTTTTACTTTTTTTTTTTTTTTTGCTGCTACATTGTGATACACTGTGTACATTTTTGCTTCTGAACACTGTCGATGTTTTTGACATATTACGTTTTCTGTCATGCTATGCTGTATGCTCGATTATGTTACTATAAACCAGTTTTTATCTAATGGGTATATGAATTAAATGCAAGACATTAATCTTTGTACATCATTTTCAGAAAGAAATAACGTGTAAACGAAATAAATTAAACAGAAATGCGAATTTCACCTTCGGAATGAATGAAAGAGGATGCAATACCTTGTGATGAAGAGTAAATGGATCAGAATTAACAAGCATTAACAAGAATGTACTATACACATCGTAGAATAGCAGTCTTAACTAATTTTTTCTTTCAGAATACGAGGCGATTGATGCAGGCTGTCAGACAGAACTACACATCTTAGTTTTAGTGATGAAATTAATGAGGTATAAATAGTTGTTTATTAAACCTATGTAATTTATAAATGTGATCACATATACTGCCTTTGTTTCATAACCTTGCTACAGCTGACTCATGACGAATGACGTTACACATCTTCATTTGCAGCAATAACTCAAAAGCAAACAAAGTAATTACCAGTCCCAAATAATGATACTAGTTTAAGAGAGTTCTGAATAATACTGATCAGCTCTGAATAGTATGTCACTTCAATAATGACTTCTGAATAATACAAAAAAAAATGCTTTGCACCTGGCCATAATTGCCACTATTTATTGTAATAAGATGACATATGATGCCAATGGTTACTATAATTAGACTAATTATGTATAAATGCTATGCCAATAATTAACTCATTTTGAGTAATGACTTCTGAATAATACAAAAAAAAAATGCTTTGTAACTGGCCAATGAATGCCACTGTTTATTGTAATAAGATTACCTATGATTCCTATGATTACTATAATTAGACTAATTATGTATAAATGCTATGCCAATAATTAACTCATTTTGAGTAATGACTTCTGAATTATACAAATAAAAATGCTTTGTAACTGGCCAATGAATGCCACTGTTTATTGTAATAAGATTACCTATGATGCCAATGATTACTATAATTAAGTGAATTATGTTAATACTATGCAATTCACTAGCTTCTGTTTTGAATGACGACTTCTGATGGTTTGTAACTGGGCAATGGGTGCCAATAATTACTATATTCAGATAATTTTATGAACATTATTCTGTAATACTACATACAAGGTTCAGAAATGTTCAGTAACTGGTCGATGAGTGCCACCAATTACTCAAATCAGTTGTTAGACTAGAGTAATTCTCAATGAAGACTACTATGTGACTTAATATCCTTCACCTTTTGACCTAATTACGAGAAATTACTGCAATATCCATTGGTCCTGTCTATCCTCATGATCATGGAGCACTATATTTGGTTTTTGCACTAATTCTACGTTGGTCTACTTTACAAGAACATGGTGTTGACACGACATGCTGTCCACCACCTTGAGCGATGGAGATGTTAATATGGTCCCCTAGTGTACTACCAAATAGATAGTATGGAATATTATTACGACATTTCAGTGTCTTGGTTACACTGATTAATATTTCAAGGAAAAGAGCTTTAGATTGTCTCACTTGGTGTTGTGCTTCTGTAGAAAGATACGGACTTTCAGTGCAGCTGCGTGCAACCTAAAGTGCTACAACCATGACGCAATCCTTCCCATTCCTTTCCTAATTCTTGTAAAATGATAAAGACATATACAGTGCGTGTGAACTTCCTTTCATTTGTTAATAAGATCAGTTGTCCTGAAAATACTAAAGACTTCTATAGTTCATGTGCACTTTATTTCACTACTCATTATGTTTATTTGTTGTAGAAAAATACTAGAGAGTTTTACAGTGTGTGTGCACTCTCTGCCATTTGTTAATATGATTTATACTCATTTTGTGATTTCCGGATATGTTCTGTACTACAGTGCGTGTGCACTTCATGCCACTTGTTAATATGTTTTGTACTCATTGTGTACACATTTTGTGATTCCCAGATATGTTCTGAACTACAGTGAGTGTGCACTTTTGTCATTTGTCAATATGATTTGTACTCATTATGTTTATTTGTTGTAAAAATATTAGAGAGTTTTTCAGTGCGTGTGCACTTTATGCCATTTGTACTCATTACGTATACTTTTTTTTGTGATTCCCAGATATGTTCTGTATTACAGTGCGTGTGCACTTACGTCATTTTGTTAACATGATTTGTATTCATTGCTTATACATTTTGTCTTTACTTAATATGTTCTGAACTTCAGTGCGTGTGCACTTTTGTCATTTATCAATACGATTTGTACTCATTAGGTTTATTTGTTGTAAAAATATTAGAGAGTTTTACAGTGTGTGTGCACTTTATGCCATTTGTACTCATTACGTATACATTTTTTTGTGATTCCCAGATATGTTCTGTACTACAGTGCGTGTGCACTTTCGTCATTTTGTTAACATGATTTGTATTCATTGCGTATACATTTTGTGATTTGCTGATATGTTCTGAACTACAGTGTGTGCGCACTTTTGCCATTTATTAATATGTTTTGTATTCATTGTGTATACATTTTGTGATACCCAGATATGTTCTGAACATCAGTGCGTGTGCACTATATTATATTTCATGTTCTGCACCTATATATATATATGTATATGTTCTGTGATTGTAAAGTTAATTTATTAAGTAAAATTTGTTGGTCATGCAAGTCCAATTGACTCACCATCGCTGCCAAATTTTTGCCCCCCCCAGTGGAGGGTTATGTAAGGTGTATGTTTCGCCAGCGATGGGCGAGGCATGACAGATCTCTGACCAGAGAGTAGTTTATTGTTAGTTGTTGCTTGTCGCTAGTCTGCGCGAGTCAACAGTAGGAGTCAGTCTGCACTTGTCTGCGCGAGTCGGCAGTAGTAGTCAGTCGGATACGGTAGTAGGGAGTCGGCATGCGTCGGCTATGTGCTCTGGTCACGACTCTGGTCAGGACTCTGGAGGATGAGTATTGTTGTAGAAGGTAAAGAAGCAGCCTTGCACATATTTAATAATGTATGTTAATTGTAATATTGAATATTGTAATATTGAATTTAATTGATGAAAGGAGAAAATATAAAAATGCAGTAAGTGAAACAGGCAAAAAGGAATACAAACGTCTCAAAAATGAGATCGACAGGAAGTGCAAAATGGCTAAGCAGCGATGGCTAGAGGACAAATGTAAGGATGTTGAGGCCTATCTCACTAGGGGTAAGATAGATACCGCCTACAGGAAAATTAAAGAGACCTTTGGAGATAAGAGAACGACTTGTATGAATATCAGGAGCTCAGATGGAAACCCAGTTCTAAGCAAAGAAAGGAAAGCAGAAAGGTGGAAGGAGTATATAGAGGGTCTATACAAGGGCGATGTACTTGAGGACAATATTATGGAAATGGAAGAGGATGTAGATAAAGAGGAAATGGGAGATACGATACTGCGTGAAGAGTTTGACAGAGCACTGAAAGACCTGAGTCGAAACAAGGCCCCCGGAGTAGACAATATTCCATTGGAACTACTGACGGCCGTGGGAGAGCCAGTCCTGACAAAACTCTACCATCTGGTGAGCAAGATGTATGAAACAGGCGAAATACCCTCAGACTTCAAGAAGAATATAATAATTCCAATCCCAAAGAAAGCAGGTGTTGACAAATGTGAAAATTACCGAACTATCAGCTTAATAAGTCACAGCTGCAAAATACTAACACGAATTCTTTACAGACGAATGGAAAAACTAGTAGAAGCCAACTTCGGGGAAGATCAGTTTGGATTCCGTAGAAACACTGGAACACGTGAGGCAATACTGACCTTGCGACTTATCTTAGAAGAAAGATTAAGAAAAGGCAAACCTACGTTTCTAGCATTTGTAGACTTAGAGAAAGCTTTTGACAATGTTGACTGGAATACTCTCTTTCAAATTCTAAAGGTGGCAGGGGTAAAATACAGGGAGCGAAAGGCTATTTACAATATGTACAGAAACCAGATAGCAGTTATAAGAGTCGAGGGACATGAAAGGGAAGCAGTGGTTGGGAAGGGAGTAAGACAGGGTTGTAGCCTCTCCCCGATGTTGTTCAATCTGTATATTGAGCAAGCAGTAAAGGAAACAAAAGAAAAATTCGGAGTAGGTATTAAAATTCATGGAGAAGAAATAAAAACTTTGAGGTTCGCCGATGACATTGTAATTCTGTCAGAGACAGCAAAGGACTTGGAAGAGCAGTTGAATGGAATGGACAGTGTCTTGAAAGGAGGATATAAGATGAACATCAACAAAAGCAAAACAAAGATAATGGAATGTAGTCTAATTAAGTCGGGTAATGCTGAGGGAATTAGATTAGGAAATGAGGCACTTAAAGTAGTAAAGGAGTTTTGCTATTTGGGGAGCAAAATAACTGATGATGGTCGAAGTAGAGAGGATATAAAATGTAGGCTGGCAATGGCAAGGAAAGCGTTTCTGAAGAATAGAAATTTGTTAACATCCAGTATTGATTTAAGTGTCAGGAAGTCATTTCTGAAAGTATTCGTATGGAGTGTAGCCATGTATGGAAGTGAAACATGGACGATAAATAGTTTGGACAAGAAGAGAATAGAAGCTTTCGAAATGTGGTGCTACAGAAGAATGCAGAAGATTAGATGGGTAGATCACATAACTAATGAGGAAGTATTGAATAGGATTGGGGAGAAGAGAAGTTTGTGGCACAACTTGACCAGAAGAAGGGATCGGTTGGTAGGACATGTTCTGAGGCATCAAGGGATCACCAATTTAGTATTGGAGGGCAGCGTTGAGGGTAAAAATCGTAGAGGGAGACCAAGAGATGAATACACTAAGCAGATTCAGAAGGATGTAGGTTGCAGTAGGTACTGGGAGATGAAAAAGCTTGCACAGGATAGAGTAGCATGGAGAGCTGCATCAAACCAGTCTCAGGACTGAAGACCACAACAACAACAACAACAATTGTAATTTAATTTGTTCAGAAAAAATGCCCCAATAATAATTTTTTATAAAGTAACTCTTTTAAAGAAAGTAATCATTTCAATTTAAAGAATTTTTCCACTCTTCTGAAGAAAAAGCATTCATTTCAATTTAAAGAAGTTTTCCTTGTATGTTAATTGTAATTTAATTTGTTCAGAAAAAATGCCCCAATAATAATTTTTTTATAAAGTAACTGTTTTAAAGAAAAGTATTCATTTCAATGTAAAGAATTTTTCCACTCTTTTGAAAAAAAAGCATTCATTTCAATTTAAAGAATATTTCCTATGCATTCCTTTCCAAGAATAAAAAAAAAAAAAATATACGCCACCACTGCACGAAGCTGTGTCGATAAATAAGAGCAGATATAGTTGCAGTTTATTGAGGTAAGAATTTTGCTTTTGTTATTCAGAATACAGGGCCGAAGGTCAGCGGTGCTCTCCTTATAAAATTTACCGGATATTATTATTTCTGTTAGAAGGTTAAATTCATTTTCTGTGGGGAGGTTCAAGCTGTCTTTCCCAAAACTTTCAGTCATTATACTATGCGACATAAGACATACTGTCAAAAGGAACTGCAACAAATACTTAAATAACTACATAGCATCTCTTAACTAATAGTAAATATATAAACTTCATCATTATTCTCATCAGCAAGGAAAAACCTCATTATTCGTATAATACTAACTTCATCATTATCATCACCTGCAAAGAAAAACTTCATTATTCATATTACCATAAACTTCATATAACTATTCATCATCATTTATTATCATCTGCAAAAAATGGACACTTCATTATTCATAATCATATTACCATTTACTTCATACAACTATTCTTAGTATAGAGTTTCTTATTTCTAGCATATTTCATCACTAAAATTAACATGTGTAGTTCTGTCTGATAGCTTGCATCAATCGCCTCGTATTCTGAAAGAAAAATAATTAGTTAAGACTGTTATTATACAGTGTGTATAGTATATTCTTGTTAATGGTGTTAATTCTGATCCATTTACTCATCATGATACAGTACTGTATTTTCTTTCGTTCATTCCGATGGTGAAATTTGCATTCCATAGTAAACCACTGTGGTTTGTTTAATTTATTTCTTTAACATGGTATTGCTTTCTTAAACTAAGACGCTCAGGCTCCGCTATCGCTCCCCACGACCGGCCCAGCCAACTCCATACACACGACTGCACGCTAGCAACTACTTACTGCTACACAGTTCCTACTGCATACAACACTGCTCTCTGGTCTGAGATTCTCTTACAGCTTACATATCGCAGGCAGCGCGTGAGTAATCCATCGAAAGTACATCTGCTCGAGTGCGCTAGCAACAAATTCCTTAATCATGGACCTCTTATAGTATATTTTTCAAGCATTGTGACTACAATGTACGCAGATGCATCTTTCATGACCAGCCCCACACAGGTTGCGGCGTCATTATGCACATCATTTGGTACATACTTTCTACACTCGTATCTTGTTCATTAGGCGACAGTGCGCCAGTCGATAGAATGCCTTTGAGAAGTCAAGGAACACGGCATCAACTTGCATGCCGGCAACTACTTCCTTTTGAGCCTCTTGGACGAGCAGAGGTGTATGTGTTTCAGAACATCCCCGTTTGTGGAGTACTAGCTGCCTCTCAGAATGGTGATTTTCAATACTCAGAAAGGTCGTAACACGTGATTAGAATTCTTCTACGGATATTCTGCTACATAATGACGTGAGTGATAAAAGCTTGTAGCTGTGTGTTGTTGGAGAACGAATCAGTTATTTCGGTTGCAATATCTTGAACCCATATACCCTGAAAGATAATTATTATTTTCCATCCCGTGCTGTCTTATTTACATATCTGTGATTATGTCGCTCTTGTGGTGATTTGAAGAACTATACTGCTACCTCTCTTATTGAAAAAATATGGGACAAGGATTTTAGTACTTAGAACTACTATCCTCCGCTTTGATGCCAGAACGACCACTGAGATTTTAAACAGGTGGCACTGATCCTTTTGCGAATTAATATGTCGTACCTTCTTAAGCTTTTCTGTCAGATTAGTAGGTAGGAATATGCCTCGGATTCGTTGTACGATCATGCGCAGCTCTCCTTTGGTTGATTTTTGCTTCGTTCAGTCGATATGCTTTGGCTACATTTAAATCTTATTTGGAACCCTCTTAGCTGTGGGAGCAGTAATTGCACTAACAGTAGGACAAAGGAAAACTGGAATGCAGTTAGTGAGGTAAAGGAGACGCTAATAATATGTGAAAGCCACGAGGAAACAAACGAGATATAATAGTTATATCACGAAATGACAAATGAAAGGTTCTAAAACTGAAATGTAGATATACTAATTTGTACTTGTTTCAAAAACATTGTTCAAATGGCTCAGAGCACTATGGGACTTAACTTCTGAGGTCATCAGTCCCCTAGAACTTAGAACTACTTAAACGTAACTAACCTAAGGACATCACACACATCCATGCCCGAAGCAGGATTCGAACCTGCGACCGCTGCGGTCGCGCAGCTCCAAGGTGTAGCGCCTAGAACCGCTCGTCCACTCCAGCCGGCGTACTTGTTTCACTTGGAACATATAAAAAGTCATAATTTAATATGTGTAGGACTAATAGAAGAGCTCGACACTTTTGTGTACAAATCGACTGGACAGAATGCTCTTTCTTTCCTATTTCTATTAATCTACGTGATATTGTGAACGCGTTTGCGACGTACAATCTTTAATCATAAGTTGTAACGGCTGCCACTTTCACTGAAGGGACAGCGGATTACATTATCCAGCTCTTGCGATGAGTTGGAGCAGAATGCCTCAGGACGGTTCTAGAACCGCGGTATTAATTATAACGTTCGCCGCTACATTCAGATACGTCGAGTGCATTCTCCTGGCTGGCAATAAACTCTCTCAACCAGAATAAGGCTGCAATATTTCAAACAAACCACTTTAATTATCCTGTGGGGCATCAGTTAATCTGCAAAGCCTCACCCCCCACGAGAAGTTCGACGGAACACAGTGGCAGCGAAATTATATTTTGTTCCTCGTATAGTTAAATCTCACAGCTCCCGGCGATAACACAGCGAAGCTTCCTGAGGCTTAAAACAGAGCGGAAAGTAATTCAGCGTATTATAGGGTCGATGTGTACCTGTAGGTCAAACAGTTCCACTAATTTGTACCGTAAAATTAACGCTTTAATGGAGGTTTCGACTTTGTCGCCAGTTAAGTGCTTCATTCTCAAATGTATTGTCATGACTCAAATAGTGCTCTACAACCATGGCCGATTGTCATTTCTTTACCTACATTTTAGGAATGTCTCACGTACACACACTGGTCTGACATAACGACGACAGCAACTTTCGCATAATGTGAGTCTGCCAAGTAACATAACTCTATGAAACTTGGGCCGTACTTACAAAGAACAGCAACAGCATAATTCAGAAGGCATCTTTCGCAAGTACACATTGATATGAATATAAATTAATATCGAAGGACAATCGTTAGAATGAAGCAACGGCGAATCATGATGGACTTTGCAGCAAGAGATACATGGTTCATTTTAGGATGTGCGATCACCACAGAGAGCAATGGAAGCTCTGCAACGTGCTGCCACGCTGCCCAGAAGGCTGGTGAGAAGTTCTTGTGGTGCAACGATCCATTCCTTCACTAGCGCGGTTGACATACGCTGGATTTGCATGTGGATGTACTGTGATACGTCTGTCCAATGCATCCCACATGTGCTCGATGGTCAGGGGAAACGGCAGGCCAGCCCATTCCCCAAATATTCTCTCGTTCCCAGAACCCCTGCGCTTGCGCTTTTCCATGCGGTCGTGCACTGTCATCCATAACATTGAAGTTAGAGGTGAATGCACCCCTGAAAAGGCGCACATCGTGCAATAACACCGACCGATGTGTCTATCGTGTTCGAAGATTTGGAGGTCAGTGCGCCCTTCCAGCACTATGTTTCCATACACCACAAGACCTGGACCACCTAAACGGTCATGATTCATAATGTTCCTTGGTAAATTATGCGTTGCAGCCTCTCGCCACATGAGCATACGTCCAGCGTTGCCGAACATGATCGTTTTAGTGGTGGAGGTGGTATGAGGTGGGAAGGCAGAATGTTCCGTGTGGGTGCTGACTTAGAGAGTTTTGAACACAGTACACTCACAGGTCACTCTAATGTGAAATGCAATTCTACTGCATGTTCTTCTTTTCAGTAGTAGATTCGGCTCTGAACTTTTTCTTTTTTCGTGACAATGCTTGATCCTTTCGAACAGCGCTGGTGGCGGAGCCCACCCACACAGTCTTCGAAGAGCAGTCCCAAGTACTTCAACTAAGAGATGCAGCCACTTTGCACGTCTGTTCAGCGTGATGTTAAGATGTCGGGAGAGGAGGAAGCCAAGTTTACGGCTGTTCCACTCTCGATCATAGGCAGCAGATGTCCTGGTACCAACCTCTTCGTAATGATATTCGTCACTGCCTTATATGTACATTAAGGCTCTTGGTGCATAAGCCTGTGTCATCCGCTTATAATGCTAAATTCACATGTGGTGTTCTGGGAATGTCTGCAGTATGCAGAGTATACCGGCAGTTCCTGTAGGCCGGCGGCGATGGGGAGACGTGATAACATTCCTTCGTAACACATAGAAGTCTGGTTCATCCAAGTATTGTGAAGTTGTCTCTGGTGTGGTGGTGGGCCTCCATGTATTAGCAACTTACGCAGTTATCTGTTAATGAAGTTGGCGGAAAAGGAGGCCCCTGAACCACTTGCTTCGCAGGGTGGTAGAGCGTAATGTAATCTTCCAGAATGTAGACGAAACTCCACGCTTTCAAGTAAATTCAATTTTCGCGTCTACATAGTGACGAATTGCAATTTTCTCAAGTGTTTTAACTGACAGTTACTATGAAACTGATATTTCGTGACCGATTTGTCTTATCAATGTCGCATACGTTAATATCATTCAAATCCACCAAGTATGATCAAAACTTATGTAATGAATTACGAAAGACGTTGTTCCGAGTCATCGGCCATCAGTCGTAAAATCGGACATCGTAACTGCCGTCTGCGTACCCGTGTAGCTTGACCTCGCCTAAATCACAGACTGTAATGTTAGACTTCGCAAAAGTTATCAGTGAACACAAAAGGTTCACCCTATCAGTCACTGGAGTATTTGCATTGTCCTTATTAGAGCAATTAACGACTCTATTATCACATTTCCTTATGAACTGAACTGTACGGGTACTAAATGAGTTGTTCTTAAACAAATAAGGCAACCGACTATCAATTTCGAAGTAGTTGATGGATGCCAGGACTCGATTGTAAAACTCATTGCGTTTTACGAAAAAACTGCTTTAATTAGAGCACTGTCTATCTTCAGTACTGTAATACTGCGAATGCATCCAGCCATTGAGCAGCAAAAGTTGGAGGTGCTGGGAAAGAGAAAATTGTGTCTCACCTTATAAAACCCTCAGAAAGAAATATTATGTTAGATTTTTACAGCCACCAAGTTCTGAATTAGACAATTTAAATGTAATTGCTTCTGAAATTTACTGTGAATTTAAAAGTTACGTTGTTGAATGTTCTTTGTGCTTAAATTTGTAAAATGGATGCCAGTCAAACTGTTTGGTGACAGAATTCTTTAAACTGTTTTATTAATTAATTATTGGTATTTATTAAGTTTCAAGTATCTAAATTTACACCAGAAAATGGAAAAACAAATGTGACAAATGCATAGATACTTTAGTGAGCTTTAAATGAATTACATGGTTGGCATTGTAGTCTTAAGTACTTTAGCCTTTGATTCTTACGTTCCTAAAGACAGTAATTTTCCCATAAGCTATTTTTGTAATGAATGACTTTCAGTCATTTTGATGGGAGAGTGCATTGTTGCTCTCAGCCTCATACGTCAGCCAAATATAATTAAAATTCGTGTGAGCCTATATCTAAGCGACGTATTCTAGTAACCTGGGTTTATATTTTAAGGGGAGAGTTCTGAGTATCTGTCAGGCTACAAACAAACAAATTAAAACACACACACACACACACACACACACACACACACACTGTGTGAACTGACTGTCTCAGGGTACAGCAGTGGCAGTTGGAAATGGTGTATTCGGTGTTCTCCTACGCATAACAAACTCGGTGTAGTTCTCCAATCGGTTCTACTAGTTGATGTTACTGACAGCACAATTCGTCTGAGCATCTCGAAGAAGTCGTATTTGTCTATCTTGATGTCTGGACAGTACGTTAATGTGTCAACAGCGTGTAGAGGAGTCGCAAGGGCAGATATACACAGTAATCATAGGCCCTTGCTTATGAGCAACAAGTAGCTTTGCTTTCTGTTTAACAGACGTTCATGGGAGGACGTTAATTCGTGAATTTAATCGACATGCATAAATTCCATTCGTCTGTAGGGACTTAATTTTTTAAAAGCACGAGTGTATTATTGTATTTTGAAGTATTTTGAAGTAAAAATGCAGACTCTCGGATTGGTATATTTCCCATTCGTCTATTTCAGGTAAGTCAAAACATTTTTTGTACTGGCTCTGCGTATGCATGAGTCGAGATAGTTTTGAATCTTTGTAGAAAATTATGATACACCATAATCTTGTCCATATCTGTAGAAAATTATGAGGTCCACCACTATAGAAATTAGAACAAAAGCAGTTTACTTATTGCAGTTTATTTTAAATGTGTATTGAGTCCATAACTCAGGTTGCTTGTGCAATCTTCTACACTTATTGGGTACAGCCCGGTTAGTCTTCTCCTCCGCCGTCACAAGATGTCTTGATTCTTCTATTGGTCAAAGCTGTCACGACACCACGATGTACCTTCGTGTTGTTGCCAACTCCTCAGCTTGTGCGCTTCCAGCAACTTCTACACAACGGCACCGTCATAGTCGTCGCTGTAGTCCGATAAACCGAAGGCTCTGGAAAAAAAGGGGGTGCATGAGTAAAAGTGTACTGCCAATCGTGGAAGCTCGTACGGCTCAGACACCACGGTATCGTAAGCAAACACCATCGACACCACCCGTCCTCCTCTCTCTTCGTGCCTCCAGCGACTTCTACCAAGTGTCGTCATCGTACCTCATGAAATGCCAGGCTCTGAAAAAAAAAAATACAAGTGCATGAACAAGAGTTAACTGTGAGCGGTGAGAGCCCGTTCGTGCTCACACCACTTCGTACCTTCGTATTGTTCACAAAGAGCTTCCGCGCTTCCAGCTTTTTCGTCGAAGCTTCCAAGCTGTTTTACGCGTTGGCTTTGTCGTCGTCATATTCCAATAAATGTCAGGTCCTGAAAAAAATTACAAGTACGTTAGCATGAAGTTTACCGCGAGTCGTGGGAGCTCGTATGCGCTCAGAGGATACAGCATACCTCCGAATCGTTCGCGAACAGTACATGAGGAAGAGCTTTCTGCGTGTCATGGGAACGGTACATGCCCAGACACTATAGCATACCTCCGATCTGTTCGCAAACATCTTAGACACGGCCACCTTCTCAGACTTTGCCTTCCAGCGACGTGTTCAAGCCGGCGGCGGCGTCGTTTTCGTACTCAGATAAAAGCTAGGCCCTGAAGTAAAAGAACCAGGTACGTGAGAAATAGTTCACAGCGAGACGTGAGGATTCGTACGTGCTCAGATGCTGTGGCTTACCTTCATATCGTTCGCAAGCAGCTTCCACACCGCCACCTCCTAGCTTTCGCGCTTCCAGTGATTTCTACACGGCGGCGCCGTCGTCGAAATACATTCACCTTCTGCGGCACGGCGTCTACTCACAGAGTACTCTGCCTAAACGTAACAGCGTCTTTCCTTATATAGAAGTACGACAATGCTAAGCGTGGTTTCCGCGGAAATGTGTAGTGACGTCATTCCCTCAAGCACTGTTCATTAAAAATCCACATGCAAATATCGATACTACACAACCATTGGTGAAAGATGTAGCGTGAATAGACACACGAGCTTAAGCGCTCGTCCTATGTTGGATATTTATACTGAAAACTTAGTGATGTAAATGCCCAATTAGCTTTTACGTAACTTGTAGACACTATCCTCTACACTGAGTTTTTAATCTCTGTATGGTGCCTAGACTTGCTCGTTGTACTTTTAACAATAGTGCGAGAGTTGAAACAGTTGTTAAGGCACCAGAATGGTACTGGAACGATGCTAGGTTCAACTCTCTGGATATCTTCGGTACATTGTTATTTCGTGGTTTCTTTTCACAGTTTAACACAACAGAAAATAACCCTCAATCCTTTTCTGTCGTAGCAATCTCCTCTTTTTGACTGTGTTGACAACGAGATATTAAATTCTAACTTCTGATTTCTGGATTCTTGCTATATATTACGAAGCTAGACTCTGTAACACCTACGCTTTTATCCTGACCTGTTCTGATCGAATAGCAGCCCAATATTTATTATTAACATGACCGTGAACCTAATGGGGACGGTAATCGAAATTGACTGCTGCGGAAGTTGTAACATTCCAGATCGTCCTGTTCAATACTATAATACTGAGTGTATGGTAATGAAGACCACCAACACAGTTTTACTAATTACGAACTTATATTCTTCTCAAAACACAAAAAGGTGACAACTACTGCCTTCGTTATACGTATCTAATTACGGCTAATCTCAGCACAGGCTTTATTCATTTTCCATTATCGTCACACGCTAATTCATCACTGCATCCAACACTTCAATCCAAGGTTAGGCCGGCTCGGTAGACGCGAAACTAAATATCGGCACTAGTAACGCCACTGCTCACTTTTATGAAAATACTTCATCACTTTCCCGGTATTCATTTATTATTGTGGTGTCTAACCACGGCGATTGTGGCACCCTTCTCGGTTAAAAACCCTGTATTCCAATAATGGCTTCCACACACACACCTTTCCCGCCAACCATTCTGGCGCTTGTCGCCAATCGCTCTCGCAAAACGTCACAATCGATTGTTCGCCCAATCGACCTGTACCGAGTGCAAAGTTATAGTAAGGGCCTATGGACCCCTTACAACTCCCGGTAAAAGAAGTCATTATCATTCTGCCAACAGCCTTGTCAAATATGGCGAAGAAGGTGAAACTGTTTCAGGGAACCCTCTTGCTCTTTGCGGTTGGAAAATATCCTTATAAGTGATAACAGCTGGCAATAATCAACGATATGACGATGCAGAAGGCAACGGAGAATATGGCATAAAAGACGCATAATGACGGGCTACAAGAAAAGTGTACTATTACATGTGATGGGTCACTTGAAACTACTCAAAAAACTTATCATCCATCCCCCAAATGTAACTTTCATCATTTATGTAGTACGAAATGTATGAGACTGCTAAACGGAGGGGTTTTGTGCGATCCTTGATACTGAAAAAGATCACTGGTTCGATGGAAGAGAGTTGCGGTACCAAGTGGCGTCCCTGCGGTTCTCAAATCCAAAGACTGATTAAGCAGAGAATGAGGCTGCGGTCTGTCGCTACACCAATGTCGTATCGGATGATTCAGCCGTAGACTTCACTGTGTGAAGACGTCAGTTCTTGCGTCGGTTTGTAGGCATATTCGGCGGCCATGCAAATGATAAGACTTGCTATCCCTCTGTGACGACAGTCACCGGAGTGCATTAGTATTCTTCATGTTTAGTGTTTTTACCAGTCGTGGTAGTATATACAACTGGTGTAAACAGCGTCAGCTGTTGAGTGATTACTGTGAAGAACACAGAGATGCAGTGTACCAGTGTGAGAGAAAGCTGTCAGCAAGAGCTTTAAGGTGGCTTCATATATGTCTCCAATTTGCTGGATGGTCGAATTGTGGATTATCTTGATTTGCGGGGCATTCAGATGTGATACCTGCCTGATGTTTGACTGCATGGGGAAGTGAGAGCAGTCCTACTCTTCGTCATCTTTCCTGTGGACCATATATGACCTGCACAAGGAAGGATCGCCGTATTTCGCACCAACCATATCATAATAATTCTGACATCCAAGAGCAATTGTTCGATGCCGGCAACATTCTGTGTCGTGCCACATCTTTAGCCGGGGAGTAGGCAGTGGCCAGGCTAGGGAATTGCTGTCCCATGCGTAGTCTACCGTTAACACAATTACACAAACACATACGTCTAGAGTGGTGCTGTGACCGAGTAGAATGGACTTCTGAAGAGCGGCGTCGCATTGTGGTCAGTGATGAATCAATGTTCTGCATTGCCCCTGACGACCGGGGACCTGGGGAAAGGTGACATTCCTCCAGTGTTTTTCGAGAGACACAGTGGTCTTACTCCACACCTACATAGATACCCCGCAAGCCACCATACGGTGTCGCCAGATGGTACTTTGTACCATTTCCTTTCCTGTTCCACTTGCCAATAGAGCCAGGGAAAAACGACTACGTATAGGTCTCCACACAAGCCGTTACTCGTCCTATCTCCTCCTTGTTGCCCGTATGTGAAATGTACTTTGGTTGCAGTAGAATCGATGTACAGTCGGCTAGAAATGCTTGTTCTCGAAATTTCCTCAAAAAGGTTTCGCGAAAAGAACGTTGCCTTATCTCAAGGGAAACGAATTTGAGTTCAGGAAGTGTTCCCGTAACACTCGTGTGTTGACGGAACGTACACAATAACAAATGTAGCAGCACGCCTCCGATTTGATTCGACGTCTTCCTGTAATGCGAGTTGGTGGGGAGCGCCGAAACTCGAGCAGTACCCAAAAATCTGTCCCAAAAGTATTATATACGTGATCTGCTTTGTACGTAGGCTATAATTTCCTATATCTCTCTCACTAAACATAATTGAACATTCACCTTCCCTGATGCGGTTCTTACTTGCTCGTTCCACTTCACATCGCTTTGCGGAGTTACGCCTAGATAGTTAATCGACGTGATTGTGTCTAGCAGCGCACCACTTACACTGCATTCGAATACAGCAAAACTGTTTTTACTAATTATCTGCGTTATACTAAGGTCTTATACGTTTAGAACAAGCTGTACTCTATTTAAGTGCTACTGCATCCTTTTACAGTCACTCGACGGTGACACACCCTCATACATTATATCGCCATGAGGTAACGGTCGTAGAGTGATGCGCAATCTACATGACGGTTAGTTTATTAATAAAACGTCCTTGAGACATTCCTGATGATACCCTTCTGTTTGATGAACACTCAATGACAACGAACTGAGTTTTCTTACCTAAGAAGTCATTCAGCCACTTACATATCTGAGAACCGATTCCGTGTGCTCAGCATATTTCCGTTTACATGGTCTGCAGCATATAGTGCGAGAAAAGGACAAACTGAATTTCGCACGAGTGATGGTTTCTAAATCCGTCATGGTTTGTGGATAGACACTGTTCTACCTGAAGGAACATTTTACCATTGAAACTTTTGAGTATACTCAAGAATTCTGCAGCAAACCGACGTTAAGGATATTACATTAAATTTGTTTGCACTTTGAAACACGATCAGCTGTAGAATGGAATGATGACAATGAGTATTTGTGACTGACAGGGACTCGAACCCGGATTTTCCGCTTATCTCGAGTGATCGCCTTACCATTTGGCTCTCAATGTACGACTCACGAGCAAATTCAAACTTCCGTATGTCGTGAACCATGCCTGTACAACCTCTTCTCGTACATCCATTATGTATATTCCCGTACATGTGAGACACTTTACTGGAAAGCCGCTTCTCCGGTGTCGCCAGATAAGTACAATACTCCAGTGCCTGTGTTATTCTGACGTAGGACGGAAAGGTCCTTTGGACATGCACAAATGGATCAGCTAGGAGGCTGGAGCGGTCGCAGTAATTATGACCGTAATAGGTGGAGAGAACATGTAGCCAGACGAATGGATGGCATATGGAAAACCGAAGTTCTTTCTTAGATTCATGACAACAAGATACGGCCTAGACGATAATGCAATGGAAAACTGGTAGATGACATTAGAAACGATGGATTCATACATCCCAAAACCGTAAAGCTTGGGAACATATAGAGGGAGGGAAGATCAGTTACCTATTGTTACGATTTCGTAATGACAACTCTTTAGTGCTGATGCAATTCGAACATATTCTATACTGCTTGACCACAAAAGTGAAACAACCAGGGCGCTAAGAGGAAATTTCGTTGGTTGAGAAGTTGTATTATCTTATTTCAGTGACCATGAAGCAGAGTTGAATTTACGAACAAGTTTACAGTATGAGCCAACGAGGCACCCGCTCTGGTCTGGATAAGCGCACTGATTCGGCAGGGAAGAGTGTCATAAAGTCGTTGTACCCTCTCCTGAGATGAAATGTCTCAGAGCTCTGAGTCAGAAACCATACAAAATAACATCTCATGAATGTGCAATATCAAGGGACACTACTTTAACAACAATTTCTACAATTTATAGTTTGTATGGTTAACTTAATGAACGATATGATATTCGACCATAATTTAGCAACAGCAATTGCAACGTGTTTAGGATTAATGGATTATGAGCTCTTTATTACTGTGTTACTCAGGTCAACATCAACTGTTGGAAAGGTCATCCTCTATTGTCTCGCCTATGCAGTCATTTTGTGTCGGTCCTTTGGAAAGTCCCCATTTGACGAAATCATCGTTAGATTTTTCAACACCGCATCTTAGCCATTTCAATGATCTCAAGGCGGACCAATCAAAAGTTCACGCATACTCACAATTTCATGATAATTGCAGAATGTGGTGCCACACAACGTGGCACCATACGAAACTGGCGCTAATAGCATGGGTTCAAATGGTTCAAATGGCTGTGGGCACTATGCGACGTAACTTCTGAGGTCATCAGTCGCCTAGAACTTAGAACTAATTAAACCTAACTAACCTAAGGACATCTCACACATCCCTGCCCGAGGCAGGATTCGAACCTGCGACCGTAGCGGTTGCTCGGTTCCAGACTGTAGCGCTTAGAACCGCACGGCCACTCCGGCCGGCAATAGCATGGGCACATAGGGAACACACATGACACAGATCAATAAGTACACGGTATTTGTGATAAGTTGAGAAAACCGTCCCGAAACACATGTGATGCAAAACGCCGCCGTTTCCGACGCATGTACCTCGACATCAGTATAGGATATGATCACCATGCACACGTACAAAGGCCGCACAACGGGTTGGTATACTATGGATCAGGTGGTCGAGCAGCTGCTGGGGTATCGCCTCCCATTCTTGCAGCAGTGCCTGTTGGAGCTCCTGAAGTGTCGTAGGGGTTTGAAGACGTGCAGCGATACGTCGACCGAGAGCACCCTAGACGTGCTCGATGGGGTTTAGATCTGGAGAACAGGCAGGCCACTCAATTCGCCTGATATCTTCTGTTTCAAGGTACTCCTCCACGATGGCAGCTACGGGGGGGCCGAGCGTTATCATCCATCAGGAGGAAAGTGGGACCCACTGCATCCCTGGACATACTGGTGCAAAATAATGTCCCGATATACCTGACCTGTTACAGATCCTCTGTCAAAGACATGCAGGGGTGCACGTCCACCAATCATAATCCCACCCCAAACCATCAAACCACGACCTCCATACAGGTCTCTTTCAAGAAAATTGAGCGGTTGGTAACTAGTTCCTGGTACACGCCTGATGAAAACCCGGCGAGAATCACATTTCTGACTCTATCTTTACTCGTCCGTGAAAATAACCTGGGACCACTGTTCCAATGACCATTTACTATATTCTTGACACCAGGATTTATGGGCTCTCCTGTCACCAGGGTTGGTGGAATGCACCTTGCAGGTCTCCGGAAGAATAAGCCATGTTTATTTAGTCGTCTGTAGACTGTGTGTCTGGGCACTGATGGTGAGATATCGGTCTTCTTGTGGTGTTGTACACTGTGGACGTCCCGTACTGTAGCACCTGGACATGTTTCCTGTCTGCTGGAATCGTTGTCATAATCTTGAGATCACACTTTGTGACACATTGAGGGCCCATGCTACGACCTGCTGTGTTTGACAAGCCTCCAGTCGCACTAGTATTCTATCCCTCATAACGTCATCAATATGTGTTCTTTGGGCCATTTTCAACACACAGTCACCATTAGCACGTCTGAAAGCGTGTGCACACTTACTCGCTGCACCGTAGTCTGACATGCACCAACACACCTCTGCGTATGTGGACTGCTGCCAGCGCCACCATTCGAAGAGCGCAGGTCAAATGCACCGCATGGTCATACCCTGAGGTGATTTAAACCCGCAAACCACCAACTAGGGTGTTGTTTCACCGTGTATCAGCATTATACTTAATTTCTGAGCATGAGTGTAGTTCCAATTGGCTGACACTCGTCGGGTTTCTTCCGCATTTGAAGTTGGTCACATATAGCTGCCCACAGTTGTTGTCTGGCTTAACATGGAGACTTTGTTAGTGCTGATGCTGAAATAAGGAAATTTCTTCTGGATTTCGACCGAGACCTTAGTGGTTGATAGCAATGGAGAGAGTGTGAATGATTTACTACAACTTTTTTCCTTTGAACACTGCAACTACTTCACGATGTCAGTTTAAGACATGTATTTCACAGTCGTGTAATTTCATTCAATGAGACGAATACTAGATTTGTATGCGCAGATCTGCACCATACGTGGCATCTCTACTCCCCTGCAGAGACACAGAGTGCTAAAGTGGGAGTTGTGTTGAATTGAGATTCGGCTCCGCTGTTACTGCCAGTGATGTTACTTGGGGCTGCCGGCCGCTGTGGCCGAGCAGTTCTAGGTGCTACAGTCAGGAACCGCGAGACCGCTGCGGTCGCAGGTTCGAATCCTGCCTCGGGCATGGATGTATGTGATGTCCTTAGGTTAGGTAGGTTTAAATAATTCTAAGTCTAGGGGACTGATGACGTCAGATGTTAAGTCCCAGACTGATGACCTCAGATGTTAGGTACCATAGTGCTCAGAGCCATTTGCACCATTTTTACTTGGGGCTGACACTTTTAGCTTGGTGTTGAAACAGTATCTACCGTGCGTTAAACACATAACTAAAATGACTCGAAGGTATTTAGGCGTAAAGCAGTGTACCAACTCTGTATCCTCTCAATTAACTTTTAGTTTCATCTGAATGACACAAAGAAGACGTCCGATCTGGTACCTCATGTGTTCTCTCGAGGGCAGATCTGAGGATCTTTCTGGCCACGGGAGAGCTTAAATACCGTGCAGTTAGCTCATGGAGAACGTGCAATAAAAAGTGGGATAACTGTGCAGTCATATGACAGATAACACACGAGGACACCGGAAGCTACAACATACCACTGAGCCACCATAGTTCCCTCAATCACTAACAGCCACGATCCAAACTCGTAGACGGTAATTACCTTTACCATGACGCCAGGGGTAGCACCGTTCTCCTCTTCCGAGTTCGCCGTCACAGTCGCCGACGGTGTTGATCCGGCATAGTGAAGGACCGTGATTCATCGCTGAACACTATACGATGCCATCCATCAGCAGTCCATGCACGACGCCACCCCAAACACAGTTGTTTTTATTCCAGGGTTAACTTCAACTTATGCATGGAACCGTAATTCTCTAGTCCGGATACTTCTAGTCTTGTGCTAATGGTGCAAATGGGTTCACACAGAATGTTGCAGGCAGACGCAAATGTGAAGGATTTGTGATGTGCTTGCGATGCAATACGGCGATCCTTCCTTGTGGTGGACAAATGTGGCCGACCAGAACCTTGACGACGAGTATGACTGCTCTGAAGTTCTCATGAAGGCCAACACCGGGCCGCAGTCGCATCCGAATGCCCCACAAATCTGAATACTGCATGATGCGACCAGCCAATGAAGTGCAGACCCACAATGCGATCACATTCAAATTCTGTCAGATCCTGTTAATTCCGCGTGTCGCGTGTATCCGGTACCTCCTTGACCTTAACGGTGGTAACTCATCATATGACGCTGTTCACGCCCCGGACATAGCCCATCAGGTCTGGTAACAACACTAAACACGAACATTAGTAATACACTTTGGTGGTCGTTCACCATCTTACTCCCGTTATACCATTTTCTGCTGCTGTTGATATTACCCTCTCTAACCGGAAATCGTGGTCTTCTTTCCATTTCAGATCGCTGACCCCTGTTATATCTAGGCTGAACCTTTGCAGGCCGGCCGGAGTGGCCGTGCGGTTCTGGGCGCTACAGTCTGGAGCCGAGCGACCGCAACGATCGCAGGTTCGAATCCTGCCTCGGGCATGGATGTGTGTGATGTCCTTAGGTTAGTTAGGTTTAATTAGTTCTAAGTTCTAGGCGACTGATGACCTTAGAAGTTAAGTCGCATAGTGCTCAGAGCCATTTGAACCATTTTTGAACCTTTGCATTTCCCTTTTCGGATTTTATCGCTTTCCTACCACGTTCAAGCTAATGACATTCCGTGCGCAGACAAGTACAATTTTATCCTTTCGTTGGGTATTCAAACGTTTTCTCATGGTCACTCACCATTGACAGACCCCTTCCATAAATTCGCATTGGGGACTATTCCAGGATCTTTCACCGATGGAGATATAATCATAGCACTTTTTCATTTACAGGTTACATGTCCTGTTATGTGTCTTTAATGCAGTGCTTTCCATTGCCTTCTACAACCTTATGCCATTGATCATTACTGATTCTTCTGCCTTTAGGGGTAGTTTCCCATCCCAAGAACAAGAGAATGCACTGAGCCTCTGGTCGCTTCTCCACCTCTTTGACAGGGCCGTTGGCAGAATGAGGGTGACCTCTAATGCTGGAAGTATTCCTCTGCCAATGCTCATTGTTTATAGCAATGTAAGCGATGGTGGGTGTGGTGTCACCGCCAGGCACCACACTTGCTAGGTGGTAGCTTAAATCGGCCGCGGTCCATTTAGTACATGTCGGACCCGCGTGTCGCCACTGTGTGATCGCAGACCGAGCGCCACCACAAGGCAGGTCTCGAGATGCGGAATAGCACTCGCCCCAGTTGTACGACGACTTTGCTAGCGACTACACTGACGAAGCCTTTGTCTCATTTGCCAAGAGACAGTTAGAATAGCCTTCAGCTAAGTCAATGGCTACGACCTAGCAAGGCGCCATTAACCATTTTAAGATAGAGTCCCACTTGTATCATCAAGGAATGCTGTATACAAATGATGGATTGAAAGTTAAGTATTATAGCAGCTACGTACTTTTCTTGCTACCATTCATTATGTATCCTGTTTCAGACCTCTCTCTAGCCTACATGAGAGTAACGCGTGCCTTTCGGCTACTTCAGTGTGGCGTAGCTGTCTTGTTACGCCACAACAGTTGGCGACGAGTCAACGGAAAGGGTCTTGTTCTTTCTCATTGCTTACATTTACTTGTGTCATGCCTTCGCCAGATGTACTGTCCGAATTTTATCGCTTGCAGAATCAGCAGACGTAAGCGTTATTGGATACCCTTGGACAGCTCGTCCAGGGTCAGCGTGCACTGCACACCGATGCGGCCGCCGCCGCTTCACCCCTACCGCAGCCACATTATGCAGTTGCGCCGCCATTCCGTAATTTTCAAGCGGGCGTAGAATCCTGGATGCAATGGTCACGCCAGTTTGGATTTCATCTCGCCGCCTACAGAATTCAAGGTAACGAGCGGCAGCCTCATGTATTGTCGTGTGTAGGGGTGCAAACGTACCGTGTGATAGTGAAATTGTTTCCCCGACGCAACGTAGCAATTCTGTCCTACGATGAAATTTTGTCGGCGTTGGACGCCTATTTCAAAGAAACAGTCAATGTCGTTGCAAAAAGGTATACGTTCTTTCGTACAAAACGTATGGCCGGTCGAACTAATCGGGAGTGGGTTGCAACATCGCAAGGCCTTACAAGGGATTGTGCTTTTGAGTGTGAATGTGGACTCCCTTATTCAGATACAATGGTACGTGATGCAATAGCACAGAACGTTTCTGATGTTCGCATATGGGAACAGATTTTGAAACTAGTTAATCCCTCCCTTCAGCAAGTGATAGACATATTGGATAGGCAAGACACGCTTGACTTTGCTCAGGAATCATTTGAAACTTCGCCAGCCGTGTGTAACATTAACCGGCCCGCCGGGCGCGCTGCACGGCCCGGTAAACTGCCCTCGCACACGTCCGCGCAGCTGCCGCCACGCTCTAAACCAGAGGTGCTGCGCCAGCATACAACTGCAGTGAAATCATGCCCGCGGTGTGCTACTAGACATTCGCGTGAAAATTGCCCGTCACGCCAAGCTATTTGCTTTTTCTGTAATAAGAAAGAACATGTTCAAAGTGTTTGCCAGAAAAAGCTGAGATCAGACACTCTTCATCATTCCAGGCCCTTTGCTTCACGGCGGAATCGAACCAAGGACACTCAGGCTCGTGAACCCTCGCCCATGGACATTCATGTCGTTAATTTCACTTCGTCCAGAGCCACTTTCTCTAACAGTGACTGTGTTCGTCCCACAAAAAGTGTGCGTCGACGTCGCCAGAAATCACGTCGATTAGCAAGTGATTCTGTACCAGTGTCCATTCAAATTGCACGCGAAAGTCGCTCTTGTCGTCGGCAGGACAATAAACTTTTTGTAGATTTGGACTTTAATGGCAAGGTCATACCATTCCAGCTCGATACCGGAGCTGCAGTTTCATTGCTCAATCACGACACGTACAAACAACTGGGCAAACCTCCGTTGCATGCCGCAACTGTTAAGCTCACTACACATTCAGGGCAGCAGATCCCTGTGTTAGGACAGTGCACTCTTCTTGCAACATACAAGGGACAAACAAAACTTGTGTCATTTTACGTTCTTCGTTCTTCTACTGCAGTGAACTTGTTTGGTTTAGATTTATTTCAATTGTTTAACATGTCTATCGTAAATCAGGTCCTATCAGTGAATCAGACTGTGCCTTCAGACAGTGTTTCTAGTCTATGTGAAGAATTTGCAGACATTTTTGCACCGGGCTTAGGTTGCGCTAGAAACTATGAAGCACATTTGGAACTGAAAGTAAACGCGCAACCGAAATTTTTCCGAGCGCGCAATGTTCCCCACGCATTGCGTGCTGAGGTCGCAAGAACATTAAACGATCTAGAATCACAGGGTGTAATTGAACGTGTGCAAGGTTCTCTCTGGGCCTCACCCTTAGTAATTTTGCCGAAACCTTCCGGAAAACTAAGACTTTGTGTGGACTTCAAGGCAACAGTGAATCCACAACTCGTGATTGCAACTTTTCCCTTACCCCGCCCGGAAGATCTTTTTGATAAACTGTGCCCGGGTAAATACTTTTCGAAGTTGGACCTAGCAGATGCGTACTTGCAAATCCTAGTGGACGCCGAATCCCAGCGCGTCTTGGTGGTTAACGCGCATCTTGGTTTGTACCACTTCAAAAGACTGCCATTCGGGTGTGCATCCGCCCCTGCATTGTTTCAGCAATATTTGCAACTGTTTGTGCGTCGGTTCCTACTGCTGCGAACTATCTGGACGATATTGTGATCTCCGGAAAGACAGCCGACGAGCATTTAGCACACCTACGAACATTATTTCAGGTATTGCGACAAAATGGTCTTCGCTTGCGGAAGGACAAATGTGTGTTTTTTTTTGCTCGTGACTTACTATACCTGGGACATGTCATCAATGCCCAAGGCATACATCCAAGTCCTGAGCACCTCCGTGCCATGTCTTTGCATGGCCAAAAGCCACTTCCCCTTGGCAACGCTTGCACATCGATTTTGCTGGTCCGTTCTGGAATGCTTGATGGTTGGTTCTGGTAGATGCCTTCAGTAATTTTCCTTTTGTTGTCCGGATGTCTTCCACGACGTCCTCTGCCACCATCCAAGCATTGTCTGCTATCTTTTGCATTGAAGGTCTTCCGCAGACTATTGTTTCCGACAATGGCCCACAATTCATGTCCGCAGAATTTCAGTCATTCTGCCAGGCCAATGGTATTCAACATCTGACATCCGCGCCGTTTTCGCCTCAGTCAAACGGTGCCGCTGAACGATTCGTCCGGATTTTCAAGTCACAGATGTTAAAGTTGAAAGAGTCGCATTCTCGGGAGGACGCGTTGTTGCTCTTTTTGTCATCGTATCGCTCTCAGCCCCGAGATGGTCGCTCGCTGGCTGAGTTGCTCCACGGACGTCCTCATCGAACCTTGATGTCTTTGCTGCATCCGCCGCATCAGGTTCCTGTGCAGTGGCAGACTCCTGCTTTTGCTCCAGGCGACGTTGTATTTTATCGCAACTATCGAGGTTCACGGCGTTGGCTCGCAGGGCGCATTCTTCGCTGCCTCGGCCGCGCGATGTATTTGGTTTTGGGGGCCTCTGGTGAGGTGCGTCGGCATCTCAATCAGCTGCGCCTCTGTCGTCGCACGGGTTCTGCCGCTCCCCGTCTGCTTTCAGCGACGGTGCCGTCCGGTCAGCGTCCTGGGGACCCATCTACTGGCTCGCCTCATCCCCAGGTGTTACCGACGATGCCTTCCATTTTGCCCCATGGCGACGCGACGCTGCAGCCGCCGCCGCCGCCGCCGCCGCCGCCGCCTGTTCTCCCTCCGGCGCCGCCCGCATTCGACGCTTCGCTGCAGCCACCAAGCGCCTCCCTGGGTCACGCGCCGCCGATCGCTTCCCGTGACCAGCCGTCCTCCCCCATGGAACTCTTGCCCGCTCCGGACCACATGGCGTCTTCGCGCGTCGGGTACCCCGACGCAATGGAGGTCGACCCTTCGGCCCCTCCTGTCTCTTTACGGGCGCATACAACGCATGTTGACGTGCACCCTGGACTAGGTTTTCAGGCGTTTCCTAGCTCCCCTTGGACCGAATGGCCGGGTGCGGGTGGCACAGCCTCGCCTGTTGTTAGGCTCCCCACCTCATTGCATACGTCAACATGGGGTCCTCCCCACGGCGGGCGGAAGCCTTATAACACGACCGTTCGCCGATTTGCGGGGGAGGAATGTGGTGTCACCGCCAGACACCACACTTGCTAGGTGGTAGCTTAAATCGGCCGCGGTCCATTTAGTACATGTCGGACCCGCGTGTCGCCACTGTGTGATCGCAGACCGAGCGCCACCACAAGGCAGGTCTCGAGATACGGAATAGCACTCGCCCCAGTTGTACGACGACTTTGCTAGCGACTACACTGACGAAGCCTTTGTCTCATTTGCCAAGAGACAGTTAGAATAGCCTTCAGCTAAGTCAATGGCTACGACCTAGCAAGGCGCCATTAACCATTTTAAGATAGAGTCTCACTTGTATCATCAAGGAATGCTGTATACAAATGATGGATTAAAAGTTAAGTATTATAGCAGCTACGTACTTTTCTTGCTATCATTCATTACGTATCCTGTTTCAGACCTCTCTCTAGCCTACGTGAGATTAACGCGTGCCTTTCGGCTACTTCAGTGTGGCGTAGCTGTCTTGTTACGCCACAACAGTGGGTATCGATTCTGGGGCCGAGGACGTTTCTATTACTAAGCAAAGACGCTACCTCTAGTCCTTGACTTGATGAATATCGCTAGAACTAGATATGATGAATATTGCGCTCTTATTTAAGGATCCAGTTACATTAATGTGACCACCCTCCATGCCGGACCTCAACGTGCAATAACCATTCAAACCTTCCTATAGTAGTTCAAACTGACTGCAAGACAAAAAACTGTGCCTTTTTGCAGCACAGCACAACATTTAATTTCTGGCATTCAGTTTCAAGAGAAAAACTTTGCATTACCATTTAAATATATTTATAGCGTATGCCCACCTGAATGTTTATTAGCGTATCGTGTCAAAATGTGAAGTATATCTGTAAACAAACCTTGGGAAATTTTTTTAACAATGTCTCCCCTTTATACATTCCAAATGTATATTTATATATTATGTATATTAAAATATGTAGTCTATGTTCATCCACATGCTCATTAGAAGTACAAATCTGAAATGTATCCGACAAGAAGTATTCGAAATTGCTGGTAACAATGTTTTCCATTTATCGTTACATTTGCATTGATACATTATATATAAAAATACACAATTTATGTACAAACGAATGTTCATTTGAGTGTCTTTTATACATTTGAAAATTATGGGTCAAGAATTTTTCGAGATTTTTGGTAACAACGTTTTCCCGTTATGCGTTACATACAACTTTAGACATGATACGTATTTAAAAATATGTAGCCTGTGTCTGTCCAAATGCTAGGTAGAGTATCGTGTAAAAAATTGAAGTAAAGGTTTAAAGAATTTTCGACATTTTTGATAGCAACATTTCCCTTCTACATGCCACATACAAAGGGTGAGTGACGTAACGGGTAATACCCCTTCATTTCGTGAACTATTACATATTCCGAAACGTAGCTTACGGCAGCTGTTAGAGCGCCGAGAGCACGTTGGTTGCCCTTTGGTTAATGTTTTTAGCGCTGGTATCAACCGAGAAATTGAAGTAAGCACTTTTTCTAAAAATGGAACCATATACATTTTATAATTGAATTCGATAGCTCTTGAAGAGTGATATTACGTTTGTTAATTTTCACTTGACACTTGTTGAGAAAATCCAGAAATGTCCTACGATGTGAGAGCACGGTGGTTAGAAACGGTATTTGCGT
Organism: Schistocerca serialis cubense; assembly: GCF_023864345.2. Taxonomy (NCBI): domain Eukaryota; kingdom Metazoa; phylum Arthropoda; class Insecta; order Orthoptera; family Acrididae; genus Schistocerca; species Schistocerca serialis. Next base: position 108,503,398 of record NC_064642.1, on the reverse strand, counting down.
TGCAAACACTGGCAAGCAGGCGTTTTGGGCCATGGTGCGTAGGTGTTTACCTTAAAGTAGACCTACGCCACCAAAATTATATTTCATTTCCCCTTGAAACAATTTACGACCGAGATACAGGTTTACCTACGAATGTTGTGTATGAAAATGTGAAATAGGCTAGACTGTAGCGTATCACAAAGGGTTAAGGAAGACCATTTTACATTGGTGTATCCTCCCAGATTTACGTGAACTGAAACAGAGAAATCAGCTGTTCATGCTTCAAAAATAAAGGGGTGTTCTATGTTGCCAAACTTAACTAGTGTATATTACAAGGAGGATTTGACCTCTCTTCTCCTGTATGTGGCTGTGTGGTTCTTACATGTAAAATATATGCTGACGGACAATTGTCTCTACCTCCACTCCTCTAAATGATATCATTTTTTTTTTTTAGTCATCAGTCTACTGACCGGTTTGATGCGGCCCGCCACGAATTCCTTTCCTGTGCTAACCTCTTCATCTCAGAGTAGCACTTGCAACCTACGTCCTCAATTATTTGCTTGACGTATTCCAGTCTCTGTCTTCCTCTACAGTTTTTGCCCTCTACAGCTCCCTCTAGTACCATGGAAGTCATTGCCTCATGTCTTAGCAGATGTCTTATCATCCTGTCCCTTCTCATTTTCAGTGTTTTCCACATATTCCTTTCCTCTCCGATTCTGCGTAGAACCTCCTCATTCCTTACCTTATCAGTCCACCTAATTTTCAACATTCGTCTATAGTACCATATCTCAAATGCCTCGATTCTCTTCTGTTCCGGTTTTCCCATAGTCCATGTTTCACTACCATACAATGCAGTAGTCCAGACGTACATCCTCAGAAATTTCTTCCTCAAATTAAGGCCGGTATTTGATATTAGTAGACTTCTCTTGGCCAGAAATGCCTTTTTTGCCATAGCGAGTCTGCTTTTGATGTCCTCCTTGCTCCGTCCGTCATTGGTTATATTACTGCCTAGGTAGCAGAATTCCTTAACTTCATTGACTTCGTGACCATCAATCCTGATGTTAAGTTTCTCGCTGTTCTCATTTCTACTACTTCTCATTACCTTCGTCTTTCTCCGATTTACTCTCAAACCATACTGTGTACTCATTAGACTGTTTATTCCGTTCAGCAGATCATTTAATTCTTCTTCACTTTCACTCAGGATAGCAATGTCATCAGCGAATCGTATCATTGATATCCTTTCACCTTGTATTTTAATTCCACTCCTGAACCTTTCTATTATTTCCATCATTGCTTCCTCGATGTACAGATGGAAGAGTAGGGGCGAAAGGCTACAGCCTCGTCTTACACCCTTAATAATACGAGCACTTCGTTCTTGATCGTCCACTCTTATTATTTCCTCTTGGTTGTTGTACATATTGTATATGAACCGTCTCACCCTATAGCTTACCTCTACTTTTTTCAGAATCTCGAACAGCTTGCACGATTTTACGTATATTGTCGAACGCTTTTTCCAGGTCGACAAATCCTATGAAAGTGTCTTGATTTTTCTTTAGCCTTGCTTCCATTATTAGCCGTAACGTCAGAATTGCCTCTCTCGTCCCTTTACTTTTCCTAAAGCCAAACTGATCGTCACCTAGCGCATTCTCAATGTTCTTTTCAATTCTTCTGTATATTATTCTTGTAAGCAGCTTCGATGCATGAGCTATTAAGCTGATTGTTGAATTCTCGCACTTGTCAGCTCTTGCCGTCTTCGGAATTGTATGGATGATGCTTTTCCGAAAGTCAGATGGTATATCGCCAGACTCATATATTCTGCACACCAACGTGGATAGTTGTTTTGTTGCCACTTCTCCCAATGATTTTAGAAATTTTGAGGTAATGTTATCTATCCCTTCAGCCTTATTTGACCGTAAGTCCTCCAGAGCTCTTTTAAATTCTGATTCTAATTCTGAATCCCCTATCTCTTCTAAATCGACTCCTGTTTCTTCTTCTATCACATCAGACAAATCTTCACCCTCATAGAGGCTTTCAATGTATTCTTTCCACCTATCTGCTCTCTCCTCAGCATTTAACAGTGCAATTCCCGTTGCACTCTTAATGTTACCACCGTTGCTTTTAATGTCACCAAAGGTTGTTTTGACTTTCCTGTATGCTGAGTCTGTCCTTCTGACAATCATATCTTTTTCGATGTCTTCACATTTCTCCTGCAGCCATTTCGTCTTAGCTTCCCTGCACTTCCTATTTATTTCATTCCTCAGCGACTTGTATTTCTGTATTCCTGATTTTCCCGGAACATGTTTGAACTTCCTCCTTTCATCAATCAACTGAAGTATTTCTTCTGTTACCCATGGTTTCTTCGCAGCTACCTTCTTTGTACCTATGTTTTCCTTCCCAACTTCTGTGATGGCCCTTTTTAAAGATGTCCATTCCTCTTCAACTGTATTGCCTACTGCGCTATTCCTTATTGCTGTATCTATAGCGTTAGAGAACTTCAAACGTATCTCGTCATTCCTTAGTACGTCCGTATCCCACTTCTTTGCGTATTGACTCTTCCTGACTAATGTCTTGAACTTCAGCCTATTCTTCATCACTACTATATTGTGATCTGAGTCTATATCTGCTCCTGGGTACGCCTTACAATCCAGTATCTGATTTCGGTATCTCTGTCTGACCATGATGTAATCTAATTGAAATCTTCCCGTATCTCCCGGCCTTTTCCAAGTATACCTCCTCCTCTTGTGATTCTTGAACAGGGTATTCGCTATTACTAGCTGAAACTTGTTCCAGAACTCAATTAGTCTTTATCCCATTTCATTCCTTGTCCCAAGCCCATATTCTCCTGTAACCTCTTCTTCTACTCCTTCCCCTACAACTGCATTCCAGTCGCCCATGACTATTAGATTTTCGTCCCCTTTACATACTGCATTACCCTTTCAATATCCTCATACAGTATCTCTATCTGTTCATCTTCAGCTTGCGACGTCGGCATGTATACCTGAACTATCGTTGTCGGTATTGGTCTGCTGTCGATTCTGATTAGAACAACCCTGTCACTGAACTGTTCACAATAACACACCCTCTGCCCTACCTTCCTATTCATAACGATTCCTACACCTTTTATACCATTTTCTGCTGCTGTTGATATTACCCGATACGCATCTGACCAGAAATCCTTGTCTTCCTTCCACTTCACTTCACTGACCCCTACTATATCTAGATTGAGCCTTTGCATTTCCCTTTTGAGATTTTCTAGTTTACCTACCACGTTCAAGCTTCTGACATTCCACGCCCCGACTCGTAGAACGTTATCCTTTCGTAGATTATTCACTCCTTTTCTCATGGTAACCTCCCCCTTGGCAGTCCCCTCCCGGGGATCCGAATGGGGGACTATTCCAGAATCTTTTGCCCATGGAGATCATCATGACACTTCTTCAATTACAGGCCACATGTCCTGTGGATACACGTTACGTGTCTTTAATGCAGTGGTTTCCATTGCCTTCTGCATCCTCATGTCGTTGATCATTGCTGATTCCTCCGCCTTTAGGGACAATTTCCCACCCCTAGGACAAGAGAGTGCCATGAACCTCTATCCGCTCCTCCGTCCTCTTTGACAAGGCCGTTGGCAGAATGAGGCTGACTTCTTATGCCGGAAGTCTACGGCCGCCAATGCTGATTATTTATCAAAATTTAGACAGTGGCTGGGATCGAACCCGGGACCGAAGACGATTTAACTAGCAATCAAAGACGCTACCCCTAGACCACGGGTACTCGTAAAATGTTATTGGATACATGAGTTGAAGTACACATTTTATTAAACAGTATTTTCGTGACCAGTTCAACACCGCTAAATATACATTTGTCTTATGGAAACGTCGTTTAATGCTGAACGTAAGTGCTCAATGACAGTGTTACCAGCTACGAGCAATACACACTGTCGGCTTATTTGACATTGCAGTGCACACTTGAATGAAATAAGAAATATGCTAACAATGATTTGGTAACCAACCAAATAACATAACATGAATTTTGTCCTACAGAAAAAGAACTTGATCCTTTACTTAAGCGTGTGTTCATACTGTTGATGGTGAAATGAGAGGCACATTTTCAGTTGTCTTTTGCAAGAATGATGAACAGATGTGATGGTAGTGGATGATATGGTAGAGTATGTACTGGCTATTAGACGTTACATATCGTCTCTTGTAGATAGGGATTCCTCGTAGACTGCTTCTTTGCATGCTCCCCAAAGAAAACATCGAGAAGTAAAATCATGGGACCTACAGTCCCTATTCAACCTCCAGGAAAATTCGTATTCAGTATTTTCGGCGCATAAAACGGGACGAGTGAGCAGGACATGGTTCAAATGGCTCTGAGCACTATGGGACTTAACATCTATGGTCATCAGTCCCCTAGAACTTAGAACTACTTAAACCTAACTAACCTAAGGACATCACACAACACCCAGCCATCACGAGGCAGAGAAAATCCCTGACCCCGCCGGGAATCGAACCCGGGAACCCGGGCGTGGGAAGCGAGAACGCTACCGCACGACCACGAGATGCGGGCGAGCAGGACATCCATCGCGTTGCAGCCACATACACTGTCGAAGATCCAGCGGTACCTTTTCTAGAAGATCCGGTAGTCTATTCGTCTGAAAGCGCATGCAAATCTATTGAGAACGTGGGACACGAAGCAAGGTCCCACAGTGTAATTTCCTATGTTGCCGCACCATACGTTTACGCTCCAAGGCCTTTGATGTTGCACCTTCGGGAACCAATGTGCATTTTCGGATGCCCAGTTATGTTGTTGTTGTTGTTGTGGTCTTCAGTTCAGACATTAGTTTGATGCAGCCCTTCGTGCTGCTCTATCCTGCGCAAGCTCCTTCATCTCCAAGTAACTACGGCAACCTACATCATTCTGAATGCGCTTAGTGTATTCATCTCTTGGTCTCCCTCTACGTTTTTACCCTCCATGCTGCCCTCCAATACTAAATTGGTGATCCCTTGATGCCACAGAACATGTTCTACCAACCTATCTCTTCTTGTAGTCAAGTTGAGCCACAAATTCGTCTTTTCCATAATTCTACTCAGTACCTCCTCATTAGCTACGTGATCCATCCATATAATCTTCAGCATTCTTCTGTAGCACCACATTTCTTGTCCAAACTATTTATTGTCCACGTTTCTCTTCCATACGTGGTTATACTCCATACAAATACTTTCAGAAATAACTTTCTGACACTCAAATCTATACTCAATGTTAATAAATTTCTCTTCTTCAGAAACGCTTTCCTAACATTGTCAGTCTACACTTTATATCCTCTCTACTTCTACCATCATCAGTTAGTTCGCTGCTGAAAAAGCAAAATTTATTTACTACTCTAAGTATCTCATTTCCTAATCTAATTCCATCAGCATCACCTGATTTAATTCGACTACATTCCATTATCCTCGTTTTGCTTTTGTTGATGTTCATCTCAAATACTCCTTTCAAGAGCCTGTCATTGCGTTCAGATGCTCTTCCAGGTCTTTTGCTGTCTGTGATATAATTACAATGTCATCGAGAAGCTGCAAAGTTTTATTTCTTGTCCATGGATTTTAATTCCTACTCCAAATTTTTCTTTAGTTTCCTTTACTGCTTGCTCAATATACAGCTTGAACAACATTGGAGATATGCTACAACCCTTTCTCACTCCCTTCCCAATCACAGCTTCCCTTTCGTACCCCTCGATTCATATATCTGCCATCTGGTTTCTGTACAAATTGTAAATAGCCCTTCGTTCCCTGTATTTGACCGCCGCCACATTCAGAATTTGAAAGATAGCATTCGAGTCTACATTGTCTAAAGCCTTGTCTAAGTCTACAAACGATAAGAATGGTTTGCCTTTTCTTAATCTCTCTTCTACGATAAGTCATAGAGTCAGTATTGCCTCAAGTGTTTCAACATTTCTATGGAATCCAAACTGATCCTCCACGAGGTCGGGATCTATCAATTTTTCCATTCGCCCCTGAACAATTCGTGTTAGTATTTTTCAGCCGTGACGTATTAAACTGATAGTCCATTAAATCTCGCACCTGTCAACACCTGTTTCCTTTGGGATTGGAAGTATTCTATTCTTCTTGAAGTCCGTGGGTATTTCGCCTGTCTCATACATCTTGCTCACCAAACGGTAGAGTTTTCTCAGGGCTGGCTCTCCCAAGGCTATCGGTAATTCTAATCAAAAGTTGTCTATTCCCGAGGCCTTGCTTCGACTTAGGTCTTTCAGTGCTGTGTCTAATTCCTCACGCAGTATCATAACTCCCATTCAATCTTCATATACGTCCTTTTCCATTTCCTAAATATCGTCCTGAAGTACAATGCACCAGCAATGTACGTTATGAAAATTTACATTGACGTAGCTCCTAAATGTTGCTTCATCGGCAGAGAGCACACTTTGGAAAAACGTAGCGTCATCTCTCAGTTGCTGAAAAGCAAACCTGCAAAACTCCGTACGACGTTCGATATCACGGTCATCGAGTGCCTGATACAGTGACAGATGATAGCGAGGGAAATTCTGTCGGTGCAGGAGGAGAATGAGACTCATGTTGTTGACTCCACATTCCTTGGCAGTATGTTTCGTACCATTGTGCGGCTTCACGGAGAACAGCTTCCTCGTGTTCTCTGTCAGTTTCAGTCGGTCTTGTTCTCATTTTGACGCTCAAGCAGCCTTTTCGCACTGAATAATTCGTGCAACTGTCTGGAGTGTCAGACATTGGCGATCCGGATGGACTGCTGTACTCTTTATATGATATTTCTTTTGCATTCACCATGTAGGAGTAGTGTATGCAACTCCTTCTCTTTGGTTTACATGTTGAAACAGAAATGAGCGGACTGCAGAACAGACGGCCGGCCCGTGTGGCCGAGCGGTTCCAGGCGCTTCAGTCTGGTACCGCGTGACTGCTACGGTCTCAGGTTCGAATGCTGCCTCGGGCATGGATGTGTGTGATGTCCTTAGGTTGGTTAGGTTTAAGTAGTTCTAAGTTCTAGGGGACTGATGACCTCAGCTGTTAAGTCCCATAGTGCTCGGAGCCATTTGTACCATTTTTTAACCTCACTTCGGTGTGGATATCTACAACCATCTCAATGCTGTATTTATTGGTCGCTGTACTGGAAGGGGAGGTCCTGTTCCATGGCCTGCGAAGTCACCTGAGCCGAATCCCCTTCAGATTATTTCCTATAGGGATATCTAAAGTCACTTATGTATGGGACCCCAGTGATATGGAGATGGATTTAGTTGCCACAACTGCAGTCCTTGTGATGTGATTCGAAACGCACCATGCATATTTGTCAGGATTCTTCAGGACCTTGTTCGTCGATGGCATATACGAATTGAGGGTGATAGGTGTCAGTTTCAGCTCATTTTGTAAGATACAGCAGTTAACTGTAACTAATGCAAATAAAAAAGTTCACAGTAATGCTATTTTATCCCTATCATCTCCTTAATCTGGTATCTACGAACCCAGGTTCCCTATCTCAAATTATTCGGTGGTGTATCCTCTATGTCCCGGTAAAGTTTTGCACGCTCTTACGGAAGCAGCCCGTACATCGTATGTATCAAAAAAATATACAGCCCATGTCCATCCGAATATTCATCAAATTATTGTGTGAAAATTTGAACCATGTGGGCCAAGACCTGTTCGATAATTTTGGTACCAGCGTTTCCTCTTTATATATATTGTACATATATTCACGTATTACACACACTTAAAAAGTAGCCTTTGTCTGTCTGAATGTTCATTAGAGTCTCGTGCAAGAGTCTGAAATAAGTTGAAGAAACTGGCGAGATTTTTGGTTACAGCGTTAAATAACGACTTGTCTTTATATACTAGTACAGATTATTTTCATTAATGCAATTTGTAAATGTCTGTTGTCGTCCTAAGCAAAGAATATTATCGTAAGGTTAGGAGTGTAGTCTTGAGTCCCAGAAGTAGGGGAAGCCCAACGCCTTTCATCTTCCAGCCTTTTCTCTGGCGGTAATCCAAAAAATGTTCAGATGTGTGAAATCGTATGACACTTAACGGCTAAGGTCATCAGTCCCCAAGCTTACACACTACATACCTAAATTATCCTAAGGACAAACACACATACCCATGCCCAAGGGAGGACTCGAACCTCCGCCGGGACCAGCCCCACAGTCCATGACTACAGCGGCTTAGAACGTTCGGCGGAGCGCACAGCGAACAAGGAAGTATCGGCCCTATACTCCCTGGAATCTGACGGATAAATTTTTGAGCGCAAAGTTAATATTTGTGCAAGCGAACGATGCAATATATGGAAGAAATTGACGATCTAGCACCTGTTTACCATTATAAGTCGTCTCCTTGAAACTATAGCTTTGGATACGAGATATAACTACGAAAAATTTTATTTGTAATAGAATGCAACAAATGTACCGCCATCATTGTGGCTTCAAGGAGACATTACGACGAGGTTCGCATATCTATAAAAAAACGCGGGGTGAAGATGCTGTAAGATCTTATCTGTTTTATACTCACGACTGAAGTACTGTTTAAAGGCAGGAATTCTTATATTGATTTTCATCTTTCATGGCATCGTAAGTCCGGGAATGTTCTGTGATGATGCAGTGATTGGTAATATGCAGCTTGCTTTATAGTAATCCGCCTTATCATCACTTGAAGTTACATTACGTCCTTCATCCAATTTTATTTCGGAGAGACTGTTTAGTAAACCAAAAGTTACGTCTGCCAATTCATGTTTAGTGCTAATTATAATAACAAAGTAGTTACGCAGTTAGTCAGACAAGAAAGTTACTTTACAGCTTCGAACGTTCGCTTTGAAATAGTGGTTAATTTCACTTGCAGATTTTTGAGAAGTTCTAGAGAGTAATTTCATTTCTACATGAATAACTTGATGAATCTGTTCGCAGAAGTAAGCAGTGTGGTGTCGTCCGAAGAGCGAGGTGCGAGGTGCGAGATCAAGGTTTTTCGCTTTAATAAAGGAACATCCGTGTTTCTTAAGAATGGTATTTTCTTGATCGTACTACGAATCAATAGGCGTTTAGTTCGACGCATTTCATAACGTTTGAAGAGAACATATGTTCCAAAATCACAATGAAAACTGATATCGGTGATATAGGTTATAATTTAGTGGATTGCTTCCATTTACTTTCTTTTATATTGGTGTGACCTGTACAGCTTTCTAGTTCTTATACAGAGATGTTTCGTCTAATTAGTGGTTGTATACGATTTTTAAAAAACGGTGCTATTACATTAGCATAATACGATAGAAACGTAACTGGTAGAGATTCTGTATGGGAAGACTTCCTGTTATTAATGTAAGTTGCTTTGCTACACACAGAATATCTATATCTGAGCTTGCCAAGCTAGTAGCTGTTCCTTATTTGAATTCTGGTATACCTTTAAAGTTTACCTTAACCCAGACTATTTGCGATTGGGCATCTGTAATGATCCCACGGTATAGTTTTGGTCCCGTTGTTTGGCATAAGTAGTAACGCAGACTGCGAAGTTAAAGCGTGTGGAAATAATGATAATTTAACATTTATTAATATCGCTACTACTGAACACAATCTCTATATTCCTAAAATTCTAAAATACATTTCTCCTAAAACAACTCCTGTGCAACTCATTGCATAAGTAAAATCTTACTGACTCAGAATGAATAATAATAACTCAGGAAATGATAACAAAGGAGAGAAAGTGGATTAGAAACAAATAACCTGCTGTAAACATTAATCACTCTGCAACAGTGTTACGAGTCTCACTATTCATAAGCAGTTTTAATCGAATCGTATTCGAAACTCTAAGCTCAGAGTCATACACAAATTAACAAAAAAACTGAAACCTGAAAGGGATTAAATATCGTCATTAAAACTTAAGTTATACAGGGCGAATACCACATAATCTATCAGATTTAGCGCGACGTTGACTTAAACCGAAATATTGCGCTAGTTGAAAACCCTACTGGCGTACAAACGTGTCATACAGCAGTGTGACTACACATTAAATCGTAAGAATATGATAGGTGCATAACATAGTTAACCTCATTTCTGAAATGTATCGTGATAACAGATCCAAAATTTGAGAACTGAAGAGCAATATTTAATCACAAATCTGAGCTACGGCCGTCGCACGAGAAATAACAATGAGACGGGACAAGGTGGGCAAAGTCACTGGGCTAGCGATATTCCATCTGTAGTCGCCTGCAGCAGATAGCGAACTATCAGCTACACAGTTCCAAAATACAAGCACACAACTACGTCAGTCCGTCGTGGTTAGTCACAAAAACCTTCATAAGTTTCAAAAAGTGCTAAGTGCTCACTGTGATGCTCGAACGCTTCCTCGAGCAATCCTGTATATCGCACATAACATTAATCACAGCCATGTTGCTGCAAGTCAGGCCGAACTCTCCTGGCAACCAGTAAAACACTGCCCAGCCCACTCTTTCTGTGTCGGGGCCACTCTATTTGTCGACAAACGTCAGCTGTCTCTCAGTCTCAAAGGAATACGTTTCTAGAGTATCCACTATCCCAAGCTTTCAGCAGGCTGTTACCACTCCACTGCTCAGACGCATTCAAAAACACAACACTTTCGATGCTCCTCGACGTAATACAGGCAACAAAAACACCTACTGGCCCATGCGCCTTGCATACGGGGCCGTTCGCTTGTGTTTTTAGCCGGCAACCACGATACGTCTACCGAGGCAAACGAGCCTGCTCCTCGCAGACCACACGAGAATTTTGCATTCTGGAGTAAACACATCCGACAACGCGCCCTCCATATAATAGACAGTCTGTTGTTGATTATGACCCCGCCGCTGACTTGTAGACCTAGCTGGTCCACTGCCACGACAAGACGCCGTCCTCCTGTCTCGTTCGTCCATTCGTCGACTCACCGTGCCGTGAACTTGGTATCCCGCACGCCGTCTGCCTCTGCAGGAAGGTGATACAAACCTTAGCACCTAACTTTGAGTGCCGCAGAACTTCACCTACGTTGCGTAGTCACAGCACACTATATAACACTTTATGGCGACACATACGTCATTACATGTGGTTTCTGGACAACTCTTGTGTCATACGAGCAGCGTTAGATAACTAATACGAGATATCTTCTGCTGAAGGCGGGTGGGTTTTGCTCGGGTTCCCAGTACAATATATTATTCTCCGGTCCTTCGGCTACAAAATCCTATTTTCCATAGTGATCTCCATTCAATGCGGTGGAGTTACCCCACCCTACTGATAGTGTCTGTATGCCAGTATAGCACCACTCTACTAGTCAATGTTGGAGCAAGCGTCTTGCTTCATCAATAACCTCACTATCATCCACGTACTGCTTACAAAGGAGTGCATCCTCCATTGGAACAAACATATGGAAGTAAAAGAATGAGACATCCGGGGTCTAGGATTGATGAGAAAGACCAGTCCAGTGAGCTCCTCTCGGGTGTGCAGACTTGCATGTGGCCTTGCTTTGTCATGGAGATGGATAATTTCGTTTGGATTCATGTGGCGACGAATTCCTTAATATTGTTTCTTCAGTTAACTGAGGATACCAGAGTACATAGTTAATCGTTGCACCATTAGGAAGGACATCAAACAGAATAATCCGTTCAGTCCCGGAAGACCATCGCCATGACTTTACAGCATGTGGGCGAAGCTTTGCACTTTTTCTTCGGAGGAGAGGTGGTGTGGCGCTACTCCATGCATTGCCAGTTTGTTTCCAGTTCGAAACGATGAGCCTATGTTTCATCGTCCGTGACTATGTTCGACAAGTAACTGTTACGTCCAGCCTCGAAACGCGCAAGCAGTTCCGCACGTATTGTCCTTCGTTGTTCTTACGATTATTTGTTTGGCGACCAGGAACTCAGCGGGCACACACCTCTGAGTACCACAACTGGAGGACGAGTGAGTCAGCACAACCAATGGAGACAACTAGTTGTGGAGCGACGTGTTTGATTGTGGTCGGACGATCACCTACACTGAGTGTGTCGACACGTTCCACATTGCAAGAGTCACAGCAGTATGTAGCAGACTGGCAGGCGTGAGAACGGACGAGTTTACGGGACCTTAATGCGATGATGACAGGCGCTTCGCCCAATCATTCATCGCGCCTGTGTTCACTAAAAGGCCTCCGTTGTCATTCCGCAAACGCCTATGAATAAATGTGACGCTCTGGTTTTGCACCAGAAGAAACTCAGGGGCTGCTTACTGCTTGGAATGCACCTCTTTCATAGACGTCACTTTGAGGGCTACGTATGGAGCCGCCACCTATCGGTACTACATAAAACTATATAGGCTGCAGTTCGAATATACCACGATGTCAAACAACAAATTCCGCATTTTTTCAACTGAACTTACTTATTCAACGTCCCTCGTATATTCCAATCAGAATTTAGAAAATCACTCTAGTTCATTTCCGTTTTTCAGCAAACTTCCAGTTCCTAGTACTCTTTTTTTCCCTCTGCCTTTGTCCTACATCTTCGCAGTGCTGGCGCTCTTACGGTGGATTTGGCATGGCTAATTTATAAGGTGGCGAGATGCCCGTCTTATTGCCACCCTGTGAGCTCCTCAGTAAGGAATATATTTACACGAAGTGTCTGTGTGCAGGGCACGTGAAAGAGTATGAGGTTTTGCTAGATGTTTTTCTATAGCATAACTGAGGTGGGGTCTATGGACTAGTCCAGTATTCACCTAGCTAGACGAGGGAAATCACCTGATTTCCACGTCCAGTGCGACCGGCACATCTACCCTCATCGTTAAGCCATGTGGCTAACTGCCCATCGTATCGCCACCCTGTTAACTTCCCAGTAAGGAATATTTGTACTAGAAGCGTCTCTTTGCAGTTCGGGAAGCAATGCTTTAACACACGCCGCTGTCTGGGTCAAACAATTCCTAGTAATATGAAGGTAGTATTACATAGAATAAGCTGAAGAATACTAGTACTAACCCAGCCCAAATATCCCTGCTACAGTTCCTTAATGGTGGCTGATTTGCACCCTTGTAAATGAACACTTTTTTGATATAGCTTCACTGTAACAAGGATGTGGGAACACAATACCAAATATGAAATAACATTGATGAGAAGTATGTCACAAAATCGTGTTCAACTTCAGTAGAGTTTAATGTGTAGCACTTGATGTCCTAAACTTTATACAACCAATCACAATAACTTCACCATCTCTTGTCAATTTACGTGGTGATTTAATAGTAATCATAATCAAGTGGACATGCGACAGTGCAATTACTCTATAAATAGCGACTGCTAAGTTGAAAGTCGTCTTTTTTTTCTTTCTTGATTGTTATTTCATGCCTCATACAAGGTGGGCCAGCAGTGGCCTACATATGCTGCTCTTTAGCCAATAGATGCAACAGATAGACATAGAAGACATCGAACATAAAAATCATGGTAATACATGACAATGAACATTACATACTTAGAAGCCATTCACTGGAAGGCACTGTGTACACGAAGATGGCCACCAGTAGAACACACAAAGACATCCAGTTGCAGACATGAACGTAGGACAATGATGAAAACACTGTAGCACAAAACGAAGAAACACTGATGCATAGAAACACTGGTGACGATCGTTGGCGAATCACTCACAAATACACTGATTGAGGGGGGGGGCTGCCGCTGGGTGGAAGGAAAAGGTAGGAGGGCAAAAAGGAGGGGGGGGGATTGAGCCAGTAGGAGAAAGAAGGGGGAGTGTGGGGGAGGGGAGAGAGGAGGGGTTGGAAGCCCGGGGAGGAGGGAGAAGTGGGAGACATGGGAGGGAGGAGGTGGGGCAGAAAGGAAGGTGAGGAGGGAGAGAGGGAGCCCTGGTGGAAAATGAGGGGAAATGAGAGGGGAGAGTCAGATCTGGTAGGAGGGAACAATGACATCATCAGGAAAGGAAAGTTGGCGGAAGCCACCTTGGGCAAGGGTATGGAGAGTGTGGAGCTGGAGAGCAGGCGAGACGCAAGAATACTGGAGCAGCAGTGGGCTGGGATGGGCGAGGATGGGAGAGACAACCGGGTGTGGGGGAATGGGAGAGAGAAGCGGGTGTGGGGGATCGAACTTGCGGGAGGTTTAAAGCATAAGGTAGTCTTCAGAGTTCTGTCTAAGTGTGCTGCAAGTGCTTTGTTACTGTGAGTATTTGGAGAGCAGCGTTATTTGAGTCTGTCGATGGAAGAATATCTATGTCTGTCCACACATGGTGGAAGCAATATGCGGTCGACTAAATTCACTGTTGGCTGCTGTCCACTCTCTGTACATGACACACAAGGAGGGAAGAGGCAAGGAAGAAGGAAGAGGTCCTTGTTTGTGAAGGCCACTTGGATGCTGCTGAACAGAGAAGGGAGAAGGCAGTCGGGGCTGTGCCTGTGTCGTGGTAACTTGATTGGTACACAACATAAGTAAAATTACTTCTGATACCTTATGGTGGATGTTCCTGCAGATCACATATGAAAATTTTCTTTTTCTAATCTACCGAGACAGAAGTGGTATCTGAGTGTAATGTGGCTGATCTAACTTCAAATATAATTTTTCTTTTAGTTTCTTACATGTACCTTCCTGCCCAAGAAACTGCATCCTTCAAAAACCAATTTTTGCATTATTATGGTAGGCCATTATTATGTGCAAGTATCTTGCACAACGCTTCAGAGTGAAAGACATACATGCACTATTTTGCACCATAGTCACGAAGATTCTGTAAACAACCAGAACTGAACATTTTCATCGTCGGAAAACTTGTGATATCTGCGACTCACTTCCCTGAAAGTCTGGTCATAGCCATCTGTGCTGGATGTTGCTGCAATCCTTTTACGATCAGCACCACCAAAGTCTATTCGGCCATGGTCAAATTGTTGGCACTACTTCACTGTAGGTGGACTCGACATTGGAATTGGTCCATATACCGCCAGAATATCATGGTGAATGTATATGCAGTGCAGAAATTTTTTCGACAGTAATTGTAGGCGTGACCGGGCACTTTTACGCATGGGACACGTGTACACGGAGCACTTTTCTCGGGTATCATTCTTGCTAGAGCGCAACCGACTGTGGAAGGTCACCACCACCGTCTATTAAGGGTTCTCATATTATTCATGATACCAGTTCAGTGAACATATTAGCGCGAAGAATATATCTGTGTTTTTATGCTACCTGAGTAAATTTTCTTATTCAAATATCGAAGCTCCTAGAGAGCATATCTTTTAGAATCTAGAGCAGATTAAATTTATAGTATGTTCGTTTACAGCAGATTATTGTACTTTACAAGGTACATCAGCACCAATTTTAATCATGAAATTTACTACAGTAGTTCCGGAACTAACTCAAACATGACGTTAGTAAACGTTAACACAGTTCTGTTCGTGCACATGTACGCTCTATTTTGCATTGCAGTCCTAACAGTTTCACCAGTCAAGGAAACATTAAGACAACAGCAGTTGAAAGGGCAGTCTAAGCAAAAGAACGCACAGAAGAAAAAAGGTAAAAACTGCTGAAATAGTTATTTGAATGTAATGAATCCGAAGCAGAAATAATTACTTCTATAAGACCAGGAACAGATAAGTGCGAGAAATTTCTAATAACAAGAACAAGGAAAAATGTCGATAGTTATATTTGTGATGCCATCATTAGTGTTCTGCCCAAAGGCTGGTTTTCACCTGGTAATTCTCCATGCTGACGCGTCCTCTTACATCAAACTTTATGTCCACATAATTTCTGCTTCCTTTTACGTCGTCTGCCATCTTGTATCTCCTCCTTCCTCTCAAACTCCTCTTACAATCTAGTCCCTCCAAAGCGTCCGTTAGGAAGGACTCAAGTCTGAATGAATGTCCCATTCAGTCCTTCATCTTTTCTCTTCTAACCCACAGCAACTTGATGAAGAGGATGAGATTTGTCGTTGCAATAACTGCTAGAAACAGTACAACCAATCTAAAAGAAACGAAGACCTACAAGGAGGACTCACGACGACTGTGCCACAGGAAACATATTTTTGTGTACGTAACCTGCAACGCGGACATTGATGATGAAGAGGCCTTTAATTTAATATCTAAATTTCCATGTAGGACATATTATCCAAAAAGGTGGAAGATCACCAAAGCGTTTCTATACTACCACTAAGGTTTTGGTATTTAACCATGTCATCTAGTGTAAATAAATCTGTGGTTAAGTAAATAACCAAACATTTTGCTTACTGCAAATAAAATATATTTTGTAAATTTTAGCATTGTGTTTTGTTTCTTTACTCATTATTGTGTTCTATGATAACTGTAAATGTGCGTCCGTAGATGCATAAGACTGCCCTATTCCAACGCAGCACGTTTATGCACTCGACTTGACTCCATAGAAAAGTATTTTGTAATATTAAATGTTACGTTGAGCTTGAATTATGCATATCAAACTATAATAACCATGTAATAAGACTAAACCGTTTTGAACCCGATAAATCTAACCAAAAATTGAAAAATGTCCGGAAATAAATTTAGTCGTGCCCTGGTCTCTCCTACCGTTTAGCGCACTTGAACTTTGGAGTAATCGTCTCCATTTGGCCCGATATTTCACTTCCACACTGTGAAGCATGTGTTAACCGTGCCGCTGCAAAGCAGTGTAAGCAGGATATCCAGTATATGTTCTCTCTTCCGACAACGCTCCACTGTTGTTGCGTAATGATCTTAGAGTGAGGCGATCAGTGGAACTTAGCTTTGAAGATCCTTTCGAATTGCTAGACAGTCTACAGTTCTCCTTCCGAAAGCAGAGGTCGAGGAATTCGTATCCTAGATCGTCGCAGAACACTCTACGGCTGTAGATTAATCCAAATAAAAGAACCGCGATCGATTCACTGTACGATCCGGCAAATTGTGATTCTGATTCCGATACTAGTTGCCTTCACCAAGGCACCCAACCACTTGAGAGGAACTGAGGAAAGCGTCAGAAAGCAGACGGAAAGCGGCGTTTGTGAAGACATGAGCCATTATCAGCAGCGGGGCGCACCCACTGCACTCAATATACGCCGGCTGAACCAGTACATCCCCGACGAGACTTTCTTACCAACAAACCAGGTTGACACTGGTCTACTGTAGTGGCTCAGCCCACTTTCCGCTTCCACCCAGAGATAGTAGAACCAAAGCAATCTGCTACTCATCCTCGAAGGAGAACAATCTGTTCAGATAATGCACTTCGTACGACGCTTTGACAAAGAAGTTGTCAGGGGATTTCAGTGGCACCACAGGTTACGCAGTTTTCGCTGCCAGTATCCTTGACATGGACGGTGATAGGGGCAGAATCCTGAAGCTTGTCAACCGTGACCACTTTCCAGCTGTTGCCGGACAACAACCAGTTCTCCTTGAATCCAGATACAACAAATGCACTATGTGACCAAAGGATCGCGACACCTGGTTGAAAACGACCAAGCTCGTGGCGCCGTCCATCGAATGCTGGAATTCAGTATGGTGTTGGCGGACGCTTAGCATTGATGACACTTCAACTGTCGCAGGCATACATTCAGTCAGGTGTTGGAAAGTTTCTTGCGGAATTGTAGCTCATTCGCCACGGGATGCTGCACTGAGGAAACGTGTCGAAGTCGGTCGGTGAGGCCTGGCACGAAGTCGATGTTCCAAAACATCCCAAAGGTGTTCTATGGGATTCAGGTCACGACTCTTTGCAGGCTAGTCTATTACAGGGATGTTATTGGCGTGTAACTACTCCGCCACAGGCCGTGCCTTATAAACAGGTACTCGATCGTGTTGGATGATACAGTCGCCACCCCCGAATTTCTCTTCAACAGTGGGAAGCAAGAAGGTGCTTAAAACATTAATGTAGGCCTGTGCTGTGGTAGTGACAAACAAAACAATAAGGGGTACAAGACCCCTTCATAAAAAATACCACCACACCATAACACTACCGCCACCGAATTTTACTGTTGCCACTACACACGCTGGCAGATCACGTTCACCGGACATTCACCATACACACTTGTGCCGTCGGATATCCACATTGTGTACTGTGGTTCGTCACTCCACAACAACGTTTTTCCACCGTTCAATCGTCTAATGCTTACGCTCCTTACACGAAGCGAGGTGTCGTTTGGCTGTTACCGGCGTGAGGTGTGGCTCATGAGCAGCCTCTCGACCATAAAATCCAAGTTTTCCCACCTCCTGCCTAACTCTCATAGTACTTGCAATGGATCCTGACGCAGTTTGGAATTCCTGTGCGATGGTCTATTAACATGACGATCCTCTTCAACTGTCGGCGGTCTCTGACAGTCAACAGACGAGGTCGGCCTGTATGCTTTTGTGCTGAATGCGTCCCTTCACGTTTCCACTTAACTATCACATCGGAAACAGTGGACCTAGTAATGTTTAGGAGTGTGGAAGTCCCGCGTAAAGACGTATGACACAAGTGACATCTAATCACCTGAACACGTTCGAAGTCTGTGAGTTCGACGGCGCGCCCCACTCTGCCCTCTCACGATGTCTAATGACTACTGAGGTCACTGATATGGAGTACCTCCCAGTAGGTGCAGCACAATGCATCTAATTTGAAAAACGTGTGTTTTGGGGGTTGGGGGTGTCCGGATACTTTTCATTACATAGTGTACGACCCTATCAGTTTTCTTCTATGAGAAAGAAAATCTAAAATCAAGAACACATTTACTAAGCAATCAGTGTGGAATGAATTTAAAAGGAAAAGCTAATCGGGAAGGTCGCAGAAAACAAGCGCTACCGCTTACAGCGGCAGGAAGCTGCATTACACTGTTAACTAACTTAACTGTGCACCATTCGCGACTGGAACAGCAATGTGGGTACGATCTGTGCTTCTGGTACACGAAGTTTTTTCCCCAACAAATCATAATTTTGGTTGTTGGGTGTAGGTAAACATGCATAAATAAAAGAAAATAATATTTTTCAGTTTAATTATAGTTTGATACTACCAGAAAATCTGGAAATGACTGTAAGTGACTCTTACTAAAAGAATGTGTTATGAAACATATTGCTCTTCTTTGGATCTTCTGTATTTCCTTAATACCTAACCGGTACGATTCTATTTTTGACCTTCCTTACTTCTTACATCATTTCTATCCGGTACGGTTTTCTAACGCGATAAATGTACAACCATCTGTTGGACAAGTGTTTTATAAGCTTCTTCCTTCGTGGTTGGTTTCCCTTCCCGGAGATTGTTGCAACGAGTCTCAGTTCCTGCAATTAATTTATGCTGTCGCTCCACTTAAAATTGCTCCGTGCGCACATGCCAAGGTATTTAATGGATAAGACTGCTCAAACTGATTTTTTGGCAAATGCGTAATAAAAATTTACGATTTTTTCGCGTGTTTAATTGCAGCATGCAAATTGTTTTGTGCTGAAGGTCAAGAGGAAATACCTGCACCTTGCATCAATGCTCTACAGGTTTTCCTGCTTCATGGTATAATTTTTAAGCGTTGTGACTACAGTGTACGCAAATGCATCTCTCACTACCGGCCTCACAAAGGTTCCGGCGTTATTATGCAGATCATTTGGCCGCATATTCTGTACACTCGTATCTTGTTCATTAGGCGCCAGTGCGCCAGTCGATAGAATGTCTTTCAGAAGTCAAGGAACATGGCATCAACTTGCATGCCAGCAACTACTTTCTTTGGAGCCTCTTGGACGAGCAGAGGTGTATGGGTTTCGGGGAGATTCTCGATGCTCAGAAAGGTCGTAACACGTGAGCAGAATTCTTCTACGGAAATTCTGCTACATAATGACGAGAGTGATAAAAGCCTGTAGCTGTGTGTTTTTGGAGAGCGAATCAGTTAACTCGGCTACAATATCTTGAACCCATATACCCTGAAGGATAACTATTATATTCTATCCCGTGATGGCTTATTTACATATCTGTGATAATGTCGCTCTTGTGGTGTTTTGAAGAACTATAGTGCTATCTCCCTTATTGAAACAATATGCGACAAGGAATTTAATACTTAGAACTGCTATCCAGCGATTTGATGCCGCAAAGACAACTGAGATTTTAAACAGGTGGCACTGATCCGTTTACGATTCAATTTATCTTACCTTCTTAGGCTTTTCTGTCAGATCGGTAGATAGGAATATGCCTGGGATTCGTTGTACGCTCTCGCGTAGCTCTCCCTTGTTTGATTGTAGATTCTTTCAGTCAATATCCTTTGGCTACAGTTAAATCTGCTTTGGACTTCTCTTAGCTGTTGGAGCAGTAATAGCAGTAACAGAGACACAAAGGGAAACTGGAGTGCAGCTACTGAGGACAAGGAGACGCTAATAACATGTGAAGGCCACGAGGAATCAAACGAAATATGCTAGTTACCTCATGAAATGTACATATACTAATTCGTACTTGTTTCACCTGGTACATATGAAAAGTCAAAATTTAGTATGTGTAGGCCCAATGGAAAAGCTCAACATTTTTGTTTACATATCGACTAGCCCGAATACTCTTTCCTTCCTACTTCCATTAATCTACGAAAATTTGTGAACGCGTTTGCGACGTACAACTTTTAATCATAAGGGGCAACGGCTGTCAGTTTCGCCAGACTGTATACTGAAAGACAGCAATTTACATTAGCCAGCTCGTGCGAAGAGTGAGAGCAGAGTGGCTCAGGACGGTTCTGGAACCGCAGTATTAATTATAACGTTCGCCGCTACAGTCAAATACGTCCATTGCAATCTCCTGGCTGGTAATAAACTCTCTCAACCAAAATAAGTCTGCAATATATCAAACAAACCACTTTAATTATCCGGTGGGGCATCAGTTAGTCTGCAAAGCCTCACCCCCTACGAGAAGTTCGACGGAACACAGTGGCAGCGAAATTATATTTTGTTCCTCGTATAGCTAATTCTCACAGCTCCCGGCGTTAACACAGTGAAGCTTCCTGGGGCTTAAAAAGGTACGGAAAGTAATTCATCGTATTATTGGAACGATGTGTACTTGTAGGTCAAATAGTTCCACTAATTTGTAGCGTAAAATTAACGCTTCTGAAGGAGGTTTCCACTCTGTCCCTTGTTAAGTACTTCATTCTCAAATGTATTGTCATGACTCAAATAGGTCTCTACAACCATGGGCGATTGTCATTTTGTTGACCTACATTTTCTGAATGTCTCGCGTACACACACTGGTCTGAGATAATGACGACAGCAACTTTCGCATAGTGTGACTCTGCCGAGTAACATAGCTCTATGAAACTTGTACCGTGCGCAGAAAGAACAGCTACAGCATAATTCAGAAGGCAACTTGCAGAAATACACGTTAATACGAATATAAATTAATATCGAAAGACAATCATTACAATGAAGCAACGGCGAATCGTGATGAACTTTGCAAAAAGAGGGACATGGTTCCTTTCAGGATGTGCAATCACCACAGAGAGCAATTAATGCTCTGCAACGTGCTGCCATGCTATCCAAGAGGCTGGTGAGAAGTTGTTGTGGTGCAGCGTTCCATTCCTTTAGTACCGCGGTTGACATTTGCTGCATGGTCGTTGGTGCATGTGGACGTACTGTGCTACGTCTCTCCAATGCACCCCAAAAGTGCTCGATGGTCAGGGAAAACGGCCGGCCAGTTCATTCCCCGAATATCATCTCGTTCCGAGAACCCATGCGCTTGTGCTATTCCATGCGGTCGTGCATTGTCATGCATAAAAGTGAAATTAGGGCTGAATGCACCCCTGAAAAGACGCACATGTGGCAATAACATCCACCGGTGTGTCTATCGTGTTCGGAGATTTGGAGGTCAATGTGCCATTCCAACACTATGTCTCCATACACCACAAGACCTTGTAACCCTTCGCTCGGGCGCAAGATACTCTTTAAAGCCTGTACTATGGTCAGTTGACGGGCTTCACCTTATAAGAAATGATTTTGGTATATATGTTGACCGCGTGTACCTGAATGGAGGCAAAATCAGACTTACACCCACTCAGTAACAACAATGATACGTCAAGCAAGTCTGAAGTGCTACTACACGTTAGGACGGACAAGAAACAACACAGCAGATGCTACCAATTGTTAATAATACGGTCGCCAGCCTAATTAGGCATTAACTGAGTTTCTTCCCTGTACAAGTTGATGTACGTTCATACAAAACAACACGTAATGACACTGCATAATATGGTAAATTTTAGAACCAGAAAATCTACCGAACTAATAATTCCACTTTCTGTACTAATATGGACAAGCCATCAATACACAACAACACACTATAATGTTTACTACAAACTTCATACTGTCTTTTGATCGGATTAAAATCGGGCATAGGTTACCCTAGAAATAGCACTTTTGAAACATGCATACAATGTCAATTTTGAAAAAGGTAAAACACTAATAACTTTTGGTTTTATCTTGACTTTAACTTTGTTGGTCAAATCAGTTCAGTACATTTCAGAATTTACATGAATAGACAAGAAAAAAAAGGGAGGGGACCCTGAAACTGTTATGATCACTGTACTGAAATTTTTGATTATCGAAATCGTTAAGCATTCATGATTTCCAATATATGAGTTACTACTCTTCTTGTCTTATTTCTTGCTCATTTAACTACCATTATTTTTGTCTCAAATTCATTAGCCTTCATTACTAAACCAATTTCAACATTATCTTCCAACTTTGTCAGACCTATATTATTTACCTATATATTCATTAACAACAAAGTTCTTTAAACATCATTCTAACATAGATAGGTCTGCAGGTAATTATTATTAACATAAACTTTAAGTCTTCATCTCGGGACACTCGGATTGCACAACATGTGGAAATGACCCTGTCTAGGTTAGTGATGAGGATAATTAAATGATAGGACAGTTCTGGTACAAGTTAAGTTGTTATTGAACAGTAAGGAACAAAAGTAACACTGGTCCACACGAATACAGTACTAAAAGTTTTAACCTGTTCGTATCGATGCGGCGGTTGGCGGGCGGCGAGATGGCGAGGCGCAGAGCACACATACAATCACAGCTATGGCTCTTGATGTATCGGCACTTTACTTCTTCATAGCGTCGCAATATTTTTCCATTTAGTGCCTACGAATTTTGCCATGCTGTATAGTCGTCGGAAACGGCACATCCGAGGCTCAATGAAACTGTGTCTTCCAGGAGAGCCTCCTCGATCCTGAGCGTGTTTCTGAGACCGATGCCCAACTCCGACTACTACTGCTGAGCCCGTTATGCCGTACAGTGCCCGTGTGCATTTTCCCGCGCTCGCCTACCATCCAACTTTTACCGCTCCCCTACAGACAGGGTATTCACCCGAGGTTTTGCATTCTACATATCCTAATACATTGCCTACGTATGGACCAGGCGCACAATTACAACTTTAACATCTTACAACAGTTCCAACATTTCTTACATTTCAATTTTGTTATAATATTGCTTGCAATTTGACATAAACATTAATATTTACATCGAAAATTGTTTACAGTTTCTTTAACATAATGACATGAAAAGAAAAGAAATGAATTCAGAACATCGATTACACTAATTTATCGAAAATCAGAAGAAAAAAATTATTATATGAACAATAGTACACCGTTGTTGTTGTTACACATGTCCCTGTTTCCAGTAAATTTCACTAAGTGCAAATTTGATGGGAACACTAAATTTTCTATTTATATAATGGTTATGAATCTTTGTGTGAGTGTCCCATCAAAAAATTTTATACCACAAACTTCCTTTCACTCACATTATCTAGTTCTATACTTTTTAACATATCAAGAACATTTACCTATCGTTTGCTTAAGTGCCTTTGGCACAGTCCATCCTCCTATCAAAACATGAATTAAATAGCAAATTACTCATTTTTATTAAATTTCTCAAAGAAATAATTTCAAATTCTGGAACACTAACACTTAACTACAAAAGCAGATACAAATACCTATATACACCATAAGACAATTTGGTGCTGCTTGCATTGAATGGCAGTCCATTTCCTTACTTACTAAAAAAAACACAATAATATTCAGAAAATTTACTACACATATTTGCTGCCTAATATTCAGATTTGGGCAGTCCATTTCGCACCTTTTTATCACATCTCCTGTACCACACTTACAATTCTCCTTTGACTATTTATCTGCCCTCTTTGATTTTTGGCAGTCCCACCTTTTATCTGGCTTACAGCATTTGCTTTTTCTTTTCAACCCTTTTCTCCATACATCTTTACATTTATAGGACATTTGGTAATCTGAAACTCACATAACTACATTAGCACACTGACATCAGTATACATACATTTACAAAGATTTGTTACATTTGGAATAAAATAGTTTCAGCATAATATACAGCACATTTACTGCAAATTGCTTTCTGATTGTACTTAGGTCACTCACTTCTAGGAACATACAGTTTCAGGTCCACAACATTTCTTACACCTAAAGGTCTTTTGGATTTTGGGTAGATCAGGTAGTAAGCATTATTGTGTGGAATGTTCTGTATTATATACGGTCCATTATAAATATATTTAAATTTGGAAATTTCATGGTTCACTAGACTTTTCGTGGGTTTTTAAAAGAACATAATCCCCAATTTTAAATTTTGACACTTTCAGATTTTTATCATGTCTTTTAGATCTAGATTCAGCTTTTTGCTTTGCCCTTTTTCTGACTAAATCTTTCTTTTGACTCAACCCCAAGCTTGTACAAGGTGGAAACTCTAGTTTTTTCTCAATTAAACTTTTACTTCTGCTGCCTAACAAAATTTCTTCCGGTGTGAACCCAGTAGATTCATGATGTACTGTGTTCATGACATTCTCAACAGGCTCTAAATCATGCCCTTTCCTGTTTTTTCCACAACACACCTAGGTCGACTGTGACGTCGTCCCAAGATACGTTCCTGACCTGTGAACCATTTATATCTGGTGGCTTTTTCGGTTTCTGCAGTTCAAAGTCTTTACTTACTTGAACTCGTTGCAAAATAAACACTGAGTCGTCAGGTGCCTCTTTCTTACTTTGTTCAGTCTCAACATCTGGATTTTGTTTTTAAACTTCGTCATCATTAGGTACAATATCGCAATTAGCTGTATTCCCATTATTTTCATTATTACCGAAATATTCGTCATCTGAACTATCGTCAGAATCCGACCATTCTGGATCGCTTTCAGGTTCTAACATAAAAGCTTTTCTGAGATAGGCACTAAGTTCTCCCTCTGCATTTTCGTCAGGCTTTAATTTTAATTCAATATCCTCTTTTGACAAAACGGCCTCATTATCAGCTTTACTCACATCCACTGTTACTTCATATTTAGTGTTATCCTCATGGACTTCAATTACTTTTAGGTAATCACCTGCCTCTTCCCCACAGTGCCTTTCGGTTGCAGATTGTACTGTTGGCGGATTGTTAACAGAAGTTACTTCCTCGTCAATGCTTAGGATTTCATCCTCCAATTCCTTTCTATCTTTAACCTTCGTCCTATCGGCAGCACGCGTACTTTGCGCGGGGCTATTTATTCTCTCCTCTTTAAATTCAGGCCACGTCACGTTATCGACGTCCCTACTATCTCCTTTTTCAGTAATTAATCTTCTTGCCTCATACTGCTTCTTAAAATCCTCCCACTCACATTGCTTGAGGCCCTTGTACAGATCGTCGATCTGCACACGCCAATTAATTACTTCCACTAATTCATTCTCGCCTTTTACTTTATTGCTAACACTGCTAACCGCACCTCTGTGTATCCACAGTTTCGTCTATTATTTCCTTTGCCACGGAATTACCACTCTTAATGTATTCACCAGTTCTTATGGCTATGATCGTACCTAATGCTGCTGCATTGCTAGCGGCTTCTCTCTGAACAGCTGTTCTGCTAGGCTGGGCCGTTGCCCCCTCATGCTCCACTCGCCTGTTAATATGTAGCACTCTGCGCAGCGAAAATGAGTCATCTGTGCGTGCACCTGACGCTTGTTCCGCAACAACACGTTGCGTCGTTCCACACCTGTCTCTAACCTGTCTCATAATTTTACTGTCAGTCCGGTAACATTTCTTAAATCGGCGCCGGTATGTACTGCCCGCTTCCGTTTGGCCCGCAACGTTCGCGGAAATCAGTTTCCCGCGTCGTTATTATTTAGCGCGGTGTACCCTCTACCGCGACCTGGATAACTTCCTCTTCCTCTTCCTCTACCTCTACCTCTCTGTATCATATTCACATGAAACCCATCGCCGTCATTTCTCTCGTCATTATTACGGTTATTCCCGTTACTAAAAATTTGATTATTGGCACGACTTTCGCGCCAATGGTCTTCGTCTTCGACCCTTTCGAGAAACACTTGGAAGCTGCGATGATTGCTTCCCACGTATCTCTTCGAATCTTCTGGAAGCTTTTTATATAGCTCCCATATGATTTCTGAATCGGATCTTCTCCCTCTTAAATGTGTCACGTTTCGGTACCAATATTCGCAGAAATCTTTCAAAGAATTCCTGCCCTGTTATCATGAAGCTTGGCCATGATAAACTCGCGCCACAAATGATCCTGTTTTTGTTCGGACCAATATTCTTCCGTAAACTTTTGCTTAAATTCTTCGAACGTCATTCGTTCGGTATTCATATTAATTCCCCAGCGCTTAGCGTCACCTGCTAAGGTGCTAATTACTACGTTTATCTTTTCCTGATCAGACAAGTGTTCAGGAAACATTCTCTCGCAATTTTTGATGAAATCTAACGGATGCCATCCATTATGTTTCTTGGCGGGATCGCAGCGTTTCTCACCTTCCAATTGCTTCGTAAGTGGTGTGCCATTATAGACAACACCAGGCCTATCTTTAAATTTACTCTCAAGATCGAAAATTTTGCCTTGAATTTTTGAAGTATTTTGTTCACATTTTTGCACACATCCGGTCACTTTTTCGCCTAAATCTCTTTCGGTGTCTGATACTGCCTTTTTCAACTGTGATATCCCATGTTGACATTCGTTTACGATCTCAGTTTTAAGACCGAAAACTTTGTCGTCTACTTTTGTTTCGACTAGAGGCTCTACTTTCTCTTGGATGTTGAGAATTTCAACATCAAACCTACTGTTAATGTTTTCAATTTCCTCCTGCATAGTATCCATATTTTTATTAATTGTGTTAATTTCAAACTTCATAGTATTTACCACAGAACTTAAATTACCCACTTTTTGTTCTACCTGTTCTATTTGTTTACTGATTTTAATTCCTTGTTCTTCGACCTGTGCTTTAATCTGACTAACTTGTGTTTTAAGCTGCTCGTCAACGTGTGTTTTAAGCTGATCATTTATAGTTTTGAGCTGATGACTTTGAGTTTTAAGCTGCTCATCAACGTGTCTTTTAAGTTGACTAACCTGATTACCGGCTTGTTTTTGAAGCTGATCATTCTGGCCTGCAATTTGTTTGGTTAATTGTTCAAATAAATCGTTCATGCTTAAAATTTTCACACTGTTTTGTTCTACGGAATCGGTGTGTTCCGATCCTACTTCAAAAGTTTCTTTCGGTTCTTTCTTTATCTTTGGTGAATCAAACATGTCAGTGGATTATTTCACACACCCACCATCATCTACAAAGACACCCTCTACATCCTGTTTTATTCCTTGAAGCGTTCGAGACGATCTCGGCATTTCAATCTGTTCGTTAACGTGTTCGTGATATTGTATGTACGCCAATTGTCTTCCGCTAACGCCATCTGTTATCTGGCCGCGTAAACTCCTGCTACTGCCAGCCGCATTTTCCATTTCGCTCGGCACATCTACTGTTTCTACGTTCTTGTCCATACTGGATGCCAATTACACCTCTCCACTGTACTTGACGTTCACTGCTATTTACTTTACTAATTATTATTGCAATTCGTGCCACTGAACAACCACTGTTCGGTATTCACGTTAATTTGTGCCCCACAACAACTGGATGTCCTGTCACCGGGAGCCACTTGTAACCGTTCGATCGGGCGCACGATACTCTTTAAAGCCTGTACTATGGTCAGTTGACGGGCTTCACCTTATAAGAAAGGATTTTGGTGTATATGTTGACCGCGTGTACCTGAATGGAGGCAAAATCAGACTTACACACACTCAGTAACAACAATGGTACGTCAAGCAAGTCTGAAGTGCTACTACACGTTAGGACGGACAAGAAACAACACAGCAGATGCTACCAATTGTTAATAATACGGTCGCCAGCCTAATTAGGCATTAACTGAGTTTCTTCCCTGTACAAGTTGATGTACGTTCATACAAAACAACACGTAATGACACTGCATAATATGGTAAATTTTAGAACCGAACTAATAGTTTCACTTTCTGTACTAATATGGACAAGCCATAAATACACAACAATACACTATAATGTTTACTACAAACTTCATACTGTCTTTTGATCGGATTAAAATCGGGCATAGGTTACCCTAGAAATAGCACTTTTGAAACACGCATACAATGTCAATTTTGAAAAAGGTAAAACACTAACAACTTTTCGTTTTATCTTGACTTTAACTTTGCTGGTCAAATCAGTTCAGTACATTTCAGAATTTACATGAATAGACAAGAAAAAAGGGGGGGGGGGGACCCTGAAACTGTTATGATCACCGTACTGAAATTTTTGATTATCGAAATCGTTAAGCACTCATGATTTCCAATATATGAGTTACTACTCTTCTTGTCTTATTTCTTGCTCATTTAACTACCATTATTTTTGTCTCAAATTCATTAGCCTTCATTACTAAACCAATTTCAACATTATCTTCCAACTTTGTCAGACCTATATTATTTACCTATATATTCATTAACAACAAAGTTCTTTAAACATCATTCTAACATAGATAGGTCTGCAGGTAATTATTGTTAACATAAACCTTAAATCTTCATCTCGGGACACTCGGATTGCACAACATGTGGAAAGGACCCTGTCTAGGTTAGTGATGAGGATAATTAAATGATAGGACAGTTCTGGTAAAAGTTAAGTTGTTATTGAACAGTAAGGAACAAAAGTAACACTGGTCCACACGAATACAGTACTAAAAGTTTTAACCTGTTCGTATCGATGCGGCGGTTGGCGGGCGGCGAGATGGCGAGGCGCAAAGCACACATACAATCACAGCTATGGCTCTTGATGTATCGGCACTTTACTTCTTCATAGCGTCGCAATATTTTTCCATTTAGTGCCTACGAATTTTGCCATGCTGTATAGTCGTCGGAAACGGCACATCCGAGGCTCAATGAAACTGTGTCTTCCAGGAGAGCCTCCTCGATCCTGAGCGTGTTTCTGAGACCGATGCCCAACTCCGACTACTACTGCTGAGCCCGTTATGCCGTACAGTGCCCGTGTGCAATTTCCCGCGCTCGCCTACCATCCACCTTTTACCGCTCCCCTACAGACAGGGTATTCACCCGAGGTTTTGCATTCTACATATCCTAATACATTGCCTACATATGGACCAGGAGCACAATTACAACTTTAACATCTTACAACAGTTTCAACATTTCTTACATTTCAATTTTGTTATAATATTGCTTGCAATTTGACATAAACATTAATATTTACATCGAAAATTGTTTACAGTTTCTTTAATATAATGACATGAAAAGAAAAGAAATGAATTCAGAACATCGATTACACTAATTTATCGAAAATCAGAAGAAAAAAATTATTATATGTACAATAGTACATCGTTGTTGTTGTTACAACCTGGGCCACCAAAACGGTCATGTTTGGTAACGTTCCTTGGTAATTTATGCGTTCCCACCTTTGGCCAAATGAGGGTACGTCCAGCGTTGCCGAACATGATCGTTTTAGTCGTGGAGGTGATATGACGTAGGGAGGCAGAATGTTGAGTGTGGGTACTGACCTCTGGAGTTTTGAACACGGTACACACACTGGTTAAGTTTAATGGGAAATGTAATTCTTCTCCATGTGCTTCTTTTCAGTACATTCGACTCTGAACTTGACCCCTTCGAACAGCGCTGGTGGCGGAGCTCACCCATACAGTCTCTGAAGAGCAGTTCCGAGGACCTTAACGAAGAGTAGCCGCCTATTTTCACGTATGTCCAGCGTGAAGTCAAGATGTCTGGGGGAGGAAGCCAAGTTTACGGCTGTTCCGCTCTCGATCATAGGCAGCAGATTTTTGGGTACCAAACTGTTCGTAATGATGATCGTCACTGCATTATATGTACATTAAGATTCTTGTTTCATAAGCCTGTGTCATCACCGTATAATGCCAACTTCACCTGTGGTGTTGTGGGGATGTCTGCCGTATGCAGAGTGTACCGGCACTTCCTGTATGCCTACGGCGATGGGACGACATGATAACATTCCTTCGTAACACATAGAAGTCTGGTTCATCCAATTATTATGGGGTGGTGTCAACTTAAGCAATTATCTGTCAATGATGTTGACGAAAAAGGAGGCCCCTGAACCGCTTGCTTCGCGGGGCGGTAGAGAGTAATTTAATCTTCCAGCATGTAAAGGAAACTTCACGATTTCAAGTACATTCAGTTTTTGCGTCTACATAATGACGATCTGCGTACAATTGTTTCAAGTTTTTTAATTGACAGTTACTGTAAAACTGATGTTTTGTGACCAATTTGTCTTATCAGTGTCAAAAATGGCTGAAATGGCTCTAACCACTATGGGACTTAACATCTGCGGTCATCAGTGCCGTAGACTTAGAAGTACTTAAATTTAACGAACCTAAGGACATCACACACATCCATGCCCAAGGCAGGATTCGAACCTGCGATCGTAGCAGCAGCGTGGTTCCCGACTGAAGCGCCTGTAACCTCTCGGTCACAGCGGACCGCTCTTATCAGTGTCGCATACGTTAATATCATTTAAATCCACCACATTTGATCAAAACGTATTTAATGAATAACGAAAGACATTGTTCTGAGTCATCAGCCACTGCTCTTGAGATCGGACGCAGTAACTGCCGTCTGTGTACCCGTGGCGCGTGTCCTCGCCTATATCACAGACTGTAATTTTAGCCTTCGCAAAAGTTATCAGTGAACATAAAAATTCACCCTATCGGTCACTGGAGTATTTGCATTGTTCTTATTAGAGCAATTAACGATGTTATTATCACCTTTCTTTATGAACTGAACGGTCCGCGTACTAAATGAGTTGCTCTTAAACAAATAAGGCAACCGACTATCAATTTCGAAATAGCTGATGGATGCAGCGACTCGACTGTAATATTCATTGCGTATGACGAAAAACCTGCTTTTATTATAGCACTGCCTGCCTCCAGTATCGTAATTACGAATACATCCACCTATTGAGCAGCTTAAGTCGCAGGTGCTGGGAAAGAGAAGTTTGTGTCTCAATTTAGAAAACCCTCTGAAAGAAGTATTATGTCTAAGTTTCTACGGTCACCAAGTTCTGAATTAGACAATTTAGCTGTAATTGCTTCTGAAATTTACTGTGAATTTAAAAGTAAGATTGTTCACATTTCTTTGTACTCAAAACTGTAAGATGGAAGCAAGTCAAACTGATTCTATGTTGTGGCAGCATTCTTTAAACTGTTTTATTAATTAATTATTGCTATTTATTAAGTTTCAAGTATCAAAATTAACCCCAGGAAATGGAAAATCAAAGATGACCAATGCATTGATACTATAGTGCGGTTTACAAGAAACTACGTAGTTGGCATTGTGTTGGGAAGTACTGTAGCCTTTGATTATTACGATCCTAAAGATCGTAATTTTCCCACAAGTTAATTTTGTAATAAATGACAAACACTGCGGATCGAACTGTCGTAGAATAATCAAATAAAAGTCTGATTAATTTTACTGATAAACTATAACGTTCAAATTAAGTATTCTTTCCTTTTGCGCTATTGAGAGTAATACTCTGTTTACAGAAGTACTTCACTGGATAAATTGGAAGTCGGGAAATTCATGCATCTATGACTTGATGACAGCAGGGACGACTTAATAGCGTGCAATAAAAAGCCACATAAATTTAATAAAGTTTCAATGCACTTTTAGCACCACAATAATTTTTCAATCGCATCCATCGACAATGTATCTAAGCCGTTCGACGCCTCGCCACTATCTCCTTCTTCAGCTACCAAGCCAGTGGTCCAATCAGATTGCTAGATTATCGCGACATTAATGTTTTTCTTAAGTAGAGAATCAGTAGAGCAGTCACATACCGTTTAATACACAGCTGTTAAACTATTTTCATCTTGTTGAAATAGATCACGTAGACACTGACGAAAAAAAAACTGCGACACCAAAAGATAATGAATGTATAGGAATGAAATTTCGTAATACGTTTCTCTAGGTGACATATTCAAGTGATTAACAAAACAAGATCACAGGTTAATGTAAGCGCGACATAAGCCACTGCTAATGCAAAATGCTGGTACATTAATAAGCGACGTTACCGCCGAATGTTGAAGGCATACATGTAAACCTTAATGCATCTAGTTGTACAGTTGCTGGATGTCAGTTTGTGGGCTGGAGTTGCATCCCTGTTGCACACGGTCACCTTGCACAAGGACGGTTAATGCTGGTTGTGGATGACGATGGATTTGTCGTCCGATATGTACCATATGTAGTCGATTGGAGACAGATCTGGTGATCGAGCAGGCAAAGGCAACATATCGACACTCTGTAGAGCATGTTGGGTGACAACAGCAGTACGTTGGCAATCGTTATGGTATTGGAAAACACGTTTTGGAATGACGTTCGTGAATGGCAGCACAACAGGTCTAATCGTGGAATGACCACGAGATTACTCTTGCTGTCATATGAAATCGCACCTAAGACATTAACTCAGGTATAGATCCAGTGTGTTTAGCATGCAGCAGGTTTCTTGCAGGCCCTCAGCTGGCTCCTCCTAACCAACACACGACCATCACTGGCAATACGAAATCGCACCTAAGACCTTAACTCAGGTATAGATCCAGTGTCTTTAGCATGCAGCAGGTTTCTTGCAGGCCCTCATCTGGCTCCTCCTAACCAACACATGACCATCACTGGCCACGAGGTAGAAACAGCTTTCATCAGAAAACACAACACACCTTCATCACGACTTCCAGTGAACGCTCACTTGACACCACCGAAGTCGCAAACGGTGATGGTTTGCGGTCAGTGGAATGAACGTAAAAGGCCTCTGCCTCGGAGCTGTCCATGAAGTAACCGTTCATTGTGTCGCTGTGGTGCCAACTGCTGCTACAGATCCAGTACGATACTCCAGAGCCATACGCCGAACACGAAGGTCTTCCCTTTCGGTAGAGCCATGTGACCGTCCAGAGAGCAGTCTTCTTGCGGCTGTACATTCTCGTGAACCCGCTGCCATCAATCATGTACAGTGGCTACATTCATGCAAAGCCTTTTGCAATATTTCAGAAGGAACATATAGCTTCTTGTAGCCTTATTACATGACCCCGTTCAAACTCAATGAGGAGTTGCCAACGGCATCTTTTTCGCCTTAAAGGCATTTTTGCCTAACGTCAGCTCACCACGTCTAAACTCAAAAGTGGCTAATGCTCACGACATTTATAGCGTGTATTTAACACCGCCAGCCACACCATCGGCCTCTGAGGCCCACATGCTCACTCAGACCAATCTAATCCTGCTCCAACACAGCTGCAGACGGAGTGACTGTCATGTAAGCCTTCCCTAGTTAGTTGTCTCTGAGCTAGTTTACTGTATACAATACTTCCGTACCTGTCGGCCCGTTCAGGTAAACAACTAGGCCTCCGATGCCTCTGCTGTGGCTTACATGTAAATTGTCCCTAGGCCTGTGAGGCCGATGGTGTGGTTGAACGTATGTCAGTATCTAGGTCTCAGCGGCCTTGGTGCGCTTGTCAGTTGTCCGTATTATATTTTACAGTATCCCTCTTTTGACTTTATTTTTCCCATCGTCTATAATAATACACGTATTCTTTCAGTAGATAGAATCTTTAGTTTTTCCTTTCTATTGCCAGAATGCATTCTAAGGCGGGAAAAGCAATTCTACATTGATGATGAAATGTTAGCAGAATTGACATAACCTTTGTCAGATGATGACTGTGCCTCTGAAGTTGAATCACTACTAGGGGACGGAGATTGTGATACTGAAGTAGAAGAACGTTCCAATTCGGAATCAGAACACTCTTCAGATGACGATCCTGAATTCATCCCTTCATGATGAATAAGCAGTTAGAGAGACTGTGAGACGACATGTCGTACCCGAAACTTCCAAAAAAGACACTTTATCGTCTTCAACACCTTTAAAGCGACGTGGAAAGATGAAGATAGAATGTAACCTTCAGGTAAAGGGTAAACCGCGTGTAGAAGATAAAGTTGCGAGGATGGTAGTGGAGAAGGAAGCTGAGAGATTGCAAATTTACATCAACAGATCAGACGTTAAAGGGAAGAATGTCCCCACAGTTTAGGAAACCAGTTCCATGATAACGACCGCGTCGAAGACACTAAAAAAGTATAGTACATCTGAGAGGTAAGACCCCTGGCCCCGTTTCTGATGCTAAGATGCCTGTTGAATGTTTCAGAGCATTTTTCACACATTTCCTAATGCATCTTGTAGTGAAATACACATATGAAAGCATGGCCAAGAAGAAAATGCGATTTTTCAGCAGAGAAGAAATGCAAGCCTCCCTTCAAACCAGTTGTTATAGAAGAGCTGGAAGCCTTTGTTGTTCTTCTTGTTTTGTCAGGAGCCATGAAAAACAATCACATCCCCTTCAAACAACTATATGATTGCACAATAAGTGGAGATAGATTCCAAGGTACACTGTCTTGCAGCCGCTTTGTTTTTATTAGTAGCCACTTACAATTTGGCGATCCCAGACTCGAGAAGAGAGACGAAAGATAGACAAATTCCCGTTAGTCTGTGAAATTTGGAATATTCTAATTGAAATGTTGTTGTTGTTGTGGTCTTCAGTCCTGAGACTGGTTTGATGCAGCTCTCCATGCTACCCTATCCTGTGCAAGTTTCTTCATCTCCCAATACCTACTGCAGCCTACATCCTTCTGAATCTGCTTAGTGTATTCATCTCTTGGTCTCCCTCTACGATTTTTACCCTCCACACTACCCTCCAATGTTAAATTTGTGATCCCTTGATAACTCAGAACATGTCCTACCAAGCGATCCCTTCTTCTCGTCAAGTTGTGCCACAAACTCCTCTTCTCCCCAATTCTATTCAATACCTCCTCATTAGTTATGTGATCTACCCATCTAATCTTCAGTATTCTTTTGTAGCACCACATTTCGAAAGCTTCTATTCTCTTCCTGTCCAAACTATTTATCGTCCATGTTTCACTTCCATACATGGCTACACTCCATACAAATACTTTCAGAAACGACTTCCTGACACTTAAATCTATACTCGATGTTAACAATTTCTCTTCTTCAGAAACGCTTTCCTTGCCATTGCCAGTCTACATTTTATATCCTCCCTACTTCGACCATCATCAGTTATTTTGCTCCCCAGATAGCAAAACTCCTTTACTACTTTAAGTGTCTCATTTCCTAACCTAATTCCCTCAGCATCACCCGACTTAATTCGACTATATTCCATGATGCTAGTTTTGCTTTTGTTGATGTTCATCTTATACCCTCCTTTCAAGACAATGTCCATTCCGTTCAACTGCCCTTCCAAGTCCTTTGCTGTCTCTGACAGAATTACAACGTCATCGGCGAACCTCAAAGTTTTTATTTCCTCTCCATGGATTTTAATACCCACTTCGAATTTTTCTTTTGTTTCCTTTACTGCTTGCTCAATATACAGATTGAATAACATCGGGGATAGGCTACAACCCTGTCTCACTCCCTTCCCAACCACTGCTTCCCTTCCATGTCCCTCGACTCTTATATCTGCCATCTGGTTTCTGTACAAACTGTAAATAGGGTTTCGCTCCCTGTATTTTACCCCTGCCACCTTTAGAATTTGGAAGAGAGTATTCCAGTCAACATTGTCAAAAGCTTTCTCTAAGTCTACAAATGCTAGAAACGTAGGTTTGCCTTTCCTTAATCTTTCTTCTAAGATAAGTCGTAAGGTCAGTATTGCCTCACGTGTTCCAATATTTCTACGGAATCCAAACTGATCTCCCCCGAGGTCCGCTTCTAGCAGTTTTTCCATTCGTCTGTAAAGAATTCGTGTTAGTATTTTGCAGCCGTGACTTATTAAACTGATAGTTCGGTAATTTTCTCATCTGTCGACACTTGCTTTCTTTGGGATTGGAATTATTATATTCTTCTTGAAGTCTGAGGGTATTTCGCCTGTCTCATACATCTTGCTCACCAGATGGTAGAGTTTTGTCAGGACTGGCTCTCCCAAGGCTATCAGTAGTTCTAATGGAATGTCGTCTACTCCCGGGGCCTTGTTTCGGCTCAGGTCTTTCAATGCTCTGTCAAACTCTTCATGCAGTATCGCATCTCCCATTTCATGTTCATTTACATTCTCTTCCATTTCTATTATATTGTCCTCAAGTACCTCGCCCTTGGATAGACTCTCTATATACTCCTTCCATCTTTCTGCTTTCCCTTCTTTGGTTAGAACTAGTTTTACATCTGAGTTCTTGATATTCATACAAGTGGTTCTCTTTTCTCCAAAGGTCTTTTTAATTTTCCTGTAGGCAGTATCTATCTTACCCCTAGTGAGATAAGCCTCTACATCCTTACATTTGTCCTCTAGCCATCCCTGCTTAGACATTTTGCACTTCCTTTCGATCTCATTTTTGAGACGTTTGTATTCCTTTCTGCCTGCTTCATTTTCTGCATTTTTATGTTTTCCCCTTTCATCAATTAAATTAAATATCTCTCCTGTTACTCAAGGATTTCTACTACCCCTCGTCTTTTTAGCTACATGATCCTCTACTGTCTTCAGTACTTCATCCCTCAGAGCTACCCATTCTTCTTCTACTGTATGTCTTTCCCCCACTACTGTCAATTGTTCGCTTATGCTCTCCCTGAAACTCTGTAAAATCTCTGGTTTAGTCAGCTTATCCAGGTCCCATCTGCTTAAATTCCAACCTTTTTGCAGTTTCTTCAATTTTAATCTGCAGTTCATAACAAATAGATTGTGGCCAGAGTCCACATCTGCCCCTGGAAATGTCTTACAATTTAAAACCTGGTTCCTAAATCTCTGTCTTACCATTATATAATCTGTCTGATACCTTTTAGTATCTCCGGGATTCTTCCGTGTATACAACCTTCTTATATGATTCTTGAACCAAGTGTTAGCTATGATTAAGATATGCTCTGTGCAAAATTCTACCAGACGGTTTCCTCTTTCATTTCTTAGCCCCAATCCCTATTCACCTACTATGTTTCCTTCTCTCCCTTTTCCTACACTCGAATTCCAGTCACCCATGACTATTAAATTTTCGTCTCCCTTCACTATCTGAATAATTTCTTTTATCTCATCATTGAAATATACCTCTAATTGAAATATGTAAGCCCAATTATCAACCAAATTCGTGTCTAACTATAGATGAACAGTTAGTGGGTTTATTGGTAAGTGCCCATTCAAAATGTACCAATAAATACGGGATTAAGACCATAATGCTTTGCGATCAAGCACCTCGATATCTAATAAATACTATTTCATATTTGGGTAACGGTTCCACACCACCCGGTGTTCCTGCTGCTGTTTATTTTACAAAACTACTGACCAAACCATTTTAAGGTACAAATAGTAATATCACCACCGATAACTGATTTACTGGTATATATCTGACCGCTGATCTGCTGAAAACCCAGCAAGTGACATATATCGGGACCATAAAGAAAAATAAACGAGAATTCCCCCCTGAATTCATCTATTTGAAGTACAAGGACCGCAAAGTTGGAACGTCGCTTTCCATATTCCGAGAAGACGTGAAAGCTGTTTCATATAAACCCAAGAAAAATAAAATGGTTACTGTCACCTCATCCGTGCATGGAGATGATGCTGTACGTCACGATTACAACAAAACATACGTGATTCTCAACTACAACGAAACCAAAGCGTATGTCGACCCGCTTGATCAAGTGTCAGTACTATCGGCCGACGAACACGTCGATGGAATGTATGAGTTTTTTCCAAAGTGATAACCATTGCTTGCATAAATGCCTGAAATGTGTACCTCCGTAATTTTTACAAAACGAAGGGAAAGAGAGAAACAGCGATCAAACAAAACCGTTGTCGAGATTTGATTTTATGTTTACGCTTTCTCAACAGCTTACAGCACCCAGGATGTAGGCTAGGCTTGACACATAGATTCCCCATGACGTACAATACAGTATTTATGGATAACTGAACACGACTCCACCTGCAGAGGCAGCTCGTGAAGAAATTGAGCAAGGTGCTGTTCCAAAAACAACTTACTGTAAATTTCATGAGTACAAAAAACAAAGGAAAATCAAAAATTCAGCTTGATTTATGTAAGCTGCCAGTGTGTGGCGAGCACCAACTAGCACCGGTAAAAAATAGGAAACAGAATTTTGTGATAACGGGTTTTAGTTCTAAGAAACATTATTAATTGTACGTGATTTTCTGATATGATGCAGTTTTTAGTTATATGAAGTTTAGAATAATAATGTTTAATTTTTGAGACTTTGGTTGTAATTTGTTTTGTTGATTTGTGAGCAAATATATATTTGTTTATGTTATTCAAGGTTATTTAATGTCTTATACCCTAACCCCTACCATAAAATTGAAATTATGTAAGTGTTTTTCATTATTACGATTACATATCGTGTAGGGCTATGAGGCCTATGATCTGATCCAGACGTAATAGCCAGGTGGTGTGGTCAGAAGGGCTAAATCAAACCTGATTTGCATCCTCAAGTGGAGGGTAATTTGAACAGCATGAACTCCAGATTTAGAAACACGCCTACCAACTTTATGTCGACAACTACTTTTCGGTGTTGCGACTTTTTTTCCCTGAGTATGGAAAGTAAAACATTTAACGAGTTTAAAAAGGTATTTCTATTGAGAATCTTCCATATTGTTTCAAGATTAATCATTGCATATTTCTATTGAAAGTGATTCTTACCTATATTTTGTTTATTTGTATGGTATAGTTGTTCCCTTATAGAGAACTGCACCATTGTTGCTTGTGGTTGCGTGCCTTGTTCCCTTTGTGTGCTGGTGTGTGAGATTTATCATTTTCAGCCGAATGTTCCAGTGATGATAAAGCATCGGTAATCGCAAGGTCTGCTGCTGGGAACCTCGCATCATGTGTTGTTCTGCATGTTGGCTTAAAAGCCTCTTCGTCCTCAATTGGTGGGTGAGCACACTGGCAGACTCTCTTGGAAGCCTTCATGATCATGAGGAGAGTAGCATACTTGCTGATCGAGGAGGCGGCTGTTTTCTTCCTGTTGTTGTGGTGATCCTCACCAGTAACAAGCCTTTTCCGTCCGGTCTTCTATTGTTCCACGTGGATGCAGATGTGGCAGATATCAGCGCCATTAACACAGAAATTCAGCCGTAAGTACTGGACTGCGCTCAGTCCGTAGTGGTGCCCATGCCATCGTCTCTTCTCGTCGCAAGGACCGTCGCGGTTGGACGACCGGCTGTGACATCAAACAGGTTGAGATCCGTTGTTGTCGGCTGCCGACACCTGTGCGTCCGTGGCCGAAGCAACGTCCGCAGCGCACTCGTTGGCCTCGTTAGCCGTGATTCGGGCTCGCGTTCCCGTGTTGCACTTCCCAGTGCTCACTGACCGCCGACTTCAGTGCACCGTACGATCAGCCTCATACACTGCTCTCTGTCAGAAAGCGTTGTTTCTGCGGACACTTTTGCCGCCTACTTGCGGTCTATAGCTCGCAGACGTTATCAGTGCAGGCTGATCGCATGGCGGCGATACAAAGCGTAATAAAATTAATTTGGCAAACACAGTGAAGAAAAAATTTAAAAAATTGGTGTATACTTTAGCGTATATCATTTGTTCAAAGTATGTAAATTATTGGCTTGCATCAACCACCGTTTTTTTAAGGTATTCCTCCGACCATTTGTGTTAGAGGAAGTATTTTTGTTGCAGGGAGTACCTATGAACATGGCATGAGCTAACTATGTAGTGGTATTGAGT
Source organism: Schistocerca serialis cubense (assembly GCF_023864345.2). NCBI lineage: Eukaryota > Metazoa > Arthropoda > Insecta > Orthoptera > Acrididae > Schistocerca > Schistocerca serialis. Next base: position 108,463,464 of record NC_064642.1, on the reverse strand, counting down.
CATATGGCACACATTCTATGCCGGCAACTGTGGCCGAACAGTTCTAGGCGCTTTACTTCGGAACCGCGCTGCTGCTACGCTCGAAGGTTCGAATCCTACCTCGGGGGTGGATGCGTGTGATGTCCTTTCGTTAGTTAAGTTTAACTAGTTCTAAGTCTAGGGGACTGATGACCTCAGGAGCTAAGTCCCATGGTGCTTAGAGCCATTTGAACCATTAGAACACGTTCTATACAGGGAGTTTGGAAATTCCCGTTACAGACTTTTGTTACTTGTACCAGTGAAGGAGTACGTAATATTATGGTTAGGAACCTACATCAGGAAACGTGCCGTTTCGGTCCTACTTGTTTTCTAGGTAGATATGCAACAGGGTAGTCGAGGGGCGGTGGCGGGGGTTGGGGTGTGTGTGTGTGTGTGTGTGGGAGGGGGGGGGGGTGATTACGTCGGGTCGGATGATCTCATTTGACGTCTATCCTATCTCTCTGACCTACTTCGAACCAAGTGGTTGTAAGACGCAGACGGTACGTATCCGGGCATGGGTTCCAGTTCAAAATGGTATCTCCTCAATCACCTCTACAAGTCCTAGAAGTTAGTAATGGGAATTTCTGAATCCCTGTGTAGTAATATACGTTCTAGACACATTAATGTGCCAGCCGCCTATGTTAGACGTGAATGTGGCAGCACTAGTAGTGGAAAGCGTATAAAGCACGTCGGGGAGTAATTTGGGGTGGAGGATCGCGGGAGACGGCGGGGCCGTTGTCGTAGTGCGGGAAGAATGCAATTTACCTGACGTCCAGAAGGGCATGATCATTAACTTCTGGGACATGAATGGAAAAATTCCCGTTACGGCTAAGTTTGTAAAACATTCATATTCCATCGTAGTCAATGAATACCGTGAGTAGCAAAATGGCGCTATGCAAAACCGACACTATAGCAACTGTGATGGATCACGCGCCATAGATTGCAGGGGTGAACCACGGCTGCAGGTATGTGTAAGGGGGAAAAGACGTGCAACTGTTCGGCAAATGACTGCCCAGACTAACTAAGGAGTTAAAACGTTGGGGCATATGAGCCTCCGCAGTAGGCGTCTGCTTTTTGCAACCATGCTGACTGCTGTTCGTCGCTGACGACGGCTGGAATTTGCACACCAATAGCGCAACTGGACGTCTATTGCGTGGGAACAACTGGCCTTGTCAGATCAATCACGTCTTATGCTCCATCTGTCTGAAATGTATGGAAGCAAATACCCAGCAACAATCGTCTGAAGGGTCCAGTCCGATAGTCTGGAGAACGTTTTCGTGGCATCCCCTGGCTGATTTCGTCATTCTGGAAGGCACAATGGATCGAAAGAAGTATGAATCTAGTAGCATCGCGTCTTATCGATACTGTCGGAGCCGGTGCTTCGAAGTTTTAATTTCGCCACCAATCAAGAACATCCAAGCCGGCGATCAAGTAATACCGACAGGACGATGTTATAAGTGTTGGGCATCTGGGCAGCAGTGTTCCAATCGAGATTACTTACGTGTCGCTAGTTGGTGCCCAACGTCTCAGCGATTTGTTGCTAGCTCTACCGGCAATATTCAGATTAATTAGACTCACGCCCATGTCGGGCCTCGGCTTATAGCTAGCCGCGTCTGCCGCAAGTTGCCAACAGTGTAGCATTCCTGCACCCATAAATTGAGTTCATTATATTTGTTTAAAGTGCACTTCTGATTGGCCTTCCAGATTTCTACAGTGACAGATCCCTATGGCCAACTTCCATCCACTTATCATTAGCAGCGAGGACGTGCTATTATCCTCCTTGAAACATAGCGGCTGCCGACTCCTTCCCAACTAAGTCCACGCCTCGTGCACTTTGTATTTCCTCGGCAAGATGGCATCTACCAACAGGATAATGCAACGTGTCACACAGCTCGCAGTGTGCATTCGTCGTCTGAAGGGCACCAAAATGAGTTTACCGTAATTTCAGGTTACAGAAGGTCTCCGATTTAAATCCAATCGAATATCTGTAGGTCCACTTCAGTGGAGGTTTCCGCGCAACTGACCACATTACTGGAGTCGCCATGGCTGCGCATCCCTATCCGTACCTTCCAGAGTCTCACTGACTTTATCCCTGGACGTCTTGCAGCAGTCCGCACTGCTGGAGGTGCTCATCGAGATTTTTGACAGGTGGTGAAATTGTTGTGACTGGACTATGTATGTCAGATAGAGCAAAAATGTTCAAAAAATGGCTCTGAGCACTATAGGACTTAACATCTCAGGTCATCAGTCTCCTAGACTTAGAACCATTTAAACCTAACTGACCTAAGGACATCACACACATCCATGCCCGAGGCAGGATTCGAACCTGCGACGGTAGCAGCAGCGCGTTCCGCACTGAAGCGCCTAGAACCTCTCGGCCACAACGCCAAAAATGTTAACTGCCTACAGTTCTTATATGAGTTTCAGATTTTTAGTCACGATGGTACTACGATAATCTTTCGCAAACGTGATGTATAACTTATTATATAGATCGCTTGCACCTTGCCGTAACGCTCTTAGTTCCTAACTTGAAACAAAATGTCTTTTAACTACCTACGGCATCTGCCTCGAGGACTCTCTGTAGGTAAATAATAAACAGAAGTCGCAGACGTCACTTTCTGTAGATTCAGACGCCACCTAGCTATACCTTTCTCTTACCATCCTACGAAATTTTTCGCTACAAATCTAGTAACTGAGACACTATCTACATACATTGGCTAAGATAAAGCTTTGTTGCATGCTATATTTCACCAAAATACCAGTAAGAGGCAGCTTCTCTTTGAAAGTGCATACATTCTAGATGATAGATGAAAGCACTCACAGTTGTAGGAAATAAGGAACGTACAACGAATTTTTCTCTCGCAGTCTCTTTTAATATGAGTCGACGTCATGTCTAATTCATTCCCCTTACTGTTCGAGTCGGATCCTGTGCGCACCAGTAGTTGCTGACATCATCATCTCTTGCACACTGCTTGTGTTTCTTTCATTCTTTAAGACCCAAACGTCTTCCCATTGTTGGAGCCGATTTTATTGTAATGCGTTAGTTAGTTCCATGCAGCGAAGTGTGCGCTCATGTGAAACTTCCTGGCACATTAAAACTTATCGTTTGTCATTTATCATTTGTAGTTCGCGGTTTCAGTTTGTACATATTGTCATTTGAAGATAGTGAGTGGAGCTGTGGACGCTATAAAATGGACTGCCGAATGGAGAAATAGAAACGTTCCCAGCACATTCTTCTGCCTGATTTCAGTAGATAACTGGCAGCGACTGAGGAATCCAGAAACATAGGCGCCGAGTGTGAGGCAATGCCGTTGACCATAGGAACAGAGCACGAGAAATAAATGGTTTTCTCGTTTTCAAAGGATTGTTTTGACATTAGTGACTCTCCACGCTCAGGAGGACCTTGGTGGCGGACGGGGCGAGGATGGAGGGTGGGGGTGGGGGGTGTTATGAAGATCGTTTAGGCACGTTAATCCACAGTGACACATTTCATTGTACTCGACACAAGTACAAGGACCTATCAAGGAGAAACTTTTCCAGTTTGTTTTGAAGTTTTACTTTGGTGTCTGACATACGCTTTTTATATGCATCGGTAAATATTCAAAACAACTGGTTGCAACAGTGCGCAATCCTTGTTCTGCTAAACATAACATCACTGTGGTTAATAATTGTAATTTAGTTCTTATGATGCCGTAATTATCTACTCCTTTGTTCCTTCACCAACAAACGTCATGAGCAGATAAATGTGCCCGCATCTCGTGGTCGTGCGGTAGCGTTCTCGCTTCCCACGCACGGGTTCCCGGGTTCGATTCCCGGTGGGGTCAGGGATTTTCTCTGCCTCGTGATCGCTGGGTGTTGTGTGCTGTCCTTAGGTTAGTTAGGTTTAAGTAGTTCTAAGTTCTAGGGGACTTATGACCACAGCAGTTGAGTCCCATAGTGCTCAGAGCCATTTGTACCAGGTAAGTGTACTGTGAAGAAATAGTCAGAATGCCTAATTCCTTTTAACAAATGTCTACAAGATGATCGCGGGTGAGAACCACATGTTATTCTTACATAATGATTTTGAAAAATGAAGACTTCCGTTCTTAATGATTCCAGGACATATGCCACATTATACTAAAAAAAAATCTCCGCCCGAAGAGGCCATGAAAGTCCAACGGTACCGACCGACGGCCGTGTCATCGTTAGCCCACAGGCGTCACTGGATGAGGATATGGAGAGGCACGTGGGCAGCACACCCCTCTCACCGCCATATGTCAGTTTACGAGTCCGCAGCCGCTACTTCTCAGTCAAGTAGCTCCGCAGTTTGCCTCACAAGGGCTGAGAGCACCCCGCTTGCCAACAGCGCTGGACGCACAGGATGGTCACCCTCCCAAATGCTAGCCCAGCCCGATAGCGCTTAACTTCGGTGATCTGACGGGAACCGGTGTTACTACTGTGGCGCGGCCGTTGGGTTCCACATTATATTACTGAGCGAAAATATACAAAATATATCAATTTGCTGATCTATAGCCGCCCCCCCCCTCCCCGAGGTTAGCAATGACACTAAGTGCGATAGTTGATGAATTAAGTTGACTTAACAGTTCCTAAACGGTTTTTTTCCAGTTTAAATACCCATCACTGTGGGAAAATAAGAATTTCAAGATTCCATCCTATTTATTATATCTTCACCATGCGCTACACTTATCATTGGTGTAGTATCTCTAGATGTGGAGGAGTGAATGTATCGAGTCTTCTTTTAAAAATTAAGAGGGAGAATATTTGCAGCAAGCAAGTTAGTGATACAAAGACACTGATTACCATTTCTTATGATTCTGTATGTTTGCTAGGATTGTCACAATACTAGTGCCACTTGCTAAAGGAAATAATGTTTTGCATTAGACTTAAGGTTGTTTACTTATATCAGGAACAATTGTGGACATAATACTGAGACTTGGGAAACCTATACGGGACTTCCCCCAGTCAGAGAAATTTCCCCTGATTACACTGGTTGAATTATTAAGTATAGCTTGCCGCATTCTTTTGCTTATGACATCCACTGGTTGACTATAACATCAGTCTCATAAAACATCAGTTCATCTAGGAGAATATTATGATTAACAAAGACAGTTGCCTTAGATGTGTCGCAGAAAATACCAGCCGGCACCTTTTGTTATTTAATGCTCGTAAAATTTGGCGAATGAGCGTGTAAAATGCATTGTGAGTGGAGAAACTCTTGTGATATCAGAAGTGTGATTTACTGAGCATATTATTGTCACTCTGGTGGGATGCTATTCCAGGATACACCATCTTCTGAAATAATTCGGACAGCGATGGCAGTTGTGTATCACATCGGTAGTTTTTGACATCTCGCTTGTCACCTTTCTTGCAGAGGGGCTTAACAAGAATCGATTTCAGTGTCTCTGGAAAAATGCTACTCGCTAGTGATGAATTACATATTTCAGATAAGACAGACCGTGTTACATACGAGCTTCTTTGGTACTCTGTTGGAAACACCATCAAATCAAGATGAGCTTTTTGTTTTGAGAGAATATGTAGTTTTCTTAATCCCTGAATGTGAATTTGATGATACACTTATGTCACTGAATTTTATGAAAGTTGCTTTTTCAACACTTTGCTGTCATATTTCTCCTTATTGTTTGTCCCTACATTTTCTACTATATTTAAGAAACAGTCACTCATTATTTGTAGTCTTTACGCTTTATTCAACAGTAATGTTATCATGTTCTGTGGCTAGTTTTCCTATATTTCGTTTTACTACACTCCATGAAGTCTGAAGTGTGCAGTTGGAATTACTGATTTCTGTCATAATGTGCGGATTCTTTGATATTTTTTAAATAACTCTTCTTAGTTACTTTGATTAGTTTTTATAGTGTGCAAATACAGGATGATGGCTACTAATTCTTGGCAACAGATCCATTTCTCTTTTCAATTCATAAGATACATTAATCACCCTAGTTATCTGTGGTTTTTTATATGGTTGTTTACAATTCATTCTGGTTAGCTAACGCGGGAAGCTATTTTCATACGATGAGAATGAATTTGTCAAGAAACAGACTACATTTTATGTCAGTATTTTATTTGTTGAAGATTTAATTCCGGGTCATCTCTTGTAAACTAAATTTAAAAAATTTTGTTCCAAAGCCATTAATTATTTCAACTGGTTCCCACTAAGAAGCATCCATACTGTACGGCACTATATTGTTGAACCTAAGCAGTTGTGCATCATGAACCGAGATATTTTGTTCCTGGGTATAAAGTTATTTTCTTGATTTAAGCTTTAGCAAAGTAAGATTGTTACTGTCTTTATCTATCCGTGTTGTAAATTACTGTGATAAAGTTGTAAGATCCAAGCAAGGTTTACAGATCATTTTTCCAGTCCAGAATTAGTAGAAAATCTGCACTGAAGCCACTACAAACTTAAATGCTTGCTAAGATCTGACAGACAGCATTGTAAGGAATCGAAATTTCTCAAAACATTTAAAACTTCTAAGTATGGATCTATATACAGTTACTACTAAAAGTCAATTATTTTTCAGTATTAATTCACAAGCACACACTTCAACCTGCTCATCTGTACAGAATCTACTTGTATCAATGTTTTAGATCATAGGTTCTGTCTTAAAATATGTAAACCTCCTATTCACAGATTAATTGTCTTTGAGTAAGCTGTTAGAGCAGCTCAAGAGTGGAAACATTGGATTGCAGAAAGGAATCGCGCCACAGGTTGGATGCCAGTCTCTTGGCAGACAACGTCAAAAGTCTTCACCATTCGGAACACTCTGTGTCGGATGGTTCCTGTTCCACATTGCTGCCGCTCTCAGCGACCCCAAAGTCGTGACACTGACGAAGTGTTGTGGTTCTGTCAGTGCGCGCGTACGATTAAAAGATTAATAACATTAACTGCAATGTATTTAAATTCCTTATGCAATATGAAACATGATCGCAAATATTTGCTAAATGTTTTGAATGTAACTATTCTTTGCATTGCATTCCAACAGCCTTAACAGACTTTCTTACGCCTTGCTACAAATACAAACCACATTTGAGGATGATGGTCTCTTTTATGCGTATTCAAGAATCCTTGTTACTTCCATGTCAAATTTTATGTCGTAGCGGCTGCTAGGTACGTTCGCGCATGCCCCATAGTTGTCAGTACTGTAAGAGAAAAACTAAACATTCCCTCTATCACAACCTCTAACCTCGCATGACCTGTGCTACTTATCCCTATACCCTGAGATAAGCGGCCAACTTAACTCAGTTCACAGCCAAACGAACCGCCGTCAGTTACAACCAAGCACGTCTTAAACTATGAATGCCTCAATGAGTATTTTTGTTAAGGACGAAAATTACACTTTCAAGACGTTTTTAACGTTAGCTGACGTTTCTACATTCGGCAGTTAGTTGCTAAATGTATATTGGTATAAAATACGGCTGAGAACACCGGGCCGCACGAATTCTTGCTACCCGCAGGTGGCAGATTGTCGAGCACTGCATTAGAGAAACGCCTACTAAGGTTCTCCTGGTGATACTGGGCTTGCTACCATTGGCCAAAGCCGTAAGAAATAGTGCTGCACATTACTGGTTCAAGAAGCTTGAACAGGATAAGGTAAACGAGATAATGGAGACAAGAGCAGCATCTAAGAAGAAATTAAAGGCATCTATTGATGGAGAATGGCAAGAAATCAGGTATGGGACAGAAACGGAGAGGACTACGGACCCGTTCCTTCTTAACACGAAACAGAGGCCAAGAACGTCATAATTGATTCCAACCAAGTGGCCTATAAGCTCCGGAATGAGTCCTCAGTCAGCTGCTACGTGAGCGCTGATGTCAAACTTCAGACTGGAGCATGCGATATTTGACTTTCGTCGGTAAGTGCTCAGCCTACTGAGTCATTCAAGCGTGACTTGCGACCCGTCCTCAGAGATTCACTTCCGCCATTACTCCGTTACTTTCTTTCCGAACCACACATAAGTTCTCCTGCGTGCTTTGTCGAACTAGCTCTCCTAAAAGAAAGCGTATTGCAGAGACAAGTCTTAGTTGCAGCTTGAGGCATTGTTTCCAGAATGAATATTAACTCGGCAGCTGAATGTGCGCTTATTTGAAACTTACTGGCAGATTAAGTGCCCTGGAAACGACCCTCCCACATTGTAGCTTAGCCTTGTCTCCGCTATATCCTCTTATCCAGGAAGGATAGTTCCGCAAGGGATGCAGGAAAATTTCTGTGTAGTGTGCAAAGTAGATGAGGGACTGGCGGAAGTAAAGCCGTGAGGAAGGGTCGTGAGTAGAGCTCGTATGACTCAGTCCGTAGAGCACTTGGTTACAAATGGCAAAGGTCCAAGATTCGAGTCACTGTTCGGCACATAATTTTAATGAGTTGGAAAGTTTCGGGTTATACACTATCTAGCTACACTTATTGCATGCCCCAGCTACTTACTGAAAATACGTCAACGCACCACAAACACCTGTGGAAATGGAAAAATCGACATCCCGGACCACATCATCTGGGAGTCTGCCATTAGACAAAATATTTCAGATCATAATAGAAAAGTGGTTGTTAATACACTGGTGTATAAGATAATAAGGAATGAGAAGCTGTGGCACAAGCTGAATTTGATGACAGCGAAAATATCTGAAAGTCCACATGCCCGAGAGTAAACCAAGAAGAGGCCATACAACATGACAACGAGATGCACGTCTTACAATAACCTTCTGGAAGAAGACATGAGCCTCAGGTAGGAACAGGAAGCACTTTCTGAGATCCTGACAGCCATCTCCAAATTTTTATACCTTGGGTGAGACGGCAACACGAGTCCTGTAAATTCTGTGTTTTCGCACAGTTCAGCTTGAGCTGTCTATCCCGACAAATTAGGCGATATATTTCCATCCTGACACCAAGTGTAGCAGTGTAGTACAGTGTAGTGTAGTGAGTGTAGTGCTGTATGGCATAATGTAGTCTTCAAATACAAACAGCAGATTTGTGTTGCAACAGTGTAGCATAGAGCAACAGATCAGTAGCATGCCTCTTTTGGAAACCAAATGAATGCAGCCCTACAATATCCTTAAAGAGGGTTTGAAACGTCAGGCACGCCCGGGTTCCCGGGTTCGATTCCCGGCGGGGTCAGGGATTTTCTCTGCCTCGTGATGGCTGGGTGTTGTGTGCTGTCCTTAGGTTAGTTAGGTTTAAGTAGTTCTAAGTTCTAGGGGACTGATGACCATAGATGTTAAGTCCCATAGTGCTCAGAGCCATTTGAACCATTGAAACGTCAGGGGGGAAGGGGGGAAGTAGCGTAAAGACAGTTCGTTGCTCAACGAACTGAGAATTGTCGTTTTAGAACATTAATTATACTGGAATCAACACTTCAAGGATAGCAGTGGTTTCGTTGTCGCCCGCACTCAGAGGCGTATTTGTATCTATTCTGATTAGCAGTGTATCTGAAGTTCTGCTCCCGGATTTCCATAAGAAAACCGCGTGGTTTCAGCGCAGTGTGTTGTCGTTTTGATCTCCATCTCAGAGGCTCTAAAGAAGGGGTAAAATGTGGGTAAGAGTGAGTGTGACGTCCTGGCCTGCGAGTGACTCGTCCACGGTGGGGGTGGGCTGGATTGTAGTGAACGTTTTTCCAGCGTGGCATCATTAACCAACTTACACGTCACAGGAATTTTTGAACTGTGGCGTTTTTTTCGCACATGTCAACACTTTGCTGTTTGAAGAGTCATAGAGCACGTGAGTGACGTCACAGGGCACAACGCCCTTGCATCATAACACAGAAAGCTTTTAGGCACCGTTAAGCCAAAATTTTAAACTTACACGTTGCAATGGGACTTAGTTACGGAGTTCCTTTAATTATGTTCCTCAACGGAGATTACAGAAGCCTGTGTTTTGAAAATTTTTGGCCAATAATGCCTCAAAAACAGGTGTTTTGTAATTAATACTGCCTTTCGTGGTTCTTTGTAATGCTGATGTGATAAGTAAATTAAATAACAATACTGGTGCTGTTCAAGATCATTTATTTGAAATGGTGTTCCTTAACAGAAGCCCCCACTCTTTCTCACGCTGCTTCGTAATGTCACAACCTGCTACATAACAGCAGTAATAACTAATACAAACAGAGAAGAAAGAGAGAGAGAGAGGAAGAGAGTTCTTGGCATGACAGATCGAAAGGGAAAGGATAGAAGCGCCTGTGCATAGGATAAGTCACACACTAGAGAAGTTTATCAGTTTTTGCCAACTCGAGGGGAGAGATTTCAGTAGCTATAGGCTTCAAATTGTGGTAGATAGTGCTGCAAGTTAAGAGTAACTGTTTTTGAACAATACATTGTTATGAGCAGATGACAGATACTAGTCATCATGTGATCTAGTTATCTGGTTAGTTTCGGTTAAATACTAGGGACAGATTTCATCACATAACATAAGCTCTTGTACTCGCAATTTACAAACACTTTCACTCACTTTGGGGGGAGGGTGCACTGTTGCTCTCAGCCTCATACGTCAGCCTTCTCTCCGGCTACAAACAAACAAACACAAACACACACACACACACACACACACACACACACTGTGAACTGACTGTCTCATGGTACCGCAGTGGCAGCCGAAAATGGTGTTTTCGGTGTTCTCCTACGCAGAACGGTAACAAAGGTGTGTCAGTCCATTGTACACGACAGAGTTGTTGCATGAATCTCCTCCCCTGATCAAAGCTGAGAGGAAAATATGTGAAGAGAAATTTTCTTTTATGCAGAGATGTTCTGCACTATATCTACACAATACCTTCACCTAAGAGGGTATAGTGGGTGCTACTTATTCCCGTAGTTTACCTTCACAAACATAACATGGTATGTTTAGAGGATACGGTCATAAGTTTTTGTACCCTGGTAGAAAGTCTTCTGATGCCATAGTGCCACAACACCCATAACATGATAACGCGGTGTAGTTCTGCAATCGGTTCTATTAGTTGGTGTTACCGACTGCACAATTCGTCTGAGGAGGAGGAAGAAGTTGTATTTGTCTATCTTGGAGTCTGGACAGTACGTTAATCTGGCACCAGCGTGTAGAGGATTCGCAAGGGAAGGTACAGAAGCCACAGACTCTATACGTGAGGCAGATGTAAACAATAATCATAGGCCCTTGTTTCAACATGTATTTCTGAACAACATGTAATTTTGTATTCTGTTTAACAGACGTTCATGGCAGAACGTTAATTGGCGAATGATGCAATATATAAATTCCATTCATCTGTAGGGGTTCAAAAATGGTTCAAATGGCTCTGAGCACTATGGGACTTAACATCTGTGGCCATCAGTCCCCTACAACTTAGAACCACTTAAACCTAACTAACCTAAGGACATCACACACATCCATGCCCGAAGCAGGATTCGAACCTGCGACCGTAGCAGTCGCGCGGTTCCCGACTGAGCGCCTAGAACCGCGAGACCACCGCGGCCGGCATCTGTAGGGGCTGTAAGTTTTTATAAGACGAGTATATTATTTTCGCTTCTGAAGTAAAAATTCAAAGCCTCGGATTGGTATATTTCCCATTCGTCTATGTCTATTTCAGGTGACTCAAAAAACATTTTTTGTACTGGCTCTACGTATTTATATGCATGAGACGAAATACTTTTGAATCGCTGGAGAAAATTATGAGATACCATCATCTTGTCCATCTCTGGAGAAAATTATGAGGTGTACCACTATAGAAATTAGAACAAAAGCAGTTTCATTATTCCAGTTTTATTTAAAAGTGTATTGATCCATAAATTCAGCGCGCACGTGCAATCTTCTACGCTTATCGGGTAGATCTCGGTTAGTCCTCTCCTCCGCTGTCCCAGAATGTCTTGAGCCTTGCAGAGAACGGCGTCGTCGTCGTCGTTGTCGTCGTTGTTGTAGTCCGATAAACCAAAGGCCCTGAAAAAGAAGAGGGTTCATGAACAAAAGATTACTACCAATCGTGGAAGCTCGTACGGCTCAGACACCACGGTATCGTACGCAAACAGCATCGACACCACAACATCCTCCTCAGTCTTCATGCTTCCAGCGACTTGTACCAAGTGTCGTCATCGTACTTCAATAAATGCCAGGCTCTGGAAAAAAATGCAGGTGAGTCAGCAAGAGCTTACTTTGAGCTGTGAAAGCCCGTTAGTGCTCAGACATCGCTTCGTACCTTCCTGTTGTTCACAAATAGCTTCTACACTTTCAGCTTTTTCGTCGAAGCTTCCAGCGTCTTTTACAGGTTGACTTTGTCGTCGTCATATTCAAATAAATGTCAGGTCCTGAAAAAAATTACAAGTACGTTAGCAAGAATTTACTCCGAGTCGTGGGAGCTCATATGTGCTCAGGGACTACAGCATACCTTCGAATCGTTCGGGAATTATACATGAAGAGCTTTCTGCGAGTCGTGGGAACGGTACATGCTCAGACACCATATCATACCTCTGATCTGTTCGCAAACATCTTAGACACCGCCACGTTCTAAAACTTTGCCCTTCCCGTGACGTGTTCAAGGCGGCGCGGTCGATTTCGTACTCAGATAAATGCTAGGCTCTGAAAAAAAAGCAGGTACGTGAGCAATAGTTCACTGCCAGTCGTTAGATCTCGTACGCGCTCAGTCACTGAGCCTTACCTTCGTATCGTTTGCAAGCAGCTTCGACACCGCCACTTCCTCGGCGGCACCGTCGTCGAAATACGGTCAGCTTCTGCGTCACGCTGCCTACTCGCAGAGTACTCTATCAGCGTCTTTCCTTATATAAAAGTATGACAATGCTAAGCGTGGTTTCCGCGGAAACGTGCTGTGACGTCAATTCTTCAACCATTGTTCATTAAAGTTACACATGCATGTATCGTTACTACACAACCATTTGTGAAAGGTGTAGCGTGGAAAGACACACTAGCTCACCCACTCATCCTATGTTTGATATTTAAACAGAAAACTTGGTGACTGTAATGTCCAGATAGCTTTTACGTAACTTTCAGACAATATCCTCTACGCTGACCCTTTAATCTGTGTATGGTGTTGAGACTTATACCTTTGTGTTCGTCGCTTTTGACAAGGATTCGTACAAGCGCCATACACAATATTATGTATTTTTAGTAATATTAAGAGAGGTGGTACAATTGTTAAGGCACCAGAATGGTTCTGGATGACACTAGGTTCAACTCTCTAGATTTCTTCTGTACAACTCCGTGGTTTCTTTTCATAGCTTAACGCAGCAGAAAGTAACCCTGAGGCCTTTACTGTCGTAGCAGTCCCCTTTTGTGACGTTTCTGGAAAAGAGACATTATATTCTAAGCTTCTTCTTCCTTAATTCTTCCCATTTATTTCCAAACTAAACTTCCGGTAAAAGAAGACATCATAATTCTGCCAACACCCTTGTCAAAGAGAGCGGAGGAGGCGAAAGACTTTCGTAGAACCCTCTTGTCCTCTTGAGTGGGAACTATCCTTCAACGATAGAAGATTTAGCAACAATCAACGATATAACGATGCAGTAGGGGATGAGACCATGCCATGAAGACGCATAACGATTGGGTACAAGAAAAGTGCACTATTACAGGTGCCTGGTGATTTAAAGTGAGTCTGAAAAGTGATGTTCAGCCCCCCCCCCCTTCCCAACACACCCCCAACCCCAAAGTAAGGTAAATTCCATGACATGTGAAGTATGAAACGTACGAGACTGCTAAACGGAGGGCTTCGGTTCGCTCCTAGATACTGGAAAAGACCACTAGCTCGTTGGAAGGCATTTGCGGGTCCAAGTGGCGTCCCTATGGTATACGCCTCCCGAGACTGCTTAATCAGAGAATGAGGCTGTGGTCAGTCGTATCGGATGATACAGCTATAGACTTCACTCTCTGAACACGTCAGTTCCTGGGTAGATTTGTAAGCCTACGCCTTTACGCTAGCGTGTCAATGTGAGGGAGAAGAAATTGGTGTATGGCCTTCCTAACGCGTTTCACATGAAGCTATACGAAGTACACTGTCTGACAAAGACTTGTAGCGCCTGTAAGACATGTTCAGATGACAATGTAACTTTGCACGAGTACACATATTCGGCGGGCACGTTAATGATTAGAATTGCTATGCTCTATTACAACAGTCATCGGAGTGCTTTAGTATTCTTCATGTTCAGGGATTTTACCAGTCCCGGTAGCATATACAACTGGTGTTAACACCGCCATATATTGAGTGATTACTGTGAAGATCACAGAGATGTAGTGTATTCATAAGGAACACAGCCATCAGCAAGAGTTTGAAAGTGGCCTCATTAAAAATCTCCGTTAGGCTGGCTGGTCGAATTGTGCAGTATCGAGATTTATGGGGCATTCTGATGTGGCAGTGGCCTGATGTTGAACTCCATGGGAAAGTGACAGCAGGCATACTCTTCGCGAAGTTCCACGGGACCATATATGAGCAGCTGTAGGGAGGATCGCCGGCCGAAGTGGCCGTGCGGTTAAAGGCGCTGCAGTCTGGAACCGCAAGACCGCTACGGTCGCAGGTTCGAATCCTGTCTCGAGCATGGATGTTTGTGATGTCCTTAGGTTAGTTAGGTTTAACTAGTTCTAAGTTCTAGGGGACTAATGACCTCAGCAGTTGAGTCCCATAGTGCTCAGAGCCATTTTTTTTTTGTAGGGAGGATCGCCGTATTTCACACCAACAACTTCATAATGATCCTGACATTAATGCCACCTAACCGAGAACAAGTATCATTCGGTGTCGTCCCACACCAGTGGCCGGAAACTAGGTAGCAGACAGGCTAAAGAATTACTGGCCCATGTGTAGCCTACCCTTAACACAGTAGCACAGAAAATGTTCAAATGCTTATGAATTCCTATGGGATCAAACTGCTTAGGTCATCGATCCCTAGACATGCACAGTACGTAAACTAAGTTAAACCAACTGATGCTAAGAGCAACACATACACCCATGCCCGAAAGAGGACTCGAACCTCCGGCGGGAGGACCCGCGCAGTCCGTGACATGGCGCCTCAAACCGCGTGGCCACTCTTCGCCGCACACAATAACACAATCACATACGTCTCGATTGGTGCTGTGAATGGGAAGAATTAACTTCTGATGAATAGCGTCGCATTGTGATCAGTGATGAATCAATGTTCTGCAGTGCCCTGATGACTGTCGCCAAGTATGGCGGCGACCTGGGGAAAGAGCCCATTCTTCCAGTCTTTTGAAGAGACACAGTGGTGCTACTCTACTCCTACATAGGCATTTCTCAAGCCACCGTACGGTGCGCGCCAGAGGGTACCCTCATATGATTTCCTCTCCTCTTCCACCCACCAATAGAGCGAGGGAAAGCTACTGCCTGTAGGCCACCGTACGAACCCATATTCCTCTTATCTCCTCTTCGTTTTCCGTACGCGAAATGTACTGCAGCTGCATTAGAATCGTTGTACAGTCAGCTGCAAATGACTTTTCTCCAAAGTTCCGCAAAATGGTTTCAAAGAAAGGGTTTCTCAAATGTTCAAATGTGTGTGAAATCGTATGGGACTTAACTGCTAAGGTCATCAGACCCTAAACTTACACACCAGTTAACCTAAATTATCCGAAACACAGACACACACATCCATGCCCGACGGAGGAATGGTTCAAATGGCTCTGAGCACTATGGGACTTAACATCTGAGGTCATCAGTCCCCTAGAACTTAGAACTAACTAAACCTAACTAACCTATGGACAACACACACACCCATGCCCGAGGCAGGATTCGAACCTGCGGCCGTAGCGGTCGTGTGGTTCCGGACTGTAGTGCCTAGAACCGCTCGGCCACTCCGGCCGGCATAAAATAACAAAAAGGTTCTGTGACATTTTTGTAAGACATTCCTGACTATACTTTTATCTCTAATGAACACTCCAGGACAGCGAACTCAGTTCTGTTACTTAAGTCTTACAGCCACTTACATATCTGAGAATCTATTCTGTATGCTCAGCAGATTTCCGTTAACAGTCTGCAGTCCGGCACTGTGTCAAATGCATTTCGCAAATGTGGGAATGTGGAACATGCCAGTTACCCTTCAACAATGTTTCACAGCATACAGTGCGGGAAAGGGACAAACTGAGTTCATCTCGAGTGATGGCTTCTAAATCCGAGATGGTTTGTGGATAGAAACTGTTCTACCACCAGGAAAGTTATTCCATTCTAACTTATAGTATCCTCAAGAATTCTGCAGCAAACCAGCGTTTAGGATACTACATTAAATTTATTCGAGCTGTGGACCAGCATCAGCTATAGTATGGAAAGACGACAATGAGTATTTGTGCCGGACCGGGACTCGAACCCGGATTTTCCACATATCTCGAGTGAACGTCTTACCATTCGGCTATCTGTCCACATCTCACGATCATACCAAAACTTCCATATGTCTTCAGCCACGCGTCTACAACCTGTACTCGTACATCCCTTATGTATATTCCCATGCTGGTGAGACACATTTCTTGAAACTCACTTCCTCAGTCTCGGCGAGTAAGTGCGATATTGAGGTGCCTGGGTTATTCTGAATTAAGATGAAAAGTCCCGTTGGACATGCAGAAATGGATCAGCTAGCAGGATGGACTGGTCGGCATAATTATGACCATAATGAAAGTGAAATATAGGTGGAGAGAACATGTACGCTGACAAATGGATGGCAGATGGAGGACTGAAGTTCTTTACTACATTCCTGGCAACAAAAGAAGGCCTAGACGATAATGCAATGGAAGGCTGGTAGATGACATCAGAAAAAGTGGATGCGTACAGCAAAAAACCATAAACCTTGGGGAAGTACGGAGGGGGATAAGGCCTGTTACCTAATGTGGTGATTACGTTGTGATACCTCTATTGTGCTCATTCAGTTCGAGTAAATTATATACTGCTCGACAAAAAAAGTGAAACAATTAGGAGGTGTGGCGGAACCGTTTATTGTATTTCGTGACGTTAATTATTTATAAATGATATTTCAGGTAGATCAAAAAAATATATATAAAAACCAGTTACCTATTGGCAGCGCAACAATTCATTTGTGTGACGTCATAAGCGAGTGACTGCGTGTGAGATCGCTCTCTAAGTTTTCATATATTTTTGGGTTTCAGATACATATTTTAACGGTTTTTGTGATAATATTTACTATATAAGTGACGTATTAGTGGTTTCTTCATTCTCCTCTGCCTTACTTCTGTTGTGACCTGATATTTGTGAGTGTTTCGTATCGAGCAACTTAACCTCTTCCCTGTGTTTACATTCCGCGCTGACCAGTTGCAGCTGTAGCGGCGCATCGAAAGGTAAGTACTAATTAATTGTTTGTGTATTGTGGTTTATTTAGGAACTTTAGTAGTCTTCAACCGGTGTTCTTGGTGTTTTATGGTGAAATAATTTCAGAAGAACCTTTTGGGGACTGTTTTCAGCTTCGTTACTGTGTCATTAGACGTTTGATTCTCTTTCTGTATTAGTCTTTTGTTATATTCACATTTGTTGTTTATTAATACTGTTAATAATAGTAGTTACTTCCCTTGTAGAGTATGTTTGTGATTATTGTAGTCAGGTTTTTAACATCTTCTTATCGTAGTAGCGGAACTTGGAAAAAGTAAAATTTTACCATGAGTGAGAAGTGTGTGCTTTGCCGTAGGTTCGTGAGTAGTGGATTGCGGTGTGAGACTTGTTCGAAGTATTTTCACTGGGGGGAATGCAGTGGGGAAGCCAGTGGGCATTCTGGTGATATCCTCTCCTGGAACTGCAGGTTATGTAGCAAGAGTAAGTTGATAGAGGAGCAGGAGCGTAAGATATGTGCCCTTCAGGTGCAGTTGAAAAACGCACAGGAGGAGCTAGATAGGATGAGGAAGGAGAAGGGGGTTGGGGAATGGGAGCTGGCTGTTGGCAAGAGATCTGCTAGGAGAAGAAGATTTTCAGATAGTTTTACTATTGGTGTTTACAATAGATATGACCAACTGTCAGAGTCTAGTGGAGAGGAATCTCTAGTAGCTGTAGATGTAGGAAGTATGCAGCAGACCTCAGTAGTTACTGCGCCTAGAACAGTTGCAAAGTCGAAGAGGAAGAAGAAGGTTCTGCTGTTAGGTAGTTCTCTTGGCAGAGGTGTAGGCCAACAGTTGCAGGAAATGCTGGGGAGTGAGTACCAGGTGACCAGCATTGTGAAGCCTAATGCAGGGTTGGCTCAGGTGACTGTTAACATAGGGGGTTATGTAGGAATTTTACTAAAGAGGATCAGGTAGTGATTGTGGGTGGGGCTGGTAATAGTATTGGTAGGGATGGGGAGTATAACATAGATCGTGACCTGGAAAAGATAGCCACTCCGACTGGCAACACGAATGTGCATTTCGTGGAACTGTTTCAGCGTCACGATCTGCCTCATCTTAATACAGCCGTCAGGCGTAATAACATGAGACTTGGGGGTGCGCTGATGACAGAAAGCATGGGTCACATTTCAGTGGTGTCGGTGGAGTCTATCAGCAGGACGGGTTTCACTAGACATGGCCTGCACCTCAACAGGTATGGGAAGGGGAGGTTGGCAAAGCTTATAGGTGACAGCATAGGTGGGGTTGGTGGGATCACTCAAGGGAAAATTGCTGCAGTAGTGGGTGTTAGAGCTGCACCTTTTTTAGATTGAAGTCAGCTGATAGGTATTCCTGCTTAAGGGAAGTCTCACTAACAAGGGAATCACTTTTGACAAAGCTTAGGTATCCGAGTAGTGAGGGAATTAGTATATTTCATCAAAATATACAAGGTATTAGAGATAAAGTTAGTGAACTGCTTATAGATGTTGACTCTGAAATAATTGGTATATCTGAACACTTCTTAAATAAGGAGATAATTCAGAAGCTTCCTTTACCAGGATACAGGTTGGCTGGCAGCTTTTCGAGGAGCTCTTTGCGGTGTGGGGGAGTAGCCATGTATGTGAAAAACGGCATCCCATTTGAGTCAATTGATGTTTCAAAGTACTGCACTGAAAAGGTGCTTGAATGTTGTGCAGGTGTGGTTAAATTTAGCGGAGCTAAACTTCTAACTGTTGTTATTTATAGATCCCCAGACTCCGATTTCACAACATTTTTGTTAAAGCTAGAGGAGGTTCTTGGTTCACTTTATAGGAAATACAAAAAGTTAGTTATATGTGGTGACTTCAATATTAATTGTATAAGTGATTGTGCAAGGAAGAGGATGCTGGTAGACCTCTTTAATTCATATAATCTTATGCAAACCGTATTCTTTCCGACGAGAGTGCAAGGGAACAGTAGAACAACCATAGACAACATTTTTGTTCATTCCTCATTACTAGAAGGGCATTCTGTTAGCAAAAAGGTGAATGGCCTTTCAGATCATGATGCACAAATTTTAACTTTAAAAGATATTTGTGCTGCAACACGTGTTAAATATAGTCATCAGCTGTTCAGGAAAGCTGATCCAGTTGCTGTAGAGACCTTTGTAAACCTCATAAAGGAACAAGAGTGGCAAGATGTTTATAGCGCTGATACAGTAGACGATAAATATAATGCTTTTCTCAAGACTTTTCTCGTGCTCTTTAAAAGTTGCTTTCTGTTAGAACGTTTAAAACAGGGTACTAGCACAAACAGGCAGCCTGGGAGGCTGACTAGAGGGATAAGAGTATCGTGTAGAACAAAGTGGCAACTATATCAAAACATTAGAAACAGTCAAAATCTAAATGCTGCAGCCCATTACAAACAGTATTGTAAGGTGCTTAAAAATGTTATTAGGAAGGCAAAAAGTATGTGGTATGCTTATAGAGTAGCTAAGTCTCAGGATAAAATTAAAACCATATGGTCAGTCGTAAAGGAAGTGGTTGGTCTGCAGAGACAGGTCGAGGATATAGAATCAGTGTGTAGTGGGAATGTCCGTGTTACTGTTAAGTCGCAGA
Organism: Schistocerca serialis cubense; assembly: GCF_023864345.2. Taxonomy (NCBI): domain Eukaryota; kingdom Metazoa; phylum Arthropoda; class Insecta; order Orthoptera; family Acrididae; genus Schistocerca; species Schistocerca serialis. The sequence goes on along the minus strand of NC_064642.1, from coordinate 108,443,585 downwards.
TATGTATAGTATTTAATAATCACTTTCTCAATATAGCAGGTGAACTAAATAGAAACCCAGTCCGAACAGGGAATCATTAAGCGCTCTTAGAAAAAAGTGTTCCGAGGCTGTTACCTGAAATGCTGCTCCATGATACTGACAAGAGGGAGATTGAGTTAATAATTAAATCACTAAAGACCAAGAACTCTCATGGATATGACGGGGTATCTAGCAGAATACTGAAGTATTGTTCTATGTATGTTAGCCCAGTTCTCAGCCATATCTGTAACTTTTCCTTTAGGAGTGGTCGGTTTCCTGACCGATTAAAGTACTCGGTAGTTGAGCCACTTTATAAGAAGGGAGACATTGATAATGTTGACAATTTTAGACCTATTTCTATGCTATCGGTGTTTGCTAAAGTTATCGAGAAGGTTGTATATACAAGGTTACTGGAGCATTTCAATTCGCATAATTTGCTGTCAAATGTTCAGTTTGGTTTTAGAAATGGTTTAACAACTGAAAATGCTATATTCTCTTTTCTCTGTGAGGTTTTGGACGGATTAAATAAAAGGTTGCGAACGCTAGGTGATTTCTTTGATTTAACGAAGGCTTTTGACTGTGTTGACCACAAAATATTACTGCAGAAGTTGGACTATTATGGAGTAAGGGGAGTAGCTTACAGTTGGTTCGCCTCTTACTTTAAGAACAGAAATCAGAGGGTAATTCTCCGAAATATTGAGAGTGGTAGTGATGTTCAGTCCCAATGGGGCACTGTTAAGTGGGGCGTTCCCCAAGGGTCGGTGCTGGGGCCACTGCTGTTTCTTATTTATACAAATGAAATGCCTTCTAGTATTACAGGTGATTCAAAAATATTTCTGTTTGCTGATGACACCAGCTTGATAGTGAAGGATCTTGTGTGTAATATTGAAACGTAACAAATAATGTAGTTCATGAAATAAGTTCGTGGCTTGTGGAAAATAGTTTGATGATACATCACAGTAAGACTCAGTTTTTACAGTTTCTAACTCATAATTCAACAAGAACCGATATTTTGATCAGACAGAATAGGCATATTATAAGCGAGACGGAACAGTTCAAGTTCCTAGCCGTTCGAATAGATAGTAAGCTGTTGTGGAAAGCCCATGTCCAGGTTCCTGTTCAGAAGCTAAATGCTGCTTTATTTACCATTAGAACAGTATCTGAAATAGGTGACACTTCAACACGAAAAGTAGTCTACCTCGCATATTTTCATACGCTTATGTCGTATGGTATTATTTTTTGGGGTAATTCTTCTGATTCAAAAAGGGTATTTTTGGCTCAAAACGGGCTGTTCGAGGTATTTGTGGTGTAAGTTCGAGAACGTCTTGTTGACCCCTATTCAAAAATCTGGGAATTTTGACATTGGCCTCACAGTATATATTTTCTTTAATGTCGTTTGCTGTTAGCAATATTAGCCTATTCCCAAGAGTTAGCAGCTTTCACTCAGTTAATACTAGGCAGAAATCAAATCTGCATGTAGAATGCACTTCCTTGACTCTTGTGCAGAAACGAGTGCAGTATTTTGCTGCATCCATTTTCAATAAGCTACCACAAGAACTCAAAAATCTTAGCAGTAGCCCAAACTCTTTTAAGTCTAATCTGAAGAGTTTCCTCATGGCTCACTCCTTCTATTCTGTCGAGGAGCTTCTGGAAGAGCGAAGAAATTAAGCAAATTCCAGAGTTACATTGTTGATTTTCTTCATTTAAACTTACGACTTGTCACCTGAATATGTTTTTTTATATTTCATTGTATCTGTTTCTAATATCGTGTTATAATTTCATGTATTGACTCGTTCCATGACCATGGAGACTTCTCCTTAATTTGGTCCCACGGAACTATAAATAAATAAATAAATAAATAAAATCTCAAAAATGATTATCTCGGATAATATTTGTCACTCCGCTAAAGACGTCTCCCCTTGACGTTGCGTAGAAATGTTGTCTGTAAAGTAGTGTGAGTGGGATTAAATTGCATATCATTTATCAGATTTTACACAACTGTTACTTACGATGGAAGCACCTTTCTCTAGGAAAAGGAACATTTAATCACAAAATACTACCTGCGCACAACACTGACGTATGTCTCCTATTAAAATATTTCATGTAAATCGTCCGAAATAATTAGGCTTCATACATCAGGAAATAAGAAATTGATATTACGTAACGTGCTGCGAGCATTATTTTTAAAGATTCAATCTGAGTTGAATTATATCTTTTAAAGTAGATTCGGGACCACCAGTGCACATTTGCTTCCATTCATCTATATCTAACAACATTTATGCTTGTTAAAATTCTAGATTCAAAACTGCCACGGAGATATTTTTGCCAAGATGGCGGCAGACAGACGATAGACAATTTGTCTATTTTTATTTTCCATTCCTTTGGTATCAAGTTAATATATTCAGATAAAAGTCTTTAAACCTTTCGCTTTCTATTCTTCAGCATTTAAATTTACACTCAGTGATAAATGCCAGCCACTAGTAAACTCCGCTGTAAGGTACTAGCAGTAATGGCTGCGCTCTTAATTGCGGAGCTGAAATGTAACACCTAAAAACATGACTTAGATTGGATTACAACTGAAATAAACACAAATCCACGTCTAGGCAATAGGGGCTCCATTTTTCAAATAATAATAACAATACAGTTACAGGCTTTCTCTTTACAGACCTCACACGTCTCACGTCCGAACAGTTCGTCGGCTAGCACAGGAACAACAACTGCACCACAATTATCACAGATAACAAAAAACATTATAATTGTCGTTGTCCAAGAATGTAGTTCTCTAATAATAGTTTAAATTAACACAGAAATTAAATTATTACAGCAATAATGGAATAATTGTCGTCATTTTTACACGAACAGTCTTTTTTAAGCGTAATATCGATAATATTTGTTGAAGTTTGTACACTTAGTTCATTTTAACATCTTCTGGCTAGAACATCGTGTCCCGGATATTACAGAGGCTAATAATAAACTTCGTTTGTTGAGAAGGTGTGTTATCTTATTTCGATGATTACGATACACGGTCGAATTCACAAACAACTTTGCATATGAGGAAAAGAGGCACAAAGTGACGTTGTTCGGACATGGAGGAGATAGAGAGAGACAGGTAGTGTCGCAGGTTCGAATCCTGCCTCGGGCATTGATGTGTGTGATGTCCTTAAGTTAGTTAGGTTTAAGTAGTTCTAAGTTCTAGGGGACTGATGACCTAGAAGTTAAGTCCCATAGTGCTCAGAGCCATCTGAACCAAACACACACACACACACACACACACACACACACACACTGTGACTGGGGAACGCGAGGGCGCTAGCGCGCGCGCGCACACACACACTGTGTGAACTGACTGTCTCATGGTACCGCAGTGGCAGCCAAAAATGGTGTGTTCGGTGTCACAAAGGTGTTCCAGTCCACTGCAAACGACAGAGATGTTGCATCAATCTCCCGTAATCAAAGCGGTGTCACAAAGGTGTTCCAGTCCACAGCAAACGTCAAAGATGTTGCATCAATCTCCCGTAATCAAAGCTGGGAGACAAATTTGTGAAGAGGAATTTCTGTGATGCAGGGATGTTCTGCTCTAGATCTACACGATACCTATAGCTAAGTTGGTATAGTGGGTGCCACTTACTCCAGGAGTTTCATTCACCTTCGCAGATCTAAGACGATCTGTATACAGAATACTTTCATAAGTTTTTGACCCCTGGTGGAAAGTCCTCTGATTGCCACAGCACCCATAGAATGATAACGCTGTGTTGATTTGCAGTCTGTTCTACTAGTTGGTGTTACTGACTGCAGGGTTCATGTGACCATCAGGATGAATTTGTATTTGCCTATCGTGGTGTCTGGACAGTACGTTAATGTGGCACCAGCGAGTAGAGGAGTCGCAAGGGCACAGAAGCAACAGACTATTCGTGCGGCAGATATAAACATTAATCATAGGCCCTTGTTCATGAGCAACACATTTCTGAGCAGCTTGTAGCTTTGCATTCTGATTAACAGACGTTCATGGCAGGATGTTAATTGGTGAATGATTTAATCGACATTTATAAAATCCATTCGTCTGTAGGGGATGTAAGCTTTTTATAAGCACCAGTATATAATTTCTGCATTTAAAGTAAAAATTCTGAGCCTCGGATTGGTATATTTCACATTCGCCTATGTCTATTTCAGGCAACTCAAACCATTTTTTGTACTGGCTTTACGTATTTATATGCATGAGACGAAATACTTTGAAATATCTGCAGAAATTTCTTAGATACCATCATCTCGTCCATCTCTGGAGAAAATTATGAGGTCTACCGCTATAGAAATTACAACAAAAGCAGTCTACTTATTCCAGGTTTATTTAAAAGTGTATTGAGTCCATAAATTCAGCGTGCACATGCAATCATCTACGCTTATTAATGTTCCCCTCCGGCGTCCCAAAATGTCTTGAATCTTCTACTGGTCAAAGCTGTCACGACACCACAATGTATTTTCCTGTTGTTTGCCAACGATGTCGCCAACTCCTCAGCTTTTGCCCTTCCAGCAACTTGTACACAACTGCGGCGTCGCTGTCGGTCGTTGAAGTCCGATAAACCGAAGGCTCTGGAAAAAAAAGAGGGTGCATGAGCAAAAGTTTACTGCCAATCGTGGAAGCTCGTACGGCTCAGACACCACGGTATCGTACGCAAACAACATCGACACCGCCACGTCCTCCTCAGTCTTTGTGCTTCCAGCGACTTGTACCAAGTGTCGTCATCGTACTTCAATGAATTCCATGCTCTGAAAAAAAAAAAATACAAGTGAGTGAGCAAGAGTTTACTGTGAGCCGCGATAGCGCTCAGACACCTCTTCGTACCTTCGTGTCGTACACAAACAGCTTCGACGCCCCTATCCCTTCAGCTTCCACGCTTCCAGCGACTTGTACACGTTGGTTTTTTTCGTCATCTTATTCAAATAAATGTCAGGTCCTGAAAAAAAAATACAAATACGTGAGCAAGAATTTACTGGGAGTCGTGGGAGCTCGTATGTGCTGAGAGACTACAGCATACCTTCGAATCGTTCGCGAACAGTACATGAGCAAAAGCTTTCGGTGAGTCACGGGAACGGTACATGCTTAGACACAATGGCATACCTCTTGTCTGTTCGCAAACATCTTCGACAACGCAACCTTCTCAATATTTGTGCTTCCAGCGGCATAAACAAGGCGGCCTCGTCGTTGTACTTAGATAAATGCTAGGCTCTGAAAAAAAAGAAACAAGTACGTGAGAAATAGTTCACAGCGAGACGTGAGGATTCGTACGTGCTCAGATACTGAGGCTTACCATCGTATCGTTCGCAAGCAACTTCGACACCGCCACCTCCTCAGCTTTCGCGATTGCAGCGATTTCTACACGACGGCGCCGACGTCGGAATACGTTCACCTTCTGCGGCACGCTGTCTACTCGCAGAGTACTCTGTCTACAGCTGTCAGCGTCTTTCCTTATATAGCCGTATGACAATGCTAAGCGTGGTTTCCGCGGAAATGTGCCATGACGTCATTCCCACAAGCATTGTTCAATAAAAAGCCACATGCAAATATCGATACTACACAACCATTTGTGAAAGATGTAGTGTGGAAAGACACACTAGCTTACCCGGTCGTCCTATGGTGGCTGTTGATACTGAAAACTTAGTGACTGTAATGCCCAGATAGCTTTCACGTAACTAGCAGACACTATCGTGTACACTGAGTTTCTGATCTCGGTATGGTGCCTAGACTTATATCTACGTGTTGCTCGTTTATAACAAGGATTCGTACAAGCGCCATAAGCAATATTATGTACTTTTAACATTAGTGCGAGAGTGAAACAGTTCTTAACGCACCAGAATGGTGCCGGAATGATGCTAGGTTCAACTCTCTGGATATCTTCGGTACATTCTTATTTCGTGGTTTCCTTACACAGTTTAACGCAACAGAAAAAAAACCTCAATCCTTTTCTGTCGTAGCAGTCTCCTCTTTTTGACTATATTGGCAAAGAGAAATTAAATTCGAACTTCTTGTTTCTTAATTCTTACTATATATTACGAAGCTAGAGTCCTGGTAGAAGAAGTCATATCATTCTGCTAACAGCCTTGTCAAAGAGGGCGAAGAAGGCGAAACTGTTTCAGGGAACTATCTTGAGCTTGTGGGTTGGAAAGTATCCTTATAAGAGAGAAAAGTTGGCTGTAATCAACAATATGACGATGCAGAAGACAACGGAGACCATGGCATAAAAGGGGCATAATTATGGGCTACAAGAAAAGTGCCATACTACAGGTGGCGAGTCACTTAAAACTAGTCAAAAAACTGATCATCCATCCCCCAAATAAGGTCATTTGCATCATTTACGTTGTACGAAAAGTATGAGACCGCTAATTGGAGGACTTTGGTGCGATCCTAGATATTGGAAAAGATCGTTTGTTCGTTTGAAGAGAGTTGCGGGACCAAGTGGCGTCCCTGCGGTGGCCTCATACATGTCCAAATTCTGATGGATGGTCGAATTGGGCATTATCTTGATTTTGCGGGGCATTCTGATATAATAGTTGCCAGTACCAGAGACTGCTTGAGCAGAGAATGAAGCTGCGAGTCCCGGCCCGGCACTTCTTTCTCACTCCACGAAATTTCTTAGGTTCCTTTCTGACAAAGTTTCCACTTCTGCAACTCTTGTTGTACACTACTGGCCATTAAAATTGATACACCACGAAGATGACGTGCTAAAGACGCGAAATTTAACCGACAGGAAGAAGATGCTGTGATATGCAAATTATTAGCTTTTCAGAGCATTCACATAAGGTTGGCGCCTGTGATGACACCTACAACGTGCTGACATGAGGAAAGTTTCCAACAGATTTCTCATACACAAACAGCAGTTGACCGGCGTTGCCTGGTGAAACGTTGTTGTGATGCCTCGTGTAAGGAGGAGAAACGCGTACCATCGCCTGTAGCGATTGTAGCGATTGCGGTTTATCGTATCGCGACATTGCTGCTCGTGTTGGTCGATATCCAATGACGGTTAGCGGGATATGGAATTGGTGGGTTCAGGAGGGTAATACGGAACGTCGTGCTGGATCCCAACGGCCTCGTATCATTAGCAGACGAGATGACAGGCATATTATCCACATCGCAGTAACGGATGGTGCAGCCACGTCTCGATCCCTGAGTCAACAGATGGGGATGTTTGCAAGACAACAACCATCTGCACGAACAGTTCGACGACGTTTACAACAGTCAGCTCGGAGACCATGGCTGCGTTTACCCTTGACGCTGCATCACAGACAGGAGCGCCTGCGATGATGTACTCAACGATGAACCTGGGTGCACGAATGGCGAAACGTCATTTTTTCAGTTGAATCCAGATTCTGTTTACAGCATCATGATGGTCGCATCCGTGTTTGGCGACATCGCGGTGAACGCACATTGGAAGTGTGTTTTCGTCATCGCCATACTGGCGTATCACCCGGCGTGATGGTATGGGGTGCCACTGGTTACACGTCTCGGTCACCTTTTGTTCGCATTGACGGCACTTTGAACAGTGGACGTTACATTTCAGATGTGTTACGACCCGTGACTCTACCCTCCATTTGATCCCAGCGAAACCCTACATTTCAGCAGGATAATGCACGGCCGCATGTTGCAGGTCCTGTACGGGCCTTTCTGGTTACAGAAAATGTTCGACTGCTGCCCTGGCCAGCATATTGTCCAGATCTCTCACCAATTCAAAACGTCTCGTTAATGGTGGCCGAGCATCTGGCTCGTCACAGAACGCCAGTCACTAATTTTGATTAACTGTGTTATCGTGTTGAAGCTGCATGGGCAGCTGTACCTGTACACGCCATCCAAGCTCTGTTTGCCTCAATGCCCAGGCGTATCAAGGCCGTTATTACGTCCAGAGGTGGTTGTTCTGGGTACTGAATTTTAAGGCTCTATGCACCCAAATTGCGTGAAAACGTAATCACATATCAGTTCTAGTATAACAGATTTGTCCAATGAATATCCGTTTATCATCTGCATTTCTTCTTGGTGTCGCAGTTTTAATGGCCAGTAGTGTAGATATGATGCAATGTTAGCCTTGTTTAACGTTGCCATTTCTCTGCTTTGTATTCATGCCACAAAAAACTGTAGCATTGTTGTGGGTTACTCGTCGACTAAGCACCTCAAGTCCACTCCGTAGTCTCATGCTGTGCTCACCATTGCATACCTCCAATCCAGCCCTCTGTTGCCATTAGCAGCCAGTTTTGCGGTTGTATGGTAGACTGTATGTGGGGTGGCGAATGCCGTAAACATCATTGGCCTTTTGAGACTACGCGCTCAACGGGTACCTTGAAAGTTAAATAAAAACGCATCACAACGCAGACTTAGCCGCAACTGTGGGCTACTGTTCGCTTGCGAGTGTGCCACATCGGCAGAAACGTAAAGAAGGAACACACACACCGGCGAGCACAGAGAAGTGTATTTATTACTGCAATGACAGGTTAATATTGAACGGTGGTCGTCAAACGTTTCTGCTCAAAAGCCAATGCTGTCATTGCGAGCCGGAAACATGGGCCGTATCTGTACCCGTCATGCTATTTATTGGTAACGTACATGAATTAGTATTTTATAAGCCCCCAATAGACTTCCAATCGTCATGGTGCGATAAGTTGGCCACCGGCGCCTTAGGATTGATCGTTAAAAGGCGGCACTATTCGGAACACTTCTCGTCGACCGTTCTCTGTTTCACAATGCCTCCACCCTCAATGACTGCAAATTTGTGGCCCTGACGACGTGTTTTTGTGTGAGCGGACGACTTATTAATTAATAACAGTAATGTATTTAAATACCTTGTGCAGTGCCGGCCGGAGTGGCCGAGCGGTTCTAGGCCCTACAGTCTAGAACCGCGCGACCGCTACGGTCGCAGGTTCGAATCCTGCCTCGGGCATGGATGTGTGTGATGTCCTTAGGTTAGTTAGGTTTAAGTAGTTCTAAGTTCTAGGGAACTGATGACTTCAGAAGTTAAGTCTCATAGTGCTCAGAGCCATTTGAACCATTAGAGCCTTGTGCAGTATGAGATACGATCGCAAATGTTAACTAAATGTTTTGAGTGTCATTTTTCTTCTCTTCATTGCAACAGTCTTACAGCAACCCTAATTTAACTGCACAATCCTTACTATATATATGAACGGTATTTGAAGATGCTCGCATATAATGCGCATTCGTGAATTATATTAGTTCCGTATCAAAAAATCGTTCAAATGGCTCTAAGCACTATGGGACTTAACATCTGAGGGCATCAGTCCCCTTTTTTCTTTTTTTTTATCAAATCAACTCCTACTTGGCAAAAAGAAATGAACTAATCCTTTTGAGGCGTTGCCCCTAAATATTCCCTCACTTTATTTTTATCTTTTATTTTATTATTTATGTATGTATTTATTTATTTATTTAAATGATTACATTTAGGAGACGTGTACAAATGACAATTCTAGTAACTGAGTGTTACAACAACAAAGGTGGCATTCAAAGAGTAAAAAAAAAAGAATAAAAATGTAAATCATTGATGCAATTCCATCTAGAAAAGTTCTTCAATAAACGTAACTGGTTCCATTTGGTACTTCGCTATCGATATCTGATATCTCCAACAGCGCCTTAGAAGGGTATCAGGAACGGAGGCATTCTGCTTCGCTAGTGCCTCAAGGAAAACAGCAATCCTTGAAGTAGTCTGTCTCTTCCTTCTCTCATCGCTGACAAGGCAGGACGTTCAGCCGTAAGTGTGATGCGGCACAGAATATTAACCGCAGCTTGGCACTCCCCAGCTCAGTGGGGGTTAACGAAAATACTGCGTAAATAATTTGCGAAGAGCGTACGGTATTTCGGTGTGCTCGCGAGTGCATTGTGAGCATTTAGTACGGACCACCAGTAATCAAGCTGCTCTTTCTTTCCGTCGCTAAACTTACTAGCGACGGTAATTCCTTTTAACAATGTAAGCGCATAATATTTGGCGGTGGGAAAGTAAGATTCACCTGGACAGAGTAGGGTCTGAGGGTCAATCATATCAGGCATGATCCGGAGGTAACAAGCCAATATCTTCTGTGTTAGTCGCCAAACTCCGGACGATGATGCGCATGTAAAACGATATTCATCGGTATCCAAGAGGTGACAATCTGGGCAGTAAGGTGAGTCTGCCAGTCCAATAACGTGAAGTCGCTGTCGTGTCTCATATTTTTTGTTGGCGATCTGATACCACTTCGAGCGCACCGTGGACGACAGAAAGCTGTGGTGTATCGTTGTCCGCACTCTTGGCCAATGAACCGTAGGGTACTTGTTTGCCACCATTTTATGGGGTACAGCCCGCAGAAAGTTGAGATAAAAATCTTTCGCCTTTGGTTGACGTGTGGCGGGGAGGTTCGAGCTGACATAGCTGTAATCTAGAAGGTCGACACATGGGAGAGCTGTGGTGCGACGTGCGCAACCAACACCAGCGGAACGTGAGAGACTGGCATCAGGTCCTCTGTTAAACGACCCGTGAGAGAGGTGTGTTAACTTTTCCATCATTTCCTCATGTTGCTCATGAAAAGGGCAGCTGCTCTCGCTCTGACGTTGACCAATCCCAGCTCCTCTTTGTGCACTGGGAAGGTAAGAGTGTCGTATCGTACTTAAAATGTATGATCTGCGGGAACGTAGTAACTGAAGGCCGCCTGAAGCCGGCGACCTATCTGCAGCGGTAGTGGGAGGACTTGTGCCACATGGTTGAGTTTTGATGTAACGTAGTGGTTCAAGTATTCAACACGTTGCAGCTGATTCAAGTCCTGGAGCAGGTTCTGGTGCACCATTGCGCGTATGATCTGTAGTAACCGTCGATACTTTGCTGCAGCTGTTTTGCGTACATCATTCATGAGCGTGATACCCAAATATCGCAGATCAGAAACTGGTGGGACGGGAGTGAGGGCTTCCGGTCCGATACCACGCCCAACATCCAACGCCGCCGACTTTTTGATGTTCAGAAGACTGCCTGCAGCCTATCCGTTTCGCTCGATCCAAGTTAGTACGCTTTGAACTTCGTCATTGGAACTAAACAGCAGTAGTATGTCGTCAGCGTACGCCGTATAGCGAAAGGTGACGTCCCGCAGTATATGCCTCGTAGACAGTGGTTAAAGCCCCCGAGGAGTGGCTCGAGTGGGATTCCATAAAGGTAGGTAGAAAGGGGACAACCTTGTCGTAGAGATCTCTTAATGGGTACTGGTCCAACCGTCCTTCCATTGACCTGGACGTGTGAGTTGGCTGTCGTCCAAAGACGCCGTAGGGTGTCAATGAGGCCTGGAGGAAATCCCATACGGTCCATCACTCGTAGGAGGAAGTTATGGTGCACTCTATCAAAGGCGCGATTGAAACCGAGGGAGACGATCGCATCTCTCAGGCGGCACGCAGAGGCGTTCGCTTTTAAGTCCCTGAAGTCACCGCTGGCCATATCTATGTTGGCTTCTCCCACCTGCGACGTCTGTTCTGCGCGAGAATCATCGGCAAAATCGTCTTAATACGGCCCGCCATAAGCCTGACGAAAGTCTTGTAGTCGGCGTTCAGCATTGTGAACGGTCGATAGTCGTCAATTGATCGCCCTCCAACTGGCTTGTGTACTGGTATGAGAAGACCTTCTACAAACGCTGGCGGCAGGACACAGTCTGGAGACGTAAGTTCGCGGAAGTTTATAACCTAGTGAGGCATCACGATGTCACGGAACGTCCGCTAGAACTCGATGGGCAATCCATAAGGCCCAGCAGACTTAATGGCCGCACCTCTGTCCAGAGCGTCTTCGACTTCTTCGAGTGAGACTTCCTCCTTTAGTGCATTCACGGTAGCCTTGTCGATAGTACGTGTTACCTGCTGTAACATTTCAGTTGTGGCCTCGTCATCTACGGTTCTTTCCTGGTAAAAATGACGAAAATGATCCTCCACCGCCTTTACTATGGTTGCTGAGGCAGTACAGAAGCGACCGTCTTGTGTACTGAGTTGTGTGATTAAGTGTTGGCGGCGTCGGCGCATATCCGCCACAACGTGGTGCATAGTGGGTTCCTCTGCGGCCGTCGCACCTTCTAGTTGGCGCTTCGTCAATGATAGTATGTGAGCCTTGAATCTGCTTTGGTCATGTTGTCTCTCCAAGGAAGGGGGTAAGGCGTAGAGGTCCCTGAGTGCAGCGTAGTAAAACTCGAGGGTCTGTCGATGCCACGCAGCCACGTCCTTGCCAAACTGCATAAGTGTCCTACGGATTACTGGTTTGGCACAGGAGAGCCACCACTCCAGGGTCGAGGTGTATGGTAGGTGACGGCGGTCACAGTCAGCCCACGTGCCTTCAACTTGCGGACAGCAATCCAGGTCCTGGAGGTGAGTTACATTAAGCCTTTGCTGCGCCAGACTTGTTGGAGGCGGACATGAATAGTGCAGATATAGACAATATGATCTGAATAGGCCTAAGGCCATGGTTCGGTGGCCATCACTCCTTGTGTGAGGCCTTGCGACACGTATATGCGATCAAGTCGGCTGGCCGAATGACTGTAAGATGAGTGCCGCCAGAGCGATTACCGTGGACTTTTTCCCACGTGTCGAAGAAGTGATGTTCTTGGATCATCGCATCCAGTTCCGGACAGGGAATGTAGTGTGAGATTTGGTCCTTGGGGTGAAGTACGCAATTAAAATCGCCGGCGAAGACGCTGTTTTTGTACCGTCCGCGGAAACGGTGGGCAACATCCGTGGAGTAGAATCTGGTACGGTTGTGACGTCCTGTGGTACCCGATGGCGCGTAAACATTAAGGAATCAGTTGTTGAGCGACGTTAGTGCTATTCCTCTCGCAGAGCGAAGATACGTGACGTCAGTAACTTCAATACCATCACGCACTAATGTTGCACTCCGGTGTCTGCAGGGCCACCGGGTATCACATATCTGGCGTAACCATAAGCGTTCGGGAGTGCGGTCGTTTTCACTTCTTGTTGGAAAGTAAAATCAACTACCAGGGCTTGTATTGTTTCTTTCAAAAGTTGGTTCTTGACAGGAAAACGTATTATGTTGTTATACATTGTCGCCAGGCGGCAAGCCTGGCAACGCGTTGGTTGGGCGAGGTTATCCATGTCGATGTTGAAGAGAAGCGAACATCGGAAGTGATTTCATCCCCCGCCGAACGCGATCCTCCTTGTGCTGCTTACGCTGCACGATCCGGCAGCGCCTCAGCTGGCCCCGGATTGGGATCTTGTATCTCTACGTCCTTGGCCCACGAAGTTGGCACGGATGTCTGTTCATGTTCTATAGGCTCCGAGTGTTTGATAGTAAGGAACCAGGTGACTTCGCTGCCTGCATAGGTACCTCCCTGCTGCTCACTGTTTATGTCAAGGGGCTTATAGTATAACGCTGTGTGTTTCTCTGTCTGTTCTGCAAGTTTAATCAATGGAAACGGGCTCAGCCTCGCGGTTGGTTTCTTGAGTGGTTAGTTGTTCTTCCCCGGCTAAATGTGAACCGCCGTGTTCCGACACGTGTTCCGACAAGGTCCGATTACGGCGCTTTCGGCGTTTCGGTGATCGCTGTTTCCATACGTGGCCTTCATTGTCTGAAGACGGCACTGACTCACGCCCCACCATGACAAATGCTTCGGTCGGTACAATAAGGGAATCAATTGCCATCTTGCTGTCGTCAATGCCTGTCGCGTTCCGTAGCTCCAAAGTCATCGTACTATTTTCCCCCACTGGCCAGGCCGGTGGATCATCCAGGTTTCTTTCTGTGGAAGGTGATTCCTGTACGGCTAAATCGGTCGGCTGTGTCTATTTTGCGGAGAACGCGCGTAAGTCACGGGGAGAATAGTCTGCGTCGGTGGAGGTGCAACGTCCGTCGATGGGAGTTGTGTGATCCGACGCTGGAGGCACTCGGAACGAAGGTGACCTTCCATGCCGCATCCGGAACTCGTCTTCGGCTAGCTGTCATAAATAACTACGGCCCGGCGCCTTCCTATCTGTAGATAGGACGGCACGTGTCGTTGGAGGTCAATGCGCACTTGGCGTACTCCATTGAGCACTGGATACTTCTTACAATGGGTCCATTTTTCAGCCACGTGTTCGTGTACCGAGCCGTAGGGGCGGAGTGCCGCCACAGAGTCTGCCGCAGGGATTTCAAATAGAAGTTCGAATAAGCGTATACTCCGCAGTCCCATTGCGGCATGGGCGACCTCGACGTAGCCAAAATTTCCCTCTGCGTGGCAGAAGCGGAGTTATTGTTTCATCTCACGAAGCACCTTGTCGCATGTAGCTTCGTTTATGAGTTTTACTTAGACCGTGCTATTGACGATCGAAAAGTGAATGCCAACAATGTCGGCAGCCAGGATCTTGGCATCTTCTTTTAAAAAGCGTTCGACTTCGAGCGCTTTTGGTCGGGTAAAGTTGTTTGGAAATCAAAATTTCAAGGTTGATCTTCTGTATTGGTTTTCCATGGTCTTGTTGTGCTACGGCGTCACATTAGTGTCTGCCGAAGGAAGTAAACAAGGCGTTCGGGCCCGCGCTGATGGCGGGGAGCACACGCTACACGTCTGCTTCGCTCGGCTGCGAGAGTCGGACTGTCCCCTAGACTTAGAACTACATAAATCTAACTAACCAAAGGACATCACACACATCCACGCACGAGGCAGGATTTGAACCTGCGACCGTAGCACTAGCGAGGTTCCCAATTGATGCGCCTAGAACAGCTGTGCCACAACGACCGGCTTCCGTATCAAAATTGATATCATACCAGTAGCTCGGCACGTTCGCCCACGGCAATGAGTTGTAAGTACTGGATGTACTGCAAGGGAAACAGCTAAACCTTCCCTCTCTCAAACCCTCTACCGCAACAGGGGCTGTCCTAGGTACCGCTCTGCCCTTAAGGTGAGCGGCCAGGTTTACTCAGCTCCCGGCAGAATGTAAAATCATTAATTAATATTAAACACATCCTGAAATATTACTGCCTTTGTAAGGGTTTTATTTTTGTTTACCAAGCATGAAAACTGTACTCTCTAGTTCTTACGCTAGCTGACGTTTTTGGATTTGGTTGTTGGTTTCTCGATGCATATTATTGCAAAATACGGCTGAGAACCAGAGCCGCACCAATACTTGATTCGAAATGTTAACCTTTTGTGTTTAACTCCTGTAACCCGGGGCTTATGTGGGGCTCAGATAGGCACAGGATGTGTATCTTTTCAGTACTGTGTAAGTTTTCCAAATAGGCATGAAATGCCAGCCGCTGTGGCCGAGCGGTTCTAGGCGCTTTAGTCCGGAACAGCGGTGCTGCTACTGCCGCAGTTTCGAATCCTGCTTCGGGCATGGATGTGTGTGATGTCCTTAGATTAGTTAGGTTTAAGTAGTTCTAAGTCTAGGGGACTGATGACCGCAGATGTTAAGTCCCATAGTATTTAGAGCCATTTGAACCATTTTAGGCATGAACTCTCTTTACTTTATTACTTCCTAACATTCCCATAAAATAAGCCGATCTCAATTTCAGTACGTTCCACTCAGTACCTATTCGTTATGTATCGGTGTAAATGTCATCATACGTCCCTACCAACACTCTCCAAATGTTCCTATCCTCTTGTTATCTCTATTTTCATAAAAAAAATTAAATTCCATACAAGGTTACATTCCATAATTAAGTATCAAGTTTGCTGCTCTGCAGACGCAAAGGTACGAGTATCTTAGTGTTACAGATAGGCGAATTATAGATGCAGCCCCAATGAAAGGTTACCTCTTAAGAGGCAAAGCCAAAAAATCGAATCCTGGAGCAAAATCAGTTAAGCTAGTACTTCCATTACTTTCAAAGTTCAGAGATATTTTTGGGAAAAATTTCTTTCCGAAGAAAAAACCCTCACTGTGCATAAATGATCTATATACAACGCTGAACCTCAATATACAGGCACAGGTAGACAGACGGTGTAAGCAAAACCAACGGCATAAATATTTTGTTTAACCATTTGCATAATAGTTTGCTTTTAATACTGGAAAAGTAGGATTAAAACTCCTATAAACGACCATACCAACAAAAGTACGAGACTAATGTTTTTTTGTCGCTATTATAACTGATTTCGATTAAAATACGTGCTAGCAAAATGTTGAGGATTCGTCGCTTCCAAGTACTTTTTCAACAGTATGTTGTTAAACAGGTCATTACTCTTTTCGTTCTGATATTTTGCAATGTTATTGTTGTGGTCTTCAGTCCTGAGACTGGTTTGATGCAGCTCTCCATGCTACTCTATCCCGTGCAAGCTTCTTCATTTCCCAGTACCTACTGCAGCCTACATCCTTCTGAATCTCCTTAGTGTATCATCTCTTGGTCTCCCTCTGCGATATTTACCCCCCACGCTGCCCTCCAATACTAAATTGGTGATCCCTCGATGTCTCAGAACATGTCCTACCAACCGATCCCCTCTTCTAGTCAAGTTGTGCCACAAGTTCCACTTCTCCACAATTCTATTCAATACCCCCTCATTAGTTATGTGATCAACCCATCTAATCTTCAACATTCTTCTGTAGCACCACATTTCTAAAGCTTCTATTCTCTTCTTGTCTAAGCTATTTATCGTCCACGTTTCACTTCCGTACATGGCTACACTCCACAAAAATACTTTCGGTAACGACTTCCTGACATTTAAATCTATACTCGATGTTAACAAATTTTTCTTCTTCAGAAACGCTTTCCTCGCCATTGCCAGTCTACATTTAATATCCTCTCTACTTCGACCATCATCTGTTATTTTGCTCCCCCAACTCCTTTACTACTTTTAGTGTCTCATTTCCTAATCTAATTCCCTCATCATTACCCGACTTAATTCGACTACATTCCATTATCCTCGTTTTGCATTTGTTGATCTTCATCTTATATCCCCCTTTAAAGACACTTTCCATTCCGTTCAACTGCTCTTCCGTCCTTTGCTGTCTCTGATCAATGTCATCGGCTAACCTCAAAGTTTTTATTTCTTCTCCATAGATTTTAGTACCTACTCCGAACTTTTATTTTGTTTCCTTTATCGCTTGCTCAAGATACAGATACAATAACATAGGGGATAGGCAACAACACTGTCTCACTCCCATCCCAACCACTGCTTCCCTATCATACCCCTCGACTCTTATAAATGCCATCTGCTTTCTGTACAAATAGTAAATAGCCTTTCGCTCTCTGTATTTTACTCCTGCCGCCTTCAGAATTTGGAAAAGAGTATTCCAATCAACATTGTCAAAAGCTTTATTAAGACTACAAATGCTAGGAACGTATGTTTGCCTTTCCTCAATCTTTCTTCTAAGATAAGTCGTAGGGTCAGTATTGCCTCACGTGTTCCAACATTTCTAACGAATCCAAACTAATCTTCCCCGAGGTCGGCTTCTATCAGTCTTTCCATTCGTCTGTAAAGAATTCGCGTCAGTATTTTGCAGCTGAGACTTATTAAACTGATAGTTCGGTAATTTTCACATCTGTCAACACCAGCTATCTTTGGGATTGGGATTATTACATTCTTCTTGATGTCTGAGAGTATTTCGCCGGTCTCATACATCTTGCTCACGTTGTGGTAGAGTTTTGTCAGGACTGGCTCTCCCAAGGCTACCAGTAGGCCTAATGGAATGTTGTCTACTCCGGGCCCCGTGTTTCGACTCAGGTCTTTCAGTGCTCTGTCAAACTCTTCACGCAATATCATATCTCCCATTTCATCTTCATCTACATCCTCTTCCATTTCCATAATATTGTCCTCAAGTACATCGCCCTTGTATAGACCCTCTATATACTTCTTCCACCTTTCTGGTTTCCCTTCTTTGCTTACAACTGGGTTTCCGTCAAAGCTCTTGATATTCATGCAAATGGTTTTCCTTTATCGAAAGGTCTCTTTAATTTTCCTGTAGGCAGTATCTATCTTACCCCTAGTGAGACAAGCCTCTACATCCTTACATTTGTCCTCTAGCCATCCCTGCTTAGCCATTTAGCTCTTCCTGTCGATATCATTTTTGAGACGTTTGTATTCCTTTTTGTCTGCTTCATTTACTGCATTTTTGTATTTTCTCCTTTCATCAATTAAATTCAATATTTCTTCTGTTATCCAAGGGTTTCTACTAGCCCTCATCTTTTTACCTCTTTGATCCTCTGCTGCCTTCACTATTTCATCCCTCAAAATTATCCATTCTTCTTCTACTGTATTTATTTTCCCCATTCCTGTCAATTGTTCCCTTATGCTTTCCCTGAAACTCTGTACAACCTCTGGTTCTTTCAGTTTATCCAGGTCCCACCTCCATAAATTCCCACCATTTTGCAGTTTCTTGAGTTTTAATCTAGAGTTCATAACCAATAGATTGTGGCCAGAGTCCACATCTGCCCCTGGAAATGTCTTACAATTTAAAACCTTGTTCCTAAATCACTGTCTTACCATTATATAATCTATTTGATACCTTTTAGTGTCTCCAGGGTTCTTCCATGTATACAGCCTTCCTTCATGATTCTTAAACCAAGTTATGCTCTGCGCAAAATTCTACCAGGCGGCTTCCTCTTTCATTTCTTAGCCCCAATCCATATTCACCTACTACGTTTCCTTCTCTCCCTTTTCCTACTCTTGAATTCCAGTCACCCACGACTATTAAATTTTCGTCTCCGTTCACTACCTGAATAATTTCTTGTATCTCATCATACATTTCATCAATTTCTTCGTCATCTGCAGAGCTAGTTGGCATATAAACTTGTACTACTGTAGTAGGGGTGGGCTTCGTGTCTATCTTGGCCACAATGATGCGTTCACTATGCTGTTTGTAGTAGCTTACCTGTACTCCTATTTTTTATTCATTATTAAACCTACTCCTGCATTACCCCTATTTGAAATTGTATTTATAACCCTGTATTCACCTGACCAAATGTCTTGTACCTCCTGCCACTGATCTTCACTATTTCCCACTATATCTAACTTTAACCTATCCCTTTCCCTTTTTAAATTTTCTAACCTACCTGCCCGATTAAGGGATCGGGCATTCCACGCTCCGATCCGTAGAACGCCAGTTTTCTTTCTCCTGATAACAGCGTCCTCTTTAGTAGTCCCCGCCCGGAAATCCGAATGGGGGACTATTTTACCTCCGGAATATTTTACCCAAGAGGACGCCATCAACATTTAATCATACAGTAAAGCTGCATGCCCTCGGGAAAAATTAAGGCTGTAGTTTTCCCTTGCTTTCCGCCGTTCGCAGTACCAGAACAGCAAGGCCATTTTGGTTAGTGTTACAAGGCCTGATCAGTCAATCATGCAGACTGTTGTACCTGCAACTGCTGAAAAGGCTGCTGCCCCTCTTCAGGAACCACACGTTTGTCTGGCCTCTCAACTGATACCCCTCCGTTGCGGTTGCACCTACGGTACGGCTATTTGTATCGTTGAGGCACGCAAGCCTCCCCACCAACGGCAAGGTCCATGGTTCATATTATCCAATATTCGTCCATATATTGAACCGGCTAAGTCCGAGAGCTACCAAAGGATCTATAGTTCAAATGGAGCCATGGTTGAAATTGAAAATCAGCTGTTCACATACATTAATCATTGCGAAAATATGTGTAGGACATTTGGAGCTGTAGTCAGACGCTTATCATTCAGAGAGACTGTTGTGAAAAGAACTCCGAGTTCCCATACACGTGGATAGCAGAAAATTAATCTTTATAAACAAACTGAACGGAAAATATTCTTCAAGTTTCCATTCTTCAAGTTTCTTGTAATGAAAATAAAATATACTTATTTTCTCCCCCTCGTATAATAATAATTTTCATTTCATGGTCTAGAATGTGACACTTTTCACACGATAACGAGGATTTATGACAATATCATGACTTGTAATGTGGACATCAAAATCTACATTTCCATACATTTCTGCAAGCCACCGTACTGTGCATAGCGGACGCGCCTTAAACCACAATAAGTCATTACCTTTCCTGTTCCGCTGGCCAATAGACCGGGGGAAAATGACTATATGCCTTCCTAGGAGATTTAATTTCTCTTACCTTACATTGGTGGTCCTAACGCGAAATGATCGTTGGCGGTAGTAGAACAGTTCTGCAGTCAGCTTCAGGTGACGGTTCCGTAAATTTTCTCAATAGTGTTATGCGAAATTAACTTCGTCTCTATCGAGAAGTTCCTGTTTAAGTTCTCGAAGCATTCCCGTAATACTCGCGTGATGGTCAAATCTACCAGGACTTCTGAATTGCAGCGATGTATTCCTTTAATACAACCTTGTGGAGATTCAGAGTCATCGAACAGTTCTCAAGAATTGGTAATACTAACGATCTATGGCGGTATCATTTACAGATGAATTACAATTTCCTACGATTTCCCCGTTAATAGGAAATCCTCCCTTTTACCGTACTTACGCGCTGGTTCCAACTCATTTCGCTTTCTCTGAAAGCTGGACATCACATAAATATCCTCCGGCGTCACAGCACAGCTTTTCACGTCATAGTGAAGATCATTGTCAGCACGTAGTGAGGTTATCCAAGGTCAAGAGGAAAGGGATGAGGACGGGAGGGAGAAGGGGAATGTGGGAATGAGTCTAAAGTGATTCGAACTCCATCCGAATCCCCCATCCTCATCCAGTAGGAATCATTGCAGTTCTGTGCTCTGTCGTGAGAGAACCCATTGATCATTTTTGTAACAAATACTTAATTAAAAATACTCTACTGATGGCAGGTCGGCGCCGCGACTTAGCGCCGACAATAACGCTGATGCCCCACCTAGGCTATGTGTTGCTAGCGTGCGAGATGGTGTCGATGTCTGTGTCGTCGTCACAAAATAAACGCGCACACACTTCGAATTATACTGTCATTAGCCCACTGATCATCATTCCTACACGCACACAGTTTTGTATACAGGAGTGGCAGAAGTCACGGGATATATGCATATATACAGATGGCGGTAGTATCGCGCAAACAAGGTATAAAACGGCAGCACACAAGCGGAGATGTCATTTATACTCAGGTGATTGATTCATTTGGAAAGGTCTCCGACGTGATTATGGCGCCACGACGGGAATTTACAGACTTTGATCGGTAGTTGCTGCCGGCCGGAGTGGCCGAGCGGTTCTAGGCCTTTTGCGCTTTGTGCTGTCCTGAAACTATCTTTAGTCCTTTCTTCTCTCCTATTTCATGTAGAGCTATCTCATTCGTTCTTCTGGCAGTCCAACTAGATCTTGTAATTCTCCTCCATGCCCTTCAGTCCGGTACCGCGCTGCTGCTGCGGTCGCAGGTTCGAATCCTGCCTCGGGCATGGATGTGTGTGATGTCCTTAGGTTAGTTAGGTTTAAGTAGTTCTAAGTTCTAGGGTACTGATGACCTCAGAAGTCAAGTCCCATAGTGCTCCGAGACATTTGAAAATTTTTTTTTTTTTGGGCTAGACGCATGGGACGTTTCATTTCGGGAATGGTTAGCGAATTCAGTATTCCAAGACCCTCAGTGTCAAGAGTGTGCCGAAATATCACATTTCAGGCACTACCATCCAGCATTGTCACCCGAGAGCAGCGGCGTTTGTGCAAACTTATTAGTTCTAACAATGCGAGAAATAACAGCAGAAATCACTGTAAGACTTAAAAAGAACGTATTCCTAATGACAGTGCGATGAAATTTCACGTTTATGTGCTATAGCAGCAGACTACTCATGCGAGGCCATTGCTGACAGCACGACGTCGCCTGCAGTGCCTCTTCTGGGCTTGTGACCATGTTGGTTGGACCCTAGACGACTGAAAAACCGTGGACTGGTCAGATGAGTCCAGATTACAGTTGATACGAGCTGATGGTAGGATTCATAGGTGCCGCGGACCCTATGTAGCCAAGCACCAAAGTTGTGAACAAGGCACTGTGCAGGCTGGTTGCGGCTCCATGCTGGTGTGGGGTTTGTTTACATGTAATGGACTGGGTACTCTGCTCTGACTTAACCGTTCTGTGTCTGGTTGTCCTGTCTCTCGTTTCACTTCTTTCCATATAATCTGAAGTGTGTTGTTCAAATATCTCAGTGTGGATCTTTTCCAAGTAGACATTTTCGTCCGAGCGTGCACGTCAACAAACTTTGCAAGAACAGGAAGAAATTATCGCAAGTGTTGAGCGAAGTCCCAGTACGACCATATGAAGACTGTCCATTAGTATGAATGTCCCACAGATGTGTGTATGGAAAACATTACATGTGGAAAACCTGTATCCATTTCATATACAGCCTGTCAAGACTCTCCACGTTAGCGAGATTGCCCAACGACTTCAATTCTGTCACTGGGTAATTGAGAATAGTCATTTTCTTCCATAAATACTATTCACTAACGTAGCCCAGTCTCCACGACATGGAATAAACAACACACGCACTAATCATCGATTGTCACGGGAAAATACACACTGTTCAGTGGATACCAACTTACATGTTCATTTTGACGTAAATGTTTGGTGCGACACCATCGGTAACCTTTTGATAGATCCATTTATTATCAATCAGCGATTGACAGGATAGAGACACTTGCATTTTTTGGAAATTTCATTTGTGGAACTATTGGAAGACTTTCCTTTAGCCGAGCGAACTGGTATGCTCTTTCAACATAACAATGCCCCTCCGCATGTTACCTTACGTGTGGGGGACCATCTCAACCGCACCTACCTTAATCGTTGGAATGGCCGTGGTGGAGCTATTAACTAGCCTCTAAGATCACCTCACCTTACACCTTTAGATTTCTGTTTATGGAGCTGCATGAAGTCAGAGGCGCGCAAAGTGAAGGTAAATACAAGGGATGAACTGCTTCGTCGTATCAATGACCCTGCTGAATTAATTAGGAAACAATCACAGGCAACTGAACAAGCAACACGTTTTCGGTAGAGCGCAAAAGTGCATTGACGTTCATGGTGTGATATACGAACCTGTTCTGTGAACTGTACAACGTCTGTACGATAAGTGTTAAAGCCGTTTGTAAGAGACATGTTACGTTTTTTTCAACTGAATGCATGTAAAATGCATGTTGCAAAGAATTATGTACTAATTAAAAGTAAATAAACAGTATCTAAAAATGTGTAACATAACTGTACTTCTCTGTAACACGGTTGTCAATAAAATTACTTTACGGTCCAGTTGTACTGCGTACACGTTCACGTTGTGCACATCAGTTTTGCAGAATTTAGTTCCTTTCAATACCTACACTTCCCTAACGAAGCATTTGCCGACCTATTTGCCTATCATCTCTTGTTCCGAATTACGTATGCTATCACTGTGTAAAATATTGGCCTTTCCTCCCTAAACAACCTGTATACAGCTACAATTAAAAGTGAATTATTTTTCAGTATTAATTCACAAGCATACAAATTTATGTGCTGATTTTTACTAAATCTACTTGTATCAGTGTTATGGAACTTAGGTTCTGTCTTAATATACGTAAACCTCCGTTTCCCATATGAGATATCTTTTAGTAAGCTGCTGGACCAGTGGTCTTCAAACATTTTTGCTCAAGAGCCAAAACTATTATTTTAGGTCGACATCTTAGGCCGCATGTATTCTGATCTTGTTATTAATTGCTATTCTACCTAAAATAGTACGTTATCCGCCTCAAATAGACAGCTACTGTAAGTGCGCTATAAATTGGACGCCAGGCCCTTAGAAGAGATTTTTAAAAGTCGGCGCCATTTGGAACACTTTGTATCGACCTGGGTTTCATATTGCTACCACCCTAGGCGACCACAAAGTTGGTGTGCCGTATGCATTGGCGTACGGATAAAGGTTTAATAGCTGTAACTGTATTGTACTTAAATGTCGTATGCAATATTGGACACGATCGCAAACTTTTATTAAATATTTTAAATGTCATCTTTCTTTACATTCTATTAGAACAGTCTCAGTTCACTTTCCCATGTCTTGCTACAAATACGAAACACATTTGAAGATGATCGTCTCTGTAATGAGTATTTACGAATTTGTGTTACTTCCATGTCA
Source organism: Schistocerca serialis cubense (assembly GCF_023864345.2). Classification (NCBI taxonomy): domain Eukaryota; kingdom Metazoa; phylum Arthropoda; class Insecta; order Orthoptera; family Acrididae; genus Schistocerca; species Schistocerca serialis. The sequence goes on along the minus strand of NC_064642.1, from coordinate 108,419,630 downwards.
AAATTTGTATCATAACAGCTGCTTCGTACGTTCCCGCACGCCCGACAGTTGTCAGTACTGGAACAGTAAAAACGGAACATTCCCTGTCGCACAACTTCTAACCTCGTAGGAGCTGCGCTGCGGTAAGGGTGGGCACAACTGTGGTGAAATTTGGTGCCAATGTGACATCATTAACGAACCCCGTAGGTGACATGAACATCTGAGATGTGGCTTTTTTTCATTTATGTCGATATCTTGCTGTTTGAAGCGTTGTCGAGCCCGGGGGTTACGTCGTAGGGTACCACGATTTTGCATCATCACAGAGACTGGTTGTAGGCACTTATACGTTGCAGCGGGCGTCCATTATGGAGTTCCTTTGCGTTTCGCAGTGGAGATTACACAAGCATGCGTCTTGAAAATTTTCGACATGTAATTTCTAAAATACAGGTATTCCGCAATCAATAGTGACACTGAAAATAAATTTTCTTCTATCTCGTGAGGACTTTTCATGAAGACTTTTCACAATATAAGATCACTTATTTTAAAGATTTAATCAAATGAAACACCAATATTGAAATAAAATTTCAATATATGTAGTATAAAATTTTACTGCCCTTTTTATTTCTTTGTAATGCTGACGTGATAAGGAAACTGAAAAATACTACTGGCGTTTTTAGAGATCACTGATTTAAAAATGGTGCTCCTCAGCAGAAGCTTTCATCGTTTCTCACACCGCTTCGTAATGCCACAACTTGTTACGCAGCAGATGCAACATATAACATACACTGGGAAGAGGAGGAGAAAGAGGAAGACAAAAAGAGAGAAGGAGAGAAGCACGGGAGAGGGAGGAAGGGGAATATGTTTCTGTTGCTGACGTTCTTCGCGTGTAGGATAGGAAAGGACGTAAGAGCCTATGTTTAGCCAACCACTCACCTACGTAGTTTATCGATTTGTGTGAATCGAGTTTTCAGTAGTATCGGGTTCAAGTTGTGGTAAGCGGTGCAGCAAATCAAAAGTAGCACTGTTAGTATGGGATCTAGTAACTTGGCTACTTTTGGTTTAGTCATTATGAGGGCAGAATGCACTGTTACTGTCAGCATCATTCGTCAACCAGAGGTAATTAAAAGTCGTCGTGAGTGTCTGTGTGTAAGCAGCCTATTCCTCTTAGCTGGGTTTAAATCTTAATGGGAGAGATCTGAGATACCCTCACGCTCTACATTCATTCATACATACATACATACATACATACAACACACACACACACACACACACACACACACACACACACACACACACACACACACACACACACACACGTCACACATGTGTTTCAGTTCATTTTAGGCGACAGAGGTGGTGCTGCACAGGCGAGGCGAAAACTTGTGAAGAGGAATTTTCTGTGTTGCATCCCAGGGTTGTACCTTTTCTGTGCAGAGATATTCTGCACTATGTCGGCATAATGTCTTTACCTACGTTTTTGTATAGCAGGTTGCAATTGATATTCCTTGTGTCTAATTTAACTTCACAACTCTAAAAAGAACTGTTTACGGAAGATTGAACTTGCTGCCCCATGGTGTTTACGGAAGACACACGTTCCTGCCCCATGGTGAATAGTCCTCTGACGCCATAGCCACATCACTCATAAAAACGCGATTGACGTAGCGATGTAATTCTGCAATTCGTTCTATTCTAACTGCACGATTCATGAAACCAGCGACCAAGTACAAAGTGTCAGCTATCATTAGTTGCGATGAATGATGCAGAACGCTAGGTTAATGTGGCACTTGCGTGTACAGGAGTTGCTGGGGAAGGCACAGGCTCTACACGTGAGGCAGATGCAAACAATAATCATAGGTCCTTGTTTATAGACAACACACATTTCGAGAGCAATATGTAGCTTTGCATAATCTTAAGGGAAGCGTACGTGGCAGGATGTCAATTAGTGGCAAATGTAAGAAAGATGTATTCCTCTGCTTGTGCTGTAAGGTTTTATAAGCATGGGGTAATTATTTTTGGTGGTCACTCAGACTGGCATATTTCCCATTCGTCTGCCGTTATTGCAGATAAATGAAATTTTCATATTTCAACTGAAAACATTTCTTGTAGAAAAGAAATACTTTGCATCTCTGGAAGAAAGTGAGATACCATCCTCACAGTCTATCGTTACTGCAGTCAGAACAAAGTCAATTTACTTATTCCAATTTTGTTTTATTTAAAAGTATATTGAGTCCAGAAATTCAGCGTAGACGTGACATCTTCCAAGCTCGTCAGATGCAGCTCGCTTAGACTTCTCCTCCGCCGTTTTGATGTACAAAGCGTCACGACACCACGGTATGCTTTCTCGTCGTTTGCAAACAGCTAACACGCCACCACCTCCTCAGCTTTAGCCCTTCCAGCGACTTGTACACGAAGGCACCGTCGTTGTCGTAGTCCGATAAATCGAAGGCTCTGGAAAAAAAAGAGGGTACATGAGCGAAATTTTACTGCGAATCTTAGGGCTCAGACACAACGGTATCCTTCGCAGACAGCACGGACACAGCCACGTCTTCATTCTTCGTGCTTCCAGCGACTCGAAACCGGCACCGTCCGCCAGGATCTGAAAAAAAAATTACAAGTACGTGAGCAAGTGTTTACTGTGAAATGTGGGAGCTCGTACGTGCTCAGACACCGCGCCATACCTTCGTATCTTTCGCAAACAGCTTCGACGTACCTATTCTCTCAACTTTTGCGCTTCCAGCAACTTGTTCACGACGGCATTCTCGTTGTTGTACTCAAATACATGCTAGGTTCTGTAAAACAAATACAAGTACTTAACCAAGAATTTCCAGTGAGTCATGGGAGCTCTTATGTGCGCAGACACTACGGCATACCTTCGAATCGCTCACGAACAGTACATGAGCAAGAGTTTTCTGCGAGACGTGCGAACTGGTACGTGCTCAGAAACCATAGCATAGCTTCTGTCAGTTCGCAAACATCTTCGACACCGCCACCTTCTCAACTCTAGGGCTTTCTCTGAGTTGTACAAGGTGGCACCCGTTATCGTAGTCAAATAAATGCTAGGGTCTGAAAAAAAACCACTTACATAAGCAAGAGCTTACTGCGAGTCGTGGGAGCTCGTACGTGCTCAGACATCGTGACTTACCTTCGTAACGACGCAGCCGTCTCCTCAGTTTTCGCGCTTCCGGCGTCTTGCACACGGCGGCGACGTCGACGAAATACGTTCACCTTCTGTGGCACTCTATCCACTCGCAGAGCACTCTGCCTAAATGTCCCAGCGTCCTTCCTTGTATAGAAGTGTGACAATGCTAAGCGTGGTTTCCGTGGAAATGTGGTATGACGTCATTTCTTCTACCATTGTTCATTACAATTCTAAATGCGTGTATCGATAGTACATAAGCACTTGTGAATGATGAAGTGCGGAAATACACTCTAGATCTCCCACTATATTGGCTATCTAGCATGAAAACTTTTTTTTAACCCACTTTAGGTTTTATGTAACTTGAAAACACAGTCCGCTACACTGAGTATTCGATCTCTGTATGGTGTCTAGATCTGTACGAATGTGGTCCTCGCTATTAATAAGGATTTGTCCTAGCACTATACACAATATTATGTACCTCTAGTGTTAGTGAGAAAGGTGAAACAGTTCTTACGACAACTGAATGTTACTGGAATGATACTAGGTTCAGCTCTCTGGATATCTTTTCTATATTCGTGATTTCTTTTCATAGTTTAACGAAACAGAAAATAACTCTCAACCCTTTTCGGTCGTAGCATTGACCTCTTGAGAGGTTTTTTGCAAAGACGCATTAAATTCTAAGTTTCTTCTTTCTTACTTATTACTAAATTTTCATTAACGAGTACCTACTAGAAAAGTGCCCTTTTTTAGGTGGTGGATGACAAAGCGTCAGAAAACTGATGACCCGTCTCCCAGATAAGGAAATTTGCATCATTTAGGTAGTGCGAGACTGCTAGACTGAGGACGTGGTTCGACCCTAGTTACTGGAAAACAACACTGGCTGGAAGACAGTTGTGGAAGACTGATATCTAGAGACTGTTTAAGCAGAAATAAGGCTGCGGTCAGTGGCTAAAATTGTGTCCTGTCGGATAATACAGCTGTGTACTGCACTCTGGAGAGATGTCAGTTCCTGCGTCGGTTCGTAAGCTTACGTATTTACACTCGCATGTCAATGTGAGGGATAAGGACTTGCTGTGTGGCCTTCCTAGCACGTATAACAAGAAGATATATTCGAACTTGGTTGTCCGTGCATTATACCGCGTGACCCTCGGACGGGGCCTAAGAGTTACTGTTTATTCAGGTAGTTTGTGAAGTATTCTGCCCTAATTGTCCCCTTTTCACCATTTGGCAAAGCCTCTGGTTTATACTTTTGCCTGCTACCAAATTAGGTCAACAACGCAGACTCTGAACTCTACGAAGTTGATCATTCTCGAAGCATCTTAAAAATACTCTCATGCTCGTGTTCACTAACACACGTACATATCAAGGCAATTTAGGAATGAGACAGGCTGTGCGCAGTTGAATAAACAAAGGAAAAGTTGTCCTCCTTTTTTCAGAGGTTAACGTGTGATTCCAGCAGAGTGAAACGTCAAACGGACTGAAGCCTGTCCGTATGTTAAGATTCTAAATTCTCTTAACATCATGGAAAGGAATTAAACTGACGCTTTTCATTGTTATGTTGAGGTTGTGGAATGGTGATCTTTTTATATAACATTCCGTTACGTTCTTAGGTCTCCGCACGCATAATGTCCCCGATATTTAGCTACCTTAGATTTCAATGCTACCATCTACTCATACTTAAATTTAAACTGGATGATCAAAAAGTCAGTATAAATTTGAAAACTGAATAAATCAAGGAATAACGTAGATAGAGAGGTACAAATTGAAACACATGCTTGGAATGACATGGGGTTTTATTAGAACCAAAAAAATACAAAAGTTCAAAAAATGTCCGACAGATGGCGCTTCATCTGATCATAATAAGCAATAATTAGCATAACAAAGTAAGACAAAGCAAAGATGATGTTCTTTACAGGAGATGCTCAATATGTCGACCATCATTCCTCAACAATAGCTGTAGTCGAGGAGTAATGTTGAAAACAGAACTGTAAAGCGTGTCCGGAGTTATGGTGAGGCATTGGCGTCGGATGTTGTCTTTCAGCATCCCTAGAGATGTCGGTCGATCACGATACACTTGCGACTTCAGGTAACCCCAAAGCCAATAATCGCACGGACTGAGATCTGGCGACCTGGGAGTCAAAGAATGACGAAAGTGGCGGGTGAGCACACGATCATCACCAAACGACGCGCGCAAGAGATCTTTCACGCGTCTAGCAATACTTTGTTTTATGTTTGGTTCTAATAAAACCCCAAGTCACTCCAAGCACGGGTGTCAATTTTTACCTCTCTATCTACATTATTCCATGGTTTATTAAGTTTTAAAATTTATACTGACTTTTTGATCACCAGGTATGTACGAATTCTCCATTGGGAACTTGTAGGTTTTGGTGCCCATTTGCATATGTGCTGCGTGTTTCCTCTGTTCTAGACTTCGTGAGACGTCAGTTGTTTCTGATTCATTCACAGTATCAGGCAGTCGTACTGGAGGAAATTAAGAGAAACAATGAGTCATCACCAACGAAACCGACAAGAATTAGAACACATAGTTCCTTAAATACCTTCTTTTTCTTTTTGTAGTGTACCCCTTTCATCCGTCTTGCATAACACCTCATTGAAATAAGTGATGTTTTTCCCAATAAAGCAGTGGGACAATTACTTCTCTTCGCCATAACACTCAGTGTAGCTATGAAGAGGTACTATAAGAAGAAGAACGATTAAATGGCCATAGTAGGACTGCTACCGGCCAATAAGCAACTTCGAAAGATATGGGATAGAAGAGTGTTGAGGACACAGCAACCTAGATAACTAAAATTGAAAAATGAGCAATAAATGTGCATTGAGAGAAAAATCAGATAAATAGGAATAAATTAAATAATTTTACAAGGAAACTGGGGTCTATTGTGAGAGAGGATATCGTTTCCCGAGAGTCGCAAGCTTTCAAGGCCCTTCAAACATAAGCGATCCTCAGAGATAAATATAATTGTTTAATACTTATGGATTTTTTTATACTCAAAGGGATGTTAGTGCTGCGAGTATATCATATCTTATTACGTATATTGAATAATTATACATTTTACTATACCGAACGCCTAGAACAAGCCTACTGAAACTTATATTCTGATAAGTAATCTTTAATACCTTTGTATGAAATATCTTCTGGAAAGCCTTAAATACCTTCTCTTTATTATTTTGGCAATATGTTTCGAATGAAATATTCCTTTTTTAACTTGGTTATGATGCAGTCTATGGAAAAGTTTTTATTTCAGCTTAGCCGTATTGTAAGTAAGATGGTCAAAATTAAATTTTTATTTAAATTTGTTTATGTATTAGGCATGGAGCGTTTCTTAGATTACTATTTGAATAATAACAAGTAAGACATTTAGCACAAATATTTTAAAATAATTCACCTACAGATCATTTTACATACATATTTATTGATAGATCAGAATAAGTTCAAAGTAAAAATCGAAATATTACACTGGAAGAAAATGAAGAAGATCAAAACTACTTTTTACTGTAGTTTAAAATAGTGGAAGTTCCATATGAAAATTTTTTTTTCTCTTTGCACAAATAAATATTAACACCTTTTACATTTTCTTTCTTAACAAAAATGTCGAAGTTTATTTTATTTATACAGGATTCAGTTTTTATTATTCACCATTTTACCACAAAAGTGACGCTACAGCTGGAGACAAGTGTACTTAATGTCTTGTTTGTCAGTGGTGAAGAAAGATACTAGCAGATTGTAGCTCTGAGTCTGTTTGATGATCATCTCAGTTGGATAGGGAATCCCCAGTGAAAAGGAAAAGTTCCTGTGTTCAAATGCCTCTACTGCATATAGTTTTAGTCTTTCCATACTGGTGTGTTAGAAAGCCCACAGCATCACAGACTGAGGGATCACTCTGGGCGTATAAACCCGCTAGATATTACGCAATGGAAGATAGACGCCAGGTCTATTGGGCATTGAACGACTGCAGAGAAATAGATAGGATTCAGTCGTTCTCTCCGCAGATTGATTGAAATTTTTCTATTAAAGTGGATGACTGATTCATTCTAGCATATCCATTTGGTATGCCATTGTCGGATCGTTTTCCATGGCTTCAACTGCAACACGGTTTGGGAAATGATGAAAAGGTTCTATTTCTTCCGCTTTTTTGGTGAAAGGCGTCTTAAATTGGACGATTCTTCTTACAGAAGTAAAGGTGCGATTGAGTGAATCTGTGCCGATAAAGACTAAAAATCTGTAGGACGTTAACGACTCGCAATTTTATCTACACTACATTTGACCGACGGTATAAAAATGTATACGAAGTGACAACAGTGGTTAAAAGGTTGCAATCATTAAAATTACGTTTGCGTGAATTGTTTTAATTCTTCAGCAGGCGAAACAGACGAAGCATATACTGTAATACATAAAAACACAAAAAAAATAAAAAATAAAAAAATATGCGCCCTCTTCACTTTTAAGGACGACAGAAAATTTAACGTTATATTTTCCAACGAATATTCATCTCATTTTTAATATAATGATTCATAAATGTAATTTAATATTTTATACCTCCATCTGACGCAGTTTTCATGGGACCACGTATGTCAATGTGAATCAGCTGCAGTGGTTTTTGATCTACGGAGGCGTCATATGATTTGCTTCTTTTTGATAGAGATGCATGTTAGAAATTCTTAAATCATTGAAACAGACGTGCTTAATCCCTTTGTACTATTGGTACGTTATTTACATATTAAAAATGCAAATATTCCACGTTCAGATAGCTCTGGAAAACGGGATTTACATTATGAGCAGACATTAGACGCTCCTGAGTCCGTTTAGTAAATATCACTACTTTGTTAATTTATCTAAACGTACAGATGCTACTTTTATGGGATTAATTTTTGCTGGAGTTGGATTTCATCTTCTGTAAATAGAGGAGAATCAAAAAGTTGCGTTCCATATACACATTATCTAAAGTTTTCATTGCCAACTCAAAAGATAACATGCAAGAAACTTTTCACAGAGTTCTGAAACACTGATTATATAAGAAATCACAAACCACAATCCGTTACCAAGAATTAATTGATGTGGTTATTTTATTTTAAAATTAAAAACTTACTGTAACAATTAAGCAAAACCAGAGGCCAGGATAACCTGCAGAGTGAGTTTAGTGTACTTTTCATTTCATCAATCTTAAATCGAAATTGTCAAGTGATATATATATATATACAAATCTGTTTGTTCACATTTTGAACTAAGTCTGTAGCCCTATGTTATACTTGTTCACTCTGTTTTCACACATTTACTTATCAGTAACAACAACTTTGAGGAACTGCTGTTGTTATGAACAAAAATCGAAATATGATAGGTATGTAAGTATCTCGGATTCAAATCGAAACATCTGGAGCAGACAAGTACCAAGAAGTTCTCATTCCTCTTATCACGTCAGAAAAAACCACGTTATGAGTTGAAATTACTCGAACATATTGTAATAGAAAGTTAATATTCCTTGAGTATTTTATGTGATTGTATGGCCATATTCATGGTTTCAAAAACTGTCGCATATTCCTGCAGGAGGTACAACTGTTCAGAGAAAGAAGGAAAGTTCCAATAATAATATGTCCGAAAAACAATACTTGTTCATATATGGACCATTGAGGACACGCAGTTCATAGTCTGAATTTTATTTACAGATGAGGAGGGATTCACAAATCGTAACGTAGTTGTTGTTGTTGTTGTGGTCTTCAGTCCTGAGACTGGTTTGATGCAGCTCTCCATGCTACTCTATCCTGTGCAAGGTTCTTCATCTCCCAGTACCTACTGCAACCTACATCCTTCTGAATCTGCTTAGTGTATTCATCTCTTGCCCTCCCTCTACGATTTTTACCCTCCACGCTGCCCTCCAATACTAAATTGGTGATCCCTTGATGCCTCAGAACATGTCCTACCAACCGATCCCTTCTTCTGGTCAAGTTATGCCACAAACTTCTCTTCTCCCCAATCCTATTCAATACTTCCTCATTAGTTATGTGATCTACCCATCTAATCTTCAGCATTCTTCTGTAGCACCACATTTCGAAAACTTCTATTCTCTTCTTGTCCAAACTATTTATCGTCCATGTTTCACTTCCATACATGGCTACACTCCATACAAATACTTTCAGAAACGACTTCCTGACACTTAAATCTATACTCGATGTTAACAAATTTCTCTTCTTCAGAAACGCTTTCCTTGCCATTGCCAGTCTATATTTTATATCCTCTCTACTTCGACCATCATCAGTTATTTTGCTCCCCAAATAGCAAAACTCCTTTACCACTTTAAGTGTCTCATTTCCTAATCTAATTCCCTCAGCATCACCCGACTTAATTCTACCACATTCCATTATCCTCGTTTTGCTTTTGTTGATGTTCATCTTATACACTCCACTCAAGACACTGTCCATTCCATTCAACTGCTCTTCCTAGTCCTTTGCTGTGTCTGACGGAATTACAATGTCATCGGCGAACCTCAAAGTTTTTATTTCTTCTCCATGGATTTTAATACCTACTCCGAATTTTTCTTTTGTTTCCTTTACTGCTTGCTCAATATACAGATTGAATAACATCGGGGAGAGGCTACAACCCTGTCTTACTCCCTTCCCAACCACTGCTCCCCTTTCATGCCCCTTGACTCTTATAACTGCTCTCTGGTTTCTGTACAAAATGTAAATAGCCTTTCGCTCCCTGTATTTTACCCCTGCCACTTTTAGAATTTGAAAGAGAGTATTCCAGTCAACATTGTCAAAAGCTTTCTCTAAGTCTACAAATGCTAGAAACGTAGGTTTGCCTTTCCTTAATCTTTCTTCTAAGATAAGTTGATGGTTGGTTGGTTGTTTGGGGAAAGAGACCAGACAGCGTGGTCATCGGTCTCATTGAATTAGGGAAGGTTGGGGAAGGAAGTCGGCCGTGCCCTTTCAGAGGAACCATCCTGGCATTTGCCCGGAGTGATTGAGGGAAATCACGGAAAACCTAAATCAGGATGGCCGGACGCGGGATTGAACCGTCGTCCTCCCGAATGCGAGTCCAGTGTCTAACCACAGCGCCACCTCGCTCGGTCTAAGATAAGTCGTAAGGTCAGTATTGCCTCACGTGTTCCAGTATTTCTACGAAATCCGAACTGATCTTACCCGACGTCGGCTTCTACTAGTTTTTCCATTCGTCTGTAAAGAATTCGTGTTAGTATTTTGCTGCTGTGGTTTATTAAACTGATAGTTCGGTAATTTTCACATCTGTCAACACCTGCTTTCTTTGGGATTGGAATTATTATATTCTTCTTGAAGTCTGAGGGTATTTCGCCTGTTTCATACATCTTCCTCACCAGATGGTAGAGTTAAGTCAGGACTTGCTCTCCCAAGGCCGTCAGTAGTTCCAATGGAATGTTGTCTACTCCGGGGGCCTTGTTTCGACTCAGGTTTTTCAGTGCTCTGTCAAACTCTTCACGCAGTATCGTATCTCCCATTTCATCTTCATCTACATCCTCTTCCATTTCCATAATATTGTCCTCAAGTACATCGCCCTTGTATAGGTCCTCTATGTACTCCTTCCACCTTTCTGCTTTCCCTTCTTTGCTTAGAACTGGGTTTGAACGCATGGCAGACTCAAATCCCTGAGCTCACATACAGGTGAAGCATTGGAGTTCCTTTAGTGGCATTGTACGGACAGGATTTGTCGATGAAAGACTCATAGGCCCCTACACTTTACCAAACAGATTAACGGGTGCTGTGGATCACCGATTTCTGTAAGATGAATTACTAGTGTCATTGGAGAATGTTATCCTTGCGCAAGAACGTAGCCAAAAGGGAAGTGCAGGGAGTCCGGACATCCCTCGCCTCCCCCTACCACCTAAATGAAATTACACGCGACTCTGTAACGAAACTGAATTATATTTTGATTTACAATCAGACAATCCAATAAGATACGCACTACCGATAGTCAGTGAGGCTAACGACAGATTTAAACTACCTGTACTTCCACAGTACTATCGGCCATTAATATTTTAGCCAAACCAATTGCTGGCCTCGCTTCAGCTCATTTGTTGTTTTGTTAATCAGTTCAGTTCTTACTTGCTGTTGAATTTATTGTTTTTGTGCTGTGTGCATTTGTGATAGTTTCTAATTATGGATAAATTTGTGACAAGAAATAAAAGGAAAACCGATTTTTGTTTGGCGTTATGGTAGGTAAAATGTAGGTACGCACTATGGTAGTAGCCTGAATACTTATATAAAGCAGTTTAACGTTCGTACTGGAATCATTTGGCGGCTAGTAGAATCTTCGGGTTCCAATGTCTGAGCGTTCTACGGGGCAGCGGAGCGGTAAATATCGTTAAAAATAATATTGAAGTTGCACTTGAATTGGTCGGCGTCGCCCAAATGGTACACTGATCAAACAATGTGTCACGTAAGCGGCGATGGTTGTATTTCTTTAAAACATTTGCTCAGTATTCCATCATTAGTAGCTCAAATGCAAAAATCGCAAAATCTCGTATGCCGGGCTGATAATGAACGATGAGGAGTGGTTTGTGGAGAACGGAATGGCTATATGATAACAGCATATTGTACAATTCGTTCGCTTCTGAAAGAGTTTTTCAGTGGGCTGCCTGAATTCGTCCCAGACGACTGCCCCCTACATCCCTCCATCCCCCTATCGTCGAAAACCTATTTACGCTGTTGTAATTCTATGACTGAGGCCCGCACTCCGATTCACAATTTAATCCTGATATACCCATGACTGCACATGCACAGTTAAAGGAAAAACATGCACTATCAGAAATCAGTCTGTTGTTGTGATTCATTGTACAGGGTGATTCAAAAAGAACACCACAACTTTAGGAATTTAAAACTCTGCAACGACAAAAGGCAGAGCTAAGCACTATCTGTCGGCGAATTAAGGGAGCTATACAGTTTCATTTAGTTGTACATTTGTTCGCTTGAGGCGCTGGTGACTAGGCGTCAGCGTCAGTTGATGCTAAGATGGCGACCGCTCAACAGAAAGCTTTTTGTGTTATTGAGTACGGCAAAAGTGAATCGACGACAATTGTTCAGCGTGCATTTCGAACGAAGTATGGTGTTAAACCTCCTGATAGGTGGTGTATTAAACGTTGGTATAAACAGTTTACAGAGAATGGGTGTTTGTGCAAAGGGAAAAGTTCTGGACGGCCGAGAACGAGTGATGAAAATGTAGCACGCATCCAGCAAGCATTTGTTCGCAGCCCAGGATAATCGACTCGCAGAGCTATCAGAGAGCTGCAAATTCCACAATCAACTGTATGGAGAGTCCTACGAAAAAGGTTAGTTATGAAACCTGAACGTCAACTACCCGAGGCGATGGATCGGCCGCCAGGCAGCCCGTGACAGAGCACTTCATCACTGGCCTCTAAGAAGCCCTGATCTTACCCCCTGCGATTTTTTCTTAAGGGGGTATGTTAAGGATATGGTGTTTCGGCCACCTCTCCCAGCCACCATTGATGATTTGAAACGAGAAATAACAGCAGCTATCCAAACTGTTACGCCTGATATGCTACAGAGAGTGTAGAACGAGTTGGAGTATCGGGTTGATATTGCTCGAGTGTCTGGAGGGGGCCATATTGAACAGCTCTGAACTTGTTTTTGAGTGAAAAAAAACCTTTTTAAATCCTCTTTGTAATGATGTATAACAGAAGGTTATATTATGTATCTTTCATTAAATACACATTTTTAAAGTTGTGGTATTCTTTTTGAATCAACCTGTATTTTATTTTAAATGTACAACAATCAGCTTTTCGAATTCTCCCCCGACCTGGGGTAGGTCTGCGTGTTGAGCTTCCCTAAATTCGAATGGTGAGGTAGTTTGAATCCATCCGCTGGCAACCTTGAAAATCGTTTTCTGTGGTTTCCCATTTTCAGTTTAGGCAAATTCCAGGGTTGATCCCTTAGTATAGGCCGCAGGCATTTCTTTCCCATTATCTTAATTTCTTGACAGATTCCAATTCTCCTGTAGATGCAACCCCTCAGCGTAAATGAATAGAGTTGCACCGAAAGCGAGCCGAGCATGTTTTAGTTGAATACTGGCAGTATCAACCACATGATAAAAAATAATAATCAAAAACCCCCTCATTCAGGATCATGCATTAGTCTGCCGGAACATTGTTTAAAGCAGAGAATAACCATTCTTACATTGAAAAAAGTGACACGTACGTACTTAAATAACGAAATCTGGGGAAGAATTCCAGATCGTTTACATTTTCGCCACCAAAAGTTATTCTAGCTTCTTTGTCGAACAGAGATCTCTTTATGGACCACGTTGTCCCTAAAACTTACCACTCTTACTTTCCTGATCACTTCCTCAGCTCCAATCTAGACTGAAAGAAGGAGAGTCTAAATTAACCTTCGTTGATGAAGGGAGATAGGAGCACCACTGCTTCTTAGTGATTTTATAAAATACAGCGCTTTTAAGTATTGAGGCTATATTTCCACTTTGCGGAAACTCCGATGTCAATTTCGTATAGAATGCTTTCTTGTTATTTACAAAAATTTTCAGAATAAATAAAAGCACGCGTCTTTTTAAGATATTCCTTAACAAACAGGACCTCCTCCCCCCTTTCCAGGCTAGGTCTTTGCCTTGAGTGAAAACAACGGTTGTGGTTTATGTGTCATGGGGCACCACACCGTTTTCTGCAGATCGTGCTACAGTACCACACTGGAATGTTTCATAGTTGGTGTATTGGTCGAGAAAGACTGGTTATAAGGGCTCCGCGTTCACCGGAACTGGAACCGTCGGACTCATAGCTATGAAGACATTTAAAATTATTTTTGTATGCTGAATCCACAGAGAATGCCCTGCCGTTACAGGAGCATGTGACTAATGCGTGTGACGCAATTCGAATGGAGCCTGGTGTGTCTGAGAAAGTACGTGATTTCCTGTGAAGATGTGTCAGGATGCGTGCTATCACATGATAAATTCCCTTTACTGTCAACTTGTAAGAAGCAGACAGATGGAAACGAAAGAACAGATTGACCAAAATCTCCTGGACAAATCGTTATTGAAAATTTTCTCCTAGTTTTGGCCAGCCAATACAACCTCCTGTAGGGAAAAAGGACGTTTTTAAACGCCCTGTACGTGTAATACAAGTGACATACTCGATTGCGGGGATGATTTTTTAAAATTAATTTCGATCCATTTCTTCACGGGGAACCGTGGTAGGGCGATGCCCTTCACAGCCACTTGTGGTTAACACTTTTGTGGTACTGCTCATTTTTAAACGCGGGAGCTGGTTGCCAGTCAGTCCGTTGAACGTATATACATTTCGAACAGTTTTCACTTACGGATAAGATTTACATACACAACCTGTGTCGTTATCTTTGCAGCGCACGCTTCGGTGAACCATTGTGCTTAAAGTCACAATAGGGGACTATGGTATTGGTACCAAAGTCATGGACGATGTTCCATTAGCAATTTAATTCCCAAGATATGAATGAATATAAATGTATGCAGTAGTAGGGAAATACTTCAATATGAGAAAATTCTCTAAGTTCTCGTACACCATTCCCCAAATTCGATGTTTGTTTGTGATAGCTCCACGTTGGTGCATTAGGCGCCACTTTGCGAAGTCAGTGCAGCACAATTTATTGAAAAATGAAAATCGGCATTAAGATCAAGTTAAAGCTGTGAATTCAGAAAAGCTCTTTATGGTCATGATCGCAAATATTATTTTATTGATTAGTAGTTTCAGCTGATCTACAAGCCATCTCGAGATCGTGACAAATTCTATTGATTAGTATACGGCTACCAGACAACGGGATACATTGCCATAATTTGTGTGAGCAGGGCCGTTTGCTATACAATACAAGCTAATATGAAGTAATTTATTGCATGAAAAAATTCATCACATTAAATGCACGCTGATTGAAAGAGACGTTTATATATGTGGTCAATGAGATTATGCTTGGCACAGTATGTTATTCTAAAGTAACGTCCGCAGCAGTGACTGTTATGGGCTATGTAGAACGAGGTCCCTGTTCCGTATTACAAACTAGCTCTTCGTGATTTCAGTATGTTGAATTAAACATCTTGTTTCTCATGACGCAATCCTCGGTAGACAAAGAAGTGCCTGTGTTACGATAGGCTGGTGTTCTATCTACCACAGAAAGGGCTCTTCCTGGTATTACTGGGATTGTGTCACTCCTATTTACATATGTAGGTCACATAGTATTAGTTTCTAGTGTGGAAAAGGCGCCTTATTTAACGACTCCACAGCGATCACTGTTGTGGGTACTACTTTCGAGTAACGTATTACTTTGTAACATGGGCAGTCACAGCCACACTGAACCAAGCACGATCTCAGTTTCCGCACATGTGAACGGTGTGTCTGATCCTGTCAGTGTGCATTACATATGACGACATATTATTCTGGAGTATATTAAATCTTTGATCGATTGCTTTGAGCAAGAAACGATTCCGCTCACAAAGATTATGAGGACGTGTTCCACCTTCTGGTAGTTGTATACTAATCAGTGTAATCTGCCATTAGCTGAACGTGGCTATTAGATAAGTCGAAACAAGCAATTATTAAAACAATATTTGCAATCTTGTCAAATAATGGTTTTTCTGAAACCAAATCTGTGACACAACAGGTCGCTTACCTTCAGATTTGACAATGTCAAATAATAAGATAATATCAGTTGCTGTGCGAAACCTAAAAATGACTCGCTTTTCATTCTGTTCCTACACTGAAGAGCCAAAGAAACTGGTACACCTGCCTAATATCTTGTACAGCTGCCGCGAACACGCAGAAGTGCCGCAACACGACGTGGCATGGACTCGACTAATGTGTGTAGTAGCGCTGGAGGGAATGAACACCACGAATCCTGCAGGGCTGTCCATAAATCCGTAAGAGTACGACGGAGTGGAGATGTCTTCCGAAAAACAGGTTGCAAGGAATCCCAGATATGCTCTATACTGTTCATGTCTGGGGAGTTTGGTGGTCAGTGGAAGGGTTTAATATCAGAACAGCGTTCCTAAACCCACTCTGTAGCAATGCAGGACGTGTGGGATGTTGCAATGTCCTGCTGGAATTGCCCATGTCCGTCGGAAGGCACAATAGACATGAATGGATGCAGGTCATCAGATTTACGTGTCACCTGTCAGAGTCGTATCTAGAAGTATCATGGATCCCATATCACTCCAACGTCACACGCCCCATACCATTAGAGAGCCTCCACCAGGTTGAACGTTCCCTGCTGACATACCGGGTCAATGGATTGATGAGGTTGTCTCCATACCCGTACACGTCCATCCGCTCGACACAATCTGAAACGAGACTCGTCCGACCAGGCACCATGTTTCCAGACATCAACAGTCCAACGTCGGCTTTGACGGGCCCAGACGTGGCGTAAGGCTTTGCGTCGTGCAGGCATCAAGGGTACACGCGTGGACCTTCAGCTCTGAAAACCAATATCGACGAAGTTTCGTTGACAGTTGTTGATGGCCCGGAATTGAAATCTGCAGCAATCTGCCGAAGGGTTGCACTTCTGTCACGTTGAACGACTCTCTTCAGTCGTCTTTGGTCCCGTTCTTGAAGTATCTTTTTCCGGCCACATCGACGTGGTAGATTTGATGTTTTACTGATATTCACGCAACACTCGTGAAATTGTCGTAAGGTAAAATCCTCACTTCATCACTACTTCGGAGATGCTGTGTCCCATCACTCGGGCTCCGACTATAACACCACGTTCAAAGTTACTAAAATGTGATAACCTGCCATTGTAGCAGCAGTAACCGATCTAACAACTGCGCTAGCCACTATTTGTCTTAAATAGGCGTTACCGATCGCAGTACCGTATTCTGCCTGTTTACATATCTTTGTATTTGAGTGCGCATGCATATAATAGTTTTTTTTTTTTTTGCGCTTCAGTGTATATAGAAAAAATCTGAGCTGTGAAAATCGTCACAAACAAGAAAAGTATTCTATTATTTAACACTTAAAATGTTATAGCCATGTTGGCTCCAGTTATCAATGTACATTGTCAAAATGATAATGAAATGTCAATACATAACACTGCATAGTACTTAAGAGTATAAAGTGGGTTCTAGAAGCCCTAGTGATGTAATTATATTCAACGTCGGCAGGATGCTCGGCCGCACCATAGTCCCAGAGTCACATGGTTGTCAAAGTCAATTGCAGAGAAAATTTTGTTTTCTGCATTTATATACTCACACCGTACATATTCCTATTTTATGATCAAAACGATATTTGTTGGAACTATGTACTTCAATGATTATGTGTAGCACAGAGCATCCCACACAGCCAGGGAATCTTTATTTTCACTCTGATTCTCATTAGTTGCTGTAAAAGCATAATATTATGTCAACCGTCTAAGACGAATTAGCAGCCACGATTACCTTTCTTATATGCATTAAAACTATTATTTAAAAGAAAGAGGCAAAACTGACCTGAGAACATAACAAATATTCACTCCACACAGCCCGCAAAGGTCCCAAAGAGTTGAAGTGGGTTTGGTGCGACTGCTTCCCTCGTCTGTCGGAACCAGTCACGTAACGGTGCTGAGGTTACGACCTCAGACTTGCTGCTCATCTAGAAAACTGTTGATTTTTGGTTGTCACTGAGTACTGGCTTCTGTTCTTCGCAATTCAAAGCTGAAGCACTACACGCTTTCTAGGATCTTATCTCACAGCACAAAGTGTACTTTCATAAAAGACATGACCACACTTGTTACATAGAAACAATTATTTCACCCTAGCATCATAATCCTCTAAGCAACCTTAATAGTGGGAATGGTAGTCTCTTGCGCTGTTTCCGAGGACTGGAAAACAAATGCCTAGGCAGCTCTCAGGGCTTAAATCTCGGTAGGGAAAGTTTTCTCCGCCTCACCGTCGTTGCCTTCATCATCACCATTGCTACCAATAATTGGCTTCGAAACCAGGCATCACCGTCAGTGCTAGTCATCTGCAGTCATTGCCTTCATCAGGCAGTCGTCGCCTTCGTCACGGTTTCATCGCCTACCTGGCAACGTCATTGTCAAACTTCTTCCTTCTTATAGTCTCCGTGTTGCTGTCATAATATAAGATGTACCAAAAACTACTACAATATCCAAATTGCACCTGGAGCCCACCCACTTCTTACTAGCCCCTTTACATCCTAATCTATATATCCACCAGTTATACCACATTTTGCACCTGCTACGCTAAGCGGATTACTCCACCAGTCTTGCCACCTACACAAAATGAATCCTTAAATTTAACAAATACCTTTTCAGCAGATTATACCACTTCAGTGTCTGTTGCAGCTCTATTGCCACTGCAGCTGCTGCCACCTCCGCCGCCACCAGTACCACCATCAGCACTACATCTCTACCAGCCCGCAGCGTCACCGGCCCTTACGGCTGCTTCGTTGCCACGACCATCATCAGTGCAACTGAATCCAAAAGGAGAAATGCCAGCCACATCTACTCCAACCACAACCAAACCTGCACGAACTTCATATCAAACAGTTGTATTCGCATCAGCCACATTTTCAACTTCAACTGCATCAGCTTGTTTCCGTACGAAACCCACCCCACTCGCCCATCAGTATCCTCATATAATGCATCCCCAAAAGTTCCCACAAACGGCCAATCACAGACAGTGGTAGTCGATAGGGAAGACACGGCGAACCCAATGTTAGAGTGAGGGTTCAGTAGAACATCGAGGGTCTAACGATCAAATATGACTGAGGGAATAGAAAATTTTCATTCGGAATTTCCAAAATCACTGAGGGAAGTGTGTAATTCCCACCCTTACCAATCGGTTGATGCGAAAGTTTGGTCGTGACAGCTTGCGCCTGTAACAAATAATGAATTTTATTAAGGGAATTGTTTCCGAAGAAAAATTACGTGTTAATGGGGAGAATTGTACACCAAGTTATCCTAACGAACAATGTATTCCACTTCTTCAACTCTTTGCTTATCTCTATTTAGAATATTGAATATAAAACAGCGCAGTCATACACGTAAATTACGAAACGAAAAGTAGTACCACGAACTTGAATATATCACAGCACACTTTAATGTAATAGTTTAGAATTCATTAAACTACCGCTGTCTGTAAGTACCCAAGCGACGTTGGAGCAGCAATGACTATTGACGTACGAAGAATGTGGCAGCAGAAGGTTCAAATGGCTCTTAGAGCACTATGGGACCTAACTTCTGAGGTCATGAGTCCCCCAGAACTTAGAACTACTTAAACCTAAGGACATCACACACAACCATGCCCGAGGCAGGATTCGAACCTGTGACCGTAGCGGTCGCGCGGTTCCGGATTGTGGGGCGTAGAACCGCTCGGCCACTCCGACCGGCAACAGAAGGTTCGCACACACGTTTCCAACAACACGACACGGTACAAAGTAACAATGGGAATATCACAGCAGATGCTGTAAATCTTAAACAAAATCAAACTGTAATAATCTGGAATGGAAATAAGAGCTCATTACTGAAAGTGATGATCTATTGAAAGGCTTTTCGTTGTAGCAACATTTATATAGCCTCAAAGTAAAGTCTACTTACGTGCACAGGAGCTACGAAATTTGATAATGGATCTCATTTAACTTTCCTATCTCGACTAATAGCGAATTCACTTTGATACATAACTCACTACTAATGTTCAGCAGAACTGTGTCACCGGAATACGAATACAGTTAACACAAAATACCAATCTAACAAACAATATAAAACTGACAATTGCAAAATTACTATATTGTTTCACTTGAATTCTGATTAGCCAATACTACTTTAATAGCAGTTAATTTAGTTCAGTTTACTTCCCAGTTACGTTGCAAGAGTGCACTTGGCCTCCGGTTATTATTATTGAACAGTTAACACACTGACCCTCTCAGTTTTACTTTCAACAACAAAAAGAGACTGTCATTATTACTCTTTCTTAGTAACGTTCTTTCAGCTTTATACAATGACATTCGAATACTCATTAACAGGAGAGGATTTGAGCTCTACTCTAGATGAAATGACAGGGGATAACAAACAGACTGGGAACCGAAAGTTTTGATGTATAATACTTAACACTTATCTCAGTATGAAAGGTTCACTCAGAGGGTCTGGGTATTGCCTTGCAATGTTTCAAACTTGAACAAAACAAAAAGAAGACAAACAGACCTTACAGTTCGTCATTGATGCCGAGACAATGTCTTCACTGCCGTCGACAAGCTTCCTGTTGCTCCATGTGTTATAGGTACACTTTCGGTTGCTATAACCAGTTGTGAGGCAGCATCTTGATATTCCTGAAGGCTCGTGCGTCTTCCCACACTTGTCATGTCGTTGTGGCTCGCAGTTAACAACCTGGCCTTGCAAGGGCCTAATGTCTCATTAATAGTGCAACTCGCGCTTTCATTCACATTCCTGTCCCTCAATGTAGCCGTTGCACGAACCCGTACTGACGTCATATTTCCCGCGTCCAGAGACCGCGTTAGCATTCCATCTTCTGTCTCTGACAAAAATTCCCTGACGGCATTAACCCAGTAAAGTTATTTCATTTTATAGTCTTTACAGATATTACAAAAAAATAGAAAATAACAAAAATAATACTCCATTTTCAATTGACAATTGATATTTCTAGGTTTACTGAGAAACACATTATACAATACTTACATTATTTAAATTTGGTAAGACGTTTAAGGTACCACATCCGTGATATAGTGTTGCAAGTGGGAAACCGGCTGCTGTTGAAATTGGTGTGTAGTATATGTGATCTGGCGAGAGACTATCAGGCTTTCGGAAAGATATCATCCTCATATTCCCAAAGAAGGCAAGGAACGTAAATGGGACAACCATCGCACAATAAGCTTAAAGGCTCATGCCTGCAAGTCAGTGATAGGAATAGCATACGACAGCATGGATAAGAATATAGAGGATTTGTTAGATTACGATCAATTTGGGTTTCGAAAGGGTAAGAACAACAGAGATAGAGTTCTGACGTCGAGACTCATACATCTACATCTACATGGTTACTCTGCAGTTCACGCTTAAGTGCCTGGAAGAGGGTTCACCGACCCTTTTTCGTACTACTTCTCTACCATTCTACTCCCGAATGGCGCGTTGGAAAAAGGAATACCTAAATGTTTCCGTTCGAGCTCTGATTTCTCTTATTTTATTATGTTGATCATTTCTCCCTACGTGGCCGGGCGACAACAAAATATTTTCGCATTTGGGAGAGAAAGTAGATGACTGAAATTTCGTAAATAGATCTCGTCGCAAAGAAAACAGCCTTTGTTTCAGTGACTGCCACCCCAACTCGGGTATCATATCAGTGACGCTCTCAACCCTATTGTGCGATAACACGTCGTTATTGAATCAAGACACGGTCAAAGGACCTGTCCACCTTGAAAACAGAAAAAAACAAGGGTAATATATCAAGCTGGAGAGATAATCTTTACTTCGCAAAAGACCCAAGAAAGAGCAGCAGGAATGGAAAGCCGAGAACGAAGTGCTTGGATTAGAGTGATTCACCCCCGCTTTTCAGACTATATAAAGTTATAAAAGAAAGAGTGAAGAGTGGGACGGAAATCAGAGTGACAGGATACTGATTATAAGATTCGCTGATGACATTGCC
The DNA here is from genome assembly GCF_023864345.2 of Schistocerca serialis cubense. Lineage (NCBI taxonomy): Eukaryota > Metazoa > Arthropoda > Insecta > Orthoptera > Acrididae > Schistocerca > Schistocerca serialis. The sequence continues at coordinate 108,397,890 of NC_064642.1, read as the reverse complement.
GTCCTCTGTGAAGGTGAAGAAGCACTGAAGAATCTTCTGAACAGAATGAACATGCTAATGAATACATAATATGGATTGAGAGTAAATCAGAGGAATATGAAAGTAATTGGGAAGAGCGGAAATGACATTAGTGACAAACTTATCAAAACGGAGGACCAGGATGTAGATTAAATTAAGGGATCTTCCTCCTTCGGAAGCAAAATAACCCATGACGGACGATACAAGGAGGACATAAAAAGCAGGCTAATACAGGCAAAGAGAATGTTCCTGGCCAAGAGAAGCACACTAGTAATAAAGACAGGTCTTAATCAAGATGTTTGGAGCACAGCATCGTATGGTAGTGAATTGTGGACTGTGTGAACACTGGAAAACGTGAATATCGAAACATTTGAGATGTGGTGCTGTAAAAGGATGTCGAAAATTAAGTGAGCAAGTAAGATAAGGAATGACGAGGTTCTCCGTAGAATCGGCGAATCGGCGAAGAAAGAAGCATGTGGAAAATATTGATAAGTAGAAGGGACAGAATAATACGACATGTACTAAGACATCAGCGAATAAGCTGTTGAAGGCAAAAAGTAAGTACTATTTCCACAGACTATTTCGTCACTTAGTGTGATGTATAATCACCAGCGAAGTTTACAGAACATATGAAATACCGATTTTTCCGAAGATCTCTGTGTTATGACTACATCAGATTCGTCTCAAAGTATCCGAACTAAAGTATCCACGCGAAAATTTTATAAGACAAAAGCCCATCAATAATTTTCGACTATGCTCTAATTATGTGCTGTAAAAGGATGCTAAAAACATGGGAAAGCCGAGTGAACGGAGCTCATTGTTCATGTACGTAGTTTAGTAGGAAAGAAATTAAATCCCCAAGGGGATCACATGACACTGAAACCCTCGGCAACAGCTCTTGGTGTTAAGAAACCAATTGGATAGAGAGACGAGACATAAAACTGTTCGCAATGAACAACCCAATTTTGAAACTACAGATGTAAAACCACCAGACGCGATCTTGAGTCCTGGAGGCAACTTCAGTTACGACAGCTTTGTAGTGTTATACTGTAATGTATTTAATTGATTTCTTACATGTATATAAGACAGAGAGACACCGAGAAACGGAGATTAGTTGCAAACAGTGCACTACGAAATTTGAATCGTAGTTTGGTCTCAAACTATAAGCTTTTGTAGATCGAACAACGATACTAATTAGCCTTAAAAATATTACACAGAATCATAAACTTCCCCAAGGCATACAGACGTTTCTAGAAGTAACTGTGTGAACTAAGACAGCGAAAACCTGCTGCAAATTCTAGGAATTATAATGACAATGTTTTCTAAGTAAACACTCATCGTGAATTGGCGAGAGAATAACTTGTGTCGTAGCTTCCAAATACGCGTACATAGATCAGAATAAGCGAATACGTATTTTGAGATTCGAGTACGCTCTATGATGTGTCTAACGCCTGGTACACTTTCACAAAACTAAAAACTGCAATTTAAATGATGATTTAATATCCATTATAATTCCTACTCTCGTCTACATAATTCAAGCGTCACAATTGTTTCACTCACAAATTTCACTTGGGGTTGTTGAAACGGCAGTCTTTGTACAGCTATAAGCGGAATGGATGGCTTTCAAACAATTCATGTAGATGGCAAACATGAGTTGTAAGACGTTACCATATTACTGATATGACTGAAAACGTAGTCTGTTAACTACACGTTTGTGTGCAGAAGCACACAAAAAAACAGAACAATAATTTGAGAAGACCTTACACAGAACAGTATAAAAATAGTTAGATCCCTAATTAAATATTTAAAAGACATCTGACCTGGGAATAGCGTTTATTACGTCTGTGCATATGAAAGACATATAAATTGCTTCATGTATAAGTACATTAATTAAAATTACGCCAACTTTGTGTAGTGAATCCCATAACTGATGGATACATTGATAATTAGGCTTCGCATTCCTCACATTTTCTCATGTTAGCTGAAATTCGTTTATAATTAATATCTTAGAAAGTGAATAGAGTCAAGTTTTTGTTCGTGGACTAGTCCTGATGCACAATTAATTTCTCGCTAATAATTATATTGAAAGTGTTAAGCTGTAAGACGTAAAGTGAATCAGCGTTTTATTACACGTCTATTTGAGGAATTAGAATTAACAATACGTCAATATGAAAACAGGTAAAATTTACGTTGTACTGTACAAAGACAGAATGACAGTAAGGGGTACGACAGAGGCCTCGTTTGGGACTATCATTTTTGTTGTTCGTGATACGGTCTGAAGTACTGTCACAGCATTTTACTACGATCAGCTGTTGTTTTCGTAGAATCCTACGCACGAAGACGATTTTGATTTTATTTCAGCTTTCAAGGAATCTGAACGTGTATCTAGAACGTTTCGTACCGAAAGAGGACAGCCATAGATCATCACACCACAGACGTTTGAACTTCGTTTCAACAAACAATTTCAGCGAAAACATTAAGCGCAGGGCAATTTCCGACCTGCACTGAATGAACGAGTCAATCATCGTGGCATGTTCTGCAATAAACGTAATTTTTAATAAACGACTGGACTGGAAATTGGTTACAAAATATCGGCTCTGGTCACCGTTAACGAGTCTTCCATCCTGTAATCCATTTCTTTTCAAGTGTATCCCCTTCTCAGCTATTTGTAAAATCTGTGTTGTATGATGAACAATGGAAATTTTGTGTTTAATATCTTTGAACTGAGAACCTAATGATTTTTTATTCGTTGTATATATGTTCTCCTTAAGTCAGTGTTTGAACGAGTCGCCTTTTTGCCAAAATAGTTCTTTTACGGAGTTCTTATACGTTATCCTAAAGACGCCACTACTGTCATATTTGAGCGTTATATGGGGTGTTTCGCGTAATCTAGTCAAATAGTCTGTCGTGCGAAAATCATATTATTCCACTATCTTAGGCAGTGCACGTTCAATATTTTCCGGAAAGAAATCTTTCTTTCTGCCAATCCCCTACTATTTTTCGTTCTGTTTCTACTCTCATAAACTCTGCTTGGTTTTTTATTATTCATTAGTGACGATTATGTGGATCGTAGGCATTTGCACATGCTCTTTGTTTCAGGAAACTGAGATTGTGACAAAGGCATGCTGACAAATAATCAAACCTTCTCAGCAGCAGCAGCAACAGCAGTGACTGACTGGGATAACGAAATAGAGTTTTAAGAGCCACTATGACGTGCACAAAATTCTGCAGTTAATACGTCTACTGTGATACAGAGACTTCTTTACTAACCTGAATTAATAATACGGCGTATTTGCTTTCGACTTACAAGGAATGATAAGGATTTAGATGTTTTTCCCCATATGGTAGGACTGACTGTAGCACATATATCCTAGATTGCATATTCAGTATTCTTCATTGAGATCATTACAGTTCATGAGGTTGTGCAACAGAACCCAACCTTCGGCAGAGTAGGAAGCAGCTGATGTAATTCTCGGTGATGTGGCAGTGGCCACTTAGCAAACACGTGACCTGTAACTGCGTGACAGTTTCTCATTAGCTGGGCGGAGCCACACCTCATAAGAAAAAGGAACGAATCCTGGTACCGGACAGGTCGAGATGATTTGTGGTGCCGGGGTGCTGCAAGAGCTGAACTGAACTCAGTAGGAGAAGTTGAGTGGGGGCATCCGACAGAAATGGACGTGTACCGAACATGGTCGTCATAAATGCTAGAAAAGTTCCTAACCTGTGGTCAGATACGAAAAGACGTAGCGATAAAACGAACTTGAGTCGCAATGATGTCCGGACTACCGGTCGTGAGCGTATATTAACGATTACAGGGTGGTGATTTGCTCTTTAACCCAAGTGTTAGATTACTGTGCATCATATGTGTACAGTGAAGTCTGGAATCTACCTGGAGTACTGCCCAGCAACAAATTTGGGGCATCCTAAACGCTACTTGAGATGTTATTTCTCAAAAACTGTTTTGTTCTTTGCCAGATGCCTCTTTGTACGACATTTTACTACTTGCAGCAGCTCCAGCACCACGAGCCAGCGATTTTCACTATCTACTGCGACAAAGATACAAAAATTTATGGAAGATTCAAAGTAGGAGCTTACTTATGGATACTACGTGCAAAGTCTGACGGACTTGTAAATTTCCAGACAGCAGCCTCGCTTGTATGGTCAGTTTAACACAAACAGACATCCTAGAACGCCTTAAAAGTTTAAGGTGAGGGTTGAATGATACACGAGTATAAAGCTCTAGTAAAAGGGTTAGATATTTTATCCATCATTACGTTCCTCCCATTGCAATGAAATATTATTAGCTGAAGTAATCTTAAAGTGAATTTCACTAGAACGATTGGTAGTGTAAACAGAGAAATATGTTCACTGACTGTACTGCAGAAGTTAAACGCAATGTAGGAAGGCGTAGGGGGAGCTACCATAAGATGCCATTTATGTACCTAGAGTCTAAGAACTCTTTCACATGAGAGCATATCTATACAGTGAAGAAGTAGGTACAAATAGCACTGATGCAGTTAGACTGCATCAGGATGTTGAGAATTAAGTGGCACTAAAGGCAATAAGATCAAATGAAAACATTAATAATAGAAATTATAATAACAACGACAATAAAAAATAAATAAATAAATCTTGGCAGCCATAGGGGCAGATGTATGATCCTTAAGCTGAGAGCAGTTAATCGATGAAAGAGGAAATACAAAAATGTTCAGGGAAATTCAGCAATACTGAAATACAAGTCGCTGAGGACGGAAATATAAAGGAAGTGCAGAAAAGCTAAGACGAAATGGCTGTATGAGAAATGTGAAGCAATCGAAAAAGAAAGATTCTCGGAAGGACTGACTCAGGATACAGGAAAGTCACAACTACATTCGGTGACACAAAAATCAAGGGTGGCAACATTAAGGATGCAACAATAATTCCACTGTTAAATGTAGAGGAGAGAGCGAATTCATGGAAAGGGTACATTGAAAGTTTGTATGAGGAGGAAGATTTGTCAAATGTAATAGAAGAAGGCAGGGGTCGATTTAGAAGAGATAGTGGATCCAGTATTAGAATCAGAATTTAAGTGAGCTACGGAAGACCTAAGATCAAGTAAGGTAGTAGGGATAGATAACATTATATCAAAATTCTAAAATCATTGGAAGAAGTGGCAACAAAACGACTATTCACGTTGGTATGTACAATGTATGAGTATGGGGACATACCGTCTGATTTTCCCAAAAATATCATCCACAAAATTCTGACGACTGAAGGAGCCGACAACTGCGAGAATTATCGCATAATCAGCTTAACAGCTCATGCATGCAAGATGCTAACAAGAGTAATATACAGAAGAATGAAAATGATATTTGAGGATGTGCTAGATGACGATCAGTTCGGCTTCAGAAAGGGTAAAGGCTCCAGAGAGGCAATTCTGACATTGCGGTTGATAATGGAAGCAGGACTAAACTAAAATCAAGAAATGTTCATAGAATTTGTCGACTTGGAAAAAATATTCAACAACGTAAAATGGCGCAAGATGCTCGAAATTCTGCAAAAAATAGGGGTCAGCTATAGGGGGAGACGGATAATACACAATATGTACAAGAGCGAAGGAGGGATAATAAGAGTGGACGAACAAGAACGAGGTGCTCGGATTAAAAGGGATATAAGACAAGGATGCAGTCTTTCACCCCTACTGTTCAATCTGTACATCGAAGAAGCAATGATGGAAGTAAATAAAGCTTCAGGAGTGGAATTATAATTCAAGGTAAAATAATATCAACGATACGATTATCTGATAACATTGCTATCCTGAGTGAAAGTGAAGAAGAATTATATGATGTGCTAAATGGAATTAACAATCTAATGAGTACAGAAAATGTACAGAATAAATCGAAGAAATACGGAAGTAATGTTAGCCGAAAAGAGAACAACGAGAAACTTAACACCAGGATTCGTGATCACGAAGTACATGAAATTAAGGAATTCTGCTATCTGCAGAGCAAAGTAACCAATGACGGACGGAGCAAGGAGGACATCAAAAGCAGACTAACTGTGGAAATAAGGGCACTTCTGGGCAAGAAAAGCCTACTAGTATCAAACATAAGTCTTAATTTGAGGAAGAAATTTGTTTAAACCTGGAACAGAAGAGAATCGAAGGATTTGAGATGTGGTTCTACAGGGGCGTGTTGAAAATTAGGTGGACTGTTATGGTAAGAAATGAGTACGTTCTGCCCAGAATCTGAGAGAGAAGGAATATGTGGAGAACACGAACAAGGAAAAGGGGCAGGGTGATCGGACATCTGTTAAGACATTAGGAAGTAGTTTCCATGGTACTAGAGGGAGCTGTAGAAGGCAAAAACTATAGAGTAAGACAGAGATTGGAACAC